>NW_026521812.1:42879811-44199623 GCF_021234435.1 Artibeus jamaicensis
GGGAGCTGCACTGTCCTGCTTCTTCCTTTGTCGTCACTGCATTGGAGGCGTGACAACTGACATCTCAGAGTTTCTTTAACTCAAAAGACTCTGGTAAACATAAGTAGATGTCTGACTACTAACAGAGCACTTCAAAGTTGTTATATTAAGGGAAATACAATCATTGTATTTTCACAGCACATATATCATAAGGGGAAAAAACGACCTTTTACTTACAGAGCCAGTATTTTCTTTCCTGCATTACTCCAGCACCCTCTAGTGACAAATTTCATGGAAAAAAATCATTCCGTATACTATCCAGGAAAAGTAATAACAAGAAACGTTGAAGAAAAATAAATAAAATATGTTCTGTCTGTGCTGTTATTCTTGTCAAAGCTGTCAATGTCTCTGGCCACGGCCTTCAGCGCCCCGCCCTCTCTCGGGCTGCACCCCAGGGTGCCTGTCCTGCACGCCACCTTACTGTTTTTACCTGGTTCTTTTCATGTCCTTTTCAGCGAGGAGAAACATTTTTGTCCTTTTTTTCTAACCCCTTTGGTTTGCTTTCAGAGATCTCATCCATGCTCTTGTTTCCATTAGCCTCATTCAAAAAGCGGCCAAGTCTGTATGTCTGTTATCATCTCTGCTATATATCCAGTTACCTAGTAGGCGTTTGCACAGAAATGCCCTGCTGTCTGCTTAAACACAGGATGTGCGAAACCATACCTCTCGTCTTTCCTTGCCTTCAACATTCACATTGGTAGTAGTGGTCCCCCTTTCTAACGGGCACCACTGCTTACAAGGCAGACCATCTTTTCCTTCTCTGTCTTCCAACTCACCATGCATATGAGCTTCCATGTAACTGCCCCTTCTATAATCTACTCTATTTATTATCCTGCTGGAAAACTCTGGAAATGATTCTCTATCTAGCTAAGCCTCATCTTCAGGTCACTGCTTCTGTCCCTCCTCATCCTTTTGTGGCTACTCTGGTTCATCTTGGTCTTTCTCCTTAGCCATGGCTACATCTTCATCAAACGTACCGGCATTGAAATTTCATTCCTGGTTGTATTATGCCCTTGAGAGCTTCCTGTTTTAAACACGTAAGTGTTGCCTTATAACTAAATTGTAAATTATCTTTTATAAAAAGTCTTTCATATACTTTTCTTTCAGAATACCAGTAGCACCTAGCATGATGCTAAAAGCACAAAGCAGACACCGAATAAATAGTTATTGAAGTGAATTACATAGGATAGTCTTACATCTTAGCCAGAAGAATGAATACAATACTACATATACTCGCTGCTAGAGAGTCCTAAAAAGAAGAAAGTCCCTTTCATCTAGATTATATTTGTAATTAGCAAAAGTAACATGTGGGAGACGTAGATGAAATTTTTGTTTGGCAACTTTAAATATCCGAGGACTATTGGAAAAATACTTGTTAAGTATCTTACAGAACTAGAAATCTCAGGCATTGGCTCTAGTACCGAGGCTATTCCTGGACAGTTTTATGGCACACAGACATTTGTCTTTGCTGGTACACTGGACGGTCTTCTGGGCCTCCGGTGAGAGCCCCCAGGGCCCCCATCAGCCCCCCGGGCTCTGCGTTGTGTGCACAGCTGCCTGTCCACACCTGGGAGCACACCTCGGCCTCCTCCCCTCACACCACCCCTCCCAAATCACCTGCCTGTGTCCCTTCCTCCCCCAGCCCCCAGTCTCCCAGAGGACACTAGAAATGATTACCACGGACAACCACCTCTGGAGGAAACTTCCATTCTGTTAAGTCACTGGGTAACTGAAAATGCATCTGCCTAACGTTGTTAAAGAGAAAGGAAGAGAGATTATTTGAAAGCAGCCACAGTGTAGTTAGAGAGATACCAATGGCTTATCAAAACAACAAATAATTTTAGGCCAATATGGAGCCATCTTCTAACTGGCTCCAATCTCTTTCAAATGATACTGTGTAGCATTCTGGGGGCGGGGGCACGATGAGGTGGATACCAGCGGTGTGCCACTGGCAATGGGAGCAACATACACACAACTCATGTAAACAGTCGAAAAAAAATTTAGTTGATTGGTTCCATGACCTGCCTTCAAACTAAGCAGCTAACCCGCCACAATATTGTAGAACTAGATATGACCCCCAACGCTATTTCACTGCCACTCTGCCATGCTGGCTGCTTATTTGTTCTTTAAATGAAATAGTTAAGATTGACTGTACACTTACTTTTCCAAACTGTGTGGTAAATTCTTTACGGCACTTACTTCATTTAATACTATGAATTTTATGTTATTAGTCTTGTATCACCAAAGAGAAAACAGGGCTTAGAAATTGGCCCCCCTCTATCCCCAACCCCTGCCTGAATATCCTTGTTCATATCCTTGTTCAGAAGTCCTCAGTCACCCGTAGGACTTAACTCAAACTCCTTAATTTGATACTGCTCCGACCCTGATTTCTCTACGCAAAACCCTCCCTCCCCCCAAGCCAGGACACTTGGACTCACCCAGGCCAGGCCGAGCGTGTGTCTCAGCATTTGGTCTAGAGCGTCCACCCCTGCGCTGTTTTCTGACCCCTGGCTTTCCCTCAGTTTAGTCTCAAGCTCCTTCTACTGCTCCTCTGGATGTCCTAACGCTCACGTTTCAAGCCCAGGCCCTAGGCCGGTTCCTCTTCCAATTATTCCCTTTTTCTTCCTGTAGCTTGTTGCCTCACTAACTGATACATGTCTCAAAGGCAGGAACTACTTTTAAGCACCTCTGTGGGGCTGTGGCTTTCCTATTTGCTGATGTCTCTAAAACAGTATTTCAGAAGTGATTTCATGATTTAACAAAATCTAAAATATATTAAAGGTACTGAAAAATGAGTATTTGACTATTCAAAATACCTCAGCTGTGGAAGGTTTTCTGTGTCCTCTCTGCACCCACAGTTCTGTTAAATAAAGACCCAGCTATATCCACTGATTCAGAGGGCCCTTCTACAAGACTTCCAGTCTTAGAGCTGGAGGGGACGTCAGCATTGCCGAGTCCACCTCTGTGCCCCAGTGGAGTCAATAATGACTCAGTGCTGTTCTGTGAGTGTGCGTATACACGTGGGGTTTTACTGTGGAACCTTTTGTGAGCAACCGACAGATAGCATGTCCCTTTCCTCCTGAATATTTTGGGACATTTTGTTATGTGGTCAAGTTAGGAACATTAGCATTGATATAACAATGTTATGTAATCTCCAGTCCAAATTCAAGTTCTGCCAGTCATCCATTAAGAACTCCATGGCCTCTAGGCTGACCCTTTAATCTTCAAGGATGGTTTAGACTTTCCTTTCTTTTATGTCGATTGCAGCAGACTGGCCAGCTGTTTTTACAGTGTTCCTCCACTTAGGCTTATCTGATTGTTTCCTCATGATTTAAATCCGTTACGTGGCTTTGGTAGGAGCACCGTGTGCCTAGTCATTGTGTCCTTCTCCGTGCATCACTTCAGGAGCCCATAATGTCAGTTTGCTTTGTTTCATTTTAAACTACTTTATTGAGTTATGATTGACATATGAGAAGTTGTTATGGTAAGAACACTTAATATAAGATCTACCCTCAGCACATTTTTAAATGTGTACTGTTTGATTTGGAAATATGGAATGATTTGGGGGCCGAAAACACCGAGGTAGATGGGTGACTGAGATAATTCAGCCTCCGCGTAAAATTAAAATCCTCCAGGCAGTGCGGCTCTGAAACAGGCTTCCCAGCCGCCTGCGCCGGCTCCTGGGCAGGGCTGCCTGAGCCGGGAGTGCTGGCGGGTCGCCTTGGGTCCCTGCCCTCCGCCACTTCCTGGGCCCTCGCCCATCGCTCTGTCGTCCTCCTCCACTGCTTCCTCCCGTTCTCGTTCCTCTGACGCATCGAATGGGCGAGCTGCCGGCATTTCACGGTGCAGCAGAAAACGAAATGGAGTAAGTGGAAACCCAAATTCTGTTTCCATCTTTTTCACTAATTGTGTGATCCTACCCATCACCAAGCCTCTCTAGGCTCAGCTTTTCCATTGATAAAGCGAGAGATGAAATTAGATGAGCGCTTTAATGTGATCTGTGATCTATACACGGCCATGTGTGACCATTCCCCTAGTTATTCTCATAGCTCCCATGGTGTGAAGCATAAACATGTTTGTTTTTCTTTTTTTAAGGTTATAGCTCAGCAAGTGTCGGATAAACACTTGAAAGAGGGCCGGCTTTATCCTCCTCTGGACACCATTAGGGAGATTTCTCTGAAAATCGCAGCAAAGGTAAAGCTATTCTCGTCCAGCCTCATTATTTTTCCTTTCTTCTGTGGCTAAGTATGCATTTTTAGGTATTAAACATTCACTTTCTTGAAATCTCTTGGTCAGAAAGCCCAGCGCCTCGGCAGAGCGTAGGAACTGTGTTTGATCCATAGGAATGGAAGAACTGGGCTGAGTCACTAATTTCCCGATCATTCTTTTTCTGTCCTCTAATTTCAGTAACTCGTTAGGGTCTCCTTTCAGTTAGGTCTCCTCCACTTTACCTTTTTTCAGTTAGTATCTTCCACATCACAATTATGAAAGTCACCAAAATATTGCAGATGTGGCGGAGTGCCCCCGAGCCCCCGCCCCACCCGCCTCCGTGTTGCGTGGCATCCGAAAGATCACAGTTGGGAAAACTGGGTGGGAGGCGAGGCCATGACGGCAGAGAACTCGGAGCTGCTGGGTGGGGGAGGAGCTATGGAAGGAATCAGCCAAGAAGAACCTAAAGGTAGAGAAATTTTCTGTAACTGAGAGAGAAATGGCCGTTTTTGCAATATAGTTGTATTGGTCTACTAGGGCTGCCGTAACAAAATTCCACAGCCTGGGTGATTTAAAAACGAGTTTATTCCCTCGCAGTTCTGGAGGTCAGACGTCTGAGGCTCCGGTGCAGGCAGGTCTAGGCTCGGTGGAGGGCTCCCTCCTTGGCCCGCAGAGGACGGCCGCTCCGCGTCCACGCGTGGTGTCTCCCCTGTGGTGTGCGTCCCTGCTGTCTCCTTGTTCGGTTACCCTTCCTACAGAAACACCAGTCAGCAGGGCGAGGGCCCCCTGGACAACCTCATTTTATTTTAATTACCTCTTAAAGGCCCTGTATCTCCAAATGCAGTTGCCTTCTGAGGTGCTGGGGGTCAAGACTTCCACATTGTGGGGTGACATAGATTTCAGCCTGTAGTAGTAGTTACATGTTTAAACTAGGGTTTCTCAATTTTGTGCACGTTTTGTCTGGATAACTTTGTTGTAGGGGGCTCCCCTGGGCACTGCAGGATATTTAGAAGCATGTTGGGCCTTTTCCCACCAGACATCCAGAGCCTCTGCACAGTCATGAAAACCAGAAATGTTTCTGGATGTTGCCACGTGTTTCCTCAGAGACAAAGTTGTTCCTGGTTGAAAATCAAAGCTGTTACCGAGTTTACCAAAACAACACCATTTACAATTCATATGTCATTATGTGTCTTGTTGACTGAGGGTGGATGCTTCAAAAACCAAGTAATTCTTCAAATATCTTTAGAGAATCTGGTTGGTTATTTGTTTATGAAACAGTAGGCGTGTATTTTCTCTTAATGTGCATCTACTAGTTTTTAACTAGTTTGAGTTATTATTATACTTAAATGGTAGTTGGAATTACAAGAGAGCAAGTATGGAAAGGAAAGGAAACTAAAGAGAGAATGGGGTTTATTTTCTGTCTGGAAGAAAAAAAGGCAGTTTTGATGAGAAGCAGTCATGGTTTTAAGAGGAGACTCAGAACTGAGCAGCACATCAGAAATCAGAGAAGACACACTTTTGGGATGGGGGTGGAATTTGTGATTAAAAGACAAAAATCCTGGTGAGAAAAACTAGTTTGAATGATGACAACTTATGCGTGTACTTAAGCAGTCCTTAGAAACTTCACAGAAGCAATTTCAGCAGTACCAGAAGTGAAGAAGCCCGGGAGAATTTGGAAAGCAGTGCAGGCTAAGCCTCTCCTCCAGGGATTGGCACCGACCAGCAGGAGGGAGTGGGGGCTTTCAGAGAGAGGGCTGGTCCAGGTAGCGTGTCCTGGGAGCAGACAGAGACTGAAATTTCTCATAGTCTATGTCTGAAATGCAACAATGCATCTTATCATGGAAGTGATGTGACCACTGCAGATAGGCACGAGGGATCTTTCCGAGGTGCTAGAAATGTTCTGAAACTGGATGTGGTAACAGTTGTATAACTCAGCGAATTTATGGAAATAATTGAACTGTATACTTAAAGTGGTTGAATTTTTGTGTTGAGTGAATTATATCTCAACAAAAAATAGTGTTCAGAAAGTAATACTACCACATTATAGGCACTTTGGAAAGTTCAGAAGAGGAAAATACCTACTATTCTACTTTTCTAATATGAGCATTATTATCTTTTTGTTGTGTGTGCTTCCAGTCTTTTTTTCTAACATCATTATAATAATATAGGGAATATACATACTTTTTCCATGATTTTTTCATAAACATTTCTCCATAGTACAGCACAGCCTTTATAACGATAGCTTTTCATAAATGCATAATTTTACATTGAGAAGACATAGTTTATTGAAAAGTTATTCTAATATTTTTCACAATCAGACTTACCAAAATAAGTCTATCATACAAGTAGCTCCTCAGTGAAACTGGAGTGAGTATAAGAGCACGTATGGAGTGATTCATTTTGACAAGAGGGACAGTCTATTTTTGTGAGAGAAAATATGGGAAGAGAGGGTGTTTGAAGTTAAAGAGGAGATAGTTTGAGTTGTTGAAAAGGGAAAGTAAGATGTTTTCTCTGGTTAGTTGGAAATTTCTCATAGAGTGATGAGACTTGAATGGAGACTTAACAAAGCATGGTTTGAAGTCGCCTTGTGGGAAATATGAGAGGAAGTTCCTTTTTTTTTGAAGGAGGATAAAAGCATAATGTGGAACCACATAGGCTCACGTAAGGTTAGGAAAAGCAGGATGTCGCAGGAGATGGCATGAAAGGAGAAAGCCAGCCCTGAGGTGAGGGTTCCCCAGTGGGGACTGGAACAGGGACTGTGACACAAAGACACGGAAGCGAGAGATTCTGTGACCCTGGGAGGGACCCTTGAAATGGCCCACGGGGTCCTGCCGGTTAGTGAGCAGAGTCAGGAGATGCCGGGATGAATAAAGAAAACGATTTTGTAAGAGGCTGGTCAGCATGGGGATTGTTAAAACTGCAGGGTGTCTGAGTTCAAACTTAGTAGGAATGTTATGATATTTAGTCCAAATAAATGATCAGTCAGTCCATTTAAAGACATTTACCATTGTCCTATCTGAGAAATTCTGGTAGACCATCCTTCTTCATTAAATCTCTATTATACGCACTTTCCTTTGTTGCTGATATTATATTCACCTCTTGCTCTAATTGCATTTTCATTTTGTATCTTCCTTCTGTATGTTTGCTTTTATAATACAACTTAATGTTTTTGAAAACAGAGAAGGTATAAACTATAAATTAATTTTTTAAACAGGTACAAACTTTTGACATGTACTCACCATCACCTCTGTTCATTAAATTAACTGATATTCTTTTTCTCTGTCTAGATTGTGAAAGATGCGTACCAAGAAAAGACAGCCACCGTTTACCCTGAGCCCCCAGACAAGGAGGCCTTCGTCCGCTCTCAGATGTACAGCACCGATTACGACCAGATCCTCCCTGAGTGTTACTCCTGGCCCAAAGAGGCCCAGCAAGTACAGACCAAAATTGAACAGTAGCCTAGTAGTTGACATGTCTAACTCCACTAATGAGATCTTGAAGTCTTTCAGAATTTTTACAAATTGGAATCTTTTATAATGATTTGTATATGATAGGTTAAGATAGTTTTACTTTAGCAATCTAAAAATTCATGGAAAAATATTAACATACTTTAGGATAAACATCACATTAGACAGTTTATTTACTTTCTGCTTATTTATGATTTCTATCTTATTTTGCCTAAGTTCTCTTTAAAAGCTGTTGTACCTACCACTGAGAAACTCAGTTGTTTTTAGATAGGCAACTAATGGGAAGACCAAAATTAGTAATTAATTGTTATGATTAAAATGAAAATCCATATTTTTTGTTGACCATTTTGTTAAAAATCTTTTTATATGTGTGTGTGTGGGGGTGTATACACACACATATGTATAAACACAGATATATATTTAGACATAGATGAAGTTTTGCTAAAAACAGAAACAACACTTTGTTGCCTAGAGAAATACAACCTCTCAGGTATTTTATTCCAACTCTAGATTATATTCGTTCTTCTGGTGAACTGAATTCTAACATTTCTAAGAAAGATCATTGCTGTTTACAATGCCCTAGGCAGCCTTAGATTTTAATACTCTTTCCCCAGTGCTGCCTCTTCCTCTCACCGTGGCCTCCATCAGTAGCCCTGCTAACAGCACCTTTCTTCCCTCGTGACTGGGTGGGTGCCCTGCCCTTCTGCTCCCTCTGCCACTGCCTGGCTTCTAAGGACTGTGCTGCTGTCCTGAGGTAGGTCCCTTCAGTTCAGCACAGCCCGCTCAGTGGGAGGAGCCCAGAAAAGAGTAGGTCAGTTCCTCGAGAAAGGACTTTCTGTGCAGTCGACCTTTTAAGACAAAGGTCTCTCTCCAGAGTTAGGAGCAAGGGCACGGTTCCCGGACAAGCTGGGTTCCCACTGGAGTGATCTGCTCTGATGTCCTCTTGATTTGCTCAGTAATTAAGAGCTCATTGTGTTGTTACAATCAACGTAATTTCCTCTGAACTTGGGGAAAATTTGGTAACCACTTCCCTACTGTCAGAAATTATCTTTACATTAGAAGTTAAAATACTCTAATTACCATTAATAGTTACAGCCCCCAAATTCATGTGTTTCCAGGTTTACTTTAGAAATTAATCACCAAACCAATGGAAATAATTTTAAATTCATAAGCTCAGGTACAATAACATTTGCTACTTGTTTGTAGAATTTTTTTGGAGAATTTTCTGGTTTCGAAGTAATGCTTTTAAAGATTACAAAGAGATGTTCAAGGTAAACTGTACTATAAAAATGACTCTTGGAAATTGCAGGTTATACAGATTGTTTTAAATGTGAGTAGAAGGGGTGGGGGTATTTCTGAAGGTAACATTTAGTCAAGAATTTTCTCAAGATAGTTATTTTGAAAAGATCCAGAACACCCAGTTTTTGTCTGTTTCTATCTTGTCTTGTAGCTCTAACTCAATGTACTTAACCTATGCAAAAGATTTATTAAAGCATAGAAAAAGTGAATGAATAAAATCATAAAATAATTGTTTTTCTCTTAAAGTATTGTTACATTTTAGAATAATTCTGGGTCTTAAAGGGTGGTCATGTGACAGTATGTTATAAATTTTAAAAAATTTAATAGCTAATTTCAGTATGAACTTCATTTATTACATGCCATTTATTATAGTTTTGGTAAAATATAGGCAGAAAAATACAGTTATTTTTTTTACCCAAAATCCTTTTTGCTAAAAGGATCTTACCACATATTAAGACTGAAATAACTGAAAACCAAGCTTTGATTTAACCTGCTGTTTGCCAGATTCCACCAGCAGTTGCACTCACAGACTCACCAGGCCTCGTGCGAGTTGAGAGTATTGACCAGGACACAGCAGGACCTGGTTTTGGAGTGGGGACCTATGGTGAGGGGCATTTGGCAGACTTGTGACACCCTGCACTAGGTGAACTGTAATAGCTCATGTTTGACCGCTGTTAAGTCGTGTGTCCCAGGAAACCCCACAACCCCCCAACTTCAGGCAAACCACAACACATGACATGTCCCCTCTTGCTAATCAAAGTGGGAGCTCTTCCTGTCTGAAGATGTCTTTACTGCCTTGCTGGAAGGTCCTGTAATGACCTCACCCAGTTTACCTCCTACTCTTCCCACATGACTGCTCCTTATTTCCACACACATAATGTCAGGTTCTGTCATGGGGAGGAGCTATAGTGAGTACAAATAAAAAGGGCAAACCCAGGAGAAGATTCCCACTCTAAGAATTCTAGACTTTGCTCATATGTGTTGGCAACACTTGAGGAAAATGTTTGGGATTCTGAAAATGTACTGAGGAAGGAGAGATGTAATTTTGGATGGGGTGGAATTGTTTGATAGTGCGTATTTGCCGCAGGTTCTGGGTTCAGTGCGCTGCTTTAAGCAGTTGAAAGGGGTTCTAGTGTTGGTTCAGTTAGTTGACTGAAATATAGACTTAGTAATGGCCCACATGACATAAAATTGAGACCAAAAACAAACCTTGAAGTAATATAAAGGAATTTGAAGATTTACAAAAATGAGAATGTTGGAATGGATTTGTTCTGTCCCAATCAGACCATTCTAATCCTATTAATTTCCTACGTCTCCCAAGAGGGCCTAGGAGTGACTGTCACTAAGGCCTTGACAGACACATTGGTGAAGGGAACAGCAGCATCCATGAAAAACATTTCTTAAAGTTGAGGTATAATTAACACACAATATTATACTAGTTTTAGGTGTACAACATGATTTGGTATTTGTCTATATGGTGAAATGCTTTTACCACAATGAGTCTCCTTGCCACCTGTCACCACACATAGCTCCAAACAGTTTATTTTCCTCATGAGGAGAACTTGCGAGATTTACTCTTTTAGCAACTGTCAAACATGCAGTAGAGTATTACCGACGGTGGGCAGCATGCTATACATTGCACCCCTGCCGCGGTCCAGCCACAGCAGGGTCCAGGGTTTCCCAAAGGTGGGTAAGGCGTCGGCGCTGGGGGACAGACGACAACACGCCTCAAAGGACAGTGACGCTCTGTTCTGTTTATTGCAAGTACAAGCAGGTTTTTATATTTTCATTTTAGGTAGCGATTAACATTTGCAGCATAGCATGATCAGTTAAGCAGAAAAAATCAATACAAAGGTAACCAGGAAAAGTACGAAAGTTCCCATAGATTCAGTTATATTAAACAAAGGTTATTTTGACCAGGAGAGCCATAAATCAGACAATTAGAAGTAGCTGTATGTACAGAATTTGAATGTCTTAGTGTTTATTGAAGTTTCTCAGAATTTGTCATGGGGCAAAAGGATACGCTAGATTGAGTAGAGGTAATAGGAAACTTATTATAAGGCCTTTGTGATGTCTAACTTAGCTATCTATTCTTTTCTGTCTAAAATGTTTCTCTGTGTACTATAAACTCTGACTCCCTAGTAACTTTCTACACGTTTAGTTTGTAATAGCTAACCAACTTTTCTTATTTCTTTGCCTGTCTAATTGATATATATATTCCTATTCTAAGATAAAGGAGGGGCTGTTACTCCAACAACTTTTAGACATACAGGGACTTTGTTCTCTGGTCAAGAAATTGTTTTGTACAACTCCATTGGAATTATGCTAATCAAGGAACCTGAAATACAGGTGTCTAACAATCCCACCACCTTTTTTTTTAATTTAAAAAATTTTTTTTATTGATTATGCCATTACAGTGTTCTATTCCCCCCTTCATTCCCCTCCACCCTACCCCCCGTCCCCACCATTACCCCCCCTTTAGTTTATGACCATGTGTCTCAAGTTCTTTAGATTCTATATTTCCCATGCTATTCTTGTCCTCCCTCCTATTTTCTACCTACCATCTATGCTACTTATTTTCTGTACCTTCTCCCCCCTTCTCCTCCTCCCACTCCCCTCTTGCTAACCCTCCTTGAGATCTTCATTTCTATGTTTCCACTCCTGATCTAGCTGTCCTTTTAGTTTGCTTTTGTTTTAGGTGTGGTTGTTAATAACTGTGAGTTTGCTGTCCTTTCACTGTTCATCTTTTTTTTAACTTCTTTTTCTTAGGTAAGTCCCTTTAACATTTCATATAATAAGGGCTTGGTGATGATGAACTCCTTGAATTTAATCTTATCTGAGAAGCACTTTATCTATCCTTCCATTCTAAATTAAAGTTTTGCTGGATAGAGCAATCTTGGATGTAGGTCTTTGGACTTCATGACTTGGAATACTTCTTTCCAGCCCCTTCTTGCCTGTAAGGTCTCTTTTGAGAAATCTGCTGACAGTCTGATGGGAACCCCTTTGTACCACCACCTTTTTATCACCCAAACAAACATGTAAGGAGAGATAGAAATCCAGCAACAATTGCCTCTGCCTTGCAGATGAATCTCAACCGTCCCAACCGTATCCCTGGGCTGTGGGTAGGGGTCTATGTAGTTTTTACTTGTCTTCTTGGAAGACCCTTTGTATCTGTGGGTAAGGAACAGTTGTGGGAAAGTCTTTCTAATCTGTTTTTCCATTCCCTCAACTGCTGGCAGCACAACCTGTGTTTGCAACAATAACCTGGTTCTTTATTAACTGGCCTTAACTGTTGATTTAAGAGATCTAACTTGTTTTTCTTATTTCTGGTACACCATGGCGGTCCTGATCACTTTAAGTTGTTCAGACCAGGGTAATTTACACAACTTGACATGTTTTCCCTTATGGTTAACAATTATATTACCCTGGCTGTTGTACTCCCCTGTATAAGGGAAAGGGAAATCTGTGGGGATTTTTCCATCCTTTCAGGCAGTTCTGTGGGGAATACTAATGTTTTCCCCTAAACTGTTCCCTCCTCTTGGGTGATTTTTGCAGGAATAAGTAAGTACAGTACAATGTCTATATTCAGTAGCAAGAGTAAAATAATGGAAATAAAACAGCCAATTGTTAACCCATTTTGGATGCCACGTTCTCCTCTGGGGAGACAAATTCCTTGAACTCGAGTCCTCTGTGCCCGGACCTTGTCAGACAGGACAAGGACCTTTGTGTGTACTGTGCCCGGACCTTATTTGTGTACTTATTTCATTGCCTTTGTTTTTGGTATCAAATTCAAAAAATTATCAACAAAACCAGTGTCGAGAGGTTTGCTTCCTATGTTTTCTTCTAGGAGATTTATAGTTTCAGGTCTTTCATTCAACTCTTTAATCCATGTTGAGTATATTTTTGTGTAGTGGTCCTGTTTTCCAGGACCATTTATCGAAGAGACTGTCCTTTCCCCAGGTATATTCTTGGCTCATTTGTCATGATTAATTGACTCTATTTGTGTGGGCTTATTTCTGGGATCTCTGTTCAGCTTCACTGATATACGTGTCTCTTTTCATGCCAACACCATCCCATTTTGGTGACTGTAGCCTTGTAGTATAATCTGAGATCAGGGTGTGCGATGTCTCCAGCCTTGTTGATTGCTTTGGCTATTTGGAATCTTTTGTGGTTCCATACAAAGTTTAGAATTAATTTCTGTGAAAAATGTTATTAGAATTGGGATAGGGATTGCATTGAATCTGTAGATTGCTTTGAGTATTATGGACACTTTAACAATATTAATTTTTTCAGGCATTGAGCATGGAATATCTTTCTGTTTATTTGCATCTTCAATATCTTTCATCAGTGTCCTGTTGTTTTTGGTGTACAGGTGTTTCATCTCCTCAGGTCAGTTTATTCCTAGGTATTTTATTCCTTTTGATACAATTATAAATGAGATACTTTTCTTAATTTTTCTTTCTTATAGTTTATTACTACTGTACAGAAATCAACAGATTTTTGAATATTGATTTTATATCTTGCAACTTTACTGAATGTTTATTAGTTCTAATAGTATTGTATTTTGGTAATCTTTAGGGTTTTTTGTATATAACATCATGACATCTCAAGTAAAGGATGCCTTTACTTTCTTTTTCTTGCCTAACTGCTCTTGCTATGACTTTAAATACTATGTTAAATAAAAGTGGCAAGAGTGGGCATCCTTGCCTTGTTTCTGATCTTAGAGGAAAAGCTTTCAGTTTTTTATCATTGAGCATGGTATTAGTTCTCTGCTCATCATGTATGCCCTTTATTATGTTGAGGTATGTTCCCTGTATACATAATTTTTGAGTTTTTATCATAAATGGATTTTGAATTTTGTTACATGCTTTTTCTGCATCTTTGAGTTGATCTTATTATTCTTATCCTTCATTTTGTTAATGCAGCATATAAGGTTGATTTGCTGGTGTTGCAAAGTCCTTGAATCCCAGGAATAACTCTCACTTAATCATGGTGTATAATCCTTTTAATGTATTGTTGAATTCAGTTTGCTAATGTTTGTTGAGGACATGAAAAGCATTTTAATGACTCTTCTCTGTAAGCTGTGGAGGCTTATGGGAAATGCTATGGTTAAAATGTGTCCCTTATTTCAGTGGAGATGACAGAATCTCGGGCTTGATAAGAACCTTAACAGCAGCACTTGTAACAATTAACAACTGGAGACAAGGTGGAGACAATGTTAACAGAAGCAGATCTACTCTATGCAGAATAGCATAGTCTACAGAAATCTTTGCTGCTGGCCAATAAATCACAGGGCCTGTGTCCTGAAGTTTTAGTGAAAAATGTAACAATTAGGACAGCACAAGTGCTGACCAAGAAAAATGCATGCCAGTGTATACAACTGATATAGCCACAGCAGCATCTAATAGCTGAATATCAGCTTTGCTTAGGTCTAAATATGTGGGCAACCCACACAGTTCTACTTGACATGTATAACAGCAGCAGCAAAGCCTGACCACAGCCACCAGGACTGAGTGTCAAGGCCCTCACCACGTTGCCAATCACAGATACAAATGAATGACCATGGAGGTGAAGAACTCTGTCATATAGATGTTCCCAACATCTTCCTTTGTGGCTGCATTTCCTAGGACAACAGTGCACTGCATGAAGAAAACCACTAGGTCTTTTGGAAATCATCTGGCCATAGTCTGAATGAATACAGATTTCTGAGGACTCTATGTGACAAAGTGTATGCCGTAGGAATAAACCCATCTTCTAGTATTTTCCCAGTAGAGTTAGGATGGAGTTCTTCATCATCTATGGCAATATCCCCACAGTGGATCCCTAATGTATTTTAAAAAAGGATTATTCTGGCAGGAAATACCAAATAATTTGCATGGGTAAGTCCCACCATCAGAAACTTTAGAATAAGCAGAAGTGTGATTCTTACTATCTGTGGAATTAACATGACTTTGTCATGTGCAAGAGACTGATGGATCTTTAGGAATAACAGCTGCTGTCAGACAGATTCTCTTTGTTGGAGCAAATCAGTAGGTGGCTATTGATTTGGCCAATGATTTTTCACTTGTTTCTCCTTTATTCCAGCAAGTAGAGGGCCCCAAAGCAGTTTGTGCTCTCAACAAGCAGCATTATAGATTGTCTTGTATCAATGTTTCATTAACTCTCTGACACTGTCCCG
This sequence comes from Artibeus jamaicensis, assembly GCF_021234435.1. Taxonomy (NCBI): domain Eukaryota; kingdom Metazoa; phylum Chordata; class Mammalia; order Chiroptera; family Phyllostomidae; genus Artibeus; species Artibeus jamaicensis. The sequence continues at coordinate 42,895,004 of NW_026521812.1, forward strand.
GAATATAATTCCGGTTACTGGACCTCAGTGTTCTCATTGTCGTCTGGGGCATCAGGCTGGTCTAATGCATTGACAGTGCTGTGCTCACAGGACCAGGAGCACAGGTGCTGTCAGGCTCCATGGACACCTGCTGACGTCCATTGTGCCACGGGGTAGATGGTCAGTCCAAAGAAAGCCCAAGTCTGGTGTGTGCTGGAGCATCCCCTCCATAACAACAAATTGTGTACTTCGTCCCACTTATGACTAAGGGGGAACCGAGTGTTTGGTGGGTTTCTTTGAATTTTGGGTCCAGTACTCAAACCCATTTATGGGTGATCCAAAAGCTTCTAGCTTTTACTGGTCTAAAAAAAGAAAGGCTTCTCCAGCTGATCCTGGCTGCAGTGAAAGTACTGTATTTTCCAGACTATGAGACATACTCCTCCCCTCCAAATTTGGGAGGAAAATGGGGATGCATCTTATAGTCTGAATCTAGCTTACCTGGCTCGCTGTGAGGGGGCAGTGGAGTGGGGTCACAGGTTATTAAGTATTTTACCACATTTTTTGCTTGTTTCTTTCCTGTTTTCCTCCTCGAAAACCTAGGTGCATCTTATAGTCCTAAGAACATGGTAGTTCTACTGTGTGGATCTTATGAGGGAGATCAAGTGGACTCAGAGTTTGGGGCAAATCAGGATTCTGTACAAAAGCAGGATTTTTGAGCAAACCATGCTCTCTTCAGAAAATACCTATTCTTTCACCTTAACACTGGGTTATTTGAGGTGAAAGCAAATGAAAGAAAATTGTTCAGTTCAAAGAGTTACGTGGAGACCTGAGACAGGCCTTCTCAAGTTCTCAGAAGGGCTGGACAGCGTGTAAGCCATCATATACGGAAACAAGTCCACGGGCAACATACTTCTGCTTTAATGTGGGATGTCCTGAGAGAACCAGGACATCGGTGGGGTGCCTGGGACCCAGCAGAATGAAATGTCCCCTGAGGAAGGGCGGTAGTAGGCAGAAACCATGGGAATCAGAGAAAGCCACAGAGAGGCAGCTCAGGACACTCCAGGACACAGAGGAGACTCATGGAAATTCTTGGGTGCGGCAGATACTTGGTTATGAAAAGGTTTTTGGCAAGTGCCACTTCAGTACGAGTTATTACGATTAAAATAAATCTCATTTTGAAAAAGGCTGGTGAAGCCTGTGGTGTTTGGAATTTTCAGAAGAGAGGACAGTGACCTTATCACCAAAATGTACAGCTTGATGTTTTTCCTCCACCAAGGTGACAGTCCAGGGGCATCTACACTGGAACTCTGGCAGCTCTTGCCCTGGTGCCTGGGCAAACACCGCCAGGATGCATTACCTGTGGAACACTTTGTAGACAAATCATTTTTTGTGGACAAGAACCGAACTAACAATGTTGGTGTCATTAGCATTAGTATCATTAATCGGCTGATGTAAACAGCCAAAGAACTTGGGTTGTCTTCATCGCTATTGAGGCTGCTCATTCCTCTGCCATTGCAGACAGGATCTGCTTTTACTGAAAGAAAAAAACCTCAGAATAAGGGCTTTAACATAAAGTAAGTAACGTAGTAAACACGCTCTCTGTTCTCATTTTAAACTTGATTTAGAATTCATCTCCAGTAATGAAAGAAACACCATCTGTGCCAACCGCATGCTAGCATCGTGACGGGGGAGGGGAGGCGTCACTCCTACCTATGAACTCAGCTGCAGCTGGACCACTGACATCCACTGTGGGCTTTGGACTCCTCTCGAATTAAATTTGCTTCCTCGGTTAAACTGTCTGCTTTTGTTAAGTTACAATTAAGTAGTTTTCAGTTAACACAAGAACATACAGATAACAACAGGACTGCACTGGTACAAGGTTAAAAGGCCTATGCGGAAATTCTGGAGCTAGGTTTCTCATAAGAATGGTCAACAGCCACCAGCCTTTTTATTTTGGTTTTATTGACAGAAATATTGACTTGGCGAAATGACAGGCATAGGCCTTTTAATAGCTTTCTAGGAATCTGAACTTTTGCTTTCAATACCAAATAATATCTGGAAAACATGCTCACTTTTGTGTTTTCTTAGGAATTCTAAGAACTGGCCCAGATTCATGTGATAGTCGTTCCTTAATCCATAGTCACCATGGGCCTCTAGGTGTAATTCTTCAAAGGAATGGAACAGGCGCAGGTCCTCCCCATCCCCTTCTGTCTCAGTACTTTCTGCATGCTTGCAGGAAATGTGTTTCCAATTGGGGTACCTAATTGTGTGCCAGAAGTCCTCACAGTGCTCTTTGAAGCCCTCCACACAAATTATACCAGGCTTTCCTGTCATACAAAATCCAGTCACATCCAACCTTTTCCCAACATCCAAAATCTTTTTCCTCAGGTCCTGCTGATATATATGGTGGCTGTAGATCCACATTCGGAGAAATGTGTTCTTAACTGGCCTTGCTTGTGTAGATGGTTCGTAAACGAGCTTTCTGTTCAGGAAATAGGAGGCACTGTTGTCCTGTAACCACTGGATTGCGGCACACACACACAGCTCTCCGGGATCAAACGTCCCTATGTAGGAAGTGAGACCTTTGTTGAGAAGTAGCTGCTGCTGTCTGTCAAGCTCCGGTGACCGTCCAAACAGCTGCAACGCTACACAGGGGTAGCTGTGAGGCATGGTTACTTGCAAATCGATTTTCACCTTAAAATGAAAATCAAATAGATTTAAGTACCATAAAATCATCTAAGCCAGTTTATCATGATTTTATTAAATGTGATAGTTATTGCTACTATTACCAGTTAACTGCCAGACACCATGCTAAATACTTTATATACACTATTCCTTCCATTTATGCATTCATTCCTTCTTTCCAGTTGAAGAACACTTATCCCACCTAACCACATGCCAGGTACCCTATGCTAGAATGAAGACATGAAGACACCATTTTTGCCCTTTGTAAAGTCTAGATCCTAGTGAAGCAGACAGACATTAAGTAATTACCCATAGCAAGTATTTAATTTCAATGGTGAGAAGCATTACTGTGGAAGACTATAGGGATCCAATGAAATGTGTATCCAGGGGGACTGGATCCAGTATGGGGACCCAAGACATCGCCTCTCAGGGAATGACAAAGGGTTGGTTGGAGAATCTGAGAGAGTTGTCCTCAGATGCCGAGTCCACTGGTTCCCTATGCTGTGCTAGTGCTGGAGGTAAATGGATCGGAAGATGAAGGTAATTTCATTTTTAGAATTTAGATTTTGCTATCTATATTTGCTTTCTGTGTTTCGGGTGCCACCAGAGAAACATTCATTTACTCCTTAAAAGCCATTTTTGCTGAAATCCATGTTTAGATTTGTAAAAGTCACATGTGTACAGGAGTGTCTATCCTATAATAGTTGGACTGGTAAAAAAATGGATGGCTGAGCAGAATAATGGTGGTAAGATGTTTTTAATAAAACAAACTGGGCATATTTGTTTACAAGGAGTGTGAATGTCTATGTACAATTCAGGATGTTTGTTGAAGACGATTTACAAGGCATCACATATCTTGCTTTCAAACGACTAAAGGAAATACCCATCTGGAATATTCTCTATTTGTTTCCTGGAGCAAAAGCTCATATCCCAAGTGTTTCCAATAAAAACTAGGCCATGGCAACAATTGAAACAACTCAGGGCACTTACCTTGGGCTCCTCAATCTGGAGTGTTATCACAAATTCAATTTTTGGTGGCAGCGCCTCCCTTGTGCCTTCCAAATATCTCTTTATATTCGTCAGGGCATTTACGTCTTCAAGTTTTACTTCTCCTTGGTTAGGAAACATAGAAAACAGCATTTCCATCTCCAGCAACTGAAGCTGCAGGCACTCTTTCATAGGAGTGGAGGACATGTTTGTTGTCTTGATATCAACCTGCCAGGAAAACTGGAAAGGCCCAGAGACACTGGGTTTGTCAGTCTGCAGTGCCTACCGAAATTTCCCGAAGGTCCCTTTGCTCGGAAGCAGTTTTGCAGAAACGCTAAGCATTGAGACCTGGGCACAAACGGGCACGCTTACGCTCTTTCTCCTTTATTTCCTGGACCCCAATATCTAGTATGCGCAACATCCCCCAAGATACTTCGTTACAATTCAGATTCCCAGTGCCTTTCCCCTACTTCCACTTTCGATCTAGATCCGGGAATGTGGACTTTCAACAAGTGTTCCGAATTACTTCGTTGCAGGTGGTTGGCAAACATCTGTGGACACTTTGAAAGCCTTAATTCTGGAATAGGCAAGGGGCCCAGCTTCTGAATTCTCCCAGGTGTCTGGCATGGGCAGACCTGGACGCTGCGATGAGAGAACCCCGCAGTGCCGTTGGGGCGGAGCTCTGGGTCCCCAGGCTTTGGGGTCTCGAGGGCACCGCTGCCACCAACGCCAGTTGTCGCCCCTCGGCCCCTCTCGCATCGCGGGTGGGCCTTTACAGAGAACAACACCGGCGGGGGTTTGGCGTCAGGAGAGCTCTGGACGATTTGAATCTATTTGCCCCCGCCCCAAGGGCCCAGGTTTGGGTGGGGGGGGGGTGCCCTACAGTTACATAAATGAAATTTAGTCTTAAAAAGGTGGAAATGGGGCGGGAGTGGTGGCCCAATAAGGCCTCCCAGAGTCAACGGTTTGGAAGATGAACCTCAAGAATCAAGAAGCCGATGCAAAAAAACTGGTGGCGTTCACTGTGGCCGAGACCACCTTGTCAGAGGCCCCAGATCGCGACAGGCACTCCCCCAACCCCATCCAAGGTCACTGGGATCCCCGGCTTCCCACGACGACGGATGGGATTGGCCACCCCCAGATCCAAATTTGGAGGCGGGGCTGGGCATGTTCTGGTCGCAGTGCTCGGAGGGCCCGCGACCCTAGGCCCCAAATCCCGGGCCACCGCGGCGGCCTCACCCTTCTCGGTCACTCAATCGAAACAGCCCCAAGCCCGCTCAGACCCCAGTTCCGCAGTTCCACCGGGCGCCAGCTGCGCGCGATCCCGGAGGGGGCGGGGCGCGGCGAGCGAACCCTCCCTCACAGCGATTGGTTGAGGGGCGTGGCGACGAGCCGGAAGCGACGCAGAGCCACGTCTGCGGGTCCGAGAGTCCCTGGGTGGTTCCAGGCGCCGCGGCGAGGCCGCTTTTCTGTTCCGTGGAGGTGAGGGCGAGTCTTCTGGCAGAGGTGAGCGGGGCCCTGCGGCTTGGAGGTGACACCGGACGTTGCGGTCTACAGGGGTTCGGCCGCCCTGCGGGCTCGTGGTTAGGCTAACGGACTGACTCAAGGACGGCGCGCAGGACACACCCACTCGCCACGGAGTCGAGGAAACCGGCTGGTCGGTCGGTCCGAGGGTCTCGTGCTGCGCAGTCTCGTGCTGCCCAGCCCGGGCAGGGCCCGGGGCCTCGGGCGGGAAGGGTATAGGAGGGACAGACGTGGTGTCGATGTTGGAATGGAGGGCAGGGGGACACTTAACGTTTTCAGACTGGGCACTGTGTGGACTTCTTGGTAATACTTTCAATAAGAGCGTTCACATATTCATTGATAGTAGTTTCAGCACCTAAAACGCGTTTAGGGGTGCACTTACCGTAACTTCAAAAAAAAGATCTCTTGGACTTAGCAGGGTTGGTTTACGCCCTGTGAGTAATCATGCACATTACCGACTGGTCAGTTTTTAACAAAATGTATTCTTGCTTGTAAAAGAGATTTGATCACTTTGGACTGAACTAAATTAGCTTGCTGAATGCTGGCTTTTGCCAAATGAACAAAAGCAAACATTTTTCACCATTTCCTTTAGCTTTTGTTCATTGAATTACGGACAATGCAGAAAACAAGATACAGGCGTATCTTATTTTATGGTGCTTATTAGCTTTATTGTGCTTCACAGATGTTACTCATTTTACAAATTGAAGGCAAGACACTCCATCAGCAAAAAGATTATGACTAGCTTTATTGCAGTACTTGCTTTGTTGCTGTTGACTGTATCCCAAGCCACAATGCCTACCAGGTATGCCTGTGGTGAGGCTCGTAGATGGGGGACTGCTCCCCATCTCTTCGATGATTGGAAATGGGACTGACCCAGGAAGTTGAGTAGTACTTACAACTGAATTTGGAAGCCTCAAGCGCCACTTAAAATTGGAGTATCTCAGAGAACAAGGTGACTAAGTGGACTAAGTAAGGCTAGAGGGTTAAGCTGTTTGCTCTTTTTTAATTAAAGGTTAAAGGAAGATGTTGCCATTTTCAGAGCTTAATTTAGAAGGATGTCCTGATCCTTATGAAAATAGAAAAATCCACTGTCACATTTTGGAGAAGAGACTGTTACCCTTTGCTTTTCATCTTGGAATATGTCTCTGTAGGCTGGGAAGAAGTGCAAAAGAACTTCACAGATTTCCCAGATATTTTGGAAATGTAGGTCCAGTCCATTTGAGAATATGACCTTAGGCTTCAGTGTCACCAGCTACCTATGTAAACTTGCTTATCTAACTGGGGCCCAGACTTAAGTTGCCCTCTTTCTACAATGAGGTGATATTTGCTCTTGTAGGAATCTCTGAATCTCTGTGTGGAATCTTCATTTTTAGTTGAGAGTGGGCCATTTTCAATTTGTGCCGGGCCCATCTGGAGCCATAATGGGAGGTGAGTTGGAGCTCATGTGATCTCTGCCCTGGAGTGACAGTATAAGTGGGTCAGGATCTTTGGGGGATACTAACTTCCAGGATTTGCTCTATCATCTCTCTCAGACTTGGTTCTCTAGGGAGGTTTAAAGTGACGCATGCCTATTAGTTTGGGGTGGCATTTTTGAATCAAATGCTCCATAAAAGGTTTCTTCCTGTGCCTAAAAAGTATTCCTTAATTTTGTAGGCATGGATTTAGAAGCTATCACCAAACACTCAGCAGTGCATGCCAAGCCCAATGGACTCATTCTTCAATATGGGACTGCTGGATTTCGGACGAAAGCAGAGCATCTTGATCATGTCATGTTTCGCATGGGGTTATTAGCCGTTCTAAGGTCAAAACAGACACAATCTACAATAGGTGTCATGGTAACAGCATCACACAATCCTGAGGTGTGTATTTAGTGCTCCGAGAAAGAAACCTTTCTTTATAAGACCAAACCTTAGTGTGTCTGAGAAGTTTGTCCCCATGTAGAAATTCCAGTTCTAGGAATGTGCCTTGTTGGTTTTTGCATTTGGATTTGAAACAGCTTTTTCTTATGAGTGGTTATTTAGCTCATGACTCTTTGAGGTTGTGGAGGGAATGAAGTGAGACTGTTATTTTTAGGGGAGTGTCCATTTTAGAGAAATAACAGAATGTCCTTCCAAACTAGTTGTATTGTCAAAATATCAGTAATAAAAAGTCTTACCTCTGTTAATTTAGCAGAAATTAATAGACCCAAGGTGGGGGAAGAGCACGCACTTGCAAAGAATTAGCACATTTTGAAAATTTTCAGACAGGTTTTTTAATACCTGGGGAATATTTCCTGTTCTGAAGAAATAGCCCAACAGGAGGTTCAAGGGATCCCAAAGTGACCTCAGGGCAAAATATTGATTTGGCCGATGTGTTAGTGTTTATGATAATTTTTTATCAAAATATTCCTTTTGATACAACTGAACTATTTTATTCTGTAGCTCACCGATACATGTGGGGCAAAAGTAGGTTTATAGTTCTGAGGATGCAAAACAGTTTATTCTTGTATTATTATTTATTAACTTTTGTATTATTTTTCTTATGAACAACTGCAAACCTACTTTTGAGTAGTTTGAACATGGTTTGAATAATATGCTTGTTTGGTTGATAGGGCAGGCGATTTTTGCCTTTGTAGCTAAATCAACAGTAAATTAAAGCTATTTAGGTTAGTGAAGGATTATAATCTCTTCCCCCCAAACAAGAGGACTTTGCTGACCCAATTTATAAATGTGCATCACTATAAATATGTGAAGTGTTTAAATATCTAATTCCCATAAGTGATTAATTACCTATAGGCAAGGCCTCACATTTATTGCTAGTTCCAGAAGAATTTCTTAAAATAATTTTGAGCTATTTCTCAACTATGCTTTTTTTTTTCAGAAATTTGAGCAGAACGGGGTAGGAGTCAGTTTTCAGCTTCTGTGCCACCCACTGGTGGACACACTGGCCAGGACGGGCTTCAAATCTAGAGTCATCATGAGAAGGCTCTCTAGTGCCCTCATTCTGCTCCAGCTGTGCCCTAGTCAGTTAAATGATGAGTGTGCACGGATGTCAGCCTTTTAAAACTAGTGTGTTCTACTGGGCGTGAGAGTGAGATAGACTTAATCTTTTAATGTCAGCACTGATGCTTCTTAGCTGTATGAATATAAACAAATTACTTGGTCTGAATCATTGTTTTCTTGGAATAGTGCTACGAATAGTAGATTGATATGCGGGGTCTTTAGGATTTACTGAGCTAATGTGTGTAAAATGCCTAGTCTAGTGCCTGGCATTCAGTAGGGGTCACGGGTGAAGCTACGCGGTCATCACTGCCCCTTGTGGAGGAAAAACACCTTGCAGTTCCTGCCTCAACTCATCCTTTTGAATATGTACAGATGACTTCAGATGACTTATCATTTTCTTTTAAGGAAGACAATGGTGTCAAATTGGTTGACCCTTTGGGTGAAATGCTGGCTCCTTCCTGGGAGGAACATGCTACCTGTTTGGCAAATGCTGAGGAGCAAGACATGCAGAGTGTGTTGTTGGACATCAGTAAGAAAGCATCTGTGGATCTGCAACAAGATGCCTTCATAGTGATTGGGAGAGATACCAGGTGACCATCCGAGTTACTGGTGAACGCACCTCTGGGAACTCGGTATAAATGATTGTATCAGGTTTAGTGCCCATGAGACTTTGAAAGAAACTTAGTAGGACCACCCTGAGAGGCTTCATCCCACCTGGCCTTTGTAGTGGGATGTGGGAACCAAGTCCCTGCTGCAACTCGTTTTTTTTGGCATTGGAACACCAACTCTGACACTTACTGTGCACTTTAACCCGTTGGAGCTTCCCGTTGCTCATCTCTGAAGTGTTGATGATAAGTCCTGATGCAGGGTTTTGGTGAGGGTTACATGAAACCATGTATGCAAAATGTGTGTTTCCTGGCACGAGAGAAATATTTAACAAATGTCTCCCGCTCCTTTACTTGTGTAGGCTTACTTTTTTCCCCTAGAGAACATATAATTTCAACTCATTGTTTTTAGAGATTGGTTTTATAATCTGTGTTACTGTCGTGTGATATATTTGTATTATTTTCTCATGCTGGAGTTCACTGAAAAATATTAACATTTTAGTTTTACAAATTTGTCATATTTGGCAGCCTTTGACTTCCTTTACAAAAAGACATTTTTGTGCAGTTATTGACATGCTTGAAAATGCACTTGGTATGGTATAATTAGTATGCTCTTTATATCTGTTTTCTTAATCCATTTAAAAGTTATCATCTTTCCAAGAAATAACATTGTGAAAGACTATTTATACTTCCTGGAAATTATGTTTTCAGACTTGATAGGTTTCAGTTCATATACAGTGAACTTACTATTCTAGTATTTGTTGCACATAGTTTCAGCATTTGTTTTCAGAACTAGCCACCATGTTGGTTTCAGGACGGGATGTATCATTTTTTCCCTTTTCTCTCCTAGGCCCAGCAGTGAGAAACTTGCACTTTCGGTAATAGATGGCATCACTGTTTTAGGAGGTCAATTTCATGGTATGTAGTTACCCTGAGTTGTAAATTAATCTTTAAAAAACTTTTTAAAAAGTTAGAAAAGAAGATATTTATTTTAGAAAGGTTTGAAAATGCTATAAAGTTTTTTTTAAAAAATGAACTACATATAAAATACCTTTTAAAATGAAAAAAAATTTTCTGGACATGCATATTTTGTTTTAAATACAGACTACATAGGAAACACATCTTAAACACCTTTCTTTAGTAAAGCTGAATTTCTTGATATAACGCTCCTTGAAGTTACTTGCAGAAGTCAGTCCAGCAGAGTTTCTGTCCGGATCAGCTGCTCTCTAATAGCTGGTCACTGTCAGAGAGTGATGGGGAGTATCTTTGGTCTACTTATAATCATGCCTTTAAATTTTGACAGGCTTTTCACACCTATTTTAACAAATCGAAGTATTAAATGCCCCAAAACAGAGGCTCTAATCCTCTTTTTGCATCTGTTTTGTCCCTTGCGAATGCAGTGACTCCTCTGTGCTTGGAGGTTTTTTCCGAGTGTTAGCTCTTTCTTGTGTCTTAACCTTTCCAGCCTCCTTTGCAGTGCCCGTGTCTTCCCTTCCTTCAGTTTATCTGGCTTTTTCCAGCTGTGTGTTTGCCTTGCTTCTCTCTTTGCTCCTCTAGTTATTACTTAGCCTACTATAGGCCAGCCTCCATGCTTGTCCTCCTCCGAAGTGAGTCCCGACAGTGTGAATTGTAAAGCTGTTATGAAAGTGGGGATTCTTAACTCGGGCCTGGGGACTGGTGGGGGGGCATCGTTATGCTGCAGGACCCTGCATTCCACTCAGTGCAGTGTGCACATGTTACCTGCACACACACTCAGTTTCCTGGGAGAGAACGCATAGCTTTTATGAGATATTCAAAGGGTCTGCCACTTAAAAAGAACTTTCAGAATTTATATTTTGAAATTTTTATTTCCTTTGCTGTCTTGGTGGCTTTCCATACTGTGACCTCCCTCTTTGTTTAAGCTTCTACTTCCTTGGCCACTATTCCTTATTGGTGATTTCTGTGGGCTTCTCTCTGTCTCTCTTGATACGACTATTCACTTCTTCCTTTCACTCTGCCTGATGTGTGAATGGCCATCTTAACTGCCACAGCAGCTGTGTATATTCTTTTATTTACCAGACATTACTGAATGCCCGCTGTTTACAACCCCCCAGTAGTCTATTTCACTGCATATCACAACTGTATTATGAAACCCATTTTGTATCAGGATGTGTGTATGTGTGCTTGTGTGTATAACTGAAATAAAAGTTTCAGTGAATAGTGCTTACCCATATACACAATATGCATTCATCTGTTTCATTAGAAAATGTAGCATTGCTGGTGTGTTTTATTGGATTCTGTGACCTGCTAGAGCTCAGCCTGCAGTTTGCCAGGCGTGGGTCTGAGTGGCACTCGGTGGCCCACCCTTGCTCTGTGTTCCCTCTGCCCAAAGCCGTTCCTTCTGCTGTCCCTAGAGTGGTTGATGTTTTTAGCACGTAGATTCTGTCTCTACAACCATTACGTTTTTCCTGTCCTAGTTTAACATTTTTTTAGTTTACTTTTTAAAACTTTCATTTCTCTCTTCAGCTTAAGCGTATTTCAGGAAATGAAAGAACGTTAATGGAGCTGTAGCACAGGGAACATGGGGGAAGCTAGTGGAAGATACGATGGGGGAGGTAAGCAGGGGCCAAGCTGTCTCAAGCCTTATGGGTCTTGGTGAAGGTCTGGGTTTTATAACAAATGCAACAGGATTCCTTTGAAGGGTTTTGTGCATGAGAGTATGGTTATGTTTTCATCTTAAGCCAGTCATTCTGGCACTTATATGGAGAGGGATAGGAAGGTTGTAAGAAAGAGAGACCAGCCAGAGACTGTGCAAGAGTGATGATAGCAAAAGAAATGGAAAAAAATTGGAATTAATTGAAAGGATTTTGTGATGTGATGAGGACAGAACTGTAAAGAATGGCTTCTGTGTTTCTGGGTTTATCAGTGGAATAGATGGTTGAGCTTTTTATTGAGTAACTGTGTATAGTCGTTTAGTAAATGTTTATTTGGTAATTTTGATAGTGGTCACAAAATTTGTTTCATCCTTTAATCTGTGTTTCGGGATAGTGTTTTTCCTCCTTTGATGGTTCCATTGAGTTGGTCTAAGCTCTTACCTACTTTTTGGAGTTTCTCTCATCAAATTCTTCTACCTAAGCCGAAGTTGGCTTCATAAAATACCAGTTCTTTTGTAACTGCAGGGCTCAAGATCTTATTAAATAAAATGACTTCCTGCCTCCAGTGCAAACTGGTGAATGACTTTGAAGACCGTTGACAGATTTAGTCGTTCAATGTTTATTAGATGCTGGTCCATTTCTCCTGTTCTTTGCTCATGGTACCTGTGTGTGTGTGTGTGTGTGTGTGTGTGTGTGTGTGAGAGAGAGAGAGAGAGAGAGAGAGAGAAAGAGAAAGAGAGTGTGTGTGTGTGTGTATGTATAGATTTTTTAATGTAAGCTGTTAGGTTTTTTTGGTGATTCTTTTGAAAAATTATTTGTGGGACATTTTTGAGGTTTATGATGAAGGTAACTTTCTCTGGCAGAGTTTAGTGTTTACTTGTGCTGGGGGTACCACCTGGCTGGTGATGACATGATTCTTTGATGACAAGGTTCTTTTAGACCCATGCTGTTATGGGGATTTGGGCTGGAAATGCATGGGAGGCCTGTGCTTGTGGTTATGCTCATAGCTCCTCAGCCACAAGTTTTCTCCTCCGCTGTACTGCATTCCCAGATGGCACTCCTGGGAGGGGACGTGTGACTCACTTTTGGTTCACTTTTGACTCACTCTTACACTGAAGAATAGTCCTTTGGGGCCTGGTCTTCTACTGGGTTCCCCATGTTAGAACAACATGGACTTTTTTCCCCACCGAAAACCATAGCTCAATTTCAAGTTTTGAGGAGTGCCGGAGAATGAAACTTGTCTCCTTGGCTCCAGTCTTGGAGTTCCTCTACTTCCACCGATTTTGGTCTACTTCCCCTGCTGCATGTTGGCACTGTAGTTCTTTTTTGGAAAAGAGTTTTTAGTTAGCCTTTTGATTGTTTGTAGGAGTGTCTATCTTAATTATATAGTTTGTGATGTTACTGGAAATAGAACTCAACTACTACTTTTCTGTATTGCTGTTTTTATTATTATTTCTCTAGACTGATTTTTTTTTTTGCTCCCAATAGTAGTTCATATTTTTTTAGAATTGAGCTTATGTCCAATGTGTATTTCTTCTAATACCACAGAACAGTCAGTTCTGACACTGTCTGCCTGGAGGTGGTGCCCAGTCCTACCTCCGTCCCCTAAGACCGCCGTCCCCCTCCCACTTCCCCTCCCAGTCTCCTGGGCTTCCGACCTGTCTGGAGGTTCTCACCTCCTTGGGTTTCGTTGATTTGCTAAAGCAGCTCACAGAACACCGAGGAGTGTTTTACCTCCTAGGTTACCACTTTATTATAAAGGATTTAACTCAAGAGTGGCTAGGGTGAGAAGATGCGTAAGGCCAGCTGTGTGGAAAGGGGCTCAGAGCTTCCAGGCTCTCTGAGCTGCCACTTCCTGTTCGTGTGTCCTCCAACCCAGAACCCTGAGCTTTTGGACTTTGGATTTTCCTGAAAGCTCCCTTACCTAGGGATAAATGAGTAAATCATTGGCCATTGGTGATTGAACTTAATCTCTAGCCCCTCCAGCCTCTCTCCCTGAAATTGGCAGGTGGAGGGGGAGGGCTGAAAGTGCCCTATAATCCTGTGATTGGTTCCCCAGGTAAGCAGCTGGGTTACCTGGGGGCTTCCAAAGGTCACCTTTTCAATGTAACAAAAGAGAACTTATTGCTCTCTTTGCTTAAGAAATTCCCAGGGTTTAGAAATTCTGTCTGCAATGGGGACAAAGACCAAATACATATTTCTTACTGTAAATCATAGTACCACTGTGTGATGTGCATTCTTTTTTTTTTTTTCATTAAAAAAATTTATTTATTTGTCTTTAGAAGGGAAGGGAAGGAGAGAGGGAGAGAAATATCAATGTATGGTTGCTTCTCGTGTGTCCCCTGCCGGGAACTGGCCCCTGCTAGGAACTGACCTGCAACCCAGGCATGTGTCCTGACTGGGGATGGAACCGCGATCTTTTAGTTCGCAGGCCCATGCTCAAGCCACTGAGCTACACTAGCCAGGGCTGTGATGTGCATTCTTAATGACTTCAGTGGATGTTTGTGCCATTTGAAAGTTAGCATTTTGTGTTCTCTGAGATGTCTTTTGGCACCCTGAAATCCCTATAGTTGGAATCCATTTAAACTTCTTTCTCTTTACTAAGAAACGTGGTACATTGTTTTTCGTATTTCTGTGGCAGATTACGGCCTTCTGACGACGCCACAGCTGCACTACATGGTGTACTGTCGAAATACCAGCGGCCAGTACGGGAAGGCCACCCTGGATGGGTACTACCAGAAACTGTCTGCGGCCTTCGTGGAGCTTACCAAACAGGTGAAAGTTTGAATGAGCTTGGGGCTTATGCAAGTAAATGAAATAACGGCAGTTGAGCAATTTATTATTATAATTGCATAGTTTTTCACTCCTCTTCCTTTTCCAAAAATTCGGCAAATCTTTTTCTTTCCAGGGGTACTAAAGTCTGGCCCTTGTATCCTAACCGTGTGTGGGCATTTACTTGGCAAGGCATGTAACACAGTCTGAGATCTCGGGGGAAACAGACCTGGTGGTGTTCTTGTGCTAATGAGTATTCATGTGAATTTACTCTCAAGCAAGTTGGTGTTATTGGCATCACACTTGAGATATCTGCTGTTGTGAAGATCTTCCTTGTTAAGGATATTGGCTTGCTAAACCTGGATGAGATTTGAGGAATTGAATTCACTTGATCAACAGATATTGACTGTATGTTTCTGTCAGGCACAGTAATCCCGAGCAAAGCCCTTGCTCTCATAGAATTTATATTCTGAAGTGAGGATCATAACGAAGGGAGACCGACAATTAGACAAAGCATACAGAATGCCCAGCGGTGTTATATGCTGTGAAGAGAATGACATGTTCTTACTGCTCATTCTATCTATAACATTATTTTTAAGGGACCTTGCTTAATTGAGGCTAATGCTTATCAAGCTTGACCAAAAAAAAATCTGAGATGTTCTAAAGTACAGTGTCCAGAGAGCAAGAGAGATGGAACAGTTAGCTTGTTAATAGCTGTGGACCAGCTAACAAAAGGCTGCTCACATTCAAGTGTGTCTGTTGGAACTTCAATGTAAGTTCCAGGTGTTAAGTCTCTGATTATTCTGAAGAGAGAATGGCCAGGTGTCTTCCAGCCCCAGGAGGCCTTTGCTTTTTTATGAACTTCCCAGACCTGCTCGCAACCTATCCAAGGGTGCAGACATCCCAGAGCTGCCCTGCTTCCCCTTCTCCTGGCCCCTTTGTCTGTAGCTGATGTAAACCCTTTCGGAACAGTTTACCTCTTTCTCCCCTGTATGTGATGTGTAAAAACACTTGCAAAACTGTGGGATGATGGTCGTCGTGTTTGTCTTCTCTGTCTAGCTATGCTGCTGGGTTTTAGACTCCAGGCCCCAAGACACTTGGTCCTTTTGTATCTAGTGATGGCTTTCAGCATGAAAGTTAATTTTCCGTTTAACAAGTTCCATTTCCATCAGTCGTTCAATCATGAAACTGTTCCAATGTCAGAGTGTTCAAAAATGTATTGAAAAATTGTACTGTGATATGTATGATTTTCACCTGAATGTGTGTACTTCGTTGTTTCTTGGTTTAAACTAGATGAGCTAACTGAAATAATGGAGGGTTTTTACATATACATGTACATGCTTTATGCTTCACCGTTGCCTTTAGAACTTGACATTTTTCTTCCCTGTGCCTCTTGTTCCAAGGCTTCCTGCAGTGGAGATGGGTCTCAGTCACTCAGGGTCGACTGTGCAAACGGCATAGGGGCCCTGAAGCTGGGGGAAATGGAGCGCTACCTCTCCCAGGGGCTCTCGCTTCAGCTGTTCAATGTTGGGACTGAAGGGAGACTCAACCATTTATGTGGGGCTGACTTTGTGAAAAGTCATCAGAAACCTCCACAAGGTATGTAGAACAAATTTGTTTCTGGAGCTTTGAAACCATCGTCATTTATAAACGAGTGGCTGAATGAGTGCAGAGTGCTGTAGCTGGTCTTTGATGTGCAGTGTTTAGACATCTGAGCGCATTTGCACTCATCGGTGCCATTCCGACGTGAACTCTCCCTGCCCGTGAGCCACAGGGCTCCTCACAACATGTGCGAAAGCTGGTGGGGAAAGCACAGTCGGAATTCGGTATTCCGGAGAACTGCCAACGTAGTTTCCTGGGCTCTGCGTCAGGGTTTCTGACTCTGTGCGTCTGGGTAGGGTTTGTATAGCATGGGGATTTGCGTCTCTGTCACACGCCCGGGCTCTTCGGGTAGTGCGGGTCTGCGGACCACACTTTGAGAATTACTGCCCTAGAGGGTAGCAGTAGTTAAGTAGCCTTGTTTTTCATTTTAGAATTAGACACGCTATAGGAGGAGACTCCCAACTGCTGAATTGTAATTGTTCCCCAAATCAGCGTTTTCCATAGTGAGCATGTTAGTAGGCAGACAGACTGTTCTTTGGAGTGTGGTTGTAGTAAGAGATGTTCTATATTTAGTTACATTATAGATCCAAAATTGTTAGCCTGTCCTGCAGATATATTTTGTTTGGTCTATTGTATGTGTGTGTGTGTGTGTGTGTGTTTAACTGCATTAGTTACCACCATTTAAAATGCTTTGATTTTACTTAAATATTGGAATCTGGCTTCTCTTTGCCAAAATCAGATGTCCATTCTTACATTAACTTGCTGCAGCGGAGCAGCCCCAGCCCCTCAGGCGGGCGCCGCACCCTTCAGCCGTCCACAGATCCCTCAGTGTCCTTCTCACTGACGGTGTTTTCTGCCTCGATGTAGTAAGCGTTTAAACCTTCAGTTTAATTAACCAGTTTAAGCTCCTTTCCTTGAATTGCTAGGTTTGACTATTATTTCACTGACAGTTCAGTTCTCTGTCCCTGTATCCATTCTGTAAATCATGAGCTTTTTTTCTCTGGCCATTGGCACTGGGACTACAGTATGAATGAAACCATAAGCCCCGGCTTTCATGAGGCTTATGTTGTATCCTGTAGCCAGCCTTATAGTGATATTCCCAGCAAAGTTTCTCATTGGTTATAATTCTGTGTTCTTACTTTCTGGTGTTTCTTGTTATTTATGGTGTGAACAAATAAAAATCACTTCTATCTGAATTAAATCAAAGCACATACCTCATCTATCGCTGATTTTTTTATATATAAAGGACATCATAGGACTAGATAAACTGCATTCAGAATACCTGTAGCTTTCAAAAAATGATATGGGAACATGTCTTGCCAAACTAGCTGGCATAAACTAGAATTTTATTTTAGCATTATGTCAAGTTTCAGCATAGGTTTTGAATGCTGCTTTTTCAGTTAGCTGTGAAAGAATTTACCTTGTAAAAACTACCAGTAAGCCTGCATACTATTTGAATATTAAGACAGTGGTTTTAAATGGGAGGATAATTTGAAATACTTGTTGAATAATCATAGTGGACATGCTTACATGTTACATGTAACATAACATGTAAGGGCAGTGATCATACTTCAGTGAAAAAAAATTGTTCCTTGTAACTAGTATAAGGAAAAAAGCTAAAACTTTTTATATTGAGTTGTATTTGCATTTTTTAGACAGAAATGCACTTGTAATTATTCTGTGTGCTAGGAATGGAAATGAAGTCCAATGAAAGATGCTGTTCCTTCGATGGCGACGCAGACAGAATTGTTTACTACTACTCTGATGCGGACGGCCGCTTTCACCTCATAGACGGGGACAAGATAGCAGCACTCATCAGCAGTTTCCTCACAGAGCTCCTCTTGCAGGTATGGGGGAGGGTGACTGACTGCCCTTCAGAACAGGCCTTGTGGTGAGGTAGTTCTGTAGCAGTCACTTGAATGTGTCAAAGGTGCAATTTTTTGGAAATTCCTATATTTGTGACTGGAAGATACAGAAAGAAATGGTAAGTCCAGTCATTTCAACTTTGGGGAATTGGTTTAGGAATCTGAAGTTACTTTTTCCTTTGAGTCATTTATTGCATAAACCAAAGCACTGCCGAAGTCATGGATAACTTTGTCATCCTTTAGAACTTTGCTTTTGTAATGTCTTTACTTTTTTTTTTTGCAGTATTTCTGTTGCTTGCCTTCATTTTTTAAAGTTTTTAAAAATATTTTTTGTAGTGTCTTTACTTTTGATGTAAGATCATTATTTTTGTCTAGATTGGAGAAAATTTGAATATTGGTGTTGTACAAACTGCATATGCAAACGGAAGTTCAACACGGTTTCTTGAAGAAGTTATGAAGGTACTGAACCATTTCCATTTTCTGGTAGTTTCTTAATTCTGCTGTAAGATAAATTCTGTGAGGAAGATAATACCCTCATAAAAGCAAATGAGTTGTGCATGAAGCTGAGCTTTCATTCATGTAAGGTAAATAGAAATCAAAAGAAAAAACTGAATTGTCCCTGATGCAAAAAGAGACTTCCTATTTAGCAGTGTCTTAGCAGAGTGCCTGTGACGGGTACCACAAGTCTGACTTAATGCTTATTCAGTAGTAAAACTGGTTTCTCACTCCCCTTCTGTGGAGCAGCTTTCTGGGTCGGCAGGTTTCCGTCCTGGTGTCCGCCAGATGGCCGCCCTCTGCACCACACTGCTCTACAGCAGCGTTGGAGCGCTCAGGGCCCAAACCGGGTCCATTCACCTTTACTGTTTCTCACTAGCTACTGGAATATTTTCTAACTTTTGTGTATGCCTGTTTAAGTTCCTGCATTTTGCTAGTTATTTTTGCCTTTCCTTTCGTTTTAAAGCAGGAATGTCAAAGCCAGATTTCTGTAGGTGAATGAGGACAGCAGGGAGATAGGGACTAGGAGGAGTGTGCCCAAGCCAGCTGCTCTCACCTTAAGTCAGATTCTTTGAGAGGAGAATCTGAAACCATGACTTCCCATGTGAGTTTCCTACTTGTTAAGTCTTGGCAACTGATTTAAAATTGAAAAGAAATAGTGGCTAGGCACAGTAAAACGTATCTGGAGGCTGGAGTTTGTGACCTGATTTAAGGCTTGGGCAAAAGCAGGTTTACAGTTATTGAGTATGTGAAACAAGTTTATTGTCTTATTTATTATCACGTTATTTTCCATGTGAATGACTGTAAACCGCCTTTTGCCCCACCCTGAATTCGGTTACAATAAGGTTACTCAAGGGACTCCCATATGGGGCCCAATTGCCTACCTTTCATGGGGATTTTTCAGAGCTTAGGGTTGTTTTAGTATTTTAAATACAATTTGTATCTTAAAAATTTCTTATAGGTAAGATACCTTGTTTAAGAAACTGAGTATGTCAGAACTGTTACTTTATAATCATTTTCTAATAGATTAAGTACTTTTAGCCCTAGCAGTTTCTTAGGTTTCCTAAATCCAGTCAAATGTTGGTTTTATTTAATCTGGATCTCTCTCTCTCTCTCTCTTTTTTTTTTTTGCAGTTTTGTACTGTTAGATTTTTCTTAACCATTTTTATCAGATCTGTTAAAGACTTTCTGTGTCCACTGTTGCTAATCCAGCCACCATAACTTCTTACTGGGTAACTCCTAGCAGACCATCTAAGCAGGAGGGTTAATGAGCAGTGGCCTGTGGGCCAAATCCAACCTGCCTCCTGTTTGTAGTTTCATGGGAATGCAGTCATGCTCTTTTGGTTTTGTGTTGTCTGTGGCTGCTTTCTCACCACAGTGACAGAATTGGAACAGAGACCATGTGGCCCGCAAAGCCTAACAAATTTTCCGGCCCTTGATAGTAAAAGCTGCAGCGCTCCTCTAAGTCCCTCTCCACACGGGAGCTAAGCTGAGCTTCCTGAAGCAGATGGTGCCACTCCTCCACTTGAAGTCTTGCATGGATTTATGAAGAGACTGTCCTCTCTCTCACTTCCCTTTCCCCTCGTATTTGTGCATCTAAGTGCCTTCTATTCCTCCCCATGGTAACCACTCTGGTTTTCATTGCTTTGTCTTCCTCACTAGATTAAGCTCCAGGTTTTGTTCCCTATTAATATTCGTGGGTGGTTGGTACACAATAAATTTGCTGGTTGAATAACTGTCATGTTTTTAAAAATGTCTCATAGGTACCAGTCTATTGTACTAAAACTGGTGTAAAACATTTGCACCACAAGGCTCAAGAATTTGATGTTGGAGTTTATTTTGAAGCAAATGGGCATGGCACAGTAAGTTCTCAAACAATTACAGCTTTAGCTGGCACTTTTTTTATGATGGGAATTCTGTATCTGGGTAATGATAGGTAATCTACTTTGTTGAAATGACTGGGATGGTGGTAGAATTTGATTACTTGGTTAACTTAGTCTGTTTTTACGTGCAGTAAAACTGGGTCTCTTAGATTGCAGTGATATTTTTTGAATGAAGAAATAATGCTAACTTGTCCTTACAGTATAGTTTCTTATAATTTACTTTTTATGAGCAGACTATATATAAATCATTTAAAATATTTTTTGTCAACTGGCCATAGGTGGTAAAAGAAAAGTACATTACGTGTGGTAAATTGAAAAGTGTTGGATAGCTGAAGAATTAAGTTATAAACAACTGGAAATGAGTCTAAAGTAGTTAGGAATAAGCGTATATATATATATATATATATATATATATATATATATATATATATATATATTAACGGTGTTCTTAACAATGCTGTAAAAGGTTTTTTAAGATACAACTCATCTAACACAAAATTCACAGTATGAAGGTGTGTTAAGTGGTTGCTAATATGTTCATAAGGTTCATAGTTTTTCTTTAAATGTTTTATATATCATCTTATTTCATACATGGATTTGAGGTGACCAACACATAGTTATCTAGGTCAAATAAGTTTCCTCATTATTTTTAAAATTGGCTTCTAGAGGCAATGAATATAAGTAGAAGAAAAATAATCTTCTTAGAAAATACGAGTAAAATAAACTGACGATCTAATGCAGGGATTGGTAAATGAACATAAAGGGCTCATAGGAAATATTTTAGGCTTCGAGACTATAATGTCTCTGTATCAACTGGTCAGCTCTGCTGGCGTAGGGTGAATGAATGGGTATGTCTGTGTTTCAGTCAAGTAAGTGACCAACCTGCCCCTTAGTTTACCAATAAGCAAGAATTTCAGCAAGTGGCTGAACGTGGTACGCTACTCCTCCTCAGCACTGGGCATCTGAGGGCACTAAAATCATGGGCAAGGTATTTCAAAATGATGGAAATCCTGAGGAGCATGATGTATAATAAATATTCATGGCACTATTTGCTATAACATGATAAACAGGAGCAGTCTTTCTACTTTTGCTTAGCTCTTGTCCTTAACTTTAGGACACAAAAGTATGCCAGCTGCAATGAATTACGTTCTTCAAGGTAAAATGGATAGAGGTAGGCTTACGTACCTGGCTGAGGGACAGATATATTGAGCCCATGTATGTGAGCACCTTTGCCGAGGTGGTATTTTCTTCACCTGAGGATATTTTTTCATTGCTTTTAGAAAGAGGGAGAGGAAGAGAGAAACAACAGTGCAAAAGAGAAACATTGATTGGTTTTCTTCTGTGTATGCCCTGTGAGAATCGAACCTACAACCCTATGGTTATGGGATGGTGCTCCAACCAACTTGAGCCACACCAGCTCTTTGAATTTTGATAACAAGTTTTATAATCCATAAAGGAACTTTTTTGCCAGTAATATCTTTTGGGCTCTGCTTTGATCTTATATTAATTTTGTACCTTATAAGGCTGCCATTATTCCTCTCCTTAATTTCTTCTGCTTTGAGAGTTTTGAAAGTGGTGTAGCTAGTATGATAGTACTTAAGACTGGGTCTGTGGTAGAGCTTTGTGGTTTTTGTACCCTTTCATTGCAGGTACTGTTTAGTAAAGCTGCGGAAACAAAGATAAAACAACTAGCAAAAGAATCAGAAGATGAGAAAAGGAAAGCTGCTAAGATGCTTGAAAACATCATTGATTTATTTAACCAGGTAGGGCTGGTGGGTTCTTCGTTACTTATGCAGAAGGCTGGCGATACAGTGGACTGTGTAAAACATTAAAGTGGCGCTTCCTCACAAAAGCGGCGTGTACGGTTGGGATTTACGCTGACATGTCAGTGACAGGACATCTGTGTGCTTCATTCACCGTACATTTTTTTGATGAAAATTTTCTAGTATAATGAGTAGCTTCCACCTATAGACACTAGATTCAGGTACTGAGAGTATATATTTGACTAAGCATGTTTTTTTAAAGCCTATTTTCTCAAGGAAATTCAGGAAAAATAATTGGTTCTCTCACATGGGTCAGGTTGTTGGGACTCAAATGTAGCTGAGGGCAATGGAAGAGCAAGCAAAGCACAGGACGTGGCAATGTGGTGGAAGTGACACTGGGCGTCTTGTACATTTTGGGCACTTTACGTGCCCTTTCATGGAATCCTTGCATTAACACAGGGAGAAGGGTTATTACACCTGTCACTTCGTAAATGAAGGAAGAAGGTCTTCTAGCTACTAAGTGGCCTACATGAAAGCTCATATTCCTTCACTACGTTGCATAATATCTTCCATCATGGTGTGCTAATCTTACAAAGAATCTAGATATAAAGAAAAAAACTGAAATAGAATGTTAATGCTGTAGCCGTAAGAGTAATCCTGTCTAATTTCACTTTGTAGCTAAGGTGGAAGATTAAAGGCAAGTTTTTCCAGAGCTAGTTTCAGTTCAGTTCTCACTGATGCTCCCCATGCAGCTACTAAGATGCTGAGTGGAGCGAGGAGGATGCACAGGAGACTAGGATTGCTTTTCTGAGACACACTCACGTCTTAGCTTTCCGTGTATCAGGGCAGTCTCTCCTGTCGTCTCTCCCCACTACAGGCAGCTGGCGATGCGATTTCTGACATGCTCGTGATCGAGGCCATCTTGGCTCTGAAAGGCTTGACTGTGCAGCAGTGGGACGCTCTCTACGCGGATCTTCCCAACAGGCAGCTCAAAGTTCAGGTGGGACCACGATCTTAACTACTTTTCTGAAAGTTTAAAGCTGTTATTTCAAATCTCACTTCATAAAAATATTTCCCAAGTGTGTCATATTTCGTCCCATATGTACATATTACACAGAAAATAATGCCTTATATTATCTAATTATATTTTCTTCTATCTTTAAAAATTACAGAGGCGCTCTTAACTATTCTCTTGTTTGAGAAGTATTTGGTTTCCAAACTTTTAATGACACACGTCATTTTTAAATTTTTACTACGAAAAATTTACAACATACAAGTGGAGTAAAAATAATGAGCCCCTGTGTGCCCAGATTCAGCAGGTTTGTATTGTCCTGAACACTCTCCACACCCCACACTACTTTGGAGCAAATCCTGGACAGCCTATCGTTTTCAGTGAAAATACTTCCTTTTTATTCTTGGTTCGCAGAGTGCTTCCCGAGGCTAGCTGCTCAGTAGGAACCTGTGGGTTCAAAGGGAGAAAGACATTTTAGATAAATGGCTAATTGGTTTCTGTATAGATTTATATCAGTGTATATATTCTCACAACAGATTTGTGAGAGATGAAATCCAGAGTTCACAGAAATGGCTGCTGATTGTTCAGATTAGTTTTTGGCATATTTAGGAGATTCTCATCATGATCCTCTTATATAATTAAGGTGATTTTTTAAAAAAGGGTAACTGGCAACCTAAGATTATTTGATTAATGAATTTAAGTCATATAGTATTTACTGGCCATTACTTTAATGGTAAGTGTAAGGTAGTCTGGAAATGTTATTTCTTTTTGATAAAGGTAATTCTTTATAGACTGAAGAAACAAACTATATAAATATGTTGAACTTAATAACAGATATTAAGAAATGATAATTAATAGAATTTTAAAACTTTAATGCAATTTCATGGTACACTTAATCTGGAACTTTACTGTGTGTTGTATTTGTGATACAATAAACTGAAATGTAGCTCCACTGTTAAAATGAAATGGCCATAAATAATCCTTTGGTGGGAGTTATGGTGAATAGCTTAAGCTTCTAAAGAGGGAGTGAAATACAATAAGAAATATGAAATGCTTTGGCATAGGTTGCAGACAGGCAAGTTATTAGCACCACTGATGCTGAAAGGCAAGCGGTCACACCCCCAGGACTGCAGGAGGCAATCAATAACCTGGTGAAGAAGTACAAGCTGTCCCGCGCTTTCGTCCGGCCCTCTGGTACTGAAGACGTGGTCCGAGTGTATGCAGAAGCAGACTCACAAGTAAGCTGGTACAGTTCTCCTGGGAAAATGTGCAGTGAGAGTCTAATAACAACATAGGTAGTGGGAGGGGGGTGGTAGAGATGAAAACTATTTTAATAGTGCTGAAATCTCACATGATAAAGATTTAATACCTTTTATACTTGTTTATGGAGCCTTTTAGGTTCATTTTAAGACTACAAAATTACTTTTGTCAGTACTTGTAAGTTATAAAGTTGGACAAAATTATACCCACTTATTTTATTTCCCTGAATATTTTTCTTTTGATTTACTCTACAGTTCCCGAAACTGTCATAATTCTAATTGTGGAATGAGTAATTAGTAGGTACTTAGTCTGACTTGTTATAGTTTTTCTCCTATAAAAACATAACCCTTTTGATTTATAACAACATCCAAGTTACAGGTTCATTTCTAAATCAAATGCTATCATCATCCATGCTGCCTGAAATTCATCTTTGTCTCTGGATTCTTAATTTGCTTTTTAAAATATTTCCATTAAAGGGCAGTCTTGCTCTGTGCTACTATTTTTGTGGTAGGGCAAGACTCTGTGGTCTAGAGATTTACAGTTTGTCCTCTCAATACAGTCTTTTCCATTACCATAAACCCTTAAGATGTTTGCACAGGAGAGGGAAAATAAAGTAGATTGAATAGGGACTCAGAAGGAGACATTTTTAATTTATACAATAGCTGGCAGTTTTTCTGCAGAAGCCTTAGGCCATCCCAGAATATAGTAAATATACAGGGTCTGGCACAAATAATGCCCCCTTTTTATTACAGAATCATAAGCATATGATTCTGTAACATACTATCAGACTCAAGTGCACCATATGACATTTTAGGTGAAATGTTCAAATTGCTGCGTGAGAGATTCATGTACCCTACCATCCACACTCAGGCGAGCCTTACTCCCGCTGGACCTTGTGTTTATTCACTGTGGTGGGTGAGGAAAGGACATCCAGGGCCTTAAGAGTAACTTGACTTACTCACAGATAATTTTGGCCTTGTTGCCTTCAAGGACTAGGTTTCATTACATTTATTCAGTTTTCAAATAATTTTATTATTTGATTAAGAATTTACCTTATTTGGAAGACTTTGGCTTGTTTTCCATTTATTTTAGGGTCTTGGAATTTACTACTGAAAGATGAAAAAAAAAGAAACATTTTCATCTTACTATGTTAGCGAAACAATCAGACTCCCTCCTCTTCCCTCAAAGGTGCAGTAACATGGTAGATGCTGTCCCTCCCATCTAATCAATTTTCATGTAATTTTCAGGAAAGCGCGGATAGCCTTGCCCATGAAGTGAGCTTGGCAGTATTTCAGCTGGCTGGAGGAGTTGGAGAACGTCCCCAACCAGGTTTCTGAAGACAATTTTTATATCTTGAGAAACTGGATTTTTAAAAAGTTTTTACATAATAATAGTACTGCCATTGTGACAGGTTCAAACACATTTATAATCATGTTTACTGCACCTTACTGGATTGTTTCTAGATCTGTTCTTAAACACTACCGGAATAATTCTTTAGACATGGCCAAGCCTTACAATTATTAAATTCATTTTTTTAAAAAATGAAACTTACCTCTAGCTTCAGTTTAATGTAAAATATTGTCAGTTACATGTATGATTATAATATATGCTGGGACAAATTGGTGAGGGCTTCCAGAAAATTAAATCTTATTTATTACCAACACCTTGGGGCATGTCTCTTCTACTGCCGTCACCTACCCAGGACGCTGTTTTGTAGTCTTCACCATTGTCAGTACGGGTGGAGAGAGTGGGAAAGACTTGATACAACCGATTTTACCGATTTTACCACAGCAGTGTCTTCAGAATGATTCTTAAGTGACCTACCTCTGAAGTTACCATCCCCAGGAACTCAGGTGTGACTGTGGCGGCTGGGTATCTCTGTCCTGAGGTGGAGATGCTCCTGCTACACTTAGAAGGGTGCAGGTCCCAGGCTTCAGTTATTCTTCACTCCTCTTAGTAATGTGGGCAGAAACTAATTGTGATACATTACCAATCCTTTGACAGAGAAGTGACACCATTCTGACACTAAAATGTGGTTAATGACAAGTAAAGAAGCTCCCCAACCAAACTAAATTAAGCGAAGCTTGAAACCAATAGAAAAAAATGTGCAGTGTGTATTTTGCAGGTTTAGGACAACTGAGGACAATAAAACAATGGACTATATATGTATATAGATCTCTCTTAGGCACCATAATCCATATGAGCCAACAATATTTAAACGTGATTCAGGCCACACTCAGACATTTGCTCTTATTTACAAATATTTAAATTAAATACAACCTGAAATAGGTTTTGTTACATACAAAAGAAAACCTATACAACTCAGAGTTATGTTTGTTTTAAATGATTACATTTACATTTAAACTAAGTGGAACCACTTGTGGTACTCAAGTTTTTATCACCCCTTCCAGAAAATCTTTTTCTACCATCTCTTCTATTTTTTGCCTGGCTTTGCTGGAAAATGGTTTGTGATTTTCCAGTTTCATGTCCTTGTTAGGGAAGGTATTTGAATAGAGGATGGGGCTCCCTGAGTGTCCTGCACATCGGCTGGTAACTTTGCTGTTGAAGACTTGGCTGAGCACATTGAAGAATGGCAGCAGCTGCTCAATACTGCGCACGGTGCAGATGGTGAGCAGCAAGTGCCCTGGCTCCCAACCCAACGTTCTCCCTGAGTTGTCTTCCTCTGGATTTTTCTGCAGAAAACAAAACGGGAATTGTTATTAACAGATGATGTAGTACCAGGGTGTCGAACTCATTTTCACCAGGGGCCACATCAGCCTCGTGGTTGCCTTCAAAGGGCCAAATGTAATTTTAGGACTGTATAAATGTAACTACTCCTTAACAGTTAAGCAAGAGCTGGGCACTTCTGCCAGGTAGAAACAAGGTGCTGGGCCAGATTTGGCCTGTAGGCCTTGTGTTTGCCACCTGTGATGTGCATTAGAACGCTTCAAAGGGTATAAACATCAATCAGTTAAGTACAAATGATGATACTGCATCTTCATTCCAGACAATTCTTGCTTCTGAGGCCTTTGGGTACCAATTATTAAGTGGATATGGAGGGGTCTACTAACATTTATTATAAAGAAGATTAGCATAATTGGTTTGGGATAAGGAGAGTCAAATATTACAAGCTTATTTTGTGCTTTGTATATACTCAAAAAGCTCCCAGGTTTCTGGACTCCCACTAATGTAACCAAGGACTGGGTCACAAAATGACTATAGAAGAAGCCTGGAAGAGACAAAGGGTTACACATTTCATCCTTAGTAAATTAATGAATTCCCTTTAGCCAATGGCTTAAACTTGCCACAAGATGATAGGAGGGCCCAGAGTGAATACTGTCAGCAAAGAGAAGGGAAAGGAGATGCTATCTGTTTCTGTGTTGTGCTACACATGGTGGGGAGGAAAGCTGACATGGAGTAACTGGGTTAGCGTCCTGGCTCTGCCACTGATTTACTAATAGACTATTCTTGGGCAAGATACAGAAAGGTTCCTCACTTACAAAATGAGAAAATCTACATTGCAGCAGTAAAGTCAAATGAGAATGTATGTGAAAATCCTGTCAACTAAATGAACACAAGATAGTTAATACTAAGCTAGTTTGAGAAGCCAAGTACATAAACACAGTTGTTAGACATCAGTCTATTTGGAAAAATTTATAAGACCCAAAGATGACTTCTGGTCAAGATGGAGGCATAGGTAATAAATACGCTTCACTTCCTCACATAACTACAGCAAAAATTACAGCTAGACTACAGAACAGACATCACCCAGATTTGTCTGAAACTCAAGCTGTGTGGAAGTCTGACAACGAAGGATTTGAAGAAGCCACATTCGTCCAGATGGGTGCCTTTTCTACAATAGGCCAAGCTACTGAGACGAGGCAAACAGCTCTACCTCATGCATAGAAACAAGCCCAGGGAGGCTACCAAATGGAGGAGACAAAGAAATATGGACCAAATGAACAGAACAAAATCCCAGAAAAAGTACTAAATGAAACGGAGATAAATAATCTATCAGATACAGAGTTCAAAATACTAGTTTTTGGGATGCTCAAACAAATCATTGGGTACTGCAACTGCATAAAAAAGACCCAGGCAGAAATGAAGGTTGCATTAAGCGAAATAAACATCTACAGGGAACCAACAGTAGAGAGGATGAAGATGAGAATCAACGATTTGGAACCTAAGGAAAAAGAAAAGCATTCAATCAGAACAGCAAGAGGCAAAAAAGATTTCAAAAAAATGAGGCTAGAATAAGAAGCTGCTGGGACATCCCTAAACATACCAGCATCTGAATCAGGTGCCAGAAGGACAAGTGGAAGAGCAAGAAATTGAAAAATTAGTTGAAAAAGTAATGAAAGCAATCTTCCCTAATTTGGTGAAGGAAACAGACATACAAATCCAGGAAGCACAGACAGTCCCAAGCAAGTTGGATCCAAAGAATACCACACTAAGACACATAATTAAAATGCCAAACTTAAAAAATAAAGAGAATCTTAAAAAAGCAACAAGAGAAAAGCAGAAAGTTACTGACAAAGGAGTTCCTACAAGACTCAGCTGACTTCTTAGAAGAAACCTTGTAGGCTAGAAGGGCTAGCAAAAAGTATTCAAAGTGATGAAAAGCAAGAACCTACAACCTAGATTACTCTATCCAGCAAATTTATCATTTAGAATTGAAGGGCAGATAAAATGTTTCCTAGACAAGGTAAAACTCAAGGAGTTCATCATCACCAAGCCCTCATTATAGGAAATATTTTTAAAAGATTTTATTTATCTTCAGAGGGAAAGGGAAGGAGAGAGGGAGAGAAATATCAATGTGTGGTTGCCTCTCATGTGTCCCCTGATGGGAACTGGCCTGCAACCCAGGCATGTGCCCTGACTGGGATTTGAACTGTGATCCTCTGGTTCGTAGGCCCGTGCTCAATCCACTGAGCTACACCAGCCAGGGCATTATATTAAATATAAGGAACTATATAGGGTGTGGCAGAGTAACGTTTGCTTGAGTGTAATTAGTAAGGTAATAATAATATGGGGGTAGTAATTTATACTTTTAATGTGAACATTTCACCTAAAGTGTCATATGGTGTACTTGAGTGTGATATTATGTTATAGGATTACATTCTTATGATTTTATAACAAAAAAGGGGTATTATTTGTGCCGGACCCTGTATAAGAAAAAGATCAAAACTGAACATTAAAATGGCACAAATTCACAACTATCAGGCACTGAATCTAAAAAACAGAACAAGCAGAACAGGAACAGAATCACAGGAATAGAGATCATTTGGAGGGTTATCATCTGCGAGAGGGAAGGAAGAGAACCAGGGAAAAGGTGCAGGGGTTAAGAAGTACAAATTGGTAGGTACAGAAGAGACAGGGGGATGTTAAGAACAGTATAGGAAATGGAGAAGCCAAAGAACTTACGCACATGACCCATGGACATGAACTAAAGGGAGGTTTGCTGGAGGGAATGGGGGTACCGGGTAGAGGGGCCAAAAGGAGAAAATTGGGACAACTAATAGCATAATCAATGAAATATATTTTAAAAAACTAAAGATGTTTGAACTTGAGCAGACTTAGATATGAGATATGAGAGTAGATATGAGATATGAGAGTAGATATGAGTAGAGATAAGACAAAAAACAATTAAAAAAGGAAAAGAAATCAAGTGGAACTTAGGAAGCATAATTACAATCTGTCATATTGGTTATAAATGGAGTCTGCCTTCTAAGATCAGATGTTGTCAAGACACTTTTGTGATTTACCAAATATCTTAATATCACTAGTTTCCTAGTGGAGAAAGCAGATGCAGAATCCGGCTTATTTTCTTTTGTGTGCTCACAGATTTGTTTGCTTATTCAAAAATAAAATCCTGAGATGGGAAAATAAATTGAAGTTAAAACAGAAGACTAGGGAGTAAACAAGAAAAGATAAGCTAATCCTGTATGGCCAAAATCCCCAGCCATCAGTTAGTTACTGTGTTAACAGTTTTTAACCTCCACTCTTCATTATAGGGCACAGAAAACCATCTTCCTTTCTCCCAACTGTGACACTTGCTTTAATGACAGTCTTGGGATTGACTTCCACATCACGGACTACCATTAACTGGCTGACTGTACCATCAAACTGCAATTCAGTGGTAATTAAAAGGCATACAACATTATCCTGAAGTAAAATGAGTAGAATATTGAACCCTGTACATAACTATTTTCCAATGTAAGAGCACAAAGGTTTATATTCTTGTCCAGATACACCTTTAAGAGGGATTTTTACTGAGCTCCTGACCAAGAATGACTTCTTTTAATGTTCTGCTTTTCTTAATCAGAACCACTTCCCTCAATAAGAAATAAAAAGTCAAGCATGTTTCCACACAGACGATTCTCCCTTCACTTCAACAATCTAAAAGACTTCCTTCCTCTTTACCCCTCTTGTACTTGTTGAAATTCAGACCTGGGTTTGTGTGTCAGTATTTGGTCCCAATGTGGCAACTTTTGCTGCCATATCACAAGCATCAAAAAGCCACCCTCACCTGATGCCTGGTCATCTCCAATCCCTCCAAAATCACTGTCTTAAAGTCCTCCTCCTTGTCCTGTGGAAGGAAAGAGGAGAACTCATAGCCTTTGTTCCATGAAAAGGATGCGTGGCCATGAAGACCTTGTTTAGAGTGTTTTGGGGAAATGCCTTCTAATCAAAACTGTTTTCTTATTCTGTGGAACAAGTTTTAGACAAAAGACTGCCATGTTTATTCCTTAGATAAGGGAGGAGTCTTTAAAAATGCTCATTACTAATGAGATGCAGGGATGACAGTGTGTATGTGCTTGGGGTCATATATAATTCCCTTGTTACTGGATTTGCTATCATGAATATTTTTTCAAGCCCTGTGATATCAGAATAAAGTACTTAAGTCCTATCCCAAACTCTACCCAACTTTCATCTTTGTTTTTATCCTTTCACTTGGTCCCTAAAGAAATAACTTGATTATAAATCAAGTTCCTTATATCTGTAAAGTACTTTTTAATAATTTTCCTCCCTTCCATTTTCTACAGTTTGTGGAATGCAGTTAGGAGCTGCTGCCTGAATAGGGGACCCCAGAAAAGTGGAAAATTTCTGAGCACTCAAAGCACATTCTGAAAACTAGGACTCAAAAGACCACCCAGATTATCCCCAAATTGTACAATTTATTTTTTAAAATTTTGGCATGCGAAGGGCAAGACCTCAAAAAAGGCCCACTGATGAGCATGCTCATTTACTTCGTTACAGCTGACCCTTGACCAACACAGGTTTGAACTACATAGGTCCACTTACACACAGATTTTCAATAAATCCTGTAATTTTTTTTTACTTCAAATTTTAATTTTCTTTTTGCTAGCTTTATTGTAAGAATACAGTATATAATACATGTATCATACAAAATATGTGTTAGTTAACTATGTTATTGGTAGGGTCATTAGTAGGCTATTATTTAAGGTTTTGGGGGTCAAAAGGTATACATGTAGAAAAGGTATATATGAAAATCCCAAGGATTTTCAACTGCATGGATGGTAGGTGCCCCTAAACCTCCATGTTGTTCAAGGGTCAACTTGACTATTTTCTTGGGTGAAGATCTCTAATTACAATACTTACTGAAAAATACAAAGTATGTAACACAATATAAATAAATTTTACAAATGTTATCTTCTTAAAGACAAAGGAAAGAATGCGATCAATACCTTTGCCCTTTTTCGAAGAAGCTTGGCTAGTCGTACTACATAAGGTTTAAATTCTCGTTGATGTATGCCTTGTCTTCTGACTTCCAAACCGGAGTCATCTGAGGCTTCTGGAATAAAGGCCCATCGGTACCTGTGTATAGAAGAATGATTTCCACCAACATGAGGAACAGACTTCGCGGCACATAAGGCAAGGCCACATGAATACCGTAGGAAGATTCAACAGCTGTGTCACTTGTAGCGTGTTTCTTAACTTGATCCTTGATCAGTAAATAACAGACGCTGTTAACTGTCTCACAGAAATTGTAACAAGTAAACGAATACATGAACTTGTAAAGTGCTCACCACTGTTTTTTTCATGAGCACAAAGCAAGTCCTCAACGAATGTTTCTGTCATTAACAGTCAAGATTTCCACCATATACTTGCCCAAATGTTCCCTAACTGCATAGTAAGGGGGCAAAGAACAAATAATGTAAGAAAAGTTTAAGTAGTACTTATTTCATACCCCATGGTGTATCTTTTATTTTTCCACAAGAATAAGAATGCTTCTGTTGTTAGGGTAAAAGGAAATATACTTTTACATCTTTACCATTCTGGTAGCAACTTATAATTTTAATAGGAATTTCTCTCTTTGAGTATGTCTGATGATCTGCCTATGCTGAGAAGCTATCCCTTTTCTATGAATTATGAACTCTCTCAATGGCCCATTTTTCTATTGGGTTATTGTATTAAACAAATTAGACTTTTGTCATAGCTTTTCCCAACTCGTTGCTGCCTTTTAAGCATGGTATCTTAGTCACACCAGACTTTTAATTTTGTATATAGTTAAACTGTCAACTATTTTGAACTTCTGAAATAGTCATGCTTAGAATGATATTACTTGCAAGATTAAATTCCCCATGCTATACTGCTTTATAGACTTAAAAAAAAAAACATAGAACTTTTGTAGTTATTGTAGTTTTGTAGGAAAAAATGTAGTTATTATCACAGCATATTTCATCCCTTTGTAATAACTATCTTAACAAATAGAGGACAAACTCATTTTGGTTCTCCCTGTGGAAGCTAACAAGTCAAGACCATAAGCATTCTACTTAATGTTGTTCTTCCTCAAGCCCTGAAGACAAACATCGTAATTAGTTCTGGCCGCTTTCTTACAGTCCTGCTTCTTATCCTTCTCTGAATTTCTTTAGGAGTAACATCAGGTTTAACAGATACTCAACTGCTAAAATTTGTGAAGAAATAGATGTATATGGTTTTCAAATGCAGAAAAACAGAAAGAAAAAAAACCTGGAATTAATGTAAAAGTAACTTAATAGTTCTTACCAGTACATTTAATGAAAAGTAAGCTTCTGAAATAGCAATTATTGGAGAGTGGAGCGTTCAAATATAGAAAGATCCTGATGACCTTTATCTTATTTTATTCCAGAAGAGTAACATTACAAAATGTAACATTATATAATAAGTACATATTTGATCATGTGGACATATTTTCTAATTATCTTAGCTCTATTTTGATAAAACTCTAATATAGTTTGCCTGTTATTTAAAAATTTAAATCTGAAAAATAATTATTTTTGAGCACTTATGAACAAGGCATTGTGGAAATTTACTTCCACTGATTTTCTCCCTGTCCCCCTCTGCCACCTCTAGTTCAGTTCACTATAAAACTGCCTTCGTGACTCACTCTTGCCCATCTTCAGTCCTTTCTTCAAATTACAGCCAAAGCAAAATTTCTAAAATGCAAGCCTCACCCAGTCACAGCACTTCATTCCTTAATATGCTTCCAAGGCTTCCCACTGTCCTCCGGTTAACGTCCAAATTCTCTGATAGAGCTTACAAGGCTGTACAATTCCTAACTCGTTCCCATCCACCCCCTTTCAACATCTGCTCCAGCAATACGAATCTTCCAGTATTTCCAACACTGCAGGCCTCTTCCACCTCTGTCTTCACACACGGACCTCCCCGACCCTCACCTTTCAAGCCTCAGTATAAAACTCCCTCATGGCCGACTCTGACCCTCAGAACTGGGCGGGAGCCACTAGGCGTGAAGCTGTGTGGCTTCATGGCATCTTGGACCATATCTGCTATCAAATTATGTGTTGAACTATGTCTTACACTAGACTTGAAGCTGGTGACTCATGTACCCCTGTGCCTTACATCCTGTGGGTACTCAGTTTGTTGACTGAATGGTCTGTTAACTTTAATACATCCATAGAAACTATTTACTTCCCCTAACTATCCTACCATGACCTGACAGAATTGCACTTTAATAAAAACAGTATTTCAGCTTACACAAAAACTTTAAAATTAGATATCAGTGACCAAAGCAAATGTGTTTTCAAAAATATCCATTTAACATCCTTTTACTTACATCTGAAACTGAGGAAGATTTTCAGAGGGCAATGCGAGGGCCAAATCCAAAAATTTGCAAGCAGAGAGATAGAGGTTTAACCATCGCTGGCTGTTATATGAAGTAGAAAAGCCATTGCCTCCCGTGTAGGTCGTCTCCAGCCCAGCCACAGAAGGGCCTGAGGTCCTGTAAGCAGGGGACAGTGTTGTCAGGAGCTGCACCTGGTTACTAACAGGCAATTCCTGGAAATTCTGAAAGTGCCAACTAATATTTTTCATAATCACTTTGGAAAGTGTAATGTTACACAAGGTTATGACCATAAATTTAGCTGTTCTCAAACAAAAAAAATTATATCTTGTTCAAACTGTATTAAAGATAGTACAGAATAAATTGTGTTACACCCAAGAAATAGAAAAATACAAGGTGTGAACCAAGGGGATTTTCTACTCCTCGGTGTCATTCTCCAAGGGGGCGAGGGGCCAGGGTTCTGGAATAACAGTTACTAGTACCAGGAACTGTTTTATAAACCTAGCACTGTAAAGGGATAACGTATTCAAGACATAATGGTCTTCAAGGAACTTTGCAATTTGTAAACTTATTTGGACAAACAAAACATTTGTTTTTTGGCAGAGCCAGCTAAGGCTTTATTTTGGGAGGAAAAAAACACTTGATTTGGCTTTTAGTTAGGGGAATGAGTAAGACGTGGTGCCCCCGGCAGTAAACGCCCCCACCCCAAGGGTGAGCTGAGGCCTGGGGCTGTGCTTAGGTGGGTCTCCTGTGCCTTCCATTCTCCTCCAGAGCTCCTTTCCTGCCAGCTCAGAGGACAGGAGGGACCGCAGTAGTCATTCACTTGGACAGGACATCAGACACCAGCTTCCCATCTCCATCTCGGGTTTCAATCTTCTTCACAACCACCATCTTGGAGGAGCTGGTGCTGGTGTGGCTGAAGGAGGTAGAGCTCCTGCCAGAGCCCAAGCTGGCCTGGAAGCCCAGGCCGTAGTTGAGGTTCCCGTAAGCCAGACTCAGCCCACCTGAGTAGCCACTGGTGGTCTTGGTGTAGGTACCCATGTTCTGCCTCCCAGACTCCAGCTGGCTCTCCTTGCCCTCCAGCAGCTTGTGGTAGGTGGCGATCTTCACATCCAGGGCCAGCTTGGTGTTCATGAATTGGTACTCACATAGCTGCTAGGCCATGTCCTATCTGGTGGCTCTCAGAGCAGCGTCCAGCTCTGAGCTTGGCCTGAGCATCCTTGATGGCCAGCTCACCACACTGCTCCACATCCTTGATGGTGGGCTCCAGGGAGGCCCTCTGGCCTTTGAGGCCATCAATCTCAGGCTGGATTCTGCTGATGTTCTGGTTAGTCTCAGAAATCTCTGTCTTCGTGCAATGCAGGTCATCCCCATGCTCCCCAGCCAATGTCTGCAGTTGGCAATCTCCTCATACTGGGCCTCGAGCTCAGTGACGATGCTGTCCAAGCCCAGGAGCGGCTGTTGCCCATGGACAGCACCACGGATGTGCCGGAGATCACCCTGCAGGTTACAAGTCTGCTTGTCACGTTGCTGCCTGTAGAAGATGATCTCATTGGCCAGCCCTTCCAGGCAGGACTCCAGCTCTTCCTTGCTCATGTAAGCTTCATCCACATCCTTCTTGATGAGGACAAATTCATTCTCCATCTCTGTGTGCTTGTGGATCTCATCCTCGTACTTATTCTTCAAGTCCTTCGTCAGCCCCTGCATGTGGACAAACTCCACCTCCCGTCCCAGTTTCTCCTGTGTGTCCAGCAGCCGCCGAAGGTTGTTGATGTAGCTCTTGAATGTATTGTCCATGTTACTGTGAGTCGTCTTCTGCTGCTGCAGGGGACTTCACTTGGTCTCCAGAATCTCATTCTGCTGCTCCAGACTCCACACCTTATCCATGAAGGAAGAAAACTTGTTGAGGCTCTTGATTGGCTCCTCCTGGTGGTGCACAGCCTGGATGTTGGGGCCCACCTCTTGCTTCACGGGGCTCAGCAGGCTCTGGTTCTAGTGGATGGTTTTGATGGTCTCCATGCTCCCAGCTCCACCGAAACCCCTGGGCAAATTCGTGCTGGGGCCCAGGCCCAGCCAGGAGCTGCTGCTCACACAGGAAAAGGCCAAGGAGCTGGTGCTGGGCCCATTCGAGAACGAGTGGCTGCTGAAGGCCCCGGGACCAGAGGTAGTCACCTTGAAGGACCTCTGGGTCATCCTTATGGCCATGGTGGAGGCTGGAGGCAAGGAGGCCAAACCAGACAGAGACTCAAGAAGGAGCCAGAAAGGCGCTTCTCCAAAATTCTCATGTAAATAAAAATAAGTTCTATTTAGTCATGCAATAAACTACCTCTATTAAGAAAAATAAAGTTATTATACATTAAATTGAGATCATTCTGGAAAACCTGGACATATGGGTAACTTAGTGACAGGTTACCTACCGTAATCGGCTCTGCTGCTTGTTTTACAGCCAAGGTCTGACCTACCAAAACCAAAATGGCTCATGTAGCTGAAATAGTATTATATTGCTTTAAAAAAATTGTGAGGTCAAAGGTCATGTATACTGATAGTTTAATCCAGTTAAAAATGTGTACAAAATATGTAAAAATATATCCCACTATGATTAAGTAGATAGCAACAGACTAAATACAAGGTGGAGCAAAATAGGTGTACAGTTGTACATATGAAAAATAATACAATAAAATAAGAATAAACATTTGCATACTTACAACTGTAAACCTACTTTTGTAAAGTTGATTTTAGATAGGAGGGGGGGCAGGGAAAGAGAGACACGGAGCTTGCGGCCCCACCCGTCTGCGCATGCACCGGCTGACTGCACTGGCTGACGCCTGCGCGCGCTGCGCCCCGGGACCCAACCGCAACCAGGCGCGCTGGGACAAAGCTCCAAGCGACCGAGCCACAGGGCCTGGGCTAGCAACCTACTTTTGTATATAAAGTGTTTAGAAAAAACAATACATGTACTCTCCAGATTGTAACACTTTGGATGATTTTAGGATACTATAAACATTAACAATACATTGAAATGAATTACATATTACCGTGAAATATCTTCATCAGCAGTGAGTTCCTGCTCCATCAGTAAAAAAACCTGTACCTGAAAACCATGGGATAAATGTTAAATGTTTTTTTCAAATTGGGTATTTAATTCTTCTTTCAAGTTATCTTTAGGCTATATTTTCATTAATTTAAAAAGAAATTTTAGGATACAACTTCAGGATCTTTATACTTAATTTCTGATAATAAAACTACAAATGTACCACAAAACTTTGCTAATAATAATTAGGCAGAGTTGAGATAAAAGCATGCTTTTGTTTCAGGTAAATATGGAATAGAATGACAGTTATTAAAAAAGAAAAATATCAAAGCCAGTTTCTCTGTGGGGAAATTATAAATGCTGGATGTTCAGAGCTGTGCATTGCCTTTCCTTTATTTACCTCCCTTTCCCCAACTCAGAGTGGGGTGATAGGGCGTGGTGTGGGGAAGGTAATTGCGTGGGGGGGCTTGGGAAGGTTTATTGTTTGGGAGTTTACAGAATCTTCATGAAGAAAAGTCTCTCTGAAGCAAGCTTAACTAGGGCAAGTGCTGCAGTTAGTGTGTGCCTCATGTCAGTCCATTAAAACACAGTTAACCCATCTGTAATCACTCCAGAGGTGCTGCTGCCAGCGGGAGCTGGGCCTGGCAGCCGTGGCAAAGTCAAACGATTGGTGTAGATGAGACTGAATTAAACTAGATCCGACAAAGATCCGCAAGGCATTAATATTAATGTTTTATGTTGGGAAGTTTAAGCTGTACTGAGATGAGATCTGACTTGTTTTATAATTTTCAACTATTAAAATTGTTAGGAAAAGGCTTACTTAGGGTTTAATTCTCTTCCAAGATTAGTTTTTACACAGTAAGCATGTTGACACTAATCACATTGTTTTATCGGTTACTTATATGTTGGGGACCACTCTGCCTGGTTTCAGGAATTGTAAACCCCCCATAGCTAAGGATGAGTGAGCAACCTCTGGAATGCAAAAGCTTGTCTCTGGTAGCAAATGCTGCCTCAGTTTCCTCTCCCTGCCCCCAAAGCATGGTTAGAAGTCAGAGATGGGTAAGACTCCTCACAGCGAGGGACGACCTAAGCCAGACACGATCACTTGGGAGGCCATCATAGAAAGACTTGGGGGGCTGCAACAAAGAGTGAGCAATAGACCCTTGCCCCCCGGCTAGGAGACAAAGCCTGAGTCCCCATGTCCTCTTGGAGAAGCGCTTCCTGGCTCTAATCCACTTAAGCTTGAAAACCTGATGGGAGGGGGTGCAGCTCCTTGCCTTGCTAGAGTGGATTTGGGGAAATCTGGCATAAGAAAGAATTCCTAAAAATCCTATGAAACCTGCTTTGCTAAGTGCTTTCATTCATGTTAAGGGTTCAAGCAAGAAACCCTAAAGTTTCTGCAAATCCTCTCTCCTGACAGACACTGACTCGGACTAAGCTCTCAGATTTCTTTGAAATGTTATCTACCGTTTGATCCTTGCTGCTCTGTATTCCTGTGTATTACAACCCAGTAAAAGTCCCTGGAGGAAGGGGCTCAAGGCCTTTTTCCTTTGAGAAACTGGCCACCTCTCCTCCCCAAGCAGATCAGGTCTTGGTAGTGTTTACTTTCATCTGTGGCGGACAGGGGGACTTGAGCAAAGTCACCCCCACATTTATAACTTGACTGAATTAATATTAACTCACAAGTTCTGTAATCATGGTAGGCCAGAGCGAGGTAAGGTGTTGTGGAGACATTCTTAAAAGTAACACTCTGAAAAACAGGAACACTTGAGAGTGAAGAGTTGGCACCTGGGGCAAACGAAGACTCTCAACCAATCTCTCTGAAAGAAATGCAGTACATTTTCAGTGACTAATTAGAATCATTTTAATGTAAAACTTTCTACATAATCTAGTCTAGTACTTCTCAAACTTTCTGTGAAGGACCAACTCTTTATAAAAATATCCAATCTGCTGCAGATTGATACTTTTGTAAACTATAATTAAAATGAATTATTAGAAAAACCAAATTTAAAAGACACATAAAACACAAATTCCATTTTCTTCTCACCGAATTCAACAGATTGTGTCAAACTGTCCGTGCTTAGAATGCTTACTCTAGGTTTCTGTACTTACCATGAATGAGACAAACAGACTGGTTGGGTACATGGGACCGCACTGAGTACCCCTGATCCAGTCGGCTTTAGAAATCACAGGACAATAGTGCGCTTGCTGCACATGTGACATTAGATACAAGGGGCCAGGGAAGAAGGAGTCACTTAGAATCTCACTATAAGATGACAACTGTCATTGCAGCCTCATCCCCACATCAGCTGCTGTGGCCGGCAGGTGAACCAGCACCCTGACCCGAGCAGCAAACAGTCCTGCCCCGGGGGGCAGCTCCTCCCTGTGCCCGTGAAGTGCTCTGTCTCCTTCATGAAGTTTATCAACACCTTATTCACTCCCTCCCCTGGCCCTAGACCACGGACCTCAAAATGTTACTTCTGGCTAATATTTCCTGGCTCTGCCTATACTTTAGTCCTCTCCTTAAAGGTATGTGACCCCTTACCCACAATAAAAACAAGTCTACAATGCCTGCCTACTGCATGTTATATAGCCTTAGACCTCAGCTTCAAACACGAATTCCTAGGAAATTTCAACTGAATAATAGAAAAGACCACATTTATACAAGTTCTACAAACTCAGTGTTTGATTGCTTTTACACACTAGTGATATTTTTTATTGTTTAGTAAAACAAATTTCTAATTTTACATTTATAATTTACCTCACTTGGCATATGTCATCCCAATTTACAATTTAGGGTCAAGTATTTTCTAAGGAACAAAAACCCCTGCAGATTGGAAGGTAAAGAAAATCGTTTTTCACTATTTACCTTGAATATCTGGAAGATATTTCTGGTACTGGTCAATTTCACTGCTAAAAATAGCAAATGCTAATCTTTTGAGAAGCATGGCTCTCTGCTCCAGCTCCACATCTCGATTTGCAAAGAGATTAAGTGAACTGCTTTGAGCCACAGCTACCCGGGCTGAAAAAAGAAAGCAAGTGAGAGAGGTTATGATGGTCATCCAGATTATTCTATTATGTATTTGTTTTTAAAAATGGCTAATTCCCTATGACATCCGCAAGTGGAAGGGACCTAGGGTGAAGGACTCGGGCGCCTCCCTGGAGCAGAGATGGAGCCAACGTACACAAGCCAGAAGACCAAGGGGTAGAAACTGTGAGGGGGAAAGACAGAACATTTAGAACTGTTGGTTCCTGAAGGTAAAACCACTAACAATGACGCTTTAGAAACCCTTGAATATTTTAAGCCATCTGCTCGAATCCTCAGAGATAATTTCTGGCCTGGCCTACCTTGTGTTACCACTCATCCCCTGCTCACTCTCCTGCAGCCATGCTGTCTTGCTTGCTTTGTCTTGTTTGCTTTTCCTTGCACTCACCAAGCTTCTTCCCACTCCAAGACCTTTATAACTTTTGTTCCCTGTGGCCTGGAATACTCTGTCCCTAGAACGTCTCACAGCTAGCTTCTTTAGTTTCACCTCAAACACGAGCTCTTCAGCTGTTATTTACAATACACTGCACGGCCCTATTTCCTTCACAACTTCTTATTCTCTGAAATCTTGTTTGACTAAGGTTAGCATAATGCCTGGCCTATTTTTGTCTTTTAATAAATATTTGTTGAATGGATGACTCTAAACCTGAATCTGAACCTTAAAACAATGCTGTGAAGAGTCGAGAAGAGAGACTATGCTGCTCCTTTCTTTTCCGGAGGAGAAAACTGCAGCTTGTTTTAAAGAACTTCGATTCATATAGATTCAATCAAGTTCGCTGCTATTTAAGGACATTCCTTTAGTAGCTCCCAAACTTTAAAAATAAAATATTAAAAAAAATATTTCATTTTTTCAGATGAAATATTACAAGGAATCCTAACATAAAACCAGTCAAGGTGGAGTAGAAAGGGGGTGAAGAGTGATTCTGGCCTTTTTAGCTCCTTTCTTCCTTTAGAGGAAATGAACGGAGCCCCAGGATTTGGGGTAACTTGGCTCCAACTTCCTGCCTCTCCCTGCCTTCCCATGTGTTGGTCTTTCATTTCTTCAACAATTACTTAGTGAGTGCTTACTGTGTGCTAGGTTCTATGCTGTGAGCTGAGGGAACAATTCAGAGACACGTGGCCAAGCAGTTTTACTTATCGCTACGTTGTCCTCTTTAAGTTTCACATTATATCCCTTTAGGGCACTAACTATAACTTGACACAGAGGTAATTCAGTGGTTTATAAAAAAGAGCAAAGTAAATAATAAGGATGGATCATACACAAGAAAAACACTGCGTCAGCTGTCATCCCAAAATACTCACTCATCAAATCTCTAAATGTTGTCTTATCATGTGTCATCAGGTTGTCCAGAATTGCTCTCCAACTGAAAAGACAAGGATCATCATATGTAATTAAGATTTTGTTGTTGTTATTGTTAAAAAGTATTCATCCTTGCAGGGTATTTCAACAGACTTTATAAGCTGTATTATCACATTGAATAAAAGCAAGATGATGACTTACTGATTAACACAAGAGGCATCCATCTGGAAGAAACTGGGATCCATAAAGAGGTCAAAGGCTTCTTTCTTCCAGGCCCTCCGGGTGTACTGATACCCGCTGAGACTGCTGAGCAGCTGGACACAGGCTCGGTAACTAGGGGCATTATGGGCACTAGGGGAAAGGAAAACCACCTTAACCTGTATGTTATAATTTTAATCATCATGTTAAGTTATTCATTAGTGTTCACAGTTACCTAAAACAATGACAGGAAACAGAAAATACCATAAGATTTTTTTTCAATCATTATAATTTGCAGTAAAAAAACGTTATTTTGTGGTAATTTAAATAATGGTAATAAGAAATATAATTTGCTTCTAACGAGCTATGATTAACTATGAAATGTACTTAAATAATAATAGTACCTGTGATTTCGGAGGTAGGGCACAACATAATGCATAATATTTACAAGTAAAGGAATAACTCGTTCTTTTTCATCGCTATAGAAAACCATGTCCAAAAGATGAGCCAAAACCTAAAAAAAATAACAAATGGAATGGCGCATAATCTAAGAGCTGAAACTAACAGCATGCAGAGGTGGCTTTCATCTTTAGAAAAACCTAGATTTCCTTAAAATCAGAAAAATCTAAAATCAGATCTACCCAATCCATTTTTATATGAATGGTGTCTGCCACTATTTGCTTTTTTTTTGTTTCCTGTAACTATAGGATATAAATATGGGCAAATCTTACTATTTCTAACCAAGACAGGTACGTAGAGAAAAAGAGAGGTCAAGATCCTTCTACTGTGACAGTGAGTGAAGAGTGAATTTAAGACTAGAAACTCAATACTCTTTTTTCATGACCTGGTTAAAAGGGATTTGGGAAAAAAACAACCAAATGAACTGGGCTGTTCAAGACCCAATTTTGTCAGTTAATAACTAATTGATTTTAATCACACTGTTCTAATCTTTATGAGGCTCAGTATCCACATCTGTAAAGGGGAAACAAACATGACATGCAAGACTATGTAACAGGGTATAAAGAGCATGTCAGAAGTTGCATAGAGAAATGTTTGGTACACTATAAATGCTTTATAGTGACAAGCGCCATTACACCACCTCCACCCCTGCCAACCATACTCTGATACAAAAGCACTTATCCTTTTTAAACAGTAAACTTTAAAAAAAATAGTACTTGGGGAAGTGAGCAATAGCTAAGGTTACTATCACTAATATTTAACAAACGAACCTGAATATAAAGTCAAAACTTTATTCTATAGAGTGCTTTCTAGAAGTACAAAATAAGTTTCCTTTTTCTTTTTTTTTTTAACTCCTCACCTGACCACATTTTATCTTTGATTTTAGAGAGCTAGGAAGGGAAAGGGAAAGCCAGAGAGTGGGAGAGGGAGAGAAGGGGAAGGTGGGGGGCGAGAGAGAGAGAGAGAGAGAGACATCCATTTGTTGCCTCCCATGTGCACCCTGACTGGGGATCAAACCCTCAACCTTCTGGTGTATGGGACGACACTCTAACCAACTAAGGTACCTGGCCAGAGTCAAAATGAGTTTTCAAATTAAAAACTTGAAGAATTACTGGCTAGTATTGAATTGTGAAACTACTTGCTCGAAAGTTCCTTTAAAAATTTTGATAATATTTACCTCAGAAAGTAATGTCAGTGCATGGACACTATATACTGAAGGAGTGATGTGTGAGGTTTCCATTGCAGGTGATAACATATCTAAATAACAGAAAGGACAGTTAAAGACACAGTTAGAAGACTTCTCCACTAAAAAAGCTACCTGCTAAATGAGACTAAAGGGATGATTTTATGATATTTACAGTAGTAGCTGCAATGATTTCCTAGTGAATATACATTTATGAATATAGATCTACATAATTGTCTGCCACCAATACCTTCAACATCAGACTCCAGATTGGTTCCATCCACCATTATTTTGGGAGAAGGCTTAACTTCAAGATTCCTTCGCAGCCATGTTGTCTGTTCCAAAGAAGAGCCAGCAATTGCACCAATTGCATCCACTATTTTATGAGTCACATCCTAAAGAAACAAGGAGAAACCACTACACATATTACACCTACACACAAGCACACACACACACACATACACACGGAACTTCACAGAAAATCTTATTTGACTTGATTTTAGTGTGAAGGGCTCTAAGAAATACAGAGTTTTGGCAACCATCCTCAATTCAGAATGCCTTACCTGAAGGTCTCTTTGGTCTTTTTTATTCTCCAAGCTAGGGTTTTTCATAATAAACTCATTCAGAACCCTAAAAGAGCCAAAGAGAAGAACAAACCAGAAATATTAGTCTAAAGAAAATTATGCAATCTAATTTCTCACTGTGAGCAAGTGACTTTGTGACCTTGATTTCTATTTTGCATGTTTAACGAACACATACACACAGATATCCTATGACTCAGCTAAAATGGATTCGAATATACCATGAAAAGACATGTACGAGGATGTTCACACAGCATTATTTGCAAAAGTAAAAAACTGGAAAGAATCCCCATGTCTAGCAACAGGAAAGATAAACCAGCGTATTCATACAATAAAATACTGAACAGCAACAAACACAAATAATTTATAGCTACATGAAATTACATGGATGAATCTTACAAGTGTGGGAAAAATAGACATAAAATAGTTATAGTTCAAAAATAAGGCAAACTTTGTGGTGCTGGAAGTCAGAACAGTGGTTATGTTTGCAAAGAATGGAAAGAACAGTGATCGGGAGGGGACCCCAGGGGACATGGCATATTTT
The DNA here is from genome assembly GCF_021234435.1 of Artibeus jamaicensis. Taxonomy (NCBI): domain Eukaryota; kingdom Metazoa; phylum Chordata; class Mammalia; order Chiroptera; family Phyllostomidae; genus Artibeus; species Artibeus jamaicensis. The sequence continues at coordinate 42,939,476 of NW_026521812.1, forward strand.
ATTTCTTAATTTAGGTTCATTATTAAACACTTTGTATGTTCACTTTGTAATAACTTGAGGAGTTGTGTACTTATTATTTATATGTTTTTCTGTATGTGTTTTATATATCGACCCCCCAAAATAACTCCAAACGCCACCAATTTTAAAGTGTTACATAGAAATTGTTTCTTACCCTGTGTGTATATATACAAGAAATTAAAAGTCCTTCATAAATAATTTCCATTGTTTGCTAAGTAATTCCACTCAATATTTACTCTGACTTGGTTTTATTAAGATAAATTGTATGTATAATTATTTCCAAACTCACATGTAAAGGAATACTGAAGAACAATTTTCACTGATTTGTATTTTGGAACTAGGAATTTTTAGGGGATCAGTGGAATAGTTGGAAAAATAAATGACCAGAGATTTAAAAGGGGAATTAAGTTTCTAGTACAACTGAGTATGTCCAACTTTGTGTTTAAATGCTCTTGTACACACATGCTGAGAAGGAGGTAGGTCACCTCATTGTCTGAGAAGCGACAAAGAAAAAAAGGTAGCTGAGGAAACAATAAATTGTGTAAGGCAGAAGCTACAAGTCATGACAGATGGCCTCAATTTTTAATGAAGTTAGCCCACAGGGTTATTTGGTAACAACTCAAAAAACTGTATAGATATTTTCTCCTTGAGCTTTAAAACAATTCAGAGGCAGGCAGGTCAGATATTATTGCTTGATAGGAAAGGAGCCTTAGAGAGCTTCATTGACATACCCGAGGTTACAGAGATGAGGGCTGGAACTGGAGATTAGAAGATAAGAATCAGGAATCTTCATTAGAATGTTGTTTGATTTCTAGTATTTACATTTACCTCTCATTACTAAAAATCATACACACTGGTTACCTTCACCTCTGATCTGGGATTTACAGACATTCAGTCCACTGCTCTTTTTATCACACCTTCAATCTCTAAAATTCCTTCAGCTTTTGATTTGGAAAACCCACAGCACGTGGGTCCAGGGATCATCACGAACCCTGGAATCCTTGAGCGGGTCTCCTGATCCCTGTGCCGGACACTCAAGTTACTCAGCTACTACAGCCTGACCCACTCTCTTCAAGCTCTCAACCCTGTCTACCCACCTTCTCTCTGCTTCCTCTCGGAACACTGATTCCCACACTTAACTAGGAAACACAAGGCCATCTTCTGAAGAGCCCTCCGCTTCCTTCTGCTCCACTTGAACACTTTCTAGACCACTGGCTGCCAACCAGAACTGCTAGTTCCCTTGTGGACACTAAGCGTGGAAGGTAAGTCTATGTACATAGGATCACACAATTACACATATTAAAACACTATCACAGCTTCAGAGGCTGACTGAAAGACTGAAGTTCTTTGCTCTTGATTGCATTTATCCTTTCAGTGTGTAACATATTGACTGTCATTGGCTACTAATGACACCACTGGACTACCTGAGGTAATGTAGAAAGGTTGGGGTAAAGTTAACTCTATTTCCTTTCTTCCCCATTATGTCCTAAGCAGTCTTTCAAACAGTGTGCACTCAAGTTACAAGAATCTCGTTAAAATGCAGATTCTGACTGGGGGTGTCCGAGGTAGAGTCTGACATTCTACACTTCTAACAAGCTCCCAGGGGATTCCAATGGTGCTGGTTAAAGGATTAAACTTTGAGCAGCAAAATCTTAAGAGAAAATGTGTTCTTCTTTCTCACTCTTAACACCTGATGCCAATCACTGCTTTCCAGCCTCTCCCTGTTGCCTCTGGAATCTGGTGCTATAAGTGAGCCCCTTTCTCTCTAGAATCTTCTAGCACTCTCCACTTATGTAACATTTATTATTGGCGAGGCACTATTCTAAGAATTTAACAAATATTTAACTGATTTAATTCTCATAACTACTTTATGACAGGCACCGTTATCATGCCCATTTTACAGATGGAGAGGTTAAATGACCTGCCCAAGGGCACAGGGCTAAGATGTCAAGGAGCTGGGATTTGTACCCAGGCAGCGTACAACTTCAGAATCTTTGCCAGTGACAATTCAATATTCTTAGGTCTTCCTTACCATTAACGGTGACTTTTGAATCACATTTCCTCTTGTTACCTTATCATTTCCTTCTTTTCATGGCCAAACATCTTCAAAGAATAACCCGCATTTACTTTCTCATTTTAACCCTTTGCTGTTCACATCTGTGCTTATTACCTTGCCAAAATCTCTCCCTCTGAATCACCAATCCTCTCCAAATCATCAATAATTATAGCCTCTTATTATTCTTCATCTTCCTCAATCTTGCTGTGTTATTCATACCCTCTTCTCTATGCTCTCACAACACTGAGTATATCTGGTTCTCTTCTCACTTGGTGATATTCACTTTTCTTTTTCCTTTGCTGAGCCCTTTACCTTGTTGGTCCTGTTCTTTCACTCCCATCAACAGTTCACACTCTACCTCCCACTTGAAACATAATTCCTAGTTCATCCTCTTTCCCCTTTGATTCACCCTCCTACTAACTTGTCAGTAATGTCTCTCCACAAAACCTGCAATCACTCCCACCCTCTGCCCAAAACCAAATTTCTTAAGCTAAAATTAAAAGCAAAATCCTTCTCCATCTAGCTGCCATCTCCCTTTTCATCCACCTCCCATTCCTCTGCCTACGCCCTACTCTATACTCACACCAGACAAGGAGCCTTGCTCCAGTGCACCTTCCATTCCCATCTCCTATGACCTCCTAGGGAAAGGCCTTCTGTTCCTGCCATCTCCATTCGCAGAGCAAGTGTTCACTGTGAACCAACAAACAAACACTATGCATGAAACCATGGTGAATGCAGTTAAGTAAGGGTGATGGGAACTTATCAAAAAATCATAAAACTATTAACACAGATCAGGGAAATGACTTTTCCAAGCCTGTTCATGCTCAGGGCCTTAATTGAACTCAAATGACCTTCCTCTAAGAAATACCACTTCAGCTATACTATTTACCTTTTCATCCCACATCCTCTCCTCACTAAATAACTACTGTTGTAAGTTTTACATGAGCACATTTATATCTTGTATACGTAGAAATGTGTATTGCTCCCTCTCCAGCACTCCTGTATTTATATGCCTCATGTCGAACATCTTGTTTTATACTTTAAGGATCCTGTGAGTAGGCAGAGAGATCACATCATCACTCAAAACATTTGATATATAGCAATTAAGACAATGAATATTTTTCTTTTATTCAAAATAATATTTTTAAGTGAAATTGCTTACCCAAGTATAAGAAACTGCCCTGGGGCTGGAAGACTCAGTTGCACAGAGTCTTTCAGTAGGATCAGCAGTGATGCCCAACTATCCACTAGATTGGGCACTGGAATTCTGCAAGATAAATATATTTTATGTATACATATACAGAAATCCACAGTGAAGATTTAACTTTCTTTATATTTTCCAAGAGCCTTTAACAAATTATTCTACTAGTTTCTCTGAAACATTCTTAATTTGTATAGATTATGAAAGCATGAAAGTCCTGAAAGCTTTATCTTTTCTTCTAAGGTGATATAAAAAAATCAAATGCATTTAAAATACACAGTGTGATTTATTATTCTAGAAATTTTGCTATAGAAACCCCAGTTTTTAACACATGAACTCTCCAAAGTAAAATACAACTGAAATCTCAGTTTAGTTACTAACATCACAGTCACCTACTTCCTATCCTGTCCTCTCCACTGCTCTCTCGCATTGGCCCTTTCTTTCTCCTTCAGCTTTCAGTCTGTCTCATCTAAAAGAGACCTGTTAACCTACTGTGAACATCCATTTCTCACCCCTAGAAAAATTAAGATTGTGTCTGTTTCAGTCTGATCTTAATTCTGACACCTCTATGTGCCTAAATTCAGATTTTAGGCAGTCACCACCAGTTTTAATTGTTTAAATTGACATTTATCACAATTTGATAAATGTCAGTCACAGATCACAAAATGATGCTACATTTGGTAATTAAAACTGAATTACCTCTATGATAGAGGATTGAGTTTCAGGTTCTTCAGTAAGAAGTTTATCAGAACTGAAGCCAACTAACTTTCCATTCAGGGATTAGTTAAATAAAACTGAAAATATGCTATAACAAAAAATGTTTCATATCATCATTACTAACATTAAAAAAATCACATTAGTCTATCACATATTCACCTATATCGAGATAATAATAAATTCAGTGGCAATAGGCATGGTTTCAATCATACGATTCAGCTGTTCATTTATAATATTTAAATAATTTTTTTTACAATTCAGTGTTTGATTATCCAGTGTATCTTAAATACACTTAGCTCTTTAGCTATGTAGGATTTGTATGGCACGGTCATTAAGATATCCAATGACTAATACATCCATAAATAATGTTTCTCTGTTTCTAGCATTTGCTCTTTTAGTTTTAGGGGAAGAACAGCAAATTCTTGAAAGAGTTTGGGTGCTTTTCTCCCATACTTTGTAACTGGTACACGTTGCTAATGCACTGAGGAGAGATGCACATCAGTTATCTTACCTTTGAACATAAGCATAGAAAAACTGAAGCATGCAGACTTCCAAAGAAAGATGTTTCTATAAACAAAAGAAATCAATTTTACAGTGAAGAAAAATGCTGCCTTTGCTTTTTCACTGTTGCAACTACTCTGTATTTTACTACCAATTTTTAATTAAAAAAAATCAAACACAAGTTTGTCATAAAAAAAACATGCAACTCTCATTTAGTTGGGGGAAAAAACTCGAGAACTATTTAAAAAGTTGAAAATGGATGGATGAAATAAAATTCTCAATTCCTCCCCCACTGTCCAGCTATTACTTTGAAATGATCCTTTTACTCTATAAGCATGAAAATTAGTTTTATTTTAATCAGCTTATGCTCAGTTGGTGCTATCAGAATTAGGTTGAGACTTTTTATAAAATGCACTTTTAATCTATCTTTTTGCAAATTTCTGTTAAATGAGTGTAGTTAGTCAAATTTGGAAGCATTGCCTAATAGCCTAAAATGTACTCTATTACTGAAGAGAGTGCCAAGTGAAAGATATAATAAAAAAAACACCTGTTGTTAGACATTAATAATAGGCAAGAAAATGAAACTGATGACATTGACATTTACCAATTTGTTTGCTTTTAGTAGCAACTATTTTTCTTGCAGTTTTCCCCTTTTATCACAAAGAAAAATCAAGTATCTAATCTATTCAGAACTTAGTAGATTGACACCAGAGAGGCAGCAGGTGGGGTATATTTGAAATACATATTTGTATATTTGAAATTTGCTCTTACATGTTTTCATATCATACACACTTAGCTCAACGTCTGGTACAAGTAGATGCTCACAATGTTATGCTGAATTGAGCTTTCACAGGCAAATTTAAATCACAAATGTCCTAGAGGCTTTAGAATAGTGGGACAATTATTAAAAGGTTAAGGGCACCGACTATTTACATGTAAGCATACTTTTCCCATTGGCAATTCAAGAAAAAAAAAGTTCAACATTTTCAGATATCTGTAGTAATTCTTTTATGGATGTGATTAGGTCTTTTTAAAAATGGCTTAAAGTCTAAGGTTTGTAGCTGGTAAACATTTTCTAAGAAAATATGATCTCTTAGCTAGAAGAGCAGAAAATGCAGAAAAGTCCATACTGTTAATATTCGTAGACTTTTATGTCTGCCCGATGAGAGACAAGGCCCTGTGAGTGTGGAGCCTGTACTGCCCATTTTTTGTAGCTGTTGGAAAGCACGGTCTTGTCCATGGTCAGGAAATGACACCAACTAAAACTAAGGTTATGGCAAAATGTGAAGAGTGCAGAGTTAAGAAATTCATTTAGAGGCACAAGACAGGGATTCCCACATTCACCACTCTAACTCAACATAGTACTGCAAGTCCTAGTCGCAGCAATCACACAAGAATAAGTAACAGGCAGGGAAATTGGAAAGGAAGAAGAAAAACCGTCATTATTTGCAGTTTTATATACAGACATAATACTATGTATAGAAAACCCTAAAGATTCCACCAAAAGACTACTGATAAATAAATTCACTAAAGTAGCATGATAAAAAAAATAAATATCCAGAAATCGGTTGTATGTTTATATACCAATAAGGAACTATCAGAAATGGAAGCTAAGAAAACAATCCCATTTCAATTACATAAAAAAAATTACTAGGAATAAATTTAATCAATGATGTAAAAGACCTGTACTCAGATTATAAGACTCTGAAGAAAGAAATTGAAGATACAGATAAATTGAAGCATAAACTGTGTTCATAGATAGGAAGAGTTAACATTGTTAAAATGTCTATAGTACTCAAAACAATCTATAGATTCAATGCTAGCCCTAACATGATACCAATGGTATATTTCACAGAACTATAATGAATAATTCAAAAATTTGTATGGAACCACAAGAGACCCTGAATATATAGAGTGATCATGAGAAAGAACAAAATTGGAGGAATCAAGCTACCTGATATCAAACTATACTACAAGCCCAACCTAATCAAAACAGCATGGTACTGGTATAAAAACAGATATATAGATCAATGAAACAGAACAGAGAGACCAGAATATACACACACCTACCTGGTCAATTAATATTTGACAAAGGAAGCAAGAATATACAATGGGGTAAAGATAGTCTATTCAATAATGTGCTGGAAAATTCGACAGATACTTGCAAAAGTAAAATAAAACTAGGCCACCTCCTTACATTACATACAAGAATAAACTCAAAATGAACTTTAATGGAGAACTTGAAATCATAAAAATCCTAGAAAATGTAGGCAATAAAATCTTGGATACTTCTCTTACCAAATCTCCTTGGGCAAGGGAAACAAAAAATGAACAAATGCAACTACATCAAACTAAAAAGTTCTTGCACAGCAAAGGTAGCCATCAAAAGAATGAAAAGACAACCCAGAGAATGGGAGAACATAGTCACCAATGATACACATGATAAAAGGTTAATATGCAAAATTTATAAAGAACTCAGACCCACCAAAATATAAACAGTCCAATTAAAAACTGGGCAAAGGATCTGAATAGACACTTCTCCAAGGAGGACATACAGATGGCCCATAGACATATGAAAATATGCCCAACATCACTAATCATCAGAGAAATGCAAATTAAAACCACAATGAGATATCACCTCTCACACCTGTTAGAATGGCTATCATCAATAAATCAAAGAAATTCAAAAACAGTAATTCAAAAGAATAAATGCACCCCTATGTTCATTGCTGCATTATTTATGACAGCCAAGATATGGAAGCAACCCAGGTGTCCATCAATAAATGAGTGGATAAAAAAACAGTGGTACATATATACAATGGAATATTATTCAGCCATAAAAAAGAGTGAAATCTTACCATTTGCAACAGCAGGATGGAACTAGAGGGTTTTATGCTAACTGAAATAAGCCAGAGAAAGACAAATCCCATACGATTTCACTCATATGTGGAACCTAAAGAACCACATAAATGAACAGACAAAATGTAAACACTTATGGATACAAATAAGAGACCCATGGTTGCCAGATGGGAGGCTGGAGGGACTGGGTGATAAAGGTGAAGGGACTGAGAGGTACAGATTGGTAGTTACAAAATAGCCACAGGGATATAAAGTTCAGCATAGGGAATATAGTCAATAATATTGAAACAACTGTGTATGGTGGTAGGTGGGTTCTGGGAATGTTAGGGGGAACACTTTGTAAAATATGAGCGTCTAACCTCTATGCTGTACACCTGAAACTAATATAATACTGAATGTAAACTGTAATTGAAAATGTTTTTTTAAAAAACAGAGAGAGAGAGAGATTGATTGATTGATTCATTCTAAAAAGAAAGCAATAAAAAAACTGTGAGGTAATCAACAACTGAGATGAGTAGACCTTGGGCTCTGGCTTCTGTGTTCTGCCCTTAGAGGACCACAGAAAGCTCCCCTAAGAATTAGGTCACACGGTTCATGACTGCCTTAGATGTACATGTAGAGTGACATGAGCAGTTAAGTGTTTTTCACAATCTCAACAGTAAGTCATTGAAGATACTGATCATTGTTTTTATTATGGCAGTGAGAGTGCCAAGTGCATTAATCTCCACTAAAAGGACACTACTGTACAAAAAAACAAGACATCAAAACTTACCTACCAGCATCATTTTTTAAATAGAACTGTAAAGAAAAGCTAAGAAAAGCTCTTCTTACCTTGTCCTTTGCTATGGCTGGAGGCTGCTTTAAAACTTCCTTCACAGTCTGTATAACAGTTTCTGCTCTCATGACACTGATGGAGCGAACCAGCTCCACCAGTAAAAGCTGCTCTTCACTGGCTGCAGGAATAACCTGGGTAACAATATTTACATATGTAAGTGTGTGTATACATCTTTTAACAGAAGTCACAGAACTTAGTGAGTATTTAGGGCCTAATCTTAATATAAAGGACTTTTCAAGTCCCTTAATTATACTTTAGGTAAAAATTTACTTATTTTTATTAATAATAAGTACATGTATATCATTTTAGAAAAATCACATAGAGTAAGCCTGATAAGAAAAAATTTCAGTTCTTTATCCCTTTTCATACCCAAAACAACCAAGCTCAACTTTCAGCTCTTTTTATTATTTCTGAGCAATTATTTTTAGTATTGCACAATTATTTTTTATATTTCAAAATTTTTTAGTTTTAGATATTACCTACTCACTTTCTACTTTAGAAGACAATAACTGAACTCTCTTAGATGTTTTCCCCTATCTTCCCAACAGTTTTATCAAAATTTTGCCTGTTTATGATAGCATATGCACTATACTATTATTGCATCTCTTCTCATACAACTTTTTGTTTTTCCTAGAATAAACTGATTTTATTTGCTTGCTTGGTTTTCTCTATTCTATCACAAGTTCATCCTAAATGCTCCAGCAAGTATATATCTCCTTTAATTATTCAAATGTATCAGGTAATTAATAATATTCTATCCTTTCCTCCTCCTTTTCTTCACTCTTTTTTTCTTGAAACATCTGTTCAATGTCTTCCTGTTCTATCCTTGCTTGGTACCCACTAGGCGTGCTACACAGCATCATCTTGGTCTCTCTCCTGTGACTGCCAGCCTAGAGATCCCTCTTCCTTTTCTCCTATGTCAGAACCCCTGTTACTTGGAGCTCCTATTTTCTTCCTCCTTGGTTTATTCCTCCTCTGGTGAAGATGCATCTTCCTGCAGCTGAGAAAAAGTGAATTTATGGCATTTTTTTTTTTAGATATTGCATGGTTCAAAAGATCCTGAGTAATATCCAGTTTGGCTGGGTATAGAATTACAGTTGAAGGTAATTTTCCCATCACAGTTTCCAATGTTGCTATTGGCCAGTCTTATCATTATTCCAGTGAAAAAGAGGACCAGTATCTTCCCATAGGAAAACTTTCAGATCTTCTCTTTAAATCCAGTGTGCTGAAATCCATACCGATATTTGTGTAGATCTCTTCTTCACAGTGACTGTCAGGGGACTTTTCTTGTACTATTTCTTTGATATCCCTCCCCCCCTCATTGTCTTCTGTTACTTCTTTCTGCAAAAAGCTATTGAATCTCCAATGTCACTTCCCTAATATTCTTATCTTCCTTTCCCAATTTTCTTTATCTTTAAATTTACATTCTATTTCTGGTACCTACCCTTTTCTGCTGGCAATCCTTATACTTTGTTTTGCTTCTGCAACGAAGTTTAATACACATGAAGAAATTTTAATTTTGCAATGATCTTTCTTCTAGTCTTTTCTAATTTCATGGATGCAATATGGTTTCACTTATTGAAGGACATTATTATTATTGTTTACATGTTCCTCTGTTACTTGCTTTATTTCTTTTGACTTTTCTTATCTAGGTTTTTGGTCTTTGTCTATCATATTAAAAGTTTTTTTTCATGTGAATGTTAATCCTTGTCTATTCACAGTTTCAGGTGCACAGCCTAGTGATCGGATATTATGTAATTTACTACATGCTCATCCCAACAAATCTAGTTTCCATCCAACACTATTCATAGTTCTTACATTATAGACTACAGTCCCTATGCTGCACTTTACATCCCTGTGAATTCTGTAACTACCAATTTGTACTTCTTAATCCCTTCACCTTTTTTACCCTTTCTCCTCAACCCCCCTACCATCTTTCACCCAGTCCCCAAACTTACTCTCCTCTGGCAACCATGGGTCTCTTATCTGTATCTATAAGTGTTTACATTTTGTTTGTTCATTTATATGGTTCTTTAGGATTCACATATGAGTGAAATCATATGGTATTTGTCTTTCTCTGACTGGCTTATTTCAATTAGCATAAAACCCTCTAGTTCCATCCTGCTGTTGCAAATGGCAAGATTTCAGTCTTTTTAATGGCTGAATAATATTCCATTATATATTTGTACCACTGCTTTTTTATCTACTCATCTACTGATGGACACCTGGGTTGCTTCCATATCTTGGCTGTCATAAATAATGCAGCAATGAACATAGGGGTGCATTTATTCTTTTGAATTTCTTTGGATATATTCCAAGAAGTGAAATTGCTTGGTCGTAAGGCAGTTCCACTTTTAATATTTTTAAAAGATTTTATTCATTTATCTTTAGAAGGGAAAGGAAGGAGAGAGGGAGAGAAATATAGCAATGTATGGTTGCCTCTCATATGTCCCCTGCTGGGAACTGGCCTGCAACCCAGGCATGTGCCCTGACTGGGAATAGAACTTTGACCATCTGGTTCACAGGCCTGTGCTCAATTCACTGAGCTACACCAGCCAGGACCCATTTTTAATATTTTGAGGTAACTCCATACTGATTTCCACAGTGGCTGCATCAATCTGCATTTCTACCAACAGTGCAAAAGGGTTCTCCTTTCTCCAAATCTTTGTCAGCACTTGTTGTTTTTTGATTTATTGATGGTAGCCATTCTAACAAGTGTGAGAGGTGATATCTCATTGTGGTTTTAATTTGCATTTCTCTGATGATTAGTGATGTTGGGCATATTTTCATATGTCTATGGGCCATCTGTATGTCCTCCTTGGAGAAGTGTCTATTCAGATCCTTTGCCCAGTTTTTAGTTGGACTGTTTATATTTTGGGGGGTCTGAGTTCTTTATAAATTTTGCATATTAACCTTTTATCATGTGTATCATTGGTGACTATGTTCTCCCATTCTCTGGGTTGTCTTTTCATTCTTTTGATGGCTAACTTTGCTGTGCAAGAACTTTTTAGTTTGATGTAGTTGCATTTGTTCATTTTTTTGTTTCCCTTGCCCAAGGAGATTTGGTAAGAGAAGTATCCAAGATTTTATTGCCTACATTTTCTAGGATTTTTATGATTTCAAGTTCTCCATTAAAGTTCATTTTGAGTTTATTCTTGTATGTAATGTAAGGAGGTGGTCTAGTTTTATTTTACTTTTGCAAGTATCTATCCAATTTTCCAGCACATTATTGAATAGAATCTCTTTACCCCATTGTACATTCTTGCTTCCTTTGTCAAATATTAATTGACTGCTTTTAAATAGCCCAGGATTTCAATTTTGTACAATATGGTATCTACCAGTGAATTCTTACCTGCAAAATAATGTCATATAAGTGAAACATTCATTTTTATTACTTTAGAAAGGTCAGTGTATATGTGTTGTAAACTCAGCACAAAAATAGCATATCAGAAAACTGTGGTTACATAAATCATATAACTTATATGGATGTAAAAACAATAGCCTTAATATTCTATAGAGTCACTATTTTTACTATAAAATATTGTTACTGAATTTTCAAAATCACAAAGCAACAAAATTTTCATTACAATGTGATATAACCCCATCAAAACCAATATATAAATTACATCTAGAAACAAAACTATTTTACCTATCACATTGTAATAAAAAACTAGTGAAGATGAGCCCTGGCTGGTGTAGCTCAGTGGACAGAGCGCGGGCCTGCGAATCAAAGGATCGCGGTTCGATTCCCAGTCAGGGCATATTCCTGGGTTGCAGGTTGCTTCCCTGCAGGCCAGTTTCCAGCAGGGGTCGCACTAAAGGCAACCATACGTTGATGTTTCTCTCCTTCTCTCCTTCCCCTTAACAATAAATAAATAAATAAAATCTTTAAAAAAAAACTAGTGAAGATAAAAAATTTTCTCAATACCCTTGCTTTGTACCTTGCTAACTAGCATTTAAAAGATATACCCTGCTAGATTACAGGGTTATCTAAATACAGGTACAGTTGTAACTGTATTTGAATGGCTATTTAAATACAATTACAGTTTAATATCATACTATTTGCCTTTCCCCTTGAAACAGTACATTTTATGCTTATTTAAGAAATTGAGGCAACAAGTCATATCTAAACCAGTAGACAAACTGTTTCTTTTCACCACATCCCATTTCTATACGCCACATCCCAGACTTGTGCAACTAGTGAAGAGTTGAAACGTAGTCTGCACAATAGGTCCTCGATGACATCATTTTGTTCAATGCTATTTCTTTATAACATTGATGAGATGCTGTAGGAACTTAACTCTTGTTTATATCAATTAGCCTATGGTAAAACTGGTTTCATTACATGTTGTTTTGCCACAGTTCCAAGAACCCATTGTCAGTGTTAAATGAGGACTTACTATACTCACCAAGTAAAAAAAACAAAAAGTATAAAATGGTTAAATACATACCTTGGTCCTGTTGGTGTTTTTATTCTGTCTTCTTTCATTCCATACAAATGCAATGGCAGCCATAAAGTGAACACCATGATTCATTGAAATAGGGCCTAATAATTCAAGGATCTGTTGTCTCAAGTTCTAAAACAAGCAAATGAGAAGTGAATTAAAAATTATGTAAGCATTAATAACTACACTGCACTTTTAGTTTTTCTTGGAATAATCTACAGTACTTACATGTTTTATTACCTAAATAATAGCAGAGGAAACTGTAACCATGTTAAGAGAAGCGACCATGGTCATTTTAATTCTAAAAGGAAAAAAACCCTATAAAATGACAACAACCAATCAGCTAAATGCAAGAGTCTCAGTAATGTGATAAAAGAATAGAAAAACACAATGCAGTTAGCTCTTGAACAAGGGTTTGAACTGTGAGGTCCACTAATATGCCAATTTTTTTCCAATAAATACCTGTATTGGTTTCCATCTGTGGCTTTGAGTGCATGGATGTGAAGGGCTGGCTGTACGCACTGACCTATGCCACTGTGTGTAGGGCACTTGAGCATCCACAGATTGTGACATCCATGGTGGGTCCTGGAACCAAATGCCCAGTGGATACTGAGGGAAACCTTAAGTTCTGGGGAGGTCAAAAGTTACACACGGATTTTTCAGATGCACTGGGGATCAGCACCTCCCCACCATGTGTGGTTCCAGGAGCAACTGTAAGTGAAATTCAATTACATTTGATGTAGATTCTTTTTTAATAAGATGGGGGAGGGACAGGGGTTTTACATTTAAATGAAACTGAACAAAACAAAAACCACACAGTTTAATCCCAACAGCAGTACTCAGACATTTTCTCATTATTCTCACCCTTCCTTCCTCTTTGCCCATTTCCGGATGTGTTCCCATGATCACAAATCTGGGAAGTGAGGTCTAGGCAATAGAGGTATGTCAACTTGACAACTGACAAAGCATAATATTCTTAGGAATTCATATAATTTTCTTCTAAATATAAAGTAATTTGGAAAATACATATAAGTGTTTTTTAAACAAGTAATTCCATTATTCTGAGATAATCACTATTAAATGAATTGTATTCTTTTTTTCTGCCAGGAAATTTATTTTACATAATTGGAAATATACTATTTGTTCAATGAGGTAATATCCCTGTTTTATTAAACTTTAAAGCATTTCTCCACCAAGAATTCTTCAAAATTATAATTATTAGTAGCTGCATAATGTAACATTGAAGGATAAGTTTTTAACCATTAACTTATTTATTGTTTAGGATCTCTCTTTGTTTACCATCAAATAAGGCTATAATAAACGTCTTATGGAAATATATTTGCATAATTTTGATTACTTTAGAATTCATTACAAGGCCAAAAATATATAAAACCTTTAAAGCTCTTTGCACATATAGTTAAATTGTTTTCCAGGAGGGTTTGCATATAAAATATCAACTTAAACTGCCCTTAAAAAGAGGAACAAAATTTAACATGTAGGAATAAACCTCAAAAACATTATGTCACATGAAAGAAGCTAGATATGAAAGACCAAATAATGTATGATTCCACTTATACAAAATGCTCAGAAAAAGCAAATCTACTTATCGAGAAAATAGATTAATGGTTGACTGGGGTTAGCGACAGGAATAGGAAGTGACTGCAAATGAGTATTCGGAATGTTTGTGGTGACAGACATGTTTGAAAATTAGACTGTGTGGACAGTTTCACTACTCTGTAAATTAATTTAAAAAAATCATTACGTTGGGTATATTTTAAGTGGATTTTATGTCAACTCAAAAAACAGTTACAAATTTAATAATTACTTGATCCATTAGAATGCCATAAATATGACCAAATTATTCATAAATTCTGAACATAACCTTTGGGAAAGTGCTCAAATAGACTCTTGAGTTGCAGGTGAAGTGTGACTTTCTAACCTTTGTGGCTCCAAGATTAATAGTGGTTGCAGATGCAGATGCAGCAAGAGTCGTCTTCTCCGAAGAATCCGCCTGCTGCAGGATGCTCCAGAGCAGAGTCACAGAGGACATGATCATATGAAGGACTGAGAGGATTCCTCTGCGGGCTTCCAACAAGTGTCTTTGGTCTACATTGACCCAGAGCTATTAAAGGGGGGGGGGGGGTAAAAACAGAACATTGCTTACTGAGGCTTATAAATGAGGACTTGCTGTATCTTATAGTCTTTAAAAAAAGTTGAATATTTGTGCAGCCTTACTTGGTGGTACTGTGTAGTAGGATCCAACAAACAGTAATGGATAATGGCTGTGATCCCTTCTAAAAGAGTGAGAATCATATCTGGTGGAATAATTGATGCCATCCACAGAGGCCTGAAATAAAATGCATTCATTTGAACAACATAAGTTCTGAGAAAAAAAAGTCCATATTTTACCAATAGTAAATGTCCCACATGTAGCAGACACACAATAAGTGCCCAATAAATAGTATATTAATAAATGCCTAAAAGAATAAATTAAAAGCTTTTATCTCCTAGTTTATAAAATAAGTCACATTAAATGTACTGCTGGCTTTTGGGGTTAAAAAATTTATATAAAATAAACAAATTTAGTCACTACATTTCTAGCACCTGTGTAAGGCAGGCACATAAATGTTAAATAGCACAGGCACTATTCCGACATTTCACACGTCGTCACTGACACTCTGTAGGAGGTAAACCAGAAACTAGTCTACTGAACATGCGGCTAATTTGACAGAGTAATTTTAAACACGGCCTGGGGATACAGGAAGAGTTTCACCTCTAAAACAAGAAATACCATTTCTTGTTTTTTTGAATTCATTTTAAATTAATTTAGTGTGAAATTATTTTGCACTTAGATAACATGCAGGATAAAATCCAAGAAACCCTTTAGTGAGCTTTCTATTACTTTGCCAGCATAGTCAAGAAGAACATAATTAATTTCAGCCCTTAGGAGTGAAAAAGGCCTGTTTAAATATCCCTTCTCTTTTCTAATCTTGATTCTTTTGTTTCTCTTACTCACTCTGAATTTTCTTCTTTGTGAAAAAAATAACATACTATTTATAACCTCTGAGATTCACTAATTTGTTTATTCAAATTGTGACTGACATTCTGGATGGCTAAGCAGTCATATATGCGATAAATGTCAATGACAACAAAGTTAAAAATCAGCTCTTACCTACTGTCAGATAATCCTGTTTCATACTTGTACTGCTGAATTAAATTATCTAAATTTCTGCAAAGCTGTAGTGTCACAGAAACCACCACTCTCTGTAGAACTCTTCCCATGTAAGGCAGAGTAGATGTGATTAAACCAATCCATTGCGGGTGCATCTTACAAGCACAGTGTTGGTGCAGAGCCCGTATCACGGCACAGAGAAACATGCCTTGGCATGTGATTGGCTGAGCATGCAAATACTGAAGAGAAGTCATGGGCTGGTGGGGACTGATGTGTTCCAGATCAGATACAACAAAATCAAAACCTGTTTCGTTTTCTTCAGGGGTGATCATTACCCAGTGTTCTAGAACAATGAGCCTCTGAAGGACTTTGAGAAGCTGTGATTGGAGTGTGCTGCCATTGTCAAATTCGTCCTCTGAGAAATTGATGAGGCTGTCCTCTGAGAAACCTTCTTCCACAGCAATCGTATTCTTACCTGCCATTTTTTCACTGTGCCATTTCTGGGCACTAAAGATGGATGACAGCAAACAGTGAAGAATTACTTTCTGAACTTTGCACTTAGATAACATATCAGAGATAAAGCTAGGGAAACCCTTTGCTGAGCTTTCTATTACTTTTGCCAGCTCAGTAAAGAGAAGTGTCAAAATTTCTATGCTCATCATCTGCATATTTCGATTGCCTATTAAATCTTGTGCAGTGACCTTGACGTGAGTTGGGTAATGGCTACGCATGTAATATAAGCAGAGTGAAATAAGAATTTCTATATACATAGAACTCCTAAAGTTATGATTTGAGTCCACTGGGATGTGACTATAAAAGTCTTTGCCCATAACAGAAATTCGGTGTCTGGCCAATAGATTCTGAAGCAGAGACAACTGAGGGGTATACACATTATTTATACTAGTGGTTGAAATGGCATTTACAAAAGCAACAGGGTTAGTTTTTAATATGGCTTTGATGGCAGAAAAAGCATAAAGAGTCCTTGATGAATCATACAACTGGAGATACAGAAGCACGTGCTGATAGAGAGGATGGATGTTGAAATTAGGAGATTTCTGTGATCCTGGAGAACCCATGTCACTCTCAATTTCAGAAATGTCTCCCTCTCCACAGCTATACCAGTTCTCTAAATCAAGACCATCACTAAAGAATACGCTGGTTTGTTTGAGTTTTTCACTTGATGTTTTTTTCTTGTCGTCATCCTTTTTTCTGGCGAGTTTTACTTTAGGTTTTGCCCCTGGTTGTTTACCTGACTCCTTAACAATTGTTTCCTTCTCTGAGACTTTTTCTGATGCTTTTTCTTTGAAGCTGAACTGAATACTACTGTGACTCCTCTGTCTAGCTTTGGTTTCTGTTGAAGCAATGCAAGAGTCATGGAGAGTCTGTGTGGTTCCTGAAATACAAGGTGAGGAGCTATTTCTGGAGATTCCATTTGCCACACACTCACAGCCGCCTTCCGCAGACACAGACAGAAGCTGAGAACTCTCGTTACTCAGCGAAGTGCTCTGACTCTGCTGAATGGACTGATCTTCACTTTTAATTGCCTCCTCGCCAGGATCTACATCGCTGTGCCCTGGAGGGACAGTTTCGATTTCTAACTGAGAAGTTACAGATGCAGATTCTGCTTCCAGACCACTTACGACTTTACATATCAGGTCAAACACTACCTGCTGAACATCATCATCTGGGGAGCCTGCATTTGGCATTTGAGAATCCTCTTGCATATTCACATTTTCAGGATCGGCTTCATAACTCAGGTTGTCTCCAGCAGAGGACTGTGAGCACCCAGAGTCAGAACTCTGGAGTATTTCTATCTGTTGGTCTGGAAGGTCAAAATCAGAGACAACCATTGGAATTGTCTCACTGCTGGTACTTAGAAGGGAGAGTCTGTCACTTAATGGGTTAACGGTGAGACTAAAGTTCTCTATTTCATCCATGGTAAGCGGCTTTTCACCATTTCCTTTAGATGCAATGAGTTGTACTTGGCTTACTGGCGTATGAGAAAAACAGTAAAGGAGGAAAAATATAAAATATATTAAAATAATGAAAATGTACAAATATAAACTGAATTTAAGATTGTAATCATTAGTTTCAAAACCCACTTATATGCTACTATTAAAATCATGTATTACTATTTTAGACCCTTTAAGTTAGAAAATTATATAGATGACTACTAACTAGAGTTTAATAAACAGAATTCACCTGAAGGCCTATTATTCAATTGCACTGAAATTGAACAGCACAGTTAACGCTGATGAAATATAAAAATGTGCCCTTATCCCCAAATAAGATATCCTTTTCTACTGCACTACAAACTTTGTGTTTTTTTCCTTCTTGTGTGATACCTCCTTTTAGTTACACTAAAGGGGAGTATAAAAACACAATCTCCTTGATTTTAATAAAATTCAAAAAACATTTATGAATTATCTGGTGTGAGTAAGACCCTAAACCAATAGACAATGAGGGTGAGAGAAGGAAAAGACATCACTGTTCTCTCTAAAGAGCTTAAAATTAGTAGGGAAGCACCAATACATTCATCTATTTCTGTACTTTTTGGAGAGCATACTATGTTGACGGCATTCTTTTGGAAAGGGTGGGAGGGTTAGTTGCATATGAGTGGTACAAAGGAAATCCACCACTTTCAGGGAAAGAATCATGGTACCACAGGTAAGTCTGAGACTGATTTCAGAGGAGAGGTCAGAATTCAGTAGTCAGGTGGGAAGCGTTGTAGGTCAAGTGATAACACAGAAGTTCTGGCAATTAGCAGGGTAGAACATTTTCTTAGAAGATTCAGAAAAAGCCCTGAAAAGGAAGCTAGGGAAATGAACCAAGCCTTGGTAGAGAAACATGAAAGGTGACAGTTTAGTTCCAGCTTGCATCACTTACCAGCAGTGAGCCTTCGAGAAAGCACATCCTTCTAAAAATAAGCTCCCTGCTTGGTAAAATCAGTGTTTTATTCCTGACCTCACAGGTTATTTGTCAAGAGATACAAATGATAAGTGACAGTCCCTAGCATATAATAATGTAATATAAAGTGCCATTATTGCTGTATGATAGAGGACATCACTCAATAGTTTGTAAAGTGTGGGTTTCATAGTAATAACAATATTTATCAAACACTTATGCCAGTCACTGCACTAAATATATCACAAACATGACTTGAGAGGTGGGTTATGATTCCAACCTTACAGATAAGGAAAATGACTCATGAAATATAAATATACATTATAAGCTTACTATACATTCCTAGTGAAGTATCTACAGAGCCCCACAGGACCAGTATTGTGAAAAAAATCTAAATGTATTTCCATCAAAACTGAAGACTGTCTCTGAAAAATGCTATGCTGATTACTCCCCTGAAAGAAGAGTCAACTGATCAGAAAGATTCAAGTCCCCCAACACGGTCATCGATGAAGCACACTCTGATACGGCCCATCAGGGCACTGCCAGGGCACGCAGAGGAGAGGAAACAAGCCCATGGAGCAAATCTCATTCGATTCTCTCACCAACCACTGCTGTGTTCAGCTCTCACTTTATTTTAGTTATTTAATTCTAAATAAAGCTTTTCTAGTTCCATGTGATATTCACCATTGCATGAAAAATTTTCCATGAAATGCTTGTCACTCTCTTCTCCAGGATAACAAGGTGCCTTATTCCAATAACGTTCTGCTTGTACACGCTGCACTGAAACCCTCTGAGTTTTGGGGTGAAGTAGAAGCAATAGCAATGGTTCCAAAACTCTTGCAATGTCATGTCTTTGCAGGACTTGGTTCAGCCAGGCTTGTCCCACAGAGCTAGTAGAACCATCGAGACTGTTAAGGCTATCTAACATGATGAACAGTGACCTACAATAAACACAGATAATTAAAGAACAAAACACTTGCTTTAATTGCGACACTCTAATTTTTCTAAGATTAATAATACTGTAAGTTGTGTTTTTTATTTTGAATTAACTATTATAAACTAACTGCACTTCAGGATAATTTTTGACCACAGCATGCTAATAATCTTAATCCCTATAGCCTCAGTAGATACAATAGGAAGGAGAAAACAGTCTTTTCCCTCTTTGTAGGTACTTGTGTTTCTTGAAATTTCACCAATATATTCTTATAAGATAAATAGTAAAGAATAGAAAAAGTAACCTTAGAAAACTAGTCTTGTTTTAGCAATATATTCCTGGCACCAAATACTGGACCCCCTACAATGCTGGGCAGTGTTATCTCTACGCTGATCCATGCCCTCTGCTCCCATTCTCTTTATGAATCTAAACTATGTGCTTAATTCAAGGAAAGACTTTCCATGGAAGGTGTGGAGGGACAGTTTGGAATCAGAACACCCAAGATTCAAATCTGGGCCATCCACTTTATCTCACGTGTGGTCTTGGGTAAGTCACAACTTCTCTGGGTCTTCACTGTCTCACTTGTGCCAAGAGGAAAGATGGTCACCAAATTAGAGAGGGTATTTGTGAAGTACCTGGGCCTGGAGCCTAGTTCATAGTAGAGGTTCAACAGCAGATCATTTAAAGATAGCGACACTGCTTGAAAAACACCAGCTGAAATAACATGTAGTTGGGCTTTAAGCGCAGTTGCATTTGTGGCCACCTCTCTGAACACTGGTGAGACTGCTTTATCTGATGCCAATACATGAATTAAGCTATACATGGCATCCCCTTGGAAGTCAGTGCAAATCTCGTATTTGGGGAATGAGCCATCTAAGTAAGCTAGACAAATAGCAATCACATTCTCAGGCAGTTATAGGTTCTCTGAAACCATGGGACGCGATTCAGTAATTTAGCTTTAAATTTTAATAAGTCCAGTTCAGGCAGAAGATTGAGAATAATTGCTAGAGAAACACTTATACAATCTACTGTTTATATCTGATCTCACTCGACGTGAATACAGACTCAAGAAAACTGTCTCTATTGCTGTATTCCTGACACATGGAATGGAACCTACGATGTTGCAGGGGCTTGATTAATAGTCATCAAATCAAAGGACAGGGCCAAACAAGAAAGGGAAAATCTGGCAGATAAATGAAAATGCCATGAATTTCAATATAGCTTAGATTCTTAAATACTTTTTAAATTTTATTTATAAAACGTATAAATTGATGCTCTGACTGGGTGGCTCAGCTGGTTGGAGTGCCAACCCATACACCAAAAGGCTGAGGGTTAGATTCCCAGTCAGGGCGCATACCTAGGTTGCGGGTTCAGTCCCTAGTCAGGGCGTGTGTGGGAGGGAATCGATAGATGTTTCTTTCTCACATCAATGTTTCTTTCCCTCTCCCTTCCTCTCTCTCTAAAATCAATAAGCATATTGTTGGGTGAGGATCAAAAAATTTTTTTAAACATGAAAATTGCTATTGCCTACTCCTGTCAAACTAACTGAGGAGTCAACAAAAGAGACATTATGATATCTGGCTGTAAAATCTGAATATAAAATGTAACCAACCTGTCAAAAGAACGTGCAAAAGATGAAGACTTATTTATATGGAGGTCCCTTGTTAGATGCCAAAGAACTGCAAACTTTGCATGTGCTTCCATCTTTATTTTCTGAGAGGGAACATAAGAGATTAAATTACTTTATTCTCATTTGAAGATAAGTGTTTTGGCAAAATCAAAGTAGCTATTTAAGAGAGTTATATTCAATGTTCATGATACTCTAAAGCACAATGTAATAAACTATTTTTTCAGGTAAGTAGAAACATAGAAAATACTTAAGAATATAAAAAATATTAAACCTAAAGGATCACCTCATGCTGCCTCACAATTATTCAGTTTAGACTAGGTAATCAATTTACTAGATTACTATATGAAAAAAGCTGATAATGTGCAAGTCATCATTATATCTTGAGTATAGGAAGCATGTCCTCCTCATTTTAATATAAATGCTTAGTAGTCAAAATTGGTTTTATTATACTGTAGGATTTACTTTTGCTCTTAAAATTATATACACGGGGGCCTGGGGAAAAAAGAAATTATTTTCTGGAGGTCAGGCCCCTTTTAGTACAGTATCTGTCCCCCCACTAGGTGATTGTTCTAGGAACCCATCTGTATCAGTGTACCAGCTGGTGTTGTTGTGAGAGGCTGCATTTGGCTTCAGTAAATTTGTTTTGAAGACTCTTTCAACGCATTTGTCCATTTCATGATGGGTGATTTATGAGTGCGCCTGCCCACACGTGCTGAGTGTTTAGCAGTTTTTGACCAAAAATGGCATAACCCCATGCTCCACTCACCCTCACCTCCCAATCTCACCCTAAGCGATCTATTTTTTTCTTGAATGAAAATGTCCTCAAAGGGAAATGTTCTGCTGATGTGGAAGAGGTGAAACAAAAATTGGCAGAAATACTAAACACATCAAAATAGATGAGTTCAAAAACATGTTTTGAGCTGTGGAAAAAAATGTCTCAATAGGTGTATCTCATCAAATGGACAGTACTTTGAAGGTGACTAAAGTTTAAAATTGTGAGAATACATTTTTTTATAAATAAATTCCAGGAGGTTTTTGGTTCCCTCCTCATACTAACCCAAAATTAATTTACTATCACTTACAAAGTTGGTTTATTAGATTAAAAAATTTAAACCCCTCAAAATTATTTCTATAAGAAAAATACTATACTACTTTTGCAATTATTTGGAAAGGATCAGGTGTTACAATCACAATGCATAGGACAATGTAAAAAGAAAATTATTTAGAAAGATAAGCACTTCATATTAGATAATAACATGTTAATGTAAATCAAGTAGAAACTTTGATATAAAAAATTATCATTTTTCTTGAGCATTTGTAGAAACCTTCAAGTAATAGCCCCTCAGAACCGCGAACTGCAACTGTTTAAATTGCTTGTGATGGGTCAAAAGGAGTGATGAGTTGCTCTTTTTCTGTGGGCTTCATAAATGCCCTTCCTGTTAAGCAGTGTTTGTACCTCAGCCAACAGAAACATATGTAAAAACAAAAGAAGTAATAAAAGGCATTTTAACTTTTTTTCATGGATGTACAGTATCTTTATTTAGAACTCAGTATGTCTTTGCAAATGAAATGTTTTGCAGGTAAACAGGTATAAAATCTGTCCTAAATTTATACTTAATGTAAAACAAATTATTAAATGCAAGGCTTTATTTAAATTTTTGTTTCTGAACAGTTTTGAAAGAATGGACTGAAGCTTAAACATAATTTTAACATTTTCCTGGGAACAAGCTTTTCATTCTTCCTCATTTACTCCTTCATTTGCCACTTGCACACCCTGCCAAGTGTCCCATTTATTCAACACAATGCCTATCTGAATAGAAATCATTACCACTCACTAGCACTGAGGCTTTGTTCCATTAGGGCACTTCTGAAAGATATTCAATAAAAGCTTTAATTTATATTACAGAGCAGGTGCAGGAAGACCACAAACTTCATTAAGTTACCCAGAAGAGATCTACCAGAATAATTTTTCCAGCTTCTTCTCAGGCTCACCCATAACTCAGACATCTTTACTCTGACTTTTGTATCACTTCCTACACATTAGAATACAAATCCTTATTTTGGATATATACTATAATAAAAATAATATAATCTCACATATTAGCATTCTATAGCTTATAAGTGCAACATGTTATTTCATTTCCCATATGTTAATGTATCCATCAGTATCACAACTGGGTCCACTGATTCCTCCTTTATGACTCAAGAACTTGGTCCAGCAACAACTTTAATCAGCATGCCTGATAACTGGTGCCCTGAACCAAGAAATAAACCCAGTGTTTGATTTGGGGTAACATGATTTTCATGTTACTGATGCTTTTGTAAAGAACTTTCCTCTAAGAAGAACAGAACATGTATTTTAAAGATACTAAAACCACTGTGAACAAAGCTATATTCTCTGTTATTCAGAGACTAGCTGCAATCGTTTTCCTAGAGCTTCCATACATTACACTCGGTATAATGGGAGTGGGGAGCTGACGCAGGATAAGAAAAGATGACTTTACCTTATCTTTATGGGTTAACTGCTGGCTTATAACATCCTCACAGATGCTAGAAGAAGGAACCAAGTTATGTAACTGATAAAACAGTTCCACACTCTTTTGGTGGTGCTGAGGTGTCCTGTCTCCCAGCTGGTCCCACAATGTTAAAGCTACGAGCTGTCGAAAAAAAATGTAAGAGTGACAGTATTATAAAACCATAAATGAAAACTTTTTAATAAACATTTCCTACTGGTCATACGAGTCTGGCTGCAGGTCAGACCTTGAAGGCCTTTAACATTCATTATGCCACTGGGAGGACACTTAAAAGGGCGCCTCTCACCCTCCCAAGTTCCGGTCACTCAGGTCATCAGAATCCCTTATTGTAGTTCTTCAATAATATTTATTTAAACATTGGCATGTAAGCACTTTCTGCAGAGCCAAACTAAGTACCCATTTCACTAGGTTAGTGACATCTAGTGAAGTGATGCTGGAATACATTATCCTTAGGAGGGTATAGATCCCACATTGAATACATTAATATTCACAGTGACATGTTGCAAAATGAAATATAATTCATAGTCCAAATACTTGAATTACTTAAGGCAAATAAAACAGGTGATATTATTTCCGAGCTACATGTGTTAACACAGCACCTGATGATCTATTACAGCATTATTAAAAATTCAACAATTTTCAGGGTTTACCACCACAATGTTAGGGAAGTCAACCTTAATCCAGCAGGAGGAAGTAATCAGAAAGAATGTAATGACTTGAAATCAGATAAAAATTTTAAAAAAAATTTATGTATAAAAAAATCTACCATCTTAAGATGTAATACAGTCCAAATATACTTGAAGTTCTTTCTGTGTAGAGAGCATCATTTGCACTATTGCAGAAATCAAACTGCATTTTTCTAAATGTCACTGCACACCATGGATGACAGTCAAACAACATACAGGAAGAAAACCTCTTCCTGGGGGTTTTGGAGAGCTAAGTTGTATGAAGCACAAGTGCCACAACCACATCACTTGGAAGTAATTTTTTTACCATATAAGTCAGCTTTCCTTTTTTTTAAGTTGAAATTATTCCCTCCCTGGACTTAGTGCCGTCATATTTGTCCTTTATTTACTTTAATATCCCCCTCACCCTTATCTTTTTCTCTCCACACAAAGCGGGAAACAAGCTGCGCAAAGCCATACAGATGAAGTGTGGTATCTGTCTACACAGCGTGACACTGAGGGGTTCAATTAAGCCTGATTATCATCTTTAAATTTTTTGCTATGTAAACTAGGGCAAGTACCACCTTAGTCATTAATTTATTTAGAATTTACCTTGAAAAATTCAGTCTTCTCAGCTATGTACTTCAGATTGCCTGGCGTGAGGGGCGGTCTAATAACCACAGCCACTCTTCCCTGGTTTGGACTTAAGGGCTGTACAGGTTCCACACCGTTGATGTTTTCCCCCGTGACCATGACCACAGACTGCGTCAGTCCCACCAGGTCCATGACTAGTGAAATAGCAACACTCTGCACACTAAAATCACTTGCTTGGTTGCAAGCGTTCATCAGCGTCTGGAGCCACAGTGGAGGCTGCACATGCTCCCAGTCTGAAAGGAAAGACGGAAGCCAACAGCGTTCATCACACTAACCCTTTCACACATACTTTTAACTTCCCATCTAATTAAAAAAAAGCTTCACTACTTACTACCTTTAGGTTTGGAGCTGTTAAGAAAACCATAGTTTCTCACCTAGACTAAAAAATAAGCAATAACAAGAATTTCATAAACTTTTAAAAATAAGTACTTTTCTTTTGCCACATTAAATAATCTACTTTCCTATACTGAAAGACAGTACATTAATCACACATTATGTAGTAATCACTGTAGTATGTGTATATATTTAAAAATCCCACTTTTAATATCTGAACGCTACTGAAAAAAGAGCATACCACAGAAAACATTTAAATATGAACAAAACAGAAACTACCTTACCAGTTTCTGACTCAGAATGTAACTCTGAGGCATGGTTTCCCTCAGCAATGTAAACTGGAAAACTTGAGCACTCCAGGAAGAGCTGGCAGGCAGCAAGAAAGGCAGAAAGGTATTCTTTTGAGGTGGTTTGTTTACTTATGCTTCTCTCTTTTACATCTCCATGTGAATCCATGTCCCATTTCTCCCTGTCCCCTTGCTCTCTGCCGAGATCCCCATGGTGCTCTGCAGCCAAGGCTTGAGGAAAAGAGTTACTCTGAACAATGTAGAGGTGGATAAGTCTGGTGAGAAACTGCTGGACGTACTCCAAGCAGCACTGCATTGCAGTCTTCTGGACGGTCTTCACACTTCGGGGTGCTGTCCCCTGAGGGACTACAGAAGGGGGCTGGACGATGGTTTCTTCAGATCCCACAGTGGAAGCTGTTTCTGTCTCAGAGGACGTGCTACCAATTGGGATGGCAGCTGCTCCCTGCCCCTCACTCAGTTCTCTGTCAATGTCATCAGTTCGGTCTGCCTGATACTGTATAAACTCAGTGAATCCACTCTCTGATGATTGACTACTTGGTGGGTTTTCTCCATCTTCTAACACTTCAGTACGATTGTCAAGAGAAACTGCTGATATCTGGCAGTGATTAAAAAGAACAAAAGGCTGAGTAGCTAAATGCATATATTAGGAATGAGAAATCAGAAATGACCGCATTTGGAGAGAAGTCAATTTTAGATTACTATTCACAACTGTATCCACATATTCAGCTGAATCTAAAAATGGTTTCTACAACTGATTTGAAACCATTAATATGATAATCAATATGAAATATGGATATGGTTCTAATGAATACACTAAAGTCATTTATTAAATATTTATTTTTCACTACATGCATAGCATAAAGTGAGGCTCATGAGGGTAAAATATATGTATATACAAACTTCCAAGGTCCATATCCTTATTTTCAAAAGACTAATAATTTATTCGATCTACTTTATGAAAACATTTTCCTAGTGTCTAAACAATGCAACTTTCCCAATGTCTAAACAATGCAAGACATGAGTTACGTAAGGTTAAAAAAAGACATTCTAAGAGCTGGAAATAAAATTTAATAGATTCGGGACTACATGAGTGTGAAATTTGTCTGACAAGTATATAAAGTACTATGAGAATGTGTGCCAATTAATATTCTTATGTTCTTTCAACAAACAGTTACTGAATCCACATCACATTACAGGCTAAACACTGTACTGGGTATTAAGAATTAAACAAATAGTTTATAATCTGGAGGACAAGATAAGAAACAATTAAAATATAAACAAAAATGAGCCAGCTATTGCAGTAGAGTTGGAATGGATAAACTGTTCCCTCCCTATGATACGGCCAGTACAGTCATTAAGCATATTTTCTAGCCTAGTTGAAGTAACCAAAAGCTGTACACAACATGTATTTCATGGGCGATTGTGCCACAGCATAATTTGAATTTGAATAAGATCACTACAGAGGTGTACTAAATGCTCTGCTGCCCCAAAGCTGGGCCTCACCCAACGTTCCTTGCTTCAGTGAATCATACCACCACTCACCAAACCAGGAAGACAGGAACCTAGAGGTAATTCTTGGTACCTTCTCTGTCTACCTCTCTCCAACACTTCCTTTACATCCACTTCAGTCTAGTAGTTAAGGGTGCTGGCCATTGGTCAGCTAAGGCTCTGCCACTTTCTAGCCTGGGAAATCATTTAACCTCTACAAACTTTGTTTTCCTAATTTGTATAACTGACAGGACGATAATGCCTACAATTTACAGTTGCTATGAGGATTAAGTAAGACAGGCCACACAAGTAAAAGTATCAGGCATAATACCTGACACTTGGCAGACATTCGATAAATGTTGGTAGTCACTCACTACCCTTACTGTACCATTACTAAGTCTTATTTTTTCCTCCTAAACACACGGCCAATCCATTCATTTCTCTGTCTTCATCCCCCCATCTTTTTAGCACATTACCACCACTACTCTCACCTGCATTCTGCGGGTCTCCCACACCCATCTTTGTTTCTCAGGTCCATACTCCACACTATAGCCAGAGTAATTTTTTTAATACACAAATATGATTACATCACTTGCCTTTTTCCCCTTGAGTGTGTTCCTAAAATAGGAATTAAAAGCCTTAGTACAGTAAAAGGCTCTGTAAGACCTGGGTTCCAAGGTGGGTCTCCCCCTCAGTGTCTACACTGTGCCTCTACCTGCCTTAGAGTCTTCACACACGCTCTCTCCTCCATCAAATATTCCCTTCTTTGTACTTTGCACCTACACCAAACTCCTTTGGGGTTTCCCTCAAATAGTCCTTTCTCAAGAAAGCCTTCCTTGGCTCCCAATTTAGATCAGATTGCCCCAACTTTCTATATTTCTACCACCCTATATGTTCCTCCATACATTCATCACAACTATAATTAAATGTGCAATTATTTGTTTAACGTCTGTCTCCTACAAATGGGTTGGAGAAGGGCAGAGACTGCCTAGCTAATCTCTGGATACCCAGTGTGAGTGCTGCACGAAGACAGGCTATTTCAAAGGTAAGAAAACTGAGGCTAAAAGAAGTTAAAAACAAAACAAAATGAAACTGGCCCAAGGTTATAGGAAATAAGCTTATTAGTTAGTAGAAGAGCTCAAATCAGGTAATTCTGATCTTCATGCTCTTTTCATCATAGTATATCACATTATCTGTAACAGTATGAGAAATTTTCATATTATAATGCCAAAGTTAGAGATGGCTACCAAAATTGCACTTGTTGATCTTTTCCTCTGAAAGGTTAACAATCATCTAAAGTCTTGTTTTAATAAATTTTTTAAAATAAGTATTTTTCCTGGCTGGTGTAGCTCGGTGGACTGAGCATGGGCTGTGAACCGAAGGGTTGCCAGTTCAATTCCCAGCCAGGGCACATGCCTGGGTTGCGGGCCAGGTCCCTAGTATGGGGTGAGTGAGAAGCAACCACACACTGATATTTCTCTCCCTTTCCTTCTCTTCCCCTCTCTCTAAAAATGAATTTAAAAAAAAGTATTTACATAGTGAGTAATTAGCTTGTTACTGTAAACTCATTTCTGTATCGATCTTTTTTAAAGATCATAAAACAGTGGATATTACCAGATTTCAAGCTACAAAATTCAGTTAAACTTGCATAAATTTATAATCTTTAGTTGTATGGTCTATATTATATAACTAGGTTTTATATTACTTTTTAATAAAGTGTCTTTCTGAAAATAGGAAGGAAATATATGTTTTAGACATTCCAATACACTGATTCTACAAAAATGTACTAAGAACAGAAAGACAGAATCAGATTTGTAATTTTTTAAAGAACCATTCCTTCACTTACACTTTAAAACAACACAGAAAATACCCTCAGCTTTTAAATCTGATCAATTTTCAGACATCTCAGTGAAGGTACTACCAGTGCATTTCAGTGAAAAGTAGGAAAGAAGATCTATGCCCTTGGAACATAAAAGAAAACCAAAGGGGAGGGCACGCACTCTAAGGTTAACGAGCAATCATATAGTTTTTAAGTGCACTTTTACATTGCATTTCATTTACTACAAATCAATGTTCCCATTATCTTACCTCCAGATGTTTCTTGTTTAGGAAATATTCACGTGTTTAAATATGCTGCTGAGATAATACTAAGGTCCTTTCTCTATACTCACCAATCTCATTCAAATAAAAGACAAAGCTTCCTCCAAACCCCTGAGACAGCCCGGGGTTTCAGAGGATCCCTCTACGGGAACTGGGAGGGTCACAACCCCTGTGCTGCTGCCATAGCAAGGGGATTGGACACTGGGGAATCAGGTACGGGAGTTGGGACTTTCTAAGCCTCTGTGGCACTGCCATAGAGACAGGACTAGACGCCGGGGAGTCAGGTACGGAAACCGGGACACTCCAAGCCCCTGTGACGGCCCTGGGCGGCAGAGAGAGCCAGATACGGGAGCCAGGACATTCCCAGCCTCTGTGCCACTGCCCTAGTAACGGGCCTGGGTGCTTGAGGAGGCGGCTACTAGAGCCGGGACATTCAGCAGTGGTAGGCGACCAACGCAGAGACCAGTGCGAGGACCAGCGAGAGTGTAGGTGGAGACGAAGAACATCAAGAAACTTCAAGGAGTCTGTACCACTGAACTTCACAAGGAACATACCACAGAAGTTTACACCATAAAACCAGTGATTCAGAACAGATCAATTTTGGAAGCAGAGACTAACAAGAAGAGTCTCAAACAATGGGAAGACAAAGAAACAATCCCCAAATGAAAGAAAAAGCAGAAACTTCAGAAAGAATGTTAGATGAAATAGACGCTGATCAACTATCAGACAGTGAATTCAAAGCACTGGTTATTACGAAGTTCAAAGAGCTCAAAGAGCTCACAGTGAGCTACCAGAAACTACAGGGAAATTATAATGATCTCTCTGCAAACTACAGCAACATCAAAAAGGAAATGGAAACCATCAGCAAGAGACAAGAGGAAATGAAGAATACAATTTCCGAATTGAAGTACACAGTAGAAAGTTTCCAAAGTAGGATAGATGAAGCGGAGGATAGGATTAGAGAGTTGGAGGACAAGGTAGAAAGCATCTCACAGAAAGAGCAAGAAAATGAAAAGAGGCTCAGAAAGAATGAAGAGGGCTTAAGAGAAATGCAAGACAATATGAAACGCAATAATATACGAATAATAGGAATACCAGAAGGAGAAGAAGAAGAACAAGGGATAGAAAACGTATTTGAACGAGTAATGAGAGAAAATTTTCCTAATTTGATAAGAGAAAAAGTCTCACAAATCCAGGAATCACAGAGAGTCCCAATCAAGAGGAACCCAAGGAGGCCCACCTCAAGACACATCATCATCAAAATGGCAAAATTCCAAGACAAAGAGAGAATCTTAAAGGCAGCAAGGGAGAAAAAAGAAATAACATACAAGGGAGCCCCAATAAGGTTAGCTACCGACTTCTCAATGGAAACACTTCAAGCAAGAAGAGAATGGCAAGAAATATTTCAAGTAATGAGAACCAGAGGCCTACAACCAAGGCTACTTTACCCAGCAAGGCTCTCAATCAAGATAGAAGGCCAAATAAAGAGCTTCCAAGACAAAAGAAGTCTAAAAGAATATGCCTCCACCAAACCAGCTCTACAAGAAATACTAAAAGGACTGCTTTAAGGGAAGGAAGGATAAGAGGGAGACAGAGAGGAACACAGGTACAAAAATGGCAATGAATAAGTACCTATCAATAATAACCTTAAACGTAAATGGATTAAATTCTCCAATCAAAAGACACAGAATAGCTCAATGGATAAGAAAGCATGACCCACACATATGCTGCCTACAAGAGACTCACCTCAGGACAAAAGACCATCACAGACTAAAAGTGAAAGGCTGGAAACAAGTTTTCCAAGCAAACGGACAAGAAAAAAAAGCTGGGGTAGCAATTCTCATATCAGACAAAATAGACTTCAAAAAAAAGGCTGTAAAGAGAGACCCAGAAGGTCATTTCATTATACTCAAGGGAAGAATCCACCAAGAAGACATTAACATTGTAAACATATATGCACCAAACATAGGGGGCACCCAAATATATCAAGAAAATCTTAGAGGACTTCAAGAAAGATATTGACAGCAACACAATCATAGTAGGGGATTTGAACACCCCACTATCAAAAATGGACAGATCTTCCAAACAAATTATCAAAAAAGATATTGTGCCATTAAACAACACCCTAGAAGAAATGGACTTAACTGATATATATAGAGCCCTTCATCCCAAAGAAGCTAAATACACATTCTTTTCAAATGTACATGGAACATTCTCAAAGATAGACCACATGATAGGACACAAAAGGAGCCTCAACAAATTCAAGAAAATTGAAATCATACCAAGCATCTTCTCTGACCACAAGGCACTGAAATTAGAAACCAACCCCAAAGAAAAAAACCCAAAGCACCCAAAAACATGGAGACTGAATGGTATGCTATTAAACAATGAATGGGTCAAGAATGAAATTAGGGAAGAAATCAAAACATTTCTGGAAACAAATGAAAATGATCGCACAACAACCCAAAACTTATAGGACACAGCGAAGGCAGTCCTGAGAGGGAAGTTTATAGCAATACAGGCCTACCTAAAGAATATAGAAACATCTCAAACAAACAACCTAACCCTACGCCTGCAAGAACTTGAGGAACAACAACAAAGACAGCCCAGAGCAAGCAGAAGGAAGGAAATAACCAAGATTAGAGCAGAACTAAATGACATAGAAACTAAAAGCACAATTTTAAGGATCAATGAATCCAGGAGTTGGTTCTTTGAGAAAATAAACAAAATAGACAAGCCTTTAAGTAGGCTCATCAAGAAAAGAAGAGAGAGGACACAAATAAACACAATCAGAAATGAAAAAGGAGAGATTACAACTGATACCACAGAAATAGAAGAGATTGTAAGAAATTACTATGAAGAACTGTATGCCAAGAAATTTGAAAACCTAGGGGAAATGGACACATTTCTAGAAAAATACAATCTTCCAAAACTCAGTGAAAAAGAAGCAGAAAATCTAAATTCACCAATAACAGCAAAAGAAATTGAAGCAGTAATCAAAAAACTCCCAGCACACAAAAGCCCCGGACCAGATGGTTTCACAGGAGAATTCTACAAAGCAATTAAGGAAGAGCTAACCCCTATTCTCCACAGACTATTTCAAAAAATTCAGAAGAATGGAAAACTTCCAAATTCTTCTTATGAAGCCAGCATCATCTTAATTCCAAAACCAGATAGAGACACAACAAAGAAAGAAAACTTCAGGCCAATATCGCTGATGAACATAGATGCTAAAATCCTCAACAAAATATTGGCAAATCGCATCCAACAACATATCAAAAAGATCATACACCATGATCAAGTAGGATTCATCCCAGGAATGCAAGGATGGTTCAATATTCGCAAATCAGTAAATGTAATACATCATATAAACAAAAGCAAAGACAAAAATCACATGATCATATCAATAGATGCAGAAAAAAGCTTTCGATAAGGTACAACACCCATTTATGATAAAAACACTCAGCAAAGTGGGAATACAAGGAGCATTTCTCAAAATAATAAAGGCCATATACGAGAGACCTACAGCCAATATCATACTCAACGGGAAAAAACTAAAAGCTTTTCCACTAAGATCAGGAACAAGACAAGGTTGTCCACTTTCACCACTTCTATTCAATATAGTATTGGAAGTTTTAGCCACAGCGATCAGGCAAGAAAAGGAAATAAAAGGCATCCAAATAGGAAAGGAGGAAACAAAACTGTCACTGTTTGCAGATGACATGATAGTGTACATGGAAAATCCTATAGACTCTACCCGAAAACTGCTCAAACTAATTAATGAATTTGGCAAAACAGCTGGTTATAAAGTCAATATCCAGAAATCAAAGGCATTTTTGTATACCAACAGTGAATCAGCAGAAGCAGAAATAAAGAGAAAAATCCCATTTGATATAGCAAAAAGAAAAATAAAATATCTGGGAATAAACCTAACCAAGGAGGTAAAAAACCTGTATGCAGAAAACTACACAGCCCTGAAGAACGAAATCAAGGAAGACACAAACAAATGGAAACATATACCTTGTTCATGGATTGGAAGAATTAACATTATCAAAATGTCCATACTACCCAAAGCAATATACAGATTCAATGCAATACCTATTAAAGTACCAATGGCATATTTCACAGACATAGAACAAACACTTCGAAAATTTATATGGAACCATAAA
This sequence comes from Artibeus jamaicensis, assembly GCF_021234435.1. Lineage (NCBI taxonomy): Eukaryota > Metazoa > Chordata > Mammalia > Chiroptera > Phyllostomidae > Artibeus > Artibeus jamaicensis. The sequence goes on from NW_026521812.1 coordinate 42,972,999, forward strand.
CGAGCTCGAATAGCAGCTGCTCTTTTGAGAAAGAAGAACAAAGTAGGGGGGATCACAATACCTGATATCAAACTGTATTACAAGGCCACTGTAATCAAAACAGCCTGGTACTGGCATAAAAACAGGCACATAGACCAATGGAACAGAACAGAGAGCCCAGAAATCAACCCAACCCCTCCACAGTCAATTAATATTCGACAAAGGGGGCAGTAACATAAAATGGAGTAAAGATAGCCTCTTCAACAAATGGTGTTGGGAGAACTGGACAGCTACATGCAAAAAAATGAAACTTGAGCACAGACTTACACCATACACCAAAATAAATTCAAGGTGGATAAAAGACTTAAATGTAAGTCATAACACCATTAAAGTCCTAGAGGAGAACATTGGCAAGAAAATCTCAGATATTTCACGCAGCAACTTCTTTACTGATATGTCCCCTAGAGCAAGGAATGTAAAGGAAAGAATAAACAAATGGGATCTCATCAAAATAAAAAGCTTCTGCATGGCTAAAGAAAACAGTATTAAATTAGCAAGACAACCAACTGTATGGGAAAACATATTTGCCAATGATACCTCAGACAAAGGTTTAATCTCTAAAATATACAAAGAACTTACACGACTCCACTCTAAGAAGACACCCAACCCAATTAGAAAATGGGAAAAGGACTTGAACAAACACTTCTCCAAGGAGGACATACAGAACATTCAGAGACACATGAAGAGATGCTCAATATCATTAGCTATCAGAGAGATGCAAATTAAAACCACAATGAGATACCACTTTACACCAGTCAGGATGGCTATCATAAACAAAGCAACAAACAACAAATGTTGGAGGGGTTGTGGGGAAACGGGGTCCTTAGTTCACTGTTGGTGGGAGTGCAGACTGGTACAACCATTATGGAAAACAGTATGGATTTTTCTCAGAAAAATAAAAATTGACCTGCCCTTTGACCCAGCAATTCCACTGCTAGGATTATATCCTAAGAATCCTAAAACATCAATATCAAAGAAACTATGCACCACAATGTTCATAGCAGCACAATTTACAATAGCCAAGAGTTGGAAGCAACCTAGGTGCCCATCAGTAAATGAATGGATCCAAAAATTGTGGTACATATACACAATGGAATTCTATGCTGCAGACAGAAAGAAGGAGCTACTACCCTTTGCAACAACATGGATGGAACTGGAAAGCATTATGCTGAGTGAAATAGGCCAGGTGCTGAAAGACAAATACCATATGATCTCACCTTTAACAGGAAGCTAAACAACAAAACAAACAAGTAAGCAGAAAAAAAAAAAACCCCAAAAAACAAAGACACTGAAATAGAGAACAAGGGGATAGTGACCAGAGGGGAGAAGGAAGGGAAGTTAAGGGGAAAAAGGGGGAGGGATTTGGAGGAACAAATTGGAAGGACACAGGGACGAGAACTAAGGGGGGGGGAGGAAATGGGAGGGAGGTGGGGAGCAAGGGGCAGGGGAGGCTGGGATGGGAAAAATAGACAAAAAACTGTACTTGAAAAATAACTAAATAAAATTAAAAAAAAAAAAAGACAAAGCTTCAAAGCAGTTAATATCTATTTTAGTTGTATTTTTAAGATCTTAGAGGTATAAATTAAGGGAAGACAACAAAATGAATTTCCCAACAACAGAGTCATATCGAAACAGAATATCACACATCAATAATGAGCAGGTAGGAAGGAAAGTGTGACAGACTGTCTTTAATTTATGTAGGCTAATCCTGGATACATCTAAATTGATCGAGAATCAGTAATGTTCATTTCATACATAAAGAGCAATATGTTAAGAAGGGCCAAGAAAACAGTTAGAAACAATTTTAGAATTATTAGTTGGTGGGAAAGGTTGTATGAGATCATCCTGATAATGTATTTTTCCTGGTTGAGAAACAACAAAAAAGCAACTGAAAAAATAATTAGGGCAATTATACAAATCCTGGATTTAGGTATCTTATATGTTTAAATCTTCGTTGTTTTTTTTCAAAGTACATAAACAAAAATATTTTATTTTATTTTTATTTTTCTCTATGTAATTTATTTTTTTTCCTTTTTAAAAATTTTAGTCATTTTTCAAGTACAGGTTTTTATCTGTTTCTCCCATCCCACCCCCCCCCGCCCCATCTCCCCACCTCCCTCCCATTTCCTTCCCCCCCCAGTCCTCATCCCTGTGTCTTTCATACTTGTTCCTCAAAATCCCTCCCCATTTTTCCCCTTAAATTCCCTTCCCTCTCCCCTCTGGTCGCTGCCCACTTGTTCTCTATTTCAGTGTCTTTGTTTTTATTCTGTTTGCTCGTTTGTTTTATTCTTTAGCTTCCTGTTAAAGGTGAGATCATATGGTATTTGTCTTTCAATGCCTGGCCTATTTCACTCAGCATAATGCTTTCCAGTTCCATCCATGCTGTTGCAAAGGGTAGTAGCTCCTTATAAATCTTTGTTTTAACACAGTGCCACTGTACCTATAAAATTTCATTAAATGCTTTTCTTAATATTTGCTAAAATTATTTTAATATTATAAACTTGAAAGCTTTTAAGTTATTGATTTTTTCCATAGATGTTTTGCAAGTGTTTAAGTATGTTACTAGTGCCACATTAAAATAATTATAATTCTATTCAATGTCATAAAGTAAGCATTAAGAATCTAGAAGATTGTGCCCTGGCTGGCATAGCTCAGTGGATTGAGCGTCGGCCTGGGAACCAGACGGTCAAGGTTCCATTCCCAGTCAGGGCACATGCCTGGGTTGCAGGCCAGTTCCTGGCAGGGGACTCAAGAGAGGCAACCACACATTGATGTTTCTCTCCTCCTCTCATTCCCTTCTTCTCTAAAAAGATAAATAAATAAAACCTTAAAAAAAAGAATCTAGAAGATTGAATATAAAGATTCTGGATTTAAAAGAGAGCATACTAAAAATCTATTGTATTCAAATGAAAAGGATCAATAAAGTTTAAATTATAAACATGTGGCTACTGAGCACTTGAAATGCGGCTGATCTGACAGTGGAACTGAATTTTTTATTTCAAGTGTTTCTGATAAAAAATTATGCATTTGAATGAAGATGTGCTATAAGTATAAAACACACAGTGGAATTTTGTAGATAGTACAAAAAGAATGTAAAGTATCTGGCTAATTTTTTTATATTACATAAATTTTATATTGACTACATATTGAAATTATAATAAATTAGCTAGAAAGGGCTAAACAATTGAAAAAAATCTTTTCATCTGTTTCTTCTTACATTTTTAGAAGTAGCTACCAGATATTTAAAAACTACTTATGTTGCTGACATTATATTTCTATTGGAAAGTGCTAATATAAACACCTAAACTGTACTAGAACCAAAAGCCTACAGTAAGATCTACTGCCACTCATTTGGATCTATGCAAGATTCACTAAATGGTTATATATAAGTGATTTCACTCAGACACTGTTATTTCAAAAATTAACAGCTGACCCTTGAACAACACAGGGGTAGGGAAGATACTGACTCCCCACTTCATGCCCCACACAACTGAAATCCACATAGAACTTTTGGCTGCCCCCAAACTTAACAACTAACAGCCATCCTACTGTTGACAGGAAACCTTACCAATAATATAAACAGTCAATTAACACATATTTTATATGTTGTACGTATTATATGCTGTGTTCACACAATAAAGTAAGCCAGAGAAATTAAAGTGTCAAGAAAACCATAAGGAAAATATGCATCTGTAGTTCTGTACTATACTGATAGTGTAACTTTACACCATCTGTTTGTCAAATGTAAATATTATTAACATTAGACATCCAAAATAAAAGAAAATATTATAATTCTTTACTGGTGTAACCATTCATGCACTGATAACAAAGCAGGAGCAATATTGTTTTATGGTAGTCTATTATAATTGATATGACTGCTTCACAGTAGCCTAGCCTACACAGTGATGATTGAATCACTATAAACATTTTTATGACACACATTATTAGTCATATTCAACATTGTTAAATTTTAGAAAACCACTTACCTATGATGACTGGCTGATAAGCAGTTTCTTCAATTACAAGAAAGAGGCATAATGTACAATAGTGTAATTCTTTGAAAGTGAACTTATAAAATAGTAAGAACTAACATTTTTATAATTTTATTAAATAGTATCCACTTTATGCCTATGTAAGGATAAGCTACCCACTTTCATACAAATCATGCACGTGATGTTCTATATGATAAATATTCGCACTATGATAATGACACAAAATTGTATCACGGAGTTCCAGAAAATTTAATCTAGTTATTAGATTTTCACATGAAGACACACACATACACAACAGATAAGTTTATAACTGTATGATGATTAGTGACTGTTCATTATGTGGACATGGATCATCATAAACGTCTTCATTCTCGTTACCTTCACACTGAGTAGGCTGAGGAGGAGGGGAAAAGAAGGGGTTGATCTTACTGTCTCGGGGGACAGAGGCAGAAGAGGTGACGGGGGTGGAAGGGGAGGCATGGGAGGCAGGAGAGGCATGCACCCTTGGTAAAATTATATGGAAATACATTATAATTCTGACTTTTTCTTTTTCATTTCTCTAAAAATGTTTCTGTAGGCCATCAATCCTCTTTCCATTGTGTGTTTTAGTTTTAAGTGTCTTAGAAGAGTCCATGTCATAAAAGAAGTCAAAAGCAGTTGTGATTAAGAGGAACCCTTCTGCCAGACCATCTAATGTCCTTTGTTTTCTGGCACTGCTGCTTCTGTGTGTTTCTCCTCATTGTCTGGCACCACCAGTTCAGAAGCACTCATCTCCCTCAAGTGGTCTTCTGTTAATTCCTCTGGTGTGGTGTCTATTTCTTGAATTTCTCCAAGATCCACATGTTGAAACCTTGCAACACCTTCCCCACTTTTTTTTTGCCACATCCACCATCATAATTTCCTTGATTGGCTCTGTTGTAAAACCTGTGAAGTTATGCACAATTCTCTGGCAGGAATTTTTTGTTTGGGGCTTGGTGGCTTTCACAGTTTTTTTATGGCAATGATGGCAACTTCAATGAAGTAATATTTCTAGACTTTCATGATATTCTTCTCTATTGAGATTCTCTTCCATAGTGTTAACAATCCTTTCCATAGTGTACTGTGTCCAATGAGCCTTAAAGGTCCTTATGCACTCCTGACCTAGAGACACTGTATTTGGGGGCAAGTAGACCACTTCAAAGACTTTGATGTTGAATTCATGGGGCTCTGGGTGGCCAGGGATATTGTCCAATATCAGAAGAACTTTGAAAGGCTCTCCTTGAATGGCAAGGTACTTCCTGACTCCAGGGACAAAGCATTGATGGAACCAATTCAAAGAAAGGGCTCTAGTAGTTTAGGCCTTCTTGTTGTACAACCAAAAGACTGGCAGGTGGTATTTTTTTTTCCCTTCAAGGCTCAGGGTTTAGCAGCTTTAAAGATAAGGGCAGTCCCTGATCATAAACCTAATTGCATTTGTACAAGAATACTGTTAGCTGATTCCTAGGAGCTTGGTGCTCCTATCTCTTCCTTAGTTAAGGAATGTCCTTTGGTGTTATTTCCCCAGAATAGGGTAATTTCATCTGCTTTAAAAACCTGTTCATGCAGACATCCTTCTTCCTTGATGATTTTCTTAATGGCATCTGGAAAACTGGCTGCCTCTTGGTTGGCAGAAGCTGCTTCCCCTGTTATCTTGACATTTTTTAAATATTAAATATTTTATTTAAATAATGATTCTAAGTAAAAATCAATAATAGTACAAGCAACAGAAAATGTGGAAAAATCATTGAAGGTGGTGTTGAAACAGTGGCTTAACTGGGGAGTTGATGAATCCCTCACTACTGGTATTTTGTATGAGTCTCATGTGTTATTCAAGGTTAATGATATTGCACTTGATATGACAAAAAACCCACAAGAATCATGAGATATCACTTTTTTACTGCAAAATGCCATTTACTGAACAGACAAACTGCTCACACAGAGGTGATCAGACGATTAGCATCACACAGTGTTTTAAGTGGGTACTCATACTGAGCTCACTGTAGCAGCATCAGGAGGCGGCTATAAAATTACAGCAGTACAGTGTGCGCTACAGCTAATTTTATAGTTATAGTACATCTTTATGTTTGTTTACATTTCTCTCAACAGCAAATGACACCATGCATGATCTAGTTTTGATAAATGTTAACTTTTTAATAGGCATATATATTTTATGGTAGTAAATGATAACAGAAACTATTATCCACATCTTTTTTTGCATTCATGACGTACCTAACTTTTGCTTAATTTTTTCATTTATAAGCTAGAGGGTCATCTGTGAGTTTTTTCAAATTGCTGCAAATCTCCAAACATTTTATATTTACTGAAAATAAAATCTGGGTATAAGCGGACCTACACAGTGCACACCCACATTATTTAAGGGGAAATGGTAAGTGGTCTAATACCAAAATTAACAACTAACATTACCTTTTTGTCCTCCCATTCTTTGGCTGAACTGTTCTGCCCACTGGGAAACTGCAGAACGCCTCCGGTACCAGCAGATAACAGGGGAGGTTGAACTTTGCTCAGGATCTTCGAGCACAGCCTGACGGAATCCGTGAGTTCAGACAAGCGCAATGTCTGGAGATGGCTTGTCAGGGCAGAAACCATCCTGAGCAACAGCTGGGGCAGGTGCTCTGTCTGAATTTCAATGTAAGTCTCCTGAAAATAAAAGTAAAATGATAAAAGTTTAAGCAATGTGTGACCCCAAAGTTATGTTGTTTCACTGGGTTTTAATCTATATAAAAAAGGAACTAATTTTTATGAATCTGTAGTATTTATACATATCATTTTCTTAATTAATATTGTATAATAGTTTCATTATTAATGATATACAATTTATACTCCCAAATTCTCATTTTAAGTATTTCAAAGCATGTATTATAAACTAATCCCAATGTTATGTACATCACTGAAATTATAATATAACAGAAGTGAATATACTCAGTTAAAAAGAAACAGGCTGAATGTCGTACCTGACACAGCACCCTCATACTTCTAGTGGGCTTCACAATGAGAAAGCAAGAATTTAGGAGAGAAAAGGGGAGAAGATTTCCAAAGTCTTCATTAATAGAATCATTAATTAATATAAATACAGCATTAAATCATTATACACTAAACATTTAGGATTTCAATAACATGCAATTATGAAGTATATTCCATGTATTAAGACTTGTGTATGTGTTATATATATGTATATATACGTATATATGTATATATATATACATATATACACACACATGTCACAGGACAAAACAGTTGGAAAATTTTATGGGAAAAAAAGCTGTGCCAAAAGGGAAAAATATATTTAATATTAAGGATAAAATTTATTTGAAGATAAGGTCTCCAACATGTAATATATGAACTATGTTAGATTTCCTCAATATTTTTTTACCAAGGTGATCTTACCAAAGAAACTATATCCAACAAAAAATCCACCAATAAGCAGAAATTGCTCAGCTGTAACTCAGATGACTCACTATCTCCAGGCCCAGTCTGAAGTCTAGCGTGCATTGTTCTCCTAAAAGAACAAATTTCACTTTATCAAACATACTATCAAGTGAGATGAACATATGACAACAATACTTTTTCAAATGAGGTCAACTCAACACTGGGGACACACACAGTAATGTTCCTGGGACGATGTGCATCCCCTTCCCCACAGGACACTACTGCACCCCTATGTGGAAATCCCCAGAGTAAGATTCCTGGTTTAACCTCTCACTGTAACTCTTACCCTGTATTTCCAAGGGTTCTGGATGGATCATACTTTTGGGGACTCATTTTCTATTGTTACACTATGGATATCATTTCCTAGTTAAAAAAGATTATTTGCTGCTTCATTTCTAACATTAGGGCCTTTGTTTATACAAACCTGTCCTCTTGGAAGGTCACCCTCCCTCAACCTCATTCTCTCCTATCAGAATGCATCTGTCCGTCAAGGTTTAAGATCAAATGCTACCTCCTCCAGGAAGCCTCTTCTAATCCAAGTACTAGAGATCATTACTACAACATTCACATCAAATCTTATGAATCCTATATGAACATCTATTGCCCTATACTCTGAAAGTAGAAATACAATGCAGTCCCTAATCAATAAGAAATATAAACAGATAAATAAATATAATAATGTGACAGTATAGGAAAAGCTGATTCTGATGAGAAACTTGAGGAAGTCATGGAAAGCTATTAAAAGGCGGGTGATCTCTATATAGGACCTTACCAGAGGGGCAAAGGGGAAAAATATTTTAGAAGAAATAGCAACGTGAAGGCTCAGCAGCCTGAACATTAATGTGTGTTTAGAGAATAGTCCAGGTTAGCTAAAAAAGGACGGATGGGTATGTTGATGAATGTAGAAAAGACGGAGAGGTGGCAAAAGACATTCGTAATTCCTCAACATTCCTACCACATTTTAACCTCTCTACTAAGGTATTTGTAACTTTTAACTTAATACTCAGAATACACACGTGCATGTCTTACTTGTTTTCATTACAAAGTCTTTGAAGACAGGGACCGATAGGCCTAGCACAGTGCTTTTTGTCTGGGTGCTCATTATCTGCTTTAATGAATAATAAAACTATTTTCTAAATAAGTAAAGGTATGATTAATGTATCACATCAGCATTTATATATTTAAGACTTACAATCCTGAGTTCATGCATGTTTACTTTTCAACTATATGTTCCTGAAGCTTGAGTGGTTAATCTGGTTCTGAGTGAATGTGGGCTAGAATCCAGAAAGAGATTCTACTTGGTTAACTAGTATTCTTGGGTTTTCAGAGCATTTTGTAACTTTATATCCTAGGGGGTGAAGGGCTTTTATCACTCAACAGTGACAATATGGCTAGTTCTATGGCTTAAAAATACAAGTGTAATACCAAGGAATTTTTTGTTAATCAAAGTAGGAATAATTTTGGGGATGGGTTCTAAGGGAACAGGAACAAATTTGCTATTTGCAACAAAGAAAAACTGAATTAGTATAGATTGGAAAGAGAAAATCTTTCATGTATGCTGGTGACTGTACAACTCACATCTAACTCCTTTTCACTTCTAAGACTATACAATTAATAATTCTATATTCTATAGTGACAGGGTAGAACCAGATTATGGCTATTAAATACGTAACAAATTGTCAATAGTAGCAGTAGAATGTATAAAAGAATATTCTTTTCACTAGACTGAAGAACTTAAAAAACAAACAAAGGTTGGCTTTGAACGCTATTAAACTGAAATAAATTGTAACAGTTTCACATACCTGCAACATTCTTCAAACCAACGTGCAACATAATCCCACATATAGTAAGGCTCAAAGGAATTAAAGAGAAGGTTGGCAGTTTTAATCAGCTCTGCTGTTCTCTTATTTTCCCTTAATTTACTAAAAAAGGAAAAGAAAAACAAAAACTAATAAATATTAACATTCATTTTTTCAAATTTAAATGTGACTACAGTGTTGTTAGGAAAGTACATATTCCTACTCAATTGCTAGAACACTTGCTAGTGAGAAAATTGGAATGGATAATTTTTATCTGCTGCCACTCTGTTATGTTATGTGCAGTTTTTTTCCAAATCTGAGTTTTCATAACTAAACTGTATGATCAAAATTGAAAATTAGATTTGCATAAGAAAAACCTATGCTTCCAGAAAAAGAACAGGAAGTTCTTTTTGAACTATTTGAGTACCTGACTTGAAATCTGGCATTATTTTGTTTCCCTTGGCATATATAAACTAAGTAGTGACTTGATTTTGATGGCCTTGATTCTGAAATAACTTGGTCTGTTTCCCTGTGCTATTCAAGATTTTTTTAAGAAAACTTAAATTTATTTGGTGAATTTCAACCTAGTTTCTTAGCTGAAAAACAACCGAAAAAAAGGACTAGCACTGTATATAGCCACTATTACTGAAACCCTATCAGAAAAGATAACTTTGTTACTTCACATGGGAACCCTTTATAAATTACCCACCTACCTACCATCTCTTGCCATCCTGCTTACCATGAAAACAATTATTTTTGTATATAGTGAGGTACCTAGCAAGGTACAGCACATAGCCACAAATTAAAGACTAATTAAATACTCCATGGGGCAATCTAAATTATCAGACAGGGTACAGAATAAATCAGTATACTACTTTAGTCAATGTAAACTTTTCAAACTAAAATTATAGGGTATCATATTTATTAGAAATAAAAAACTGCCTTAAAATGTTTTCATGTATAAAAGTATGTTTTAGGGAAAACCCAGGTTATCTCAAGTCTTACCAAGGAGACACTAATGAAATGAAAATCATGTAAAAGAAATTGTCTTAGAACCTTTGTCATATAATAATAGTAACTGAGACTGCAAGAGTGGCAGGCTGCCTAATAGAGGAGAAGTAAAAAAGCAAGACTTTGTCAGCATGTGTTTATCGCTGACCTGGAGAACAAGATATGCTAATTTTATCACTTATCCTAGGCATTAAAAGATGCATGTGCTCCCTTATTTATTTATTTATTTATTTATTTATTCATTCATTCATTCATTCATCTGAAAGAAGAAATGAACAGAACTCGGAAAAAATCTTTAAATACCACCTGGTGCCCTTTGATCATTTAAATCTGGGTTCAAATCATGTCATGCCTAATTTTTTTGGTAATCCACCTGCTTAACTGAGCATGATCCTTGCTGAAGGGTGGTTCCATCTGAAGATCCAATTCTGCTTTGCACTGAGAATACAATGTTCTAAATACTTCAATTAGGACATCTTCTAGAATTACAGGTCCTAAAATTAATATATACACATTGAAGACAGAATTAATTAGATTGGCCCAATTAAAGAATGCTTCAAGACAAGTATTTTTTGCAATAATTTTTTCCCTAGAAGATGAACTAAACTTCACATTTTAAGAAGCTAACAGTAAAACAGTAAATAATTGAACAAATATATATTTAACTATAAGCTGAAAATTGGCTTTGCCAATTAATAGCTGTTACTTTGGACAAGCCATTTAACTTTTCTGAGCTTTAGTTTCCTCATCTAGAATGAAGATAATAATACCAAACTTACATGTCTGTTGTAATGGTTACAAAAAATATTTGTTGGGTGGGGTAGCATAGTTCCCAGGATATAGTGACTATTCAGTAAATGATAGTAATGTTACTACTATCTTGAATTAATTTAAGTAATATAAAAATGTACAGGGACAATACTCATTGCTATAACAGACAGAAATCTCCTTGAAAAAAATTCCTGAGCTTCACCTGTTAGCACATAATAGCTAAAATAAACCCTCAAAGCCATCCATACAGCTTGATATTTTTATATTTAAAAATTTTCATTTTGAAGAGATTCATACTTTATTATTCCTTTGTGCTAATATTTATGTTTTTTTCTTAATTTTTGTCCCAGGTGCCAAAATTCACTTCCCAATAGACTAATTATATAAGGAATATACAATTAAAAACGGGAAATACACAAGAGAAAGGGGGTGTGAAGAAGGTTAGGTATACAACCCAAATATTTTTGCTCAAGTCCTTGAATTCTGTAAACTATAAGCCAGTTACGACATATCATGTTTCAATTTCACTAACAATCAGGATATGAAGAGTTTACATAGTATTTTTATATTTGTAAATAGGTATGTATGTATGTGTATGTATACACACACACACACACACACACATATCCACATCCAAGGATATGTTTACTGATTTTAGAGAGGAAGGAGAGTGGGAGGAGGAGAGGGAGAAAGGGAGAGAGGGAGGGTGGAGGGGAGAGAGAGGGAGACAAAGAGACATATCAATGTGAGTAAAACATCGATTGGTTGCCTCCCATAGGTGCCCTGCAGACCAGAGATTGAACCTGCAACCTAGATATGTGACCTGATCAGAAATCAAACCTGCAACCTTTTGGTGTATAGGACAATGCTGCAAGCAACTGAGCCACCCAGCCAGGGCTAGACAGCATCTTTAAAATGACTCCTCTGCTATGCACATAGTAGTGCAGGGTAAGTACACAATAACATACCAGTTGGATGTACATCTGTATCTCCTTAACATTCTGGAGATGTTAGGTAAGAAATTGTTAAGAATGTGTATTTAAAGCCCACATCAAAATACAGCAGTTTTTCTAAGTAATGACTTTGTCTTATTTTTATTATGAAGGAATACAAAACACACACCTATGTGAGCTCACACCCTAGGACAGTATATATTACCTAGCTCAGGTTTGTCCAGTAAACTGATTAAAATACGAAAAGGTTTTAGATCCTGCATTAAAGTGCTCTCTTCGCCAAATCCATTCACTTGTAAGATCCCCACCATTGCCTTTAAAAAAGAAAAAAGGTACACTAGTCATTTAAGTAAACAGATTAGAAGATATTTTCTTTTAAAGTTTTAAAAAAAATACAACCATATGCATTGGAGATTGATATCCCCTATTGCTGTTCTGAAGCTCTTCACTAGAGCTGGCTTTTGCCTTCCACTACTGGGAAAAAATGTTACAACATTTTCCTTGAGAGAAGAAAACAGTGCTTGTATATATTTTTTCTCTAGAAAGAAAGTGGAAAGTTAAAGAAAATCTAGAAAAATAAATTCATGAGTTTTTTGATTGCCAAAAAGACCAAAATATTTCTACTTAAGATCATCAACATGCACCAAACTATGCCACATCATATGGTAGTATCTGCTAGTGTGCAATTATTTTCCCATTGGTGACACAAAACCAACTCTATCATGTAACTCTATTAATATAACCTCCTTCACTTTAAACTGCTTCACATACCATGCATTTTCGCAGTTTATTTTCAGATATCCTGAGTAAATATACTTGAAGTAAAAATAATATAAATTAAGCATATGGTTCATTTTAGCATTTCTGTTACAACAGTAAATTTTTACCAAATATTTAGATTCCTGTTGAAAACCAAATTTCCCGGGGCTTCAGAGGAAACAGCACAGGTCCTGGCCCATTTTGGGCAAAGCTCCAATTTTCATAGGGAATGGGTGAGAAGCTTCAACTGTTTTAATAAAGTCATGAAAATAAACTAAAAAAAATAAAATCTCTGGACTTACATAGAAGTAAGTCTAGCCTGATTAGTTATTCATTTTGTTTTGGAGACATTTCTTATCATAGTTACTCAGAAAGTCTGTGCCTCTTTTCTCCACCTCTTCAATTATGAATTAGTTCATTTAAGGCAGAGCCTTGTCTTACAATTGTTTAGTAAATCTATTGGTCAGATAGTAACCAAAAAATAAAATGAAAACATTCATTACCTGGACCAACAATTCTTTTGAAAAGGTAGAAAAATAGTAAGTGGCGTGTTCTTCAGGATTACTGTGTCTTGTGCTTCTGGGTCCTATGATAGCGCCATTGTTATCAAAACCTCCGTGGAAATAAATGACAAAATAAATTAAAATGAAATTCTCAAAACTGCTGTTCATTAACACCAAAACAGCAAATAGCTCAAAAACAGCACTAAACACTTACCGATTAGTAGCCCAATCAATGTCAGCAAGAGAGATCATTTTAGATAGTTTAATAAAGGGAAACCAATTCAATACGGAAGTGAGTATCATAGTATTCTTTCAGAATTATCCTGGTTTGTTTTGTTTAACCTAGATCTTACAAACAGTGAAATAACTGAAGAGTCGGAAAATCCAAACTAAGAAATGTTATGTCCTGTCACTCCAGGTGGTAAGGAGTTGTGAAGACAGGACAAACACTGAGGAAAAGTATGGAAGAACCAAGTGTACAAATGCTTTACCACCTGAGTGCGAGACTGGTACCATGTGTGGGGCAGTCGTACTACTAGTCTTCATTCCTTTGATGACTTCGAAATTTTAGAAATTATGTTTTTATTTTGATTATTAATTTATTCTTCTTTGTCCATATACTTACAGTATAATATCCTCATTTATAAGGACAAAAAGTCTTGTTAAAGGAAATATGACCTATGGATTAAAAGAGCTTCTTCAACTAAGGAGGTTTTAAAATTTCTTCATATAAAACACAACAGTGTTTGTATTTTTATTGTCCATTTAAGTTAATTTTTGGTTTCTTCACTTAGGACATACATACAACTGGATAATGCTTATGTATAGCAACGTTCCCTTCATCTTTTCCCAGCTAAGACTGCACACATCAAACACCTACCTAAAAGCCATGCATAAAGTCTTCGGTTCAGGGACATATCCCTCCTCAGTACTACGTGAAGGGCTGCTGACAAGATCCTGATCATATCTGGCCGAGTGGCCTGAAAAAGTTAGAAATGTTGTTGTTTTTAATCACATACAAAAACATTATTTTCCCCCTCTCAAAAAAAATCTTACAAAACATTTAGAACTTTAGGGCTTAGGTACTTTCACACACAGGAATTATTACTCCTGTTATACAGATTAGGAAAAAATAGAAAAGTTAGATAACAGTTATTTAGTTGCACAGTTGAAACTGAAACTGAATTATTGTGACCTCCAGTTTAAAGTTTTTTATTCTAACCAATATTAACAAAATCTGACATAAAACGGAAAAGAGAGAATTATTGGGAAAAATACAAAAAATCCTTTGGTCTTTCACATTCAGAAAGTCAACTAACTATGAGTTTGTTATTGTATTAATGTAATGAAGTGTGTTAACATGTGGAAGATCCACATAATTCAGTAAACCAACATTTCCAAATAATCAATCATAATGTTATCAAAAAATGTATGTGTAAAAGATATGTTCAAAGTGCAAGACACAGCAGTGGATTTTAATAAAACAGAATATTAGAAAGTTCATTGATACGATTTTAGATTTCAGACTGCAACTAAGTTTTTAAAACTATAGCTTGTTGAGTTTTGGTGTGGTATCAAAGAAGAATGTGCTATTTCAACAGAAAAGACTATGGAAATACTTCTTTGCTCAACTTACAAATTAGTGTGAGATCAGATTTTCTCCATATACTTCAATCAAAATAAAAAAATAATCACAACAGAATGAATGCAAGAATGGATATGAGCATTCTGCTTCCTGCCAGGAGGCCTCACATTAGAGATCTGCAAAAATACAAAGCGGTGCTACTCTACCCACTAGGGTTTCTTTTTTCTGTGTTGGAAAATAGTTATTTTCATAAAATGTTATTTATACTAATGTGATAACTTTGTTATTGTTACTTTTAAATGAATTAGTAAATACTTAAAAAATTGTCAGTTTTTTGCCCTGGCCATATAGCTCAGTTGGTTAGCATCACGCTAATATGCCAAGGTTGCAGGTTCCATCCCCGATCAGGACACATACAAGAGGCAACCAGTGAATGCTTAAGTAAGAGGAACAACAAATCTATGTTTCTCTCTCTCCATCTAAATTCAATAAAAAAAAAACCTGTCAGATTTTCTAATATGATATACATAGATCTAACCTACATAAGCAAAAGATTTTTAGAATCCTCAATATTTTTAAAGAGTAATGGGGTCTTGCAATCAAAGCATTTGAGAACTGATCTTTTTATTCAACATCAGATAGACAGATTATAAACATTGTCACAGAATTTTTAAAAGTACAGTCTTCCAATTTTGCCACTCATAAGAAAGTAAAAAATCATTTCTTGATTACAATTAACATAGAAATTATAATCAAGTACAAGGATGTCACAGTGACTATTGATTTGCCTTTCAAATTCAGCCAGCTCTGCTAAAGGTCTGACAATCTCAACATCACCAAACTGAGAAAAGATAACATCAGAACAAATACCATCTGGGGAGAATACTTGATTTCAAAGCAATGAGT
Source organism: Artibeus jamaicensis (assembly GCF_021234435.1). NCBI lineage: Eukaryota > Metazoa > Chordata > Mammalia > Chiroptera > Phyllostomidae > Artibeus > Artibeus jamaicensis. The sequence goes on from NW_026521812.1 coordinate 42,988,782, forward strand.
ACTTCCTGCTTATTATAGGTTAGAACTTTTATACACTTAAATTATTTTTTAAAAAAGTTTTAAAGATTTTATTTATTTATTTTGAGGCAGAGGGGAAGGGAGGGAAAAAGAGAGAGAAACATCAACGTGTGGTTGCCTCTCCCACATCACCTGCTGGGGACCTGGCCTGCAACACAGGCACAAGCCCTGAGTGGGAGTCAAACCAGAAACCCTCTGGTTCACAGGCCCGCACTCAATCCACTGAGCTATGACATATGCTTGAATTCTTTTTATTTCCTTTAGGTAAATTAAACATCCAAAAGCATTTTCCCACTATATATAAATATTTTTTGTTTATAGTTTTCACAAGTTCCCATGTTTTCCATACACTTACTAGTTTGTAGAAAAGAATGTAACTTAAATAATTATACATCATAAATCTATGATTTTCCAAAGAATGCTTTGTATTATTATCAGCATTAATGTTTTACCTGACTCATGTGGAATGGGAAACAGAAGAGTATGAGGTCCAGTGTGCTTCTCTGTACCAGTACACTTGAATCCTGCACCGAAGTACTTACGGCTTCTACCTAAAATGAGAGCGCCTTTAACATCTATTATCTATTACACTGGGAGAGATTTATCATGAAAATATAACAATACTCATTTTCTCCCATAAACGAAAATATGCTTCTGAGCATCTTATCAATAATTAAACATACTGCACTACTTTTAGGTAAATAGATTATGATGTTTTAAAAGTTAAGGAACACAGAAGAGTATACAACAAAAAGGTTCTTCTCTGTCTCCCAACCACCCAATTTTCTCTTTGCAAGCAGCCAGTATTACTGGTGAATATTTTCTCCAAGTAAGAGTAAACAAAAGCACACAGGTAAATACGGCAAATTCTGACTTTTTAATTTAAAAATATATTTTGGATATCTTTTCTTATCAGTACATAAAGTACCTTATTATTTTTTATAGCTACAGTACTTTATTTTATAGATAAACCCTAATTTGGCTATATTCCTAACGACAGGCATTTAAAAAAAGTTTTGTAAACTTTTTTTAAAAATAATTTTATTTAGTTATTTTTCAAGTACAGTTTTTTTTTATCTATTTCTCCCATCCCAGCACCCCCCCCCGCCCCGCGCTCCCCACCTCCCTCCCATTTCCACCCCCCTTAGTTCTCATCCCTGTGTCCTTCCTATTTGTTCCTCCAAATTCCTCCCCTTTTCCCCCCCTTAAATTCCCTTCCCTCTCCCCTCTGGTCATTGTCCCCTTGTTCTCTATTTCAGTGTCTTTGTTTTTAATTCTGCTTGCTTGTTTGTTTTGTTGTTTAGCTTCCTGTTAAAGGTGAGATCATATGGTATTTGTCTTTCACTGCCTGGCTTATTTCACTCAGCATAATGCTTTCCAGCTCCATCCATGTTGCTGCAAAGGGTAGTAGCTCCTTCTTTCTCTCTGCTGCATAGAATTCCATTGTGTATATGTACCCCAATTTTTTGATCCATTCATTTACTGACAGGCACCTAGGTTGCTTCCAGCTCTTGGCTATTGTAAATTGTGCTGCTATGAACACTGGGGTGCATAGGTTCTTTCGGATTAGTGCTTTAGGGTTCTTAAGGATATAATTAGAGCAGTGGAATTGCTGGATCAAAAGGCAGGTCCATTTTTAGTTTTCTGAGAAAATTCCATACTGTTTTCAATAATGGCTGTACCAGTCTGCAATCCCACCAACAGTGAACTAAGGACCCCTTTTCCCAACAACCTCTCCAACATTTATTGTTTGTTGCTTTGTCTATTATAGCCATCCTGACCGGTGTAAAGTGGTATCTCATTGTGGTTTTAATTTGCATCTCTCTGATAGCTAACAATATTGAGCATCTCTTTGATATACCAAAAAGAAAAATACCTGGGAATAAACCTAACCAAGGAGGTAAAAGACCTGTATGTAGAAAACTACACAGCACTGAAGAAAGAAATCAGGGAAGACACAAACAAATGGAAACATATACCTTGTTCATGGATGGGAAGAATTAACATCATCAAAATGTCCATACTACCCAAAGCAATGTATAGATTCAATGCAATACCTATTACAGTACCAATGGCATATTTCACAGACATAGAACAAACACTTCAAAAATTTATATGGAACCATAAACGACCCCAAATAGCAGCTGCACTTTTGAGCAAGAAGAACAATATAAACATTTTATTATTATAAATAATGCTGCAATATATTTATGTAGTATATAAATACATCTGCAGGTTAACTCCCTCAAAGTACAAGTGCCAGGTTTTAGGGTGTATGCACAATTGCATTTCAAATAGTGTGACGCTTTCTATTAAGGTTATATATATATTTATATTCCCACCAGCTAGTGTGATAGTTTGTTTCTCCATGCTTATTGATATATTTTTAACTTTTGCCAACCTGATACATAAAAAGTGGTATCTTGGTGTATTTAATTTTTTATTTCTCTTATAATGTTGAGCACCTTTTCATATGTTTGAATTATTTTTATTTTCTTTAAGTAAATTATATGTTCAAATGCATTTTCCCACTGCATTTCCCACTATATTTATTTATAATAGATGTTTGAATATTAGGGAGACAAGTTCTTTCCCTATGATGTATTGCAAATGGTCTTCCAATTATGGCATCTGTGTTTTAAAAAAATTTTTGAAAAGGACTTGTTTAAAACTACCATTAAATCAATAAAAGAAAATGTAAAAGACAATACATTTAAAGAAAATATAAAAATAATACATTTAAAGATCTGCATGAAAATGTATAGCCATTTTGGAAAATAATATGAAAGTTTCTTATAAACTTAAATATATATTACAAGAAAACACAGGAGTAAATCTTTGTGACCATGGATTAGACACAATTTCTTAGATGTTATCTAGCATCAACAGCACAATGGTAAAAGAAACTGGACTTGGACTTGATTGAAATTAAAACTTTTGTGTCTCAAAGGACACAGTCAAGAAACTGACAAGACAGTCCACAGAATGGGGGGAAAATATTTTCAAATCATGTGATGTCTGGCACAAATAATGCCCTGTTTTATTACAAAATCTTTTATTACAAAGTCATAATATGTAATTCTGTAACATAACAATATCACACTCAAGTACACCATATGGCATTTCAGGTGAAATGTTCAAATTAAAACCATAAATCATCACACCCATATTATTACCCTACCAACCACACTCAAGCAGCATTACTTCTGCCAGACCCTGTACATACAAGGTTTTAATACACAAAACATATAAAGAACTCCTACAACTCAAAAACAAAAAAAGAAATAACCTAATTTAAGTAACAGGCAAAGACTCTGAATAAAAACTTCTCCGAAGAAGATATATAAATTGCCCAAAACCACAAGAAAATATGCTTAACATTATTAGTCATTTGATAAATGCAAATAAAAATCATGAGATAACACTTCATATCCACTAGGATGGCTGTAATAAAAAGACAGACAATAACAAGTGTTGACAAGGATGTGGAGAATGAGACCCCTCATATATTGCTGGTGGAAATGCAAACTGGTACTGTCACTTGGGAAAACAGTTTGCCAGTACTTCAAAAAGTTAAACATAAAGTTACCATACAACCCAGCAAGTCCATTATTAAGTATATACTCAAAAGAAATGAAAACATAGGTCTACAGAAACTTATACAAGAATGTTCATACAGCATTATTCGTAACAGCCAAAAAGTATATGTATCAGAAGTCCATCAACTGGTGAATGGGTAAACAAAATGTGAGGTATCCATATAACAAAATATTATTCAGCCATAAAATGGAGTAAAGTATTGATACATGCTTAAAACATGGATGAATTTTCAAAATATTATGGTAAGTGTAAGAAGTCATTCATAAAAGATTACTTATTGTATAAGTCAATTTATATAAAATGTCCAGAAGAAGCAAACTTACAGAAACAGAGAATAGATAAATGGTTCCTAAGGGCAGAAGTGAAGGGGTGTGGTATGGGTAATGGGTATAGAGTGATAAAAGTGTTCTGAAATTAGATAGTGATGACATTTGTACAACTTTATGAATATACTGAAAACCAGTGAACTGTAAATGTTATGTGAATCATATATATCAATAAAGTTATCATTTCAAAAAGTTAAAATTCACTTACCATATGAGCCAGAAAACCTATTCCTAGTATTTTCCCAAGAAATAAAAACATGTGTGCACATGAACAACTCTATGCAAATGTGTCTATCACCTTTTCCATAATTATCCCAAACTGGAAACAACTGAGTCATCCATTAATCAGTGAATAAACAAACTCTAGTACATTCACATTGTACTACTAAGCAAGATAAAAGAATAAACTGCTGGAAGGAAAGTAATGGGGGAAAAATAGGGACAACTGTGACTGAACAACAATAAAAAAAAGAACTAATATATGCAAAAACATAAATGAATCTTGAATCTGTTATATGAAGTGAAGGAAACAAGAATTAATGGTTAATAGAGTATGATTCTACTTATGTAACATTCTGGAAAAAGCACAATTGTGGAAACAAAAACAGACCAGTGTGTGGACAAGCCTGGGAGAGTAGGGGGAGGGGAGTGACTACAAAGGAGCAGAGAAGAACATTGTGGGTCATAAACACAGATATATTTATACCCAAAATATGTATGTACCCATATTTTGGGGTACATAAGATGCATGTACCCCAATTTAGGAGGAATAATGGTTGTTAATGTTGCTGCTGAGTTCTGTTTTCATTTACATTGGTGAAATATTATGTTATTTATGTTATTAAATATTTTACCACATTTTTGCTTCAAACTTTTTTTCCTATTTTTGTCCTCTAAAACCTAGGTGCATCTTATGGTTTTAAAAATAGAGTATATAAATTTATATATACCACATTTATATAAATATAAATATTTATATAAATATACCACATTTATATATAAATATATAAATGTTCTATATCTTGACTGTAGTAATGGTTACATGACTGTCAAAATTCATAAAACTGTACATGTGAGACAACTTATCATACAATTTCAGTGTATGTTAATTATACTTTAATAGATACAACCAAAACTCTGCACAAAATCTCAGTCACTTCATAATCATATGAGGGAAAAGCATAGGATGCTTAAGTATTTTTTAAAACTCTCCAAAGAACCCTTGTGTATTTTTCTGTTCTTTACTCCTTGAATATTTTGAGTACAGCACTACATAGAGATTAATGGTATCCTTCTATTCTTAATCTTTAAAATAAAAAATATAATTTAAAAATGTGTGATTTTTTCCAGTATCTTTTCCTGCTGCTTCAGTACTACATCCTCTTACATAAACCCCACATAGAACATGGCTATCATTTTGTCTAAAATCTGTCTTTCTGATAAAAAAAAGTATGATAAAAAATGCTCATTTTAGCATAACAGAATAAATGTGGCTATGTTAACTGTTCTGTTACAAAGACCATTTATTTGTTTGAATAATAGATGATAAAGATAATATAATGAAGCCTGTCCAGAAAGTATCCAGCCATGTAATATGAAAAATAGATACATTTACCGAAGAAGACACAAGATACAAGAGATATTGTATGTAGGGCAATGATGTCTCAGTTCCCTTCAAAGTAGGTACCTTGGGACCTCACCCAGTTCTCCCAATTTCCATCAGCTGCCCCATTGTATTTTCCTGAATCTCATAGACTGAAGTCTCCTCCCTTTCAAAGGTGATTTTCCTTTTGGGAAAAACCAGAAGTTGCAGGGTGCCAAATCTGGGTTGCAGGGGGTGCTAAGTCACCTGGGTGATTTGATGTTTCACCAAAACACTCTGCAGGAGACGTGATGCATGAGCGGGCACACTGTGGCGATAAAGCTGTCAATCACAGTGTGGCCTTGTGAATCCTCCCAATAGTTTCCACAGAGGAGCTTAATTCAAGATTGGATGTAGATCCATTGCCCCACTCCCTCATTTTGAATGCGACAGCCACACAGTACACATGCTCGCTCAACAGCGTCTCCTGTCCCTACTGACTAGTACAATGAAATTGTCATTGTTCATGCATGCACATTCCAATCCACTTATCTTGGCTACCAGGTTACATGGTTACATTGATGTTGTGCGAACTGTTCTCATTATACTAACCATGGCTGGGCTTTTCCTGGACAGGCCTCGTATATAGATAAAAACTTCCTTTCCATGAAAAAATTTTGACAATTTAAAAAAGAATAATTACTGATTATTTGGCCTTTAAGTTTCCTTGATGAAAAATGTAAGCTCGATGAAAACAGGGACTTTATGGCACAATTCTCGGTAGCTGTCTGGAACAGTGTGTCTGGCTCTAAAGAAATATTTGTTAAATAAGCAGACAGATATGGACCTACCATTAGTTCAATATCACTGCCAATTATATAGAGTTGATCTTCCATAGAAAGCTTCCTGTTCAAATGGGCGAGCACATACGTAATTCCAGGTAAACGCACAGCAGGACTGGTTAGAAGACTGCCCCAGAGGGCACTGTAGAATGCTGACTGGTCCACTGCAGCAGCGACCTTTTCCAACAACGTGTTTGTTCTGAGGTACAAAATAAAGTGCTTCAGGAAGGGAAACGTTTAGTTTCACACTGTTAAAAATAAATCACTGTTCTCTTCTAGAACATATGAAAGCATCCATGTTACAGTTATATGCTCCACCCGAGACTACTGTGACAGACTGGAAGAAGCATACACCTCAGAGATCAGAGGACTGGATTTAAGTCTGGCTCCACCGCTTACTAGCTGTGTAATTTCAGAAAATCAATCTCCCTTCAGTTCAGTTTCCCCATTTGTAAAATGAGGATAACAACAAATACCACAAACCTTGTCAATTTCAGTGGGTTGTTAAACACATTCATTTTAGTTAATAGAATCTTATAGCAAAACATATTTTCTATAAAATCTTTTTTAAAAGATTTTATATATTTATTTTGAGACAGAGGGGAAGGGAGGGAGAAAGAGAGGGAGAGAAACATCAATGTGCAGTTGCTTCTCACGTGCCCCCCACTGGGGACCTGGTCTGCAACCCACATATGTGCCCTGACTAGGAATCGAACCAGTGACCCTTTGATCCACAGGCCGGTGCTCAATCTACTAAGCCACATCAGCCAGGGCTCATATTTTCTATAAAATCTTAAAGGGCATTTCCAAATATTTCTTTCTCTTTGAAATCAGAACAGCTATGTAATTCAGAACAACTTTGATGAATTAGACCTATGACAAAATCATTATTGCTCTATTAAGGATTACATTTAAGAATTAATACTCTTTATTTTCTTTAAATATAAAATAAACAACTTAATACACAAAATATTCATAATATTATAGCATAGTAGGGTCAGAAACAAGAAAATCTGATAGTTTTATTGTTTACTTACTATGTAATTTAATACTAACACTCTAATCCCTTCTCTTTTTTTCTTTATTTTTATTAGTGACACTGTAATCCCTTCTGACCTCAATTTTATCTATGCATTAAAAGAACATGTTTACAAATCCTTTCATAGAACTTGTGTGGAATAAATGGATAAACATAGTGCTATGGTCTGAATGTTTGTGTCCCTTCAATATTCGTATGTTAAACTAATTCCCAAAGCTGATGGTATCTGGAAGTGGAGCTTCATGGAAGTGTTTAAGTCATGAGGGCCTACTCTCTTGGATGAGTTTAGTTTTCTTATGAAAGAAACCCCACAGAGCTGAATAGCCCCTTCTACTACTTGCAGACATGGAGAGAAGGCTCCCGCTATAAGCCAGAAAGAGTGCTCTCACCAGAACAAGACAGTGCTGGCCTTAGACTTCCAAACTGCAGTACTGTGAGAAGTAAATTTCTTTGTTTATAAGTTACCCAGTTTGTGCTACACTATTATGGCAGCCCAAATGGACTAAGACACACAACGAGGTAAATCATAGGGATACCACATTAATACAGGTCATTGTTCATCTCTAAGTTAACATTTCTAATTGTTAACTAGTGGAGTTATAGAGTAGCACTGATTCTATGCTTGCTTTAGGAGAATTATGTAAAAATTTAAAACAAAACGGATTTATAAACTAAATGAAGTAGTCTCACATTATGTTTCTAAAATTGTTAGCAAGTAAGTAAAAAACTTAATAAATGATAAGCTTTGGGAACAAAATTATTTTTTCCTCAAAGTAGCCTGTAAGGGTTATTCAACATTTTTTGGATTAGATTCTGACTACATTATGGGAGTAGATGAAATACAATAAAATAGAGTACTAGGTAAATGTACCAGAATAAATTATTTAAATTTAAATGATTAAGTCTACTTATTAAATAAATTTGACATCTTCAATTTTTGCTATCTCAACTCCTAAGTTCCTTTTTGGTATGAATAATGTGATATTAAAGATATTTAATGCCATCTTGCATTGTCTACCACTGTTAATTTACAAAGACATAATAAGAGGCTCTAAGACAGATCAAATCATTTTCTTTGAAAAGTTAAAATATCAATAGTGTTACGTCAATGGCTAGTGAAACAACACTGCACTTAGAGCTAGGTTATTTTCCAGCATTAACAATTTAAAAACTGATGGTAATGGCCCAATTTCCCATTTTAAAAATTAAATGTCCTACCTATTGTATTTTTATATTAAATTACAGGTCACAATTTTTGAGTAACTTAACTATGCTAGGCTCTGGACTAAATAATATATTATGCTTGTTTATGGATGAGAGAATTGAAAAAAGTTCAGAAATGTATATACAGAAGTTTTCTTGAGCTGGCACAATACCTGTTGAGCCAGGATTTAAACCCAATACATTCCTCTTTCTCCCAAGTCTTTATTCTTACCACCTAGCTATATTTTCAGTGTGTTACACAGACTGGATACATTACAATAATTTCTTTTATGCTATAGAAACCTTCAGGAGGTATGCTGAAAGATCTGGAATAATAAATTTTTGCGACGTTAAAATGCGTGCTGAGAAACCCATGACTTCGGTTACGTAGCTGTACCCAAACAGCACATCTCACCTCTCATAGTACTCCGATCCTTCTTCCAAGCCGGGAAGAATACCAGTCAGCAGCCCCTGCAGACCAGGCTTCAGTGTTTTACCCAAGGGCAGGTAATAAATCTCATACAGACTTAGCAATGTTGGTTTCACAGACATGGCAGCATTTGCAAGAAGAGGAAACAATCCAGAACTGTTTAAAAATATAAAAACATGAGCAGCTATACAACAACAAAGTAGACAATCTAGAAAAAATGGAAGAAGTTTTTAGAAACTTAGAAAGTACCAAGACTGATTCAGGAAGAAATACAAAGTCTGAATAGACTGATTAGTAGTAAGGAGATTGAATCAGTAATCAAAAACTCCCAAAGAAAAGCCCAGGACCAGATGGCTTCGATAGGGAATTTAACCAAATATTTACTGAATAACTAATGCTAATCCTTCTCAAACTTTTCCAAAAAAAATCAAAGAAGAGGGAACACTTCCAAACTCATTTTCTGAGGCCATACCAAAGCCAGAAAAGGATACTATCAGAAAACTACAGACCAATATCCTGATGAATATGGTATAAAAATGCAGAATAAAACACAGCAAACTGGATTTGTCAGCACATTAAAATAACTGTTCACCATGATCAAGAGAGATCTATACCTGGGATGCACAGGTACATGCACAAAACCAATGCAATATATCATATTAATAAAATGAAAGAAAAACATCATATAAACTTTTCACAGGAGCAGAAAAAGCATTTGATGAAATTCAACACCCATTCATAATATTTATAGTATCAAAGAACTGAATTAAATAACAAATAATATTGCTTAGATTACTCATTCAACAAATATGTATTAAGGGTCTATTATCTATCACATAGTCTTTAAGGTGCTAAGATTGTAACAGTTAATAAATTACATTAAACAATTCCTGTCCCGTGCCCTCATAAAACCTATTTTCAAGAGTCAAAGGTAGTAGATACACAGTAACTGGACAATATATATCTCAGATAGTGAAAAGTGTCACCACGTTGAAAAAAGGCACAGGAGGAAAAAAGCAGGGGCAGTTATTGCAATTTAAATACAGCACTCAGACATGGCTTATTTGAGCAAAAAATTAAAGAGAAAACATTTTCACAGTGAAGTGAATTAGCAAAGCCAAAAGTTTGTTTTTTTTTAATAATAAAAATTGGTAAACTCATTACAAGACTGATCAAAGTGAAAAAAAAAAAAGGATTTCTAAGCCACCAATGCCAAGAGTGAAAGAAGAGACATCACTATACATTGTGTATGTGTATACACACACACACACAACATATATATGTAATACAAAGATAGTAAGAGTATATAATGAACAACTCTAGGTAGGTAGAACTTAACATGTAGATAAAATGGGCAAATTTCTAGAAAAAAGTAATAAAACTGACATAAGTAGAAATTTTAAATAGTCCCATTATCTACTAAAGAAATTAAATCTGTAACTGTAAACTCTCCCACACAGATAAACTCCAAATGGCTTCAATGGAGAATCATACAAATATTTAAGAAACTATATCAATATTATAAAACTTCCAGATATTGGAAAAAGTTCCCGACTTGATTCCAAACCAGATAAAAATGTTAAACCAGTCATTCTGTAGTGAACATGGATGCAAAACAACTAAAATAAATAAATAAATAAATAAATAAATAAATAAATAAATAAATAAATAAATACAGTGACATAAAAAAGATGACAAATCATGAGCAAACATATATTCCAGAAATGAGAGGTGCATTAAAACATCAAAAAGTCTTGAACCCTTTCTACTTGCGGTGGAAAACACAAGAAAGACGTCCACATCACCAGTTCTCTTTAACATTGTCCTAGAGCTCCCTGTCAGTTCAATAAGGCAAGCAAAAAATATCATTATCTTAAAATCAGAGCATAAGAAATAGAGCTGTCATTATTTGCATATGACATAACTATATGTGTTCAGATTCCAAGAGTCTAAAAGCTATCAGAAAGAACAGGTGGATTTGGCAAAGTTTCTGGATACAAAATCAATATAAGAAAATCATTGTATTTGTAAATTTTAGCAACAATATCTCAAACAAAGACTCCTTAAACAAGAAACTAAATGACCACACATAGAAGAAAAGGTTCAGAAACTGGACTTCATTAAAACTAAGAACTTTCTTCAAAAAACAGCATAAAGAAATTCTGGTCCTTCGAAGATGCCATTGAGAGAACAAAAAGGCAAGTCACAGGCTGGGGGATAAATACATATGAGTATACATAAATACAAATATATGGATATAAACAGGAACAGAGAAAGAGATAGAAGAAGAGAGGGACAGGGAGGCAGGGAGTGGGAGAGAGAAATACAGAGAGTTGGAGAGAGCTTTTGACTAGAAAAGGAGGAAATTATCTGGTGACAGAAATGTCATATCTTGTTTAGAGTGGTGGCTACACAACTGACTACATTTGTTAAAACTGATCAAATTGAACATATGATCTGTGCATTTTATAGTATGTAAATTACAGCTACAATAAAAAAAAAGAGAGACAGAGAAAGAATTGATGATCTAGATGGCAACATAAGTTTCTCTCTACTTCAGTCCCTGTCACAATAGGAACAACTACTAACTATCCTTCGACAAGGTACCACTGTGAAATTCCTGGAACATGGGGGTGAGGATGACATACTATTTCTGAACCACAAAGACTAAGAAGGACCACAAAGAACCACACTAGAGAAGGGTAAGAGGAATGGTTATACTCCCACAGCACTGCTGTCCACCAGGCTGATAGAGTACCACACCAAGAGGGTGCCACTGACCTACAGTGTCACCCGTGAGGAAAAGACCAAGACAGACATCTAGCACCTCCAGGACTGTGGAATGCTTCATGGGAGGTCCACTTGGGTCTTTCAACCCCACAAAGGATGAAAGGGGAACATATGGGGATTGACTATTGAATATCAGATTGAAAAATGAAACTGTTCTTTCTTTTTTTATCCTTACCCAAGGCTATGTTTATTGTTTTTTACAGAGGGGAAGGGAGAGGGAGAGAAACAATGATGTGAGAGAGAAACAATGATTGATTGCCTTTCACATGTGTCCCAACCAGGACCAAACCTGCAACCTCAGCATGTGCCCTGACCAGGAATCAAACCCTTGATCTTTCGGTTTGTGGGATGACGCCCAACCAACTAAGCCACACTGGCCAGAGGAAGAAACTGGCATTTAACAACACTATAGACCCAACAGTCCTAACATACATTTACAGAACATTCTATCAACAGCAGTAGAATACACATTCTTCTCAAGAAGAACAGAATATTTTGTAGAACAGATCATATGTTAGGCTACAAAACAAGTCTTAAAAAATTCAAGAAGACAGAAATTATATCGAGTATTTTTTCTAACCACAATGATATGAAACTGGAAAATTCACAAACACAAAGAAATTAAACATCACACTCCTGAACACAAATGGATTAGAGAAGAAATCAAAAGAGAAATAAAAATACCTAGAAATGAATGCAAATGGGAACACAACATACCAAAACTTATGCGGTATGTACACATAGTTCTAAGAATGAAGTCTACAATAATAAATACATATATCAAGAAAAAGAAAAGACATCAAATAAACAACCAAACTTTATGCCCCTAGGAACTAGAAAAAAAAAAGCAAAGCCAAAAATTAGAAGAAAAGAAATCATAAATATTAGAGCAGAAATAAATGAAATAGAGAACAGGAAAACAATAGAAAAGATTAACAAAACTCAGAGTTCCTTCTGGGGAAAAAACAAACAAAACTGACAAAATCTGAGCTACATTAATCAAGAAAAAATAAAAAGAAACCAAATGAATAAAATTATAAAGGAAACATTATACCTGATATCGCAGAAATAAAAAGAATTATAAAGGACTGCTACAAATAATTATACATAAAAAATTGGATAACCTAGAATGAATTCTTAGAAATATAAAACCTACCAAGATTAAATCTTGAAGAAATAGAAAATCTAAACAGAGCAATAAAAAGTAAGGAGATTACATCAATAATTAAAACCTTGCAACAAGGGACAGCTCAGGACCAGATGGTTTCATTGGTGAATTTTTTTCAATTTTTTATTCCTTTTATTGATTCTAGAAAGAGGGGGAGAGATAGAGAGAGGGAAAGAAACATCTTTCCCCTGCCTTCCCCCTCTCTAAAAATAAAATTTTTAAAATACATACACATACTAAAAAGTTTACTCTGGTACTGTGTGAAGAAAAGAATCTCAAAGGATAAGAACAGATGTGTGAATGTTATGAGGCCAGTGACAAAGACCAGGCTAGAGATGATGCTTACATAGAGTGGACGCAGCTAGCAAAGGTAGAGAGAAACAAATGTATTTGGGACATATATCAGAACAATAGCTAACATTTATTGCACTAATACTGTACATTGTTCTAAGCACTTCGCATATGTTAAGTCTTAATTCTATTAACAACCTATAAAATTTGACATTTTGCAGATGAGAACACACATGCAGGTGAAGAAAATGGCCCAAGGTCACAGGAGGAGTTAGTGATAAAAACAGTCTGATTCCATGGCCTCTGTTCTTAACCACTGTTGAGACAGAAATCTTAGTGACAGAATGTACATGGGGAGAAAAAGAACGTGGGCAAGCAAAACAAGATATCAAGTGTAACTTTCAGATTTCAGGCTTGTGTAAATGGATTGACAATGGTGCCATTTACCGAGCTTTAGTGCACTGCAGAAGACCAGGATTATAACAGAAGAGGATGAATTTACTTTGGAACAGGTTGAGTTTCAATTAAAAAGTTAAAAATTAAATTTATTAGGGTGACAATGGTTAATAAAATTATAATGTATAGGTTTCAAGTACACAATTCTGTATCATCTATATATCGCATTGCATGTTTACCGCCCAAAGTCAGATCTCCTTCTGTCACAATATACTTGACCTCCCTTTACCACTTACTACCCCATCCCACTTTTCCTCTGGTAACCACCATACTGTTGTCTGTGTCTATGAATTCTTGTTTGTCTGTTTGTACATTTGTCACTTTCAGTTTTATAACCCACATATGAATGAAATCATATGGTTCTTGACTTTCTTTGCTTGACGTGTATGACAAAGAAAAGTTTGAAACCATTTATTTGCAAAGATATATACATCTTTATGCCCAGTGCATTATTCACAGTGGCCAAGACATGGAAATAACTGAAGTGGCTCTTAACAGATGACTGGATAAAAAATATGTGGTACATATATACAATGGAATATTACTCAGCCATAGGAAAGGATGAAATACTACAATTTGTAACAACATAGATAAATGTTGACAACATCATGATATGCAAAATAAGCCAACTATCTTTTAAAAATCCACACAGAGATGGCATGTAAGCCAGAAATTTAAAGCAGAAGCTACATGCACAAAAGATAAATCATGGGCATGGATAAACATTCCCAAGAAGTGAATGTAAAGTGAAACTATAAGGTACAGGACTAAGCAAGCCTTAAGAAACTCCATTAAGTAGACTTCAGGGAAAGGAGGGAAGGCTGGTAAAGTGATAAGTAACTAAACTGGAGAAAACACAGTATCAGAGAAGCCAAGAGAAAACAGTATTTCAAGTAGACAATGGTCAACAATGTTGAAAGTTACCAAAGACATTAAGGTATCTTATTTTTCTCAGGGTAGTTCTCAAGCTTAAAAAAGTAGAAAGTCCTGTAGGCTCAACAATTTTAAATAAAAACTTCACAAATAACCTCTAAGAAAAAAATTTTACACTGAACAATAACTAAAATTTTTCTAAACCACTGAACTATTAAAATATTTATGACCCATATGTGAAAACCTCCATCAAGGAATTTTTAATTTTTTAACTTTTACTGCAAAAAACATAAAATAGTTAAAATATATTCTACTTCTATGTAAACAGAGAGTAAAATTATTCTTACCTATATAAAAAAAGATCTTTGGCAAGTCGCTTAGGTCCAATGATTTTGAAGATAATCTCGTATGTTTCAAGTGCCTTCCGATGAACCCCACCTGGTAGTGCCGGATGCAGACACTGAGCGAGGCGTTTGCCTATCGTCAGCTTTTTAGGTACTACCTGGTACTTTGCATTATTTTGTAAAACCTTGAAGAAAACATTTTAATTCAGCTGAGAAACAAATATCACATTCCATTTTATTTTTGCTTTCTAACACACTATTATCAAAAAATCCTTATAGAACTTCCATATACTTTAAACAAATTAGAGAGGGGACCAAAAAACTTTTATTTCTGTCAGTTACATCTATTAAGGTATATCATATTAGAAATTAAAACTGAGGATTTAAAAATATTTCTTGTGTTTTTAAAAATCCATTGCATATTAATAGAAATTGTGTATTTTATGAAGAATAACAATATTCCAAAGTAATATTTTCAGAAGACAGGCAATGTCTTAGATGTTCTGTAAAACTTTCATGTTAATCAGCCTTTGACCTATTTGGATATGTTGTTTGAAATATACAGAGAATATTGGACTTGAAGAGGGAGAAACACTGCTTTAGTGTATATGTTATAATAGCAAGTCACTGTAATGTTTACAAAAATCTACAGGAGATTAAAATTGCCTATTTGTTTTTACTACAATTCCCAAATGGACCAAACACATTTTGCTTTATTTATTCAATCAGAACATTTCTTAAGAGATCATTGGTCAGGGCAGAATTTATAGAAGATCTTATTTTACAAACCACCCAAAGAAGATTGGTTATTTAAATAATAAAAAGAACTTATGAATGTAGTCCTTTAAAGTATTATGGTAAAGGGATGGCAGAATATTATAAAATGAACACTAAGAATGAATACAAAATAACATATTAGAACTGAATTTAGAAGTACACAAAAGTCCTTTATTTTACAAAATAAAGAACAGAGGTTAAAATACATAACATGAGACTTGCCAAAGGCATTATTAGCAGAAGAGTCAGCACTAGATCTTCCAGTTCAGTAAAAAAAAGACAAGTAGAGGCTGTAACTGAGGTCCATTTTATATTTAAAAACACAAAAATCTTTGCCTTGTTTCACTGAGACTTTAAGTAAGTTTAATTAATGACTTGAATACCCTACGTTGAATTATCTGGATACAGTAGTCTGTTTACATGAATATTGATAACTATAAAAAACTAATTATATATGTGATTAAGCAAATTAATTTCCACAATTTGAACACTTTTAAATATAGTTTCGAGCAAGTCTTCAGAAAAAGACTCTTCAGAACAAAAAAGAACCTAACTACCTTTAAGCAAACTAGTACTGTTGGCTGTAGTTTCATGGGGATGTTGTAAAAACTCTGAAAATGTATCAGACCTCAAATTATAAATGTTAGAATTTAACATGACAAACATAAGTCTGGGCTTCTAATTTTAAGATAAATTCTTGGCATACTGAAAATGAAAGCTCTTCTTTTTAAGATAGCAAGGTAATCACCTATAGTATCAGAAGGAAAACTAGTGTTCTCGGTGTGTATTTGAATACAAATTTCTTTCCTAATAATTGCATGCTAAGTTGTTTGATGTTAAAATTGTTATTGAAAGAGCTTTCCTTTTCTATTTGCTCCCCTGGTTCATTTAATATTTAGAAGCATTCCTATTCATTGACAACTACTTTAAAAAAATCCAAAAAGCTTTAAAAATGTAAAAACTATGGATATAAAGAGATAAAAATTTGATTTTAGCTAAGGAAAAAAGTAGTGTCAAAATTTAAAGCTATGATCAATGATACCACCATATTTACAATGGATAAAAATCAGACAAGTCAAGAAAGATCATTCAAGGCCAAGCTCTAAGTCACTGCTTGTAATTTTTCTAAAAAGTATTATATTGACTATTGTTATGGCTTGGTGGGATATAAAATGTTTCCTTACTGTTACATACCATTTGCAAAGGACACATTACTGCTTTCCACATGCAGGTTTTCACTTTGTTGCCACCAATTCCAGAACCCTATGTGTTGCTCAACTACAGAAACTTACTAGCCCTATGGCTTTGTTATGTGTTTTTATAGGTAACAATAACAACAACTATGTTTTGTTTTGGTCTTAAAAATATGCCAGACTACACAGGCAAGCAACTCATGAAGTAAAATAGCAATAACAAATGTAATTCTGAGGTTTAATTATGTTTTCAAATTTTTAACTTCAAGATTTAGAGAAATTTAATAAGCATGGACACAGATTACTGATTTGTAACTCCTTTTTCTGATATGGATGAGACTGACATACCTTATTAAGTTTTCCAAGTGCCGAAATCAAATCTGCCCATTCACTGGAGTATTCAAAATTCTTTAGTGCTTTGTCAATTGCAGCTACATAGTTTCTATATTTGGAGTCACTCAATAACTCCAGCTCTTCTGTGTTCATCCTCCCACAGTGTCTCACTAGAAGCCAGATCCAAAATCATGTAAAATCATTACCTACAAAAGAATTTTGCAGGAGGAACCAAAGTTACAAGTAAAGTATTAAAATGGGTTCAGATGCTCTTGCACTCTGATCAGCTAGTATGCAGGGTCATGGAAGTATTAAAAGACAGCTTTAGAGAAAACTCATTCTGTGCTTCTTCCTAGGAACTGTAAAAATGGCTGTGAGATTTTAGGGATATAGAAGAGTAGGAAATATATTTCCATTTAAAAATCATCTTATTTCCCTATCATACTTGCTGATAAAACATTCTGATATACATAGCTCTTTCTTTTGTTTTGATCCCACACACTAAGACTGGTTAGACTATAAACATCAAGGACATGCAAAATAAAAAAGGAAAAAAATGAATGATTTGGAGATTATCTTATTTTATTAAGCAATAAATCAGCATACAGTATGAAGGAACACCAGCTCATTGAAATTAAACCTTAATTTCTTAATTTTAATAAAAATAAGGGGCGGGGGAGGCTGGGATGGGAGAAATAGACAAAAAAACTGTACTTGAAAAATAACTAAATAAAATTTTTTAAAAAATGACAAGTACATGTGGTAGTTTAAAATGTATTCATAAATTCTTTGATATTTCTTTCAAAAAGTGGTTCCTAATCCTCCAGCCCTTTGGGCTGGGCTTTGTGACTTAATTCGAAGGAAAATAATAAAGCAGAAATGACAATGTATAATGTCTAGGACTATGTCATAGATGCATCCTAGATTCTGCCCCGCGCCCATCTTTAGTGCTGGGGGAAGCCAGCCAGCCAGCCGCCATGTTATAAGGACACTTCTAAGAACCCTATGGATTAGTTCCTGCGGTAAGGGTTTGAGGTTTTCTGACAAGAGCCTTGAGAATGAACCACTTTAGAAGCAGATCCTCCAGCCCCAGGCAAGCCTTGATTTGACTGAAAGACTAATCCACACCTTGATTGTTACTTAATGAGAGAATCTAAGCCAGAAATACACAACTATAGCCCTCAAATTTATACCTACAGAAGCTGCTGTTTTAGGCCACTGAGTCTGGAAGTAATTTATTATACAGCAATAGATAACTGACACAGAGTAGTAACAGGATTTAATTAAGGCTTAACTTGAAAACCAATGTAGCCTCTCCTGCAATTATTTTCATGTCCTTTCTGACCTAGTCAACTAACTCTGGAACTTTCCCTGGAGCTGGGTTCGTGGAACCAAAGGAGGATCTAAGAATGGGTCTCAAAAGGAGTCCAACACAATTCAATGGGGAGAGGGATGGTGTAAAAATAGTCTTTTCAACAAATGGTTTGGGGATAACTAGACATCCACTTCTGTAAAAGAACTAAGTTTGTTCCATCCTCATACCTACATAAAAGTTAACTCAATACAGATCATAGATTTAAATGGAACAGCACTACAAAACCCCTAGAAGAAAATACGGGATTAAATCTTTGTAACCCAGGGCCAGTCAGTCTTAGAAATAACACTGACAGCACTGCAAGCAACAAAAGAAAAAAACAGTTAAATTGGACTCCATCAACATTAAAAACCTTTGCACTTCATAGGATACTATCAACTCACAGAATGGAAGAGCATCTATCTCCCATATTTCTGATAAGGAACTTGAAATATATAAAGAACGTTTATAAGTTCATAATAAAAAGACAAATAATTTAAAAATGGCCAAAAGATGTGAGTAGACATTTCTCCAAATACATACAAGTGGTCAATAAGTTCAAAAAATGATACTCAAATCCTTAATCACCAGGGAATGCAATTAAAAACCACAGTGAGATACACAACTAGGATGCTGGAATTAAAAAAACATTAAAAAATTTGGGAAAGATACGGAGAAATGGAAACCTTCTACACTGCTGGTGGGAATGTAAATTAGTGAAGCTGCTTTGGAAAATAGTCTAACAGTTCTCAAAAGGTTAAACATGGAATTATTGTGTGACTCAGCAACTCCACTGCTAGGTGTGTTATATGCACCCAAATGAGATGAAAACATGTCCACACAAAACTTTTGGATGAATGTTCAAAGAAGAATTATCCATAATAGCTAAAGACAGGAAACAACACAAATGTCCATCAACTAATGTGTGGATAAATAAAATACATTATTTTATATATGGTTGGAATATTCTCCAACCATAAACAGGAATTAAGTACCACTACATGCTACAACATGAACACTGAAAGCAATTCATGCTAAGTGACAGAAACCTTTTACAAAAAAACATATATTGTACGATTCTACTTATATGAAATGTCCAGAATAGACAAATCTATAGAGAAGTACATTAGTTTTTGCTTAGGGTGGTGGGAGGCAGGAATAAGGGGGAAATGGAGAGTGATTCTTAATGAGAATGGGGCTTCCTGATTATAAAAATTATCAAAATTGAGCATAGGAGTGGTGATACAACTGTGAATGCATTGAAAACCACTAAATTACACACTTTAAATGGGTGAGTTGTATGGTATGTACATTATCTCAATAAAGATAAACATATAAAATGGGCCTCATGGATCTGTGAAATTCCTCAAAATACACACAAAATTTACATATTACATTTTGAGGGGGAGACAAGTCTACTACTTTAATAATATTTGCAAAAATATTTTCCAACATTATCCTCAAAAAGTTTAAAGATGAGACTTCCACCAAGATGGAGGCGTAGATGGAAGCACTGCAACTTCTCGCACAACCAAGTTTAAAAACAACAAAGTTTTAGCAACAAAAACGCAGCCAAAACCACAGAAAATTGAACTACACGTAAGTCTGACAACACCAAACCCTTCAGCCAAACTGGTAAGAGGGGCAAAGCCAGCAGCAGAGCAGGGTCGGGCAAGAAAGATCCACCAGACCCGGGTGCAAGACCCAGGCACGATGGCAGCCGTGGGTGGATCCCAGGTGTGGAGTAGCTGGCAGACCCACTGAGGTCCCAGGGTAGTGGACTCAATGAGGGCTGACCACGGTCACACATTCACGCAGATAAACCGGTGGCACGAGCGGGGAGACAGACTGTGCAGGCCCCAGTGGCAGGAAGCAGCAGAGGGGACTGCTATTGTCCCTCTCTGACTCCACCCCCACATACAGCCTCACAAACCAGCGACCTAGATGGCCCCGCCCTGGTGAATACCTAAGGCTCTGCTCCTCATATCTAACAGGCATGAACAGATCAAAACATGGCTCAAGAACAACTCAGAGCCCCAGAGCCAATAAATCTAAGCGATGAAGAAATAGCCAAACTTTCAGATGCACAGTTCAAAACACTGCTGATCGGGATGCTCACAGAACTGGTTGATTTTAGTCACAAATTAGAGGAACATATGAAGGCTAAACTAATTGAAATGAATGGAAATGCACAGGAAACCAATAGTAATGGAAAGGAAACTGGGACTCAAATCAAAGGAGTGGACCAGAAAGAGGAAAAAAATGACCAAACAGAAAAGGATGAAGAAACAAGAATTCAAAAAAAGGAGGAGAGGCTTAGGAACCTCCAGGACATCTTTAAACATCCCAACATCTGAGTTATAGGGGTACCAGAAGGGAAAGAGGAACACACACGAGTGGAAAGCTTATTTGAACAAATAATAAAGGAGAACTTCCCCATTCTGGCAGAGGAAATAGACTTCCAGGAAATTCAGGAAGCTCAGAGAGTCCCAAAGAAGTTGGACCCAAGAAGAAACACACCAAGGCACATCATCATTACATTAGCCAAGATTAAAATGAAGGAGAGAATCCTAGAAGCAGCAAGAGATAAGGGACAGTCACCTACAAAGGAGTTCCCATCAGACTGTCAGCAGATTTCTCAAAAGAGACCTTACAGGCAAGAAGGGGCTGGAAAGAAGTATTCCAAGTCATGAAATCCAAAGACCTACATCCAAGATTGCTCTATCCAGCAAAGCTTTCATTTAGAATGGAAGGGCAGATAAAGTGCTTCTCAGATAAGATCAAATTCAAGGAGTTCATCATCACTGAGCCCTTATTATATGAAATGTTAAAGGGACTTACCTAAGGAAAAGAATAAAAAAGATGAACAGTGAAAGGACAGCAAACTCACAGTTATTAAGAACCACACCTAAAACAAAAACAAACTAAGAGGACAGCTAGATCAGGAGCAGAACCATAGAAATGAAGATCACATGGAGGGTTAGCAACAGGGGAGTGGGAAAAGGAGAAGGGGGGAGAAGGTACAGAAAATAAGTAGCATAGATGTTAGGTAGAGAATAGATGGGGGGAGGGCAAGAATAGTATGGGAAGTATAGAATCTAAAGAACTTGAGACATGTGGTCATAAACTAAAGGGGGGGATGGTGGGGGAGGGGGTGTGCAGGGTGGAAGGGAATGAAGGGGGAAATAGAACAACTGTAATGGCACAATCAATAAAATATATTTTTTAAAAAGTTTAAAGAATTACTACTCTAGAAATCACAGCCTGTATTAGTAAAAACTGTTTTCAACACAAAAAGCTAATTTTTTATTACTTTAACACTTTATTTTTAGATGAAAAATTAAAGTCAATTATTTTTCCTCAGAATTTTATTATATTCTTCCATTATATTTGAGCATCATTTGAAGATAAATCAGATATCTGATCCTCTTTTCTTGTCTGATAACTATTTCTTCCTTTTCTTTTTTTTGTTTTTATGCTCATCACAGGACAGGACATGCTCTTATTGATTTTAGAGGGAGAGAGGGAGACAGAAACATCAATGTGGGAGAGAAACACTGACCTACTGTCTCCCATACACACCCTGACTGGGAATCGAACCTGCATTCTAGGTACGTGACCTGACCAATAACAGGTATCACCTTTTTTTGGTGTATGGGATGATGCTCCAACCAAATGGCCCATCTAGAAAGGGTTAATAAATTTTTTCTTGTTATCTGATACTTGTAGGATACTCTATAATGGTTGTTGTTGTTCAAGTACAATTGTCTCCATATTCCACCCACTAGTCCCCCCACCCCATCCATCCCCATCCTCAATCATACCCTCCTTTGGCTTTGTCCATGTATCCCCTACACATGTTCCTTGACAACCTTCCCCTTTTTACCCCCATTATCTCCTGCCTCTCCTCTGGCCACTGTCTGTTTGCTCTTTGTTTTAATGTCTTTGGTTATACTTTGCTCACTTGTTTGTTTTGTTGGTTGTGTTCCACTTATAGGTGAGATTGTATGGTATTTGTCTTTCACTCACTGGCTTATTTCCCTTAGCATAATGCTCTCCAGATCCATTCATGGATGGATCCACCCATCCATCCACTTCTACCTCAAGAGGCAGAAGTCCACTTTTTCTGCTGTGTAGTATTCCATGGTGTAAACGCGCTACAGTTTTTTGATCAGTTCATTTACTGATGGGCACTTAGGTTGCTTCCGACACTTGGCTAGTGCAAATTGTGCTGCTATGAACATTGGGGTGCACAGGTTCTTTTGGATTGATGTTTCAGGATTCTTAGGGTATAATCCCAGCAGTGGTATCACCAGGTCAAAAGGCAGTTCCATTTTTAGTTTTCTGAGGAAATTCCATACTGTTTGTTTTCCACAGTGGCTGTACCAGTCTGCATTCCCACCAATAGTGCACTAGGGTTCCCTTTTCTCTACAACCTCTCCAACACTCGTTTGTTAATGTGGTTATGATGGTCTTTCTGGTGTGAAGTGACATCACAGTGTGGTTTTAATTTACATCTCTGATGGCTAGTAATGCTGAGCATTCTTTCATATGTCTCTGGGCCCTCTGTACATCTCCCTCCTTGGAGAAATGTCTGTTCAGGTCCTTAGCCCATTTTTTAATTGAGTTGTTTGTCTTCCTGGAGTGGAGTCCTGTGAGTTCTCTATGTATTTTAGAGACCAAATCCTTCTCCTTCGTATCATTGGTAAATATGTTCTCCCATGAAGTTGGTTCCTGTTTCATTTTCATGATGGGTTCTTTAGCCATGGAGATTTTTTAAGTATATTTTATTGATTATGTTATTACAGTTGTCCCAGGTTTTTCTCCACTTTATCCCCCCCCTGCCCCACAACCCCCCCTCCCTCCAATGATCCTCCTGCCTTACTTCATGTCCATGGATTGTACATATAAGTTCTTTGGCTTCTTCATTTCCTATACTATTATTAACCTCCCCCTCTCTATTTCGTATTATTATGCTTCTTATTTCCTGTACCTTCTTCCCCCCAGTCTCTCCCTCTACCCCCATGCTGATAACCCTCCATGTGATCTGCATTTCTGTAATTCTGTTCCTATTCTAGTTGTTTGCTTAGTTTTTGATTTTTAAATTCAGTTGTTGATAGTTGTGTTGGTTGTCATTTTACTGTTCATAATTTTTCATGTCCTTCTTTCTCTTAGATAAGTCCCTTTGACATTTCATATAATAATGGCTTGGTGATGATAGAACTCCTTCTCTGGGAAGCACTTTATCTACCCTTCCATTCTAAATGGCAGTCTTGCTGGATAGAGTAATCTTTGGTGTAGGTCCTTGCCTTTCATAGGGGTGCCAGAAGGAGAAGAGAAAGAGCAAGACATTGAAAGCTTATTTAAACAAATAAAGAAAACTTCCCAAATCTAGCAAAGGAAGTAGACCTGCAAGTCTAGGATGCTCAGAGAGTCCCAAAGAAGTTGGATCTAAGAAGAAGATTTTTAGTTTGATGTAGTCCCATTTTTTTATTCTTTCCTTTATCTCCCTTGCTGTAGGGAACAAAATATTGCTGTGTGGGCTTTCTGAAATCTTCCTGTCTCTCTATTCTCTTCTAGGACTTTTATGGAGTCACAATGTATATTTAAGTATTTTATCAATATTCAATTTATTTTTGTGTATGGTATGAGTTGGTGGTTAAGTTTCTCTCTCTCTCTCTCTCTTTTTTTTTGCATGTACCTGTCCAATTTCCCAAAGCTATTTCTTGGAGAGCTTATTTTTACTCCATTTATGTTCCTGCCTTCCTTGTCGAATATTAATTGACCATTCACACATGGGTTTATTTCTGGGCTCTCTATCCTGTTCCACTGACCTATGGATCGGTTCTTATGCCAGTACCAGGCTGTTCGATCACAGTGGCCTTGTAATATAGTTGGATATCTTGTATTGTGATCCTTCCTACTCTATTATTCTCTCTCAAAATTGCTGAGGCTATTTGGGGTCATTTATGGTTCCATATAAATTTTTGAAATATTTGTTCTAGATCTGTGAAGCATGTCATTGATATTTTAATAGAGATTACATTGAATCTATAAATTGCTTTGGATAGTAAAGACATTTTAAGGATGTTAATTCTTCTAATCCATGAACATGGTATATGTTTCCATTTGTTTGTGTCTTCCTTAATTTCTTTCTTCAGTGTTGTATAGTTTTCTGAGCACAGGCCTTTTACCTCCTAGGTTAGGTTTGTTCCTAGGCACTTTTTTTGTTGTTGCTATAACAAATGGAATTTTTCCCCCAATTTTCCCCTCTCTCCTTCCCTTCCCCTCTCTAAAAATAAATAAATAAAAACTTTTAAAAATTCTGTTTGGTTTCCCTGTGAATACATTGACTGGGTGGTGGGGAAGTGGAATGGAAACTTTTTAGGTGGCAAGGGTAAGTCCCGAGAATCCAAATTACCTCAATTGACCATATTCTGTTTTTGTTTTCAATTAGGGAGAAGAAAAACGCTGCTTTTAAAAAATTTATGTAAACAGTAGAAAGTAAAACAAGAACAGTGATAAAAATAAGTGCATGGCTACTTAGAATGATTAAAAGAAAGAACAACTCTTTTAGCTATTCTACCAAGTCCTTTTTCCAGTTTAAGACATCACTTTTCACAAACCATCTTTCTCAAAATAAATATGCTCATTTATAGGTAACTATTACTCTTCACTTAACAATAATTGGGCGGTGGGGGTGGGTGCAGGGTGGAAGGGGACCAAGGGGAGAAAAAAATGGGGCAACTGTAATAGCATAATCATTAAAATAAACTTAAAAATGATAATAATGCTGCTTAAAGTTCAAAAGAAATATCCTCTTAACTAAGAAAAATAGACATAAAAGCCAAAATAATCTTTATGTTCAATTCAACCTACTATATTAAGTTAATCAAATAATTATTTCCAATAAAATTTAGCCAATAGTTTTTGAACATTAATTTTACAGTAATGTTTTGCCATTTTAAAAATTAGTAAACAATATACTATTAATTTAGTATTCAATTTAAAAACAAAGACTGGTTGTTACATGAATTAACTTAGCAATGCTATAATACATACACTAATCAGTACTAATTTTTCTACACTTCCTAGTGTATTTAATTGAATATCTGTAAACAAACTTGAATCTGTGAGAGAAAAATAAGTATTTTTACCCACCTAAAAGAAATCCCAGGCAGTATTAAGGTTTACTTTCCTTTGTAAATTTTATTTAAACTTCCAAAAGTAAAACATGAGGAGTGTACAAATTCATTAAAATGCAAATTTAATCATGCCTATGCATTTAAAAGATAGGATCAAAATATTACACAGGCAGGAAGACACCAACATTTTAGCTGAGTGATTTCACATACAGGGATTTATCAAATAATTCACACTGAACACAAACCATGCATCTGTCTGTGTATATCAGTTTACTCAAGCTATAAAAGAATGGTGCTAGACAGTCAGTAGGCTTTCGAGGGTGAAATCCCTTGATTGGCAAAGGAAAGAGATTAGAATTCATTTTGACAATATCAAGATATTTCACTGACAAAAACAGGGTAACAGTAGTATATTGGTCCTAAGTCCATGTGTCCAGTGCTTTGAAAAGCCAAATCTCAAAATATCAGAGTTTGGAGTTAGGAAAGGTTTATCGATTGAGAAGATGCCAAATGAGAGGACAGGAGCCCTAGTTCTCAAATTCATCTTCCAAAAGCACAGAGTCCAGGCTTCTTTTCTGCCAAGGGAAGGGGAAATGGGAGGAGCAAGAGGTAACTGACCACCACGGATATTGGGAGACAGCCAGAAGGGGTTTCAGGATGCTTGTGCTAGTTAATATGAATGTAGTCACAAGGTTCCTGACAATCTTTGATAACCAATAAATACTTCTCTCATCTCCTCAGGGAAAGCACTTTCTGGTTAAGGAGCTGTTTTTGTACTACTCAAGCTGCAAGCAGAATTTCTCTAATGATTAGCATGTCTATATGCAAGACTAAGCAGAAGTTATTAGACTGAAGGCTATGGGAACAGACCAGGCTTCAAGAAGATGGAGTCAGAGAGACTGAGCATTTCCTTCTATTACACTACCTACGGCAGACATGCCCTTGCTTCTACATGTCTTTGCCTCTCATATTTTATGGTTAATCTGAAAACAGAACAACAGTATTAATAACACGCATCATGAAAGAACAAAAGAACTTCGTTGAAGTGTTACTATGCAAGAGAAAGAACTAAGTCTAGATATTCTGGTAGATAGAACAAAGAATCAGAAACAAAATAAGGTGCTCTTGATTACTGGAAATTATTCAGAATCCCTTTACAAAAACCAGCTACCTTCCAAAACACTAATAAACCATGAACTGTTATTATTATTGTACTTCTCTTTATCTCATAGTCACTCTGCTCTCTTAAATTTCTTTAGGATATTTTATCACACCAATACAAGAAACATAACCTGTCAAGAACTATTATTATTATTCTCTGAATTTTTCTTTTTTACTTCATTACTGTCATGATAACAATCATCTTCCCAGTAACAAAAGCTTGCACGTGGGCTTTATCTCCTCATATCCAATCTACCAACAAATTCAGCTTTTTGTTGTTGTTCCAGCTTAAGTTGACTGTGGTAGACATTTTTCAGAATGGTCTTTTAATCACAGCTCCTGAATGGTTACACCTGAATTATTACAATAGCCTCTCATTTTTACTAACTTCAGCTTCTCTAACAGCCAAATAATTTTACATAGCAAAAATAGTTTGAGCATATTACTTCCTGCTGGAAGCTCAGAAAAGTAAATGTATAATCCATAAAAAGCCCTTTAGCCCGGTGCTTGCTTAGCCTGGAAGAAGTACCCATCATTGCTATCAATGTGACATTTAATTACTTAGAAAAGAAATGAAAGCTCTTAATCATATGACAATAAAGTCTTTTTGTAAACTGTACCCATTCAAACTATGATTCATATCTGTCCTGGCTAAGCAAAATCTAGTGACGAACATTATTTGCTTCACAAACTTTAGTAGGCTTCTGAAACCTCTTCTAATCCATCTGCATACTTCCTTGTAAAATGGAGATTTGGCAAAAACCCTTCTAAGTCAGTTCAACCAGACCCATGCCCCACCGCACCTTGCCAAGACCTGATCAGGTTCCCCATCCTCCAAAATCTGATCACTATGGCCTGTCTTCAGCAAGGTCTTGCTAGGTCAGTTTAGCGAGAATTCCCCTTAACCCTAATGTTTCCTCTTAGTAATGTTCCATCCATTGACTCCCTGCACCTTGGCTATTAATTCTCATGCTGTAGTTGGATGAGGCCAATCTTTCTCCAGCTGTAAGATCCCATTGTAGTGGTCACTACATCTATCTTGATGACCCTGAATAAAGTTAGCTTACTATCTTATACAGGTGTCACTGTATATATTTTTTTCTTTAACATTAGTGAACTGTTCAAGACTTGCTCCCTGCCATCCCAGTGCTAATCTATTCCTTTTCTGGATATGCCCTACACTCTTTTTCAAGAGCCTTTTTCCTTATCAAATTATAACAAAATGCTGTGAGTGCACAATACTTTCTAATTCAGTAGCTTTGACTTGACTCATTATTTAATAGGTATCTTTTTAATATTAAAAACATGGCTTACATTATAGAATAGTATTTAAAATGCATATATGCTTCATGTTTCTAAAAGTTTACCATCTTTTTTTGTAATTGTGGTAAAGTACACATAACATTGACAATTTTAACCATTTTTAAGTGTAGAGTTCGGTAGCATTCAGTGTATTCAAACTTGTGCAATCTATCCCATGAACCTCAAGGTTCATCCTTGCTGTAGCGTATGACAGGATTTTCTTCCTTTTAAGGTTAAATAATGTTCTGCTGTATGTATATACCACATTTTGTTCATCGTTTCATCCATTCATAAGCATTTAGGTTGTTGCTATCTCTTGGCTATAGTAAGTAGCTATGAATTTGGGTGTGCAAATATCTCTTTGAGATCCTGCTTTCAATTATTTTGGATATATACCCAGAAATGAAATTGCTAGATCATATGGTAGTGCTACTTTTAATTTTTTGAAGAAACACCATAGTGTTTTCTATAGTAGCTATACCATTTTACATTCTTTCCAGCAGTACACAAAGCTTCTAATTTCTCCACATTGTTAACAACACTTGTTATTTGTTTTTTTGAAGATTTTATTTATTTATGGAGGGGAAAAGGTAGGGAGAAAGAAAGGGAGAGAAATATTGATTGGTTGCCTCTGGCACATGCTCCAACTGGGGACCAGGCCTGTAACCAAGGAATGTGCCCACAATTGAATCAGTGACCTTTTGCTTTGCAGGACAATGTCCAACCAACTGAGCCACACTGGCCAGGGCTGTTTCTTTTTTAATAGCAGCTATCCGAATGGGTGTGAAGAGGCATCTCACTGTAGAAAGATTTGCATTTCTCTAACAATTATAAATGTTCAGTATCCTTTCATAGGCTTGGCCATTTGTATACCATCTTTAGATAAATATCTATTCAAGTTTTTTATTTGTTTTTTTTTTTTTTTTTAGTTGTCACCTGAGGAAATGTTTATTGATGAGAGAGAGTGAGAGATCACTTTTTGCTTCCCATTCATGCCCAGACCAGGGATCAAACCTGCAACCTTTTTGGTGTACGAGACAATGCTGCAACAAACTGATCCACCCACCCATGGCGCTCCCCATTTTTTGAGTAGTCTTTTTGTTGTCAAGAGTTCTTTATATATTCAGGATACTAGCCCCTTTTCAGATATATAATTTGAGAGTATTTTCTCCCATTCTTTTAGTTATCTTTTCATTCTTTTGATTGTGTCCTTTGAAAGTTTTTAAGTTTGATGTAGTCTCTTGGTCTATTTTTGCTTTTGTTATCTGTGTTTTTTGCTGTTACATCCAATAAATCATTGCCAAATCCAATATCATGAAGCTTCCCCCTATATTTTTTCTTCCGTGGCTTTTATAATTCCAGATATTAGGTTTCAATATTTAATCCATTTTGAGTTAATTTTGTATATGCTGTAAAGTACGGTCTCAACTTCATTCTTCTGCATGTGGATATCCAGTTTTCGAATGCCATTTGTTGAAGAGGCTGTCCTTCCTACAGAAAGTAGTCTTGGCACCCTTTGTTGAAGATCATTTGACCATCTATACACTTGGATTTACTTTGAGATTTTCTAGTCTATTACATAGGTCTATATGTTTGTCTTTATGCCAGTATCATGCTATGATGATTACTGTAGCTTTGCAACAGTCTTTAAAGTATTAAAAAAATTCCTTCTGCTTAAAACACTAAATCTCATCTTAACCTGGTTAGTAGTACCTAGTCATCCTTCAGCCTATGGTTATATCCCCTTTGGAAAGTCTTCCCTGACCATTCCACCACCTCCTCAACACTCTTATACACACCTCCTTCCTGTAAACTCCCACTATACACTGTACTTCCTCTACCACAGAACTTCCTTTTGCTTTATTATAATTGCATTATGACTCCCAGGGGTGATGATTTCTGTGATAAAGCCCTCATCTATCATTTCAGCTCTCACCTCCCCATCTCCTAACAAAGTGCTTGACCTACAGTAAATGATTAAAACACATGATAAAAACTGAATGACAACAGAACATACTAAGCTGGTAAAAAGAATGGATACAGAGTATGTACTGACTTAGAAAAGGCTCCCAAGATATATAAATTAAAATAATCAAAGTGACTAATCATGTTTATTGTATGCTATAATTAATATTTTAAAGGGGGAAATACATCTTAATATAATTAGCATGTATATGTTTGTGTTTTGTGTTTGTGTTTCTCAAAAAGCACAACAGAAAATATTAGAACTGATTACTTCCTGGGGATCAGATGGGAATTGGATAAATGGGGGCCAGGGAGAAGGAACCTTTTCACTGCATATATATTTTTTATACTTTTAAAAAAAGTATAAATCATGTGATATAACCCCTATTTGTTATATTAAGTCTAATTTTTAAAAGTGAATGAATAATGCCCTTAAAGATCAAAAAACAGCATTTCTTCCCTCCATCTTATAATAAAGGAAAACCAAAATGAACATAATCTATACCTTAAATTTTACTTTTTAACCCAGAGTTATGATACCCTCCAAAGAACCACAGAGATTAGTAACTTTGTCAATAAACTATTTGTTTTGTTTAGTACAGTAAAATCAAGTGGCATTTTAAGTTATTCTCTGAATACTCTTTCTAAAACCATGAGCTGTTTACATACCACATACTGAGTAAATATGAACTATTCATTACTTAGAGACACGTGCACATACTAGCTTCCAAGATGGCTTCCAATGACCCTCATACCCCCAGATACAAGGGTAGTCAGACCTTGTATAAGTCCCCTCCCACACAAAATTATGGCTAGCCTATGTCAACAAAAAATAGAATATGGGAGAGGGGAAAAGTACTTAAAGACACTGCAGCTTCCACCTTGATGTCTCTTGGATCACACAGTCTGGGACACACTACACTTTGTTGTAAAGACATTCAGGGAGCCTGTAGGGAGGTCCATGTGGGGAGCCAGTGAGGCCTCACTCTAACAGCCAGAAACAACTCGCCAGTGTGTGAGTGATCCACTTCAGAAGGCGGTTCTTCAACCCTAATCAAACCTTTAGACGACATCTGACTCACAAAATACTCAGACAGAACCTCACAACCTCACTCCTCCCCAATCCCTTCTGATGGAAACTGTAAAAGATACTTATTGTTGTTTTAAGTCAGTATATTTTAAAAGTTATATAATAGATAACTGAAGAGTTTATTCTCAAGTAACACTTTCCTTCATTAAACTCTATAACTTAAAAGACACATAAAAATAGTCCTAATTATTGGGTAACATAAACCTAATAAGCATTCTCAAATTACAGAATCAGGTAGGCTTGGGGAAGAGGTTTGAATAAAATACCAAATGCCACACACACACACACACACACACACACACACACACACACACACACACACACCCCAAGTTTCAGGAACACCTAAAGTGAACTCCTAATCAAAGATGAACTCCTAATGGGTGGTAACACTTCTGGAACTGATGTTGTGAAAGCAATTTAAATATTTTTTTCCCAAAAGACACACACTAACTTCAAAGTGAGTACTATGTTCTGTGTTTCTTCTTGGGAGAAAAATGTCTGTCCAGGAAACTTTAAAATTGAGACACACTGTAAGCCATGTGTAAGTGTGTATAGAAAGGCCACACTGATGAGTGCATCATGCTGCAGGCAAGCAAAAAAGTATCGTCAGAAGACTGTGATGGCATTTGTGCTATATAAAAGTTCCAGCTACCAGGAACATTGGATTGATTGTAAGACCTCTCCTAAAGGTTTCAGGCACCTGATATTTTATAGCACTTTTTTATTATGTAATAGCACAATGAAAAGCAACTGGTAGGACTAAGACTGCTGTGCTTTTATAGGTTTTCTGATTATACTTAGATACCTCTTTTAAATCATGACAGTTTATCTATACTGTTTCTATACTGCTATTTTATTTTAGGATGGAGCCATAGGAAAGAAACTACTCATTTCAATAAATAATCTTTATCTAAAGGGCTCTTCTCTTACTTCCCAATTGAGGTTTCATCCCTGAACCACAGATTAACAGCAATCTGACTTCTGGTTGAGTAGCAAAGTATTGCACATACTGATAAGCCTAGTATCACTCACAAAAAATTTTTTTTGGAAAAGAGTAACACCAAATAAGTGGTCTGTTTTCCTGTACTCTTAATTCATAAACACAAAATAATAGCAATTTAAACATTAAGCTCATGATATAAATATATGCCTGTAAATAACCATAGCAATTTGAAATACGAGACATATTTTGCAGAGTAGGGAATTTATTTTCCTGTCTGTTCATACAAAATTTTTTTACCATAAGAGAATTTTTCATTAACTCATAAAAAGACAGACTGGAAATAAGCCTTATAACCATGGACATATGGAAGAAACCACATTGAGACTGGTAGGGAGTGTGGAGGTGTAAGAGGACTCGCTGGGCTACCACGGCAGCAGCTCAAGTCCTAGGGGACATCTCAATGGCCCCATGGGTCTCCTCCAGGAAGTAGGGTCTCCTCCAAGAAGTAGGGTCTAAACTGCAAGCTGGGCTTCCCAGCCTAGAGCACCAGAACTGGAAGGGAACCCAAATAACATCAGCTGCAATAAGTAGCATGGTTTCAGTCTGCCAAGGAGAAATAGCTAGAGATACAGACAGCCTCTTAAAGGGCCAACACACAAAATTTCACTTTAGCCACTTATCCTGCCAGGGTTGCAGAGGGAGATACAGGGTGGACAAAAGATATGTAAAGAGAGTCTGGAGTTGGTGGCTCTGGGAAGACAACCGAAGGAACAGCTACTAGGATCCCTGTCTTGAGTCATTCCCACACTGCAGAAAGCCATCTTTCTCAGGCAGAGCAATACCCTCCTCCATGTGGCATCAGCCTGAGGGGAAGCAATAGCCAGGCCCACAGGATTACTCTGCCCCACCCTGTGGAGCTTAAACCTTGCTGAGGAGTACAGCTAGAGGCTCTTCCAGTGATTAATCCTATAAGACAGTCTGCATGTGGCCCTCTGGAGACTTAAGACTTTAGCTGACCCTCTACTGGACTAGGTGCTGGTAAAAGCCAACCTTGGTGCATAGCTTGGCTCTTTCTGCATGCCCTGTGGCCCAGCAGAGAGAGCTGATCAACTGTGGATCACTGATAGCTCCAAACAGGTTGCACAAGCAGCTTCTGAAACAAGCACACACCAGAATCTTTGCAGATCTACATATGAGGGGAGACCAAAAAATGGAATTTATGAATTAAAAAATGTGTATTTATTCTTACATGTTTAAATTACAGTCACTTTTAAAATACTCTCCATTTGATGCAATATACCTCTCAAGACTTTTTTCCACAGCTCAAAACACTTTGAACTCATCGATTTTCATGCCTTTTAGTGCTTCTTCCATTTTTTGTTTCACCTCTTCCACATGAGAAAAACATTTCCCTTTAAGGACTTTTTTCATCCAGGGAAACAAAAAAAGTCTCTTGGGGTGAGACTGGGTGAACCAAGAGGGTGAGGCACTAGGGTCATGCAGTTTTGCCAAAAACTGCTTAACAGCACAGTGTGGGTAGGTGCACTTACAAATTATCCATCATGAAATGGGCAAACACATTGAAAGAGTCTTCAAAATAAAATTTACTGGAGCCAAATGCAGCCTCTCACAACAATGCTGGCTGGGACACTGATAGAGATAGGTTCCTAGAAACCTCACCTCAAGGGCAAAGCCTGTACTACCAGGGGCTCACCCTCCAGAAGATAATCTGGTTTTTTCCTGCCCTCAACCTCTGGAAACAAATACAAAGAGTCAGCCAAAGTAGGAAGACAAAGAAAGAGGCCCTAAATGAGAAAACATGAGAATTGTTCAGAAGAAGGGGTAAGTGAAATGGAGGCAATATAGAGTTCAAAGTAATAATTATAATGATGCTAAAGAGCATAAAAAAAGACACAAAAACTATAAAAAGGGCCAGTCAGAAATAAAGAATGCAACAGCTGACATAAATAATACACTGGAAGGAATAAACAGTAGGTTAGATGAAGCAGAGGATTAAATCAGTGATTTGGAAGACAAGGCAGAAAAAAAACAATCAGAGCAACAAAAAGAAAAAAATAATTTAAAAAAATGCAGACAGCTTAAGGCACGTTTAAGACAACATGAAGCATAACATCCACATCATGGGGATAAGTGAAGAAGTGATAAAGCAAGGGACTGATAATCTATTTGAAGAAATAATGGCCAAAAAGTTCTCTAAGCTCATGAAGAAAAAATCCATACAAGTCCAGTAAGTGCAGAGAGTCCCAAACAAAATGGGCCCAAAGAGGCCCAGAGCAAGACACATATAATTAAAATTGCAAAGCTTAAAGACAAGGAGAGAATACTTTAAAGACTTCGAGAGAAAAGCCTTTAGTTCCCTACAAAGAAGCTCCTGTAAGACTATCAACTGATTTCTCAACAGAAACATTTAAGGCTAGAAGGGGCTGGCATGAAACATGCAAGGTGATGAAAGGCAAGGACCAATGCTACTTTACCCAGCACGGTTATCATTTAAAATTGAAGAGAAATAAAGTCTTCCCACACAAGAAAGAGCTAAAGAAGTTTGTTAACACCAAGCCAGTACTGCAACAAATGATAAAGGGCTTGCTTTAAGAAGATGGAAAAAGGAAAGAAAAATACAGAGAAAATTTGTTTAAAAATGGCAATACATATATATGAATCAGTAATCACTTCAAATGTAATGGCTTAAATGCTCCAATGAAAAGATATAGAGTAGCTGAATGGATAAGAAAGCAAGACCCGTATGTATGCTGTCTTCAAGAGACCCACCACAGAATGAAAGATACACACAGACTAAAAGTAAAGGGATGGAAAAAGATATCTCATTCAAGTGAAAAGGAGAAAAAAAAAGCTGAGATAGCAATCCTTAAATCCAACAAAATTGACTTCAAAACCAAGGCTATATAGTAAGAGACAAAGAAAGATGATACATAATAATAAAAAGAACAATCCAACAAGAGGATATAATCCTAGTAAACATTATGCAAATCAAATCTTGACAAACATAAAGGGAAGGACTGACAGAGATATGGATATAGTCAGGCATTCTGACACCCTGTTGACTTCAATGGACACATATTCCAGACAGGAAATCATAAGGAGATAGACAACAACCTTAAACTAGATCAAATGGAATTAAATGATAAAATATGTTCAATACATTTTCACCCCAAAGCAGCAGAATATACAATACATTCTTTTCAAGTGCACATGTAATATTTCTATAGTAGACCATATTTTACAGCACAAAACAAGTCTCAATAAATTTAAGATTGAAATCATATCAACTGTCTTCTCTGACCATAATGCTATGCAACTAGAAATGAATCACAAGATGAAAACTGAAAAATACAAAATACACAAAGACTTGGAACCTAAATAATATGTTATTAAACAATGAAAGTGTTAACAATGAGGTCAAGGAAGAAATCAAAAAATACCTTGAAACAAGTGAAAATCAGAACACAACAACCCAAAATCTGTGGGACACAGGGAAAGAAGTCCCAAGAGGAAAATTCACAGCATTAGAGGCTTATCTCAAGAAACAAGAGAAACGTTCAAATAAACAATCTAATTTTACACTTAAACAATCCAACTTTACACTTAAAAGAACTTGAAAAGAACAACACACCAAGCCCAATGTTAGAAGGAAGGAAATAATAAAGGTCAGAGCAGAGATAAGTGAAATAGAGTCTAAGAGAACAATACAAAAGAGCAACAAATCCAAGAGCTAGTTTTTTGAAAAGCTAAACAATATTAACAAACTTTTAATCAGACTCATCAAAAAAAAAAGAGGACCCAAATAAATACAATCATAAATGAAAGAGAAGTAACAACTGACACCAAAGCAATGCAAAGGATTGTAAAAAAAAATATTTTGAACAGAATGAGGCTGGGCATGGCCAAGATGGAGGCGTAGGTAGATGCACTGTACCTCCTCGCACAACCAAAATTAAGGACGACAAAAATTTAGAAGCAAAAAAACAATCAGAACTTACAGAAAACTGAACTACATGGAAGTCCGACAACCATTCATTCAGAATGGTAAGAGGGGCAGAGTTGGCAGCCATCGGAGAGGGGTCGCAGCAAGTGAAAGCAGTGGCTGGTAGACTGTGCATACGGGTGGCGGTTAGCAGACCCCACGTGCGGTATGGGAACGAGCAGACCCAGTGAGGTGAGCAAGGCTCGTGGCTGACCGAGGACGCACATTTGAGTGCAGATAAACCAGGCAAAAATGCGGAATAAGACAGACCACGTAACCCAGGCCCCTGCGCTGGGAAATAAAGCCTAAAAGCACTGATTGAAAAAACTTGTGGGGGTTGAGGTACCCAGAGGGACTCCCAGCCTCACAGAAGAATTCAAGGGAGAGACCCACAGGGTTCTAGAATGTACACAAGCCCACCCACCCAGGAACCAGCACCGGAAGGGCCCGGTTTGCTTGTGGGAAGCAGCAGAAGGAACTGAAATTCCAGGGAGAGTGCAGCAAGAGCCACTGTTCCCTCTCAGACCCCGCCCCCACGTACAGAGTCACAACCCAGCAACTGGGTTGCGTCCCCCCCCCCCCCCCGTGAAGACCTAAGGCTCTGCCCCTCACTATGTAACAGGCACAACAAGACAAAAAAATGGCTCAAACAAAAGAACAGATCAAAGCCCCAGAGCCAATACTTTTAAGTGACCAAGACATAGCCAACCTATCAGATGCACAGTTCAAAGCACTGGTGATCAGGATGCTCACAGAATGGCTTGATTTTGGTCACAAATTAGATTTAAAAAATGAAGGCTACACTCAGTGAAATGAAGGAAAATGCACAGGGAACCAATAGTGATGGAGAGGAAACTAGGACTCAAATCAGTGGAGTGGAACAGAAGGAAGAAAGAAACAACCAAACAGAAAAGAATGAAGAAACAAGAATTCGAAATAATGAGAAGAGGCTTAGGAACCTTCTGGACATCTTTAAACATCCCAACATCCGAATTATAGGAATACCAGAAGGGGAAGAGGAACAGCCGCAAGTGGAAAACTCATCTGAACAAATAATAAAGGAGAATTCCCCCAATCTAGCAAAGGCAGTAGACTTCCAGGAAATCCAGGAAGCTCAGAGAGTCCCAAAGAAGTTGGACCCAAGAAGAAACACACCAAGGCACATCATCATTACATTAGCCAAGATTCAAATGAAGGAGAGAATCCTAGAAGCAGCAAGAGATAAAGGGACAGTCACCTACAAAGGAGTTCCCATCAGACTGTCAGCAGATTTCTCAAAAGAGACCTTACAGGCAAGAAGGGGCTGGAAAGAAGTATTCCGAGTCATGAAATCCAAAGACCTATAACCAAGATTGCTCTATCTAGCGAAGATTTCATTTAGAATGGAAGGGCAGATAAAGTGCTTCTCAGATAAGGTCAAGTTCAAGGAGTTCATCATCACCAAGCCCTTATTATATGAAATGTTAAAGGGACTTAGCTATGAAAAAGAAGATAAAAATACGCACAGTAAAAAGACAGCAAACTCACAGTTATTAACAACCACACCTGAAACAAAAGCAAACTAAGCAAACCACTAGAAGAGGAACAGAACCACAGAAATGAAAATCACATGGAGGGTTAGCAACAGGGAAGAGGGAGGAGGAGAGAGTGGGAAAAGGTACAGAGAATAAGTAGTATAGACGGTAGGTAGAAAATAGGGGAAGGGTAAGAATAGTATGGGAAATGTAGAAGTTAAGGAACTTACGACACATGGAAATGAACTAAAGGGTGGGGAATGTGGGTGGGAGGTGTGCAGGGTGGAGAGGAGTGAAGAGGGGGAAATAGGTCAACTGTAATAGCATAATCAATAAAATATATTAAAAATATTCCAAACAACTATATGCCAACAAACTGGACAATCTGGACAAAATGGATAAATTCCTAGAAAAATACAATATTCCAAACCAAATCAGGGAGAACTGGAGAATCTGAACAGAGAAATTACAACTCATAAAATAGGAGTGGCAATTAAAAAACTCCCAACAAACAAAAGCCCTGGACTGGATGATTTCACAGGTGAATTTTATCCAACATTCCAAGAAAAACTAACACCGCTCCTTCACAAACTATCCCAAATATACTCAATAGGAGGGAAGACTCCCAAGCTCATTTTATGAGGCCAGCATTATCCAAATTCCAAAACCATAAAAGACACTATAAAAAAATTATAGGCCAATATCCCTAATGAACATAGATGGTAAAGTCATCAACAAAATGTTAGCAAACCGAATACAGCTGTACATCAAAAAGATCACACATCATGATCAAGTGGCATTTATTCTGGGTTGGGACAACATTCACAAATCAATAAATGAGACATACCACATAAGCATTATGAAAGATAAAAACAACTAAATGTATCAACAAATGCAGAAAAAGCATCTGATAAAATCCAGCACCCATGTGTGATAAAAACTCTTAGTCAAGTGGGATTAGAGGAAACAAACCTAAGTGTAATAAAGGCCACATATGACAAACCCACTGTGAGTGTTGCCCTTTAGATCTGAAACAGACAGGGATGTCCACTTTTGCCTCTCTTATTCAACACAGCACTGGAAGTCCTAGCCACAGCATCAGACAAGATGGACATATAAAAGGCATCCAAATTGGAGAGGAAGAAGTAAAACTGTCATTACTTGCAGAAGACATGACATACAGAGAACACTAAAGATCTCACCAAGAAACTACTGGAACTAATAAATGACTTCAGTAAAGTAGCAGGATATAAATTAATATCCAGACATCGATTGTGTTTTTATATGCCAATAATAAACTATCAGGAAGAGAAATTAAGAAAACTCCCCATTCACAACTGATTAAAAAAATAAAATACCCAGGAGTAAATTTAACCAAGAATGTAAAAGACCTATACTAAAAAATATATGGCACTGACAAAAAAAACTGAAGAAGACACAAATAAGTGTAAGCATATACTGTGTTTATGGATAGGAAGAATTAACATCATTAAAATGTCCCTACTACCCAAAGCAATTTATAAATTCAACAAAATTCTTATCAAGATACCAATGAGGTATTTCACAGAACTACAACAAACATTTGAAACATTTATATAGAACCACAAGAAACCTTGATAGCTACAGTGATCTTGAGAGAGAAGAACCAATATGGAGGAATCACAATACCTAATATCAAACTATACTATAAGGCCATTGTAATCAAAACAGCATGGTACTGGCATAAAAACAGACACAGAGATGAATGAAACAGAATAGAGAGCCCAGAAATAAACCAATACATATAGAGTCCATTAATATTTGACAGAGTAGCAAGCACATACATTGGGCTAATGATAGTTTATTCAATAAAAGGTGTTGGGAAAATTGGAAAGATATGTATAGAAAAATAAAACATGACCACCTTCTTATGCCACACATTAGAATAAATTCAAAATTGATTAAAGAATTAAATTTTAGACTCAAAAACATAAAATCCTGGAAGAAAACATGGGCAGTAAAATCTCAAACATTACTCATAGCAATAATTGTTTTGCTATAGCTCCTCAGGCAAGGAGAATTTTTTAAAAAGTGAATAAACAGGACTACATCAAACTAAAATATTTTTGCATGGCAAAGGAAACCATCAAGAAAATAAAAAGACAACCTACTAAATGGGAGAACATACTGGCCGATAATTTTGATAAGGGGTTAATATCCAAAAATTTTAAAGTACTTATAAAATTTAACACCAAAGACAAAACAAAAAACCCCACAATGACCCAAATAAAAAATGGACACAGGACCTGGAGAGTTCTCCAAAAAGAACATACAGATAGCCAATACACATATAAAATGATGCTCGACATCACTAACGATCAGAGAAATGCAAATTAAAAGCACAATGAGATACCATCGCACACCTGTCAGAATGGCCATCATCAATAAATCAACAAACAAGTGCTGGCAAGAATATAGAAAAAGGGAAGCCCTTTGGTACTGTTGGTGGGAATGCACATTGGTGTAGCCACTGTGGAAAACAGTATAGAGTCATCTCAAAAAATTAAAAATGGAACTGCCTTATGACCCAGCAATTCCTCTTCTGGGAATTTATCCAATAAAACCCAAAACACTAATTCGAAAGAATATCAGCACCTCATGTTCATCTGCAGCATTATTTACAATAGCCAAGATTTGGAAGCAGCCCAAGTGTCCATGAGTAGATTAAGTGGATTAAACAGCTGTGGGCATTTACATAATGGAATACTACTCACTCTTAAAAGAGAAGAAACTTTTACCCTGTAGACAGTATGGATGGACCTGGACAGCATCATGTTATGTGAAATATGACGGTCAGAGGAAGATAAATACCATATGATTTCACTCAATACGTGGAATCTAATGAACAAGCTGAACTAACAAACAAAATAGAGACACAGTCTTAGAGAGCAGGCTGACAGCCCCAGAGGGCAGGGTAGTGGAGGAGGGACTCAGCAAAAAGTAAAAAGGACTCATGGACAAAGACAACAATGTGTTGACTACAGTGGGGAGTGGTGGGTGGAGGAGAAGGGGTATATGGTAGATAAATCGTAATGGAAAAGATATGATAAAGAATAAACTATTAAAGAAAAAGAATAAAGGAATAAAAGATATCAGATCCTTTTAATTACATCAAAGCTTATTACATCATCTACTCTTACAGGAGCTTTGCCAGATAAACATTATATAATCAATATTTCATACAATCATCATTTTATCATAAAAGACTGCCTGTCCCTTTAGATTTAGATTTATTTTTAGATTTAAAGGTTTATCTTAAAGTTAATATACAC
This sequence comes from Artibeus jamaicensis, assembly GCF_021234435.1. Taxonomy (NCBI): domain Eukaryota; kingdom Metazoa; phylum Chordata; class Mammalia; order Chiroptera; family Phyllostomidae; genus Artibeus; species Artibeus jamaicensis. Next base: position 43,029,835 of record NW_026521812.1, read on the forward strand.
AAAGAACAAAGAGATAATGGTGCCTTACTTGTAAAAGTAACATTAAAAGTTTTTTTGATAAAAACAGACACTTATGATTCAATAATAATAATGACATGTTATCTTCATACTGTATTTTTAAAGTTAAACTTTAATATATCTTTTAGATGAGAACTCAGGCTTTGTTTCCCAGTTCATTCACAGATAAAATTCTAAGGAATTTGCAAGCCCTGTATAGCACAGTATCTCGCAAAATTCTGGCCACCAACCAAATATAAGATAATTTTATGGGTCTAAAGGACAAGGAACATGGAGTCAAGTAAGTAAATTATTTCCCCTTCATTCTATTTTAATTCCTCAAACTACATCAGGAAGTCTCAGACTGGTGTTACCAACACCTCTATAATTTTTTTTCTAATCTTCCTTTTGAGCAAAAAAACACCCCCCCCCCAAAAAAAAGACCCAGTAAATATCAAGCTACAGTCTTCAGCAGTAAATTAATTCTAGGTAGAATTTAACCACAATGTTTTGTTTCGATCATTTTCATCTATATGTCTACCTTTTTTTAGCAACACATAATAATTGCTTTTTATTTATGGTGGTTATTTCAAGTTTTCTTTAAAATTTTTAATAATCACATTGATATAAAGAAATATTAAGGAAATAAGTATACAAAAAAGATGCAGTTGTGGCCAGAATTTGGGGGATGATATAAAAATGACTGAAGTTTGACATCACCCTTAAATGACACACTATATCAGACAAATTTAACTGACATCCTCACAGCATTTCATCCCTCAAAAGCATAATATATGTTCTTTTAAAGTGCACATAGAACATATTCTAGGACAGACCGCATGTTAGGATGTGAAACAAGTCTTAATAAATGTAAGAAGACTGAAATCATATTGAGTATCTTCTCTGACTGCACAGTATGAAAGAAACTATTTAGAAATTATAAGAAAAAAACTGAAAAACACACAAACACATGGAGGTTAAATAACATATTATTAAACAATGAATGGATTAACAATGAGATCAAGGACAAAATCAAAAGATATCTTGAGACAGATTAAAATAAAAACATGATAAGCCAAAATCTGTAACAGCGAATGGAGTCCTAACTGGGAAATTTATAGCATTACAGGCCTACCTCAAGAAACAAGAAAAATCTCAAACAATTAATCTTACAATCGAAGAAACTAGAAAAACAAATAAGCAAAGCCCAAAGTGACTAGACAAAAGGAAATTAATAAAGACCAAAAGAGAAATAAATGAAATATTCAATGAAACCATGACTAGGTCTTTGAAAATATAAATAAAACTGAGAAATCTTTAGCCAGTCTTATCAGAAAAAGAGAGAGAACTCAAAACCAGAAAGAGAACTGACACCACAGAAATAAAAAGTATAAGAAAATATTTGAATACCGATCGATATGCCAACAAATTGGACAATGTGGAAGAAATAAATTCCTAGCAACACATAAAGTCAGAGGAATCACACTACCTAACATCAAACTATACTACAAGGTCACAGTACTCAAAACAGCATGGTACTGGCATAAAAACAAACCTACAGATCAGTGAACAGAAAGAGAGCCTAGAAATAACTCCACACTTTTCTAGTAAATTAGTATTTGTCAACGGAGGCAAAACATACAATGGGGTAAAGACAGTCTCTTCAATAAACGGTGTTGGGAAAATTGGGCAGGTATGTGCAAAAAAACAATGAAACTAGACCACCTTTTTACGCCATACACAAGAATACATTTAAAATGGATTAAACACTTAAATGTTAGACTTGAAAACATGAAAATCCTAGAAGAAAATATGGGTGGTAAAATCTTGGAAATGTCAGCCAGCAGTATTTTTTCTGATATAACTGCTTGGGCTAGGGAAACAAAAGTAAAAATAAAAAAATGTGACTACATTATGCTCAAATATTTTTAATAGGAAAGGAAACCACCAGAAAAATGAAACATAACCCATTGAATGGGAAAACATATTCTCCAATGATACACCTAATGAGGGGTTAAAACCCACAATTTATAAAGAACTTATAAAATGCAATAACCTTAAACAATCCATTAAACAATATGCTTAAAAAACCTGAATAGATGTTTCTCCAGAGGACAGACAGATGTCCAGTAGACATATGAAAATATACTCAAAGTCACTAATTATTAGAGAAATGCCAACTAAAGCCACAGAGAAGTATCACCCCATACCTGTCAGAATGGCTATCATCAATAAATCAATACACAACAAGTGTTGGCAAGGATATGGCGAAAAGGGAATCCTTGTATGCTGTTGGTGGGAATGCAGATTGATGCAGTCACTGTGGAAAACAGTATGGAGGTTCCTCAAAAAATTAAAAATAGAACTGCCTTATGACACAGTAATTCCACTTCTGGGTATATATCTAAAGAAACCCAAAACACTAACTTGAAAGGATATATTCTTCCCCCTATGTTCACTGCAGCATTATTTACAATATCAAAGCTATGGCAGCAACCCAAGTGTCTATGAATAGATGAATGCATAAAAAAGCTATGGTACATACATACAATGAAATATTACTCGACCATTAAAAGTGAAATTTGTGGCAGCATAGAAATAAGTCAGAGAAGAGAAACACTGTATGATTTCACTTATGTTTGGATCTAAAGAACAATATAAATGAACCAACAAAACACAAATGGACTCATAGATACAGAAAACAGACTGATGGCTGCCAGAGAGAAGAGAGTTTGGGGGACTGGGTGAAAAATGTCAAGGGACTGAGAAGCAAAGGTTGGTAGTTACTAGTAATTGAGAAAAATATATAGCATATGAATATACAATATTTGGGTGTGTATAATGTGCACCCACATTTTTAGCCCAAACTTTCAGAAAACAAATCTTTCACTTCAATTTATTTATTTAATTTTCCATTGTTTAATTCAATTAAAAAAGTTCAATAGAACTGATTATCATTTTTCTAGGATATTATTTTGCATATGGATATTGTAATTGCTTTTCAGAGTTACACTTTTAATGCATAAACATAATGGAATTAATATTTATATAAATATAGAATTAGTACTACCCATGTATAATGTGCATCCTTATTTTCCCAAAAAAATTTGGGCCAAAAAGTGTACATTATACATGGCAAAATAGGGTAGTCAATAATATTGTAATAACTGTGAATGGTGCCAGGTGAGTCCTGGAAATATCAGGGGGAACACTTTATAAAGTATATGCTTGTTTAACCATTATGCTGTACACCTGAAACTAATGCAAAATAATACTGAATATAAACTCTAATTGAAAAAAATTAAAAACAGATAAAAATGTGACTGAAGTTTGAGAAATAATACACTTTTCCATTGAGTCAACAAATAAATATAAGTGTCAATTACGAGCATACCTTTTGTTTAGCCACCATGGACAAAAAAGGATGCTCAAAGAAATGTATATGGAAAATCAGCAGTAAAGGAAATTACTTCGAAATGAGTTAATCAAAAACAGGATTCATAGACATAGTAGCATTTGAGCTAGGACTCAACAGATATGATTTAGTCATAGAGGGACAGAGCATGTGAAGAGAACAAAAACTTAACAATATAGGCCTAAGTGGTGGCAACTTTAAAATTTTGATTTTGGTGGTGGTGACATGGGTGTGTACATAATGCACTAAAACATGAGTGCACACTGTTATATATAAATTTTTCCGTAATAAATTTGATACCATTTCTTTAACCTATGCAATGAAAAGTCATTGAGGTTTCCAGCTTGACTAGCTCCAGTGGGGGATGGGGGGAGGTGAATACAATAAGTAGAAAAGGGAATCACGTTTAAAGGCAAGATCAAAAGTACTTATTTCATATAATATATTTTCATAAAAACTGTTTGCTATTACATAAAAATAGCAACTCTTTATTTCTTCATAACAGTTTCTTTTCAGGGAGAGAACTTACCTAAATTAAGGTTCACCTATTAAAATCAAATGTTACTACCCCCACCTCCTTATTCCCCCCCCCAACAAAGGAGTACAATAAAACACTCATCTCTAACAAGGTGACAGAGTAAAAGAAGTAGCCACTGGGGTTGTGTGCTAATGATACCCGACAGAATTTAGCAAAATTATTTAAGATTGTATCCAACACTTAGATCCTGATGGTAGTGAAACTGAGAAACTGTCTTAGAATGTGCCTTTTAACCTTTAATTCTTTTCAACGATCTGACCTGTTAACATTTAGTTATTAATTATAAACTACATTTCAAGTAGTTTTTGTTACATTCCATAGTTTAAGAATTTATGACTAGACAGTGAAATCATTCGTAGTAAAAAATAATACCATTATTAAAAGTCTTTACTTGTTGGATCTTCACAATGCCATTCTTAATAACGTGACCATAAAATCGAATTTAAAACATGGATTAAGGTTATAAAAAAGCATAAAGAGACCAGACAAAAAGAAGATACAAATCAAAGCATTAACCTATGTGGATGTCCTATGTCCACAGAAACCTATGTGGATACTTAATATTTTAGTAAGGAAAATGTAAGTTTGTTATACCAGTGAGTTGCCACTAGATTTTCACACTCCAGAAAACTTAACCTGAAAGCTGTGTGGGCACTTTCAGAGTTGAAGGGGTACTCAGCTCAAGTACTACAACTTTTAAATTATCATTCTACATACAGTAAGTCAGTTCTTGGAACTGAGGTGAAATGATATGCAACAAAACCAATTTTACCACATTATGATTGCCATGAATATGTTCCTACAGCAATGATATAAGGGAACCAAACCAAAAGAAACAGTGTTATTCAAGGACCTGTAGTAATTATAGTTTAGGAGATGTTAACAGGGTGGCAATAAGAAAATAGGCTCTCTGCCCAAAGTTTAGGAAACCATATAAGCACAGTAGTAAAAGTTTTGAGAAGTCCTGCAGTTAAAAGCAAATGAAAAGTTAAACTCTTGATTAAAGCCAATGTGCTCCCAAGTTATTTGCCATAGAACACTATCTGGGAGGCAGTGAGGCTATTATTGATATTGTTCAGAGGGAAACATAAAACTCTGATCTTATGAAAATACCTTAGATGACAAAACTGAGGCCTACAGACATTATAATAGGTTAGCAGAACGAAGGACTTAAATCTCTCATTCCTAGGCTAGAGCTCCTTCCATTAATATAGGGTTCCTTTGATTTTATATAGTCAAACATTTAATTAACGTTTAGTTTACATTTAACATTTTTGTTATGGTGTCACATTTTCTAGTTTGTGTACTAACAGGTGTTTTTAATTTTTCCTTCAAAACTCTAGTTCCCAATGACCAGATCCACCTGGAGATTTGCTATTGTTTAGCAATTCTAGGGAATGATGTAGTTTAGAGTGGTAGCTAAAAGTAATCAATAAAAAAATGAAGAATTTGTACAACTTGGTGTTAATTAAGTCTTGTTACAACTCCTGTTAGCACAACGAATCACACTGTGTTGTTTATCAGGTGGTGAGTTACTTAGCACCTAATGCTGACATGTTATTCATATTAAAATTAAGAGCTAAAAACATAATAAAATTAAGATCTTATGTTTGCATAAAAGAGGGCCAACAACATCGAAATTGAGAGATTTTTGTTTTTCTTTAGTTCAGGGCTTATGTGTCAGGCAGTTTCCTAACGTGTGTGTGAGATAATAAAAATAAGTTTTGATTACTTTAACTAGTCTTCAAATCAGATTTTTCCAATTTCTGTACTTCTCAAACTCCATAGGACTCTAAGATAATGTAGAATAATCAACACAAAGTTTACCTAGCTTTAAAAATGTATAGTTGTGTGCCACTACCCTCCCCATAAGGGTAAGGGAGAATGGAAGAGACGGAACAAGTAACTATTGTTATGTTGCAACTTTAAAAGCCTTGAGAATCAAAAGTGATAACTGTCAACAACTTCCTTATGACTAATCTGACTTCCTGTAATAAACTTCTTGCACTCTTTTCCATCCCCCACAACGACCTTTAACTATTGCTACCACTCGTGTCACAATATTGAAAGAACCCAACAAATTAATGGCACTACACGAGGCCTTGATTGTGCCAACAAAGAGGTAACGCTGCGCGCCTTTATCACACAGGTGCGACCTCCACTCCAGCACTGCGCACTTCGCCGCCGCAGCGCCCGTGGCTGGGGATCACGCACCCCACGCCCCAGCCACGCCTGCGGCCACCTCGCTCTTGGTCGCTCTCCAACCTCCGCCCCGCTCCCCCACGCGGGGCCGGCGCGGCTCCACTTCCCAGAACCCGGAGGACCGCCACCAGGCTCCCCGGCACCAGGCGGGGCCAGGGCGGCAACACCCCCCACGCCACAGCAACCCGACCCGCGGGGATGCCCCCAGGGCTCCTGGAAGAGCCAGGCCGGGGGAAGCTGGCCGGGGAAGCTGCTCTGGACCAGCAGCTGGCCCTGCGAGCACTTTGGGGGCGGGGACACCGTTACCTGCTGCCGGCACAGCTGCTCCCGTCGGCGCCGCTCTCCTGGCAACCGCGGCAGCTACGCGGAGGCCAAAAACCGGAGGGCCCGGTGACAGCTCCCAGAGTGCACTGCGCCGGCGCCCTTGCCCACGCCGGCGTTGACGTCGACGACCTCGATCTCCACGCCCAGTCCCTTTCTAGTCTCCGGCACTAATTGTCGCCACAGCGCCCTCAAGCGGACCTTCAGGGAAGCAGTTCAGGGCCACCAACTGCGGAAGTGGGCCTGGAAAGGGGTTCATTTAAGACAGCAGGTGTTTTCAACTCGCTAGCGCCAGCCCTGCCCTGATGGAGGGTTTAGAGGGATGTTAGGAATTGAAAACAGCTGTTAAACATTACTTAAATAATTAAATTATACTTAAATAATTTAATTATTTATAAATTATACTTAAATAATTTAATTATTTAAGCTCTTAAATTATACTTACATAATTATTTAAGTATAATTTAAATAATATCTTTGTATTATAAAGAGCTTGAGGCTCAGAGAGGTTAGAAGACTTGAAAGGTTAGGAGACAAATAGTGATTAGCTTTGGTCTGTTTGCGTCTAAAACTCTCTAAATCACAGTTACTAAAAGTAGGATTGCAGTGTTTACAATGAAATGATTGTTTTACAAATATGTAAGTATATAAAATATAATCTTTAAAAAAATCAAACACCAATTATGTCAGTATTTAAGCACGTAAATAGCCTTTAGAATTAAAGCTGGAATATACGAGGAGTTGAAATTATCACCCTTCAACACCATTATTTAAGATGGAATAGCAGTAAACTTAATTTTTTCATCTGTGTGGTTGAATGTTGTAAGGAATAAAGAAATCTGAGAAAGCAACATGATAAATTTTAAGATTCCAAATATCAATTTTAGAAAAATTGTTTTAAGCTAGTGTCTCTAAGGAAGTGTCTTTATCTTCTGATGAATGTTTGGTGTGTGGTGATTAGGACCTTGAGATTATAAAGTAGACTATCAATAAACATACAATCTTCTGTATATGAGCATTCACTCCTGTTTTTAAAAACAGCCTCTTGTTTTTAAATAATTCGTATAATGCTAGCATGGCCTTATATTTTAATATGTCCTATTATAAGTATATTATAATATAAGGTATACATTTTGTATCAAACATTCCAAAATTATCTTTTGGTAGTAACGAAATTTAGATTTCTCTAAGTCAGTTTTTCTGCAAAAGCGAATAGTGAATGCACATGGAATCATTCTCTTCCTTTTCTCAAAGGTTATAGGGAATGGCTAATCCTGTGATTCACGTTACTGGTTTTACCACACTCTATTCTTCATGGGGAACAGAAAACTTACATTTTTGCAGCTGTTTACGTCTCGGAATGATCCTTTCTAACTTGAGAAGCAATGCCAAGTCAATCCTGGACATCTCAAACAGAGGAGAGCTACCAAATGACCGATTGACCATAGCTCATAAAAATTGGACTATCATTCATAAAAGCAAAATAAAACACAAGACAATACAATGGATTTGAGGTGGAAAATCTCCTTTCAGGCCTCCAGGGGGAAAGCTGCCCTGTATTGCCTCTCTCTTCCAGCCTCAACCCTATCCACGCTAGCCAAAGGAATCTACAACGAGTCTGATTTTCAAGATCATTTCCAGGGAAACTAATGCATCAGGTCATGCCCATAAGAAGCAGAGTGGGAGGACAATTTGGCTCTCTGTGGCCACTTTCATTAGCGCTCAGACCCATTGAAAATGCTCACACCTCTCTGATCGAGTCATCGAGGCAGCGCGCTCTCCGCCAGGCAGGTGGCGCTGTGGGCTGGATGGCTGTTCCAGCCAAGCTATCCGGTCCGGGAGCCCAGTGCCTCCGTCGCTGCAAGCGCCGCTAGTAAAGCTTCTGCTCGGGCCGCACGTGTTTTGGTGGTCCAAGACCTGGTGGCTTGGATTGGCCGGGGTCTCTGGCTGGGCGCCCGCCATGGCGGTGGCGGCAGAGACGCACGTGTTCCTGGAGGTACGCAGACAGCTGCAGAGTGCGCTGCTGATCCTGGGGTAAGGCCAGGGGTGAAAGTGTTGGGCTATTAGGCGTAGTGCCTGGCTCGCTTTTCTGCTACTCGGAAAGTCTCCGCTTCTCTAGGAAGGTCCCCCCCCCCCCCACAATTTCTTTCCAGTCGCTTTACAGATCTGTTCAGATCTCTTGATTACTCCGAGTGCAGGGCCGCCTCTTGCATAGTTCCCCCTCGACAACCTCATCATTACCTGGGAGCTTTTTAGAAATGCAGCCTCAGCCCCTCAATAGACCTTCTGAATCAGAACTTACATACATTTTAACATACCAGGATTCAGATGCACATTAAAGTTTGAGGAGCACTGATGTAAAACACTGATGGCAATGTCCGGCGTTTCCAACAAAACAGTACAGGGGCGGGACGATACCTTTTCCACCTCCTTTCGGATCTTTGTTGTAGGGTACAGGATCACCAAAGTGAGAGCTTCCTGTTTTGTAAATAAAGTTGGTGGGGTTCCCCCCGCCCCGACTGTTCTATGCGGAGAAACTGACACAGTCGTTAAAAACGTGTTTAGTACAATGAGTGACTAACAAAGTTTGCAGACTTACTGGAGTTCTTTCTTTGATTCATGTTCCGAGTTCCAGTGAGAAGTCCGAAAACGTTTAACTTGTTATTCACTACATAAACAAGAGAAAGTTAGGAAAAGTGTTCTTTTATTTTGTACTATAGGATCCCTTCCCCTGTGACCACTGTTTCAAATAAATTAAATGTTAAAATCATTAAAATATTGTTACACAGCGCCACTCAGAGGTAGACTGATGCTTAGCTTTCTCTCTTTTCCTTAAATTGGCCAAATGTGGCAGTTTTGGAATTTGCACGAGAACTGAATTCAAATCTTAGCTTCTTCGCAAAGGTGGAATCACTTAATCTGATTTGTTTTCAACTATAAAATGGGGATATTTATTTCTCTTCTATCTCTCAAATCATGAGTTCAGATAAGTATCTTTAATTCCAGTTTACTTTGTAGGGTTATTAGGAACCCAAACCTTACACACACAAAAAACAGCCTCCCTACTTCCTTTCATCAAAGGGGCCCGGGCCCTTCAGGGTTCTCTTGTATTATGAGAAACTACCACCAAACAGTTCTCCAAGGTGGTTGTACCATTTTACACTCTCACCAGAAAAGAATGAGAGTTCCAATTGCTTCGCATTCTCGTCTGCATTGTGTTGTCAGACTTTTTGATTGTAGTCATTCTAATGGTTTAAAGTGATATCATCTGGTTGTCATTTTAATTTGCATTCCCTGATTGTGTACCCTTTCATTTCCTTGTTGGTTATTCATATATGCTCCTTTGTAAGGTATAATTTTTTGGCATTAAAAAATCAGGTTTGTCTTATTGTTGAATTTAAAGGGTTCTTTATATCGTCTGGAGAAAAGACCTTTTTCATTTCTGCCTTGTGAGTATGTGAATGTGTTCTCTTGATCTGTAATTTACCTTTTTATATTTTCTTAACAGTGCTTTTTTAATGAACAGAAAAATTTAATTATAAAGTCCAGTTTATTTCATTTTTCTGTAATGGTTATTGGTTTTCATGTCTTAAGAAATCTTTTCCAACCTTAAGGTTATAAAGATTTTTTCCTGTGTTTATTTTTAAGAGTTAATATAGTTTTAGCTTTTACATTTAGGTCTATGAATACATCAAATTTATTTTTATGTTTGGAGTGAGTCAAGGGTCAAGTTCTTTTTCTTCTCTCCTCTAAGAATATCCAGTGGTTTTGTTGCCATTAGTTAAAAAGACTGTCATTTCTTCCATTGAAATAACCCAGTGTCTTTTCAGAAATCAGTTGACTATACTGCTTGTATGGTATGTCTTTTTCTACCCTTTTACTCTCAATCTGTGTCTTTATATATAAAATTTCTATAGCATATACTTGGCGAAAGTTTTTTTACCATTCTGATGATTTTTGCATTTTAATTAGAATTTTTTAATTTCTATATTGTTATTTACAGTTAACATTACATGATTGAATTTTTTTTGTTCCCATTCTTAAAAGAAATGCCTGTAGCCTTTCATCTTTAGGTATGATGAAGTTGACTTTTGACTAATCTGTTTGATAGATTGCATAGTTCTTTTCTAGTTTAAGGGATTTAATCATGAATAGATAATACCTGTTCTCTAATGATTTCTTCATGGATTGTGATGGTGATATTTTCCCTTTCATCATTACATCTGTTAATTGCATTAGAAAAAAATCTATTTATGTTAAACTTAGCATTTCAGGGATAAATCTAAGCCATTCATTTATTCAATCACAGATATTTACTGAATTCCTGTTCCAGTGCCAAAAACTCAAATTAAGTCCTGGGTATACAGCTGTGAACAGACATAACAGCAAAGACAAAAATACTTGCTCTCATTGAAGTTATAGTCTATAGTCAGTGGGTGACGTGTAGGCAGAAAATATACAAAATAAACAAAATTCTCATTGTATTGAATACAGATAAGCACCTGGAAAAAAATAAAATAGAAAAGGGGATAGAGAGAAAAATGACAAATCGGTGTTCCAAATGCAGAAGCGACATTTGAGTAACAAATTGAATGAAGTGCAGTATGGAACTCTAGGGTACTGGTATAAGACAGTTGTCTCTGAGTGGGAAGGGGTGCTTAGTTCCCAGAGTTGCGTGTGGGCTGGTGGAGCATGTAGTAAACGGTCATACAGTGAGTGGTGTGCTGGCAAATGTTTAATAGCTTGCTTTCCAGGAAAACAAAGCAACCAAACAAACACAAACCTCCCTGATTTGCAGCACTTACTGATTCCTACAGTGTAAATACTTCCACCCTGTGTGGTGTCAAAACTGTCAAAGTGAGGTCAACTGGTTTGCAAAATGCCTACAACTTGAACAGCTGGCTCTGGTAAGCCCTTTCAGTGGTCCTGCACACTACTGAGAGGACATTAGTCGGTACTCAGAGTGAGATATGAAGTTATTGGGTTGTTTCAAGCAAGATTTGACACCTGAAAGAAACCAGGTGAATAGTGGAGAAAGCCTCAAGCTATAAAAGGTGCCCACAGCTGGAATTTCAAAAACTTTGTTTTGGATCAGTAGCAAACTCAAGAGTAGGTTGCTGTCACACCTGAGTATGTTACTACTGATTTCCTACAAATAAGGACATTTCCTACATAACCACTATGCAACCCTCAAAATTGGGAAATTTGTTACTATCATCTTATACTCAAACCTTGTTCAAGTTTTGCCAGTTGCAGATGTGGCCAGTGGCGGTACCTTTAAGATGATTTCTGTGTGTCTTTTTGACACGTCCCTATCATTTACTGATTGCTTCTTTACTTTGTTGCACAGCAAGGTGTTCCAGACTCATCTCATGTTTTTCCTGTTCCAGCCTGCATGAAGTCATTTTCCCGAGGCACCCCGTTTTGTTTTGTTCTTGTTCATTTTAAGTGGAAACTGATCTTTAGAGATCAAGATCTGAGCACAAAGTGTGCTTATTACCATCGGGGTGTCACTTCTCCCAAGCCCACTAGTGAACAGAACTAGAGTGTGTGTGTATGTGACATATGTGATGTTCATGTGGGAATGTATGTGTTTATTTATTTGTATCTATATCATACATACGCATAATACATATACATCTATATTTATTACCATATTTGTTTATATACATTGAAAACCATGATTTTACACTGATGCTCCCAATTCCAGTCTGCCACTGTAGGATCCATTCTGCTTTTCTCCCTTTTCCTCTTTGTGACTCTGTTCTCCCAGAGTGACAGTCCTGGCTTTTGTTATCCTCATGACACACAGAGTCACCTTTCCGCTGTGTAACTGATATTCCACTGACGTCCTTTGCCGCTTCCTTCTCCCTATTCAGTGTTGGACTTCTCCCCATTCAGTATCCTCAACTGCATGGACTGACTGGACTGAATGTTGGTGTCTCAAAATTTGTGTGTCGAAACCCTAAGCCCCAAAGTGATGGTATTAAAGAGATGAAGCCTTTGGTAGATACTCATTTTAGTTGAGGTTATGAGGGTGGAGCCCCCATGATAGGAGCCATGCCTGTACAAGAAGAGACACCACAGCTTCCTCTCTCTGCCGTCTAAAGATACAGTGAGAAGGTGGCCATCCGTAAGCCAGGAAGAGGGCCCTCAGTAAGGACCAGACTTGGCTGGCAACTTGGTCTTGGACTTCCCAATCTCCAGAACTACGAGAAATAATTGTCTCGTTTAAACCACCCAGTCTATGCCATTTTGTTATAGCAGCCTAAGCTAAGATAGGCTCTGAAACCCCCTGCATAGCTCTCCCCACCTCAGATTTCCTCCTCATCCCTCTTGGGATCTGACATCCCTGGTGGGTGGCCTCCTTAGCTCATAGACTATATGATGGATGCCCCCCATAGGAATTTACTGAATTCCTATTCTGGTGCCCAAAACTCAAATTCTGGTCAATGGCCTTTTCACCCAGCTTCTCAACTATACCCCAGGCCACCACGGTTCTCCCACCTTTGCATAGATGCCTGCCTTGTTACACCCTACATAACTGGCTTAATTTTTCAGGAAGGGTAAGGGGGAGAACTGTAAGTCAGAGCGGGGGCTTAGGAACCCAGTACTGTCCCTCCTGGCACTTCCAAGTGCTAACTGGAAATTTGAAAATCCAATTTGAAAATCACTGAAATAGCAAAGTGGAAAAACTGTGTATCTTTAAGGTAATGGTCAGCAAACTATGGCCCATGGACCAAATCTAACCTGTGGCCTGTTTTGGTACAGCCTGTGAGCAAAGAATGGGTTTCACATTTTTTTAAGTGTTGTTAAAGAAGGAAAACACAAAGTAGTATAGGCAACAGAGACTGTATATGGCCTGCAAAACCTGAAATATTTACAATCTGGCTTTAATATAAAAAGTTTTCTGATCTCTGTGTTAGAGGATTATTATTTTTTAAACATCATTTCTTAAAACTAGACTTCTGATTGCCAGAAAGGGGGTTGGGGGGGCATTAGAAGTACAAAAAGGTGGGTGATAAATAGCGATGGAAGGAAACTTGGCTTTGGGCGGTAAACACACAATACAATATACAGATGATGTGTTGTAGAACTGTACCCTCAGACACGTGTGCTGGGTGGTGTTAAAGACCCAGTCCCCACGAAAGGGTGGAACCTGCAGCTCCGCCCCACATTAGAGAACTCCCAAAAGATGGTTTGAGTGAATGAATATACAAACCATGCTAGGGTCAAGGGGTGCAAAGATGAATAAGCCACTGTTTCATGCTGTGTTGTTGAATTCTCTTTCCAAAAATATTTCAAAAACAAGTGCATGGCATTTGACAGGCCAGTGTGGAAGAAGCTGAAGTCAGAGAGACTTGTGTGAGGCAGTGGAGGGCGTGAGGAAACGGCCTGGCAGGTTGTGCCAGTGGAATGGCTCTGGCAGCAGCCACAGGAAGGTCCAGGCAGCCGTAGGAGGAGGAAGCTTTAGGAGAGAAGGGACAGGTGGGACTCAGGATCACTATCCGTGAGAAAAAGTGCACATTTGAAAGTGGATCATTACCATAAAAAAGAAGCAAGAATAAAATATATGTCCCAGAGCTTTCATGTAAAGTGCTCTATGACTTGGTGTGAATCTAGTATAGACTTTTTTTTATTGGTTTAGTTTGGTTAGGGTTTTTTGTTGTTGTTTTACAATTGGTCCACTGTTATTTTTCTGGGATAGTTAACTGTAGGGCCCTTATTGAAGAAGCAATGAGGTTGTTTTTGTTCCTTTTTACATGTGGTGTTCAGCAATAAGAAATAATTTTTCTGTGTTTTATTTTTATTACTAGAGAACCAAAAGAAGAAGGTATGCCCATGGATATCTCTATAACTCCATCCTCCCTGCAGATGAAAACCCCTGCAGGCTGCACAGAGGTCTGGCTTCCAGCAGAGGTCAGGCTTGTACCTCCCTCCAGCCGCGGGCTGCAGTATGTTGCCGGCGATGGGCTGCACCTGCGGCTGCAGGCGCGGGCGGAATTCAGCACAAGTATGTAATGCTAGCCCTCCTGTTTCTGCATTAACCTTTTCATTATAAATGAAAGAGATTTTCCCATTAAAAAACTGAACTTTTCCCAGGTGAAAATAACTGCTCATCAGTGGCATGGGAAGAGCTGAGGGTCAAGAGGATCTAGGTTCTTTGTCAGCTAGGAGTTAACCTTTCTGGGGCTTTGTTTTGTTGGATGTTTTTCAGTGTTTTTTCTCCCAGCAGACTTATTTTTTTAGAGCAGTAGTAGGTTCACAGCAAAACTGAGCAGAAGATGCAAAGATTCCCCTGTACCCCTGCTTTGTCTCTTTAATTGTAAAATCGCATGGTTCCCAGTGCCAACGTGAAGAGTAAATCAGATGGTTTGTGCAAGACCTAGTTTATTTTAAAGCATTTCCTAGAAATTCATGAACTCAATGAACATTTCTTTATACTCTGCTAGGCATGATCTAGGTTCTAGGGTTAGAAAAGCGAACAGTCTGCCCTCAAGGAGCCTACATTCTAATGGGTGGGAATATATAATGACCAAGTTAACTACTTAGATACAGAGAAAAGCTTTAGGAGCTAAGTAAACCAGAAGAGTGGGGTGGGGAGTATCTGGGGATGGGTGGAGAGTGGTCAGGGGAGGCCATTCAGGGGAAGTGATGTAAAAAAATTGTTTTAATCCTCACCTGAGGACATTTTTTTATTTCTCTTAGAGAGAGGAAGGGAGAGAGAGAAGCATCTATGTGAGAGAGGAAAATTGATTGGTTGCCTTCTATGTGTGCCTGGACCTGGGATTATAATGCCTCCGGACCAAGGATTGAACCAGCAACCTAGGCATATGCCCTGACCAGGGAATCAAACCTGCAACCTTTCGGTTATGGGATGACGCTCCAACCAACTGAGCCACACCAGCCAGGGCGAGGAGGCAATATTTGATCAGAATGGCAGAAATGATCCTATCCATGTAGAAACATTTTCAAATAGAACCGTACAAATAAAGATTCTGCAACTGAGTTTGATGCATAATTTGATTTTGATTGTTGCTGTGCTTGTCATATGTCCAATATTTTGTTACTGGCACATTGATTCATTAAGATAGTAGAAGTGTTTCTCAGAATAATTTATTGAATAAAATTATTGGCTATTACATCTCTTACCATGTAAGTAATATATTTTGGAGGATTGAAATGATGTAAAAATGGGAAACAAAGGCTGTAACAGACTGATATTAAGCTCATTATCAGAGGAGGGTGTTAAGTTTTCCAGCTGTGCCCTCAGACTTCCCTGATGCCTCATTTTCACTAAGCCTTTCATCTGAGCTGCGTGGAACCTGGAGGCGGGGTCAGCAGGACTGTTTTGAAGGGCCATTTCAGAGATGGGAGCGTACTTCAGTGCCCCGGAGTCTCTTTGCCGCTTTTCAAAGGAAAAAGAAGATAGAGGAAGTTTTGTACCCTTTTTGCTCATGTCCTGGATTGATGAATCACTAGCGTGAGTTGGGTAGAGTTAGGGATAAGAGGTAAGGAAAAGAAGAAATGTCATGGAGATTAAATAGTGTTTGGCATAAGAGAAACACTAAGAATGACTGGTGGAATATTCAGGGAAAGAAGAATGAGTCACAGAGATGAGAAACACACTAACAGACCCCCTGAGTATACCTTGTAGTAGGCAGAGGGAGTGCTATTTCAGGGAGGAAGCCCTGGGCCTCCGGCCGGTATCAAGCCATCTCTTCTCTTCAGCAATGATGAACCACAATAGTAACCACAGCAGGAATTTTTTTTGTCTGCACGTAACTTGGGAAATGACAGTCATGAAAGCCACAGTGGGCTGTTTTCCTTTCTGCTAGTTCTCTGAGACCACAATTTTAGGTCCCATACTGAGGAGGCATGAGACCTTTCGGACACAGACTTGGTTTACTGCCTACCCATATTCTGCAACAGCTGATATTCAAATGGCAAAACTTGAATTATTTAAAAAAATTTAAAATCAAACATTGTTTAGTTTTGACTAGAGGACAAAATAAATTGACTGCTGTGTGTCGGTTTGCATATTGTTTGCATTCATTAGTCTCCTGTTTCTTTATATTTCTAAAATGTGCTTTACTGAAATATCTGAAAAGAAAAGCTTTCAAAGCCCTGTTCTGTGGTGCATGAAAGGGGGTATGCAAAACAGTCCTCGGTGCTTAATTGCTTCAGTGCTTTCCACATAATAAGTGCTGAATGAACAAATATCAGATAGATGCATACTGATGTAAACTTGAATCAGAATGTATTGTAGGAAGTGAGTTTTGAAATTTCTAGCATTCCATTGTGATTCAGGGTTTTTAAAAACTTGACTTTTCAACTATAAAAACTTTCTTCTAAGGACGATAGTAATTATACTGTTCTACTGTTTTGACTGTACCCTAGGTCTGATTATGACCCTTACGTGGAACATAAAGTCCGATACAGCACAAGTATTAGGATGCCCCCTGATCTGAAAGTTCTGACTTGAACCTGAGCCAGAGGATCATGCTGGGTGACCAGCAGAGGGAAGTGTTTCACTGAAAATTTGTTTACTGGTTCTGAAAAGAATATTTTGGATGCCTTACCCAGGTCTACTTAATTTTACAATCCATACCAAGTAACACAAACCAAATCTAAGTTACTTGATTCTGCCCTGGTTGGTGTGGCTCAGTGGTTGAGTGCTGGCCTGCAAATCAAAGGGTGGCTAGTTCGATTCCTAGTCAGGGCATATGCCTGGGTTGCAGTCCAGGTCCCTGGTAAGGGGTGTGCGAGAGGCAACCACATTTAGTTGTTTTTCTCCCTCTCTTTCTCCCTCCCTTCCCCTCTGTGTAAAAATAAGTAAATAAAATCTTAAAAAATAAATAAATAAGTAAATAAATTGCTTGATTCTAGTGGACATAACCTCATTTCTTTAGATTTTTTAAATAGACATGTATTTGTGTGTGTGTGATTTCCTCATGGATATGGCGGGGGGGGCGATTTTTTTTCCTCCATGAATAAAATAAAGGAAACTAAGAGAACATACTGCCTTATGCTGCTCTTCACATAATGTGGGCCATGTGTGGTTTTCAGCAGCTTTAATCAGAAATTGAGTTTTGCTCTTGGAAGATTGAATTCTTCTTAGGAGCCATTCCATTCTCAGGAACCTGTCCAATAAAGACCAGTTTCAGGATTTATTTTGTTTGTACATACTAGTAAAATGCTAAAGTGGACATAAATCTTGTTTAAATCAAATTAAACTTTTAAATTAGAGAGCTTTATTTACCAGCAGTCACACCGATGAAAAAACTGTACCTCAGACGTAGCAGAAGAATGCTGAGCATGGTGAAGCTCTGAGTGGTCAGCCCGGGGTGAAAGAAACAGCCCCTTTCCCTCATTGCTAATGACAGAGAAGTAACAGTAGGGAACCTGAACAGTCTCGGGCAGTACCTAGCTCTGAAGCACTTAGCGAAATCTGTTGTTTTGGAAAACACTTCACAATATTTACTTGTGGCTGAGTCATCAGATAATACTAATTAAATGTGTAGATCATGAACAGTATTGATCGACGGTAATTTATTGTGGCTATTAAACTCTTATACATATGTTAATATGTTTGTCCCAAACCTCTAAGATGTCTGTTTTTGTTGATTTCCTTTAGAACAGATTTCAGTGTTTAACCAAAGCTCGCACACTGGAGGCTGTTGCACACTCTATTGCCAATCCTGCGGTGAAGTCATAATAAGGGACAGGTAAGGAATGCATTTTACCCTGTTTAGTTCTGTGCCTGGCGGTGGTTTTCTCTTTCCTGTCAGAAGTTTTGAAGTACCTGCCAGGGAACAGTGTATGGCCTTAAAGTGAGAGCCAGCTTAATGTCACTTTGAACAACATTAACCATAAGACTCTCCAGCAAAGACTCTGAAGCAGTTAGTTCTTCTCAGGGTGTGAAGCGGAACAGTAGGGTGCTTTCTCTGATGAAGGGAGGGTTCTCTTGGTAGAAGAGTCCTTTGGTCCCTGAAACATCTCTCTTTTGAAAAAAGACATGGGACCTACTGCGTGTTTATCATGTTGGTGAATGAGGTTCTTCTCCACATTAAGTGAATTTTCTAAATAGCAGAAGCTTTTGCAGCACAACTTTTTATTTGAACTATTTCTATTAGTGCCTTTCTAGAATCCATTTCCTAGTTCTCTCCTTATTAAAGCAGAGCATACAGAGAACACAAAGTAACCTTTTCTTGTTGGTTAGGTTAACCACATAACCTGTTCTTTCAGCGTGCTGTGATTACCCCACTGAGAGGGAAAGCGCTCTTTGCCGCGCCCTTTGCATTCCCTGGTTGTCTCTCTAATTATTTTCCCATCTGCTCCCTTCCTCCGTCAGCCTCCTTGTTTCTGGGCACAAACACTTCCCCCTGAATTTTCAGCTTCTGATCACTCATAAGCTGGGAAGACAGTTGGAAACCTCATTCTTTTTAACAGTATTTATAGAAAATGATCTAGAGCTCTTCCATAGGTACACTTCCTCTGAGACTTACACGTGAATGGATCCTGCTCCGTATCTGAAACCCACTCCTCCTGCAGGACTCCCTGTCTCAGGGCAGGCCACACGCCTGCCTGCGTCCTCAGAATCCTGGTGGTATCTGCTTGGGTTCCTCCCTGTCCGCCCTTTATAGTCAGTCATTAGGTACTTTTGCTACTTCCTTCTCTGCATTTCCTACAGGTCCACTTTCTTCCACCCCAGTGCTCCTACCTCGGGAGGCTACTGTCTTCTCACCTGATAGCATTTGTTGCCAGCTCCTTATCTGCTTAGCCTTCCTCTGGGTTCACTTTGTCATCGCTTCTACACTTCTGAGGGGTTATTTCCAAATGCGGTTGGCTCTCCTGCTCACACTGTTCCATATCTTTCAAGGTAAATTTCATAAAACCTTAGTGTGCTAGGTTCACTAAGTTCACTAGGTTCACATGCTAGGTTCTTTCCACCCTCTTGTTTTAGCCCTTTTTTTCTTCCTTGTCTCCCAGAACACACCCTTATTTATACACATTCTGTGCACAGCTCAGCCTGCCTGCGTTCCCCAGTCTCTCCATGCTGTTCTCTGCCCTAACTGGAGTAATGAATACTCTCTCCCTTGGAGTGCAGCCTGTGCCCTCATCTCTCTCCGGCTGGCTCCTAAGTTCAGCCCATAGGGCATCTACTGCCAGGAGCCTTCCCTGAGCACTGGGTGGATTTATGTGCTCCTCTGACGTTTATTTGCCTGTCTTCCTGATTAAACTGTAGGCTCTAAAGGTGGGGATAGTCTTATTGATCCCTGTATCCCTCATCCATGCTCATATTTACAGTGCAGGTTACTGTAGTGGTTAGTAGTACAGACTCAGAAGCCAGACGGTCTGGGTTTGCATCCACCATTTATTAGATGTGACCCTGGGCAAGTTACTCAACCACTCTGTAGCCTCAATTTCCATATTACAAGTAATATAGATAACAATAGGAGCTACCTCATAGGGTTATTTGGAGGATCAAATGAGTTTAAGTGTTTATAACCATGCCTACCCATGGTAAGTATTTAGTATGTGCTAGCTGCTGCTATAATTATTTTTACGATCATCATTTCCAGCATCAGGTGCTGTTCCTGGTGAATAGTGCTCTCAATAAATTCTTGCTGGGTTGAACTGAATAAATGTTAGGGTGTTTATTTTGGCCTTCTGCCATTCTCTCTTGCTTGCTTTATGATCCCTGGCAATGTCTCAAGTAGCGGAGATAACAGAACGTTACCTCAGTGGAAGCAGGGGTTGTGAGCAGAGCATCCTGGGGATGATCTTGGGTAAGAAATGAGGTGGCTCTCAATCTGTAAAGGGGAGGGGAACGTCCTTGCTCAGATTACCGAAGGGCTGAAGTTGCTGCAGCATATGTACTCCGAGACAGGCTCGCCTTCGTTAGCCCGGGCAGTCCAGAGGGCCCCAGTTTACGTGGTAGGTTAACCAGGAAAGCTTTCCTTCCCAGTCGGTTTCAGGCTTTGGTTTCATTCTCACGTGACGTTTCTTAAACGTGGGTGCCTGCACAACAGTGAGGTGACCTAGTAGTTACAGTGGGAACAGGTGACATGCACTGTAACGGTGTTTCCTGGCACTGCTCTCCCTAAAGGATATGCGTGTTCGTTATTGGCTACATGTGTTTCATTGGAAAAGAATGATGAATACGAAAGACCTTTACCTGTAGTCCCCATTTTTCCATTCAGGAACTGTTATCTTCTGTTCCGTGTCAATCCTTACTACGGTCTTGGGACTGATAACCTGGGGGGGGCTTAGAAGCTAACACCGAAAGACCACAGTATCGAGTCTCCTTAACCCTGACACTAGGGGGCGGTGAAGGGGAGAGTGGGACCTGGGTTTGAACTCGGCTTCACCACTTAGTAGCTGGGGAACCCGTTCGCGTCACCTCAGCTGCTGCTGCTTTCTCTTTTAAATTAAATTGATTAGGGTAACATTGGTTAATAACATGTGTTTCAAGTATATAATTCTATATTATATCATCCGCATATTACATTAGATGCTCACCACCCATAATCTAATCTCCTTCCCTCACCATACATTTGACCCCCTTTACCCTCTTCATCCTCCTCTTACTCCTCTTTCCCTCTGGTAACCTTCATACTGTTGTCTGTGTCTGAGTTTGTTTGTTGCTTTGTTTCTATCCCACGTATGAGCGAAACCATGTGGTTCTTGTCCTTTCCCATCTGACTTATTTTGCTTATTACCATGAGTATTTTCAAGATCTGCCCACGGTGTCACAAAGGGTGCTATTTCATCCTTTCTTATGTCTGAGTAGTATTCCATTGCATATTTCTGCCGTATTTTCTTTATCCAATCATCTATTAAGGGATACTTAGATTGTTTACATGTCTTGGCTGCTGTGATTCATGCTGTAATTAACATAGGGGTACATATATCTTTAAGAATATATGTTTTTAAATTTGGGGGTAGATACCCAAAAGTCAACTTTCCCTTAACTAGACATAAAAAAGCCTATTTTCCAAACTTGTGAAGAGAGTTAAAGGCTGTAACACATAGAATATTAATGCTCAACAAGCCCTTTTTAACTGGTTCTATAAACTCCTTCTGTACTCCCTTTTCCATAACTGGTCCTACTAGCAAACTAGCAAATTACCTTGTTTAGTGTTTTACATCTTTTTTATTCAGGACTGTGTTTTTTAGGTGTGCCGGGGAATTGACCCACCTTACTCCCTTTTCCTTCTGAGAAGGTGAACAGCGGACTTGACTTAGCCCTTGCCTCACTTAAGCGAGGTCACCTGAAAGCCGTTTTCCTATCACGTGTGTATGTAGCTTGTGTATGCCTTTTGAACAACAGAGGAATCCTTAGCAGGCAGGTTAGGATCTAGCTTACATCCCGCTGTCAGGCAGTTTGCCCTGTGACTTTGTTTCATGGAAAAACCTGATTCCTCCAGTATCTGTGCTAGGATTTTCTGTTGACTGTGTACATTGAGCCCAACGGTATTACTGTTTCTCCCTCAGTTATCTATTTTATGTGGTGAAAAGGGCATCTTCTGTTCTCGTTCAGTAGAAAATAAAAGCAAATGTATTTCAGTATTTCCAAAAAAGGCTTGTGTATGTTCTAACTAAACCATCTAATTTGTAGACATTTTTACCAAGAAGGCACCTTGGAATGTATTGATTTATCTGCTCTGAAAGCTCCTCTAATAGGAGCATTAGATCAGGCTTAAGATCCGCTTACCAGCTAGCCTTATTACCTAGGAACAAGTCACTTAAAAAAAAAGATTTTATTTATTTATTTATAGACAGAGAAGAAGGGAAGGGAAGAGAGAAGGAGAGAAACATTGTTTGGTTGCCACTCATATGCTCCCAACTAGGGACCTGGCCTGCAACACACGCATGTGTCCTGATTGGGAATTGAACCAGTGACTTTTTGGTTCACAGGTGGGTGGTCAGTCCACTGAGCTACATCAGCCAAGGCAATGGAATAACTCACTTTAATTCCCTGAGCTTCAATTTCCTTATCTATAAAATTGGGAGGTTGGATTAGATAAACCTGTGATCCCTGCCAGCATGAAAATGCTGTGATTAATGAACCTCATAAATTTGTGCCTGGATTCTGTGATTTGTGTAATTTGGATACTGCAAGACTAATGCTTTTCCTTTTTTTTTTTTTCCTCTTTGTCAAGCAAATTACAGCAGTAAGGTGCACAGGACTATTTAACCTATTAAGACTCATTAATGGCTTTTAATACTTATTAGTACCAGGGCACATGAAATCAGCTAAAAGTACAGTAGTCTTTTTTCTTAATTTAGGATTACATATTCTTAGCTGTTTGCTTTGGTTATTTAAAAACAAGCACTGCTTTGTTTCTTTACAACAAAAATTTTCAATTTGCATTTTTACTAGTTCAGCAGAGTTTTTCTATAAAAGTTGTCTGAACATGTACAATTTTGTATTATGCTCTTATTGAGACTAACAGGCCCTAGTATCAATCATTAATAATAGCAGAATTTACATCTTTGTGGATAGTTTCAAAAACAGCTAAATGGTCATTGTGCTTGGAATTTTTGTTTCTAGAAATAAATTCATGTCAGACTTGAATTACATCAGTTGGCCAGACTTTCAAACATGTGCCTTTTGATTTTCAATCCACCTGAAACTTCTCCTGAGGTTTCTGGACAGGCTCTTTCTACTCCACCTGCTCCGACAGAGCTCAGTGTCAGCCTGGCAGCTCATAAGGGCACTGAATAATTCTAGAAGGAAACACTCAGAACGGACTTTTTGGAAACATTAGGAGATGTCAGAATATCCAACCAGTTGATCGGTCTACTTGACAGACCAGCTATAATTATAGTCTGAAAATAACTACTCCTGTGAACTCAGTCACTTTCCCATGAATGAGAACAAAAAAGTGAAGAAAGGGTTCAGGCACAAACTAGATTATTGGTAATATTGCACAAACTTTAAGAGTAATGATTATACTTGTATAGGTCTAATCATATGATGTGCATAATGGTAATGAAACACACAGCTAGGTTCTTAGGATTTGAAGCCCACCATGCCAGCTGAATTTATCTGAATTCTAGCAGCTGTACTTTGAGCTTTAGATATTTAATGTTATTCTTAAAATTCTTTTTTAAAGATTTTATTTAGCTATTTTTAGAGAGAGGGGAAGGGAGGGAGAAATAGAGGGAGAGAAACATCGTTGTGTGGTTGCCTCTCAAGTGCCCCCTACTGGGTACCTGGCCCACACCCCAAGCATGTGCCCTGATTGGGAATTGAACCTGCCACTCTTTGATCTGCAGGCCACTACTCAGTCCACACCAGCCAGGGCTTATTTTTAAAATTCTTAATGTCTATTTGATTATAATTCAATCTGCAGCACTACGTTGTTACCATTTGTATTTTCATTGATTAATAGTTGATTTTAAGTTAAAAGGTATGTCATCTTCTTGTCTATATGTTTAAGTTTTAAATAAACATCATCAATTAATTTTGATTCAAATTGTCTATTTTAAGTTATTTTATCAAAAGCTTATGTTTAAGATGTATTAAAATAAGCAACAAATTTTAATTTGTTATAAGTGTGTTGTTGCTCATCTTAGGATTTTAAGCTGAGAGAAAACTCCAGAGATCATTTCACTCTTTTCCTGAGCTTCTGCAAGTTTTTGCCTTAAAACTACTGTGGAAAAAGAAGATGTCTATTTAATTTTGAAAATTCTCCAGGGAAGTAGATCAGATCAGAGTTTCGGTTTTCAATGTATACACTTTCAGTTGAGCTGTAATTAAAATATATGTCTTTGCAATGACATGTGAATTAGTCACTTTCTTGCTCCTGAAGTCTTATGTAAATATAGTAGGATATATTATAACTTTTATTCACTGTGATATGGGGTCAAGTTAATTGTGAAATAGCACATTTTATACTAATGTACATCAGATTTCCTAAATCTCTGTATGTCTTGGTGCAGTTTCATTTCTGTGAGCATGTATGAGATTTTGACCTTGCTGTCTTTTGTACTTTATTGAGCATCTGTTTATTGGGACAACATGCAAAATGTTAAGAGACAGAGAATCTTAGTGATGGAGAATATCTAGGAGCCTGTTTAGGTCTAATTCCCACTATATACAGACACTTTCATTTGCCTTCTTCTTCTTCTTTGTAAAAATTCAAATCTGACCTATCACTTCCTTGCTTGAAATTCTGTAATGCTCCCCCTCTGTCTGTAGAACCAAGTGCCTGCCCCTTAGGTTAGCATGAAACACCCCACAGTGTGCCTCTGTCCCACCTTCCTATTCTTTACTGGTGTTCTCCTTTACCGGCATCGCCAGAGGACAGAATCTACCCCAAGGGAAAGAGTATAGATTTGGAACCATGAACACTTAGGTTAAGATCCTGCCCTCAATCATCACCTCTGGCTCTGAACTTGTACAGATTATTTAACATTTCTGAGTCTATCTTTCCTCCTCTGTAAGACAGGAAGGCAAATTCTTATCTTACAAAATTGTAGTAAGCATTAGGTAGAAAAGATATGTGTGATGCCCACCAGAGGTCTTCCTGTTTAACTAAACGTGCAGACTCACAAGAGCACCAAAGACCACAACTCTTGCCAGCAGGGCAATCTCAGGAGTTTCTCTCAGCAGGGGTCCTGCAGCAATCAAACAAGTGACAGCTCATATACCTGTATAGGACTCTAGACTCCCCTTAACACGTCTCTCCAGGTTTGAAGCTCATGATCCACATTAGGCAGGTGCAGGAGCTACCCTGGGAAGACGTCTCATGCCCTAGGCAGCCATTATGTTCTGTGGCAATTCTTTGGCATAGTTCCTCATGGAGGATTGCATTCAGGAAAGTCCAAAGCATGGCATCCTCATCAGATTTGTACAGCTCATTCGTATTTCCTCCCAGTCCAGATGCAATTTACCAATCAAGGATCATTTTTACCATAAGCAGTGTTGCCTAGCAATATAATTGATGCCTATCATCTACTTGGTTTCCAGGGGAACAGAGCTAGGTGGTTAAACCAAAGGTCAGATTCCCAAGAAGCAAAAGATTTGTTAACCCTTTTGTTTCAGTATGAAACAGACCCAGGCAGGGGCCTCACATATTAAAGTTATCAAAATATGCTTGTTTATTCCTTTAACAAATATCTAAGAGCTTACACTATGAGTCAGGGCCTGAGCCAGACACTAGGAATACAGAGGTGAGTTGAACAAATACGGTGCCATCTTCACCTTGTTTCCTTTGCTCAGTGATGCCCTCAGTTTTTTCCAGTGCCCTAGGGAACTCCTCCTGTTCGTCCTTCCGAAGTCAGAGCTCAGATGTTGCCTCTTCTCTGAGGTCCATGTATACTCTTCTCCCCTTGCACTTTGTATGCATTGCCCTGAGTTCATGTTTTGTAAATCCACGAATGAATCCCCTAAAGTAAAACACCAATTTTATGTGCATATGGGAATGTATGTTTATGTATGTTTGAAGGGGCTATAAAGCTTTCACCAAGTTTTCAAAGGAGTCTGAACTATCCCCTCCTCCTCTGCTGTCTCACAAGAATTTAGAACCACTATTCTGTTATGAGCATTTATTATATTATTACTTTATTTGCTTATTGGTCTATTTCTCCTGCTAGAACATGAGTACCTTGAGAAGGGTCTGTATGCATTAATATTTTTTATCAGCAGAATGCCTGATTCATAGTAAACTTTTGGAAAATGTATGTTAAAAGAATCACTTTTCATATTTTTAACAGGCTCAGCAGCTTGAATAATGCTAGTGGTGCAGCATTTCCTAATTTGAAAGGGGACGTCCTTCATTACATTAAACTTAACAAAATCATCCTTTCTTTTTCTTAGCCATGTTCTCTAGAGTTCCGAATTAAATGTCTTCCACATTGTAATTGCCCTTTCATGAGACTCATAGTTGACTGGGGAATCAAAGAAAAGGGAAAAGCATTAAAAAATGAAGCATTTGCATTTTAAGTGTTTTAATTTAAAACATACAAATGTGCATTAATTTACTGGTATTTTATTTTGGAACCAGTGTCTCCTCATTAACTGTAACACCCGTGGTGTGCAGCTTTTTTCCCAGAAGCCATCCATGGGTCATCTTCTGCAGTTTCCGGTTCGGTTTCTCGAAAGTGAAATGAAAAGCGTCACGTTGTTGAAGAAAGTGATGTCAGAATTCTACTAGATTTTTACTTTTCCTCTTTCTCCCCAGTGTTCTGTAGTTTTACCTCCCACATTCCACCAGTGATTTTTCATTTTTCTCTTCTTACAACTGGCTTTTATTTAGTTTGACATTTTTAGTTTTCAGGGGAATAGCAACAACATATATTTCTTTGGATCACATATTATTTAGTTGAACTACGTAACAAACAGCATGTATATGTGGCATGCTGTTTGGTCTGCGATCAAAGACCACTGGCTCCTAGTAAGAACACGTCCCAATGGATGGGAGCAGAAGTGTGAGAGTGTTCAGGGTGCTTTGAGCATTCACATGCTTGTAGACTGTAGAAGGAACTT
Source organism: Artibeus jamaicensis (assembly GCF_021234435.1). NCBI lineage: Eukaryota > Metazoa > Chordata > Mammalia > Chiroptera > Phyllostomidae > Artibeus > Artibeus jamaicensis. Next base: position 43,056,811 of record NW_026521812.1, read on the forward strand.
GAGCATGTTTCTTTTTTCAGTTTTTCTCAGGATATATTATTTTGTATAGCTAATATAAAGGACTACTTAATTATAAGGATGCTCTAAGTATAAAAAATAATGGCAGAGTGGAGCTTAATTTCTGTCTTCTTGACTGTGATCTGGACTTTGAGACTCATGTCCAAGGAATAGCGTATGCAAAGGGATAAATAGCATTGTTTGTAGAGAAGCCCTGCAAATACCATCTTAACCAAGTGACCAAGAAGATGAACAGCACCGGTGGTAAGTCAGGCTGATATGGTGTAACCTCTGATAGGGTGTGACAAGAAGGGCACTCTTCCTCAGTGGCACACTTCCCCCAATCCCGTAACCTCAGTCTAATTTTGAGAACATGTCAGGTAAACTCAGGCTGAGAGGTATTCTACAAAATACCTGACAAGTACTCTTCAAAAATCTCAAGGTCTTGAAAAATAAGGGAAGACTGAGAAATTGTAACAGACCAGAGGAAGCTAGGGACACATAAGGACTAAGTGCAGTGTGCTATCCTGAATTGGATCCTGGAACAGAACAGGAGGACATTAGTGCGAAACCTAGGGAAATCCAGATAAAGTCTGCAGTTTTGACAAATCTTCCATGGTTATGTAAGATGCTAACATTACGGAGAGCTGGCTGAAATGTATATGAGAACTATATGTAGTATTTTTGTAACTTTTCTGAAGTCTAAAATTATTCCAAAGCAAAAAAAATTTTTTTAAATAAATAGTGGAAGAGCCCTGGTCTGCAAGTTCAGCTCTGGTCAGAGCACATATGGTAGCAACTGATTGATGTTTCTCTCTCTCTCTTTCTCTCAAATCAATAAACATATCCTGGGATGAGGATTAAAAAAATAGTAGTAGGAGAAATCATAAAAGAAAGGGTTAGGCAATTTGAAATTTAGGATAGCTGAACCAATTTAAAAGGTAGTAACACTGAACAAAATATTTGTCTCAGATGATAAACAAAGGATAATATTCTCAATATAGAATATACTTTTATAAATTAATAAGAATATACTAATACTTCATTGGAAAATTATCACTGATCACAATTCACAGGTGAAAAATTGTGATCAATAAATTTAAAAGCCAGTTCAATCACACCAGTAATTAAAGAGTTGTCACTTAGAGCAATATTGGAAACATTTTCACCCATTACGTGACAAAATAATAGTATTCAATTTTGAAGAAGGTAAGTGGAACAATTATAGATTGGTGTATAGCCTTTCTGGAAAGCCGTTTGCCAATACAGGTATTGGGTTTAAAAATGTGCATAGCATTTTTACTTGTACTCTCATACAAGATCATTTTCCCAAGTAAATAATCAGCTATCTATGCAAATTTTCTAAGAATTTAGAAAATTTTGTACAAGGCTCTTGATCATGAAAAATTCAAAACTTAAAAATGTAACAATGAGGGAATGATCTAAAAAGTTTTGTCATTCCTATGAAATAGAATGGAGTCATTAAGATTCATGACATAACTAAGTCAAACAATGAAAGCAGCATACAATTTGTGTATAGCCTCTGATCTCAGACTTGTGTGCGTGTGTGTGCGCAACTATTTCTCTTGAAAGGATAGCAAGGAAATATACCACTGTGTACAAAGTAGTTACTTGTTCTTGGGTGGTAAGGAAAGGGTGATTTTTGTTTGTTTTAAACCTCTCTGTATTTTCAAAATTATCTACAGTGTGTGTATATACTTTTGTAATCTAGAGGGAGAAATAAACACCGCAAGCAATGTGGTTAATGTTTTCTTTTTAATGTTTCATGCTGATTTAATTAAGACAATGTCACATTTCTATTTTGTTCTGTTAAAGTTTTTCTCTTTCCACTAGGAAGCTCCTCAGGGTGCTCCCCTTGCCGACGGAGAACTGGGGAGCTCTGATCGGAGAGTGGTGCTGTCATCCGGACCCCTTTGCTGATAAGCCGCTGTATCCTCGAGAGAATGACTGTTTTATTGGAGACTCTTTCTTCCTGGTGAATTTAAGAAATGATCTGTGGCAGCCAAGACCTCAGCTGGCTCCAGTGGCGATGCAGAGTCTTTCTTCTGAGAACCACTTTAAATTGGTAAAATATCTTTTCAGAACAGATGCTAATTTAGAGGTTGGCTTAGAAAATGGTTTCTTCAATCTTTTTCCTTTCCTTTTTTTTTTCCCTTGAAGGATTGACATTTAGTAGGAGAAATCATACCAAAAAAAAATGATACAATAAGGCATAAGAACTGTCATAAGAATGTTCTACCAGAATGCAGTCTTATCTCAATTTAAGGCATGTTACACAGACTCTTTTATAAAGACCAAAATCCATTATTTTCAATTGCTTCTATTCTCTAGCTCTACTCTATTTTTTTAATTGCCTTTAGAGAGAAAGAGGAAAAGAGAGAGAAATATTGACCTGTTGTTCCACGCATTTCTGCATTCATTGGTTGCTTCTTATATGTGTCCTGCCTGGGAGTCAAACCCACCACCTTGGCATATCGGGATGAGGCTTTGACCAACTGAGCTATGTGGCCAAAGCTCTGGCTCTGCTCTACTGATACAGGAAGAACATGTGTCCTTCGAGCAAAACAGCCCACAGGGGCTGAAGAAAGAAAAGGAATGTTACCATTTTACAAACCAAATTGCCCTACTTTCTTGTTTTTAGTACAATATTCCATAATACATGTACATCTTATCCTTATAGTCTGATTTAAATTGATATTGTTCACTTGCTCCAGAACAGCTGCTACGTCGTAGTTAGGCCCGTAGTCTAGACTTTTGCTCATGTCATAAAAGCAGATGCTGTCAAGGAAGAGGACGAAGTGGAGTAGCCCAGGTGTGGAGGTGAAACTTGTGCTGCAGGCTCCACGTTGGTGGTTGAGGACGTGAGGTCAGGAGGCTCTTACTGTCAGAGTTGCTTTAGGGAGAAGACAGTTTCCTCTTACTGCAGAGAGCAAGCAGTTTACTGTACTTTAAGAGAAAATCAATGTCATTGATTTGGCCCTTGTGAGAAATCGTTCTCCTGATGGCAAGTCAATGCAGATGTGATTTAAAAAGTAAAGAAAATCATTGCCAGAGAATTTTCGATGTTAACATCTGATCATTGGTAGGGACAAGAGCATTGCATGTTCAATTTTATTTGGAGCCCATTTAATTTTTGTAACGAGAACTGAGCCACTTCAGGAAATGTCCAGGAGTTGAGCAGCTCTTAGGCGGAAAGTTAATTTATAAAACTCTTTTCTATTTTGAGGGAGATTAAAGTTTATCAGATAATGAAATTGTTATCTAATTATTTATATGCCTTATCTCTCACCATAAACACAAATCCCTTTACCTAAATATGGTTCACTTTAAATTATAGTATGTAGGCCTTCTATAATTTTAAAAGAAAATGGTAAGAAGTTAATAAAAATTTGTTAAAGTTATATTAAATGTGATATTAAAATTATATTTTATAATAAACTTATATACTAATACTATATTGTTTTGTGTATTTTAATTTTCAGTATTATGATTAAGGTATAAATTTAAAAAATATTTGGTGGCATGAGGAATAGGAAAGATGAAGAGAAACCATGAATTTTAGATAAATTCTTGGTTTTATATTGAAATATATTCTTCACATTTATGTCTTTTATCAGTTATAGGATGCCACTCACAAGAATTTCTCTTAATTGCAAACAACTGTCCTTTTCGTTAAAGGAAGACTCTCATACTCAGACACTGTGGTTTTTAGTATCAAGGAAGCTGGGAAATTACCGTCATGACCAGCTGCTATCGACAAGATTGTTTTCAAGTTAGCCTAGATGGAAGTTTCACTTTAATTGCATATGGCAGCAGTTGAAAGAGTGTGCCTGTGACCAAAATAGTAACTCAGGTTTGGAGGGACTGCTTAAACAATGCTCTCAGGGCTCCTGTGGGAACAAGGCTGCCCGTGCTGTGGAAAGCCTATTTCTCAGATCACCCAGTCTAGCCATCTAGTGGGGTTTGGAAATGTCACACGGTGACACAGCGGCCTAATGGTATCTCTTGGGAAACATTTTTTTTGGTGAGACAATATCAGGGGTCCTTAGAAAATGAAACAACACAAAGGAAAATCAAAACGAGAATGGGAGGTTACTCCACCTCTGAGCTGTGGGACCATCTCTCAGATGTATTGATTTAATTAGTCACAACAATGGCTTCGATGTTTGCTCTGTGGAGTCCCCACACTGTTAGGCCATTTCATTGCAAAACTTGCTTTATGCTTTCCTTTAAGCATAGGTCAAGAAAAACATATCACAAAGCAGAGTTTCTCTTTAAACAAAATTAAAAGTGTTACAGTATTTTAATTTAAAAGGTCCGATCATAAAAATAGAACAAACACACATAAGGTCCATCACATTTCTTCCCTTCAATACCCCCATAGAGTGTACAGTATATTGTACTGTTATTATTTGTGCTTCTGTTAAGGATATTATTTGTGCTTCTGTTAATGTGGCTGTGATATATATCTTTTGTTTTCAAAAGATATCTGCTGAAGATTTTCCTGTTTTTGCATTTGTTTATTACCTCCTGTGCTATTGTTTGTGTCTACCAACATAAAAACCTTGTATTTTCTAACAGGGTGTAAGGATGGCACTTCAACCTTTTATAAGTTTCATAAAATTATTCTTGAAAATATAGCCACATTTATGACTTCATACTATTTTTTAAAGAACAAATGAAATTGAACTTCAATTGTATTATAGCTGGCAAGTATGACAACCAGCTTTAACTTTTTTTTTTTCTTGCCTGGGGTACTTGGCAATAATTTATTGATTTTGGTCATTTGTTTCATAAATCCATAACAGTGTCTTTTTTATTTTCTTAGAATAATGTGTCAGACTTTGTAAATACTCACAGATGTAAACCGAATAGAATTATAAACTTCAGTATACCAGTTATTTTTGTTCATAAAGTATGCTTTATCTGTTCTGTTCCTTTTATTATTTTTTTCTGGCACTTTAGAGCAAATCCCAAACATTATTACTTGATGATACAATACAGGCTGTATACAATTTTCCCAATTGTATTAAAAGTATACATGACTGTCAGTTTATTTGAATCAAAATCCACACATTTGATTGTTTGAGGTAATTTGCTTTTTACTGACCATATTTTAAAATCCGGATTACCAATGTCTTAAAAAGGTAGAGTCTTATTTTAAAAGCATACCAATAACATTCACTTTTCCTGCTTCATTGAAAGACAAAGCAAAATATATAGTAGAAGTAAATGAAATACGTTACAGAGTACCAGTTGAAAACTTCTGCTTCAAATAGAAAACTCCCTTCGAAGCATTGCTTCTCCAGTACACAGTATTAGTTTTCAGTAAAGCCCTTAGTTTTTGTAAGTTTACTGAGGATGGTCTGACTTAACTTATACAAAATAGAATAAAAAGTGTCTTTAATACCAATTTGAAGCCTTACAGATAGATTTTACTGTAAGAGAGCATGCAACTACCAAAATGTCCAACTTTACAGTTGAGCATACCAGGTTTTTGATCTACCTTCTTCCTGTAACCTTGCCTGAACCTGAACAAATTGGCGCCTGCCTTGTTTTCTAGATTTGTGCCATCTGACTTTCTTTTGACCTCTAACTAAACTAAGAAATACATTTTTTACATCAAAATTTTGTAATACACACAGACACACAAACACACCTTAAATAAAAGGTTCTTGAAGTAGTACTTACTATATGTTTGAAGCACTGTAATATTTTCTATTGTATTTTATAAAACTCAGGCTGTCACCCATTGAATTAATTCCATGAATTGGTTTGGGAAATACTTGGCATAGTGCATAGAAGCATAAGCTTTAGCATCTAAGGAACCAGGATTCAAATGCCATCAGTATCAGTTACTAACAGCACATCTATAGAACAATTTAAATGGGCCTTGTATACAGTTTTGGGGAAATATGAGTGTACTCCCTTACACTAATCTGTTAAGTCTTATTTCTTAGGTTAATTACACATGTTATCCCACTTCAGACAGTCGCTGTTCCCTCACTTAGACCAACACTGTGTTCTGGGGGTTCCTGAGAGAGATGGCCTCCTGCCCAGAGTTGCAGATCTGCCCTCTCCCTGCCCACTGTCACATGACCTCTGCCCTGCTGCAGTGGATCGGGTGAGAGAAGCACTGCATGGCTTTAACACAGGGATTACTATGGATGTCGGAAGAGCATTCTTTTGTATTTTCTTTTAGATTCTTAATTAATGGACAGTGACTGTCCAGTAAAAAGCAAAACATTGGTCCCTTTGTGGGAAGGCATGGATTTTTTGTCCATTTCTAGAATGATGTGGGGTAAAAGTGTATTATATTTATGTAACATCCACCTTAATAGTTACCATGCACACAGGACAGTTCTTATACAATCCCTTTCTAACTCCTACTGAACAACTCTGTGAGTTGAACACTACTACTAACTCGATTTCACAGATGAGGAATCCAGTATAAAATAGTTAACTTGCCCAAGGTTATAAATTTAGTAAATAACAGAGCTGGGATTTGAATTTAGGCAGTCTGGCCCCAAATTTGGGCTTAGAACCACTTTTCTATTGCTTATAACATAATCTCTACAATGAGCTACAAATTAGGGAGATTTTTTATTGAGGTATATTTATATAGCATTATAAATATAGCATATAGCATTATACTACTTTCAGGTGTACTATATGATTTGATATTTGTACATATTACAAAAGGATCACCACAATAAGTCTAGTTAATATCTATCACTATATAGTCATAATATTTTTCTCGTGATGAGTACTTTTAAAAGTCACTCTCATAGCAACTTTCAGGTATGCATCACAGTATTAACTGGAGTTGCCATGCTCTGCATATGCCCAGGACTTACCTATGTTATAACCGGGAGTTTGTACCTTTTGACCCCCTTCACCCATTTTTGCCTACCCCCTAAATTCTACCTCTGGTAACCACCATCTGTTCTCTGTCTCAAAGAGCATTTTTATTGGCTTAATAATTATGTGACTGCTAGCTATTTTAATCTGTATCCCAAATGATGAATATGGATTTTTGAAGCTTAAGACTGTTTCAGGAACTTGTCTCAGAGCGCTGTCCATCTTCCCTGTTACAATGCATATCTTAAATGAAAAAAATAAAATTATATGAAGAGGTTAGATATTTTTAACTTCTGATGGGTGCTTATAAATTATAGATTACTTTTACATAAATTACACCGGGCTGGGAGTCAAAATAATGAGTTCAAGTTCGGGTTCTTCTGTTTTTAGACACGTGGGTCGGAATAAGTGACCTATCTCTCTGCCTTAGTTGCCCACCATCTGCCAATTCTAAATGGTTAAGATGTTTGGAGGGTTTTTTTTTTTTTAACAATGTAAGGTGCTTCTTGTTCAAATAATTTGACAACATGAAGATTGTCCAGAAGTGGCTAGGTTTGGAAAAAAATCAGTCTGTTCATTATTCTGTCTTTGGACTTGAAAAAAATTGTGTCTGTGCATGTGAATTATGCATACAAGCTAAATGGATTCCTAGTATTTAGGAGAGCGCAAAATAAAATGTAAAGTTCAATGTATGCCCTAGAGACTATGTTAAAATTATATATTCCTTTAAAGAAAAGCCGAATGACATTTAAATGACATTTTTTCTGTTCTACAGAAACCAAAGGCAAATACCAAAGTAATTTGTAAGCGTTGCAAGGTAATGGTGGGAGAGACCATGTCGTCAGGTAAGAAAAAACCAAAATGATTTCCTTTTTGTTAAAATATAAAACAAATAGAAGGAGATTTTATAGGAATACATGTGAAACTTAGATGACTAATATATGTTATAGAATTGATAGTTTTTTAAATAGAAGTCAACTAGCATCATCCAATATGCTAAGAACTTTGTGTATTTTGACCTTTATAAGTACATGGTGTTGAGTTTTAAACATTAAGATGTTGGGTCATTTTTAATATTTCATATTCTCTGTAGATATAAAGCAATTATATAAACTTTTTTATATATACTTGTGTCTATCTTGAAGATTAGAGCTTTTTTCTGAATACACCTGCTCCGTCAGAAGAGTTTGTTGCCAGAGATGATGGAAAAGTTGCTTTTCTTGGCCGCCCTCTGCCCCGGGGCTGCACCGTGGGGCCAGGAGTGGGAGAGAACCTGTTAAAATAGAAGAAAACGCTTTCTGAGTTTTGTACTCTGTTCCTTGCTCTTCTTCCCAATAAAGTTAATTATAGAAAGTTTATTTTAAAATGTAACAAAGAACATCCCAATAATTAAACTGTATCACTATTTGAAGACATAGTTTAAATATATCTAGAGAGCTACAACATGCTGTGTTAGCTTTGTGGGTGATGAATAGTTGTTTTTAATATAATTAATTAGAAGATGTGATTTAAGGGAAACTATTGTACTTAAGGATATTTTTTGTTGGTCTTTTTTTCCAATTGTCAGAATCTTGTAAGTACTTACTTCCTCACAGTGAACAGAAAAGGGAGAATGAGCAGCAGTAAAGGATGCTATTCTCAATGTTATTTTTGGAGAATGAAAGCAAGCCCTTTAAGCTACAACTTAGAAAATTCAACTGAATTAATTTTTTATATTCTTTTCACTCCACCCTGAAGTTAGCCAAAAAAATCTGTTAAGGAATGAAAAAGATACACATCTGCAGAGACAAAGAGAAACAGAACGGAGACAACAGCGATGTAAACAAGAGGTGTAAGCAATTGTTCCCCCAAAGCTTTAAAGAGACACACATGGGAAAGAACTTGCCAGTGTGAGGGGGGCGGTAGCCTAGGTATCTGCAGAGGATCGTTTGAGTGAGGAGTGAGCCAGTATTCACTATAGAGCCCCAGAACTGGTGACAGTCTGGGGGCAGCAAGAACAGGGAAGTCAGTCTGAGACAAAGGACTGGAAGCAGGAGTTGAAAGTGTGTGTACGGAGCTCTGAGACTCCGGACTCTCCTCCTCCACTTGCAACTTGCTCATACTCTCCACCTAGGAGATTAGAAAATCCCTTCCCCCCACTTTTTTTTTGGAACAACGGACAAGTACCAACCAGAGAAGAGATTTGCAGGCACTGATTCTTAAGGGTCATTCAACAAAAATGAGCTTACATTCAACCCTCCTACAGTCACCAAGCCTTCTACCTACACCCAAAAGCTTCCTCTTAGCATTTTATTACCTTACACTTGAATATGGATTGCTTAGAATCAATAAATACTTGAGAGAAACTCCAACAGGAAAGAGACCAAATCAAATAACTAATTAAGTAAGCATAGTAAAGGTACCTAGAATAAACTAATTTTATGTAAAAGAGAAGAAAATCTTAAAACAAACAAGGATAATAAATGTTTTTGGAGGATGAAATAATACTACCTTCATAATTCAGAGAATGTAGAGTTAAAGATGTAGTGGCTTAAAAAAACTAATCAAAGCACCAGAAGATAAAATTAAGGAATTAACTTAGAAATCAGAACCAATCAACAGAGACTGAAAATTGGGAGAGAAAGTATTTAAAAAACATCATCATGTGAGTTTCCTGAGAACACGAATACTGTCTTACCTCATTTATCACTGTAACCTCAGCACTTGAAACAGTATCTGGCATGTGATGGGAATCTAGTAGTATATATTCAATGAATAAAATGAAGTGAGCCTTTCAGAACACCCAACAGGTAGATAATAGTAATTCTAGAGAGAATAGAGACAGTCCGATGTGGGAAATTATCAAATAATAAAAATACCAAAAACACATTATAAGGTTACTTTCCAGAGCTATGGCTTATGTTTGTCCATAGAAAAGCCCACTAAGTGTTAAGTGTAATTAATGAAGGAATGGTAGAGGGGCTACTCAAAGTCACACCATTGAGTAATTTCTGAACAGCAAAGAGAGAAAAAAAAAACTGGTAGTGGACAAAGGATTAGAAATTAGAATGGCAGCGAACATAATAGCAGTATGGAAAGCTAAAAGACAATGAAGCAACACCTTCATAATTTAAAAGGAAAAAGATTTTCAACCCAGGATTCTACACACAGACAAACCATCAATCAAGTTGAGAAATACAAATTCTGAAAAAAAAACAAGATTTTAAAATATAGATTGCAAAGGTATTTTTTCCTTAGGAATCTGGCATAGGATATTTAGCACCAAAACAAGGGATTTAACTTCAAGAGAAAAGACATGGAATTTGGGAAACACATCATTCCACGCAGGAGATCAAGATGAGGGTGTCTCGGGTGAGAGATGTACTGCAGGCCTGGAGAATAACAGTCTGGATGGAGTCCAGGGCAGAGGGCTTGCGGCAAACACACTTTCACATGTCAGGTGAAACTGATACATTTTTTTAGTTGTTTGACCACATGGAACAGATAATCTCGAGACAAATCACTTCACCGTATAGGAAGAATTAACGAACATTGTTTGGAAAACTAAATACATGAAAGAGAAAGCAGTTATGCACTGCAGGAAAACAGAAGACTGAACAAGAAGGAAACGTTGCCACAGTGTCATGGTCACAGTAATGCAAGCACTGAATATTCATGAAGCTAAAATTTTTTATGCTGTAATACAGAAGTATATTAGAAGGTTGGTATGTGTTGAGTCTGTGTGAGGTGATGTAGGCGTGCTACATTCACACCTACCCTACAAGTAAGTTAGCAGGACCCCACTTCCAAAAACGGTAGCACAAAGAAAAGGGACAGTTTCATTCTGTAGAAAACAAGTACAAGACTGTACAAGTTCCAAAAATTGTGAACAACCACTGGAAGACCCAAATGAAGCGATGATTTGAGAAGTGATTAGTTTTGAAAAACTGCTACTGCTTTTGCTTATAAAGACAAATTTGTGCCCTGATGCTTTGGGGCACTGTCATCCTCTCTGCCCCAAGTTGCACAGGAAAAACTCACAGCTTTAGTATTTACAGGCGGTAATTTTGGTTCAAGGTAGATAAAGGAAAAATTAGAAATTAAAGAAGAAAAATTTGGGAGCAATAGGGCCATAGACAGGTTGAGAAGTTTACTTCTTCACACAACTCTAGCTGCTAAAGTATACATGCACACAATAGATGCCAGGGAGTCCCATAAGAACTAAAAGCTTGGGGGGACCTGCAAATTTGCTGTGCCTTAGATTGCGTCCTTCAGTGCACACGTAACTTGAGCAGCACAAGGTGGAGGAAGCCTCACTGGCTTGAGGTAGTTGAGCAGAACTTCTTCCCAAATTTTCTGACAGTTTAACTATGCAGGTACAGTAAATAGTCTCTGGGGAACCAGGCCAAACAAAATAAAAATGAGCAGAGCCATTAGGGGCTCCACACTATGGAAAAACGTATTTCACAGTTTGAGTTCAGGCCAGTTAATTGACTGCTATATCTGTAAAAGAACAACCTTTAAAAGAACAAAAGACAGTAACAAAATACAGTGTGTTACATATGATGTCTTACTTCCACCCAGAAATTTTAGGCACGCAAACAGGTAGAATAGAGTGATTCATATGCGAGGAAAAAACAGAACTCAGTGAACAGTGCTGAGTAAGCACAAATATCAGATTTAGCAGACAGAAGTATTGAGCAGCTATTATAAATATGACAAGCAATTTAAAAAGATTCTTGGGTGAACTAATGGCAAATCTCAACCAATTGGAAACTTAAAAGAAAGGACCAGTTGATAATTGTAGAGCTGAAAAGGGCGGTAACTATAAAGAATTCATTAGAATAGCTAAGTCACATATTTAAGATGACAGAAGAAAAAAAAGTCATTGAAGTAGGTTAATAGAAATTAACCAACCCAAAGAACAGGGAAAAAAAGTCTGAATCACGATGCACAGAACCTCAGAAATTTGTGAGACAATATTGTTTTTCAATCCATGTATAATTGGAGTCTTAGAAGGGGAGGAGAAAAACAAAGGTCAGGAAAAATTTTGTAGAAAAAAATGGCTGAAATCTTGGCAAATTTGTGGAAATATTAACTTTCAAATCCAATTATTGCAATAAATCTCAAATAGGATAAACAAGAAAGAATGCTTCACCCAGGCACATTGTAGCCAAACTGATAAAAGCTAAAGATGAAAAGAGAATGTTCAAAGTAGCAAGAGCAAAACAAAACATCACATACAGGGATTTCATGATACAACTGAGGCTGACATAGAAATGGTGACAGCCAGAGACACTAAAATGAGATATTCAAAATGCTGGGGGAGGAGGAACAACTGTCAGCTAACAATTCTATATACAGCAAAACTATCCTTCAAAAGGGAAGGCAAAATTAGAACATTTTCATGTAAACAGGTTGAAGTAATACATTACTAGAAAATCTTCTCTACAAAAAAAATGCCTGGGAAAGTTCTTCAGGCTAAGAAAGATACCAGATGGTAATTGGAATCCACAGGAATGAATGAAGGAAACTTGAAGAGTTTAGCACAAAATTGAAGTCACCTTTTCCTTGCATTTTGCCCATTCTCTGAAATTAGAACTTTCATTTAGATTGCTTTGGGAAGTAAGGACAGAATTCACAGACTACACTGGATGAGAACCTAGTAAGTGACTACACAAAAATGTAAGACCATACAGGACCAAACCTTTATGGTGAAGGTGAATAAAAAGTGGGCCAGCCCTGTAGGAATCACAGACAAGTAGCAATCTTTTGGGGCTTTAGGGAATTTCAGGTCTTGGCTATTCTGTCTCGTACTAGACATAACACCATGTACCTGGCAAAATCAAATGCACATCACTTCTGGAGGAAAGGATCTTCATGTAAAACTCATTATTCCCACAAAGAATTTTTCAAGTGCAGTGTTCACCATATAAGCAAACAAGTCGACTAGACTTCCATCAGTAAAAACTAACAGAAGCAGGAAACAATAGAGAGACTTCTGTTACTGGAATTATCAGATACAAACTATAAAACAACCATTCTTACTGTATTTAACAGTATAAGTAGCAGGTTTGAATATATTGAAAGGAAAAGGAAACTATAACATTTGGAAAAGATTGACAGTAGAATCTTTAAGATATATCATTGAAATGTAAAATTCAGTGGGTAGTTTAACAGCAGACTAGGTACAATTTGGAGAAGGCATTAATGAACAGAAGATGGATGAGCAAAATTAGCTGTAATCCAGCGAGAGAGAAAAGAAGGCAAAAAAATATGTAAGAGAGGGTAAGAAACATAAAACATACACTGAGAAGATCTAACATATGTTTAACCAGACTTTTATAGGAGAAGTGAATGGAGCATAGGCAATATATGAAGAAATAATTGCAGAGAATTTTAGAAAAGTGATGGAAAACCACAATCTGCAGATTTAAGAGGTCCAATGATTTCTTTTTTTTTTTTAAGATTTTATTTACTTATCTTTAGAGGGGAAGGGAAGGGAAGGAGAGAGGGAGAGAAATACCAATGTATGGTTGCCTCTCATGGGTCCCCTGCTGGGAACTGGCCTGCAGCCCAGGCATGTGCCCTGACTGGGAATCGAACCACAGTTGTGTGGTCCACAGGCCCGCACTCAATCCACTGAGCTACACCAGCCATGTCGATGATTTCTAATTAAATGAAACCCAAAGAAGGAAAATCATATCAAATCTTCTGCAGCTAGACACAAAGTCATACTGCAGAAAAATAAAAAGCAAAAAGAAAATCTTAAAAGCAGCCAAAGAAAAATGACCGATCACCTTGAAAGGATCAACACTGAAGGAAGGTGGAGGAATGACGGTGTCAGTGTGCACGAAGGCCCAACACTGTTAACCCAGGTAAAAAAGTCCATATGTGGAAGAATCAGAACAAAGAAATATATTTTCTGACAGACGAAAACAGATAATTCGTCTCTATGGTTTCTTAGTGAAAAAATTCTGCCTGTGTATCAATATCAGAAGAAAATGGACCCAGATAGAAGGTCTAAGTTCAAACACGACTGGTAAAGAAATTGGTAAAGAAAACATGTGGGCGACACTTAATTAATAGTAACTGTAGAAAACAGCAATAATAATACCTTGTGGGATTAAAATTATAGAATTAAATTATTTTAACAATAAGCTAGAATAAAACAAGCTAGGGATTACTTTATAATGTGAAAAGTTTCAATTCTGCATCCAATAATATGATTTCAAAATAGTAAACTGAAAAATTGAACTTCAAAGAGAGATAGATAAATCCATCATCATGACTCTAAATATACAATAATCTGTTAAACTATTTTCTTTTTGCCTTTTACTCTGCTATGTTGGGCAGTTGCAAACATTTTTGGAAAATCTACTAGGAACAACTTCCACCTTATTAAAACAAAAATTATTGAGTACACTATTTTTAATGACTGCATCAGATTCTCATCCATAAATGTATAGTTGCTCATTTAACCCAACCATCCTCAATTTTTAGATATTTAATTTGTTTTCAGTATTTTCTACTAATACTGTTATAAACATCTTTATAGATAAGTTTTTGTGGATATCTATGAGTGTTTCTTTGAGGTAAATTCTTATGGTATCAAAATACATACACATTTGTACGCCTTTGCCAGATGGCTCTCCAGAAATCTGTCGTTTTTCAGTTCCGACAGCAGTATGTGAGTGTGTGTCCATTTCTCTGTGTTCATCAGTGCTGCACCTTGTTGTTGAAGTTGTTTTATTTATTTGATGCTAAAAAAATCTTATTTTAATTTGTATTTTCTTCATTACCAGTGAGAGTAAACATTTTTCATGGATTTTTTTTTAATTCAAAGTGGTTGTTTTATTTTTATTACTATTAGATATTTATTTTACTGTTTAAATTTTTCTGTAACTAAGTAATCAGAGAACCAAATTTAGTGGGAATCGGACAGTTACTGACTTAGTGAAATTCGGGGGTAAACACTAATGTGAGGTTCACCACGTCTGTGCATAGGCTTTGTGGTACCATGATTAAAAAGTCCTTTTCAGTGACTTCAAGATTTATGGCTATTCTGTAGAAATGAGGCAGCCGAATGAATACTTTCTAGATAATAGGCTGTGGCTGTGATGTGACTAATTTTTATAACCTTCCCTGTGTGTGAGTAGAGTCTTGCTGCATCAGATTCTCTTAGGGCATGCTCTTCCGAAGTGACAGCAAGCTCTCTGGAGTCTCAGGGCTGTTCCCTGTAGTCATCAATGCTTCGTCTTTTTAAACCAAGTCATTTTCTTAAAAAATCTTATACTGAGTGTTAATTTTACCATATTGACTGTTTAGTTTGACTGTCATAGTTTGGGACCAACATGCCCTCAACAAAAATGTTAGTGTATTGCAGAGATTTTAAAATTTCTATTTTTTCTTTCTAGAAACAATTAAGTTTTATATGACAGAGATTATTATTCAGCCATCTGAGAGAAATTTTCCCATCATACCAAGGTACAATAAAAAATTATATTCTGTAATTTCAATGTATGAAAAGATAGGTACAATTAATTATTTGGGAGTTGATTTTTATTTATACCTTCCTTTATTTGGAAAGGTTAATTAGACCAAACCACACGTGTAAAATATTTGAGGATTTATTTATGGTTTGCTTACATAATGTCATAGACAAATATGCTCATATAAATCTAATTTGCAAAAATTTTTGTGCTTCTTTCTATGTGCCCAATATTCGAGGTCTTATGATCTGATCATGAAAAGGTTTTTGAATAATTATTTCTGGTTGTAATTTAATTAAAAATTTGAAACATGGGTAAGTGTTAAAATAACTCCTGTGTTTTTAAAAGAAATGATACTTAGGCACTAAATCCATTAGTGTGTCCTTTGTTTGAATCTGTTTAGTTTGCAAACAAAAGTTAACTATAGTATGTCTTTTAGTTCATTATTGATGTGTCAAATTATGGCATTCTGAATACAACTTTGACCTTTATTCTCCTATAAGTATTTTGATTCTGTAGCTAAGATCTGATACTTTGAGGGGAGGCAAATGGAAATATTAAAGATAATACTATCTAATATTTGGGAAGACACATCTTACCTTTTAAAACTTAAAACAGTGAAAACTTACTGGTTCGCTGTTTAATGTGTCTCGGCATAGAAGAAATATTGATTTTTCTAACATACAATTTTTTATTCAGATAGGTTAGGGTGGAAAATGTATTAAGGATTGGAAAACAGGATACAAGAAGACTAGAGCAAACACAAATGACTAAAATACATTAAAATCCACATGAGCGCAGATTGCAAAGGAATGGGCAGCACATAGAAGAGTCTGGCATGCACTGGCCTCTGCCTTTTAGGTGCCCTGTGGGTATTTTTGGCTCATCTTGCCAGTTAGAGTTATTATGAGGGGCACATTGTGAAAATTGATTTCTATTCAAACAGGTCTCAGTTTGTGCAGAGCATTATCGCCCAGTGTCTGACGGAACTCTCCTCTGCCAGAAGCACTTTTAGATTCATTATTCAAGGTCATGACGGCAAAACGTACATCTTGGTAAGAAATTATTTCACCTAGCTTTTTGTCACCCTAGTGATCCAGGGTCTCATACATTTTTTAGGTTTTGTCATTCTTTTTTTTTTTTTTTAAGATTTTATTTATTTATTTTTAGGGAGAGGAGAAAGGAGGGAGAAAGAGAGCAAGAGAAACATCAACATGTGGTTGCTTCTCGCAGGTCCCCAACTGGGGACCTGGCCTGAAATCCAGGCATCAAACCAGCGACCCTTTGGTTTGCAGGCAGGCAGCCACACCAGCCTGGGCTGTCATTCTTTTTTTACTTAATTCTCAGGTCTAGAAAACAATTGATCAAAAAATGAATTTTTAATGTCAGTTTAATTCGAGAATCAAACTCCCTTAATTTAATAACAAATGATCCAGTGCCTCGATGTGCTAGGTGCTAGGGAGAGAGACAGAAATAAAACCTGCTCTGTAGAAGCTCATGCCACAGAAGAAAGTCTTTCACTCAGTCCATCTCTCACTTTTTTCTATTTGATGCACTATGTATTTTCTGTTTGTTCTGTGGTGAGAACACTTCACAAAGAACCCACTGGCTTCACAGATTTTGAAGTGCACAGCACAGTATTGTTCATTATAGGCATGGTACTGGGCAGCAGATCTCCAGAACTTACTCACTTTGCCCAACTGAAACTTTATACTCTCTGATAGCATCTCATTTTTCCCTCTCCCAACCCCTCGTAACAACCATCCTACTCTCTCCTTCTGTTAGTTAGACTATTTGAGATTCCTTGTATAAATGGCATCATGCAGTAGTTGTCCTTCTGCATCTGGCTTGTTTCACGTAGCATAATGGCCTCCAGGTTCATCCATTTGGTTGCATATTAAAAGATTTCCTTCTTTTTTAAGACTGGATAATATTCCCTTACTGACATGTGCCCCATTCTCTTTATCTGTTCCCCGATGGACATTCAGATTGTTCCTACACCGTGGCTTTTGTAAGTAGCACTGCAGTGAGCATGGGAGTGCAGCTGTCTCTTCGAGATCCTCATTTCCACACTGATGTTTTAAGAAGTAGTGCCAAGTTTTGGAGAAGAGGCTCTGGCAGTTGCCAGAATCATCTCCTACATGTATCACAAGCATCTAATATTATACTGCTTCTGTTAAAAATACTGTTCTGCAGAAAAGAATTTGGGACATTTATGTGAAAATCCAAGAATCAGGGCCCAAGTCTCTTCTCTGCCTCTTACCTGTTTTTTTCCCCCAGTAAGCATATATTGAGCACTAGGTGATTGAAAGGCACTGTTCCAGGTGCTCAAGGTAAAACAAAAATGCCTTCAAGGAACTCAAAAGGTAACATGGAAACAAGGCAGTCAAAAGGAGTGATGGGGTTGAGATTATTATTATGTGTGTCTTTGTAGCTGGTCATTCACTATGGCAGCCCCATGCTTCTGTAATTCCAGATAATTTTTGTCAAAAGCCAAACTATTTTCTGAATGAAGTTGATACTAAGTATAACTTATAGTCATAGTCTGAAATCAATTTTAATTTTTTTTACTGCCAGGTTTTCAACTTAAAAATCATGAGTGGGAACTTTGTAGACCTATTGTAATATATATTCAATTTTTTAAAATTTGTTCTTTTATAAAACTAATACATTCTGGAAACACATTCAGACAACATGAAGAACATAAAAGAAGTGCTCATTCCCCCAGTGTGTCCCCTCTTGTCCTGCTATATCGTACTGTTTGAAGGTAAACATTATTAACAGTCTGATGTATGAACCTTTTCCCTATCTGTATACAATGTGCATACCCACAGGTATTTGCCAGTTTGTAAAAAAAAAAAAAGAAAAGAAAAGAAAACCCGAATCATGTGATTAACATTTCTCTTGAACATGCTTATGTAACTCGATAGTTTATCATGAGGGTTGACAGCATTATGATTTGAGTTTTTTAAATGCTGATAAGTGTCATCTTCCAAAAGAGTTGTGCTAGCCCCTTGTAGTAGACATGCGTGTACCCCAGCCGGATCCCCTCTCCTTGGCCAGTGTTCCCCTTTCCCAGCCGCCGAGAGTGTTGGCTGCTAGTGGCTCGCAGCTGCTCTCTTCTCCAGAGACTTGCCCTAACCTAACAGATGCTTGACCAGGGGGTTTCCTGTCTTCTGCTGACCCCCACCCTGGCCTGGCATCCCACCACAAATGATCTGATCCTGAGGTACAAAAAACTGGGGTTGCCTGTCTTTCAAAATGGAGCAATATGTAGGTTTGAGTTCCCTCTGGGACTGGGCCGATCCAGACTCCAGCTGAGTTCGTACCCTTGCCTCACTTCTTGGTCTGCCTTATCCTGCTTACCTTAGTCCCTTTCTCCTGAGAGTAGTCCCCGCTGAATCACATGCATCCAAGGCTCCAGACACTCTTCAGCCAGCAGTGGAAGAGAATACCCATCCAAGGTCCTCTTCTGAACTGGGGGCTATCAATCTTTTTGTATTTGCCAATCTGGTGAGTGAAAAAGGGTGGACACACATTTTGCATTTTCTTATTACTAGCTATAACAGCATTTTTATATGTTTATCACTTCTTTTCATTATTTGTCTGTGTTTCTATTGGGCTGTTTTTCTAGGGGTGCTATACATTATAGATACTAACTTTGTTACAGATGTATTAAATACTTTCCAGTTGATTGCCTTTTTTTAAACACTTTATCATGTCGACTGATCTACTGAGGTTATACTTGGATTTACCTTCCTTAAAAATTATATACATGATTTTCTTATATATTTTTCTGATATTTTCATAGTTGTATATTTGTTTTTGCAGGTTTTTTGAGTGATGATATCCTTACACTTGACCTTTTCTCTCCATATCTTTAGCTTTGGCTTTTAAACTCAGACAGTTTGGTGGTTGAATCTTCGGGAAATTCCAAAAGTGTCAAAAAGTTTCCCTTGCTGGAAGAGGTGTGGAAGGCAGACTTCGGCTCTGCTTGGAATGCTGTCAAGGTCCTCTACCAGCCATGCATCAAAAACAGGAATGAAATGTAAGTTGTGCTTTTGTTTTCTCATTACATGTTGTGTTGTAGTTTCTTTTACCATGTTGGTGTTCTGAAATTAATGAATGAAATGGCACTGTACCCCTTACCTACTTAAAGCCTCCTGGAGTCGTGCTCCTAAGTGTTATGCTTTCAAAGTAGGTTGAATTATTACAGATGATTCATGCTAATGTGCAGAAAGCTTGTTCTGACTGAAAACAATTGGTCTTTTTCTTGTCATCTCAGCTGTCTGTACATATGGCTACAGTACTAAATCAGACTCAACAACTATGAATATTTACTGATAAGCACTTCTAGGCTTTCGGAGTACAATAGTAAACAAAACATAGTTTCTGCCTCCTGAGGTTGTCATTCGAACAGGGGGGAAGACAGATTATAAACAAGAGATGAAAAAAATCAAAGACTGATGTGACTGTTACTGTGAGCACAGCACCAACCAACTAAGGGTTTCTAGCTCATTTAAACCTGACAGCACTTCTGTGGGGTAGGTACTGTTATCGCCCCCACTTAGATACTTAGATGTAAGGACACTGAGGCACGGAAGTTAATATAACACTGAGTGGGATAGAAAGCTGGGTGAGGAAGTTGGGGAGAGGTGTTATGGGGGTAGGAGTATTGTCATTTTATCTTGAAAAGTCAAAGATGGTTCCTCAGATTAAGATGATACTTAGAATACTTGAAGGAAGTTAGGGAATGAGCCATATCTGAGGGAAGAACATTCCAGCAGGGGAAATAGAAAGTGTTCTTAATTAAACAGATTGGAAGTTTATACTCGTCCAGTACTCTTAAAATGGGTTTGATCAAATTTGTACTAGGAACAGAAAGTCCCACACTTTTTCTGGGAAATAAATAAGAAGTTTTTTGAAATTATTGCTTGTCTTGTCTTTTCTGAATTATGCAAGCAGTATAATTCATAAAATATTCAAACAATAGAGACAAACATGAAGTAAAATATAGAAGTTCTCTGTTATTTCTCTTTCCAGAAGTAAAAAGCAAGCTTCCTATTCTTCTACTCCTGTTGTATTATCTTGTATTTTACCATAATTTGAGTGATACATGTGGTTTTTTGCACTTAAAAAATTGTGTCTTGGAGATTTATCCATGCTGGTGCCTGGCATTCTATGAAATGGATGTACTGTAAATAATTTAATCATTTTTCTGTTAATAGATACTTGGGTTGTTACTTTTTAAACTGCACTGCGTATGTTGTGCATTTGCTGTGTGATTAGTGTACTGTTCTTACAATAAAGATTTCTAGAAGTAGAATTGCTGAGTCTAAGGGTTTGACATTACAAATTTTGATAGATATCAAATTGATTTGCAAAAAGACATTACAAATTTATATTCCCACCTGAAGCTTCTATAAGTGCCCATTTCCCTGAACCCTCACCCCAAGTGCCGTTTACATTTTTGCCCATCTTATGCCAGTCTAAATGAAATAGGCTCACTGGAATGTCCTCGTTTTCACTGAGAACATGGCTTATGTGTGTTTGATGCTTTGCGGACTTTGCTGAGCCGGTGTGTCTGTACGTGTATGTTCTAATACATAGTAAACTTGTAAGCTGTTCATTGGTTATACTCTCTTTTGACTAGTGTGGGTATATATGTACGTCTGTATGTCAAGTTTATTAAAACCTTTTATATTCATCTTTTTTATTAAAATGTGAATTTTTCAGAAGGGTGTGTTAAATCTCACTATAATTGTGGAAAAATCATTTTCTTCTGGTTTTGATATCAGTTTTTGCATTATATATGGAGTGGGAAAAGTGGGCCTACAGTTACCCATGTGGGGAGTGATATAATAATAAATAATAATATAAGAATAAACTCTATTTTGTGTACTCACATCTGTAAACCTACTTTTGTCCACCCCTGTATTCTGAAGCTCTGTTATTAGATATATTAAGATTTGTTACATGACAACTTGACTAATTGCATATTTTAAAAATAAGAGATATTTGACATTTTCCTTTAATTGTAATTTGTTAATATTGCTATATTTACTTTCTTATTTTAATTGATTGTTATATCTCTTTCCACTTCTGTATTTTCAGCTGTCGTGCGCCATCTTATTATAGGTGTATGTCTTGTTACCCCATACCTTGTACAGTGCGTGTGGCTGGACATTTGGAACTCCGGTGTGAGAGTCTGACTTTTAACAGCGTGCTTAGTTAATTCATATTTATTGTGTTTATTGATATAGTTGACGTTAGTCTGCTGTCTTTTACATTGGTTGCCTTCTCTGTGTCATTTCTTTCCTCTGATGATTTGGAAATAAATATTATCTACTTCAAAGTGATTTTTAGTGGTTAACCTTGGATGTTTAACTTACATACTTGGTTATTTTTTTTTAGTATTCATACTCTTCTCCAGAACAAGAAAAGACTCTTCAGTGGGTTTCACATCTCCTGTCTCACTCCCCGCCTTGCGTACTAGCTCCCCTGTGTTGAGATGATTTGTAATCTGTTGATGGTGGATGTTTCTTCTTAAAGAAAGACCAAGGCAAAGCCCTACCACCCCTTTGCTTATATCTTACTTCCACTATGGATTATGACCACAAATTAGTTTATATTTATACTGTGTAAGTCTATCTCCATAAACATATTTATGGGTTATTCTATGTTTGAAAATATTTCCAAGTAATATTTTATTGTATGTAGCTTTTTGCAGTTTTTTTCATTCAATGAATATCCTTCATTCCATTGTTTGATTTGAAAAAGTATACTCTTTAATAGTTTATCTAAACTTGGGCTGTAGTCGGTCCTTAAATATAAGAAAACGCGTTTTACCCATTTTTTTTTGTCTCTGAAAACCTTTAGAATTTTCTCTTTAGCTTTGGTTTTCTAAGATTTTATACGGATGCATCTAAACATAAGTGTTTTTTTTTCAAATTTTTCTTTATGTCATAGTATGTTCTTTTTTTTACAGATGTAATAGTCTCTCAGTATTTATGAGAGTAATAATTTTACTTAAAGTCTTCTGTTTTCCCTACTAACTTTCTCCTGGGTGTTGATGCCTCTTTCTGAAAAGAGATGTTGGGTTTGGTGCTTCACAGTGTTGCTTTTCCCAGTGGTTGATGACTTCAATTCCTACTAGAATTCCTACACTAGTGTGTAAAGTCCGTGTGAGCCAGGCCCTTGCCTGTCTTGCTCATTACTACATCTAGGTGGGTTCTTGTAGAACTACTCAGAACATACAATTTATGTTTACAGTTAACAAAACATTTGTTTAATGAACTGTACATGTTTTTCTGCTTATCTTTGTGTTTGATAATTACTATTCATCTATTCGAGACTGTGTGTTCTTGTTACCACGGCCTGCCTTTGTGGATTTGTGCAAGAGAACACAAAGGCTGTACTCATCTGGATGTGCCAGTATGTCTTTTGACAGCTTTTGGGTTTTAAGAAAAAGCAAGTGGTAGTAGATTCAGTTATGGTGGTGAACCTTGTGTTCATTATTATGAAGAATCTTTACTCTGCCTTTCTTGGGGAGTGTTACAGGAATGAGCCTGTCCCACTGGCTCATTCATTCCTAACAGATTGCTGCGACATAGGAAATACGACTGTTATAGGTTGTGCTCCTCTGACATTGATTATTGGAATTTTTTAACTCCATATGTCTTGGGGAGAAGTTGACATCCAGGAAAGGAGTTTGATTACTTTAGTTTGCCTATTTTATATAACTACTTTTGTTGTGCTTTTCTTCCTCTACTGCATGACTCCGTGCCCCTCAAAGGTAGAAAGGGAGTTTTGCCAAGTTGTGTAAGAATCCTGTGAGTTATTTACTTTTGTTTTCTAAGGAAGTTAGTTTCTTTCTTTTGGGCCATGACTGAGCAAACCGTAGACTTCCTGGCATATTTTTGGCACATGGGATGGTGCATTAACTATTTTAGTCCGATTGGCAAGAATTTTTTCTAGTGGAAATATGGATTGCCAGATGGCAGTCTAAAAGAGGAAAATAGCAAATGTAACTATGGCTTTATTTCCTTGAGCACACACAAAAAAGTAGTGAGTAATATTTTAAGAATGTGTTTTCTTTCAAGCAATAGACACACATTTCTTAACATTTTGAGGTCTATTTTTTAATCTCACTTCCCCTCGCCCACAATTATCCTACAACTCACATTCTTTAGTTTGCATATCAGAGTTCAGATACTAAATATTAACTTTTTAGCTTTCGAGTTTAAGTTAACTTCTGCAGCTTAATTCTGCTAACTCATCAATTCACCTGTGGCCTCATTTCCTGGATCAGGGTCGGGGGGCCAAATTTTCACTGAGGGGACATTGGCAATGTCTTCAGACTTTTTCTGGTTGTCACAATTTGGGGAGGGGACTAATAACATCTAGTAGGTAAAGCCATGGAAGCTCTTAATTATTATACAATGCATTGGAGAGCCCCTACAACAAAGAATTATCCAGCCCAAAATGACAATAAGGCCAAAGTAGAGAGAACCTGATTTACATTATCTCCTAAAATCAAGCCGTGTCTATCTTATCCTTCAGGGTGTCATAGCCATTACTTTCTTTGAAATTGTATTTAGGCCAACAAATAAGATAAATCTTATTTGGAAAAATAAGAGCCAAAATCTCTATAACCTACATGTTCACTTTGCTAAAAAATATAATGTAAACATTTGTTGTTATACTTTTTTTAGGGAAATATGAAGAATAGACTTATTTTTATTAAATGATGAATTCGATAGGAATCACTGTTTTTGTTCTCATATTATTAAAAGAGTACTTAGGGGAATGTAGTCATTAAGTGTAAATAAGTGTTTTTTTAAAGCTAAATTGAATTCTTTTCATTGCATAAGTTACACGTGTTCTGGTATTTTGCAGGTTGTTCTTCCCATGTTTTTCAAAACATAGCCAATTAAAGAATCCAGAGAATTTGAACTCAGAAAAACTAATCTGTGTTCTACTATTATTAGCATTTTTTGCAAAATATATTGAGGGAGGAAATGTTGATATGTTATATTTACACCTAATTTTCATGGAATTTTGAGATTCTCTTTTATAAAACTAACTGGGTTTCTCTCTGTTGACTATATATAGGTAAGTATTGCTTCTAAAATAGAAGTGGTATTTTTGCCTTGAGACAGTCATTATTATTGCTTTTTCTAATAAAATAAAAACAAATATATGAGGTATGTCCAGAAGGTATCCAGCCATGTAATGTGAAAAAATATAGACATTTATTGAAGAAGATACAAGATACAAGAAACATTGTACATAGGACAATGACACTGCAGTCCCCTCCAAAGTAGACACCTTAGGACCTCACACAGTTCTCTCAGTCACCATCAGCTGCCCCTTTGTATTTTCCTGAATCTCATCAATTGTCTGAAATCTTTTCTTTTTCAAAGGTGATTTTAGTTTTGGGAAAAGCCAGAAGTTGCAGCGGGGCAAACCTGGGCTGTAGGGAGCCTGGGTGATTTGATGTTTCATCAAAAAACTGCATGAGACATGATCTATGGGTGTCACATCATTGTCATGATGAAGCTGTCAGTCATCAGTTGCCCATAGCTGTACCTTCTGAATCATCCAAATAATTTTCATGGAGGAATGTTCAAGCTACATGCAAAATGTGATGCAAATTCATTGCTCTACTTGCTTAGTAATTTTGAATGTGATGGCCACACAGTACACATGCTCACTCAATGGTGTCAATCACCCCTACTGACTAGTACAGTGAAGTCATCATTATTCACACATGCACATTCCAGTCCACTCTCCTTGGCTGCCAGGTTGCATCATTGTGGCGCAAACCATTCTCGTTATATTAACAACGGCTGGACTTTTTCCAGACAGACCTCATAAACCACATCCATATATATTTCATATGTATAAAGTAGTGTTAGTGGTTGTTTTTATTTATGAAGTTGTATCTCTTTTATTCATTTTAGCATGAAAATTTAAATTCTGTTTATTGTGGTAAAAACTGCATTAACATAAAATTTACCATCTTAACCATTTTTTAAGTCTACAGTTCAGCAATGTTAATTATATTTATGTTGTTGTAAAAGATCTCCAGAACTTTTTCATCTTGCAAATCTGAAACTGTACTCATTAAATACAACTCTTCTTTCCCACTTTCCCCAGTCTGTCTTAGGCACCATTCTATTTTTTGTTTTTATGAGTTCAACTGCTTTAGGCTGGTGGGGCTGCCAAAATATGGACAGGATAGCCTAAACATTAACAGAAGTTTGTTTTCTCAGAATTCTCGAGGCTAGAAGTCCAAGATCAAGGCTCTGTCAGGATTGATTTCTTCCTGACTTACAGATGGCTGCCTTCTTGCTGTAACCTCACAAGGCCTGTCTTTGCTCATATTGGGGAGGAGAGAGAGTCTTATGTCTCTTTCTCTTCTGATAAAGACAGCAGTCTTATCAGATTAGGGTTCCATTCTTATGACTTCATTTAACTTAAGTACTTCATTAAAGAACCTATCTTCAAATACAGTCTCATTGGGGATTACAGTCCTACCTCTATTTATATGTAACATATGAATTTTATAGGGACATAATGCAGTTTATAACATTGACTTTTTAGATATTTCTCATAAGTGGAATTATATAGTATTTGTTTTTTCATGACTGGCTTATTTTGCTTAGCAAAATGTCCTTAAGTTCATCCATGTTGTAGCATGTGACAAGATTGGCTACCTTTTTAATTATATACACACACATATATGTTTGTGTGTGTGTGTATATGTGTGTGTATATATATATATATATATATATATATATAGAGAGAGAGAGAGAGAGAGAGAGAGAGAGTCCAGAAAAAGTCCAGCCATTGTAAATGTGACAAGAGCGGTTTGCACTACATCTTTTTAACCTGGCATCCAAGGAGAGAGGACTGGAATGCACATGCATGAAGAATGACAACTTCACTCTACTAGTCAATGGGGGCAGTAGATGCCATTGAGTGAACATGTGTACTGTGTGTGTGGCCCTCACATTCAAAACGATTGAGTGAGTAGAGCAGCAAAACTGCATCAGATTTTGCATTAAGCTTGAACATTCTTCCATGGAAGCTAATCAGATGATTCAGAAGACTTTCATGAATGATGCAATGAGTGCAGCACAGATAAGAGTGTGGTACAAATGCTTCAAAGATGGTTGAGAATCTGTTGAAAGTGATCCGTGTTCTGGAACCTACAGCAAGCAGAACACCTGATAATGTTGAACAAGCATGGGCTGCAATGAACAAAGACCCATAACTGGCATTTCGAGAACTAGAAGCTGATCTGAAGATTCCAAAAATTACTGAGTCTGAGATTTTGACTTAGGATCTTGGCAGGAAATGTATTGTGGCAAAATTTGTTCCACTGCATCTGCTACCAGAGCAGAAGGAACATTGTGCTGCAGTTGCCAATGACTTGATGCAAACCACTACCAAAGAACCAGATTTCATCAAGAAGCTCATAACTGGAGATGAATTGTGGGTCTATGGCTATGATCCAGAAACAAAGGCCCAATTGTCCCCATGGAAGTCACCTGGTTCTCCACACCCAAAGAAGATGTGGCAAAGTCACAGCAAGATCAAGACCATGTTAACTGTTTTTTGATGAGAAGGTGTTGTCCACCTCATGATGGACAACCCTCCAGGCCAAATAATTAGTAAACAGAACTATGTCAATGTTCTTCAGCAGTTGAGAGATGCAATATGACAAACAGCTGCACCTATGGGTAATGGTGATTGGCAGCTTCGTCACAGCAAAGTGCCTATTTATGCATCACGTCTCATGTAGAGTTTTTTGGTGAAACATCAAATTACCCAGTTGACTGAGCACCCCCTACAGTATAGATTTCATGCCCTACAACTTCTGGCTTATCCCAAAACTAAAGTTATCTTTGAAAGAGAATAGATTTCAGACTGTTGATGAAACTTAGGAAAATACAATAAGGCAACAGATGACAATTCCAATAAAGGGTTTTGCAGAATGTTTTGAACAGTGGAAGAGATGCTGAGAGAACTGTGTGAGGTCCAGGGTGCCTCCTTAGAAGGGGACTGAGGCATCCATGTCCTATGTACAATCTTTCTTGTATCTTGTATCCTTTTCAGTAAATGTCTCTATTTTTCATGTTACATGGCAGGGTACTTTCTGGACAGACCTCGTATTATATTAATCCTTTGTTAGGTATATGGTCTACAAGTGTATATATAGAGATTTTTTTCATGCTGTAGCCTTCTTTTTCACTGTTTATTGTATTTTTGCATGCAATATTTTTATTTGTATTATATTTTATTGTTTATGCTATTAGAGTTGTTCCAGTTTTTTCTCCCTTTGCCTTCCTCCATCCAAAACCACACACACACACACACACACACACACACACACACACACTCCCTCAAGCAATCCCCACACTATTGTCTATGTCCCTCAGTCATGCATATATATTCTTTGGCTACTATTTTCCTATTCTGTACTTTACATCCCCATAACTATTCTGAAACTACCAATTTGTTCTTTTTTAATCCCTTCACCTTTCACACTCATACCCCCCAACCTCCTCCCATCTGGCAACCATCAAAACATTTTCCATGTCTGTGATCCTGTTTCTGCTCTGCTTGTTCATTTATTTTGTTTTTTAGATTCACTTAGTGATATATATATATAGCCATTTTATTTTCATATTTTTTACTTTCTCCTTAAAGAGGACACTTTAACATTTCATATAATACTGGTTTGGTGGTGATGAACTCCTTTAGCTTTTTCTTGTCTCGGAAGCTCTTTATCTGTCCTTTGATTCTAAATGTTAGTTTTGCTGGGTAGAGTAATTTTGGTTGTAGGTCCTTGCTTTTCATCACTTTGAATATTTTTTGTCAATCCCTTCTCACCTGCAAAGTTTCTTTTGAGAAACCAATTGACAATCTCTCGGGAACTCACTTGTAAGTGTTTTTCTCTTGCTGCTTTTAAGATTCTCTCTTTGTATTTACCTTTGACATTTTACTTATGCGTCATGGCATGGGCCTTTTCGGGTTCATCTTATTTGGAACTTCCTGCACTTCCTGAACTTATATGTATATTTCTTTTCACAGGTTAGGGAAGTTTTCTGTCGTGATTTTTCCAAGTAGATTTTCAATTTCTTTCTCTCTCTCCTCTTCTTGCAGCCCCATGATGTGAATGTTGGAATGCTTGAGAGTGTCCTAGAAGCTCCTCACACTGTCCTCACTATTCTGGATTCTTTTTTCTTCTTGCTGTTCCGTTTGGGTATTTTTTGCTTCCTTATATTTGAAGTTGCTGATTTGATTCTTGGCTTTATTCATTCTACTGTTGATTTTCTGTAAACAGTTCTTCATTTCAGTCACTGTATCCTTCATTTCTGACTGGTTCTTTTTTATGGTTTCCATGTACTTTTTTCAAGTTGTTTAAATTCTCTCTGAATTCATCTGCTCTTTCCTTAACTTCATTGAGCATCCTTGTAACCAGGGTTTTCAACTCTGTATTAAGTAGATCACTTGTCTCCGTTTTGTTTAGTTCTTTTTTGGAGTTTTGTTCTGTTCTTTTATTTGGGCCATGTTTCTTTGTCTCCTCATTTTGGCAGTCTCCCTGTGTTTGTTTCTATGTATTAGGTAGAACTGTGATTCCCTGTCTTGTTAGTGTGGCCTAATGTGGTAGGTGTCCTTTAGGGTCCAGTGGCATATCCTCCCTTATCACCCAAGCTGGATACTCCAGGTGTGCCCACTGTGTGGGCTGGGTACAGCCTTCTTTTGTAGTTGAGACTTGGTTGCCATTGGTAGGTAAATAGGAGGGATTTACCCAGGCCAATAAGCTACAAGAACTGGCTGTGACTACTGACCACCAACCTCCAACCACTGTGGAAGATCTGCTACGCAGGAACCCACTCTACAGGGACTTATAAGAGCAGGACTTATTTCAGCAGGGCTCTGGTGCCTGCTGAGTTTAGCCCTTGAATGTGTTGCATGTGGAAGTGGTTGGGTGTTGATGCTCTGATGTGGTCTGTAGCTGTCCAGTGGGCATACCATCTCTGGAACCTTCAAGGAGGTGCAGGTCAAGGTCTCCCACTACCTGTATTCTGCTTGGGACCACCCAAGCATAAGTTACAAAGTGATCTGCAGATGGCTGCTATTTGTGCTATACTTGGAGGTGCCCCAGCAAGGTCAGGTGATGAACCAAGGTTAGCTGCTTATGATGCCAGGCTTGGGTCCACTTAACAAGAAGTATAAGGTTCACTGAGGCTAGATGCTACTTGTTTGAGAAAATTTAGGAATATCTGAAGCATGAGCCAAGACAAGCCATTTGTATGGAAAAGCCACTGGAAACAGCCTGGGTGAGCCCAAAATCGGGTGGAGTGGAGTCTCAGGGAATCACCAGGGTGAGGAAAACAGTGTGAGCCAAGTTGATGGCAATATGGTCCCCACTGGGGGCTCTGTGGCTCTGTCAGGGGAGGGCTCAGAAAAGAAATAATGGCCTCTGCCAGCACTTCTGTCTGGGAGAAATGTGTACCCCAGCTCTCACCCTGATATCAGACACTTCAGTTCCTCCCTGTATGTGTTATGCAAACCCCCTTACATTTCAGATGTGACCCTAGCTTCAGAGGCAAGGCTCAGTCTTGCAGCTTCCACTGGAGCCCTGGGCCTTTGCTGCTCCAGGAACCAGAGCTGCATCCACAGGTGCCAACACAGCACTTGGCCTAGCAGGTTGCACATGGACTCAGAGGGCTGTTACTCAGGGTCTTGTGCAAGAGCAGCACAGCTGGCTCAGGTGGTGAGAGGGCACAGCACTTGCCTAACCATGCTGCAGAGGTCCTTGGCCCTCTGCCAGCCCCAGCCATCTGCTGCCCCACACTACAGCTCAGAAAAAATGAGTCCAAGTAATTCCTTGTATGGGCCTGTTAAAAGGAACTGCCTGAGACTAGCAGTTTTTGTCTTCACAGTCTCAATTCCCATTGGTTTTTACAGTCAGAAGTTGTGGGGACTTACCTTCTCGGCACTGGAAACCTGGTCTAGGGGGCCTGGAGTGGGGCTGGGACCCCTCGCTCCTGAGACATCCTTCCTGATTTTTATCTACCACACATGGGTGTGGGGGCAGCATGTTCTGCATCTCTGCCCCAGTCTCAGGGTGATTTCTTCTTCAATTCTGTAGTTGCAGGACTTCCATTCAGCTCAACTTCTGGTGGTTCTGAAAAAAGGTTGTTCTGTAGTTTAGTTGCAATTGTAATGTGGTTGTGTAAGAAGGCTGTGGTTACCTACACCACAGTCTTGACTAGATACCTTGGTACACAAAAGATTTTAAGTTTGATGTAGTTCCATTTGTCTATTTTTACTTTTGTTGCCTGTGTTTTTGGTGTCGTGTCCAAGAAATCATTGCCAAACTCTGCTTAATTTTGATGTTCTGTTTCCGATGAGGCAGACTCATCGCCTGAAATACTTTGGAAGTAAAATTAGGTGGTTTTGAGGAGATTTGGAGGAATGTGTACTTTTGATTGATTAAAAACATAAAACAAAATGTTAATTTATGCTAATTTTATATCCAGCAGACTATCCAAGACTTGTTTTTTGATAATTGCATAATCTTCTAAAACACTTCATGTTAACTTACGTAGATAGTGTACGAATAGATTGCTAGAATGAATGAATGAATTGGTGTCACCAACCCCTAAAGAATACTTTATGAAATCATCTCAAGTAAATGTCTTCTACTTTCTCACAAAGCAGTCCCAGGGTGACATTGTCAGTGTGCTTTAATTGGGGACATTGACTTTACGGAGTACAATCAACTTAAATTTTTGGTATAAATGTCCAAATCTTATATTTTATAAGTGAGCAACTGAGCCTCAATAAGAAAAATGAGTAAAGTTAGTTAGTTGGTGATAGAGATTTAGAGTAGGTTGTCATGATTCCAAACTTAGTGCTTTTTTGTTATATAGCCCCTCACCATAAAATTTTAGGATATCTGACAATGTCACTACAAGTGTATATTCTTCCCCAAGAGCAATTTCCCTAGAGTTTGGCATGTCAGCATTTTGATTACTCCCCAAAATATACTGCTTACATATGCCACATTCAGTGAATATTATTCATCTTAATGTGTAACATCAGTAGCAGAAACTTTTAATTTATAGTATGCTCATACCTGATTTGGTATATGAGAATTTAAGAATACTAGTGTAATTTTTTTCAGAAGTCCATTGCCTTAGCTTCTTAGAAAAGAAATTCATTGAAAGGAAATTAATCAAAAATGCAGGAAAGTAATCAGATGTCTCCGGGAAAATAAAATGCTTCCTTGGAAAGCACTTTTCACGTATTTGTCTGTTAGTACCACATTATCGCCCAGATACATTCATCTGGAGACCGATCATCATTATGAAGCAAGTTGAGCGCATACTTCGTTAGTTAGTGGTGATTAAAATCCCTCCTCGAGTAGACTGTCTTAGTACACTGGTGTAAATGCAAACATTTTACTTGGAGTTCCTATGCTATTCATAAATTCATTTATAATGATTAAAGGCAATACAGGAAATAAAGCCATGACATATAATAAAAGTGAGCTTTTTCCTGTAGATTCCAGTCAAAGCAAACTGTCTGTGAGGAGCAATTACTCCCTTGGGATTATTTACTTGAGGGGTGGGGTGTTTTCTTGGGGGGAGAATCTGGTTTCTTTGTGATGAAAGAATGTGAGACCAGTATAATTATGACCTATGAGAACAAAAGAGGGATGGGTTGGGGATTGGATGAAGGAAGGATGGGGCATGCACGAGGGGGACAACCTTGTACCCACAGACATGCTTCCATTTATCTGTTTCATATATTAGGTTCTCCTTGAAAGCTTTTGTTTAGAGAAAGGATTCCACAGCTGACTTTTTCAAAAGTTCGAGAACCACTGTTCTCGTGCTAAGCATTTCACAGGGCTGTGCTTGAATTCACAAGGGTGACAGCAAAGTTACTACTTACAAAATCAATCATATTAAGATAGTGCTAATTGTTAGAATGGTTTTCCTTTCATCAAGCGGAAATTTGCCTCCTAGAAATTCTCATCCAGAGCTACCAAAAAGTGATCGGCTGACTCTTGAACATGAGAGCTCTTCAAATATTGGAATAATCTGACACTCACTCCTAGATTTTCTCTTTTCCAAGCTAAGCATCCTCAAATAGAATGGCTTCAAGTATCCCTTTCCTCGTGCAGTCTGATTGTTTCCTTGGTATCTTTTTCTATTACCATGGTGACTGCACATAAGATGGTGTTGCCCCAGCAACCTGTCAGCTTTACACAGGGTGAAGTGGAGAGAAGCTAGAGCTCGGGATTCCTCCTACAAAGCTGTTTTATAGCTAATTTACATGCAATGGGAAAAGGTGTTTTCAGTGGTACTAGACAACTCATAGAGACTAGATTTCAATAATCTGTTGAATTTGTACATGAAATAAAAAAGTTTTCAACCTCAGGTATTAAAGATTTTTCTATATCCATCCAACCAATACTTGTTAAATGCATAATACTGTGATAGGTGCTGAGAATACAGTATTGAACAGAAGAGATCTGATGCTGTGCATCATAGACCTTATTAGAGTCTAGTGGGAAAGACCAAAAATATAAAATTGCAGCCTGATGAGTGCTACTTCAAAGAGGCACATGGTACTATGAGAGCAAATCACAGGGAGAGACCAACCAGGTTAGGAAAAGATTCCAGGAAGAATTGATGTTTGACTGATGTCTGAAGGAAGAGAATGAGCTGTGTGAAGAGTCCCTAGGCAAGAGAAAAAGCAATACAAAAGGACCCGAGGCGGGAGAGAGCCCAGCAAGTAAAAAGGGTGGAAAGA
Organism: Artibeus jamaicensis; assembly: GCF_021234435.1. Taxonomy (NCBI): domain Eukaryota; kingdom Metazoa; phylum Chordata; class Mammalia; order Chiroptera; family Phyllostomidae; genus Artibeus; species Artibeus jamaicensis. The sequence goes on from NW_026521812.1 coordinate 43,090,005, forward strand.
AGGCCAAGGGAGCTCTGGAGAGTGAGTACCAGGCATATACGTTAGGGAGCAGCCAGACCAACTCAGGATCCTAAAGGACATTTTTAAAGCGTTTTGTCTTTGTGCTTATCCTGCGAACAATAAGGATCTATTACGTGTTTTATTTAGAGAGAAGATTGAGATGGTTTAATTTATACTGCAGAAGGGTTATTCACGAAGCCATCTAGAGAACAGTTGGATAAGGTAGATCAGGTAGGAAGCTATTGCAGAAGCCCAAGAGAAATGATTATAGCGGGTGATGGTTGCTGAGACACATTTGAAAGATGTGTCTTAGTAATAATTACATTAGTAATTACATTAGTAATAATGTGGTGTTTGGTTACTGATTGTATTTTGGAAATGGACCAGTATTTACTGGAATAAATCATGTTTAACAAGATCAAGTTTTGAGGGAAGATCATGAGGTTCTGTTTTATACATGTTGAGTGTGAGGTACCTCTGAGTTGTTCAAGAGAAAGTGACAAATAAAAAGCTAATGTATAGATTTGGAGTTGAGATGAAAGATTGGGACTGGATTGTGAGTTTGTGTGTCATCTGCATATTGGCCATAATTAAAGCCAAGGACGTGGGTGAGATATAGTTGAGTTTTCTGAGTCAGAGTGTCTCTGGGTTGGAATAAGGCTTATATGGACACTGTAGACTGGACGCTGTGGACACTTTTATACTTTTCCTTTGGGTAATGTTTTTGTTTACTGTGCAGCTATGTACTCTTGCTTTTTGTAGGCTTAATATAAACATTCTCTTTAAAATCTTTAAGAATAATGTGGTTTTAACAATCTAATAAAGTAACTATTATTAATTGAACTTTTTTATGCCTCAGATATGCTAAGTTTTTTAATAGATTATATCATTGAATGCTCATAACGTCTCTGTGGGGCAGTGCCCTAGTGACTGTCCTTTACAGGAACTGAGGTTACTTACCCAGTGAGGCACAGCTAAGATATAGTGGACTGAGGATTTTAAAAAGTCTGTCTTTTTTTAAGGGTTTCTTAAAACCCTTGGTTATGTCTGCCATATGTTTCTTGTTTCAGTATTTGCAGACTAGCATCTAAAACAACTGCCTGTGGAGCAAAATAATGGTGGAGAGGCTGACAGTGACCAGAGAGGAAAGGGGAGGAAATTTCAGGGAAAAAAGGGAAGGATTTACAGGAACAAGTATAAAGGACACATAGACAACAACTAAGGAGGGTGGAAATGGGAGGGAGGTGGGGAGCACTGGGGGGGGCTGGGATGGGAGTAAAAGACAGAAAACTGTACTTGAACCACAATTAAATAAATTTAAAAAAAGAAAGTAAAATAAATGCACTGCTATTCAGGGTATTTTATAATAAAATGGTTAGACTATTCAAAAAAATTAAAGTAAAAAAATAATGGTGGAAATAATTTATTTACTAAGCATTACTTTTGGACTCTTCAGAATTATACCATCAAACCCTGTGAAAGCCCCTGAGTAGGAGTAACTAATCCACTCTTTTTATCTACACAATGAAGCCTAAATTTGGCTGCTGCTTCTAAACCTTATTTCAGCATCTACTCTCTTTCCCCTGCTGGTTGCAAATCCCAGTCTTAACTGTCTGCCTTCAAGCCCATCTTAGTTTATTTCCATATCACCGTGTACCCACGAATGGCTCCAGACCACCTTAAGCTCTTCGGGCTGATGTCCTCCCCTCTCTTTTTTGTATTTAACTCACATGCTTGGATCTTTTGCAGATACTTTATTTTTTTCACTATTCTTCACATTGAATTCTCATTTGGGGCTCCTACTTGATTTGCTTTCCTGGACTTCTTTCGACCTACTTCTAATAGCTACTTACACCCTCACTCCACCGTTTCTCCAGTGGGGTAACTGACTTAGCCATCGCGAAACCTCCAAGTCCACCTTGGCTTACCAGCCGCTTTTTACCTCTGATGAAATCATTTGGTCTGTGTTTAAAGACAAGTGCAACAAAAACAGAACTTTAAGGTAGGAGACTGTTTTAAAATGCCTCATTCTTAGCAAAATTCTTACATAAACAGTTCTTGGGATGCTTATAGATATATTAAAAGTAAGGTTTACAAATAACTCAGCAAATGTGTTCTAGAAGGAAAGAGAAAACCTAGAACAAGCTTAAAATGACCATACTATCTTTTAATTGGAAAAGCTGGTCGTGGGACTTTGTAATACAGTTTAGAAGTGTGTTTCTTAAATTTAATAATCTCATATGGCAAGGGGCTTTAGCACACTGAAATACGACAGTCACAGAAATGATTCCCCCGTCTGTGGTTGGGGGTGACTGTTGGGGCATTTGGTATTGACAGAGCCTGAAACATATGGGACACCCAGAAGTTGTAGGAGGACATTTGACATTTATACTGGGAAATGTATGGGACCGGAGTCAGGCGTTCTGGTCCCAAGTTTTCCATTGACATCGACTAGCCACACTGCCAAGCCAAGTGACAGTCTCCTCTCTGGCCCTCAACGTCCTCATCTTTGGGATAGGTATGCTTAGCATTGGTAATTGCACAACTTTGGAACACACAGGCATTTTAAAGAGTGTGTTCTCAAGCTCTTTATTGTGTTTAATTTCTCTTATAAACTGAAGGCTTAGTTTTGTTATCCAACAAGTACTTAATGAGTACATTGCCTGATTCAGTTCATCAGGAATTCACTTAGGCTCCTGGTGTATAAAATCTGCTTTGAAATATAGAAGATAAAAATATAAATAAGACAAAGTTTTTACTTCCAGAGACTCAGTATTTATCCTTGGAAACTGACAAATTACATGAAAACTCCAGAAGGTACGTGCTATGCCCTATAGTAGATAAACAAGGGGCTTTCTGATTAAATCTAATTAAGGAAAATTTCATAGAAAAGGCGAAGGTTGAAGAGGAGATAGCCTGAGCACAAGTGAGAAATTGCAGAATATGTTTCCTAAAATATATTTCAAAAGATATTAATAGGATTTCCTTTTTTGTGGGAGAAAAAAGATGCCATAGTCAAATAATACTAAATGAGGTTGTTACTGTGCAATAATTGTTGCTTACTATTGTTTTGAGGTTAAACAAATTTGTGAAGCATTAGGCTCAGTGAAATCGTATGTAGATATTTTACTGCTGTGCCACTAGAATATACTTTTGATATTCTAGAGTTCCTCGTGAATAGCTAAGTGGAACATAAAGTACTTAGCACTTACGAATTTTGCATTGCATGCTCACACAGCCCCCTTTCAGAGGAAAACTAGGTCCAAGGATATACTTTTGAGAAATTGCATAAGAAGATGATATATCCCTGGCTGGCATAGCTCAGTGGATTGAGCGCAGGCCTGGGAACCACACCATCGCTGTTCGATTCCCAGTCAGGGCACATGCCTGGGTTGCAGGCCGGTTCCCAGCGGGGGACTCATGAAAGGCAACCATACATTGATATTTCTCTCCTTTTCTCCCCCTCTAAAGATAAATAAAATCTTTAAAAAAAGAAGATGATATATATCAGTGGAGCAGAATGAATATAGCAAGAGAGATCTGGTATTCATTGAACCAGTTAGAAAATAATAGTTTAATAAAGAGACTGGAGTATGTTTATACACACTCAGAAGCCATTTTCTGTGTCAGCCAGTAGGTGTCAGTGTATGCCAGGTATAGCTTGGTTACATCCAGCAAGGGGAATGCGTAAGAAAATTTGTATTTATTTACCATCTCAAGGTTAATAATGAATTGTATTTTGCTAACACACATACACACAAACTCATAAGAACCCTGTCCTCTTTACACACAGATAAGGTGGAAGGTTTGTTTGTTTGTTCATATATTCAACTGTAGATGGTGTTAGGTTCACATTAGTGAATAAAAACTCCAAAACTCTTGCTCTTGTAGAACATACAATGTAGAAGTGGGGACTAATCTATATCTAGTAGTATGTATTTTGAAGGATATCACTGTTTAACCTGATGACTACGTGAAAATACCCAAAATGCAAAGCTAGTTCTTAGTAAAGGCCTCAGAGACAGATTAACTGAACATCTCATTTCTTTTCCTTGGAGACCTGACCTCTAAATGTTGGCAGAATTACTTGATATCTTGGAATATTTATATAAACTCTGCATGTTTGCTCTGAAATCTATTGAAACAGAAGAAAATATATTTTTAAAAAGTTTAACTCACAATTGTTTTTATACATGAAGATCTTCATTTTTTTATTGATGCACTTGGGACTTTTGCAGGTGACACCCCCCAGTGCTCCCCACCTCCCTTCCATTTCCCCCCACCTTAGTTTTTGTCCATGTGTCTTTTATACTTGTTCCTGTGAATCCTTCCCCTTTTCCCTCGAAATTCTCTCCCCTCTCCATTTTTCATTTCATAGTTTAATTCACTTGTGAGAGTTAAATACCTAATGGTTCTATGTAGATACTTCTGAAAGTGGCTGGCTACCAAATACACAGGACTAGTACAAAAAACTATCTGATCCCCGCCTAATGCAGTGTGTTAATGAGTCAGTGCCAGGTACTGATTCATCAAACATGGTGCTAAGAACAATGAGGTAGTCCAGGAAGATTAAATATAATCCCACCTTCTTAGGATCATTGGGTGTTTCAAGGTATGTGACCATTTTAAAGTATGTCAACACATTTTTTTTCCTCCCTTTCAAAGGTATAGTTTAATCCCTCTGTCCTTTGTGTGTGGTCTAGACTCTGTCACAAAGTGGATGTGACAGAGTATAAATTCTGAGAGTAGGTCATAAAAGGCACAGTGGATTCCTCCTTTCCCTGTGTCAGATTGCTCACTCTGGGAGGGCCCAGCTGCCAGCACCGCAGTGGGGACCCCAGCCCAGCCCTCCCGGAACCAGTGTCCGTGGCCCCTCCTCTCATCTTGGCTGCAGTCTCACGGGAAACTGTGAACCAGAGTCAACCCGGACCAATTGTTTCCGGATTTCTGTCTCAAAGGGACTGAGATGTTTGTTCATTTAAGCTGCCAAGTTTTGGGGCAGCAGCAGATAACTAACTCAAGAGGCAAGTTATGTGCATATATATGTGTATTTTTCTTGGCAAGTATTTAAAGCTTTCATCAGTTTCTAAAAGGACTCCCTAGTCTCCAAAATAAAGCATGTGTTTTATTCAGGAGAAATAAAGCCGTGGGGCCCAAAGAAGTAGAAAGAAAGTTTTCATTGTGGGGGAACATCTCTTAAGTGTGAGCAGTTGATACATATTTGCTCATGAAGACTGGGATTGGATCAGGCCTTAAAAACTGAAATGAACTCACACAGACAGTCATATGGAACAGTTCTCTTCAAAGTGAGCTTCATCACTTTAGATCATTGTAAATAAAATTTCACTGAAACATAGTTGTGCTCACCTATATACATACTGTCTATGGGTACTTTGCCATATAACAATAGAATTGAGTAGTTGTGACAAATGTCCCCTATGCCTAAAATATTTACTATCTGTCCCTTTATTAAAAAGTTTGCTAACCTTTACTTTTTTATACTGAGATGAGATTGGCATTCTTGTGGCACAAAAGCAGTAGCTGAAATGAACCTTTCTAACTGATGAGTGAATGTACTGCAACTCACATAGCAGATTGTCCTACAGGAAAGTAATACATTAACATTTACTCTCCAAGCCCCTCAGGAGTAATTGCTGTCCTGGCCTAAGAAAGATGTGGTTATCTGGGCAGTCCCTGGGGAAATGAGGTTTACAGAGCAGAGGGGAGGGGTCAATGCTGCTGGATCAGAGGTGCACACCCCAGGGCGCCTGGCCCCCTGAAAGTGGCTCTTCAGCCACAGGGGCACAGGTAGGAGAGGACTGCGGCAGTTTATTTCTGTGAAGGAGCGCTTGCTCTCTCTGATTTGCCTCGAAGACTGGACATCTTTTCTTTTTACCCAAAGAATTTTATAAACTTGATCTATAAATGATGCATACCTTGTTTTGAAATAAGATGCTTGAGGGCTGGACTCTAGTCCATTTTCTTGCTAATACCATTTTGTAGAGTGTTGTGAACTCTCATGTCGCTAGCAGCTACTGATTCTTCCAGGTAAAGTGACAGTCACTTTAGTATTGGGCTTCGTTCTGGGACTTCAGGTCTGATTTTTTTCCCCCTGCAGTTAATCTGATACTAGCTGGATTTGCTTTGTAGTTTATGTATTTATTTATTTTAAATGCTCACCTGAGGATATATCTACTCATTCCAGAGGGGGTAGAAGGAGAGAGAGAGGAGAGAAACTTTGATGTAAGAGAGCAAAATTGATCAGTTGCCTTCCATGTGCATTCAACTGTGGACTGAACCTGCAGCTTAGATATGTGCCCTGACTGGGAACCGAACTCGCAAACTTTTGGTTTGTGGGAACTGAGCCGCACCCGCCAGGGGCCACTTCGTAGCTTTCAGTTCAATGTGCTAAATGCTCATCTTTAATATCCAGGACATTTCTCCAGCTTTAATAATACCTAGTTTATAAAAAAGTCTAGAAAGGAAATGGCATGTAGTTGATCATGTCAGTGTCTTATAGAGTCTTTCCCCTAATTTCTGCTGAGTATGACTGGCCAGGTGCTCTGCCTGAAAGCCTGGGAGCCCCCACACTTCCCTGCAGACCTCATGGGGACGTGGTGATGTCCTCACAGGGAATGCAGTCACCTTATTCATGCACCTCTGTTCAAAGCTAATTGTTTAAATAAGAGTTCTGTCTATATTGCTGGTTATGTCAGTGAAAAATACATGTTTTGTCACATCTTATACTTTAGTAGGTGGCCAGTCTCACAGTACTTTAGCTAATTTTCTAAGAGTTCTGACCAAGTTTATAATCTAATTTATTATCTTTCGTTATTAACTGTTTTGAATAAATAGAGAAGTTAGAGAATAATGTAATAAACATCCATTTTTTTACTTTCCAGATTTTTATAAACCTTACTATATTGCCATATTCATTATAGATGGATAGATAATTTTTTAAAATAAGACATTAATAGAGTTGATGCCTCCTTTGAATTTATCTTCTTTATCCTTTCACAGGAGAAATGTGGTATGTGAAATTTGATGTTTATGATTGCCTTGCATACTTTTATTAAAAAAAAGTTTACATATTGTTGACTACCATGTATTTTTTTACTAAGTATGAATACTATACTTTTATTAACTATAAAAATTAAGATTATATACTATTTTCATGTTTTTAAATGCCATGCAAATGGTATTGTAGTATATGCATTATGTTCCAAATTGATTTGCTCCGTTTAAAATTATGTTTTAAGACTTCTCCATGTTTACTTGTAGTTTATTTATTCATTTTAATTGCTATAAAATATTCCTTTGTCAGAATATACTATGACTTATCTATTATCCTTTCAGTGGCCACTGAAGTTGTTTTGATGTTTTTTCATTATAGATAATTCAGCAGTAAGCATTTCTGTATATTTCTTTTTGTTAGTATATATGAGCTTTTCTCATTTTTACACTTAGAAGTGAAATGATTGGGTCTTAGAGTACATCTTGAATATTATTAGGTAATTCCAAATAGCTGTCCAAAGTAGCTATACAAATTTATACTTATACCAGCATCATAAACAACTTCATTGCTTCACACCATGGTCAACATTTTTTGCCAATTTATTACTTTGTTATTATAAACAATATTTTTTTAATTACTAGTGTCAATGACATTAGCTTTAATTTGTAACTTAATTTTAACTTTAATTTTTTTAACATTGTGTTGAGATATTAGCCAATGCAATTAGTTAAGAAAAAAGCTATTATAGGCATAAAAACTAGAAAGAAATAAAACTATTTGTGGATGACATGATTATGTATTAGCAAAACCCAGAAGCATCCATGAAAACACTATTACAAACAATAAAATAACTGATTAAATTATCAAAGTTATTTACAATTATGTTTTTTTAAATATGCTATCAAAAATCACTTAGAATTTGTTGTGGAAAGGAATAGCCCATTTCCCATAGCAAAAAGAAGAAGAAAGAGGAGGAGGAGAAGGAAAACGAAGGGGAGGGGGAGAGTAAGAGGAGGAGAAAGGAGAGGAGGAGGAGGAGAAAAATATATAAATTTAAATGTTCAAATTGTATGAGAAAATTATAGAACAATTCTTCAAAAAGACTGCAAAGATGCCTTAAACAAATAGAAATATATATCATACTCTTAGAGAAAAAGGCTAAATATTATAAAAATGTCACATAGTCCTAAATTAATATATAAACCCAATTTTAAAATTCAATAAAAGTACTATCAGATTTTGTTTTGTTTTCAACTAGACATGTTGATTATATAATCCATTTAAAAACAAACAAAAATAGAAAATCCTAAGAAATACAAGAAGTCAAGAGAGAGTCTAACTCTTCCAGATATTAAACTATATTAAACTGCTACAATTAAAATAGTATGGTACTGACCCATGAATAGAAAGACCATTGGAATTCAATAGAAATAAGTTAGAGAATAGAATATATAATAAAAGTGGCTTATTAAATCAATGAGGAAATATAAATATATAATAGTGTTGGGACAATGAGACATATGCAAGGAAAAAGATAAAATTTTTAATTTTCACATCATACTCTAGGATGCATTCCAGATAGTTTACAGGTTATATGAAAGGAAACCATATAAGCACAAAAACAAATTATGGCTGGTTTCTTCCACCACTTTTGAATAAGGAAAAACATTTTAGGACTCTAAATCTAGAAGCAATAAGATTGATGAATTTGATTATGTAAAAATGAAAATCAAAAACTAAATTAATAAAAACAAAGCAAAAAAAGAATAACTATGAAAACTCTTTGTAAAGTAAACCACAGGCAAAGCTTATAGCCCTTATGTATGAAAATCTACAGAGGAGAAGAAGTCTAACAACGCTAAAGAAAAATGAATTAAAGATATTCAGAGATATTTCATAGAAAAAGAAATGCAAAGAACTCTTAAACATTTAAAAATGTATTTAATCTCACTCCTAATACAAGAAATGCAAAATAAAACTCTTCCTGAGTTTTATTAAATTGGCAGGAGTTTTACAATACAGTCTTACTGGCAAAACTGTGGAAAAATGGGAAATCTCATACACTGATGAAGATGCAAAATGGTGCAGTCTTTATGAAATGAACATGGTAAAATTACAAGTGCATTTACTTTTTGATGGAGAGAGTGCATTTTACCTATTCCAGTCACACCTTGTCAAACATTAAAGGACATGTGCACAGAACTTCAATTTAGTCCTATTTGTACTGTTAGCAAACTAAATGAATGCATGAAACAAAGAAACCCAAGTGTCAATAAGGGGGTGGGTGAATAAATTATGATACAGCCTTGCAATTAAGAACCACACAACTCTAAAAAGAAAGAACAAATATGACTATGATGAAGTGAAGAAAAAGTGAGGAAAATTTTTGCTAAAGTGTAATACTCTATGGTGCAGAAAAGTGTGATACTACCATTTATTGACAGATGATTAGAATATGAGTATATATTTGCCTATACATGTTTTTAAAAGTAATAAACCATAATACTTAAATTGCATATAAAAGGAGAACTAGAAGAGGGTGAACAGAACAAGAATTAGAAGTGAGAACCTCAGTGCACATACAGTTGGTAGCAAAAATGTGTCAAGAGGAAGCGAATGCTCCAAGAGACTATAAAACACAGTGAGTAGACTTTACCTCTTTCTTGGGATATATCCTAATGACAAAAGAAACTACAAAAACATTTTAAAACCTTTTCAATAATCATAGTATTGGCAAGAATGTGGTACTGATATACTGAGAGTATTGCATGTGCATTTTAGGATAGGTCAAATGTGCAATTATGTTGGTGTCATGAGAACTGGGATTTTTGGCATGGAAAAAAGAAGATATGGATGCAAGATTGATGAGGTAAAATAACTGTAATCTTTATTTGAAATAGAATATTAAAATGAATATATAATCTATTTTAATCTTTAAAAAATAATACTTTTTAGCTTTACTCACTGAAGAGAGTTAGAAATAATGACTAACTCAATGTCAGTCCATCACCAGAAGCTGGATTTTTTGATCTCTAAATACCATTTCCCAGTAAAAACAACCAGAACTCCCTGCAGAAGTGTGTAAGACTTCTTGTAAGAACTTGTAATATCTTGTTCTGACGGAAAACACATTGGCAGTTATTATCAGGGTCATGTCAGATGACTCAGGAGACAACTTGAATGGGCTCCACTCGCTAAAGATGGGTCATTTTGAGTCTTAAAAAGGATAATAACTTAATAGTAAGGATAACACAACAAATATTAGATCCACAGTTCACAATGATACTAAAAAAATTATTGGTCATTGCTTTTGGTAAATGCTAGTGAACCATCTTATTGCTTTGAAAACTGGAAGATGAAGGGAGAAATCTAATGTTTATTCTGCCTTTCCTTTCTGAATTGTACCTCAGAGTAACCAAATTAATGATGAGGAGAAGTTTCTTCCATATGATTATAGCTGATAAATGAAAAGAAATCATAGAACCAGGATATCACCACTCCCTGACCTATCGTGAAATAATGGAACTGGGTAATGATCATCTTTGGATGCTAATAATATCAGACAGAGAGAGAGAAAGATTGTTTGATTACATTCCTCCCAGTAGAGGTATGTAACCCTACCTATGAAGTAATCCACACTGGAAAACTACAAGACAAACAACCTGAATTCGTCAGCAAAAAATTAGCAAGAGAATAAAATAAAAGATAAAGGAAAACTAATCGAGTAAAAGAAACATGACTTACCAGCCAATTTTGATGTATGGACCTTATGGGGATCACATTTTAAACAAACTAAAAAAAAAAATCTACTTGAACAACAATTAAAAAAAATAAATTCAAAAAAAGAAAACCAAAAAAAAAAAAGAAAAGAAAAAAATCTTAAAATAGGTTAGGACATATGCTCATTTGATGAGATTGAAGAGTTATTGTTAATTTTTTAGGTATGATAATATGGATATAGTATCTTAAAATGAGTCCCTATGTTTTAGAGTACATACTGAAGTATTTACAGATGAGATGATAGTATTTGTGGAATTTACTTTAAAAAATCCAGGGGTGGAGGGGGTTTGTTTGGGAATATAGCTGAAGCAAGGGCAGCCATGAATTGATAATATTGAAGCTGAGTAATGGGGTTATTTGGTTCATTATACTATTCTCTCTACTTTTGTATATCTTTCAAATTTTTTGACAGAACTTTTTTTTATTTAGACCAAATGATTTTTATTTAGAAACAGAGGCCATTTATTATAGGTTACTGCTTACTTGTTCATCAGTTCATCCTTCTAAGAAATAATCATCAAATGAAGTCTTAATTTGGTGTTCTTACAGTTGTGTTCGGTAAGATGTACTTGAATTGAAAATCAACTCTCCATTCTTCAGCTAGGTCAGAATATACACTACTACTTTATTCCTCTTGAAAAATGAGAATAAAATAACTATGTAAAAAATATTCTATTATGTCTCAGAAAACCATTTATGGGCCTTATTGAGAGAAGTGGGGGAAACGACTTGTAAATGGACACTTTTCCAAAAGTTTCTTAGAACTAGACGACTGTTTTTGATAGAATTATATTATCAATGTCAATAGGTTTACAGGCCAGTCCATAAAAGTCTGCTAATCCGTAACAAAATATTTGTGGTCTACAAATCTGACGGAATACTAAGGGTTCAGTATAGGCAAAAATGAAATAGTCTGTCTAGAAAAATGCTTTCTTTCTTTTTCTGTTTCATAAATTACTTTATTTTTGTTCAATTACAGTTGTCTGCATTTTCTCTTCAAGACTCCCTCCCCCCGCCACACCCTATCCAAACCCACCTCCCTCCCTTGCTTCCACCTTCCCCCTTGGTTTTGCCCATGTGTCCTTTATAGTAAATGCTTTCTTAACCGACTTCAGCACTCCAGAAGGTCACTGCTCTGCATCTTTAAAGCAGTGAGTTTCATTGTACTCCAGATCGTTCAGTTGCCATATGCTTGCACTCTAAAAGCAAAAAACAGTAACATTCTTATCACCTGTGACTTGGACTTCTCTCATTTATAGATTAAATACTTCTCTCATTTATAGATTAAATATAGAAAGAGCAGAGATTATCTGCAAACGAATGATCTCAATAATAAAAACCCGCCTTTCATGCTGTTTTTATAAATTATTTGATATTCACAAGAAACTGTTAAATGGTAAGTATTATTACCCACATTTTATAGCTGAAAGACTGAGAGGTTCAAAGGGTAATGAAAAACCCTTGGGAGTCAAAGGAACTGGATATGAGTCCTGACTCTTCTATGAGACCATGTCATTTAACCTTTTGAACTTCAGTCTGTTTGTCTGTAAAATGAATATAATGAAACCCCATTTTACATCATCTTAAAGACTAAATAAACTGATATATGTGAATGATAATATATAGGGTACTATGCAAATGTTTATTCTGCACTAATGATGAAGATCATGGTAGGGCTGTTTTACTATGTACATGGTCCCTAGGTTGAAAAACTAGAATGATAAGAAGACTCATTGGTATAATATGAGGAAATGGAATGTTAAGGCGAACAGGGATGTTTAGCTTACAGAAGAGTCAGGAGGAGTTGGATGTTGTCATATATTTTCTGAAAGGCTCAGGTTCTGAAGACTAGATTTCACTCAATTTAAAGAACTTTTTTTGCAGTCAGTTTTTCTACTACTGCGATTTTTCAAGCAGAACCATACAGCCACATGTAAGGAACATTGCAGGGGGGCTTCCTTATTTTCTGCTCAGTTCATACCTGAGGTTCTATTACTGAAATCTAACAACTTTCTGGAGTTGGGTAAAGATTCCTGGTGATTTTAAGGTCTAAGAAACACTCATGATGATGTCCTGTAATGGGATAAAAACGGCAGAAAATGATCTATAAGCTGATGTTTAACAATTCACCTAGTCAATATTTATTAAGCACTTACCACATTGCAAGATGATGTCCTAAGTACCAAAGCATATTTATTTATTCATTTTTTATTTTTATTTATTGATTTGAGAGAGAGAGTGTGCCATTGATTTATTGTTCCACTTACTTATGCATTCATTGGGAGGTGCTTGTACGTGCCCTGATTGGGGATCGAACCCATAATCTTGGCATATCAGAATGACACTCTAACCAAGTGGGCTGTCTGGCAGGGCTTGGTACCAAAACATTTTTAAAAAGCCATCTCTAGTGTTTCCTTATTAGAACATAGAAGATTCTGTTCTGTTTTCACCTTCTCTCACCTTTTAAATGTACTATGGCAGTCTTGATCTTCCCAGGCCTGGTAAGGGAAGTGATAGAATGTTAACATTGCCCACTACTTATGTTCTTATTATCCCAACTGATTTAGTTTCCAATTTTGTTGGAACTCTCCTGCATAGACTTTAATTCTCCAGGGTAGAGTCAAAATGTGTTGAAATGACCTCCTAAAAAAAGCAAGGGAAAATATATCACCTAACACAAAGTATATTTTTGCATCCTAGCCTCTGAGGATAAAATGTGGTTAGATGAGTAATGTATCAGAACCTTAATGCTATTTAAACATATGGATGAGTGCATTGTGTATATTTTGTGTATTTAAAATTGAGGCTTTCGTTGCAACAATGTCTTTCATTTGGTGTACTTCCTGGTGATTTATCATAATAGACTGCTTTAAATCATCTGAAATAGCAAGACATATGAATTTCAACAATAACTTCCCCAGAGCTGGAGAAGTCAGCAGGAGCTCAAACTGCTAGGTAGACAGTTTGTTTGTTTGTTTTTTCAAACTCATATGCAAGTGTAAAACTTTTATGAGGCTGCTTTAACAAGGCCCTTTGGGATTTAGTGTTATTTATCTAAACTCTTATTAAAAATGAAAACTTTTCTATGTTTAGCCTGGTAAAGCAAAACTGATCTTACCAATATTGTGAGCTGGAAGAATGAATATTGTTTTGCAAGCTGACTCAAAAATAAAGTTCAGAGACTTTGGGGCTAGTGTCTTCAGTGTGGACATTATGGTAATGGGATAGTGACAGTATATAACTTATATAAATAGCTTATTTAATAAAATAACTTATTCAAATGACTTCCAGCCCTGGAGGAGCCCTGTTTCCTAGAGCACTGCAGTCTCCATTGGAGTCAAGTTGCCCCAGAACTCTTGTTCCCTGGTACAAGTGAGCACCTTTTTATTTATGGTATCTGCACTTGTTGGAGTGTATCTGTGATTTCTGCCCTCCTTCACTGAGAAGTGGGGCATGGGAGAGAGGATGTTTCTAAGATTAATGTGCCAGAATCACTCTGCACATAACCCAGGGGAAGAGCTGGAGCTGCTGCAGGAAAATTTTTGTAATCTTGAAACGTGTTCAGCTTCTTTGTAGGTATGTTCTGGTTTGATGAGTCTGGGTTCTGCAGTAAATCTATTCTGAGACAGACCCTGGGAGCTAGGATATTAAATTATCTTTAATGCAGTACAGTTTTAGGCAGTGAGGACATTATGTGGGGAGAGAGCAAATATTGCAAAATCAGGGTCAAGATCTTTTGCACTTTTAAGAGTTTATCAGAGTCAATTTAGCCTGGGTGTGTCCATTCCTCTTGCAAAAAATTTTCTGATGAGAAGGTGGGTGGACAAATGGGTGACCGCCTGGGGAAAGAGGTTGGGCAGAGAGATGGACAGACAGAACTACTTAGTCATTTTTGGTAAGAATTATTGGTGAATAAGTTTCTGTGCTACAGAGTGAGTTTTATTTTAAAAAAGGACAGGTTTATCTGAATGAGATCATGGTTAGTTAATTCAGAATTTTGAAGACATTTATAAAGTGACCAAAAATGAAAACTATTAGCCAGAGAGCACTTTTGGATTTTATTTTAAGGGTCTTATTTCAACCGTCAACCGCAATAGTACTAACATAAGTCATTGGAAATAATGCATTACTAGGTGGAGTCCGGGGGCTTGCCACCTCTTCATGGGAAGTGAAGGTGCTTCCGCGACAATAGAAATAAGAGGACAAAGCACACAGATGATATTTGTAAGAAGGGAAGTACAGAACCTCCAGCTGGCAATTATGGTTTAGAGTGTGAAGGAGACAAAGGACAAACACCAGGAGAGATGATGATGGCAGAAATATTGGCTAAAGGTCAGCAATAGAGGCAGTACAAGTATAAAAATTTAAACAGGTCAGGAAATGTCGAAGTGAACTGAGCTTTAAGGACTTCTGCAAGAATCTCAGAGCAGTTGCAAATGAGAGGAAGACTGCATGTACACTGGGTTTTAACTCTTCGACTTGAGCAACTGTTTTAACAGTGGAGTTGCTAGGCACTGTCAGGAATAGACTATTTTAATTTTGGAGAAACCCAACTGTTAAAACAGCTGTTTGGTCTGATTAGACTTAAGCTGGCTCTGCTTAGGTTGCAAAACCTAGTGGGATCACAGTGCCAGGCCGGTTGGATGTTATGATTTTATTGGACATTACAAAAATATGAACAGATCCTAGGCTGAAGGTTATGTTGGACACTGACTCTCCAAAGAAGCCAGATTCCTCAGTTTTGTTTTTACAAAGTGCTAAGGCAGATAACTTTGGGCTTTTACCTCGTTCCAAGTTCATGGGAATTATCTGAAATAATTTTGCCTTATATTCCTTGGATGCAGGTGTTTTTCCTGGCCCTAATCAATAAAAAAGAAGAGGCTCCCTAGTTTTATGATCATCTCTTAATAATAGGTATTATAATGGCAAAGTCACCTCAAGTAGTCATTTTTATTATTTATTCTGTATCTTCGTTTATCTAAGTAAAGAATTCTGTTTATAGCAGCCACCACATTTGTCACTTTTTAGCCAAAACATTTTTAATGTCTAGAACAACTTGAATGATGCTCACTATAATAAATATATTGGATGCCACATTTATCATCTCAAGTACCTTTTTCCCTGGAAAAAACTGCTGATTAGATTAGTTTCAGGTAAATTAAACACCTGAAAAACTGGTTATGATGATTTGATTTCTTGCATAGAAAACTAATTTTACTTGATGCAATGTTAATACATATCTTAAACATTCAAAGACAGGTTTCATTTCATATATTTTCAAAAATGAAAATAGGTTTACTTTTCATGTGATTGCTAACATGGCCATGTTAGTGTAAACGTCTGGAGGAAAACAAAGCAGGTTCTTTTCATCTTGGTTTCCACAGAAAACTGCCCACATTTTGTTACTCTTCCTCGCATATATTATGGCTTTATGTTCATATGCAGGGTGGGGCAAAAGTAGGTTTGCCATGTTTTATATGGAAAATAATATAATAAATAAAATAATTATATGAGTTATTAAATTGTTTTATTAATTAATAATATTAAATTATTTTATTTAATAATTATATAAGAGTTATATAATTATTTTATTTATTATACTTAATATATACAATCTTAATATACTAAGATTGTACCTTAGTATATTATCTTATCATATACATTATATTAATTCTCTGTGCTTCACATACAACTGTAAGCCTACTTGGCCCCACCCTGTATTCAGAAAGATATGATTAGCATATTTAACAATACATAAAAAATTGATTTTAGCTGTATATGTCACTTTTTATTTTGCTTTTTCTTTTTAAATTGTCAAAATATTGTGACCATCTTTTCCTGTGAACAGATCTACAATCGTCATTTTGGTCTTGATTTTTAGGAGTTTTATACTTTGTAGTGTTGATTTATTGTTGCTAGTTTCTAAAACTCAGTGTTGTAAGTAATTAAAAAGCAGAATTGAAGATGTTAATAAAAGATGAACTCAAATTTCAAAAGTACAATTTTGCTACTTTCACTGAAAAATGTTTATTTTGATAACTAAAGCAAGTTTATATGTTTTGAATGTATCAATCATTTAATAATAAATACTTGGTTATAAGTGAGATACTTTTGTTATTTTAAAATTAAAAAAAATAATAAGCTTTTTTGTTGGATCATCAAGAAATATTGTTTAGTTTTCTCCCTATTTTCCTTGGCTAAAGTCTTAGCAGACTGGACTCATATTAACATTCACAAAATATTTCTTGCTATCTATGTATTGGTTTAGAGGATGACAATATTTTTATATTGACAGTATGATACATTACTGTTTAAAAGAAAACAGAACAAGTTAGCTTTTCTAGCTCTCCTCGTACTAGTAAATTCAGATGCTCAACTGCCTTTCTCCAGTCTCTGAGAGTAACTTTAAAAGCTTTTTAGAATATGGATTTCTTGAATACACCATATGTAGCACATGCCTACCGCTCTGTACCCCCCAGTTGTACACACATATACCACACAGGGTGATTAGCCACATTTTAAATGTCTTTTTCACACCTTGGAATCAGGTATTTACAATTCCCTTTCCAGAAGGGAAGGGATGTAGAACAGTGAAAGTCATCTGTCATCCAAACGAGTCAGAGGTAGCTCCTTTCAAGGACGTGGTTGCGAGGAAAGAGAAGCCACATATTACACAGTCTTTGTAAAAATTGTGGCCTTTGGAGGTTTCAGTATAATTTCTCTTAGTTTCCAGAAGCTTTCATTGAATAAAATTTTGCCTTGGAAAAATTGAGCCAAATAATCCCCTCTTTGACTCAAGATGCTTTTTTAGGGGATGCTTCTTAATCCATAAAATTATTGAATCACACTTTGGAACATATCTGCGAGTGCCTATACTCAGATCATTTTAGGGTCAGCTCATGGGTAAATAATATCTATAAAATTTAGGAGACTGTCAGGCCTGATCTGGTGGATCTTATTGTTCACATTTATTAAGGTACACATAAATCAAATTACTACAGGGGAATCGAATTTAAGTTGATACAAATGAATCTTCTATATACAAGGTAATTTTAAAAGGATTCTCCTACCTTTTAAAAGGTAGAAGACAAGAAAAGGAAATGAAAGGCATCTAAATAGGAAAGGAGGAAACAAAACTGTCATTGTTTGCAGATGACATGGTAGTGTACATGGAAAATCCTATAGACTCCACCCAAAAACTGCTTGACCTAATAAATGAATTCGGCAAAACAGCAGGTTCCAGAGTCAATATCCAGAAATCAAAGGCATTTTTGTATAACAACAATGAAATAGCAGAAGCAGAAATCAAGAAGAAAATCCCATTCAATATAGCAAAAAGAAAAATAAAATACTTAGGAATAAACCTAACCAAGGAGGTAAAACCACAGAAAATAAACCTGTATTCAGAAAATAAACCTGTGTACAGAAAACTACACAGCACTGAAGAAAGAAATCAAGGAAGACACAAACACTTGGAAACATATACCATGGTCATGGATTGGAAGAATTAACATCATCAAAATGTCCATACTACCCAAAGCAGTTTACAGATTCAATGCGATACCTATTAAAGTACCAATGGTATATTTAACAGACATAGAACAAACACTTCAAAAATTTATATGGAACCATAAATGACCCCAAATAGCTGCTGCAATTTTGAGAAAGAAAAGCAAAGTAGGAAGGATCACAATACCTGATACCAAACTGTATTACAAGGCCACTGTAATCAAAACAGCCTGGTACTGGCATAAAAACAGGCACATAGACCAATGGAACAGAACAGAGAGCCAGAAAAAAAAACCAAGTCTCTATAGTCAATATTCAACAAAGGAGGCAGCAACATAAAATGGGGTAAAGATAGCCTCTTCAACAAATGGTGTTGAGAGAACTGGAAAGCTACATGCAAAAAAAACGAAGCTTGAGCACCAACTTACATAATACACCGAAATAAATTCAAGGTGGATAAAAGACTTAAATATAAGCTGTGACACCATTAAAGTCCTAGAGGAGAACATAGGCAGGAAAATCTCAGATATTTCATGCAGCAACATTTTTGCCAATATGTCCCCTAGAGCAAGAGACATAAAGGAAAGAATAAACAAATGGGATCACATCAAAATAAAAAGGTTCTGCGTGGCTAAAGAAAACTATTAAAAAGAGAACCAACCATATGGGAAAACGTATTTGCCAATGATACCTCAGACAATGGATTAATCTCCAAAATATATAAAGAACTTACATGACTCCACTCTAAGAAGACAAGCAACCCAATTAAAAAATGGGCAAAGGACTTGAACTGACACTTCTCCAAGGAGGACATACAGAGGATCCAGTGTCACATGAAGAGATGCTCAACATCGCTAGCTATCAGAGAGATGCAAATTAAAACCACAATGAGATACCACTTTACACCAGTCAGAATGGCCATCATAAACAAAGCAACAAACAACAAATGTTGGAGAGGTTGTGGGGAAAAGGGGTCCTTAGTTCACTGTTGGTGGGATTGCAGACTGGTACAACCATTATGGAAAACAGTATGGAATTTTCTCAGAAAAATAAAAATGGATCTGCCTTTTGATCCGGCAATTCCACTGCTAGGATTTATATCCTAAGAATCCTAAAACATCAATTTCAAAGAACCTATGCACCCCAATGTTCATAGCAGCACAATTTACAACAGCCAAGTGCTGGAAGGAGGAACCTAGGTGCCCAGCAGTAAATGAGTGGATAAAAAAAACTGCTACATTTACACAATGGAATTCTATGCAGCAGAAAGAAGGAGCTCCTACCTTTTGCAACAGCATGGATGGAACTGGAAAGCATTATGCTAATCAAAATAAGCCAGGAGGTGAAAGACAAATACCACATGATTTCACCTTTAACAGGAACCTAAACAACAAAACAATCAAACAAGCAAAATATAACCAAAGATACTGAAATACAGAACAGACTGACAGTGTCCAGAGGGGAGAGGGGAGGGAACTTCAGGGGAAAAGGGGAAGGGTTTACAGGAGCAAGTATAAAGGACACATGGACAAAAATTAGGGTGGGTGGAAATGAGAGGGAGGTGGGGAGGCTGGGTGGATGGGCTGGAATGGGAGTAAAAGACAGAAAACTGTACTTGAACAACAATTTTAAAATAATTTTTTTTAAAAAAAGGATTCTCCTACCTTACCTGAAATAGGTGTGGCCAGAGCTGGGCTTTCACATTACCAGTTACACTGACATGGGACTTCCCAAAAGGCCTGAAGTGTTTTTTTTAAGTATATTTTATTGTTATGCTATTGTCCCATCTTTTTTTCTCCCCTCTCTCCCCCTCCACCCTGTAATTTCATTCCCTCCAGTATCCCCCACTTAGTTCATGTCCATGGGCCATACATATAAGTTCTTTGGGTTCTCCATTTCCTATACTGTTCTTCATGAGGACATTTTCTAAAATCAAGAATTCTTGGTCTGGCCAGGTAGCTTGTTGGTTAAATCATCATCCTGCTAGGCCAAGGTTGTAGGTTTGATCCCCAGTCAGGACACTTGCAAGAATCAACCAGTGAATCCATAAATAAGCGATACAACAAATTGATTTCTCCCTCTCTCCCTTCCTCTCTCTCTCTCTCTAAATTAAAAATTTGAAATCAAGGATGCTTGCAGAAAGAACACGGGTAGGTTAGTGATTTTGGCATTTAGGTTCTTTTCTCATGGAGGGACATAATTTTTAGTGATTGGGATTTGTCTTCTAATGGATCAGAGAGAGCCACTTGCGACTTAGGGTTACACAGTTCAGTTACTAATATCTCAGATACCGAGATGGGTCAGGCTGAATTCATCTGAACTGAGTTACACTATTGCCAGCTGCCGTCTTGTGAAGAAAGGGTGTACGGATTTCTAAGAGAAAGCCATCCGAAAGTGTAATAAAAGCCAGGGATGCTGGAGACAATAGTATTCTACAGAAGCAAGGGAGGGAAGGGGAGGGTTGGATGTGGCGCAGACCACCAGGATACAGTCCCTCCTGAAGCCACAGACTGGTGGTGCTCCAGCAGGTCATATCTCTTTTCTCTGCTGAGACCAAACATGCTTTCCCCGTCAATCTCACCACAGTCACTGACAATCAGTTTGAACCAGAAAATGAAGAAAACCTGTTTGTTATACCGGGCCTAGGAAATAATAAAAGAAGAAAAATTCTCAAACCCTTGCTTTGTCCTTAAAGCATCAGAAACACATTTATATCCATGTTGGCAAAAAACAAACTCCGGGGCAGAGTGGAGATGAATGAACATGGTTAATGAACGTGCCGGCTGAGTTGGCCCCTCTCCTGGGACAGGGGATCCGGTGATGCCCAGGGTAAGGCTTACTGTTAAGAATGTTATTACAGTGGGTCTAATTTATTATGTCTGAACCTTCTTATGCTGACATCCAGTTAGGAAAATGCCTAAAAGATTACATGTCTCAGCCTCCTTTTCAACGGATTTCCTATGGTGATAGAATGTGGTAAAAAGAATGGGAGGCTGGAGGCTTTCTCTTTAAAAATGCTTTGAAAATTTTTCCTAAATAGTTATGTTACATTTATTAATATGCTAACACAAATATTGTGGTATGTAATGAGTATAAAATGGAACTCTTTTTAATATTTTATGAAAAATGATAAGTTAGAGATCAGATTTTAACCAAAAGCAATGGTTCTTACTCGGAGTCCATGAGTCTCAAAAATGTGCTAACTGCAAGAAGCCAGGCAGGAGTGAGGACGTGAGCACTCTGGAGCCACAGGCGGCTTAAGAAACACTCGAAATTATGTGTGGAATTTTCTTTGCATAAATGAATGCTTCTGTGGAGAGAGAGTGTATAGTTTTAATCACCTTGTCATTGACCTATGACCTTAAGATGCTTTAAAAAGCACTATTTGGAAGCCTTTCTTTAAAAAATTTTTTGTTCTTTGTCCTCCTTTATAAATATCTGTTTTCTTATCATAGAGGTTTCTGCCTTTGGCCTGTGATTTTTAAAGATTTTTGTTTGTTTGTTTTTTAATAATATGGTTTTAAAAACCATAAAAACCCTTATGGGCTTATGGGATTATTGCAGTTTCTTAAATTTTCTGGAAAGATTTTAAATTTATTTTTATATTTATGTCTTTAATGCATCTTTGATTTAATTTGGAATATGTGTAAGATAACTTTTAAAATTTATTTTCTTTCGAATATACTTAGGCGTATTTGAAATTTTCTACAACGAAAAGTTAAAAAATCTGTAGGTGTAGCTGGCTTCTTAGATGGACTTCTGACCATGACCTTTCTGATGATGCCACTTCTTATTGTGAAGTTGCCAGCAGATGTGTTCATAGGCTCAGCTCCTTCCTCTAGTAAAAGTGTGGTCAGTTTACGGTAATTCCTTTGTTCTCAACAACTGCTACCTTGCTATAATAAAGTCATTTATAAAAAGACAAAATGTTTTATTGTTTTTTAGCATGAGTTAATACATTTAATTTGGAGATTTCCTTGTGGATATTGTCCTTAAAGCAGACTCATTTTCCCCATTACCTCTGAGAGAGAGAGATCTTATCTTTACAAGTTTACAGATCTATGGGCAAAGTTTGAAAGCCAGTTTTCAGGAATTGTGTCCCTAAATTTCTTCTCTCAAGATCCCATTAACTCAGAGACTTGAAAAACAATTTTGACATTGCGATTAGAAAGCACAAATGTTTTCTACAATTTTCAAAGGAAATACTATAATTTAAAGAAATGCTGTTCATTATTTAATGAAACTTATCTTGAAGTTTATAAGCATTAATTGGTATGTATGTTTTTTAGGTTCTATTTTTATAAATTAGTACCTTGAAAATATTTTAATATATGGAATTAATATGGTTTATCATAATGGATATAGCAGTACATTTAGTTGTTTCAGAATTTTGTGTTGACATTGCATAAGAATTTAAAAATTTTTGAATCCTCATCCAAATGATGTTTTAAATAGTTATTTTTAATGATTGTAGCACTAAATTGTGGTCATTTGCCTGCTTTGGTATTTTGAGAGCTTATATATATATTTTTTACTTCTATTAGCACTGATTTTGTACTGAATTTATTCCTGGACCATAAGTTTTTGTGTCTTCAGTGATATCTTTTTTTCTTCCGTGCAACCTCCTCTTCTGGTTTAGAAATAGTCTGCTCCTTCTCAGTGAGGATCATCCCATTGTGGCAGTGAGCGCCCAGGTGTGGGGTCATCCACCATGACCTCTGTAAGTTCCAACACCCTATCTTGGGAGCTTTGTTCACCTGGATGTGCTCAGTGACCAGAGAACCTACATCTGAACCCTTAAGTTCAGCATTACTCTCTGCATTTTTAGCATGTGCAGTAAAAAGTCAGTATTATTTTTGGACCACCAGCCCTGAGTCTAGCCTTATTGTTTGTCCTGGGCACGTCTGCCAGCTTTACTATTGTAAGGACAGAATGGTACACATTGCTCCTTTGAAATGACATCCTTCAGATACTTGGTGGCTTTTCGGTTATGCATACCGTTGATGGCCTGGGCAATTCAGTGAGTGTTGTTAAAGAGAACACGGAGATTTGAACCTCTTGATTTACGTGATTTTGTGGGAAGAGAAGAGCATAAGTTTATGGGTCTGTTGCGATAGCTTTGAAATTGAATTTTAAAAATCTACAGGTATAAACACTGTTGTATTTTAATATCGTTAATAGGTTCTTTGCTTTCTTAGGACTTTCTAGGATTGAAGAGTTCAAAACCACTACTACACTATGAGAAACATGAAATTTAAAGATTTTTATCTTCAGCTCTCTTATGCCATGTTATTTTTTCTTCTCTATACAATTATGTTGAACTCATTTGAAATATTTTAACTTTTGGTAAGTTAGTATATCATCTCTACTGGTTATTTTCACCTAGTACCATTAAACAACCTCTGTGTTTCCTAGAAGACTGTATTGCTTTTGTATTTTCTCAAGTTCTTACTTACTATTGACTGGTGGTTAATTCATTCTCAATTTCACCATTTTTGTTAGAAGTGATGAAAGTGACTTTTCCCCCTACTCCTTGCCTCTTTAAAAATAGATAAGCTATTATTGCTTCTCAGGGGGATTTTGTGTCAAGGCAAAAGTTTAGAAATAAGGATGATGTGTCCTCTACTTGCATTTTGGTCTCTTAGACCAAGGTCACCTGGCTGACAGTCCTGGTCTCCCAGGAGAGCTTTTACTCTCCCAGTACTTTAAAAGTCACAGAAATAGGTTTCAATTGATGTTTAGTTTATTGTTCCTTTTTAAGTGCTTCTCATATTGATTTCATAGTGGCAGATTACTGATAATCTGTGATGTCTTTGCAGGACATACCAGAAATAATCCAAATGCTGGATTATTATAATCCTATGTTTTTAACATGTTTTTATCATTAACAGAAGTTGGTACTGATTTGAGACATGGGTATATAGTCTCAAATATCACCTCAGGCTTAATCAACACATGTCCTAAATTCCACATCATGAGTTTGGTGATTGTTTTAAGAAAAACTGGATTTTTAGTATGACAGACTATTTCCCCCCTCTTTCCTTTCTGCTCTCTGTTCTTTATTTCTTAGTAACTAAATTTTTTAAAATATGAACACATTAACTGAAATGTTGGGGGCAAGTTACCATAATATTCTGTCTTGGTCCCCATTTATGGATGTTTCATGTGATTAGAATATTTATTTGATTAAAATTATAGAGAAAAATTTATAAATTTTAACATTAAAAAATAAGTCCTGGGGTTAATGAAAAATATACTGTGGGAAAAGTACAACATGCATATTGGGAACTTTAGCCATATCAGGTCCAGCTGGGTTGTCTAATTTCAAAAATAAGATTGTTAAAATTATTTAAAAATGGGACTTTCTAAAATACCTAAAATTTACGTCATTATTTGCCTTTATACTTTTCAATTTTATTGGGTAGACTTGGTTCAAGAACATGTAGTATACTTTAGCCTTGTTTATGACGTAGTAAAAAGAGCACAAGATTTGGAAGAGGGTTATGCTTGAGTTGCTTTTCCATCCCTTACTAACTGTGTGATCAGGACAACATTCTTCACCTTTCTGAGCTTCAATAGGGAGGAAAATTGTTAAATTGAGGATTAGATTTAAAATACCAGTGTCACATTTACATACCATACTAATGTTTGTAATTACGTAAAGACATGAATAACTAACGTGTTCAAGTACTTTGTCTTTTCTTTGTGACTATGGTTATTATTAGTGTGATGAGTGTCCATTGTGTAAGTTCCAATGGTTTGGTACATTGGATATGTTGTATGTGAACTTCAGGATCTTAGGAGGAAACTAGGCCTGCCATGAATGATTGTTAGAGAGCACTTGACAGTGAATGACGAGGCAGTGCTGGTGTAGTTTAATTTCTATTTGCACGTCCTTTTTTAAGTATATTTTACTGATTATGCTGTTACCGTTGTCCCAATTCTTTTTCTCCCCTTTATCTTCCCTTTGTCCTGCACCACCCCCCACCCTCCAGCATTCCCCCCACCACCTCGCTTCATGTGCATGGGTTTGTACATGTAAGTTCTTCCGCTTTTCTGTTTCCTATACTATTCTTAAGCTCCCCCTATTTTATTCCTACCAATTGTGCTTCTTACTCCCTGTATCTCTCCCTACTACATTCTATCTTTCCCCTCCCCACAATAACCCTCCATGTGACCTCCATTTCTCTGATTATGTTCCTGTTCTAGTTTGCTTAGTTTTTGTTTGTTTGTTTTTTATATTCAGTTGTTGATAGTTGTGAGTTTGTTTTCATTTTACTGTTCATAGTTTTTTATCTTCTTTTTTATAGGTAAGTCCCTTTAAAATTTCATATAATAAGGACTTGGTGATGATGAACTCCTTTAACTTGACCTTATCTGGAAATCTGCCCTTCTGCTCTAAATGATAGCTTTGCATGTCCTTTTTGATAGATCATATCATAGTCATTTACCCTATTGACACCTTTAATTAACACTTAAACATTTCTTTCTCTCTGCCAGGAGTTGCATCTACATCATAACATTAATTTATCTCTGAGTATAAAAATAATACTTGGAAAATAAGAAAGCACATAGAAGAAAATGTATAAAACAGGTTATTTCCCTCTAATAGAAATATCCATTTATATGTATTATATTGCCTTCTAACCTTTTTTTCTCATTATATAACTGTTTTGCTTATCATGACATATGGGTATTTTCCCATGTTTATCTTTACTACCTTTCTTGTTCAAGTTTTAGAGTATATATATAATAAAATAGCTGCCTAAGAATAAAACTACCTCTTGCAGAGAAATGTAAATACTCTTAAGTATTAAAATACTTCTCAAACGAAAGAGCTAACATACAGGGGAAACAAGCGTTGGCAGGTTCAGTTACTTGTGGTTTGCTTGGAGAGGAGGATGACTTGTGGTCCTGAGCTATCAGCGTGGTGACTGGGCAGAGCACAGGCTTTGCACTGGGGCTGAGTTGAGTGAATCCTGGTTCCCTCACCTATTAATTGTGTGATGTTGGACAATAACTTTACTTCTTCGAACTTTGGTTTCCTCATCTTTAAAGTGTTGTGAATAATGCCTGCCATTTAGGGCTACTATCTTTTTAGAGACAATGGTTATAAATAAAGTATCTGGCCCATGGCCTGAACATGTTAGGCAGGGGGTAAACAATAGAAGAAGCCTAAGACACAAAATTTAAGCATACATTATGAAGAGCATGGTACATGTTAAATTAAAATACCTCTGTTCTTTTTTTTTTTAAGATTTTATTTATTTTTTTAGAGAAGACAAGGGAGAGAGAAAGAAAGGGAGAGAAACATCAGTGTGTGTTTGCCTCTTGAGTGCCCCCTGCTGGGGATTTGGCCCACAATCCAGGTATATGCCTGACTGGGAATCAAACCAGCGACCCTTTGGTTCACAGGCAGGCACTCAATCCACTGAGCCACACGAGCCAGAGAACAATACCTCCATTCTAAAAATATTTATTTGTATAATTCACTGTTTCCCTTTTCACTTGTAAAAATGTATGACTTCCACAGGAGGAGTAGAAAATGATGAAAAAGTGATGCTGCCTCAGAGATGATCTCTATGCTGGCAGAGTCCTTAACTATGAGCCGTAGCAAGCCCCTGTCCGGGTTGCTGTGATCACTTCAGTCTTGGGACACACTCACTGAAGGGATGTGGAGGATTCACAGATGAGTTCGCAATCCAAGGCAGTGTCACGTGACCTTTGCTGCAAGTGATCCAGTTCAGGGAAAGCAAAAACCTTTTCTGTGCACTTACAAAAGAAAACATCAGAATGAAAATAGCTTTCATGATCCCTGTTGTGGGTGGTGGGGTAGAGGATATAAATTCTGAAATCTTCAATTGCTTATTGAACATACAAGTATAAGTGAAAAGTTGGTATTTATTTTAGCCAGTAACAAGGTAAATCCTGGGTGTATCTGAGGAAGAACAGCAGTAATCTAATTCTTATTTCCACATTAGACTGCCACGTTAAAGGAATCCACAGGTTCTGGTTGCTCGTGTCTGATCTCGGATGAGTCAGAGATACAGACACAGCTCAAATAGGAGCACAAGCAGGGTGGTGATAAGTGTTGTAAGGGACCCAAGTATGGTATTTAGCAAGTGGTTCATTCTTATGATGGAAACAGGAAGATATCTCCAAGAAAATGATAAGTAAGTGGATCTTGTAGGATGAACAGAAGTTAACTGGGAAGGCTGACAGCCTTCCAGGCCCAGAAAACGGTGTGACAAATCATAGGGTGTGTGGCGTGTAGCACAGGTCAGAAAACGGAAAGTAGCTGTGGTTAGCCAGGGGCACAGGAAGGTGCTGGGTGGATGAGCCTAGAGCCACTACACTGGTACCACATTTGACTTTTACCAGAGGTGGCAAGATTTTTATTTCCATTCCAGAGAAACATCGAGAATGTTATATTGATATAAGTAGTAAAAGCAGAAAGTAACAGCTAAGCAATTTAAAATAATTTGTAAAACACCGAAGACATGACAAGTATGCTCGCTAAAACAGACCATTTTTTAGGAAGGTGGATGGTGTCATATTCCAGCCCAACTAGAAGGCAAATGCTTCGAACAAGAGTTAACTCTGAACCCAGCATCAGAAATGTATCAGTTTAATAGGTAACCCGTAGAACATAGCTAAATGATATGCTGTGACTTGCCATCTAGAGGGTTAAAATCCATTATGCTCTCAACCACTGACACTCCCTAAACCTTCAGAATTCACCACTGACTTTTCAGAGAGAAGTTTATAGAAAGACAAATATATACATGCACTTCTCCTTAAAAATCAGGACAGTGGTAAGAGACTTTGATGAGCACACAGGCAGGAAGTACTCAAGTACTGTAAATAGAAGAGTTGATAGCATAAAATTCATGCTATTATTATGTTTTCTCATAATGATTTCCTGATTTTTCCCCCTTCTTTAAGCACAGGGGGGAAGTCAAGAAATCAGGATCAGACCCAGCCCTATCATTTTCTAAACATACGCCTCATCTCAGGTCCGTTTCCTAAAGGATTTTCAACGACCGACTCTGCAAGATGAAGGGAGCCTCCTGCCAACCCTCCTCTATCTGAGAACAGCTTTGCTTTTATTTGAGTTGCTAATAACATCAGCTTTTACAAGAGTTTCAGCAAAAGAATTTGATCACTTTTTGAAAGTCTGAAAATCACTGAACTGGATGTTCCAAAGGGCATATCCAGCTCAGAAACAAGCTCCACATGTGTGGAACGGGGATAACAACATAGATCCATTTCATACATATGAGGTCAATCAAGATACACACGTAGAACAGAGCACAAAACATAGGAAGCATCGCCGCGTCAGCTATTATCCTCCCCAACTCCACACTGCTCTCTCATAAGTAAGACTGCATTTCATGACTCTTAAACTTTGAGTATAAAATGTCGACCTGAAAAAAAATGCCTAATTCATCTGTTTTATACCAAAAACACTATAAAGTGTCTTGGACATTTACTCTGTGAAAACATCCCATAACCATTTTCTTTTTCTTTTTTTGTTCATTGCTTTTTCCTCTCACAAATGGAAGTTTTCTTCTACATCAGACCTTTGAAATAATTATCACCAGATGCAATGATGACATTGCACATATCTATGTGTTTCAGGCTTGCCAGCTCCTGGGAAAGTGACATCAGCGTCCACTCTTTAACCCTGCCCTCCGCAACCTGCTTGGAGCTGCTGTTGATATTATCAAGGAATACTGCCATGTTGCCTCCCTCCCTCCGCTCCATGAATTCCTTTCAGGTAAGGGATTGCTCCTTTACCCGTGTGATATCTCAGTTTTACTTGTAATTGTCTCCTAAGGAGCCTGACTTTCACAGGAGGTAGTCCATGGAAACCCACATTTTCACATAAAATAATAATAAGCATAACGCATGTACTGTCTTGTCTATCCCTTTTTGAATAAAGGAACAGATAGAGGCTCAAAATCAACTAGATCATTGTCTAGTAGTGACAGAATCCATATCTAACTCCAGGGTTTGTTCTCTGAATCTTCATCTTTTCTGTCTCTGAGAGAAAAGGCAAGAACATTTGGCAGAGACACCGTGAATGCCACTTCCTTTTCCCCAGATTTGCCCCAGAACAAGGATTTTCAGCTTGCGGTGACAGTACCCTACTCACTCTCAGCACCTGTTCCCTCTCTCCCTGGTCCCTCCCTCGTCACTTTCCCACTGTCCTGAATATTTATTAGTGCTCCTGGTAAAGAACAGAGCAGGACGAACAGAACAGCAAATATGGACTGACCAGCAAGACGACTCACTTTCTGGCAGGCAGCTGATTGCCGCTGAGGAGGCAAATGAGAATTACAATGTTAATTAATCACCTAAGTTGTGACCCAATAGCTACTGAGTGTGATTGAATACATCTATGACAACAGAAACATATTCACAAGCCTTCTGCAGCTGGTGAGAAGGCCATGCGCCTCCTTGAGAAGTAAGTCAGCGTAGGTTGGTTCTGCTTCTGAGGGATTGCTGATGTATCCTAATATAATTTCAGGATCAGCATAAATTGCTCGGTGAATCTCTGTGTTAAAACAAGATGTAGACTTTCCTATGTATTATAGCTCAGTAAATTGATTAAAAAATAACTGGTCTGATGTAATTTGCATCTATGTTCTCATGGTAATATGTTGCATTGATTATCTCTGTGATTTTCCTCCTGATAAAAGTCCAGACTTCATTGGTCGTGGTGTACCTGTGTGTGTTTATCATTCATTACTCAGTTATCAACTTTAATCCTGGACTCAAGAGGCCTTAGAGAATAAATACCTTATCATTTCATAGGAGAGGAAACTGAGACCCAGAGAGATGGAGTGGGCTGGCCAGGCACCACCCAGCGTGTTAGAGACAGAGCTGGACTCACCAGGCTAAGGCCCGGGCAACTGCATCTGCCCCTAAATGCAGGACTTGCTGAAGTCTTGGGGGTGGGGCAGCAGGGCAGTGTCAGTGGTACCCCTTATTCTGTAGTCATTTATAGTTACTTTGTTTATTTGTATACTGCCCTGAACCAGGAATGATTTAAAATTCTTTTAAGTTTTGCTCTTTGTATTGATCATTGGATAACACATAAGTTTGTATATATCCACAAACTTTTATGGAGGGAGATAAGAAACTTAACAATGGTTACCTTTGGGGAGTGAGGCTGGTAGACAACTGTTTTTTATTTCACTCCCTCATGTCCTGTGTGAAATTTTCATGTGATGAGTGAGTGGGGAGCAAGAGAGATGAATCCGACTTCAAGAATTTTACACAACATATTTGGGGAAGATGGGACAATTATCTGTGTATAATATAAATTGAGAATAATTATATTATGAAGTAGCCTCAATGCCAGTCTTAAAATGATTAAAGGTGAAGAGTAATCTGAACTGAACTGCATGTGAGGGATTTGAGAGGAGCCCAGTCTGGGCTTCTTCTCCATGAGACCGGCAGGTGGTCCTGCACCCTTCAAGAGTCTCGGCTTGGGCTCTGTAAACATGGGCATGAAGGCCTGGCCTGCGCTTGGTGGCACTGGCGTTCTCTCCTAGCACCTTTACTCACAGGAGCTTTGAGAGCTGTCAGGATGTTAATTACCGAATGACCCTCTCTGTCAGTGGTTGTGCTTCCTCTGGTCTCACTCCATTTGCTCAATGTTATCGTCAGGAGCGCATACACTTTCCAACTTCAGAGGTATAGAGAACTTGTCACCATTTCATGAACAGTGTCTGCCTAAGAGATTTTTCCCTGTTGCTGGCCTTGGAAAGATGCATTCTTCTCATGAATATACCAGAAATCAACTTCCCAATGCAGGCCTTCACTCCAAAATAAAGGATTAGTGAAAAGGGGAAGTTGTCTGTCAAATTAGAAAGAGATGCTCTGCTACTTCACCTTTAATGCCTCCTTAATCATTTATTAAAATAGCAAGGAATGGGGCTGCTCATCTGCCTGTACTTGGGATTTATTTTTTCACCTGGGGACTCACTTGAATGTAGTTTTTTCAAGTGCTATATTGGCAAGAGCTGTAAAATAATGGAATGGCATTTGTCAGAGAACCACCCTTACATTTCCAGTTCTGTTGTAATCCAGGCTAAGTTACTATGAGCAATCTTTTTTTGTAAAAATGTGATTTTCAGTTTTTGAGGATTCAAACAGCACTCCTGCCTGAGCCCTTATCACTGCCAAATCCCCAAAAGAGAGGTTTATCTTATTAATTGGAGCTATCAACATATATGAAATTCTAACTTCTTAAATTACTATGTAACACTTCCCTCAGACCAGTAGGGACATCTTTGGGTGGCTTTGTTATAATTTTAACTTGTACTCTGTTACAGTACCTTAATATCCCTTGTGTGATTGTGAGCAAGCAGAATGTGGGATTTGGTTAAGAATCACTGATGTAATTGCTAAACACCTACTGTAGATGTTGTTGTTGCAGCCCCAGGAAGAAGGGTGGACTTACCCTGTCACTCTCTGCTTAAACTTCTATGACTTTTAATTGCAGTGAAAATAAAATCCAAGCACCTTAACCTGGCCAGCCAAGCCCGGCAACATCTGTCCCTGCCTCACCTTTTGGCCTC
Organism: Artibeus jamaicensis; assembly: GCF_021234435.1. Taxonomy (NCBI): domain Eukaryota; kingdom Metazoa; phylum Chordata; class Mammalia; order Chiroptera; family Phyllostomidae; genus Artibeus; species Artibeus jamaicensis. Next base: position 43,121,901 of record NW_026521812.1, read on the forward strand.
TTCTCCTGCTTTCTCCCTCACACTCTGTTCCAGCCACACTGGCCTCGTTTCCTGCTGCCTATCACAACAAGCTGGTTCTGGCCACAGAGACTGTGCACTGGCTGTTTTCTTTGCTACCAAGAAATATTCGGGGGCCAGATCTTTGCATGTCTGGGTGCATCTTTTCTTTCAGGTCTCAGCTCAGGAGTCCCCTCCTCTAAGAGACCTAACCTGACCCTCCTCATCAAATGTTTCACTCCCCATCAGCATATTCTATAATCTCATTTTCTCATAGCACTTTTCACTGTTTAAAAGCATCTTGTTCATTTGTTTGTCCGTTTTTCTCTACTGCAATGTGTGTTAAATAAAAAGAGGGGGAATGTATGTTTTTGTTCGGTACTGTATCAACAGAACCTGGAAGTAGGAAGCTTAATAAATATGAGATGACTGGCTTATAAATGGGTGGGTGAATGGACACAGAAATAGAACGCAAATTGGCATAGCCATTTGACATTCTAACAAATGGGAATTATTCCAAAAACTGAGCTACAGAGAAACAGAGGTGTGAACACTCAAAGGCAGAAGCAAAGCTTTTCTCTCCCGAGAAAGGGTGGACTCAACAGGTAAGGTTCAGATTCGAGAGATGTGGACAGGATTTTGAGCACAGATGGGTATTTGCATTGTAATTAGAGCCTGGGGCTTTGTATAAATGAGAAAGACTGGAAGTGTTCAGACTTTATAAAGAGCTGGCAAGAGTCAAGAGAAGCAGGGTGACTAGTGTACAGGACCGGGCTCCCTCTGGGCACTGGAGACCGCAGAAGGCGAGACAGGAGTGATGTCCAAGCTTTGGTGCCAGAAACCATGTTGGGGTGAATGGGAGGTCCTCGCAAATGGGGGTGCATGCGGCCTGCTGCCGTCCCGACTGCTGCCAGTCTGATTCTACTCCGAGTGCTTCAGAACCCTGGAGTCGGGTGGCAGAAGGCCATTTCCATATTCATCTTGCTGGGCAGCAACCAGCTTCTTAACTGAAAGCTGGCAGTAGCAACTTTAAATATGGATGGTGTCTAGAATGTAGAGCCTCAAGAGCAACTCGGTTGGGACCAGGACTGGGCAGGGCTGCTGGTTTTAATTGCTGTGCCTTTTCCTTAGAATCCTAGACTACTGTAGCTGGAGAGACCAGTTAGTCTAAGGACCTCAGTGTCCTAGATAAGGAAGGGATCCTTGAAGGGTAAGCCGATATTGGAGACTGTAACTTTGATTCCTGTGCTACGCTTTGTGTGCTGCACAGGATGCTGACTTCTCTTCAGTATAAAGGAACTTTTTTTCTATACCAGCACTTCTGTAGTCCATGGGACACGAGTTTCTTAGGTTATAAATAGGTGTTATAGAAACAACTAGTATTTAATCATTATTAATGATGTAAATTATAAAGGCTAATATTTATTCAGTGCTTTCTGTTACCCAGGCACTGTTGTCAATGATTTGCACTTATTAGCTCATTTCATTTTCATGGAAAAAAAATACCGTGAGGAAGGTATATTATTATTCCCATTTCACTGGTGCAGAAATGAGCCAGAGAGAGTAACTTGCCTGTGCTCACACAACTAGTGAGTGGAGGCGCACAAGGTACAGAGCCTGGCTCTAGAATCCCTTAATCTTAACCTCCAGGTAAAATTGCCTTTTAAAATAAATTCAGTTAAACTAAGCTAGATTTTTTTAACCTGCAGGACTTTTTAGGGCCTTTCATGTATGTGTAAGGAGCAATGTGACCTTCTTAGTTGAAGAATATAATAAATATTCTTTCCCAATTGTCCTTGATAATAGGAGGGCTTTTTCTAGGGACGTTTAATGGGACTGATGCTCTGACAACACAGATGGGGAGACACTGTTCTGTCCAACGGTGAAAGATGTGGGTGAAAAGGCGGAGTACTCACGTGCAGTCTTGGTGGCCGTCTTGCTTATCTGCAGCCGAAATAGTGCTGTGGATGTAACTGGTGATTGTAAAGTGTGGGGGATTTATTTATTTATCTGTCTATTCATTTATTTATTTAAGTGACTGGACAATTCTCTTTGTGGTCAGGGCCACCTTGGTCAAAATGGCACAACAGGAACAAGGTCTGCCTTGGCCGTTTCTTAGTACACAGTGAGTCGTGCTAGAGGCCCAGCAGGCCCCTAGCTGAGCGCTGCTTTTCCAGTCTGCACCTGCCTCCAGTTCTATTTCATTTGGGTCTCATCCACTCTCAACACAGTATAGTACTATGGCGAAGCTTTCCATTAATTGATTGAGTCACCTGGCTAAACTGTCTCCTAATTTAGGGCTTGACTCCCACTGAGTTCCCAAGAGGAATCTTCCTTGGAAACTTATATTCAACTAAGAGGTAAAGAGTTCCACAGCCTTGAGGCCGAGCTGAGGAAACCTTTTGTGTTTGTTCCCACACCTCACCTCATTAACTCTCGCTCCATCCAGCTGCTCCAGGCCATCCGGATTGTGTGGACAGGGTTTTCAATGGCACAGAGCCACAGAATCGAAGCTTCTTCTTTGCCACAAGTAGATCGCTGCATTCTATCATAATTTTAAATGTTTTCATAGACATTGTATTTTCTTTTAAATCCTCACAACACCCCCTGTTTTAAAAGTGTGCAAAGTAAGTATTGTAGGCAAGTTCATACAACTACCCAAATGCAGGGCCGTGTTTCCAACCTGGTTTTCTGGTTCTGAGCCTGTTGTTTGTTCCATCTCAGGATGGTTATAGCAAAGAAAATACCGAATGGTCCTATTTAACAGTCCTGGGTCTTACACATATTACTTTTACCATAAGGCAGCAACAGTACCTATTTTATTAATATCATCCTTTAAAGAACCACTACCTTCAACCATGGGAACAGTGTGAGTAACATTCTCCAGCTTTATACATTCTGGCAAAGAAGCTGACTTTTATCAGATTACAGTTTTATATATATGCTGTGTGATTGAATAATATGGTTGGAAGTATTGGTAGAAAAGGAAAAACAAAGTTTTATAGAGCTTATTTATTACCATAATAGAATTGGTTAGGGGTAGTTCCTCAGCTCTAGATGGATTTGAAATCATACACTATTCAATGGGGAAGCATGAAGCAGTAAAAGCCATGTATTAACTTTCCAATTGTTCAAAAATGATTAATTTTATAAATAATCTTCCCATTCAGCTACTTTTTCATGACTTGTTAATATGTGTATCGAAAGAGAGGAAGATAATAACACATGAAAATTTGGTTTAATCATTTGGCCACTTGTTGGCATCTCAGGGGAAGGCTTTGATTGTACAGAAGTACTAAGTTGTGGTTTAAGCTTATAAAAATGTGATCCTCAGGGGGCTCCAAGAAATCAGTAGTCAGAGGCCTGCGAACTTCACGGGTCTGTAGCAACAAAGGGACTACAAAGAAGAGAAAGTGTTGTTTCTGTCTCTACGCCATATTTTCATCCTACTTTTAGACATTGCACTGCATAAATGCAGATTATATGCATGTTCATTTGTAGTTAAATTATAGCCATAATCATTTTTTAAATGATTGTAGGAAGATAGTTACTTGGAAAATACAGAAAATTATAAGGAACCTTAAAATCAGTAGGAATAAAATAAATATTGAAATTTTAGAGTAATTCTTGTTAGTGTTTTTTTATATATACTTTTTATATATACACATACACACACAGAGGAATATATTTTGGTATAAAACTGGTCTTGTTGGAGATGCTGGGACTCAGTTACTGGCAGTATTTGTTCTTTCCTCTGTTTCTAAAGATCAACTGATTGATTTATGGAGAGAGGGGAAACGGAGGGACAAAGAGGGGGGAGAAACATCGATATGTGAGAGAAATGTTAGTCAGCCACCTCTGGCACGCCCCCAACCAGGGCCCTGGCCCACAACCCAGGCTTGTGCCCTGACCTGGAATCAAATGGTGACCTTTTGATTGGCAGGATAATGCTCAACCCACTGAGCCACACTAGTCAGGGCATAACATCTTGTGTGAAGACAGTTCTTCGCTGAGACTGTTGAAGGTACTTTGAGACTTTATCTACAAAAGTCCTCCTGTTTAGGTGAGAGTGGATGGGGAGGGAGGCTGTAAGGTTGCTGCAGATGTAATCAGGAGGCGGGCAGACCTGCAGGAGATGCAGGCATTGCTAGAACTTCCACAGCGCTCATGGTGATCTATGTGTGCATTCCAGAAAGTGAAGAAGGGAGTAGTGTTGACACCCTCGGTCCCTGAGGTGTGTCGATCTCCTTTCTTCCCTCATGGGCAGAGAGAATCAGGAGATGAATGTTGCTCATAATAGGGAATCCGATCTCAAAGGTAGTGATTGATTACTGCTCTGTTTTCATCCTCCTCCAGGCAGATTTCTGAGAATTGCCTCAGCAATTTGGGTATGAAAGGATGTTGCATTCCTCATTTCTTTTTGCCCAGCAAGGCATTCGGTGGTTTGGTGAAATAAGCAGGTATCCATAGTGTAATACAGCTCTCTAGTCTGGATTTCCCTCCTTTGCCTCCTTTCTTACTGAACTTTGCTGTGTAGCCATATTCTCGAGAAACTGTGGAGGATGGGGCCAGGGAGAGAGCCAGCCCATGTTGCTGCCACATCACATCTTTCAAGAGGCAGCTCAGCCCACCCAGATTCCCCACCTCACGGCCTGTGCCTCAGACATTTCTGTTTGCCGAAGGACTGGCCCTAGAAGGAGCACTGGACAGTTCCCAACCGTGGCCTTTACTCTGAGGAGCTGCCTCTTGGTAGAGGACACTGATTGTGCTAGGGGGGCTCTAGCTTTGGCCTTATTGAGAGAAAGCAGGAATAAGAGAGCCCAGAAAGTCAATGATTCTGCGTTTTGTTTTGTTTTCCTTTGTTTGCTTGTTCCTAGTAAGTTAACTTTTCTCCCCCTGACTAAAGGAAATATATACTCACAACAGAAGATGTGGTCTGTTTTTTTATTAGTAAAGCACTACTTATTTGTACTTTTAGCCTGAAAATACAGGATCTTAAAATTAAACCAACTATTACACAGCCCAATTCTGCCCTTCAGGCGTGGTGGGGAGGGAAGGCCTGGTAGGGTCTCAGCAGCCTTTGTGATTCCAGGGCCCTCACCGTCCCTGTGTTCCGGATCTGTCACTGCAGTGGGCGTGCGGAGGACAGATGGGTTTGTCTAATTCTGCAATGACAGGAACAGGGGTGGTGCTGGTTATTAAATGTCAGTGTCCTTGGGAAGCTTATTTAAAATTCAGGTTTCTGAGTGAGAGAGCTTGAGAGAGTCTGATTCAGTAACTCCGCAGGAGAACTGGGAATCTGCATTATAGCAAACTTCCAAAATGTTTGTGATAAAGGGTTTCAAGAACCAAGGTAAGAAGCAGATGGTCATGGAATATATTCCTACTGAAGTGCAAAGTGTAAAGAAAAACATTTTTATTCTTACAAACACCTATCACTAGTTCAAATAGCTTAATTATTTTTCTCTTTTCTTCACTTTTGCTTTTTAACCTGCAATTAACATAGTCCCCAACTGTGAAGTAAACTGAACCATCATGAAATTTGTGTTTTTCCTTTTATTTTTTTCCCTATCATGACCTCTCCCTTTCACAATCAGATGCTTGGTAGAATGCAGGTCTTTGGTGCCTCTGCAAGTCATCTTTCTGCCCTTCGGCCCGAACACCTGGCATCCCAGTGTCCCCAGTGTCTCTGGGTGCAGCCCACAGAGCCTCTGTTGTTCTCACAGCAAGTCCCTTACCTTGACTTAGGACACTCAAGGTCTAGTATTGAATCTGCCTCCAACTGGACTTGTGATCCTGGCCTACTCAGGTAACCTCTGTGGGTCCCAGTTTCTTTAACCGTACACTGAGGGTGTTGGGTAAATTATGAAGTTCCTTTTAAAGTAGAACACACAGAGTCGGTCATACAGGCTGAATAATGTAACTTTATTCCTCAAAGGGACTAGGTCCTTATTTCTTTTGAGCCTCTTGAAAGTGTTTAACTGATGAAAAGCACAGGTAAAACTACCATGTTACTTAGATTTTTTTTTCTCTCCAAGAGAATGGAGTCTTACTTAGCATGGCCTGCTTCTTAGGGTCAAGAATGATGGGATGAGTTCTGTCTGGCCCTTGGCTCTTCCTGCCTGAGAAACCCAGGCCACTCCTTCAGTGTCGGGTGAGCTGTGTGTCGGAGAAGAGGAAGAGGAAGGAACTTGGAGTGTTCTCTGGACAGCTCCTGACTTCTCTGCTTCCCCCTTCCTTCTCTCCTCCTCATCAGCTCCTCCACTTCTGGTTTCACCCTTTGTTTCTGAATCTGGATAAGGGTCCACACTGAAACATTTGTGGCTTAGAAATTTTCCAGGGGGTTTGCATTTTGCATTTATTTTATTTGTAGAGATGGTTATGCTAAGAAAATTTTCTAAAAGGTGAGCTTCTGCCCTTAACTGGAACTATTGACAAGAAGACTTTGTTCTTACCCACACACTGAGCATAGCTGTGTTCAGTCAAGTGGCTTCCTGGTGGAGAGTCTTTTGCTTTCTTGAAAAGGAGGCCATATATATATATGGCCTCACTTCTCCCATGAAGGAAACTACGGTGTTGTCCACAAGAGCTTTTCTGGCCAGAGAGGGAAGGATGCCAGTCTTGAAGGGAACGATGGATTGGAAGGTAGAATTATTCTAAGCCTTCACTGAGAATCTCATGAACCCTCCTAGTAACTAATCACTTCAGCAAAGTGAGATTTAGAACAGAAAAGGTGTTGGGGAACGAGGCAAAAGAAATTATGAAGAACAAGAATGAAGTCAATTTAGCAGTATTGTCCCTTTTGGTCCTCACTCTTGTAGACCTGACATGTGACAATGTAGGGAAAAACCCTGGCATAGAGCTCGGAGGTGGGAATGGCTTTGGTTTTGGCCACTGTGCAACCATTGTGACTGGGTACAAGTCACTTACCTGCCTAAATCCCAAGTTTTTCACTCCTTAAGCTCAAAAATCCACTGATTCTGTTTTAGTATTTGAAGAATTCACAGTAGTGTGAAAGCTTGCGGGATTGTTAGCCTGGAGAAAAAGGTCAGCATCCAGTCTAAGGTCAGCAGCATCCCCATATAGATCAGCTCGTTGCTTCTTTCTAGGCTAGAAGTTGGAAACGATGGCAGCGGGGAAAGTGTTTCTGTAGCTTCAAATGGGGCTTCATGCAGTTAGCATCTGCAGTTAGCTTTCAGTGAAGTACGGCAGGTTGATCAGTCTGTAGCCTACAACAGGGCATCTGGTGCATTATTCAAAGCTGGAGTAACGGAACACAGAATAAATTGGAGTAAAGAACTGGCCAAGTAATGTTTAGGTGCCAGTGCCTTTGTTGTCTCTTTAGAGCCAAGTGTAGTTCTTTATAAATAGCAACACTTACCCACAGCCCCAGTGTTTCTGACTCTGTTCCTGCTCATCATAAATTATTTTTTCTCATTTAACTTCAGCCTGAAAATCATTGTAAAGGCAGTAAACATTTGAGACATTATCCATTTGAACTGTCAGCTGCTTTTCAGCATCAAAGCCCCCAAATATTCTAATGCTGTTAGCAGAAATTAGTGCACTGCACATGGAAGACATAGTGTTTTACTTGGGTGAGCTAAGTCTGCTTACTACTGTAATTTCTAACTCCGTTGGACTTGCGTCTGCTATCTTTGTGTGTATGTGGAGGGGAGTGTGTGTGTGTCAGTTGTCGTACTATCTTTTCTTCTTTCTTGTCCTCTGATATCTTGATATTTTTTCATCTTTAAAAAAATTACTCCTGGCTTAGAGGCAGTAGCATGCAGTTTTCTTTTTTTAGTGATTACTCTTACATTTTTTAAACATAGAAAATATAAATGTAAATTTTCCTAGTAAAAACAAAGTAGTTCAGTTTTTTGAACACACATGAACCTCGCTGTGCTTTAACTGCATTGAACGTGTTCTTTCTCCTCACCCCACATCCCTCCCATTATTCCCTCCTGTTTCTGTTTGGTTTAAAAACAAATGTTAGCTGTTCAGTTTAAATATTTCAATGTTAATTTTATATATAGGCACATCAGTTGTTGTGCTTTTTGTTTTTCTTGAATCCCATATCCTTTAGTATGTTTTAATTGATGGTCTGTGAATGGTGAACTCTTAATCTTTCTATGTCTAAAATGTCTTCATGGTGTTCATAGTCTTGCAAGCTAGCGATAGAATTCTGCACCCCTTCACAGTTTGAAGATCTATTGCTCATTGCCTTTTGTCATCTGTTTCTATTGATAAGACAGTAAGATTATTCGCTATGCCTCTGAAGATAATCCATCCCTTTTTCCTGAGTGGTCTATAAGATTTTATCTTTGTGCGTGATGTACTATATAGTTTTACAGTGATGTGTAGGTGTGGATTTAAAAAAAAATCTATTCTCTGAGACCATTCCATCTGAGGACTCTTATCTTTAATTAGTTTTGGAAAATTGTCAACCATTGTATTTTAAATCTCTGTTTCCCCACATTTTCTTCTTTTGACTTCCTGTTAGACATATTTTGGAGTCTTTCAAGCTAGTCTCTTTGTCTCTTAAATGTTTCATATATATATATATATATATATATATATATATATATATATAATCAGCATTCAGGATAAATTCCTTAGTACTAGAGTTTGTAATAATTATGGTGCTAATCCCCATTACTAAGTTTTTCTCAATGGAGATATAATATGGAAATATTATATTATATAATGGAAATATAATATAATATTATATTTCCAAGATATCAAGTTTTAAAAATCCTTCTGAGGATATGAAATATACATGCTTTTAAGTCTTTTTCATTTGTTCCATTATTTTAATTTTGCCTAGAGTTGCTTAGTCTTATTGTTGGTGATTTTGTGGCTGTCTCAGTTAGGGTTTGATTTCTGCACATGTTAGAATTTTGGTTTGCAAGCTCACCTTATGTGAATTCTCTTTTCTCCTCCTGAGGGCCTCGCCCAGCACCAGGTCCATAATGGTGACCTCTCTGGGATATCGGGGCTTCTCACACATCACTTGCTGCACCAGCAGGCAGCTTGGCTTTCCACATTTCTCTAAACGTGGACTTACATGTACATCACAGCTCTCAGCAGTTGTCAGCAGCAAGCGTCTTGGGTCTCCTCCCTTCATGAACATTTTTCCACCCTGGGGGTTGACTTTGACTTCAGCTCTGCCTCCCCACTTCATGCTTCTGGTCCAAGGAAGGTATATTTTGGGAGGTATATGTGATTTGGAATTTTCTGATGTTATATTTTATCTGTCATTGCCATAATTTAAAGAATGCAAGGCAAGGACTTTTAGTGTCATCTTTGGCTTTTTATGACTTAACCTTGGTTCTCACATCTGTAGAAGGAGAATGAGGACTATTCTCCCTGTCTGAAAGCACTTTGTAAACACCAAAGGTAAGGTGTGGCCATTTTCATAATCATTGCAATTGGTATATCACATTTTATCACTACTGTCTATCTTTGGAGTCAGATTTGTTCAGGATGGGTGGGTAGCATGGTGAGAAAATGAGATACCTTGGGTCATAATAGAATTAAACATCCCCAGATTTTGAGTTGTCTACTCAATGTCAGTAGTTCAGGTCACAATTACAGAGCGGTTTTTGAAGATAATTAAATTGTGGTTTTGCTTTTCATGTTTGTAAGTGCATAAAATGGAAAGAACATTGTGCTTAATTATAGTAGAACTATGTGAACCATTCACTGGATTTTTTCCTTAATTCTGTTGTTTCTTTTTTAACTCAGTGATGGTGTCCAGAACATAACTTGTTATGTAGTATTTAGGCACTTTTGAAATGCATTTAAATTTAACTTGCTCTGGATATATGAGTTTATTTAATTTTGTTTTATAGTTGATTAGTACTGTCATGTTATAATGTTGAAGGTTTAGAGAGTTTTATTGTGAAGATGATGCTTTTTTACAAGTTTTGTAAACCATTTGTTTGTGTCCTCACTCACCCCTTACCCCTGAAAAAACCCCCAAAATACCCAAACTATTCCTGGTCAGGTTTTGAGAATCAAAGAGAAAAATTGCAGCCTGAGTTTGACCCTGGATCTGCAGAATGAAGGCTTTCTCCCACCGTGTTGCCACATTCTTGGCAACAGTTAGCTGGAGCCCAGCTGTTTCCTTTTGTTTGGCCATTTTTTTCAACTGCATCCTTCTCTTTCTCCATCCTCTGGAACATCACCTGGTGTCAAAAAATACTTTACACATTTCCAGGTAGCAAAAAAAAAAAAGGCAACTATGTCATAATCAGTCTCCAAGACTGTAAACAATATAAAACAACTTCCCAACTATAAAATTCTATACACATACCTGGAGACAGAGAATACCAAGACTAAAACAACCATAAGTAAACAGGAGAAAAAAATCAAAAGGTTCGTGCTTAATTCCTTATACTTACACTCAGACTTTCACTCTGCCACAAGGCTTTTGGTGAGCAAAGGCAGACCAAGAAGCCTTGGCTAGGTAGCTCAGCTGATTAGAGCATTACCCCAAGACTCCAAGGTTGCTGGTTTGACCCCCAGTCAGGACACATACAAGAATCAACCAATGCATAAATAAGTGGTACAACAAGTCAATGTTTCTCTCTCTTTCTCTCTCCCTCTCTCCCTTCCTCTCTCTCTCTCTCTCTCTAAAATCAATTTTTTAAAAAGCAGACCAAGAAAAACTTGAGAGAAGACTGAAGAGTGAGGTGCCTATGGGTGATTTTTGAATGGCCATTACAAAGGTTAAATCCATCCTAAATTTTACAATGCTAGAAAAATGTCCAAGCAGATCAGAGCATAGAGTATAAGGAAGGGATTTTAAAGTACATGTGATTTAAAAAGGAAGACACCATACAGGACCGGGTATGCCAACTTAAAGAAAAAGACATGATTTAAAGGGGCAGGCATCAGTCACTGGGGCAGTTTTCTCAAAGTATAGCTTCCAGAGGAGACAAAGAGCAAAGAGAAAAGAAGTTTTAACAATGAAGAGGAAAAGTGAGGCTGGTGGGACTTAAGGTTCTGTAAGACAAGGAGAATCACACAGAGGCCTCCATCACCAAAACAAACACACTGACAGAAGCACCTACAAAGTAACTGGACTTTGCTAGACTAACAGAAAGGGTCACCTTTTAAAAGAGGAAGTTTATAAAACACTCCACTATCATAAAAATGAACAAAAAATAAAGTCAGGGGAGAAATTTTGCAACGTATTAGAAAAAGAAAAATCATAACCACGTATTAAGAATAATCCTCCCCTCCAAAACAACAGTGAACTAAGTATTAAGTTTACATCCAAACAGAATTAAGGACATTCACGTATTTGAGAATGTGAAAAATCACTCTGATTCAGAAACACAAAATGAACAAAAACCAAGATAAATTTTTAAAAGGCGTTGAATGAACTTAGGAGAGAAATGGAAGAAGAAAATTATCTCAGAAGTGAAGAATGAACTTAAAAGTAGCCAAGTGAAAATACACTCTAATGAAAATTTAATAGAGGTTTAAAGAAAGATAGGAAAACAACCAAGAAAGTGAGAACGATATAAAGGAAGAAGTAAAACAGGGCCTTTTCAGGGAGGCACATTTTTACCTCTACCTTCGTACATTTTTTTGACCTGGCCCTGGGAATTAAACTAACAAAGGCTGATTAACAGAAACTCACAGGTTAGTTTTAGGTGAGGCTCTCACAGGGGAGAAGACCTAAAAAAATGGCAGAGCCTTCATACTGTTTTAGTGGGGTGAACAAAGAGAGGCAGCTGTAGGTAAGTAACTAAATTATGCGGACAGACTAAAGGAAGATAAGAATTATTTTTACAAGGTCTGTTTACATAAAAATTTTTGGTCTCAACTTCTTGTCCTTAGTAATAAGTATAGTACTTTCCTTTTGCTTCAGGGAGGACATCTTTGACCTCAGAATTTCATCTCCTGCACTGAAGGAAAACAAAAAAGGTCAAAGTGTTTTTCTTTTATTTTCTGTTTTTTTTAAGTGCCCTTAACCCCCCAAAATGTTCATGTGGCATATTTTGGGGTGGCATATTCTACTACCCTTCTGGTCCAAGAGAAAGTATTGGGAATGAAAGATAGGCAAAGAAAGAAAAGGTCATTCTTAAAAAAAAATGTTAGAGTTCTGAATTAAAAAAAAAACAATAAAAACGATATAGATCTAATATTTGAAACTGTAATTTAAAAAATAATTCTAGGAAAAAGAAAAAAAACCTATGTCTGCACACGTGTGAAAACTTTCCAGAAATAGAAAAAGACCTGAATCTGCGACACATTGAGAATGGTTCACTGGGTACTAGGGAAAATTAATCCAGAATAATCAAGCTTATGATAGATCATAAATAAACTCTTGATTTTTAAAGATAAAGATAAAATTTTCAAGTACTTTAGGCCAAAAGATCAAATAACTTATAAAGGCAAAATAATTAGGCTAGCATCAGATTTTTAAAAATCTACAAATCAAGGCAATAATGGGGCAAGATTGTTTTTTTTTTTAAAGCCTGAAGAAAGTACACATCAAGGATTTTATATCCAGCCAATCTGTCCTTCAGATATCAAGGCAATACTGTAACAGTTTTGACCACACAAAAATTTAAGAAATCATACTGCTAAGCCCTTTCTGAAACAATGTATTAGAGCAGGGCCAGCAAACTGTGGCCTCCACCTGTTTTTGTAAATAAGGTTTTACTGGAACACTGCCCCGTATTGTCTGTGGCTGCTTTCCGGCTGCACTGTGGCTAGCTTGAGTAATTACAGCAGAGGTTCTATGGCTCACAAAGCCTTAGTCTATACTCTATGGTCTTTTACAGAAAAAGCCCTTAGACTGGCCTTTAAAATATATATAGATGTAAATATAAGACTAGAACAATGATTGGTATGATAATAGAAGACTAATGCACAAATGTTGTGTACTATGACAGAGTTGAAATAATGTAACCAAAAAGTAAAAGGAGAAAGGATGGGGAACGATGAAAATAGAAAAAATTCATTGTATAGACAATAGGTGGATGATAAAGAAAACATTGCCCCTCCCCCCAAAAAATAATGAAAAATCTTGATAATCAGTTGGTGAATAGTTACTGGTGTGTCTCAGTTGGTTAGAGTATCGCCCCTTAACTGAAAGGCTGCGGCTTGGATTCCTGGTCAGGGTACATACCTAGGTTGCAGGTTTGTTCCCTAGTCTAGGCACATATGGGAAGGCAACCAATTGATGCTTCTCTCTCTCATCCATGTTTCTCTCTCCTCTCTCTCAAAGCAATAAAAATTTAAAAAGAATTTTTAAGGGTAAGTACAAAGGCAACCACTAGAACAAAAATAAGAAACTTTCCTAAATATCAATATACACCTCTTACAGGAAAAGAAACATAGAAAATATTTTTAAAAATTCATCGTTATAGCCCTGGCTGGTTGGCTTAGTGAATTGAGTGCTGGCCTGTGAACCAAAAGGTCACCAGTTCACAGAAAGGTCACCAGTTCTATTTTCCATCAGGGCATCTGCTAGGGTTGTGGGCCAGGTCCCCAGTTGGGGGCATTTGAGAGGCAACTGGCGTATGTTTCTCTCCCAAATCAATGTTTCCCTCCCTCTTTCTCTCCCCGCATCCCCTCTCTCTAAAAATAAATAAAATCTTTTTTAAAAAATTCATGGTTATAAAATATTATATTTATGACTAAATATATCCACCTGTTTTTTTCACTTATAACAATAAATGTGAAATAGCTTAATTTACTTATTAAAAGAAAGATTTACAATTCGGCCTACAATATAAACAAACCATAAGTATATGGTCTCTAGCAGAGACCTCGCTAAAACAGTGATTCAGATATATACAATTAAGGATGGACAAACATGAATTATGTTTGTACTGTGTAAATAGAAACAAAGAAAAGTGGTGGTGATCATGATATTAGACATAATACAATTTGTTTAAGCTGCAGAGCATTAAACATGACAAAATACACTTTTTAATGACAAAGGCCACAGTTTACCAACAAAAACAAAAAAAGAGGAAGGCTCTTATATCTAGAAATTTGTAAATTATCTTATCAAACAACTCCTGGGTGGAAGAGACATATAAATTGGAATTAGAATTTTTAAAAAAATGATGAAATGTTGTCTTTTGTGACCATCTTCTTTTACTTAGTGTGATGTTTTCAAGGTTCATTCATGCTGTAGCATGTATCAATGCTTCACTCCTTTTTATTGCTGTATAATATTCCATTGTATGGACATACTACATTTTATTTGTTTCCTCCTCAGTTAACAGATATTTGTTTTTTTCCTTTGGCTATTCTGAATGCTACTATGAACAACTGAGTCACTATTTGAAAAAACATAAAATTTGACTTGTATCTCATAGCATACATAAAATAAACTTCAAATGGATTAGACATCTAAATGCAAGAAATGAAAATAGTAGTGGGAAAACTGGTAAAATTGGAATAAGGTCTGTAGTTTACTTAGTAAACATTGTACACATATTAATTTCCTGGCTTTGAAATTGTCTTGTGATTATATAAGATATTAATATTAGGGGAAACTGGGTGAGGAGCATATAGAAAGACTCTAATTTTTTTGCAACTTTTCTCTCAGTCTATAGTATTTCAAATTAATATATATATACATATATATATATTAACATACCAAAAACTTTGAAATAAAAACGTTTCATAAAAGGTGGGAGGCCAGACCAAGGCTTATTCTTTGAACCCTAAGAAAGGAAATGTACTGTTTCCAGCTAGAGGGGAGAGGTGTTCAGAGGGCGACCAGACTTCATCTGAGAGTTGGGGCCAGGAGGTAGCAGGTACAGACAGGTCAAGAAGCCATCACACTGACTGTAGTTTACTTTATTGCTATAGTATGTAAAGTAACACATATAAGACTTGAAGTTAAGGTACGGTTTTACTACATACAAAATAATTTATTCTTTTTGAGTTTGGCCACCATTATTTCAAAGCTTTGAAGCTTCTTGATGGTGTGAATCCACATTTTGAGGGATGGAAAGATGTATGGAAAATGCTAAAGAAGTAAATGTTGGTTGTCTTCATCTTAAAGATATCCATGCCTAAACAGTAATATTCAGTGTATAGTGGTGTTGAGGAGCTAGTATCTTAAGAAAACCAGAAATCTTCTGGTTTTTAGTTATAGAAATCGTTTATCTAATTCTTTTTTTTATCCTCACCCAAGGACATGCTTATTGATTCTAGAGACAGGAGAAAGGAGGGAGAGAGAGGGAAACATGTCGGCCCCTCTCACATG
This sequence comes from Artibeus jamaicensis, assembly GCF_021234435.1. Taxonomy (NCBI): domain Eukaryota; kingdom Metazoa; phylum Chordata; class Mammalia; order Chiroptera; family Phyllostomidae; genus Artibeus; species Artibeus jamaicensis. The sequence continues at coordinate 43,137,145 of NW_026521812.1, forward strand.
CACCCCAGCTGAGACCAGACCCACAACCCAGGCATATGCCCAGACTGGCAATAAATTTACAACCTTCCAGTTCATGGGAGGACACTCCCACCAGATGAGCCACACCAGCCAGGGCTCTAATTCTTTCTTTTTAAATATTTTATTTATTTATTTTTAGAGAGAGGGGATGGGAAGGAGATAGAGAGGGAGAGAAACATCAATGTGTGGTTGCCTCTCATGTGTCCCCCACTGGGGACCTGGCCTGCAACCCAGGCATGTGCCCTGACTGGGAATCGAACTGGCGACCCTTTGTTTCACAGGCCCACGCTCAATCCACTGAGCTACACCAGCCAGGGCTCTAATTCTTTAATTATAAAAAAGTATTGACAAAAATGACATTTTCACAAAAAAATATTTAAGTGATCCTTACTTACCCCCGAAAAAAAAATCAGTCCCATGATGAGACACACAATTCCATTAGGTCAGGGTTTATGTCTGTCAGGTGTGATTAGGGCCCTGAGTTCTGCAAGACAAACTTGGCTATTGAAAAGCCACACGTATGAAGTAAGACAGTCCTTAAGACCACTGACCTCTGTGTCTCAGTTGGTTGGGTATCAGCTGTTAAAGCAAATGGTCGCCAGTTGGATTCCTGGTTGGGGCACATACCTGGGTTGAGGGTTCGGTCCCTGGTCGAGGCACATATGAAAAGCAGTTTATTCATGTTTTTCTTCCTCCCTTCATCCCTTTTTCCCTTCTGTCTAAAAATAAATACAATCTTTTAAATAAAAAGTCCTTAAGAAAGGGGTCATTGGCTTGTGGGTTGGACAGACATCTTAAATATTTATCCAAAGAAAGAGTTGTTCTTTGACCTTTGATTTTTATTATAAAATCAAACAGAAATCATAATAGACATAGTTTTATTACTTTGGTTGCCTTATTGTTTTTGGAATTATGTTTGAAATAATGTAGAAGTGTTGATTAAATAAGATGTTCATAGTCACTTACAAAGTTAGGATAGATTTAGAAATGAAAGCCTTTCTTTTAATAATGTTTCCATAAGAAAATTAAATTGATATTACGTCACCTAGCTTACTGCTTTTCTCCCCTCAAGAACATGATGTACCATATGTGCAAAGACTGCTGCTGTTTGGATTCCCATGGATGTCTTTATCCAGCATTTTGTCAAAGGGGAAATTGCCTTATGCATAATCTGAAATAATTGAAATAATTGGAAGTATAATGAGAGCCAACATTTAAAAGCTCCCTTGTGCTTCTTTCTCTGCAAAATAAAGTTATCACTGAATGCATTCATGTTTTAAAGTTTAAGCAGACTTGGGAAATGAATCTTGCTTTCTAGATGTGCAGAGGGGCTAAGGTGATTGGTGTCCCCAAAACAGGTGTTGAAAGGTCTTCTCAAGCTTCCCAATACATTTGCAAATTTACCATGATGAAGTGGTAATTTGCAATATGGAGTTGATTACAGAAATCAGGATGTAGTTGAACTGTATTTTAAAAAATTCACGTTGTTTTCTGTTCCTCTGCTTTTTCTGATACATGTAACATCATTAATAATGTTCTCTGATGTCCCTCAGAGGTTTATAGACTTGGTTTGTTTTTAGTATTTGTTAGCTATTGGCTTTTTTAAAAAAAGCCATTTGTCTCTGTGGCTCCCAGGATCCATTTTAGCATCTAACCAAATTTTGCCATTCTTACTGTCTTTGTACATGAACTCCACTCTATTTCTACATTCAAGTTTAGAAGTTACAGTGAAATGAGTGAGAAAGGTCTTGAGTAAAACAAGCTGGGATTTTGTTCCTCAGGAAGTATTTCTGAAGCATCATCATTAGACCTTTGCTTTATATTATCTTCTGTTGATGTGATGGAGGAAGAGGGAAGTTGATGTCAGTTACACGATTTCAGACTCTGGAGTCAGAATGTGTGGATTTGAATAGCAGTCTACCATGTACTTCCCTGTGATGCTGGGAACTTTTCCCCACCTGTAAGTGAGAATTTAGTGTCTATTTAGTAGGAACAAAGTAAAGGACCAACTAATGAAGTACTAGTTATTTAACATGTTATAATTTTGTGGGGCATCTGTTGTTATTCCCCGTATTCAGAGGCTTCATTTATTATCATTCCTCATATTGTCAGGGTTCTTCGAAACAGCACCTTTCACGGTGGTTAATTTGAGCAGAAGCAGAATTTATTACAGGCTATTGGGTGGTTAAGCCTGTTGCCAGGAATTGAATCTGATGTGCAATCCGGTTGTTTTAGGGGAGATGTCACTATGGTTTCTTGCCCTACTGTCCTCAGAAAGACTGATACTTCCGTCCATGGTCGCCACAAGATTGGTTGATTCTCCATGTTTCTTCCTCAAATGACTTACTTTTAAAGCTAAGTCCTGAGCAGGGTGTCTGGTTGGTGAAACTTATTCTCACAGTGCTGCCCCAGCTTCATAGAGGCCAGGAAAAAAGTTTTCTGGCTTCTGACTTAAGAGAGTAGGACCAAAAAAGAAATTCCTCAGACATTTCAAGGATGTTCAAAAGGCAGAAAATGGCAGGCAGAAAATGTGATAGTGTTCCAGGGACATTTCGTTACGGTAGATTGACTACCAAAATAAAGACATAAAATACATCCAAATTAAAAGAAAGGTGACTGGTTTATTATTCCTTCTTTAAATCATTTATTTTTTAAGCAGATATTGTTTTTTGGACATATCTGTGTCACTTGCCCTTATTATTCACAATTGTGTGTGTGTGTGTGTGACATCTTGGCCTCTGGTAGGCTGTAAAACACGAAACCTCGGCAAATTAACCCTACAGGGACGAAGAACTCACTTTTCTTTCTCAGTAACCTCCAGCCCGGGGCTGGCTTGTGTCAGGAATGTCGTCACCAGTGGACCTGTTTCTCTGCATGGAAATACTGAGATTCTTTTTCTCTGCCACGATGTGGGAACCTGCCAGTTTTTACTTTCTGATATTTTTCTCTTTAGACATCATTCTGATATTTCTGATATTTTTTCCTTCAGTCATCATTCCCTTACCTTCCCTACTGACTTGAAAGTTATGGTGCTAACTTGAATCATTGTGAAGAAAATGAGTACTGTGATTCAACCAGAAGAAACTGGAGTCCTTTTTAAAAAATGGGTATATCTTTCTAATTTTGAAAGAAATATATAATGATTGTTGGAAATTAAAAAACTAAAAAGTCAAAAAAGGAAAATAAAGTTTTCTGAGTCACATCCTTCAGCAGTAGCACTTTGGGGGGTTCCTTCCAGGGTTTTCTGTGTGTGTGCTCATGGGGGGAAGGAGCTAAGGCAGAAGACAGGCAGTTGCTTTTACAAAACTGGAATCCTACTGTACATAATATTAAATACTGCTACCTTTATGTCATAAATAATTTCCTATAATAATGGGTAATACTTAGTATATTTACTATGTACTGGTCTCTCTTATAAGCACTTTATACATATTAACTCAACCTTTCCATGAGCCCCTAATATATTATCATTATCTACATTTGTCACATGAGTAAACCAAGTCACAAAAATATTTTAAAAGTTGTCCATGTTCACAAAGCTAGTACGTGATAGAAATGGGATTCAAACCTTAATCTTGTTCCAGGGTCTGTGCTTTTAACAATTATGCTATTCACTTCCATTGTTTCGATGCATAATTTGTAGTATCTATATGATACTTAATCATAATGGTACTGATTTTGCTTTTTCTGTTAATGTTTTATTTTTATGAACAGTTTCCCTGGCCATTAATGTGATTTGGAAATATAATATTTAATGGCCACATAATATGCATTTGTATGACTATTTGTACCCACCCAGAAGGCTGTTTGCTGTCTCTGAGATGGTAAATGGCCGTAGTAGGGTTCCTATCTGGGCCTGGGCTATAAAGCATCTTTGGAACTAGGGTCTCACCACCATCACCATGACAAAGGGCCCTGTTTTAGGAGTCTTTGCCGAAAAGATGGAAGACACACCACAGTTCACATGGACAGGAGAGAATTTGGATAAATTGATTTCCAGAAAGTCAAGAGGAATTTGATTATTCCGAACCACCTTTGAGGGCAGGCAAGACATAAACCTTCTGTGGCCCTCATTCTGACTTCCCTAGCATCCTCTTATCCTAGGAGAGGAAAGGCAGATGAAATAAATGACCAGGAAAACCAGAATGAAGGCAAAGAAAATACCAGAGTTTCTCTTGCAGAAGAATATAGGCCACTTTGTGACAAAGAGATCCCATCTATGGAGGAGAATCCATGGAGAGATGCCCGGGCTGCAGTGGAAAGAGCACTTCTTGGTCTATATGAATATGATGAGGTGAAGGAGAAAAAGAAAACTCTTAAGTCTGCTCTGCTACATGAAGTGAGGGACAGCAGGCTTGCTAGAACAGAGTCCTATCTGCTTCTGGTCAGAACTTAACCTGTTATTTAATGGAGACTCCAGCCAATGAAGTGAGGTCTACCATATTTTCACAGATTATTAAGAGGACTCTCTAAAGTGCTCACAGTAAAGCTCAGGTCCAGATCACATGTAAGTCTTGGACTGAAGAACAGGAAATTGGATCTTTTTAAAGGATGGCCAAAGGATATAATGAAGCCCAGTCTTTGAAATCTGCTGCAGGGGTAGCCTCAGTGCAAGCAAAGTGCCACTGATATTTGTGGAAACGGACTTTCCTTTGACCCTGGTGGCAATCCTATCAGGGCTGACGTGGGAGGTGCTACTATATGTTCAACCACTGTGACTGCTACAAAGCTCAGCTTTCCCATTAATATAGTAGGTTTGGCCCTCTTTGTGAAAACAAGCCCAGGCATAAGCCCCACAAGCCAGGAGATGTCTTTAGAGCCAAGAATAGAAGCCCATACAAGTTGATGACATTGATGCTGAGAGAGGGATCGATCACATTAGGTGGTATTCTCTGTTATGCGCACATCTTCAATCCAGAATTCATGGAAATGCTACAGCCTTAACAGGTGCCATGGTCGTAGCTTTGAGGACAGGTATTGCTGGAATTTTTACCCATTCATATTGATGGCATACCAAGCTACTTGAGACCAGTATTGCGACAGGGGCGCATGTCTGGAGAACGTCTCAATTTAAACATTGTACAGGAGAGGTTACAGGTTGTCAGCTCACTGACGTTAATACCGTTGGACAGTATAGAGCTGCAGGGCCATGTACAGCCACACCACAGCTGAGCAGATGTGTGACTCATTCTAAGTGGCCCATGTGGACATAGCGTGTATGATGACCAGTCAAGACCAGATTACACATCTTAGGGAGAGCGTAACCAGAGGGCAACAGAGGCTCTACTAGGGCTCCAGTTAGGTTCAGTTGAGAAAAGAATATGTTTAATTTAAATATATGAAATGCTTGCATTTCCCTTAAATTGGACAGTTGAACTTGAAAATATTTTTTAATAAATGATAAAATATTTTGAAAGAAACAAATGGTAGTATTTTTTTGAATTTTTAAATTTATTTATCTTTAGAGGGGAAGGGAAGGAGAGAGGGAGAGAAACATCAATGTGTGGTTGCCTCTTGTGAGTCCCCTGCTGGGAACTGGCCTGCAACCCAGGCATGTGCCCTGACTGGGAATCGAACCTCGATCGTGTGGTTTGTAATCCCACGCTCAATCCACTGAGCTACACCAGCCAGGGCCAAATGGTAGTATTTTTAAAATATAGAACAAAATGAAATATTGTAGTATCCTTTTTTTATTAGCTTTATTCCTTTTTTTTTTTTCAATTTCGGCAAAAATTCAGTGATTTTAAAGATAAAGCTAATATCCTGCTTGGCAAGGATTTTTTTAAGGTATTTTTAAAATAGTACTCAATTGTTTACAAATTACTTAATCACTTTGTGTGCAATTAAACTGAGAGGCAAAAATACAGTATTTTGAATTTGTGATACTAAAAACCATGAACAAACTAAAGGTTACTATGCAGTTCCCATAAGCAAAAAAAATTAACATGTTGTAAAAAATTTTGTACAATAAATAAATTGTGCTGTCATAAAGATGCTTGTCCATGAGTTTGGCCAGATCTCAGATTTTCTGGGTTGAAGGCATTTTCTAGGTGACTATGCGTGAGCCTTTTGATGCCTTTTGCCATATTACTTTCCAGAATGTTAATATCAATTTACTTGTCCACCAAAGTATTTTGTTGTAAAGGGCCATATTTGTATTTTTAGCAGTATTTTAGTTGTGGTCTTTGTTGTTGTTGTTTGTTTTTTCACTGCTGTGTACTTCAAGTGGTGCCTCGCCATATAGTAGAGACTCAGTAAATATTTTGAATAAAAGAGAAATGTACTTAATGACTGCTGTTTATGGACTTGCCAGCATTTTTCTTTTTTCCTTGATTTCTTCATATGTTGCTTTTGCATCTTCGTATATTTCTACTTAAGAAAAATTAGCCTCCTTTTCTGTTTACTGCATTTACCTACTCTGAAGTACCAGGGATGTGGTGAAGGCATCCTCCCACAAAGAGTATTACAAAGGGTTTTGGTTTTTTTTTGACTCTAGGCTGTTGCAACACAAACAATTTTTTTTTTGCTCTTAATCTGTTAATATGGTGAATTACCTGAAATAATTTTCAAATGTTAAGCTAACTTACATTCTTAAGTTAAACTCAACTGAGTCATGACACAGCATTCTCTCATATGCTGTTTATGACCTGCGTTTATGTTCAGAAGAGACAGAAGTTTTCATTCTCCTTCCTTATACTGTCTTTGTGGGTTTTTCGTGTGAAAGTTTTGATTGCCCCATGAGCTGACCTGAAGAGAGTTCCTTGGTTTTTTTGTTTGTTTGTTTGTTTCTGGAAGTCTTTATATAAGATTGAAATTACTTGTTTGGTAACACTTATTTGTAAAAGCGTCTGAGCCTGGTATTTTCTAAGTTGCAAGAATTTTAAACTCCTCATTCAACAGAGGTAAATGTTTCAGATGACGCATGTTTTCTGCTCCTTCTTAAATCAGTTTCAGTCATTTATATTTTTCTATGGATTTGTTTATTTACATTTTCAGAGTTATAATAAAAGTTGTTCAGAATATACCTTTTATGTTTGCCACAATTGTTATTTAGTCTTAATCACTAATCTTTCTTCAGTGATGTTCAGTCTCATACTTAGCCTTATCTGTTGAGTTTCTGAGGTCAATATTTTTATTTTTTCATTCCTAAAAATATTGTTTGGTTCTTTTTTTAATCCACCTTTGCATTTTGAAAGTCTCACATAGGCATACTTTTGATAATTCTTTCATTTATCTATCCACACTTATATATTCTTCCAGAATTAAAATACCTGCAGTTCTGTGAACCTGGTTTTCTAAGTTGTCTCCGTGGACCTGCTCACATATTGAGTTACCTTATGAGAGTGAGCAGTGCTCTCTGTGGAAATTCACCAGTGGGAGTTCTTTGAAACCAGGTTGAAAGTGTGTTCCAGCAGAGAGGATTATTTGTGAGGTCCCACGAATGGGGTGAATTCTAATCCCAGACTTGCCCAAGAGTAGGCATATGATTGGGAATTCTCATGCATGTCTTTCCTTTCACCTTCCATGCCAGACTCTAAGCCAAGGCGGAAGGAAGCAATTGTAGACTCACCCACTGTCAGCCTCTAGAAGGCAGATTATTTTTCTAGTTCATTCACTTTTGGGGAGCTGCAGGGATCTCAAGGTCAGTTCCTGATCCAGCCTCCCATTTTGCAGGGCCCCGGGCTTGTCCTCTGGGCCCCAGCGTTCCTCAGTTTAAACCTCACGCTTCAGTCCAGACCTTTGAGGAGGGGCAGAAGCCTCAGGGAAAACCCTGTCCTCCGCCCTGGCTTACCAAAGGGCTCCCATGTTCTTTTCTACCTCTGAGGATTCTGTTATTCTCCTGATAATTCAGCTATGTGTTTAAAAGATTTTAACGAATACTTATTTAGCATTTTAGTCTTTTGTACTGAGAGGGCTTCTAACACCAAGTCTACTAGATTGGATGAAATGGGAGTTAGATCTTTTTTGTTTTTCTAAAAGAGAAATAAATCACTTCAAGTTTTAAACCTTATGTGTTAACTTCCTCAGAAGTTACACTCATGGGTTTTATGTAAAGGGTTCTACACTAAGTGCTTTATAGGGATGTTTGTATTTAATCCACCATCACCATTCTGTGAAATAAATACAGTCGTTCACATAGTAAAGATGAGGACACGGAAGCTTAGCGAGTTTCAGGGGACTTGTCCAAGGTCACACAGCTGATAGATAATTCACATGTTGACTTTGGATCATCAGGAAAAGGTTAAATTATGCTTGATGAGATATTTTTAGGCTTGGTGCATTGCTATTTTAAAAGGCAGCAAACTATGTAATATATCTTAAATTTCCATTTAGATTATGTTTTTGCAGAGCAACATGGTGTTACCTTATTAAAAAGATAAGCACATCGAAAGAATACTGAAGGCAATTTACCATGCCTTCTTTACTGCTTTGCCTCCTCCAAGAAAAATTACTCTTAGCGTACCTCCCAAGGATTTTTCTGGACATCAAATCTCTAAACACATTTGTCAGCCTAGATGAGAGGGGGAACTTTGGCCAAGGACTTCAGAGATTAATTGCTAGACGCGGGTCCCATTTGTTTCATAATTCATTTCAAACACCTTTCTCCCAAGCCTGGCCTACTCTGTGGTGTTAGTTTTGTTAATATATACTTCTCTATATGAAGTTGGTTTTTTTAATTTAAAAAAATTTTTTAATATATTTTTCCAGTTGAACTTGAATGTTATGGACGGGACTTGAAAAAATGTGACTTTAGTAATTTCATGTGGCAATGTTTGAAATGCTGTTCTCTCAGGTAGCAGAGTTCGTGGCAAACCTTTCTATGTGTGGCATTGTCTCATTTGTTCATTTAGGGCTAGATACTGAAGTTGCAGTGTCTGTGTTTTTCTCAAGCAAGTTTTCTTTCTCCTAAAGTAACCAGTCAGTTCATTCTCTTAAAGTGACCAGTCTCCGCCAGTCCAGGAAAACCAGGAAAAGATTTTGGGGAAGACACTTTGCCCAAATCCAAAAGTAGGCAGTTTCCCTGGTGTTCTGACTTTCTCTGTGCTGGGCTGGTAATTGAGACCTGTGCTGCTGCCTCCAGGATCTCCGCTGGCGTCCCTATAATCACCTGCCTGCCCAGCTCCTGGTACTCTAAGTCCAAGGACTGAAAATAGAGCAATGAATCAGCATGACTTTGGAACTTACTAACCCATACCTCCCCTGGCTTGCATCTCAGGAAGTCTACTTTCTCCTGGTGGGTGACCCGCTTCCCTAGCCTGAAAGCTCTAGTCTCAGGGAGAGGGGAGGGAAGCCGGGATTCAAGCTCACAGTGGTCTTTTGTCCTTTCTATGCTTGCGGGAAGGGGAGGGGAGGGGAAACTGTCTTATAACGCCTTCGTGAACGGATCCATAGCAGCAAAGGGGAGAGGACACTAGTTTATTTCTCATTAAGTCACCCTGTTACACCAAACCTTATGTTTCCATGATACTTCAACGATCTAAGCTAAACTGAAAACCTATTGTGAGAAATGCTTTTGTCTTTTTTTCATCGAATAAACTCAGGTGTGTTTCTGATGCCATCATTTTCTCATTTGTAAAATAGCTTTTAAAAACCTGTACCTTTACAGTGTCATGATATAAGTAACATAAAATGCTTGGATTTGTGAAGGGTTTGTGTGACAGTAAGATTCAGGAAATAAAGGGTTTTCACTAACCCTTTTATTTTCCTGGTAGAAGAGTAAATGAGCATGTTCTTTCAGAAATTAAAAAATGACGTGAAGAGAAATATAAAACTATTGCCAACGCTAAGAAGTTAACGTCTTTTTTTTTGCATTTATTGCAGTTTTGTTTGCACTAATCTTGTCTTCCTTGCTTTCTCCTCCCTTTCTTCCTAGCTGAGGTTTTGTATCTCTCAGGAGAAAGTGGAAATTGATTTTTATAAGAATTTATTCATTTCAATGCTGGAAATGAGAATTAGAAAAAGGTTCTTATTTGAACTGTCACTTTGTTCAGAATAGGAGGATAAAGCAGGATTTTTAAGGCAGAAACTTACCCTTTCCCTGGTTCTCCAGGTGCCCCAGGTGCCCCTGCTCTGTAAGCAGCAGTGCTAGTTTTCAGATTCAATAGGGAGAAAATGACTTTTAGTAACTTCAGTGTCTGATTTCTTATGGGATGCTGCAAGTGCAGGAAGCTGGGCAGATAAAAATGAAAGGTTCCTCCCATAGTAAAGGACATAGTACACCTCAGTTAAGTTTACGTGGTGGGGGAAGTACAGCTGACGATGCGCAGGTGTTGGAGGGACTCCCACTAGCTGGTCGCCACATCCAGGAGTGAATGTGCCTGTAGCTGACCTCCTTCAAGTAGCAGATGCTACGTAGATAACTGTACTTTCCTCATCCTGGATGTAGATTCCACTGTATCTGTTTTTTCTATTTATAAAGTACATTTGAAATGTATGTGGGCATCACAATGATTTTCTTATAATACCACACTTAATTTTATCAGATTTGTATCTTCTTTCACTCACCAACGCTGATTTTTATCCACCCTCAAATTTCAGTTCAACTCAATGTTCTACTCATCAGAGCTAAATAAAATATCTAAATAATTCATGTATCATTAGTATATTCTAAATGTGGCAGCCTTCAATATGAACCTATGGAAATTAAACATAATGTGCATGTTATGGTCTTCTATGTTGTTATCTTACAGATACTATGCTAATGGTATGTAAGATATGTTACTGTGAGAAATAGAAAATTATTACATAGTTAGCTATCAGTAATATTGCTGCAGAAATGTCTGAATACATTATGAGCTTTGCTATATTTCATAATTGATTAAAACCATAATGGAAGCTAACACAGATTTACAGAATCTCAGAAAGGATAGGATTTAGGAGTCAAGATTGGAGCATGCTCTTAAAAAAAATCAGACATGGACAAAAACTAACAGGGGTGGAAATGGTAGGGAGGTGGGGAGCACTAGAGGGGTGGGCTGGGATGGGAGTAAAAGACAGAAAACTGTACTTGAACAATAATTAAATAATTTTTTTAATCAGACAGGTGTGATGTGGTACGAAAGTTCAATCCCTCCATATACTAGCTGAAGAACTTCAGCAAAATGTGTCTCTGAGCCTCTGTGCATTCATCCGTATGTTAATAATATTACTTACCTGTGGGTTTTGTTATGTAAAGTCAGTGACTATGTGAGAAGTACTTGGAATATAATAAATGCTAAGTCATTGGTGTTCTTTTATCCCTGTGACTCTGCCTTCTATTTCTAATTCTAAACATCAGCTCCAATTGATAGTGGTGACCTGGCCTCTGATTTCCCACCCCAGTGCTCCGTTATCTGTACCACTCTGGTTCAACAGACTGTTACATAGTTTTTGTTAGGTTCTCTGAGGAACATCAAAGACAATACGATGAACATCTCATTGTATTGCTCCTTGCTCTGGCTGCCATCACTTAGCATGACTCGCAACTGCTTAAATCTTATGTCCAGAATTCCCCATAAGATAAGTTCCTTGAAACCAGGAACATCGTCTTACACTTTTATAGTATAATTCACAACATCCAGAGCATTCCTGGTGTAGGTCCAGCTATTCAATCTTTAGCAGTTCTAATTCTGGGGGACCATATTGACGATCAGAAATGGTTGCACTTAAGGAGTTTGGTGAGGTGGAGTGGAACCAGCTGACCTCTCACCACCCCACCAACTCAGGGCTTGGTCCTCCTTCAGAAGCACTGAAAGCAAGGGGGTAAAAGCAAAGGAGGAGAAAGATCAAACCCCAAATGGAACGATGTCTTAGGGCATGCCCACTTTTCAGTATGATACTTATTTTTGCAGTCATATAAGTAGAACAACTCACACGGGCCAAAATTGTGATCCCAATTTTATAACCGAATCTGTAAGAACGATTGCTTGCCAAAATTTTCCTGCTAGCTGTTGCTAATGTTATAACTGTTCTTTGTGATCTCCTGTAATTTACTTTTGCCATATTATAGCTTAAGGGTAATGCAACACAAACAACATTATTTAGGTTTGTGTCTTAGGGGCATGAAGTTTTAATTTTGGCTGAAAATGACCAAATATATTGCTTTCTAAGCTTTATTGCTTTTTCTAGCTCTCATCTTTTCCTACCTCAAGTTATTGAACATTCTATAAAAGATAAAACTCTTTGATTCTAAATCTGTGAATCTCAGACAAGTCTTTATTGTCTGAGAAAATGGAGGGCAAAACATTTCTCAGATTATAAAATTTAAAAAAAAAATAGAAGAAGAAGAAAGAAAAAGGTAGACAATCCACTTGGGGCTTCCAATCCACCTAGAGCAGCACCTAGGCCTTGGAGTTGAGGGTCATCCTGTGAGAAACCAGGGAAACAAAAAGTAATGTCCATTATCCCCTCACAGTGAGAAAGGCTGAGTTCAGGCCCTTTGTTCTAGCTACTTTCCATTCCTGGTCCTCATTTTCTTACCACCAGAAGGCATTCATGAAGACGTTGGCAAGGCAGGAGGTATCATCCTGATTGTTAAACATGAAAGTAATGGAACAGGAATGGAAATAAGAGAAAGGACTCTTGGCAAAGTCCTATAACTTTTTTTTAATGGGCAGGCAGTCACATCTTTGTTGAGATATTATAGGATATGTTCTAACAGTGGTTTTCAGTAGCAGAAGCCTTTCCCACCTTCCACAAACTGAGCAGAATACAAATTTAGAAAGCAGGTAGAGAGTAAAGCTGTCATGTGTGAAGCCGAAGTAGGACCCAGGAGCTCCGGCCAACTGGCTTCTCGCTGCTTCACATCTCCACGCCTACACTGCAGCGGCTTGGAAACCGCCCACCTTACCACTCTTGTCTCTGCCCAATTCACTTACCTTTGTTTTGCTCCCTGACACCTTGGAGGGTCTGCTAAAGCTTTGGACCCTATTTCTAGAAAAATGTACATCTACTGAAAACCTTGCATGCGGTTTCTGGTCACTCGTGGATGGCTCTACCACCATCACCAAGTGCATAAAATAAATCCCTCAGATCCAAACCCCTCTTAAAGTCAGACTGCATCTTTTGCATACTAAACAAAAACAACAGCAAACAAAAACAAGATACAGTAACATTAATGACCTGAACATGGTGTGTCCTAGTCATTTAAAATTCCTTTTGGAGTAAAACTGGAAGAAATCAAGATTCTGGTTCTAGGTCTGCAGCAATTAGCTGGGTTGCCTTCAGCAAGTCTAGACTTCTTTGGGTCTTAGTTCCTGTATCTCTAAACAGATGGGATTTGAATGAATTATTTTTGAGATCCCTTTCAACACTAGCATCCTGTGAACCAAATTGAGGTGAACATGTGAAATGACCAGTCCACCTGAGCATCATTTTGTTCTTAAGTTTGGATCATTGTTGGAGGTTTTTTTTTGGTCCAGATATCCCTACCTCCTTATTATCTCCCTCCTCATATTTCCATCATCTCTATCCCCAAGCAGAAAGACGATTGATTTATCTCCTTCCCTTTCTTTGACTCATTTAAAGTGGTTGACCATGTCCCTGAGTTAAGCTACGTCTAAATAAGTCTGGGTTGATAGAAGACAGGACGATGGTGACAGGTCAGTAAATGGGGTGCTGATGTAGAGGGACATTTATGGATATAATGTGTAAGTGGGGTACTTAGATGAAGGAGGCAGGAGCACACCTCCAGAGGAGCAGGCCCAGTAAAAGGGATACACTAATTTTCAGCCTAGCTTTCCTTAGCCTCCTTGAAATTAACCCTTTTTAGAAGAAAAGAAGTCCTTGACTTGGGTCTACCATTTCTCCCGGGCTATAAACCCCAGTCACAATAACAATGCTGCTAACATTGTTGAGCATTTATTGAGTATCAACTTTACTACAGACACAGTTATAGAAACATGGTAGATTTTATCTCATTTAATCATTATAATCACCCTTTGGGACTGGTGCAGCTATTTCTATTTTTCACAAGAGGAAACTGAGACTCAGAGATGCTAAGTCAGAGCCACAGACAGCAAACCACAGGACGAGAATCCCAGTTCAGGTTATTAAATTTCAGAGGCTTTGTGCTCCACTGTCGTGCATGCCCAGTAGCCAGCCAGGTAATAACTAGTGAAATAGTCAAGAATTTTAGAGTTGCTATAAAACTGCACTGGTCTTAATGAATCTGCCCACAGGTAGGTTTACTGTTACTGCTCCTCCTCACAATTTATGAGATAGTTTTGTGAGTGCCATACCTAGAATAGAGGATAAACAGTCACATATTTCTTAGGAGGAAAAGATTCATTTTCGTATGCTTTTGATTTAGATTTTCTTTTAATTTGTCACTCTGCCTGGCACGTTGGAGGAGCCCAGTGAGTGTCAGATGGATGACTACACGGATGCATGCATGAACAAAAAGCAGGTCATTCTCCGATGTTTAAATGAGCTGATTTTGCAACAGTGTATCCAGAAAGCAAAAGATAGCCTTCTACATCAGTATGACTTTTGTCTCCATTGCAGGAACAAAATGTGGTATAACTTTGCACACATCTCTTTAAAGCTCTTGCTAGGATTTTTATATTCCATTTCCTAAAGCCCTTTGTGCTGTTACAAGTAAAGTATTCTACCACTTTCTTTGGGAAAAGGACTAATTTTACATTGCAATGATTGCACCTGCTCTGTGACAAAGCCTTGATGTGTTGTTTTTTTTTTAAAACCATTTTCCAATTTAATAGCTCAAGGAAGAAGACTGTCCTTAGGGGAACTGTGACACAACTTTACAATTTAGTCATTGTACAATTGTCCTTCAGTGCTAAAATAGGAAGGAAAAAGCATAGAATAACTGACTGAAACTCAAAGGTCATTAATGACACTAAGAGAAGTAAAAATGATACACACACACACATTCTGTGGAAAGCGAATAAAATTGCTCTTAGCAAGAAGAAGGAAAAAGGATGGAGGAAAACTTTTTAGTACATTGGGAGAAGGGAGCACCAAATCAGTAACTTTGAGTGGGAGCCAAAGAACGGAATCTAGCTCTTACCAGAACTTCCGAGCAAATTCCTTTAGAAATGTAGGTCAATAAGAGCACACAGTTAGGCGAGAAGCCTGGTTTCCTGGAGACAGTTTATCTGTTCCACAGGAAGAAAGCCCAGTGTCAGTCAGTGAACCCAGGTATCTGATTGTAAGGAGACAGCAGCAGTAATTGGAGAGAGCTGCTGGTACAGGAAGTGTGTTGAGGCTTTCCGACCGATGACAGGACAGAGCTTTAGGGCAGGTGGATTTCAGGCTTTCTGAGGACATTTCCTGAGATTACAGAATTATCAGTGTGAATGCCTGGCCCCCCTTCCTACTACTGTATACCTCCCTTTTCTCCCCTCTCCATTCTCACACATTCATTATTTAGAAGGCAGCAACACTTGTGAAAAGTACATCACTCTGATTGTTTTTGCAAAGTCTGGCTGTCGAGTTTAAGTAGAAGTCTCTATGGAAATAAAATGCCTTCCCACTTGTGGGCCATATGCTGAATTTAAAAGGCTGCTGTGGGAAATGCTATAACCTTTAGCTTCTATGCCTGTACTGTGCCTCACTCAGACTCCTGGTAAATGCACTAATTTATGATGTCAGGTTTCATTTTCATGTCACTGGCAATGAAACAACAAAAACCAGTGGCTGCTTCGAATGCTTGAGCTCTTGTTATTCAGTTGGAAGCTGTGTTCTGGTAAATGGGGCTTTTTGCTGTGTCCCCGAATCCCCGAACACTGCATTCCAGTGCTTCATTCTCGTCCTATTACCGTATAGGAAGATGATTAGCATACAGGATGAACTGATGATCAAGTCTAGCACTGAGTTGAAAAATGAAAAGATTGTGCACAAAACCCATTCATGGCCACTCTGGTTTTTTTTTTTTTTTTCCTGAAAATGTTCTTGCTGTGACCTACTTCTGCAGATAAGAAAAATGATTTTGCCATCTCTCTATACCATTACGGCTGTAGTGAACTGTCCCTAAGTGTCTTGGTATAGCGGCCCCGGGAAGATAAGCATCCATTATTTGCACACTGCTCATGCTTCACCTCTGGGGTGTCGATATTTGTCTTCTAAGGATGCATCACCACTCCCTAATTATAGGCGACCTTGTGGGATTGAATCTTTTGAGCTAAACAGACTAGGTTGACACAAATGCATGGAAAGCAAACCCTTGAAAACTTGGTGAGCTGGAGTCATTGTTAGGATCCAAACTGCACCTCAGTGTTCAGGATAATATTTGAAACAGTCTTCACATTGCCAGTGTCACCACCTGCCTGACTCACACATTTTAAATCACTTGGTGATTGTGTTTGTCTCTAAGTTCATGTTTTCAGCATGAAAAATGTTAGTACCAGATTATCATTCTTGAAATCTTCCAATATTACCCCAACAAATAACTTGGCGAGAAAATCACCTGGAGCCCTCAGGCCCCCACTCTGTGACAGTCACCTCTTTATAGAGCAAGGGAGAGCAGAGAGGGCCCCTGTACGTTGGTCTCACCTTCAAGGCCTGTGAAACAAGGCCAGGCAAAGCTCGGAGCGAAGTTTTCAGAGCAAAGTCCTTTTCTGGCCGGGATGCTTTGACAAACAACATAGGAGGATTAGAGTACTGGGGTTGAAAGTGTAAAAGTTTCCACTCTCTTTTTAGTTCCATCCTATAAAACATTACTTTTTTAATTTTTCAATTGTAGTTTCCATTTAATATTACTGTGTTAGTTTCAGACATACAGCATAGTGTTAGAAAATCATGTATTTTATAGGGTCTCCCTGATGTTTCAAGTACCAACCTGACCCTATACATACTTATATTATTGAGTATATTCCCAGTGCTGTAATTTATATTCCTTGTGACTATTCTGTAACCACCAGTTTGTAATTCTTAGTCCCTTTGCCTTTTTCACCCGGCCCCACCCTCTTCCACTCCCCTCTGAAAACTGTCAGTCTGTTCTTCGTATCTGTGAGTCTGTTTCTATTTTGTCTGTTTGTTTATTTTGTTCTTTAGATTCCACACATAAATGAAGTCAAATGATATTTGTCTTTCTCTGTCTGATTTATTTCACTTTATTAGTACCCACACTGTCTAGGTCCATCCATACTGTTGCAAAAGGTATGATTTCATTCTTTCCTATGGCCATAATAGTCCACTGTGTAAATGTACCACTGCTTTTTTATCTACTCATCTATTGATGCACACTTGGGTTGCTCCCATAGCTTGGCTATTGTAAATAATGCTGCAGTGAACATGGGGGTGCATATAGTCTTTCAAATTAATGTTTCAGGTCTCTTCAGATACATACCCAGAATCACCAGGATCACTGGGTCATAGGGCAATTCCATTTTTAATTTTTTGAGGAAGCTCCATGCTGATTTCCATAGTGCTTTCACCAATCTGTGTTCCAACCAGCAGTGTACTAGGGCTCCCCTTTTTCTACACACTTGCTAACACTCGTTTGTTGGTTTACTGGTGATAGCCGTTCTGACAGGTGCAAGGTGATATTGAGCAGCTTCCCATATGCCCATTGACCATCTGTATATGCTCCTTGGAGAAGTAACTATTCAGGTCTTCTGCCCATTTTTCTAATTGAATTTTTTTGTTTCTGTGGTCTTAAGTAGTCTAAGATCTTTATACATTTTGGATATTAACCCCATTATCAGATGTATTATTGATGAATATCTTCTCTCTTGTAGTAGGTTGTCTTTTCATTTTGCTGATGGTTTCCTTTGCTGTGCAAAAACTTTTTATAAAACATTATCTTTGACACTCCAAAGGAAAATATCAAACCTGGATTCCAGTTACCATATTTTGCTGAGTAATGTGCACTTTTTGCAAATTTTTGAGGGGCAAGTAAGGGTGTGCATTCTACATGGGTATAGTAATACATGTGTAGTGCTCACCAAAACATGGGTGTGCATTATAAACAGCAAAATATGATGCCTTGTTTATTAATTGAATCATTTATTCATTCCAACCAATAAATATTTATTGTTAATATCTTTTGTACAAAACCTCATAGATGGATAGAGATTTAGATAAGGCATTACCAAAGCACATGTAAATTTGGTTTGGGGGGAGGTGGGGATGGGTGGATAAGAATGGTTTTTACTGGGAAAATGGAAACACTGGATATCAGCAAGAAGTGGCATGTGGCCCCCCTCTCGGTATCTTGTATACACAGCAAGGCAGCTTGCATGTACCAGGGAGCTGTGTTGCGTGCATGGGTTTGGGAGTAGGAATTCACTGATGTCTTGTGTTTCTCCTCGAATCCCACTCTAAGGAGTAGCTCTGTGGAATCAGCAGTTCAAGTGTGTAATAGATGATGAATATAAAGCTTGAGTATTTGCATATGTCGAAGATGGTGACCAAAGTGGTTGAAGGGTGCCTTTCTGGTCGGCCGCCTACCTCTCCTGAAACCCTGTGTCATTTTAAACAGTAAAGTTGGAAGGTGCGGGAAGGACTGCATCCAATTTTTTCCCCTCCTGTGCAGCAGATGTGCTCCCAGGAACAACTGCACAGTGTGAGGCTGTCAGGTTTCCAAAAGAATTTAGCTAATGGGCTTCATTGCTCATAGACCTCAAATCCTGGAGAATTAACGTGAAGGTTAGAGACAAGTATAGAACTTTTAGGTTTTTGAGAATGAGTGAGTAAGTGATGAAGTTTTTTGGGGCAATTTTTCTACTTGTGAATTCTAATTTGCCCCATCCAAAGTTGAAGCAGCTACTCCTGCATAAAGGGAAAGAAAATGGGCATGAGTGCTCACATTAGAAATCAGTGCATTTAGACTTAAGGGAAAAGTTCTTGGCTAGGCGGAAGGCTAGAATATTGAGGGAGCTCTGCAGTATCTCCTCCAGGGGCATTTCTGAATAAATCTCTCTTGAATGTGGTGCACAGGTAATGGGAAAAGCTGACTCAGGGCTGCCTTCGGGCTTAGCAGAGAATGCATTCTGGGTACCACTGTAAGCATTAGGGAAGGCCTGAAAATCACTGGCAGGAAGTCTAAATTATACCTAAATTATATCTGAATGATTCCCCCCAGGATAAAAATGTTTATGAAATTCAGCATTAGTAACCAGAGTCATGAGCTATTTGTTTTCTGCAAACATCAGAGTTGATAGCACCTGCTCCCTAAACTAGTTCATGGCGTTACATTTTATAATCCATTTTTCTTTCCACTTAAGAACATCATTTTACTTTGTACCAGAAATTTCCTCTGAGATTCAGGGAGAACCATAGAAATCAGTTGCCAGCTTGTCACTGTGATCTGTGGGACAAAGGGAACCCCCTTTAAAGTCCCTGCCCAGATCCATGCCTGCTGCTCCCTGTGGCTGCCTTGGACTGTGTGTGCATGAGTTGAGCACAGAGCGTTGGGCCCAGAAAGAGTGTGGCATTCCCAGGGTGGGTGTGCAGATGCTGGGGTACACTGGGGAACCTGGGCTGACTCACCTGGAGCCTGTTTAGGCCCTGCTTCACTCCCATTCCACTTTATCACCTGAGAACTGTCTGTGCACGGAACTGTTTAAACCTTTCCCTGATGTCAAATTTTGATTCCTTTAGGAAGTTTAAGTAGAGCAGTTCATACAGTGGAAGAAGGGAAGACAGGAAGAGTGAACTTGAAAGGAGAGCTGTTGCGATGGCGTCCCTCACCCCACCCACCACTGCCCCAATTTTTTTTTTGTCGTTTTAGAAGTCGAGTTTTTGTTTTATTTTTCTTCCACCTTAGGTTGAACAAGGTGGCTAGAGTGGCTGGAGCTAGATACTTCTCTTCTCCCACATGGAAGGCTACATCTAATTGGAGCTGGGTATTTACCTTTGTCCAGGTCAGTTAGGCTCTGATAATACCTCAACTGGGCTTTGATTAACCAGTTTCCCCTGAGGGTAGGTCTTGTTAGGAATTACTAGGTGCTCCTGCATGTTTCAGAATGGTTCCTTTCCCCTTCCCTTTGCTGGAAGCACCAGGGGATTTTTTGCCCAGGTTCTCTGGTGAGAACCTGATAGAACCCCTGGGGGTAAACTGTGGGGCCCAGTACCACTGGATTCCCTGCACTTTTTAACTCAGTCTTGTCTACACGAGGCTCCAGCAATTCCTCAATTATAGTTTTGGGTTTCTGCCCTGGCGCTAATTCTCCTGGGGGTTTCTGCTCATGAACCTGGGCCCCTGTAAGCAGTGAGTGACTCCCTGTGTTCTCCTGTCTTATCAGTCTTGCTTTTGGCCTGTGTCTTCCTCTTCAATGAATCCAACAACAGTTGATTTTCCATTTTGTTCAGCTTCTTTCTTATTAGGATGGAGTAGCAACTTTCAAGCTCCCTACATGTGGAACCAAAGACCAGAAGTTTCCCTAATATTTTTTATTTCAATAAATATTATTTGAGTATGATTTGTATACAGAATGCACTTCTTGAGCAGTTGAATTCATACAATTAAAATATGAAATGGTTTTATCTTTTTTCAAATATTCTTTTTCAACTCTACTTGGGGAGGAACGGGGCTATGGAATTCTTTTTGTTTCTTTTGGTAATAATTAACATTCAATAAAACCTGCAGATGTTAATTGTTCATTTTGATGAGTTTTGACAATTGCATATACACTAGGTTTTTCAGCCTTAGCACTGCTGACATTTTGGACTAGATAATTCTTTATCCCTGGCCTTTCCATCAGATGCCAGTAGCATCCCCTGGTCAAGACCATCAAAGGTGTTTCTAGACATTGCCAAATGCCCCCCGGGAAGCAGAATCGCCCCTGTTTGAGAACCACTGATATGCACCCGTGTAACTATTGTCCGAAAAGGAGGTACAGGTCATATCCATTTCCCCAGAAGCTCCCTTCAGGCCTTTTTGTTACTCCCTGAAGCCACCGTCTCTGATTTCTATCATCATAGATTCACTTTCCTGTATTTGGACTTCGTATAAATTCAATCATACAGTGTGTGTGCACTCTTTTGTCTGGTCTCTTTCACTTAACGGGATGTGTTTGTCCATGTTATCACCCTTATCTGTGGTTCATAGTTTTTTTTATTGCAGAGTTGGGTTCCGTTGTATGAGTACACTGAACTGTGCTAATACCGTCACCTGTGGTGCACACTTAGGTTGTTTCTGATTCAGGGCTATTTAGAATGAGGCTGGTCTGAATTTTCTGGTAAAGTCTCTTTGTGAACATGTTTTCATTTCTCTCAGTAATTATCTAGGAATTGAATTGCTGAGAGGTAAGGTGGATATATGTTCAACGTTTAATAAACTACCAAACAGTTCTGCTAAGCGGTTGTCTCATTTTACACTCCTGCACGCACAGCTGTGTGTGAGCATTGCAGTTGATCCTTGCCACTGTCAACAGTGTCACCATTTGGTGCTATTAGTATTTTTCTTTTAGAAATTCTGGTGGGTATCCTATGATTTTTGTTTGCATTTTGCTGATGATAAAGGATATTGAGCATCTTTTTAGGCAGTTTTGGTCATTTGTCTTTTGTAACATGTCTGAGACCTTTTATGGTTGATACATAGAGATCCCCATTATATTTGTACCCCTCAAGCCCCCAAAACAAGTTCAAGGTTTACAGGAACCTGCTGCTTTTCCTCAGATACTGAGAAATCTTTTGCCATCTGAATAAATGTGGTGTAAATGATCAAAACTGCTATGAAACATGCCCTTTTTGTTTTCATTTGTTTTCTTTCTTGTTTCCAAACCTACTGTGAGGTTATCAAATATTTTCCTTAAATCGGGTCAGAAATACTCCTCCTAATTAGCCAGACAAGCACACAAAACTGCTTTTATCTGGGAGAGCCTTCCTCCAATGCCCACGTGCTCCTCACAGCGACAGCCACTACCTCTTCCTTGCACAGCCTCGACAAACAAACGAGAAGCAGAGACCTGTCCCGTACAGGCAGGGAGTCACCTTTACAATTCCATGCCTGGGAAGTTTCTTAATGAGGCTTGTTCTGGAAACATGTTTCCTTTAATGCGTTCAGAAATATCCATACCGAGTTAAAAAAATAAGTTCTGCGTTAAGAAAGATTATATTCTCCATCTAAGTTTAGATAACAAAAACTGAAGATCTATAGTGTTTGTAAAAATAAAAATGTATGAGGCTTAGTGTAAAGTATCACCTGCTACCTGAAAATAGCTCCACACCCAGAGACCACTAATAGGATAGGGTAGGGGGTCTCCTCAGGCGAGTAATGGGTGGCCCTCCTGCAGCTTCAAACCAGCTCTTCCTTGGTTACTGACATAATCCACTCCTTACAAGTTCAGCTCTAAATCCAGGATTACTGTCTAAACCACGGGTTTTTAAGGCATGAGAATGACTCTTTGGCTGAATTTACAGTGATTAAGTCCTTCATTAAGTACACCCAACTCTATCATAACAGTTAACTAAAAAGAGGAATCTACTGACTCTTCATCAATACACTCTGTAAAACAATGGAAATGAACAGGCAGATAAAAGATTGACTGGAAACGCTCCATCGTTAGTGTATTACCATGGGGACAGGACTTCAGTCACTACTGGAGCATCAAATACATAGATACGACCAAAGCTCAACTATATTCTGGTGGGAAATACCAGCCTCCTTTAAAAGCAGCTACCTGCCATACCATGCTGGCCTCTAGTACACTGTGCAGCCAGGGTGTTGCCATCCATCTGCAGAAAGGCAGGTTCTGTGAGCTGGCATCACTCACTGATGGACAGAAGAACCTGCATACTGCAATGCAAGTCAGAGCTGGCACCTCCTAGAGCTGCAAGAGGCAGCCTGGCTCAGGGGAAAGAACATGTGCATTTTCCAGAGACAACATGGTCATGTAAGCCAGCCCACATGCCTTGGTTTCTTCATCTGTAACATGGGGCTCCCCCTTTGCTCCAGGGAGTCAAGGATTGTATCAGATACACCAGTGTCTGCAGCTGGTCCCAGACAGGCTCTCTCATCCCCACACTCCTGTTTGAGAAAGCTCACTTAGCCAAAAGCCTTCCTCTACCTGCCTAAATGGGGTGTGAAATTTGTGACTGGTGAGTTGCAAAGTCGACATCAAATTCTAGGGGTCCTTTACAGCAAAATGTGAAGTAATTTCTCCAGGACCAGAGAAGTTCTGAGAGGAGGCAGGGGAACACAAGATGAGATCTGATAACAGTAAGGACTGCATCTGTTCCAAGTTACAGAGCCATGTGAAAAAGTACACTGTGTTTTGATGGGGACGGGAGAACATTTTGAAACTCATATATTGTTTCAGGTGTCTTTAACACACCAAAGTTGCTAAAAGGCTTATTTGTGAGCACAAACAAGTGTTTCACTGAGTCTGCTGTGCTCTCAGAACGGTTCCATTTGGTATATTGAAAGAAAGGCCTATGGTCACTTCTGAGAAGTGTTCTCTATTTTCCATTGACTTAGAGGTAAACATTGCTTATATATATTTTTAAATTTCCTCAAGTTGATTTGAGGTCTTTGTCCTTCTTTTTAAGGCATGAGGAATGAGTGGAAAATGAATGAGAAATGAAGGAAAAAGCTTCCTGATAGGGGTCCCTCGAGATGGAAGTTTGGATGACCAAGACCCAGTGTGCAATAAGCACATACAGTCTCATTGCCTTTCTCAGGAACCCTGGGTTCATAACATTAGCTGGTGCTAATGAACCGACGTGGAGTGGAAACTGTTGGGGGCAGGTTGGCGCAGTGGGATACTCATCTTTTCATTCTGACAAACCCATAAAGAAACCCAGCAAGACAGCGTTCCTCCCTCAAGTTCAGGGATGTCCAGCACCCACCCCTCCCTGTTCTGCTTCTCCCAGTTAACCCACGACCTCCACCTGCAGGGCATTTCACTGCTTTTTGTTTGGTTTTAACTTATGAAAAGTTTCAATTATGAACTAGTAAAGACAATAGTGTGATCAATTCACAAAGATTACCTAGGAACAATAATTACCAACTCATTGTTGTTTTTCTTTTGTCCAAACCCCTGATGCAGAACTTTTTTGAAACAAATACAAGGCCTATTATTAGATCGGTATATATCTTTAAAAGAGAACTGCTAGAAAAATAAAACCACAATGCCATGATCACATCTAAAATATTAATAATAATTCTTTAACATAATAAAATATCCAACCAGGGGTCAAATTTTTACTCAATAAGCTCATAAAATTTTTAACAGTTGGTGTTTGTTCAAATCAGAATTCAATATGGGCCAAGTATTTCGATTAATGCATATGTTTTTTAAGTTTCTTTTAAATGATACATTCTTCCTTTCGCCTCTGATCTCCCTTTGATTGTTATGTTTTGAAGAAATGAGACCTTTTGTCCCTCAGTATTTCGCATAGATGAATAACACATAGATTGTTTTTGTGTGTTCAGTGTCCGTATGACAGGTACAAGTGGAAAGGATACATGATGTGCTCTAACCCACTGCAGCCATCGTTCTTATCGACGCTGAAATCAGCCCGTATTTGTCAGTGAAAACCTCTTCAACTTGGAGCCTAAGTCCTGCTGACATGAGCCTAGTAGTTTACAAGGGTGTACCCCACCAAAAGCAAAGGAATTTATTTACAAAAATTATGTATTTATTCTTACAAGTTTAAACTTTAGTCACCTTCAACATTCCTACCAAGACTTTTTTTCACTGCTCAAAATAGTTTTTAAACTCCTCAAATTTGAAGCCTTTTAGTGCTTCTGCTGCTTTTTGTTTCACCTCTTCCAGTGACATAATAGTCCAAATGTTTCCCTTTGAGGACTTTTTTCATTTGGGGAAACAATAACAAAAAATCCATCAGGGCCAGAGCAGGTGAATAGGGAGGGTGGGGCACAGAGATCATGCCATTTTTTGACCTAAAACTGCTGAACGCTGTGTGGTGTGGTCAAGTGCACTCATAAACCACCCATCCTGAAATGAACACATTGAAAGAATCTTCAAAAAAAATTAACTGAAGCTAATGCAACCTCTCACAACAACTCCAGCTGGTGCACTGATACCAATGGGTTCCTAGAGCACTTACCTTACAGGGGGATGCCTGTACAATATATAGGAGGCCTGGCCTCCAGAAGTTAACTCCGGTTTTTTGAGAAAGGGTCTCCCCACTCATATAACAGTTGTTTTCTTTCTGGTATGACAGGACGCAACCTCATCTCATACATCTATCTCTTAATCTAAATGTGGTGACCCGTAGAGCCTGGCTCCTTTAGTGGCGAGTGGTACTTAGAGATGACAACTAGAGACTGCCTTACTGCTTACAAAGCTCTTTGGGCGTGTTGCCTAATGTGTGCACAGACGAGCCTCTACCCTCTGGCGCCCCATGTTCCCTTTCCAAAGTTCAGGGCAAAAACACCCTGTTTCAGGCCTCAGACCTTGGTCAGAACCCAGATCCTAAATCACTTAGATATAAATCCACGTGTCTGATTAACTGAAGAGGACATGTTAGAAAAATACCACCTAGTAACACATTATCTTGTTGGACAGAAACAAAGAGCGAAGAGCTCACTTGCCCCTTCCTTTTCCACTGGAATTCAAAGGAAACAACTAAGTTGTGTTTTATTATACTGTTCTCTTTAATGTATGAGGGAGTACATTAACATTTAAATTTTTTCATAAGTTAAAACCAAACAACAACAAAAAAACAGTGAAATGCCCTGCAGGTGGAGGTCGTGGGTTAACTGGGAGAAGCAGAACGGGGAGGGGTGGCTGCTGGACATCCCTGAACTTGAGGGAGGAACGCTGTCTTGCTGGGTTTCTTTATGGGTTTGTCAGTCAGAATGAAGAGATGAGTATCCCACTGCGCCAACCTGCCCCCAACAGTTTCCACTCCACGTCGGTTCATTAGCACCAGCTAATGTTATGAACCCAGGGTTCCTGAGAAAGGCAATGAGACTGTATGTGCTTATTGCACACTGGGTCTTGGTCCTCCAAACTTCCATCTCAAGGGACCCCTATCAGGAAGCTTTTTCCTTCATTTCTCATTCATTTTCCACTCATTCCTCATGCCTTAAAAAGAAGGACAAAGACCTCAAATCAACTTGAGGAAATTTAAAAATATATATAAGCAATGTTTACCTCTAAGTCAATGGAAAATAGAGAACACTTCTCAGAAGTGACCATAGGCCTTTCTTTCAATATACCAAATGGAACCGTTCTGAGAGCACAGCAGACTCAGTGAAACACTTGTTTGTGCTCACAAATAAGCCTTTTAGCAACTTTGGTGTGTTAAAGACACCTGAAACAATATATGAGTTTCAAAATGTTCTCCCGTCCCCATCAAAACACAGTGTACTTTTTCACATGGCTCTGTAACTTGGAACAGATGCAGTCCTTACTGTTATCAGATCTCATCTTGTGTTCCCCTGCCTCCTCTCAGAACTTCTCTGGTCCTGGAGAAATTACTTCACATTTTGCTGTAAAGGACCCCTAGAATTTGATGTTGACTTTGCAACTCACCAGTCACAAATTTCACACCCCATTTAGGCAGGTAGAGGAAGGCTTTTGGCTAAGTGAGCTTTCCCAGACAGGAGTGTGGGGATGAGAGAGCCTGTCTGGGACCAGCTGTAGACACTGGTGTATCTGATACAATCCTTGACCCCCTGGAGCAAGGGGGGAGCCCCATGTTACAGATGAAGAAACCAAGGCGTGTGGGCTGGCTTACATGACCATGTTGTCTCTGGAAAATGCACATGTTCTTTCCCCTGAGCCAGGCTGCCTCTTGCAGCTCTAGGAGGTGCCAGCTCTGACTTGCATTGCAGTATGCAGGTTCTTCTGTCCATCAGTGATGCCAGCTCACAGAACCTGCCTTTCTGCAGATGGATGGCAACACCCTGGCTGCACAGTGTACTAGAGGCCAGCATGGTATAGCAGGTAGCTGCTTTTAAAGGAGGCTGGTATTTCCCACCAGAATATAGTTGAGCTTTGGTCGTATCTATGTATTTGATGCTCCAGTAGTGACTGAAGTCCTGTCCCCATGGTAATACACTAATGATGGAGCGTTTCCCGTCAATCTTTTATCCGCCTGTTCATTCCCACTGTTTTACAGAGTGTATTGATGAAGAGTCAGTAGATTCCTCTTTCTAGTTACTGTTAGGATACAAGTTGGGTGTATTTATGAAGGACTTAATCACTGTAAATTCAGTCAAAGAGTCAGTCTCATGCCTTAAAAACCCGTGGTTTAGACAGTAATCCTGGATTTAGAGTTGAACTTGTAAGGAGTGGATTATGTCAGTAACCAAGGAAGAGCTGGTTTGAAGCTGCAGGAGGGCCACCCATTACTCGCCTGAGGAGACCCCCTACCCTATCCTATTAGTGGTCTCTGGGCATGGAGCTATTTTCAGGTAGCAGGTGATATTTTGCACTAAGCCTCATACATCCTTATTTTTGCTAATGTTGTAAATTTGCAGGTTCTTTTCTCATTTGCAGTATCTACACTTTGAGTCCCTGATACTCGTAGATGATGTTGTTACTTAAAGTGGTAGAAGTAAAAGAAAACCTAATTTAAGCCTTGGATATTTGGTACATACAATCCACTTGTACTTTTTCTATTAGGAATAACTAAAGAAGAATTCATTCATGAACAGCTGACAGAAGATGTGTGCAGCACCATTTACATAAGACAATTAGTTATAGTTGCTCTTCCCTTTTGAGGAGCCTCAGCTGTTCCCAGGCCTGCTGCCCATTTCTGTCCTTCATCACTAATCCCCGCAGCCACCAGTGGGAAGATCTGGAAGGGGTGGAGGCTCTGAGTGTCATTCAGCTTGTAGGCATTAGGGAGGGGATTGCCTCTCAGTTTGCCTTAGTCCAGAGCCAGGATCTCTGCTGTCCCATGGCCTGTAGCTGTGTATAGTGTTTCCTTCTCGCGCCACCCTGCTTTTCCTTCCCTCTGTCCCATGTACTGTCTCCAGTGTTCCTATCTATCCACATGAGTTCCCCTTTCTGCACCTCCCTGTATCCACCCGGTTTCTTCCGGCTTCTCTCGGAACTTAGACGTGGGTGTAAATTTACCACTTCCATGCCTGTGTGCCTTTTCTGAGTCCCAAACCCTAAGCTGTCTTGACTGAGAGAAGCTGCATGAGCAGCTTTGTATAAAAGAGCCCTCTTTGCTTTCCATGGGGCTTAAAGTGCAAAGCTGAGGCGCGTGGAGACACGTCACATAACCCTGCCCTTCTAAGTGTGTTCATCTGTCATTGCAAGCATCTATTTTCATTTCATTTGGTAGTTTTAAATCCGCATAAGCCAGTTCTATCCCTTTTTAAAAATAAATAGATTAATTGCAGTTTGATGATCACTGTTTATTTCCCACAACTCCAAATAACAGGCTTAAGAAATAAATGGTGTTTATTTAAAAATGGAAACATTAGCATGTTTTCCTTTGAAGATTTGCATGTTTTTAAATATTATATTTTCAAAGCGATGCTTATGTAGTAATGGCTAAGGAAAATAAGCGTCTGGTTACAATTTTGTGCCTTTCTCACCAGTCCTTAACTGTTATTTAATTATGCCAAGTCATAAATTTTTTATTGAACTGACTAAACTAGGCCAATATAATTCATCAGGCTTTCTAAACTTACGGGCAAAAATTCTTTTCTGAGATTTCAGGCCACTTTTTCATTTTTGCTCTTGGCTCTCCTCATTTGCCAGAAGCCTTCTCTGCTAATCAAAGAATTATTTTCTTGTTACAGAAAGGGTTTTAATTTGCCTTTCTCTCTTCTCTCTCCTTAATCCATGTAATCGAAAAGAAATAATCTACCTTCTTCTTTCAAAATAGAGTACCTGCATCCTTCCAACACTACTAAATCTGGCTTAAAATTGGAATAGCATGGATTCTTTCTTCAATAAAAGTTACTGTAGCAATTAGTTCTCATCATAATTAGATGGAAGGGACCTTTTTTATGATGGAATGAACATGAGGCTCAGAAACAAAGACCTCGTTGCAAATCCAGCCTTATTTCACTAGCTTATGGCAGTGAGCAAAAGTTACTGGGCCTCTCAGAACCTTGGTTGCTCATTTATAATTTGGGGACACAATTAAATTAGATTTTTACTTTAAGTGAATTTTGTAAGGATTTAGTGAGATGAGCCTGGCACTTAATTTCTTCACCGCATAAAAAAACATTTACATTTACTGAAGAGCTTATACAGAGTATTAAAAATAAAATTAAACCTCCTCTTGCTAGGTAAAGAAAAAGGACATGAACTCACGATTAGCCAATTCACAAGAAAAACAATTACTAAACAAATATTTGGAGAATGTTTAAAGTCATAGCAATGAAATAAATGTAAAAAGCATTGAGACGTTATTTTTCTTTTATTAGCACTTATTTTAGAAGAAAGACCTAATGCTGGCACATTGCCAGTGGCTGCAGCTCATTGGAAAAAATAAGCTTTAAGTTATAGTAACATTCCCATCGTTAAATCTAATCATTCCATTTCTGAGGGTCTGCCCTAAGGGAATATAATAAAGTATGGAAAAAATCTAAAAACATGACAATAATTATTATTATTTAGGATCTTAACAAACCTGGAAACAACTTATTTTTGTAATGGATTAAGCTATGAGAGACTAGTTTCTAGGTTTTAAAGTAAAAATAAAGACTGATTAAGAGGCATGTAGAAATGTTTATAATATAAAGAAGATATAGATATGACAATCAGTATAAAAAGATATCAAGTAATAATTATGTTAAGGAATTACAGCATATGTTCCCCTTTTTTTCCTTTTTCCCTAAGTCTTTTATAAGGTAATATTACTTTTAAGATTACCATTATAGTCTAAGTCTAAAAAATATACTTATTAAATGCTTGTTATGTGTCTGGAAAATTTTCTGTGGCATTTTGGATTTTAAAGAAAGCAAGAATCTTACTTCATTATTTTACTTCAAGGCAATAAAAAAAGCAAAAAGTATGTTTATCAGACTAGTTAGAATAAGTACTTAACATAGAACCTAAGATTTAAGGTGCTGTTGTTTGTAGCCTAAGTGTTTAATGCCAGGCGGTCCGCCCAGCCTATGTTAAATATAATGGTGCTCTGTCTCACTGTAGCCATCTGTCCAGGACTCGTTCCAAAATTAACTTCCTGGTTTGCTCAGGTCATTCCACTGAGGGAAAGGGGATCTCAGTGTACTGACCAGCACATCAGCATGAGCAAGAGTTTAACTAACGCATCTCAAAACTACATCTAAATGTAACTGGATCGAAGTAAGGTAGACAAGATGATTTCCTAAGTAGTATGGCATGATCTTTAGTTGAAATTTTTATTGAAATAGTTGCAGATTTGCTTGTAGTTGTGAGAAATACTATGGAAGATCCTTTGCATGCTTCACTCAGTTTCTCCCAGGAACTGGGAGAAAGGGTGGTGACCTTTTGCAAAGCTGTAGTACAGCATCGCAGCCAGACTATTGAGACGGTACAGCCCCTCCCATCTGACTCAGAATTCCTGATTTTACTTACACCCATTTGTGTCTGTGCGTGTGAGTGTATGAAATTCTATACGATTGTATCACCTGTGTATGTTTGTGTTTTTCCCATCACAGTCGAGACGCTGAACAGCTCCATCAGTACTGGTCTAGAAATGAAATCACTGAATAAAGACTTAGAGACCTATGTTTGGGCCTCTCTTCTAATTAGCTTGTCACTGCCAATAAGTCAGTTACTTTCTGTGAATTTGCTCAACTGTGCAAAATGGTTGGATTAGACCAATGGCTCTCAAACTCAAACATGAAATAGAATCACCTAGAGGATCTATTAGGACACCAGTTTCTGCACTGGTCTCCTAGAGTTCCTGACTGAGCACAAGGATTTGCCTGATGAATCCCCAGGCGATGGCAGCGGAGTGGCCCGGCACGTCCGTGAACACTGCTGGCCCAATGACACTACAGCAGGCTTTGGGCCCGACAGTCAGTGCCTCCTCTCTCCCCCACAAAACCTCACATTCGCTTTTCCACTGATTAAGCTATGTGCGTTTGTGGGGGTTTTTTCCTTAAGCGATACAGATATATAATACACTATAACACAGCCTTTAAAAATATTATAGAAGAATATTTGTTGTCACAGAAAGATTACCATATATGTAGCTATTAGGTTAACGAGAAACTATGTTATAAAACAGCACATGTAGGGGTTGGGAAGGAAGAAGAGGGTAAAGAGGGGGATAAATGGTGACAGGAGACTCAACTCTGTGTGGTAAACACACAATACAATATACAGATGACATATTATAGAATTGTATACCCCAAACCTACATAATTTTATTAAACAATGTCATTCCAATAAATTCAGCAAACATTTTACAAAATAGGACGTACATGGATGGCCCTAGCTGGTGTGGCTCATTTGGAGTGCTGTTCTGTAGACTGAAGGGTTTTGGGTTCCGTTCCCAGTCCGGACACATGCCTGGGTTGTGTGTCCCACCCCCCGCGGGGGTACGTACAGGAGACAGCCAGCTGGTGTTTCTCTCCCTCCTTCTCTCTCCTTTCCTTCCCCTCACTCTGGAATCAATAATCATGTTCTTGGGTGAGGATTATTTTTTAAAAAGCAGCATGTGCAAAAATTTTCAGTTATACATAGAAAATAAAAGTCCAGAAAGGTATATCCAAAATGTTAACAGTTGTTATTGCTGAGTAATAAAATTGCAAATTTTTGTGCTTTTCTGTTTTCTAATTTTGTCTACAATATATTCATAAATTGGTTGTTAAACAAAATACAGTAAGCAATACAGGTGTTGATTTTTCTAAGAATTGCATTGCTTACTGTATTTCTCTAGGTTTTCATAATTGCAGTGAAGAACTTGTTGTGTATCAACAAACAGAAATAAGGCTATTTAGGTGTGAGATGAAATTCCCTGGGCTGGTTTACAGAGGCAGCTGTGATGCTCCTTAGCCCTTTCCCTAAAAAATGTGGTTGGTCCCCTTTGCTGTGCTCCCTGCTTGGCGGGGCTGGCACCCACACACTGAGCAGCCCTGGCCGCGGGACCTCTCGGTACAGCCCCGCGTGGCTGCCTGTGGAATGTGTTCCACTGGGGACTAGTGGGATCCACAACCACGACCTCACAAACTAGACCCCCTCCATCCTTAACAGTGAGGCAGAAAGAAAGTCTTTTGTCTGGATGGACCAAGTTTCTTCCTGGTTATGCCACTGTTAAGAATTAATAACTGCAACTAAAATAGGAAGGAATTTAAAAATGTCACTGAAATAAATCTGTTTAGATGACAAAAACTACCCATGTGCTATAGAAAGCTGTTTGTTCCCCATGTGGATTCATGTCTCCTCCCAGAATTTCTGATTGCACTAATGTCCGAAATATATTGTCTTCAGTATCTGTGCTTCTGGACCTTAAGACAGATTAGCGTGAACATAGCTTCCTTGAAATATTATTTACTCATTTTTGCTGCTAAATATTTCAGTCAGTGGATGCTGTAGAAAAGCACTGCTCCGTTTCTGAACTCTACTAACTCTGTTTCTGAAAAGACTGGTTGGAGACATGCGGCCAGCAGGGCCGTGGCGATTCTCACGGTGGCGTTCTCGTCCGGGGCGGCCGTGGTGCCGCTGGTGCCCTTCTGCCAAGTTCCCTCCTGAAGCTCGTCCATGGGAGTGAGAAATGGAAAGGCCGCTTTGACTTCTGAGTGGTTGTGCCTTTATCGTGGTAGGTAGCACCATTGGATAGTATGCATTTTAACACCCACTCACATTGGGAGCATAGAATGTCCTTTAACAAATATGTTTTGTGCTTGAGGCAGTATATTTTTATGTAACACCGAAAGACTGTTGTCAAGAAACACTCGCCCCATGGGCTTGCTGTCATTAGCGAAGTTACAGGGTTTGCTTTATGTGACTGGGAGTCTCGGTGATCGCACCAGAACTGCTTGTTCACGACACAGCACCATCTGGTGCCACTGTTACTTTCATAATCCATTCATTCCTAGGGAAGTGATGAGAAGGTTGTGTCTAGAACTCAGTTGGTTTGTGGAAGAACAGTATCAAGACCCAGAAAAGGCTGCATTTTTCTGTATTTTCAGCCTCACCTAAAGAGGAAGAGGCATCAGTCCTTGTTTCCCTACACACATCTCTCTTCTGGAACTCGCCGACCGCTGGCATTTCACCTAGATATCCACTGGGAAACATAGTTGTGCTTATTTAACTGGTTCCCAGAAAGATGAAAACCAACAGGCTTTTATTTATACATAAATTCTTACAGTGCATGCATGGCTCACATAAAGTAACAGGGTAAAGGTTGGAATTCATTTACAGACAGCCTCCTTACTGCATTTTCTCCTGCTTTCTAAAGGCTCTTCCAGAATTTGGGCAGAAACTCTGGAGTTGGAAGACTGCACTGATGTTCCCTTTGTCTGGTGTTCCTGTCCTCCGTTAAGAATACACGTGATTGTCATTGTAGAGGGATAGGGCATTCCTCCTCACGGTGCGGCTTCTCGCATCTTTTGTTCCATCCATCCTTTGTGCTGCTAATTCATTCAGCAGGGCAGCACCTCTGAGCAGGAAGGTGAACGTGCCACTCTCTGCCATGCCAGGCTTTAGTGCCTCTCCTTGCCAACACAGTATTCAGAATTAGAGTAATAATTACCTTTGTCAGGGTGCTGTCTCAGAAATCTCCCTTCCTTTAATAACTCACAAGTAGTCTTTTTTTTTTCCTGCCAGCAGGCACAAGGCATTTGCCTTCAACTTGTGGCATCTTATTAGAATCATCTCGTTACTTGACTCTTCTCCTCAGTTTTGTGGGGGCACCTTGAAGGAAGGCCCCGTGGGTGTGCTCTGTGATGGTACAGACACTGGAAGATAGCACATAGCACTTAGTGTTGAATGAGTTGAGGGAATGAAGCCAGCCTGCCAGCCAGAGGAAGAAGTATCTGACACTATTCACCCAACTCAAAAAGTTGAGTGTGCGCATCATCATTATCGGCCTGATCGACGCCGAATTAGTGAGTTAGCAAAAGTTACTGGATCCCGATGTTATTCCAGATGCCAAATATATATTATAAATGCTTGGCAGAAGTATTTTATATTTATGTCTACATTGTCGATTTCATTTTGTAAATGAAGTTTGATCCTAGAAACTGTAGTTTATAATAGAAAGTATAAGTTCTCTTTTCCATGTGATAAAGCATGCTATTTCAGAACATAACTGAACATGAGCCATACTTACACCAAAACATATTTAAGGCATAGCTTTATAGATTTACTTTTTTAAGTCTACAATACCCTTTAAAAGGAACAGTAGTGTATGGCTATGCTACTTTTTCTAAAGAGTCTTTTCTAAGAAGGTCTGTAATCATTATGCAACTCACATTTTCCAGTATTATACAGTTCTATCTGTCTTATTTAGCATACCCTAAAGCAGTTATGTAGCTTTTTATACAATGCTGATTTTATTTCATGCAGCCTGCCTTTGTAGTGATTAAAATTCCAAATCTACGTTGAGGACTAGAACTTAATAATATAAATTTGTTAACTAAGATAAAAGAACATTAAAAAGTGTTTAACAAATGTGTTGAAGCATTACAAACTTAACAGTTGGTCAGCTATTACATCAGCCTGGCCCTGTTCATTGTGGTTTAAGAAGATTGTTTTTAGATGGTGACTCAAAGCAGAGATGTTATATTTAGGTGTCTTCACTTTCTCTCACCCCTTTCATCCCCAAGTGCCCAGATTCAGGGAACACGGAGGGTCAGACCTCACAGCCAACATGAAATAGTCCTGTCTTCCCTAGTTTTTAATAATTATTTATAATTCTGTAACTATATATTTCAGAAATGTAACAATGGAGTGTGAAGCTGTAACTGTACTCCTATCCTCTGAAAAGCTTTAAAACTTTTACTTTGGGGAATAAAACTAAAAAAGATGAAGTAGAGATTTTTCTCAGTGTAGTAGAACAAAATAAAATTATCCTCTCTTAAAATAGATGGCAGTTAGGGAAAGCAATTTTTCCTGTCATGGGTAAAAGCCAGAGAACACAAAATCAGCATTTGAAATGTTAACTCGTGGTGTTTTAAATAAAAAGAAGCTAAAATGCATTGTACATTATCTGTTCCCAAGGATGATTGCAGATTCTTGTTATTAAGTACTGCAAAAATACATAATGTACCTGGCAGGTAGAGCTATAAAAACTAGAGATGAAGAAAAACGTATTACATGAAATTTTAAAGTTTTCTTTTTTGAGAGGACTCCATGTTTTGTTACTTAATTTAATCAGCTTGGCCTCATACATTTGTTCTTCATCTTGAGTTCAAATTCACAGGCATGCAAAAGAAAAGAAATCTGTGGTAATTGAAAGAATAATGAAGATTAAAAGTCCCTAAACCTCTGCAGTTTTATCTTATTCATCTGTAAAACCATGCATTAGGAATCAGTTTCTTCCTAAGGCCATTATCGAACATCATAGCTTTAAATCTTGAGCAAGCCACTTGATTTTTCTGAGCTTCTGTTTCTTCATTTGTAAAATAGATTTTCGAAAGCCTGCTTTAAGTCATGGGGCTGTGCTGAGGATGAAAGGAGTCACAATAAGCTCCATATACAAAGTGTTTTACAGGTTTCAAGTAGGGACTGTGATAATTACCATTTTGCAGATGGGGAAAGGCTGAGAGAGGCTAACAAGCTTGTTGAAGGTCACACAGCTATTAAATGAGATGTAATTCTAAAATCCTGTAAACTGCAGCATTTTTCAACATTGGCACTATTGATCTGGTGGGGGTGGGGGTGGCTGATAATTCATTCTTGGGGGTGGGAAGATGTCCTGTGCATTATCGAATATTTAGCAGCATCCCTAGCTTCTATCTCCTAGATGCCAATAGTATCTCACAAGTTGTGACCATCAAAAATACGTTCAAACCTTGCTGAATGTCACCTGGCACGCAGAATCACCCCAAGTTGAGAACCACTGGTCTGTAAAGTTATTAACCACTTTTAAGATAACATTTATCAGTATCATTGTTATTCGGAGTGGTTCGTTCCTGGTTGGAATATTTCATAACATAGCAATTTCAGAATTAAAAAAGAGATAACATGTTTCATCCCTCATCTTTCTGTTTCTGAATATTAGTTGTGACTGTGTCTTCTTTGGAAGGTCCTTCGTAAACTTCTTATAGAAGCTATCACCTGATAGGGACAGTATGGACAGTGAGCCAGAAGTCAGATTCAATAACCCCAAAGTCCCTTCCCCTGTAATTCCATGGTCATTCCTTAAGTGACTCAGGTGGTCTCTCTTGAACAGCCCCCACTCATCTGAAATGTTTATAGACTCCTAAGATCCATTATCATCTGAGAGGCCAGAGAGAGAAACACATGTATTTCATAACTATTATCGCATTTAATCTTCACAATAAGACCTTGAGGTTTGTATCATTTGTTCACATTTACATTTTGTTGAGGAAGTTTAACCTTTCTTCTTTGCCTGCTCCTTCAACTCTGGTGCTGTCATTGCAGAACTTGATACAGAAACTCAGCAGGAAGTTGATAGGGAAACACAGCAGGTGCCTTTCTTACCAGCACTGTATGAAGAGTAACATCCTTCTGAATTACTCCACATAAAGTAGATGCTTTCTGCCCTGCATGACTCTTCCTTTTTCCTCTCCCCTTAACAGAGTTCATTAAATACCTGCCTCATGTGGCTGCATTTGGGGACGGAAGAACCAGCTGTCCCAGAGTAGAATGCTTTTACTTCCCCCCAGAAAGGCCCACCCTAGGATGGACTTTCCCAACCCTCCCACCTTAGCCCATCTTAATCTCTAATCTGCATCCCACTTTCTGCCTGGTATTGGCACAGTCTCCAGGTTATTACTACCCCTGAACCAAAACTTTATAAGTATTCATGACTGGCTTTGTTATATTTGTTTTTCTGCTATTTAAAATAATTGTGAAATTAGATGCATTTGATCTGGGCCTTATTAAGTAGTCTGGAAATGTTTTGTACCTAGGCCTACATGAATCAAAAAAAATTTAAACACCAAGTTTTCAGATTGATTGCTGCTGACAAGCACAATAAATATAATTGAGAGTGATTAAAAGAGTTGGCATGACCTGAGGAGAGGCTGTTGTAATTACCGATAGTGATGAGGGGCTGGAATTTCCCAGAAATCTTTAGGACACAGTGTTCTGCTTACGGAAGGTCCACGCAGCTGTTTGAACCGATGGGAAAGAGAACGGGGTTACTTCACAGCAATATAACTTTAGTGTCGATTAAAACTTTCATTTTTAAAGTGCATGTGAATCACTTGCATAACCCCAAAATTCATTTTTAAAGGACTAATTGGCTCCTTCTGTAAAATGGCAATGTCTGGCCAAAGAGCCATTTTTCTTTTCAGATCAGCACGCCTCCTCACTGACCAGACATACCTGATTCTGATCTGCTGTGCATTCTGCCACTTCATCAGGTTATATAAGTAAAGCACTGGGGGTTTCCTTCCTTTTCCAGGTGGCCTTTTTGAAGATGTAACTGTAGGAGCCGAAGCACTCCCCTCCTCAGCACGGAGCACGCGGGCGGCCTCCCAGCAGCCGGCCCAGTGATTACAGAGACAAGAACCAGCGCTACCGCATGAGAGCACAGCATTGAAGTTCTGAGTTTTACTTGCTTGCATTCTTCTGTAAGAGAAGAGTTAACATCAAATCTTTGGAAAATCAAGGTGGTGAAGAAAGTCACGGTAGCAGGATGAGATAAGTATAGACGTCACGTCTCTGTTTCCCACAGAGAAGAATCTTCAAATATGTGCTATGTCAGCACCACCTGGAAAGACATTAGCTAGTGGAGACCCATCTGTCCTGGGCGGACTGCAGACAGGGGCTTCGCTGGTGGAATTGAATGTTAATGGCCATACATTTTTGGAAATAAAGTTTCAAAGAACTTCTTGGGTTCATATAAAGAATTTTATATATTGTTCAGAGGAGATGCTCAGGCAATAAGTATTGAATAAATGGTTATCAAATTAAAGGTTTTCCCATTTATGCAGGCCTGCGTGTATTCCTTTGGTTCTTTATTTCCTTTACCAGTACTATTGCAAATCCACGTAAGTACCTCACTGGCATGCTGTTGCGAAGTTGTCATAGTCCTTATGTGCCAAGGCAGGTGGTGAAGAAGCTATTGGATGAGAACCACAAAATCAGAGGGAGTCCTACAGAGCCCAGACCAGCTCCTGATTTTACAGAGAAGGTCTGAGTCTTACCTATTACCACACAGGAGGAGCAAAGCTGGGACTGGAGCCAGGCAGCTCCTCCTCTCCCACTGCGCATGCAGGATGGTCTCTGGGTCGCAGCTGTACTTGCTGCGTATCCAGCCGATCGGCATTAATCTTAGCCTACAGACCATCCCTCTACCTCTTTCTTTATTTTAAAAATAAAAATCAAACAAAAAACCACCCTGAGTTTTCTGTCTCCTCATTTTCTAACTTAACACAGGTGTTACTGGCATTATGATTTGCTGAAACTTTCATGATTTCTTCTTCCTTGGAGTTTAATCAAAACCCGTGTCCTGCCGGCAAGACAGCGGTGCAGCGCTCAGTTCTGTACCTGGTGAACTGACAGGAAGAAACCCCAGGTGTTTCATCCCACAGACGTTTTATTAAGCACAGTTTGAAACACCGAGGTTCTTAGTAATATGTCCAAGACTCACAGCCATACAGGAGAATTTGTTTGGCTTCACTTAAGCTACTAAACTCCCAAACACCATGCTGACTTTTTGTGCTTTCTATTGCTGTTCTCCATTTGGTACAGAGCAAGGTTTCTCAACCTGGGCTCTGTTTACATTTTGGGTCCGATAATTCTTTGTTGTGGGAGACTGCCCTATGCTATTGAGAAGAAAAACATTTTACTATACCCTCCTCGATTCAGTGGCTGGAGCTTGCGACTCAAATGGATAAAAGACAGATTAACAGAAAAAGAAAACTATACATACCTCTGCTAAGGAGTTTCAAAGGAAATGAGACCCCGGGAAGTGGGTAGAGGATTCAGGCTCATATAACCATCATAGGTTAAACAAAGAAAAATGAGGTTTGAGCTTCTAGGCCAGGAAAGGCAAGTTATAGGAGGATGAGAGAAGGACGTGTGTGGTTAATGAGGCTTGTCTGGTAGTGCAGGTAAGAGTTTCTCAGCTGATACAAGTTGTCTCCAGGAACTGCTCTCTTCCTGGTATAGAGGCATCTTTACAAATGGAAATTTTCATTATAACTATGAATATACTTTACAAAAGGGAAAAATTTACTCTTTATTTTTAGGCAGTTATGGTGAGATAAAAAGCTTTTTCTGCTTCTGCTGGACCTCAGTTGACTTTAGTTCAAAATAGTTCTTATGCCAAAGTTGCATATTTTGGGATGACATTCTGGTCCCCTTCAGTGCACTGGAGGATGCTTAGCAGCAGCTCAGCAGATACCAGTAGCCTCCTCCCTGGTTGTGACAGCAAAAAAATGCCTGCACACAGTCCCCTGCTGGCCGAAATCGACCCCAGGCTGAGAACCACTGCTGTAGCCCATGTGTCTGAGAAACAAGATTCGGTGGCTGATAAGGCTCCGTGGAGGCCGCCCCAAAGTATCGGAACCACATAGAAACTTCATTTCTTTACTATCTTTTCTCCTTTCTGTCCTTTTGATTCAAACTGGCCTCACCCATCACCCTGACTGGCCTGCCACCTTCTCCCTTGCAGCACCACTCTCAACCATTAAGCCCTCAGGACAGTGAGGTTCTAGTCAGCATCAAATAATCTTAAGAACAAAGTCTCAGGTCTGTTGATGCCAGAGATAGTTGGGTGTCAGTTTTGTTTCGGCTCCAGGCCGAGAAACCCTGGCAGTGCCCTGGCTGACATCAGGACCAGGTGCCCTGGTCGGCTGCCCCCTCAGAGACCACGACCCTAACTCCCTCAGTCACCATGATTAATGACCTTTCCCTTACAACCCACCCCTGGAAGCCAGGTCTTTTGAGCCTTCGCTAACCCATCTCTGGGCAGGGCCACTTCCTAAAAGTAAACCCTTACCTTCTTTGCAGCAGAGTCCTGTTTGTGTCTTACTGGGCTTTGATGCACACAGCTAAATGGACCCCCTTCAGTCGGTAACAATATTCCATTTTGGCATATTGATTATTTTGAATTAAAGTTACTTAAGAAATGGCGAGTGCAAGAAGGACATTCTGACCCGCCTTTGTGTGAAATCTGCCTGTAGCAGGAGATAGAAAAGACATCCTTATCACCAGAAATAGGAAATTCTGGATCAAAAAGCCTGAGCAAACACTGCTACTTCTTTTCTAATGAACTATCCCAAACCCAAACCCTTTTGTCTTGGCAGTTCTTCACAAATGTATTGTTTCTTTGTCTGAACAGTATAAAAGCTGCCTGCTTGGTGACTTTGAGTCTTATATTTCTATGAGCTCCCATACATACAAAATTAAATTTTTTAATGTCTCATGTCATTTTCATCTTGAGGTGAACTAAACAGCCTACCTAGGAATGAAGAAAGAAACGTTTTCCTCCCTTACAATCGCCTGCAGTTGTGTATTGCCGATGATACAGCCATCACAAAATCTGAGACATTCTCTGGCATGTGGCCAGGGCTTACTAAACTATTGTTTTCACAAATGAATGCTGATGAATACCCTCGTGTGTGAGTATTTCTTAAGAGTTCAGTTAGTATTAATCCAATGTTGGAGCCTGGAATAAATTAGATGAAGCAGGGCTCTGCCGATGCATAACACATTTTTTTCTGAGATAGTTTTCCTCTCTCTAGGAAAGAAAGAAGTGTTTACCATACTGATATTCACTTATAGTTTAGATGGTGAAGGTGCTCATGATTCACAAGATAACTACCGCTCAGCCCAGCTAGAAGAATATTCTAATGTACTCACCTTGCCTCTAAGCCAAGGCGACTCAAGCGCAGTGAGACCCTGTTAGCTCCGCCTGGGGTGTGAGGAGGGGCCGAGCCAATGAGAGAGTTCAGTCCGGTCCCTTTCTGACGCCACAGGTGGAGTGGCTGTGAGGAGCTCTGAGGGAGGTCACACACAAGACCGATTTCTGACTACAGAATGCGTCTACCGTGTGTGAAGTTATATGTATCATGAAACAGAAACTTGTCATGATGAAACTGTCAAGTTCAACAGGCCTTCACTTCCTCTGAGCCAGTGCCCGGAGGGAGCTGTTAACATCCGGTCACTGGGGAGGGAGGTTACAGGGTGATGTGTCTGAGCCTGAGAGTCCACTTCATGGCCACTGAGGACAAAAGAAAGGGAATGTGACCCTTTCTTTCCGACTAAATGAAGAGAAATTTTCCTCCTTTCCGCCTCCTCCTATCCCCCTCCTCTTCTCCCCTTCCCCCAGAGAGAGAGAAAGACAGAGATATCCAGCACTAAAACTTTTTAAATTCAGTAAACCACATTGGGAGGGCTAGAGCAGTACCATCAACCAAATCCATTTTTTAAAATCTCTAAAAAATCATGGAAATATATTAAATAAGTGGTTACTTACTTATTAAGTCACATCACTTAAATAAGTGGTTCTGTGAACTTATTCTCACTTAGTAAAATTACAGTACATAGATGTATTGAAAACTTCTATTGACTATTCATTTTGGCAAGTGAATTGCTTAAAGTTTATTTAACATGTATATGGAAGACCCACTACACACCAGGCAGAGATGAGTACAGCAGATAGAATCTATAAACCGAAGGACCTGCCCACATGGAGCTTACATTCTTATGGGAGGGAACAAAAAAGATACGGGAGGGGACATATCTTTTTTGTCCCCTCCCATAACTATTATAGAATACTATGTTATGTTATAAAGTAATATAATTTCTGAAAATAACAGGTACAATAAGAAACAGCTGGGCAAAGGGAAAGTAAAAGGGGCCAGGGGTGGTGTGCTATTTCAGACAGGAAGCATAAGCTGAGCCTCAAGTGTATGCATACTGTTGCTGCCACCCATGGTCACACTGTTCCGACTCTGTCAAGAGTGACTGTGGAGATACATTATTAAATGCCAACACACTGAGTAGAAATCGCAACCTTACATTATTTTGCCTAAAGTAGCTTGACTAAACAAAGACACAGCAATATTAACAAAGCCTGTTTGATTCCACTGATAACAGAAAATCTGCCTAGAACCAGCCACTCAAGTCATTGGGCTCATTGCACTAATGGCTTCAGTGATTAAGCCCCATCAGTAGCCCCTATAGTAAAAAGTGCTGACAAGGGTAAGTGGTTTTGCATGATAAATAAAGCCTGCCTAGTTGTTGTCCCAGAACATTTGTTCTCAGTCTATAACAAAGATTAATTAGGACCCACTTTTTATTGTAATTTAGGGTTTGTAGGCACGATTGGTGCGTCTCTGTCTGTAGTTAGAAAATCATTACCATTTATCTTATACATCAGAGGGGTGGTTTCCACCAATTGCTTATCCAAGAGTTCTACACATTCTTTTACTTATCTTTATTCATTTTACTTTATTTTAATTTATTGTTGACACTATTACAGATGTCTTAAATTATCTTAAATACTCAAGAGCACACTCATCGTGACTTCGTATAACAGTTTCTGTTTGCCTTTTGAGAGATGCCTCAAGCTTTCCTCTACTGAACCAGAGCTCACCATCACCCCTTAACCTGGGGCGGGGCAAGTGGGAAGAAGTTAGTTGGAAATAACTTGTTTTAATAGATATTCTCTAGTTTTAAGGAAAGTGACAGAAACAGTTGGCCCAAAACAACACCTTTAAAAGCATCCAACCTGCACTACTATTCTTTTTAAAATGCGGCTCCATTTTCATTCAGGAATAGAATGAGCCGTTTTGTTTTCAGTCCTGTCTGAGATAAATTCAGAAGCCCATTTGCATGTCCCCGCACTGCTAGGCCCTGTGGCTGCAGGTGTGTGAAGCAGAAAGCGTGCCCTGGATCTGTCTCTTCGTAGACCTGCCCACCTGTGGCCTGCCCCAGCCTTTCCAGTCAGTCTGGGAGCTGATTACAAGGCGCCTGCACTTTCGTCATTCATTTCTCTCCCATACTGTCCACAGTCTGATTAGTTCTTTCTATAAATCTTTCAATATTTTTATGTGCTCTCTTTTAATATGTAATGGATTAAAACTTTTCCTCTTATTACTTGTTTTGGAAGCAAAAAAGGATTTTTATTGCCATAATTTGTTTATGCACTCTATTATAATGGCTGCAAATTTCAATGCATCTGCCAAAAAGACTCAAACCAGGAACGCCATAGAGAGTGACTTCACATAAAACAGTGACAGCCATGGATGAGCCTTCCCAACTCAGGAAAACAGGACTTATTGCCCTCAGTTCAGAACCTGTCCAGGCCTCTGGAGGCCATTGCAGGCTTTTTGTAGATTTAAGCTGGGAAAGGAATTGTGGAAACAAAGCACTTTATAAGTGCATGCATAATAATGGCATCTCTATTTCTTCACTGATTCTTAGGAAACCAGTGCTCGGGAGCAGGGAACACATCTCTCTGACCTGCACCTCTGCCATCCCCCACCCCACTCCTTCCAAACCAACACCATTTCTAGGAAAATGAGCCACAAGTGCCAGCCTTGGCTACTCCTGTGCTCCCTTCCAGAATCAGAATCAAGACCTACAGGTTGCCCTTCCAGAATCAGAATCAAGACCCTTCCAGAATCAGAATCAAGACCTACAGGTTGGTAACTTTCATGGCCTCTTCAATTGAAACTTTCTCCTGATAGGAGGATGACTATCAAGATTAATCATCATTAGTTTTATGTTCCATAGTCTTTATAGTATTAGACTTACAAAGTATATCGTCCACTTACACTCTCTGAAAAAAAATACTTAGTTATAACTCCTCCCTCCTCCCCCAAGTATTCTGAACAATAAACTCAACAAAGGGCACTATAAATTTTCTCAAAGGTTCATGTGATTATAAAGTTTAAATGTATAATGCTATAAATGTTAAGAAAGCATTCTTGACATAAGGTAACAGGAATTGAAATAAGATTCTACCTTTTAATTCAGTAAAATCTGAGAAGTGATGATGTCAAGAAGAAGAAAAAAACTAGCCAAGGTTCTTCCTCATCTAGCACAAAGAGAAATAAATATATTTTTTTAATTTAAAGAAATCATCAGCCCTGGCTGGTGTAGCTCAGTGGATTGAGCGTGGGCCTGCGAACCAGAGTATCATGGTTCAATTCCCAGTCATGGCACATGCCTGGG
Source organism: Artibeus jamaicensis (assembly GCF_021234435.1). Taxonomy (NCBI): domain Eukaryota; kingdom Metazoa; phylum Chordata; class Mammalia; order Chiroptera; family Phyllostomidae; genus Artibeus; species Artibeus jamaicensis. Next base: position 43,181,247 of record NW_026521812.1, read on the forward strand.
TTGCAGGCCAATTCCCAGCGGGGGACACACGAGAGGCAACCATACATTGATATTTCTCTCCCTATCTCCTTCCTTTCCCCTCTGAAGATAAATAAATAAAATCTTAAAAAAATAAAATAAAGAAATCATCAGTAAATTGGAAATGTAAGTATTAAAAATAACTAGGAGAAACAATGAAAACTTGATCAATAAAATACATTTCCTAAGTATCTTTCCAACCCTGTGGTAATTGTTCAAGGCAATTTTAGAATAGTGTGTTTTAATAAAAGTGTTTATCTGTTTCTCTGCTTTATCCTGCCAAGCCAAGTATGCTCTCTAAATAAAGATTGCTGCCTATGGAACATTTGCTGGTTGTACTGCGTACACAGTCAATAAAGTTCAAAATGTAAACCATCACCGAACTTGGTTTCTGCTGGAATTAAAATTTAGAATGAAGGTGAGAAAAAACACATGAGAAGAGAACCCTGCAAAGCAGCGAGTGATGATGCCAAACACTTGATAGGGACTCCACGGGCGTGGGGGTCCAAAGATGTCCCTGCGATGCATGTGATCAGAGAAGATGTCCTCGTTTGGATGCGGCAGGCTTTACCGTGTGCTTTGAGTGGTAGCCATGCTTTGCAAAGACAGGTCACAGGAACAGGAAGAGCATTTCAAAAGGGAAGAACATTTTGCTAGATTGGAGGGGTTGATAGAACAAATGACTAAGACAGAAAAGCGTTCTCATTAGATTGTGAAAGGCACATGAAACCAGGAACTTTGTCCTTTCTTTCGACTTCTCAGGGATCCGGCATAACATGGGCAGAAAGCACATTTTTTTGTGTGCCCTGTGGTCCGCTTGAGCACTAGAACTTAGATGTGGGGGATAAGAGAGAGAGGGCTCTAGGGTCAGACTGCCTGGGTCGAAATGTCACTTGTTGTGATCTAAGCCTGTTCCATAACCTCATCTTTATTGTTTTTTTAAGTTTATTTATTTTTATTTTTTATTGTAATTGTTGTTCAAGTACAGTTTTCTGTCTTGACCTAATCTTTAAATGAAGTTTTAGAAAATGGCCTCTCTCTCGTAGGGGTGTTGGGTGTTACGTAGGTTAATGTACACACCTTTAGCACACTGTGCGTGATAGATTTTAGCTGTAGTTATTCTGTGAAGTGGCTGCTTCCTGCCACTCCTCTTCCCTTTGTCCATGAAATTTGTTTTCTGAGATTTTGAGCAGGAGAATGACACAAGGAAAGTGATGCATACCAATCTCATGGCAGCGCACAAGGTGGACTGAGAAGACAGGAAGACTTATTATAAAACAAGAAGAGGCTTTCCAGTTCCACAAACATTGTCAAAGAATGTTTTGACCAAATAACTTTGTCAGTGTTTACTCCTATTCTGCTGTTAATCATTTTTGAAGGCCATTAAAAGTACACTAGAATACATTCTTTTCCATTGCAGTCGGCTTTGATCTAACACGGAGCAGGAGAACTCATTCTAAGCATTTTCCCATACACCTTTTAAGTGAGTCCTTTGTTTCAGAGCCCTCTCTTGAGAGCAGAAAAGCTTTTCCAAAATCTTTAAAAGAGGAAAGAAATCCAGCCCAGAAGTTTCTGACCAGTGATCCCACAGGGACAGAAAGAAGTTCAGTTTACTTTTTATGTAATTTCTAAAGTACCAGGATTCCTTTTTCATCGCTCAGTGTCGCTGGTTCCCAGGAGAACAAGATGGAGTCTTCACGGTGAACAGAACCACTTCCCTTATACTCTTAATTCTCTCCTGTGTTTTTCCCCTCGCTTATTTCAGAATTATGCTGTGGGGTCACAGCAATGTAAAAAATGAATACTTAACCAGAATAGCACAGATGGGAAAGTTGTATATGTTACTAAATTTCAGATATATGATCACTTCTGAGAAAAATAACAGTGTAGACTTGAAATGAATTAACACCTAATGTTTGAGTAACCTAAGTTTATGTAGTCTAGGTAGTCCACTCCAGCATTGGGGAATAGACAGATGGGGTCAGCTGAGCACGAATAAACCATATTTCTCTGGTTCTTATTCTTACCTACTATTGAAAGTCCTGCAACTCCCTGCAAAATACTCTAATTATACCATGGGCGCCTTAGAAGGTGCTCATAGATATCACCCATCATTCGTCATCTACCCCATGGCACCTGCCATTTCCCTCCCTTTCATTTTAATGCAGCATCACCTGATGGCTAGGATCTCCCCTGCTAAGATGTCCAGTGGGACTGTTGTGTGGGAAGTGTGGTGCTCTCCTTCCCAGAAGCTACCAATAAAGCAAAAGGGCGCGATAGTCTCAGAAACTTAGATGAGCCAAAGTTTTGTTGTATAGGACGCAAAAGTAGGGAGAATGTTGGTCCTTCCATTCTGTGCTATACTTGTTACATGGATCCCCAAATGGCACTTTCCTGCACCCCAGTGTGTCCATTATCATGGAGCTTTTAGTAAAAATTTCCTTATCAATTTGTAAAACTTGAAATCCCCATTCCTGCCCAGGGGGCTAGACAAATTTTGAGGACCATACACTAAAATACCATATTTATACCCAGCCCATGTGCAGAATTTTGACCTTTTTTCAAATGAGTTTTTCCCAGGAAGTCTCATGGTCCCTCGTATAAACAGACTTAAACCCCAAATTCCAGATGTTAACACTCCTTGGGTTCAAGCTGAGATTCCAAAATATGTTTGTATTTTTAACTGCTCTACCTTTGCAGAAATAGTGTAACATAAGCACTCACCATTTTTCTCTCTTTTTAAGTTTTCAAGCCGTGCTGTAGAACCACTGAGCTTGTGGCTGTGGTTATGGTGAAAGTTTTGCAACCACATCTTGTCCTAGAAACGCTATCTTCTTTATATCTCGGGTCATTCGATTTTATTTTATGGAGAAAATTGCTACGTAGCAAAACTTTTGTGTAGAGTTCCCCACTAAACTTCTGGATCAATTTATAATGATTTTTGCATTTTATTTTGTGTAATAAAATTAAGCAACAGTTGAACTTTTTGAAGGGCGAGAGCCCCTTGAGGGCAGGTCCAATGTTTTATTCATCTTCTTAACCCTGTGCCCAGCATAATGCCTAACGCAGACAGTGCATTCAGTAAGTACTGGCTTCATTAATTACTCTGTTGGGGACACGAACATTGGAAAACTCAGAAAGTTGGATCAATAGGGCATGAGCAATTTGAGTGAATCCGTTCTTACAAAATGTTTATGCATCTCTCTATTAAAAGATTCTACATTCTTCAGGGTTTATTGCCAATATCACTTTCTCTCAGAAACTTATTTCTTATCAGTCCCAGCTCAGAAATATTTATGTTTTGAACATATATTTTTCAAAAGTAAAACGATTACGTCTCGGTCCTTTTGGAAATGCATGGAAGACATTTACCTATGGCTGTACAATGCAGGTGAAAATTCAGTCTTGATGTTCTTAGATGAATATAACAACCCGGTAAACAAATCCATTCAGTGTCCTGACTTTTTTCTGTTCTGCTTTGGGAAATTTAGTGCAAGTAGCACTTTATCTCTTATTAATTCCAAAGATGACAGACACGGGATCTCATTGTCTAGTTAGTGGAAGCTGTGTTCTCTGATTAGCTGCCTTGCCCTTTTTGAAGCTTTGATTTATTGGGGCAGACCACGCACTGGCTTTTGCATGTGCTGAAAGCAACCTAGGGTAAGGAATAATTTATAGTTCTCCCTTTGTAGCTGAAAAAAATAAAGTAAAGGTTACTTTCATTATACTGCTATAGGAACTGTTCTAAAACAAAAGTAAGGGACAGTAATAAGAGGAAACCTATTGAATGACATTGAGCTATTGTTTCAGTTAACTTTAAAAAAATCGCTAAAATGATATTTTGAAGCAGAATCAGCCTTCTGAACTTTTATCTGAATTTCACAGAGAACACTGTCTCCTCCAGTTTGGCATCAGGGCTATGTGCAGAGTAGCCTTTCTGCAGCTCCCAGGCAAGTTACATTTGCCAAAACAAAGCCTGAGTGGAAAGTAGCAGGAAGTAACCGCCTGGTAACAGCCTTACCTTGTCCATGACTCCTTGCTGATGTTAACTTGCTGAGACCACTGACCAGACTTTTCCTTTTAGCCTTATACTTTCTAGCTTCCACTTCATCCCGTGTTAATGGGGTGCCCTGCCTGAAACACCCCATCCAACTTGTTAAAGCCTTTCCTCATTTTCCCAAAGTAATTATCCCCATACAAACTGTCCCATAGCATTTTGTTTATACCTCGCACTTCAGATTCTTTCATCCCTGTGTTGTGTCATAGGCTTTTGAGTTTAGACTTTCTCTGCAGTTAGACTGGAAGCCCTTTATGGTGAAGAACACCATCCTACTCATCAGTGTGATTCTACTACTTACCAGTAAATTCCTTGAAATGAATTAAACTGAAATCAAGACACACTCACCTGGTCCTGAGTAGAGGCTGCTTTTCAGAAATGGCTCCCTTTCTTCTCTAAAGCAGAGGACCATCTTTGATAACAGACCATAACTTGAAGGAGTTGGTGGTTATGAAGCCACATGGTACAGGATGTCTTAGAAATAGACTCAAAGTTTTCACCACCCAAAGCCCAAACCAGGTAGGTAAATGCATTGATATGAGTGAAGAATAGAGTTTTTTATGTTGACATATTCTTAATGTGAAATATGTTTTCATTAAAAAAAGGAGTCCATGTCATTCTCTACCTTGATGTGTGTGTATGTGTGTATACATACAATTGTTATAGGGCAAATTTGACAGGCAGACTAGGAAACCACACCAAAATGAAATCAATAGATTTTATAACTTACTGATTACATACACGTATAATTTTTAAAAATTATAATCTAACTTTAATATAGGGAAGAAATGAAAGTGATTTATAATAATAACCTGAATTTTGGTGTGGAAGTGATGAGCGCTCCATGTCATTAATCATCAGAGAAATGCAAATTAAAACCTCAATGAGATACTGTCTCACACCTGTCTAAATGACTATCATCAATAAATCAACAAACCATTGTTGTCAAGGATGTGGAGAAAGGGGAACCCTTTTGCACTGTTGGGGGGAGTGCAGACTGGTCCAGCCACTGTGGAAAGCTGTATGAAGATACCTCAAAAAATTAAAATTGGATCTGCCTTTTGACCCAGCAATTCTACTCCTGGGAATATATCCAAAGGAAGCCAAAACACTCATTTGAAAGAACATAAGCACCCCTGTGTTCACTGTAGTGTTATTCACAATTGCTAAGATATGGAAGTAGTCCAAGTGTCCATCAATAGGTTGGTTGATAATACAACAATGGGACATTTACACAATGGAATTCTACTTAGCCATAAAAAAGAAGAATATTTTACCCTTTGCAACAGTATGGATGGACCTGGAGAGCATGTTAAGTGAAGGAAACCAATCAGAAAAAGACAAATACCATATGATTTCACTCATATGTGGAATCTAATGAATAAACTGAACTAACAAGCAAAACAGAGACGGCCTCATAGATGGAAAGCAGATGATGGCTAGTGGGGGGAGAGGGAGGTTAGGGGCTGGAGGGACTGAGCAAAAAAGGAAAAAGCGCTCTTGGACATGGAAAGTAGTGTGGCGATTGCTGGGGAAAAAGGGGTTGGAGGGACTAAGTGGTAATGGAAAAAATACAATAAAGATCAAATTGAAAAATAAAATAGAGTCAACCACTTATTAGCTATTTGTCTTGGGAAAATTATTTAATATCTTTAAGCCTAAGTTTTCTGTGAGATGGGGCGATAATAGGAAGGACCTAATTTTTAGTAAAATGAAGATGAGAATCATATTGACTTCGTAGGAGTACTGTGAGAAGTAAAATGAGAAAATACATGTAAGATGCGGAGCAGAGCTAGCACATTTTATAAGGTAAATGTAGTGTTGAAAGGAGGATAAACTCTAGAGCACAGGCGGCAAACACAAGGCCCAGGGGCCTAATCCATCCCCCCACCTTGTTTTATGGGACCCAGCACTTTGTTCCTGCGCAGCAGCAGCACGGGGCTCTCGCTCAACTGCTAAGGAGCAGTTACATTTACACAGTCCCCAAGTTGCATTTGGCCCTTTGAAGATGTGACCCCGGTGAAAATGAGTTTGACACCCCCGCTCTAGAGCACCAAGTTGCCTGACAAAAGTATACACTATGGCGTTCCTTTAAACTAGGTGATGTCTAAGACGCATCGATTAAAACATTCCTTTCCTGCTGAGCAGACTTGTCCTCACTGAGACAGGTGAGGAGCCAGCGGTGACCGTTGGTCACACGTTTTCCCCTCGCACGGCCGTTACTGTCTCCCAGTTCCTTTTCCTCCTCATATTTCCTTTTTCCCTTCCCGTTGATTCCTCGTCCTTCCACTCAGTGAACAATTGAAAGTATTTGGGCACATCCTCACAAAAATAACACTTGAAGCACATGAAAACTATTTTATTAACTTTTCTCTATTGCTCAAGTTGAATAAGCCAACTCTTGACGCTTTTCCATTGGTCAAAGATTTCCAAAGCTAAAATCACCACTATTTTACAATCTATGTGTGTTTTAACATAACCCTCTTAAGTGTGGAGTTCAAGGGGGTCATTTTATTGAGTGATGGTCTGACTAATGCTGATACATTTAAAAGATGAATTTCCTGCTCCTACTTATGTTTCCTAGTACAGCCTCTAAGCTGTTTTTATTCTTTCAAGGCTTGGTGACTGAAAGAATTTGACTTGCAGGCCAAGTCCATCTACACTGCCAGTTTTTATAAATAAAGTTTTATTGGAATTTGGCCACATGCATTCAATTAACTATTGTCTATGGCTGCTTTCTTGCTACAACTGGACAATTGAGTACTGTGGCAAAGAACTTATGGCCCAGAAAAGCCTAAAATATTTATCATCTGGCCCTTTATAGGAAAAGTTTGCTGATCCCTGCTCTAAAATATTATTATGCTACCAATGCATGTTTACCTGAATGCCTTCTCTCCCACCCCATCTCTCCCCGCAACTCCCTCTTGTTCACTCTGCTCAGGCCAGACTGGTTTATCAGTTCCTAAAATGCACCGAGACCTTTTCTGCCCAGGAAATTACCACGGGACATTGTCCCAGCCTGGAGCAGTCCCCTGTGCCTAACACAGGCTGCTGCGCCAGGCTGACTGCTTCTCATCCTTCATGTCCTAGCTCATGTCACCTCCTAAGGGAAGCTCCCTCACACTCTACCTAAGCAGTTCCTTCTTCCCCTTCAAAGCACCCGTCACGATTAAAAATGAAGTCATTTGTTTATTGGCTTGTTTGAAGCCTCTCCCCACTCTGGTCTGCGAGCTCCCTGAGTGAGGACACTGTCTGCTATGCACACCACTCCTGGCCATAGCCAACCACATAATAGGTGCTCAATAAGTAATTGCTGAATAAATGAGCAAATAAGTGGAAAATTTGCATGTAGATCAACCTTCCTTTTATTTTGTAGTTTGGATTTTATCTTTCAGTGAGTGCTTGTCCAGATAATGTTTGTTAGGTTTTTTTTCTCCTTTGTTACAAATTATCAAGGTCATGCTACATTTAAATTTTTCTCTCTCCTTTTGGGTAATTTCTTTTCTAGCTTGACATCATCTGCAAACTTAATGAATGCCATTTGGGTATTTATATGGTAAGGAGCAGAAGGCAGAAGAAGCTTGTAGTGAGTACTTTGCTGCCTCTCGGTCATGTCAGCAATAGGAATACGGAGTCTTCACAAAAGAAGTATTAGCTTACTGCTGAAGGAGAAGCTAGAAATAGTATATTAGAATATTAATGAATACCTTGTAAAATGCATAATGTTTGTTTCTGGAATATTTGTATGTTGATGCCAGTATGCATTTTGATTTCTAGAAAAGGCTTCCCATAAGCCAAAATTGATTACACTTACAAAGTATTCTTTAATTATAAAAATTTTCCTTTAAAACTGTCTGCAGGAAAGCCTCTTCCAAGTAGAGATGCAGCAGAGTAAATGAAAATCCTTATGTAATGTGCCAATCATGGCTCTGATTAAACTGTGTTTCTGTTTTGCAGTGATGCCCCTACTGAAAGGAGAGCTTTGCTCTCTCCGATTTCACTGTACACATCTCCTCACTTAACACTGCTGGAGGCCAGCCGTGAGGGAAATCCAGCAGCCCCTTTGCAATTCTAGAACCACATGCAGAGCAGGAGAGAACTTAGAGCAGTCGGTCGGGCCAGTAGTTCTTTTTTTTTTTTTCAATTTATTTAGTTATTTTTCAAGTACAGGTTTTTTTTTTGTCAGTTTCTCCCATCCCAGCCCCCCTCCGCCCCATCTCCCCACCTCCCTCCCATTCCCCCCCCCCAGTCCTCATCCTTGTGTCTTTCATACTTGTTCCTCAAAATCCCTCCCCTTTTCCCCCCTTAAATTCCCTTCCCTCTCCCCTCTGGTCACTGCCCACTTGTTCTCTATTTCGGTGTCTTTGTTTTTATTCTGTTTGCTTGTTTGTTTTGTTATTTAGCTTCCTGTTAAAGGTGAGATCATATGGTATTTGTCCTTCAATGCCTGGCCTATTTCACTCAGCATAATGCTTTCCAGTTCCATCCATGTTGTTGCAAAGGGTAGTAGCTCCTTCTTTCTCTCTGCTGCATAGAATTCCACTGTGTATATGTACCACAATTTTTTGATCCATTCATTTACTGACGGGCACCTAGGTTGCTTCCAACTCTTGGCTATTGTAAATTGTGCTGCTATGAACATTGTGGTGCATAGGTTCTTTGAAATTGATGTTTTAGGATTCTTGGGATATAATCCTAGCAGCGGAATTGCTGGGTCAAAAGGCAGGTCGATTTTTATTTTTCTGAGAAAATTCCACACTGTTTTCCATAATGGTTGTACCAGTCTGCAATCCCACCAACAGTGAACTAAGGACCCCTTTTCCCCACAACCTCTCCAACATTTGTTGTTTGTTGCTTTGTTTATGATAGCCACCCTGACTGGTGTAAAGTGGTGTCTCATTGTGGTTTTAATTTGCATCTCTCTGATAGCTAACGATATTGAGCACCTCTTCATGTGTCTCTGGATATTCTATATGTCCTCTTTGGAGAAGTGTCTGTTCAAGTCAAAGGCATTTTTATATACGAACAATGAATCAGCAGAAGCAGAAATCAAGGAAAAAATTCCATTTGAGATAGCAAAAAGAAAAATAAAATATCTGGGAATAAACCTAACCAAGGAGGTAAAAGACCTATATGCAGAAAACTACACAGCACTGAAGAAAGAAATCAAGGAAGACACAAACAAATGGAAACATATACCTTGTTCATGGATTGGAAGAATTAACATCATCAAAATGTCCATACTACCCAAAGCAATATACAGATTCAATGCAATACCTATTAAAGTACCAATGGCATATTTCACAGACATAGAACAAACACTTCAAAAATTTATATGGAATCATAAACGAGCCCGAATAGCAGCTGCTCTTTTGAGAAAGAAGAACAAAGTAGGAGGGATCACAATACCTGATATCAAACTGTATTACAAGGCCACTGTAATCAAAACAGCCTGGTACTGGCCTAAAAACAGGCACATAGACCAATGGAACAGAACAGAGAGCCCAGAAATCAACCCAACTCTCTACAGTCAATTAATATTCGACAAAGGGGGCAGCAACATAAAATGGAGTAAAGATAGCCTCTTCAGCAAATGGTGTTGGGAGAACTGGACAGCTACGTGCAAAAAAATGAAACTTGAGCACCAACTTACACCATACACCAAAATGAATTCAAGGTGGATAAAAGACTTAAATATAAGCCGTGACACCATTAAAGTCCTAGAGGAGAACATCGGCAAGAAAATCTCAGATATTCCACACAGCAACATTTTTACCAATATGTCCCCTAGAGCAAGGAATATAAAGGAAAGAATAAACAAATGGGATCTCATCAAAATAAAAAGCTTCTGCATGGCCAAAGAAAACAGTATTAAATTAAAAAGACAACCAACCGTATGGGAAAACATATTTGCCAATGATACCTCAGACAAAGGTTTAATCTCCAAAATGTACAAAGAACGTACATGACTCCACTCTAGGAGGACATCGAACCCAATTAAAAAACGGCCAGTAGTTCTGAGTGTGGTTCCCAGACCAGCAGCAGCATTACTGGGAACTCGTTACAAGTACACATTTACGGGCCCCACCCCAGACCTACAGCTTCAGGAACTGGATTTGGTGGGGAGTTGGGGAGGGAGAGAAGTTAGCAATCTGTGTTTTAACAAGCCCTCTAGGAGAATATGATGCAGGTGAACTACTGAGGCAGGTGGAAAAATAGTGCCCCCAAGTAAACACAGGGAAAACCCAGGTGGTGTTTAGGTAAAAAGCTTGTGTTTTTTCTCACTTCTGTAAAGTGCAGAGCTCCTCCCATTTTACACTGAAGCGTGAGGCTTTCCAGGTGGATCCAATTTGTCCTGGCTCCTCTGAAGACTGCTTCTGGGATGAGTTTCCAAAAGTGAGTGAGTTTCTTCTCTGTTTTGGAGAGATCCTCTGCCGGTTGGTTCGCCCCGCCCTTCTGACTCAGGTGTCAGTGGTAACTGGAGAAGTGCTAAGTCAGTGAGAGGTTTCTTCTCTGCAACCTGTGTTACCCAGTCACTTGACAGACATATGACCATGACTGCGTTTTCCCCTATTAAAACTAAACTTGGGTTCCCCTTGTTAATCTTTCTCTACTTTGAATTTTGTACCTTGTGGGTGACATGGAAGAAAGACTTTGAAATTCAGGACAGTGGTTCTCAAACTTGAGCATCAGAATCACCTGGAGACTCATTAAAACAGGAATCTCTCATCCCCACCCCCCATCACCACCAAATTTCTGATTCACCAGATCTGGTGGCGGTAAGGAGGAGAGGCAGAATCTTCATTTGTAACAAGTTCTCAGGCTGGTCTGGAGGCCATAGTTTGAGAACCACTGTTTGTGAAGAACAAAAAAAACTTAGTTTAACTCATGCACTGTGTGTGAGTCTTTAAAACAGGTGTTAGCATGTCCTACTCATCCAAAGCTAATTCTAACAGGAAGGATTTTTTTATTCCTTTTTTCCAGCTTCACCCTAGTGGATAGGTGGAGAAGCTGGTGGTATGCCTGAGTTCATGGGTTCCAGGTGCATGAAGTCAGTGGTACACAACTCTTTTCCATTCTGGGTTCAGGGGCATCATCTTGAACACCATCTGGGTTCATGGAACTCATCCATGGTAGCAGAATTTATTGCATGAAATCAGACAAACGCTACATACAAGTCAGGGGTCCTCTCACACCCCACAATCTGAATCAACTGTTAAGTGCTTACCAGCACACCACGGAGAAGAACCATAATAATGAGCATACATGGTAAGTGCTGATATTTCCTTTCGGGGTCAGGGATGAGAATTGGAGGGGTTTTGGGGAATAAAATTAGTAAATATATGCCTTCTAAGGAAATGTGGAAAGAGATGGTGAAGTTAAAAGGTTACCTGGCAACTTTGTAGAAAGGGTGGCGAGAGGAAACTATGGTGGACTATTTGAGTGATGGGCCTTGGAATCACGTCTACTGGGACCGAATCTGGCTTTTATGCGTACTGGATATGTGATCTGGGGTCGGGTAGGCGACCACTCTAAACTGTAGTTCATTTGTAAAGTAGCAATAATGGGCTGTTATGAGGCTTACATGAGAAAAGTAATTTGAAACCCAGCACAATGCCAAACACATAAATTGTTACTTTCGCTCCAGAAATGTCTATTATTAGTTATTGTTATTAGCATTAATTCTGGAGGTAGCCAAATTCTGTAAAATATTTACTGGGAATCTTTCATTGTACCCAGCACTGCGCCAGAGACCATTAACAAGAGGTAGGATCAAGGAGTTTACAGTGTGATTGTGTCGTCACACTTTCTAATCAGCCACAAGAAGACAGGATCAAATGGTATTTATTTAGTTACATGTGCTAATGCTTTGGAGTATAAATATTTACAAAAGAGAAAGTAGGCCAAAAGAATTAATAGGATTATGAATGAAGAACTGTAGTTATGAATTATAACATGAAATGATTGCTCTTTTTGATTATGATCTTTCAATAACAAATAATTTCTCAGACACTAGACTGCTTTGCAAAGAATACACAGAGGATTAAAAAATATCATGTCTGAACAAGAGCAAATATTAGCATATGATTTAAAATGATTAAAGGCAAGAAGCTTTTATCTCTTTTCAAAATAGCATAGAATGGTGTTATAGATGCCAATATAAAATAAAGAGTATTAATTAACGCACCAAATTATAACACTATTTAAGATGCAAGTCTATCACAAGAGGACTATCCTTCTTTTTTTATCTGTTTTTCCATTCTTGCTACTGGAGTATTGACTGAAATATTTATATATCTATTGTTGACAATAGTTAGAGGGGTACTTTAACATAATTTTAAGAAGGCATAAATATAATGCAGTCAGAATTTGAGTCTACCCTCTGTAAAGAAAGTGACATATATTTTACTGTTCATTTTTAAACCTTAAATATGGCCATTTGTCTCACACACACACACACGTGTGTGTGTGTATATATATATATATATACATGGATTCTGATGTCAACATCATGTTCTTTTCTTACCAAATATTGAATGATCATTCTTAGACAGAATTCCAAGAGAAGGGTTTTGGATGGCTCCTTTCCTTGTATTGTCCGAATGCTCCTTATGTCCAATAACTACTTCTTGTCTCACGTGATTCTGGGCCAAGCAATCAGGCTTTGTACTTAAACCACCTGGATTCCGTCACATATATATTGTGTGATTATGGCCAATTTACTTAACCTCTCAACCTCAGTTTCGTCTTCTGTGAGGTTGCTAAAATAATTCAATTTTATAGGGTTGATGTGAAAATTAAGATAATGCTGTAAAATACTTTGCATTCTGCCCAACACAGGGTAAAACACTCAATAAATATTGGTGGAATTTGTCTTTTTTCCTGTCCTCTCAGGGTCCTTATGAGTTGCAAATTGCCTCCAGTCAATGGATATGCAAATGATAGCTGTTCACATTAAGTGCAGTTTTTACAGAGGTTTTTCCTTCACTCTGCTCTGCAAAATGCTAGCTGCTTGCCTTAACCTGAGAAATAGCCTGTTGTTGATGTTAGGTACTGCTGTCTCTGTCTGTCTGTCTGTCTGTCTCTCTCACCGGAATATTTTTTGCCTGGGGTCTATGGCTACTCCTGGCTTTTCCATTTTGATGGTAGCAGTTTCTTCTGGCGAAGGGACTCTTCTTTCTTAGGGCTTCAGATCAAAATTTATGTTCATGACGTAGATTCCAAGACTTCCTGGGTCACAGCATTAAATATCTACTGTGTTCCAGCAGCACTTGGGTGAAGAAATAATCAGAAGACTTTAAAAATTAAAATATATATTTGAAACTGCAGAAGCATTTATGGAGATGGAGGTGATGAAAATGAAGTCAAAATAGTAAAAATTAAAGTAGAAGTGAGAATTCTGTTTAGAGATGAGAAGAAAAGTTCAGGCACCAATAAAGTCCCAATCCCTAGAGTAAGGGGCAGAGAAAAGAGGGCAGTGATTTAGAGAGAGAAAGACTGGAAAGTGAAGAGAATGCCAGGAATGGTTTCAGAAAAAAGAAGTTGGGGGGGGGGGGCAGCAAGGCAGTAGATGCCAGGCAGCTCAAATGAGTTGCTGATCGGTTGGGTATTGTGAGGGGATAACTTTTTAAACTGTAGCTATGCTCTCTTGCATTTCCTCTGCACTATTCTGGAGAGCATTCTTTGCCTTGGGGAAGCTGAAGATTGTTATAATGTTGCTTGTTTTTACACTTTTTTACAAAGTAGGAAAAGGGTGTATTAAGGTGGGAGAGAGTGGAGGAGTAGGGGGTTGGGACTAGAGTGGGGAAGAACAAGACAAAAAGAAAAGCAAGAAAGTTTTAAATTAGCTCCTGAAATATGAAATAGTATTTTACAAGAAGACACACCTCTTAAAAGTAAGACTTTTTAAGACACAACAACTTTCCAATTTTTTTAATTGTCGTTATCATATTGAGACATAATGGACTTGATCATAGAGGTGCTTTTGATCAGAGTCCCTGCAGACAGGAAGAAGGGTCTGAGTTGAATTTGTGTGAGAAATCCTGGGTCCCTGGAGGAGATACAGAGCCCCTGCCTGCTCCTGAGGAGTGGTATGGGGGATGGAGGATATGGCCAGGGAGGGACTGATCCTGTTGCTGAAGGCTTTGGGGCAGAGTCTGGGCCAGGGACTGGATGGACATCATAACTACATCTTTGAGGTTGTGTGGGCTGGTGGGAGCCAGGGTGGGGCAGGGCCCCAGCCCGACAGGCTGAGAGAGAAGAGCCCACAAAGTGCACCAGACCTGTCGCTGCCACAACTTTTACGGGACGGCTCTGTCAGCAGCACACGGAAGAAAGGCGACATGGCTCAGGCAGTGGGTGAAGCTCTTTGTAGTGGTATTTTTTAAAGACCTGGGGTGATATTTAAACTGATGGGCACTAGCTTTACTAAAATTAATTTTCTAGATTTTTACAGAAATTGCGCTTCGCAGGTAAGTATCTGAAAATACAGAAGGCATGATATGTAAGATCCAGCCAGTGCAGTGGAAAACTGGAGTGAACCGGGGAAATTCCAGGGTACATCAGAAGAGTGAAACATGCATTTTATTTACAACATCAAAGCCCATGACTATCCAAAGGGAGACATATATTTTTCTGTTTATAACCAAGCAAAGACGAAGTGTGTAGATCCCCTGAGTATATGGGAGTTCAGGACTGTTGATTTCTCTTCCTACCCTGATCAGCCTGAAGAAAAAGTTGCTGAGGAAAAACATTTGACTAATGTGGAAAGAGCTGTTAATCAAGGCCACTCATGAAACATTTACTGTGGATTCTTCTGTGGAAATGTTCACATCCAGTCTGAAGGTGGCGAGAGAGGAAGAAGATAAGAAGAGAATAATTTGAAGATGAAATAAGTCATAGCTTATGCAGGCAGCCTCGCTGGTAAAAGTGAGAGAAGGGTTGACTTAACAATTATCCTGTTCAACACAGTTTTACGTGCTGAGGAAAAACGAGGCTCAGTGGAGGAGAGATTCATTCACACATTGGGTCCAACGGCACTCTCCTTTCAGGGGCACGAGGGCTTGGAGCTTTGACTGATTCATCAGCCAGAATTGAAAAAGGAAGAGAAAGCACAACAGAAGTGCAGCAGCCTTGTTGATGGATCACCTGCCCCTCCTCCCCACGGCAGAGATGAGCACTTGCTGCTTCTGGTCACTGCTGGGTTGTTGGAAGCCAATAATCATGAGCCATTTCCTGGACCGGATACAAAACGGATTCAGGAAAGGGTTAGTGAGCCACCCATTCAGTCGAAGGCTCTTGGAAGTTAACACTCGTCTGGGCAGTAACTTTCCATGAGGGCAGCTAGAGCTCTACTTTCCCCCTTTTTTTTTTTTTTTGCTACATAAATTGCATGGCCCATGTTTGTGGCGGGTGATGGGATTCAGTAAATACCCAAGTGTGACAGGTGTTTGTTTTGTGTTAAGCTAGGATAATTTGTTATATGAAGTGGCCCTGGAATATAAACATGGTCTCAGTTCAGCTTTCAAACCAAATATTTGTGATTGGAACTAATTAGCAGTTAGGACAATAACACCTAGTACGGGCATATTTTGCGGGCATATTTTGAGAAAATTTATACTCATCGGCTCCATGACATTTATTTAACTCTGTTAGCCGGCCTGCAGACAGTAGCCTGCTCTCACTCTGCTGATGGAAAGGCAAAGGCAGAAAGAGGGCAAAAGACCTGCTCTGGACTAGTGGCTTAGTGGCACAGGTAGGACCAGAACACAGAGAAAGCGGATCTGGTCCCTGGGATCTGACCTTTGAGGCATAGCAGAAGGTACATTGCGAACGCCAACTCCCATTTGCTGTGATTGATATCTGCAGAAATCTGTGACTTTAAGGACATGGTACTGCTTTCATAAATAATATTTACTTGGTTATTTACTTGAGTTATAGGTTACTCACAGGTCATAATTGTGAGTGAAGCCCTTGGAGCTAATCCTGCTGTGGTGATTAATATTACACAAATGCATGGGATGATAAAATAAATGCAAGCCCATTTTGTCTATCAATAGAGGATGCCAAAACTGAACAGACAGGGCAGACAGCTTCTAGAAATGAGGACTTGCCAGTCCTTTACTCTAGGCCTTACGGTATGTTAGGGAAGCCATGAGACACAGGCAGGGATGGGCAGAAAATAAAGCTGCCTGTCAAGACAGCTGGTTTCTCCTTTGTATAAGGAGTAACTGACTATATTATGAGCTTTAGGACCTGAGAGAGAAGCCTGCATGTAGATAATCTCTATACCTAATGCTTCACCATGCAAGCATTACATTGAAGGCCTTTAGTTTTGGATTTTTTTTCTGTCATCCAGCTATGGAGAAAACCCACATGCAGTATTAACTCAATTTCATCTCACTCTAACACATGAAGATATTTGTTGGCAAAACACCTCACGGGGCTGTTTTGTTAGAAAAATGATAGCCATCTGTGCAGGAGTCTCTAGGTAGTACCTTTCCTCTTTTGTTCTGCAGAATTGCACTGCTTTGTACTCTTGCACTTTCAGCAAAAAAGCAATTTTGTAAATGGTGCACTCAAATGCTCTGATGAAGTTATAACTGATAAAGGCACTGAGACAAAGATGCTGCAGTGAAAAATGGGGCACGTCAAAGAAAACTGATTCGTAATCATAAAATGCGGGCGAGGTGGTATAGAGCAGTGCGTGCCGCAGGCTGGCAGTTGCCCCCTGCCGGGCCTGTCCACAGCCTGAGGGTACTGCATCTTGTCAGAAATGCTGATGGATGCTAATCCATCGATGCATGTTCAATGTCAAATTGTATCAGAGGCTTCAGTCTCCTTTTGGACTTGAACTGTTGCCTTATGGCTGTATCATATCTTCTTTGGTCAAATGGACTTTTATCTTAAAAGTGTCAGGATTTTTTCTCATGTCTCTTTCCCCATGGAACTGGGAGCGTGAACCAATTCTGAAAGCCACAAGTAGTGTTCATTTCTTTTAACAGTAACCTGATAGATCTCTGATGTAAAACTCCCACCACCTCCCAGAAAACGCACACTCCGGCATGCTCCATGCAGTCCGTGCCTCTTTATCTAGCAGTGATTCTCCCTTCAGTCCTGACAGCCAGCTGCTTCCCCCTGGCCTTCTGGGGGCTCTTTCCAAGTGCCTGCCTCCTGCCTGCAGTGCCCCTTTTCTCCTTCCCTCGGGGTGGGTTCCTCTTTCCCTCTCAGCAAATTAAACCCTCTCTAAGTGTCATCTCACAGACCTTTCAATTGCTCACTAGCTGAGACTTTCTTTTAAGATAATATTTAATATGAAATAACCTGCAAATCCTCCCATGACAAACACCTATAGACTCTGAATAAAATGCCCCTTTAAATGCATAGATGCATTCACACAACACAATCTGTAGGGAACAAGTGAATTAAAAAGTTATTCTGACATTGTAACAGTTACCGCTATTACTGTGTGTGTGTTGCTGGGTGGGAGGGTGCCAGTAGTCATAATAAGCAAGGGTTTAGACTGTAACACCATGGAGGAATAAATGACAAGGCTAAGAGCCCGAGGGAGGCAGGGTTTGGAACTGAGACCCATGTATAAAAGGGGGACTCTCGAAGGCACTGCTTTCCTTAAATGAGTGACTAGAAAATAAATCTGCTCACTCATACAAGGAGACTTTAAAAACTAAGATTTTACAGCTAAGCCTGCTTGCTGGGGGACAAAGTCTCCCCTGGAGAATTACATAACCACAGGCTGTTATCTTGTAGTTCCGCGGTTCAGTTGTACGCTATTCTGTATGATTCATGAACCGACAAGCTGAGGATCAACGGAGGTGGTCACAGGTCAGTGAAACCCATGAGCACCTGGTAACAGCAAACACCCAGCCCAGGCCTCAGAGATTTCCCACAGAAACAGACTCTCTGAAGATGAGCTCACAATCTAAAATCACAAAATATTTAAGGACATAATTCACCCTAAACTCGAATCAACAAAGACACTAAACAGTAGGATCATACTTGAAGAAATTCAGGTACTGCATTTATCTGTTAGGCTTTAAAAAGTATTATAAGTATTAAATGTATTAAAATGATAAAAAGAAGTATAAAATAAAAAGACGTGGATGGTGTCAAAGAGATGAGTAGAATCTCTAGAAATTTAAAGTGTAATTATTAAAATAAAAACGCAGTGATTATTAGACAGAATATTAGACATGGCTAAAAAGTGAGTTAATGAACTGGAATATAGATCTGAAGAAAACATTTATAATGTAACTCATAAGATTATGGATGATATAAACTAGGACTAGATATACAGAATAAACTGAAATGCTCTAACATAAGTCTAATACCAGTTCCAAAGGGAAGAAAGAGATTAGAATTTCCCTTAAAATGCATTTCTTCTCTGCTATTATTATGCATATATTCATGCACCTTTTCATTAATCATTCCTTCCATTTATTCACTCAGTAAACATTTATTCAAGCATATACTTTGTGGGGTTTTTTTCTGGTATTGTATTTTGTGTTGCATACACAGAAATAAAAATCTAATCCCATACTTCCAAAAAATCACTTAATGTTTCGCAATCATCCTTTGAATGTTCAAAAATTCTCAAAGGGAGGAAACTAAAGTTTAGTTAGTATTTCAAGCTGGTTACCATCTCAAATTCTTTAGTACAAGTAAAAACTGTAAAGTTAACTATTGTGAGGGAAAAGGAGAGAAGTGAGAGGGGCATTTGTGTAGGTGCATGAATATATACAAAATAGAGCAAGAAGAAAATCTGTAACTGGCATGAGCCAGGTCTGAAGTTGCCTTCAGCAAGCATCTCAGACTGTTGGGGTTCTCGATGAAACCTTATACTTAAGGAATCCGAGCTCTCAATATCCAATTTACACTGAGATGCAGGACTTTCCCATTAATCTTTACATCTTAATTGAGGCACCTTGGGATCAACTGGGTGCCAGCCATACACCTTCATGCCCCCAATATTTAGAGTCACTCTATTTGCTCTAGGGGACCAGGACCAAACACTTTTTTGTTGTTGTTTTATTTAATCTCCCCAGGAGAACTAAATGGTCAGATGGCAGTTGCCACCTCCAATTTAGTGGGATTACTGTTAGATCCTTTGCTGGAAGCATTTCTCCTGTGGACATTGAAAACTGTAAGTCAGCAGAGTAAAAAGTCATGGAGAGTGGGAGGAAATATTTTGTGAATGAGTCCTTGGGTATAACTGTAGGAGGGGCTAACCCATTCACCCCTTGGTGCTGGGCCCCAGGTTTTCTAGCCATAAACTGAGTCCTCTTCAGAGCACTTAATGGATTCTGAAGAGGAGCATTTCAAGCTCTTTCTTTGAAATGATAGCATCATAATCAATATCATTGTGAGATACAGATATCCTGATTATCATCGGTTCTCTGATTCTGTGTCTTCTAAGATCTTGGTCGACACCTCATTCAATCTAAGTAACCAGGATTTTCTCATGGGCCATATGGACCAAAAATGTACGTAAAGATCTGCCTACTGGGCAGACTTCCTTCCTTCACTTCATTTCTCTTCAGCGCCACCCCAGAGTGGACTTCACTAACATGGTGGTCTATCTCTGGCTATTGTCAGCTACAGATTTCTCTTCCATATCACCTAGTCATGGGGAGCTTTACATGAAGTAGCAGAATTCCTGGAAGTGAGCTGAGGGAAGAAATAGCAGCATGGTAGATATGGCTCCACCAGAAAAATGGACAATGTTCTTTTTCAAATATTTCTTTGAGTATCTTCATAAGACTAGTCTATGACATATGAACTTCTCCTTGGTAGTGGAGTACATTACTTACAGCCAGTTTTAGGGCTAGCTACCTAAAACTCCAAGTTTGTGATGGTCAACAGTGGTTCCAGATCACAAATGTACTTGGGTGCGCAGGACTCGGTGGCAAGCAAACTGTTGTTTTCCAAAATGAATAATGGTTACGTGTTGGGCTAGCCAAAAAGTTTATTTAGTTTTTTCCATAAAAATAAAAGTCACATTTTTCATTTTCACCAATAACTATTGATTTGGATATTTTGAGTATGTCGGCTATCTCCTGCTATTGCCTTCTAGTGGGTAGAGGCCAGGGGTGCTGCTAAACATCTTCCACTGTATAAGGCAGCCCCACAGCAAAGAATTATTTGGCCAAAATATCAATAGTACCAAGAAACTTTCCGAACCATTTTTGATCCCATTGATCAGTCACAGTACCTTCTCCATACACTGCACAAATCTTTTTCTTGGGTTTCAACTACATTTTTACCTTTCTTGAAATAATAAAGCATAATACACTAAAAATATTGTGTATCTTCTTTCATCTTCAATATTAAAGTGGCTGCACAAAAATTCACCAGTTTTGATGAGCTTTTTCAAATACATGCTGGCATGACAGCTATCAAAATACAATCTAACAAAATTGTTTTGAATGAAATTAAAGACAACTAGGTACAACTAGAGCCATTATATGAAAAAAACTAAACAAACTTTTTGGACAAATGCAAAAGAGGACATAGCTTTCTTCCCATCTTTTGGGGAGTCTTCACTATGACTCTTTCATTGGGATTTGCCACAGGCTTAATACATCATCTTAATCTGCCCAAGGCATTTAATCTGCCATACCATTGAATTTGGTGGGTCATGGGGGTCAAAGGCTGAGCGATTAGCAGTGTAGTTTGGACAAGATGAAGACTCTTCTCCTGTCCTGGGCATTATTAAGTCAGGCAGAATTTCAAATCATCAAATAAACAAGTTACTCTGGAAATACAATATATATAACTTTCAAAATACAAAGATCCTACCAGGAATTGTATTACAAAATATTGCAATTTATTTTTAACTTTGGAGGAAATATCCTGTCTTGTGCCTGGGTATTGATCTACCAGAAACTTTGCTGAGCTATCAGATCTCTCTAATTTTGTGGTGCATACCTCCCATTTTTTCGATGAGCCTACCTCTAACTTGAGCATCGAGGCAACTTTCTACTTTCTGCTCTTCCAGGTTTATTATTGTCATCATAAGTGTGGTGAACCAATAATGTTGTGGACTGGGAAATAGTCAAGAATTCTGAGAACTAACTTGTGGCACAGAATTAAACTACAAACATCACAAAGACCCCCTTTTCCAAAGGAATCGCATGGTTTGTGGTGTTAATCTGCTACTTGAGATTGAAAGAAAAAAAATCACTGGATCAATAGCTGCTTACCAGGTGCCACTGGCTATACTAAATTAGTCCGTTAAAAAGATTATACCTGGAAGAACAGTTATGTTGGCTTCATAAACTAAGTCAAGTTATGAAAGTTCACTATCACTTTCTGAGAATTAATGATCTTTTGTATTAACTAAACTAGAGAATTAAATTGGATATGTTAGATTACCATCCTGCATTTTTCAGCTTTCAATGGTAGCAATAATCTCTGTGCTTCTCCTAAGGGTGTAGCATTGTTCTTGACTTACTATTCTGCATGAAAAGAGAGATGCATAGGGTCCACATGGACTTATTTTTCTTTTTTTTAACATTTTTTATTGATTATGCCATTACATTTGCTCTATTCCCCCCTCCACCCTGCATACCCCTCCCCCACCATTTCCCCCTTTAGTTCATGAACACGTGTCTCAAATTCTTTAGATTCTGTATTTCCCCTGCTATTCTTACCCTCCCCCTATCTATTTTCTATCTACTGTCTATGCTACTTATTTTCCTGTCCCTTCTCCTCCTCCCACTCCCCTGTTGCTAACCCTCCATGAGATCTTCATTTCTATGGTTCTGCTCCTGATCTAGCTGTCCTCTTAATTTGCTTTTGTTTTAGGTGTGGTTCTTAATAACTGTGAGTTTGCTGTCCTTTCACCGTTCATCTTTTTTATCTTCTTTTTCTTAGGTAGGTCCCTTTAACATTTCATATAATAAGGGCTTGGTGATGATGAACTCCTTGAATTTGGTCTTATCTGAGAAGCACTTTATCTGTCCTTCCATTCTAAATGAAAACTTTGCTGGGTAGAGCAATCTTGGTTGTAGATCTTTGGTTTTCATGACTTGGAATACCTCTTTCCAGCCCCTTCTTGCCTGTAAGGTCTCTTTTGAGAAATCAGCTGACAGTCTGATGGGAACTCCTTTGTAGGTGACTGTCCCCTTAGCTCTTGCTGCTTCTAGGATTCTCTCCTTCATTTTAATCTTGGCTAATGTAATGATGATGTGCCTTGGTGTGTCCCTTCTTGGGTCCAACTTTTTTGGGACTCTCTGAGCTTCCTGGATTTCTTGGAAGTCTATTTCCTTTGCCAGCTTGGGGAAATTCTCCTTTATTATTTGTTCAAATAAGTTTTCCACTGGTGGCTGTGCCTTTCCCCCTTCTGGTACCCCTAAAATTCAGATGTTGGAACGTTTAAAGATGTCCTGGAGGTTCCTAAGCTTCTCTTCATTTTTCTGAATTCTTATTTCTTCATTCTTTTCTGTTTGATCATTTTTTCCTTCCTTCTGGTCCACTCCCTTGGTTTGAGTCCCAATTTTCTTTCCATTACTATTGGTTTCCTGTGTATTTCCCTTCATTTCAATTAGTTTAGCTTCCATATGTTTCTCTAATTTGTGACTAAAATCAACCAGTTCTGTAAGGATCCCGATAACCAGTGTTTTGAACTGTGCATCTGAAAGACTGGCTATTTCTTCATCGCTTAGATCTATCGGTTCTGGAGCTCTGAGTTGTCCTAGAGCCATTTTTGGTCTATTCGTGCTGTTAAGTAAGCAGAGCGAAGCCTTAGTTGTTAACCAGGATGGGGAGACCCAGGTCACTGGTTTGTGACGCTGTGTGTGGGGGCGTGGTCAGAGAGGGAGCAATGGCGGTCCTCTCTGCTAGCCCAGCCCGTCCAGTCACACCACACGCCTCGGGCTTGTTTATCCGATCGGAATTGTGTGAGCCTGCTGCCCCGCGCAGGCTTCCCTTCTCACTGGTTTCTCCGCACGTAAATGCGCCGCGCCTCTTCCCTGTGCGCTCCTGTAGCTAGCTCCCTCTCGAGCAGCGCTTTCGGCTGCTTGCGCGCTCACCACGCACCACCCGGGAATTTTTTCTTGCTAACCTGTTCCGCTGCTGGCTTCGCTCCTCATACCAGTCCAGCTGAGTATCTAGTTGTCCTTTGGACTCCGTATTGTCAATTTTCCGTGTGGCTTGGTTGTGACTGCTGTTAAAAATAGTTGTTCTTAGATTTGGTTGTGCACAGAGGCAAGGTGGTTCCTCCACCTACGTTTCCATCTTGGCGGAAGTCCGACTTATTTTTCTATAGCCCTTATTCTGTGAGCAAGAAATCTAATGGGAGTATTATTTCCAGCTGAATGTATTCAAAGATTATGTTCAGGATCTGGGGAAATAACCATGTAATGGGCTGAGGATCACACATAGCCAATTGAGAGGGAGATTTAGATTAAAATTCTTACCATAATTCATGGCCCTGGGAATGTAATGAATTGAATATTTGTGTGTGTGTGTGTGTGTTTGTGTGTGTTGTTGGGGGCAGGTCTTCTCACTGGGAAAGAAAACTAGATTCTGCATAAGACAAATTTTTGGTATTTTTGAACTTGAAGGAATTAAGGGAAATTTCAAAAGCGTTAGGGGGGAAATAAAAGGAAAAGCTGTGTTAGCAAATAAGAAATATATATGAAAGGAGGAAAATTCCTTCAAAGTCAGGAACCAAATTGTCACTGCTGCCAACACTCTATGACTTGGGCGGGTAACAAGGGGGAATGGGAAGTTGCTAAACCCAAGGGTCCCAGATTAAGCCTAGAAAACTTAAAAGTGGTTTAAATGGTGACAAGTTGATAGCTTATCCTGGCTCACGGCAGAGGGAAACCAAATCCTCTTTGGTAAAAGTATCCTCACTTTAGGTTCTCAGGTTTTCTACTGACTAAGATCAACCAAATGTAAGCTGACAATCAAATATACCAAACATGCAAAAGGACTAAATGGCATGTGAGCATTAGTATAGATAACCTACAACAAATCTAGGCCCTCCAAGCCTTTGGACTTGGGAATCATACAACAATTCTATAAGATGAAGAACATAAGTGACATTTATGGAATAAAGAAATAGAAGATAGTCCTGATTGGTGTGGCTCCATGTATCGAGTGCCAGCCTGTGAATTGAAAGGTCACCAGCTTGATCCCAACCAGGGCACATGCCTGGGTTGTTGGCCAGGTCCCCAGTGGGGCTTGTATGAAAGATAACCTTTCTTTTCCTCTCTTCTCCCTCCCTTCCCATCTCTCTAAAAATAAATAAAATATTTTAAAAAAAAAGAAGATAGAATGATCAAAATGTGCAAGATATAAGGCAGTATTTTAAATGTCTGGGCATATATTAAAAAGTACAAAATACAATTTTTACAAATAAAAAATGTGGTTGTTGAAAAACAGCCATTTTAAGGACTTCTGGTTCAGACGGGAGGCATAGGTAGACAGATTTCACCTCCTGCACAGCGATGAGAAGGATCACAACTAACCTCAAAATTAAAAACACCCAGAACTACCAGAAAATAGGATTGTATGAAAATCCAACAACCAAGGACTTAAAGAAGCCATATTCATCCAGATGGGCAGGAGGGGCAGAGATAGGGACCTGGGGCAGAGAGGATGCAGTGTGGTGGCCATGAGGCACTGGTGGTGAGGGGTGGCAGTGGTCGGCAGAATGGGCCGTCCTACATTCACATGTGATAAATAAAAAACGGGAGATATAACTTGGGAGTGAACAATCCCAGCCCCAGGCCAGACCATGCAGCCCAGGGCTCCAGTGCTAGGAAATAAAATCTCATAAGTTCTGACTGTAAAAACCAGTGGGGGTTAGGGCAGCAGATTAAACTGCTGGTCTCTCAGGAGAATCCATTTAAAGGGTCCACATGGTTCCAGACTATATACAAACCTACCCACTCTGGGAACCACTACTGGGGCAGAAGCTAGAGGGGTGCTAGTCGCATTAGAGAAGGGGTGAAGTGACTGGAAATGGGGCAAGTGTCTAGCAAGACTCCAATAGCCAGGTAGCAGCATTGTCCCCTCTCCAACCCCTCTACCACATACAAAGCCACAAAGCAGTGAAGTGGGTTGCACTGCCCTGGTGAATACCTGAGGCTCTAATGTACACAACTTAACAGGTGCACCAAGACAGGAAATCAAAGCAGCTCTATCTAATACACAGAAATAAACACATGGGGGCCGCCAAATTGAGGTGACAGAGAAATATGGCCCAAATGAAAGAACAGAACAAAACCCCAGAAAAAGAACTAAGTGAAATAGATAAGCAACCTATCAGATACAGAGTTCCAAACACCCGTGATAACAATCTTCAGAGAACTCATTGAGTATTGCAATGAAGAAGTGAAGGCTATATAGTAAGCAAAATAAAGAAAAATCCACAAGGAAGGAAGCCAGGGTTATATCTATGATTTGGAACACGAGGAAGAATAACTAGAACAGAATGAAGAAAAAAGAATTAAAGTGAGAAGAGAATAAGAACACTCTGGGACATCTCCATGGCCACTTGGGTTGTTTCTACCTTTGTTGTGAATAACTGAATTCCTCTTCAGTAAGATAAATAATGGACAGTTATACTATTCATTTGCAACATTCTGCTTCCTATTTGGCACATATTCAGATGAGTTTTCTTTAGTCTCTACTGGGCAAATTACAAGGTAATGAGCAAATCAAAAAGCAAGTTATAAAAATGTTCATATTTCCATTTTCTTCCCTTGTTGAATGTTTGTAAATTGACTGTGGAGAGTAATATTAAGTGATCATGCCTTTGAGGTGCCAAACTGTAGGAACACTGATAACAGTTGAGCAAGTCCAAGATCTTTCACATGAAAGATTTCACATGGCTGAGAAGTTTCCTGGTCAGCAATGTTTGCTTTTCCAAGTGTCAGACATAAGAAATGTCCAAACCCGTAGATAATTTTTACAAGAATTTATCTGAGCTAAACTGATGACATACGCCAGGGAGCAAGATTTTAAATGCTCCAGAGAATAACAGTTTTGCAGCTTCTTTCATACATTGAAATTAGGAGGGAACATAAGAAAGATTACACGGAGGTGGGACAAAGCAAGACAGGAAGTGGGTTACAGGATAGTTAACAAGATTCTGTGCTCTCTCGAGGGTCATGACATCTTAGTTCAAAGGTGTATTAACCTAGATTCACAGAAACAATGGACAGGGCTTACTTAAGGCAAAGACGAGCCTTTTAGTAAAGAAGTTATATGCCTGGCATATGACTACCCACCATGACCTGCCCAGTTAGGAATTTATGATCAGATCACCTGGTGAGATTACTTTCCATAGAACCCTTTTATTAGTCAATACAAGCATCTCCTAGCATAATACATTACTAACTACACCCCACTCCTGAAGAATGTGCTGACCTCCTCTACTACAAATGTATTAGTCCTTGAATTAGTTTTCCATTGTGTTCAGTCCTTGTTTTAGTTGTCTATTGTTGCATAACAAATTACTAAACATTTAGAAGCTGAAAACAACACACATTTATGAGTGTTCAGTTCTATAGATTGGAAGTCTGGGTGAGTTCAACTGAGTACCTATGCTTAACATATCACCAAGTTAAAATCAAGGTGTTGGCTGGACTGGGTATTTTTGTGGAGGACCTCGGAAATATTCTGCTCCCAAACTCAGTCATATTGTTGGCAGAATCTAGTTCCTTGGCTATCAGAAAGGGGTTGCACCTAAAGTCTGCTTGCATTCCTTCTCATTGGGCTATCTCCAGCTTTAAACCAGAAACTGTACATTGAGTCCTTTCCATGCTTTAAGTTTCTCTTACTTCCTCTTATGCTATTGCTTGGAGAAATCTCTGATTTTAAGGGCTCACATGATTAGTTCAGGCCCACCTGGGTATCTTCCTATCTTAAAGTCAACTATGCCATACAATATAATCACAGCAATGATACCTCATCATATTTATAGTTTCTGGAGATCAGGTCCTTGACCAGTCCACTATCTCAGTGCCCCCTCTAGTTCATATTTCTCCCGAATGTAAAACATATGCATTTTGTTTTAAGGTTCCTGAGGACCTCATTCTGTTACAGCATCTCATAGTTAAACAATCTACTTGATTGGTGGGCAGTGTGGAGCCATTGAAGGATTTGGGGCATTGAAGTTATACAATCAGAATTGTTCTTTAAAAGTTTAACCTGTGCAGAAAGAACATTTCACAAAATCTGACACTATTTCATGATTTTAAAAAACCACTCAACAACCTAAGAATAAAGGGAAATTTCCTCAAGCTGATAAAGCCCGTCTATGAAAAACATGTAGCAAAAATTATACATGTTGATAGTGTGGCAGGTCT
Source organism: Artibeus jamaicensis (assembly GCF_021234435.1). Taxonomy (NCBI): domain Eukaryota; kingdom Metazoa; phylum Chordata; class Mammalia; order Chiroptera; family Phyllostomidae; genus Artibeus; species Artibeus jamaicensis. Next base: position 43,208,664 of record NW_026521812.1, read on the forward strand.
TTCCCTAAAATAAGATACAAAATAAGGATGTCTGTGCTCACCACTTCTATTCAACATTGTTCTGGAGATTTAGAGAAGGCAATTAGGCAAGAAAAAGAAATAAAAGTCATCTACATTGGAAAGGAAGAAGTAAAGAGAGCTATCTCCATTTGAAGAGAATATGATTTTGTATATATAAAATTGAAGGAATCTAGTACAATTGTTAGATAAATGAGTTCAGCAAGGTTGTAGGATACAAGACCAATATACAAAATTTAATTGTATTTATATACTCTAGTATTGAAAAATTCAAAAATGAAATAAGTAAACAATTTCATTTACATTTAGCATCAAAAATATCTAGAAATAAATTTTTTTTAATTTGACACCCAACTTTTTTTTATTTGTTCACTTGATACATTTATTTTTTTAAATTTTATTTAGTTATTTTTCAAGTACAGTTTTTTGTCTATTTTCCCCATCCCAGCCTCCCCCGCCCCTTGCTCCCCACCTCCCTCCCATTTCCATCCCCCTTAGTTCTCGTCCCTGTGTCCTTCCTATTTGTTCCTCCAAATCCCTCCCCTTTTTTCCCCTTAACTTCCCTTCCTTCTCCCCTCTGGTCACTATCCCCTTGTTCTCTATTTCAGTGTCTTTGTTTTTTTTTTTCTGCTTGCTTGTTTGTTTTGTTGTTTAGCTTCCTGTTAAAGGTGAGATCATATGGTATTTGTCTTTCAGCACCTGGCCTATTTCACTCAGCATAATGCTTTCCAGTTCCATCCATGTTGTTGCAAAGGGTAGTAGCTCCTTCTTTCTCTCTGCTGCATAGAATTCCACTGTGTATATGTACCACAATTTTTTGATCCATTCATTTACTGATGGGCACCTAGGTTGCTTCCAACTCTTGGCTATTGTAAATTGTGCTGCTATGAACATTGTGGTGCATAGGTTCTTTGATATTGATGTTTTAGGATTCTTAGGATATAATCCCAGCAGTGGAATTGCTGGGTCAAAAGACAGGTCGATTTTTATTTTTCTGAGAAAATTCCATACTGTTTTCCATAATGGTTGTACCAGTCTGCAATCCCACCAACAGTGAACTAAGGACCCTTTTCCCCACAACCTCTCCAACATTTGTTGTTTGTTGCTTTGTTTATGATAGCCAACCTGACTGGTGTAAAGTGGTATTTCATTGTGGTTTTAATTTGCATCTCTCTGATAGCTAATGATATTGAGCATCTCTTCATGTGTCTCTGAAATGTAAAATTTATACTCTAAAAACTAGAAAACACTGTTGAAAGAAATTAAAGAAGACCAGAATAAGTAGAAAGACATTCCATGTTCACGGATTGAAGACTTAATATTACAATACTCCTGAAATTGACCTACATATTTAGTAAAATCTCTATCAAAATCCCAACCAAATTTTTCCCCCCAAAATTGACAAACTGGTTCTAAAATTCATATGAAAATGCAAAGAACCCAGAATAATCAAAATAATCTTGAAAAAGAACAAAACTGAAGGACACACTTCCTGATTTGAAACTTACCACATAGCTAGCTGCCGTAATCAAGACTGTGTGGTTCTGGAATAAAGATGTGCACACAGATCAATAGAATGCAATTGAAAGCCCAGAAGTAAACCCCTACCTTCATGGTCAATTGATTTGCAGTCAGGATACCAAAACAATTCAATGAAGAATAGTATTTTTGACAAATGGTACTGGGATAACTGGATATCCACATGCAAAATAGTGTGGCTATCTACATTCTTATCTCATATTATACACAAAAATTAACTCAAAATGGACCATAGACCCAGATGTAAGATGAAAGCTATACAAATCTTGGAAAAAAATAAAGCAAGTAAGTTTTCATGACCTTAGATAGTCAATGATTTTTTTGTACATGACAGCAAAGCATAAGCAACAAAAGAAAAATCAGATACATTGAAATGAATCAAAAATGAAAAACTGCTATGCCCTGGTTGGGTAGCTCAGTCAGTTAGAGCACTGACCCAATACGCCAAGATTGCAGGTTGGATCACCGGTCAGGGCACATACAAGTATCAACCAATGAATATATAAGTAGGTGGAACAACAAATTGATGTTTGTCTCTCTCTCTCTCTGTCTCTTTCCCCTCTCAAATCAATAAATAAAACAATAAAAACATTTGAGCTTCAATGGACAACATCAAGAAAGAATGGGAGAAATTATTTGCAAAGCATATATCTGATAAAGGAGTTACATCCAGAATATAAAATGAACCCTCACAGCTCAACAATAAAAAGACAAGAAACCCAACTGAAAAATAAAAAGGATTTAAATAGACATTCCTCCAAAGAATATGTACAAATGATCAATAAAGCAGGTGATATTAGTCATTAGGGAAATGCAAATCAAAACCTTGAGATAATGTGTTATACCCACTAGAATGGTTATAATAAAAAATAGATAATTATGTATTCACAAGAATGAGAGATTAAGCAAATCCATAGAGACAGAAAGTAGATTAGGGGTTGTCTGTGGCTGGGGGTGGAGGAAAACAGAAGTAACTGCTAGTGGCTATGGCTTTGGGGGACGATGAAACATTTGTAATTAGATAATAGTGAAAGTTGCACAAGTCTGTGAATATACTAAAAACCATTGAACGGTACACTTTAAAAGTGTGATATTTGTGGAATGTGAATTGTATCTCAACCAACTCATTACTAAGATAAAAAAATAAACCTTAACCTGGCATCTGTCTATAAGTGAATTGGGGTAGATGAAGGAAATAGAACAACAAGTTAATAGACTGTGGATTGACTCTTGCTTAAGTTCAATGTCAGTGATAGTAAAGGGGGAAAAACCCCCCACAAACCCCAAAGGAGGTTACATTGTCTGGCACATTTCCTTTGAATGAACCGGAGATGATAGCCCTTCACCTCTATCACGGAACCCCTTACAGGTTATGCACCCCACTGCTCATAACCAAAGGTAGACTTTGAGGATGTATCAGCTAAGTGGCAAGAGAAATGAGAAAGAATGAATGGACTTTGCTTCTGGGTAACTTGGAGAATGGTTATACTTTGGAGAAATAAGTGAGAAGCTGGCAGGCATGGGGGTGGGGAAAGGCAATATGATGTTGGGTTTGGAGACCCAAGTGGAATGTGAAAAAGTAAAAGCTATTAAGTGCCCTTACTTAAAACAATAGCTAACATTTACATAGACCTTGCTATGTACCAAATACTATGGTAAGGACTTAGGATGGTCAATTCAATTTAACCCTTACAACAACTGTGATGTATAGACTACAAATATCTCTATTTTACAAATGAAAAAACTGAGGCACTGAGAAGTTAAATAATTGCCCAAGGTATCATATGAACTTAAACTCTTAATTTCTGTGCCCATACAGCCTTTCTAGATGACAGACATGAGTCATTACATAAATAATATTAATTTCTTCAATTCACGATTACTATTCATTAATTGCCTATTAACAAACCACAAATGAATCACCATAAAGTATTTTAATCTTGATTTATGTAACTTGATTTTGGAATCTATCTGAAAGCAAAACCTGCCACCTTGATCGCAAATAAACTGCTATCATGGGTGTTTGGCACTTCAGGCAGATGTGAAGGACAAGTTTTAGAGGGGTTGCCAAATCAGCCAAGAGTAAGACTGAAGTCTTCTCATATCCCTTCTGAGACACTTCCCTCCTTTGTGAAAGAAATTCTGCTCTGTTGGACTCCCTGTGAGTTCTGTAATGTATGCAGAGGATTATCTTTCCAGAGAACTTGAGATTTTACTTCTACTAGGCATTGTTAGTTTTGCAGCTATCTTTCTAGTATAATTCCTAAAATTTAATTTGCTAAAGTAATTGTTTTTCTCATTATAGTGGATCATTGTATCCCTCTGATATTTAAAATTACTTACCTCTATCCCTCACTACGAGATAATTATATTTCCTTTACCACTTTGTCAAAAGGAGGTTACATTGTCTGGCACATTTCCTTTGAATGAAGGGTTGGAGGAAGGCAGTCATTCACAGCCTGCTGACCCTTGCAGAGCTGTGTGAGGGTGTGCATAGGGCTTGGACCATTTCCTTATGTGGAGATGATAAGCCCTTCACAGCCTGTGCTGGGCATATCACCTTGTCTGGGAATCTCTTCTCCGTTCTGGGTTTGACGTGTGCTTCTTTGTTCTGCTTACAGTGTGTGCGTATGGCGCCCCACTGCTCTGTTGGATCCTAGCAGGGAGAAAGGAGGGATCTTCACCTGTTACACAAGAGTGGTTAGTACAGACCTGTGTCAGCTGTGGGGCAAGACATACTGGCCCTGTGGGATGGAAGCACACTATTGAGGTTAATCTTACTCTGTCTCTTCTCTGTGTGAGTGGAGTGTTGTCCCTCCAGTTACTGGGGGAGAGCTGTGTCTTTCTTGGCAACTCTCATACATGCACACCATGGTGGGGTCCTCCATGCAGTGGGACTCGGTCCCTGGAGATACAAACAGGTGTCACTTACCTAACAAGGGCCAAACGACTCCCTGTCTGAAGATGCAAAACACCAAATGCTAAGATTATTAGGCTGATGTCAAGCCTTCAAGAGCTAAAAATCAAATTCCAATTGCGTCCTAAAGACAAGTAAGTCTTTCCCACGCCCCCCCCCCCCCCCACCCCCCCCTCCCTTCCTTCCTATTTGTTCCTCCAAATCCCTCCCCCTTTTTCCCCTTAACTTAATGTTTTTAAAATATTGATGAGCAAAAAGAAAAGCAACTGGTAATCCTATCACTAAAACACAATCACTAATAAGGTTTTGGGGCTTATCTTTCCAGTTTTTTCTTCTTCCTTTAAATTTACTTGAAAAAAGTTTTATATTTACAGAAAAGTTGCTAGGAAGTATAGAGATTTTCATATACCCTGTACCTAGTTCTCCTGTTATTGGTATTTTGCATCAGTATAGCATATTTGTTATAATTAATGAAGAAATATTAATGTATTATTATTAACTAAATAATATACTTTATTCAGAATTCCTTAGTTTTTACCTCATGTATTTTCTCTGTTTCAGGGTCTCATCCAAGATGCTACATTGTATTTAGTTGTCATGTCTCCTTAGGTCCTTCCTGTCTGTGACAGTTTCTCACCTTTTCTTGCTTTTGGAGCAGTACTGGTCAGGTGTTTTGTAGAATGTTCCGCAACTGAGACTTGTGTGATTTTTTTTTCTCATGAGTAGACTGGGTTTCGGGTTTTCAGAAAAAAAATACCATAGAAGTAAAATTCCCCCATTCTGACCCCTTCATATCAAGGGTACATATACGTACAACTTACCAATGTGATTGTTGACCTCAATCGCCTGGATGAAGTCATGTTTTTCAGTTTTTCTGCACTGCAAAGTGACTCTTTTCTCTTCCCCTCTCCACACTGTACTCTTTGGAAGAAAGCTTCTATGCATAACCCAAACTATGGAGTGCAGAGTTATGCTTCACCTCCTTGAGGGTGGAGTATCCATATGAATTATCGGGGATTTTCTGCATGGGGAATTTTTAGGTGTGTGTGTATGTATATCAATATGAAGTCTGGATATGTATTTTATGCTTTGGGCTATTATCCAATCCTGCTCTATTTTTTAAAAAATATTTTTACAATGAAAAGTCACGATTTTGCTATTGAGAGCAACATATTGTACTTTGACTCATGTTTCCTCTGAGCAAATCAAAGGGTTTGAGGACGCCCATCCGAGCCCTGCACAAAATATGGAGCCCTTCACGAACTGGTGTGTCACCCTTGCTCAGGGGCCATGCTCATTGTCTCGGTGTCATTCCAGTTTTAGTACACGTGCTGCCAAAGTGTGAGCACTGCTGTATTTTCTTGCTCAAATTTTTCAAGCTTTGACCATTGGGATCTCTTTCCGTTGGCTCTTGTGTCCTTGTGCTTTCACATGCCTCCACAATTGTATGTCATTTGTGTTTGTTTGAGTACATCCTTACTGTCTGGTGCTGCACAGTAAGAACCAGATGGTCTGCGTTCATCTTCGTGGCCTGTGTTCTATTCACCCATTTCTCCAAGGAGCTCTGGCCCCTTTCTTAGAAACAAAGCTCTGGGTGCTAGATGTGCTCATTGATTCTGGGGTATGGGTACTTTACTCCCTTTCAGATAACAGCAAGGGCATGATGGTTCAGTTCTAGTATATGTGTATAGCAGAATGGAATTGTTAACAGGTACACCTCTGGGGAACAACTTTATTAACTAGAATATAGTATTTATATGCAGTTTCCTTTGCTTTTAATCTTCTTGTTTTCACTCATTTTTAAAATTACTTAAGTCAACACCATCCCCCCACAATACTCTCATTGAAGTCGTTTCTTACATTAATGGTACAGTTAGGTTCTTATGTCATGTTCTGCAAACGCTGTTGGGATGCCGAAGACCCCCTAAGTGATTTTTCTAAAACATTGCATGTGCTGAGGTTTACCCTTTGTGCTGTAAAATTTCATGGGTCTTGACAAGTGTATTACACATCCACCATTGCAGTTTCATATAGAATGTTCTCGCTGCCCTAAAAATCCCCTGTGCATCACCAATCAACACTCCTACCCTCCCTCAAACCTCTGCTAACGACAACCGGTCTTTTTAGAATTACTTTTTTTTTTCAGAATGTCATAATTGGAATCACATGGTATGTTAGCCTGTTCAGACTGGCTTTTTTTCACTTAGCAAAATACAGTTAAAATAATTCTATTTTTTAATAATTAATTTTATTTAGTTATTTTTCAAGTACAGTTTTTTGTCTATTTTTCCCATTCCAACCTCCCCCGCCCCTTGCTCCCCAATTCTATTTTTTAATGCCTTGATAGCTTATTTCCTTTTTTACTGAATTATATTCCACATTTTGTCCCTGAATAATTATACCAAAATTTGTTTTTCTTCTCATCTTTTAAAGGACAAGTAGGTTGCTTTTAACTTTTACTTGAAAGTAAAGAGTTGCTGGAAGATTTCAAATGCAGGCTTTTGTGTTTGTTGATAAGTTTTGAAATGGTTTGAATATGTGCCTAGGAGTGCAAGAGACTGCCACACTCTTCCAAAGGGCTACACCATTTTGCATCCCCACCAGCAATGAATAATAGTTCTTGCTGTTCCACGTCCTCGACAACAATTGGGATAGTTAGTTTTTTTAGGTTGTAGCCGTTAGGATGGCTGAGTAGTCGTTGTTGTATCTCCTTGTTGCTTTAATTTGCAATTTCTTCAAAATAACCAATGTTGAGAATCTTTATATATGCTTTTTCCCCATTTATCTTGTTTTGTGAAGTCTCTGTTCAGATGTTTGTTGCAATTTTGGGGGGTAGTTTGCTTTCCTATTGTTACATTTTAAGAGCTCTTTCCAGATTTTGGATACTAGTCTTTTATTGGATGTGTTTTGCAAATCTTTCCTCCCTCTCTGTGGTTCATCTTTTGATTTTTTAACAGTGCCTTTGACAGAGCAGACTTTCTGAATTTTGATAAAGTCACGCTTTTTTCTTTTGTGGATCATAATTTTGGTGTTGTGTCTCAAAAGTCATCTGAGGCCATGGATTTTCTCTTCCATCTTTTTTATGCCTATATATTCTAACAATATGAAATTATACCACATATGCTATATTGGAATTAATAAAATATGTGAACTTTTTCGTGTTATTAAATATTCTTGTATGTTATTTTTGTATTGATTAAGTATTCTTTTGTATAGATATACCAGTAAGCATGAAATGAACCCTCTAATCTTGACTAATGTATTTTTAGGTTTACTGAATCATTGTAATATACATATATTTTTAGATTTACTGAATCACTGTAATATACATATTTCTGAGAAGATGTTTTAGATTTAAACTTATTGGACTAAATAAGAGGTGCTTAGTCTCTAGATTGAATGAAAGACTTTATCCTTTCTTTTCTCCTTTTATGTTCCTTCCACAAATACTTAATGAGTCTCTGCTATGCGTGAGGTCATCAGAGATTTACTCTGTTAACCTCTGAGGAACTGGAGTCCCTGTTCTTACATAAGCTATGTTCTGGTGGAATAGTCTTAAAATGAACAAATCAATAATATTATTTCTGATAGTAATCATTATAATTAAGGATATAAAGGAGCTAAAGTGGTAGTGATAGACCGACCATGTGTCCTGACACTCAAGACAGGGAAGAGAATAATACATTAAAAACTGATAGGTTGGAAGAGGATGGTGTCAGGGGAATAAAAATTTCACTGACATTTTTGAACTGCTCTAGTGGGAGTAAAGTAAAAAGGGCCAGAAGGTTAGAGAGAGTAGGGTGGATGGATCAAAACAGGCATACACCTAAGTGATGAGATGTCCCCACTGTGAATGTGAGAAGGAGTAGGTGATATGACAAAGGCCACAATCAGTAGAACTTGGAGGAACCGTGAGGCTAGGACTCTGGATGGCCTTCCACATGAAGTCGCACAGGAAGGCCAGGATGTACTTGGAGTGTTGAGGAGGAATCTGAGCCAGGCCAGTTCATATTCATGGTGGGATAGAGTGACTGGAGATGAAAACTGACAGAGAGAGGAAGAATAAAACTGGTATAGACAAAAGGCAGGGTCCTAAACTGAGCAGGGCTACACAAAAGGAAAAAATACTAGTTTGGAAGTAGCATGAGTAACTAAAGAAAATGCTGACCCCACTTCTTAATGCCTATGCATAGATTAAGAAAATGAGCTAGAACAATTTCCTGAGCCTAATGATTTTCAGGAGCAATACTCTTAGGAGAGACAGATTTTAGCCAGGACAAAAAAGATGACAGAAGAGTCCTGTGAATAAAGGATGGAGGAGAGCTTGTTTCCGTGGGAAAAGGCAGAGCACATGTCAGGTCGAGTGGGGGCCATTGCAGGGAGAGGGTGCAAAGAAAGTTTTACTGTGGTAATAACAGGTGTAAACAAAATTGTAGACAGTTGCTGATATTTGATGGAGAACAAAATAGTGTAAATACCCTCAAGCACTTCAGAAATACTCAGATAATTGATTAATTTGACTTAATGAGTCAAATTAATGTAACTCATTAATTTGATTAATGAATTACAGCTCATCCAGATTTTATTTTAAGCAATTCTTTAAAAAAACATGTGTCTAATTGTAGTGCCTTCCTCTACTTCCTGGTAGTGCATACCTGAAAATAATGAAACTATATTTCTTTAAGGATTCTTATTATGGACCGAATGCTTGTCTTCCCCAGTCCCCTTCCTAATTCATGTTAAAATGGATGTGATAGTGTTAGGAGGCGGGGCCTGTGGGAGGCTGTAAAGGTGAAGCCCTCATGCATGGGATTAGCCCTCTCATCAAACAGACTCCACAGAGCTCCCTCCCCTTATCTACCACATGAGTACCTTGACACCTTGAACTTGGGCTTCCCAACCCCCACTGTGAAAAATAAATGTTCTTTAAGCCCCCTAGTCTATAACAATTTTGATGTTTGTGCCTGAAGGAACTAAGATAAAGACTAATAATTTAAAAAATCACCCCGATGCCTTCTCCTAACAACATGTACCTGCTACTCCCTTCTCCAATAGCTACTTGGCTTGACCTTGGCTCTAAATAGAAACAGTTCTTTCCTATCTGCTGTGTTTTCTACTCATATCCCAGTACTTCTTGTGCTTACTCTACTCTTCTGTAATGTCTCTGGCAATGTGGGAGGAGGACTCTGGGACTCGAAGAGATGGCTAACCTCACTTCCATGGGGAGGGACTGCATATGGCCTCGCCCAAGGAAAAGATAGGTCATTCTTTCCCCATAACTGGAAATGGCAAGCATTTTTTTTTCTCTTTTTAACCTATAGAGGTTTGTTTGTTTGTTTTACTATAGAGGTCCTCTTCATCATGTAGAAATGATATTAAGCTATTTCTGAGCATCTAGAATCATCTTTTGGGCTCATTAAATGTTACTCTAGTATAAAGGAAGCGATAACTGCCATAAAAATTTGCCCTATTATGTGGAAATCATTTTGGACTTGAAAGAACTTGAATCTAAATGCATAGTTGTTGTTATAAGGTTATTATGTGAGGAAAAGTTACACATCATAAATTTATGTATTGTGAAGCTGTTTATCTTAAAAAAGGATACAACACTAAATATAAATATGTATAAATAAAATAAAACATTAAAAAGTAATTATGATTTTTAAAAATTAAGTTAAATGTTTAAAAATAAATAGTTATTAGAAAATATATAAAATGTATAAATAAAATATAATCAAAATCATGAAGGAATCTATTATATATACTTACAATAATATTTTAGAAAAAATTTTTTAAAATCTTTTTAAAAATGATTTCATTTATTTTTAGAAGGGAAGGGAAGGAGAGAAGGAAAGAAATATCAATGTGTGGTTGCTTCTGGTGCATCCCCTGCTGGGAACTGGCCCCTGCTGGGAAGGGGCCTGCAACCCAGGCATGTGCCCTAATGGGGAATAGAACTGCAGTCTTTTGGTTCGCAGGCCTGCGCTCAATCCACTGAGCTACACCAGCGAGGGCATATTTTGGAAAAAAATTTAGGAACAACATATTACAGCCAAAAGATTAAGATGTAAGTTAGTGATTATTTAGAAAGATTTTTTCCAATTATATTTAAATTAGTTACCAAGAGTTTGGTGTAAGTGCTATAAATGTATTGTCAGTATATATATAACATTTTTTTCACTAAAAAAACTTGCTTTCAACTGAAAAGCTAGTAGTCTTCTTAGTAACATAAACCTTGAGACAGGCTAACCCTTGTCTCAGAGAAGGGGAATAAAGTCCCTAAACAAATATAGACATTTCACATGTGAATGAGAACTTAGGATCTGGGAATAAAAGTTCAGGCTCAGCTGGTCAGGAGAAAAACTTCAGGTTGAGAGAAGGTAGAGAAGAATTAGAATTATCTGAACAAAAAGTGATTCGTTAAAATGGACTCCCCGCATTAAAAGGAGAAAGGAAGTAGCAAAATTGAAAATTAAATATTCCAAAGTTTATGTAGGGGAAGTGTACATATTTGATGTTTTCTTTTGACTAGAAAGTTAAAAATACTTTTTTTGTGGGTGACAATGCCCCAGAAAATGATGCAGGTAACAAGCACACTTATGATGATGCATTGTGATGTCCAGCATGACTCAGAAAGTTGACTCAGAGTCTTGACTCTATTGGCCAAGGAGGTAATCGGCCAATTCAGGTGTCTTCATATAACAGTTTTGTTAGGACTAATTGAACCCATACTCAGGAATGAAAATTACATCAATTATATATGTAAAGAGTCATAAGTCGTTTGAAACTGAGACTTGACTGAATGCATGGTGTGAAATGTGTGATTCCCTCAAGTAATTGTCTGTCTCCAGTGATATACATAGGCTGAGGAATCTGGAAACAACAATAACAACCTAGTTTTGTGACTTGTTGACTAGTTCAGATACGTATGGGCATGTCTTTTGAATAACAAGGGTAGAAGAGAATGGAATTCAGGTTTCATGCAACATTAGAAATAATAAGGTCCGAAAAAGTTGTGATTTCAGAAATGATAATGTTACACACAATTCTTTTCTTCTCAAGCCAGTAAGAATGCTACTTGGAGGGAACATTTGTATTTTTACTTTAGAGAGTCTACTGAACTCTCAAGACACCAGGAAATGAGAGCGCTTCACAGATCTGTCTTTAGCGTAGCAGAAGCTGATGGGATATTATTAGAATTTCAGTTCTGAACCACAGAGGCCAGCAGAGACTGTGAGTTTGATCAGCTGAGGTCGTTGGCCCTGGATTGCTGATCATAGATCATATGATTAGTTTTTGCCCAGTAACCCCAGGAATAGCTTTGTGATGCTGCAGATATTGGTATCCGCAATTCTAGTGCTTTGTGACCTTACTTCTTCAATTGGATCAGCATTCTACATACTATGGTTGTGATAGCTGGAGGTCAAGGGCAGAGGCAGAAGGTGTAAATCTTTTTTGGTTGGAATTGCCTGCCAGGTGATACTTGCTATGTGACATCACTAAGCACCCCCTACCTGCAATGCCTCAGGAAAAGTTCAAGAGCATTTTGTTTAACCATTTTATGTCTTTGGCCACACACAGTCTGATCACCTTGGGGATCTGAAACAGTTTTAAGAATTTGGCTCTAACCTACTACCATCCTGTGGTGTTTTTACAGATTTGAACTTTTAGTGCATCCAGAAAATTATTAGTTCCCAGGGACATTATAAGGTTCTCCCTCTAATTTTGTGAATCACTTGACTTAACAATGTTGAGTCTTTGCTACAAGACTTTTCAGGGTCATTAATATGCTAATGTCAATTGGAAAAAAAGAGAAAATGATATAGTATTCACTGTGTCACAGATTTATTTGAATACTTCTCACAGAATACTTATTAACACCATTTTCTCACATAATTCTTATTAATAACTTGGAGGACAGTACTGTTCCAGAAAGTATAGCTTGAGAAATATAGTTTTACAGAAATTTAAAAACCTTACCCTGACCTTTTGAATTAAAAAAATTCAATCAGTCTCTGGCAGAACTGAGCTCTTATATCTAGGTGAAATTCCAATTTCATTAATGAGATTTTATTAACCAAATAACCTTTCCAAGCCAATGGGGACAATCTGTCACCTCCCATTCTTAAATTTCCAGACAACCCCCTTGGGAATTAACATTTAGTTCACTGTAAGAAAAACAAATTCTTTTCAGCTGAAGGAGTCCAACTGCGTTGTTATATAGTCATGGTTACATGTTTTTCTTATTTATATTAATTTCGTTTTTAAAAAGAACTAAAATAATAGTAGGACACCGACTAGATCTTACTGTTGTGTTTTAAAAATGAATTTTATTATGATTAGGAATAGCAGAATAGTCATTTTCCAGGAGGATAATTGTCTGAATTAGTTCTTTCTCCTAATCCAATACAGAAGCAAGCAGCCAAGACCAGTGTCCCTCCTGCTTGTGACGGTGGGATTGGCCAACAAGGGCTCTCAGATGCCATGATCTCAGATGGGAACAAAGAATGCAGCTCGAACTCTCTGTGCTTTAAAGTTCACCTGGGACTGAGGTAGCTGGAATCATGGGTCTCTGGCTGACAGAATCTCATATCCTCCCAGTATTTGTGGTTGGGACACAATTATTTCCAAGGTATATGCTTAATGTAATATATGCTATAAAGAAGGGCAAACATGAGCATATGTTTTCTGACTGGAGGGTTGGGAGATAAGCCCTGCTTGAAGGTACACTTTTGAGGTAGTGTTTGTGAACCCCCACAGTGGGTCTTTGAACCTCATTACCTGTGGTATCCAGCAAGTAATTAGTTCTTAGACACTGACACAAAGCAATACAGCACAGGTTTTTGCATGATCTCTGTAAAACAACAAATTAAACATGTAATATTTAATCTAAATATTTTCCAATTACTCCTTAGAACAATATACATTTTGCTTTTATGAAGTAATACTAGGTAATTGGATATTGTATTAGCTAGCATGGGCTAGGTTTGTTGCGTTAATACATAACTCTAAAATCTCAATGGCCTGCAATGCAAAGATGTATTTTTAATCCACATTAACAGTATATACAGTATATGGGTATGCTATGATTCTGCTCCCTATAACCTTTCCTCTGGTCAGGGTGATGCAGTAGCTTTTTTCTGGGTTGTTGCCAATTTCGTGACAGAAGGAAAGGAGACACCAAAACATGTGCTGGCTCTTAAACTTTCTGTCCAGAAATGACATGTGTCATTTTGATACTTTTTAGTAGCTGAGGACAAATCACAAGTCCGAACCTGATACCAGAGGTGTGGGAAAATATAGTCCTTCTCTAGAGAGGAGCAGTGAAAATTTTTGAATAAGAACGCAGACTATCATGGAGCTCCTGAGGTTGTTTTATAGGGCTTGGGTTATAAAGGGTACAAGAGAAAACTTAAGGAAACTCATTGCTATTTTAGAAGCTTTCTGGGTGCCAACTCTCAGTGTAGAGGCTGTTGATAGTTCAGTACCTAACTTCTCCAATGCACAACACTCCTGTTGATGCTCCAGAGTGTCCTAGCTCCCTGAGATAAGTTCAGGAGCATTTCGGTTTGGTCCAGAGAGCACTACAACATGAGCTTTGCTTTAGAGGTTTTCTGGACCTCCACAACTGTGCAGCCGGGAAGGGAATGGAAGGCCAGCCTGGAAGGGCCAGCACCATCCAGATGTCAGTGTCACCTTCCATCAGCATGGTCTGCCTTCCGCCATTGTTCCTCCCCTTACCCACATCTATGTTACTGAAGGAGTATGTGGTGATAAAGACCCAAAGGGGCTCTCATAGAAATATAAACTTTGTGGACACCCCAGAATTCCTGAGCTCATGAGGAAAGGAAAAAGTAGGCTGAGCAAACATGAGTTTATTTCATCTGGAACCATTGTTTTATCCAGAGTGCTCCATTTCTGCTTGTCTACACAATTGGGGACCCCCATTAGATTGAGTTTGTAAATAGGGATACCCCGGAAAGAGCTTGAAACCACAGCTTCACAGAGGATGAAGGCAGGTGCTTGAATTAGTTAAGTATGGAATAAAATTTAAGGAATTTTCTACTTATAGAGAACTTTAGAGCCTATTTTATTAAAAGAAGATTATATATATTTCCACCCATACCTTTAAAGATACACACACATATATGTATACATATTTCTATTTATGCATGTATATATATTCCTATTTATATATACATATATGTGTTTTATATATTACATATGTATAGTTATATTTATTTTGAAACAGCCATAAGCTTACAGAAAATTTTCAGGTTCATTTCAAATTGTTTTTTCCCTCAAATAATTTGAGAGGAAGCTAGTAACCTAATATCTCATCACCCATTACTTGACTTAATTATTCATATTTTACAAAGGCATTTTCCTACATAACTACAATATAACCATTGTATTAGTTTGCTAGTGCAGCCACAGCAAGACACAACCAACTGGGTTGCTTAAACAACAGACATTTATTTTCTCACTGCTCTGAAGGCCAAAAGTCTAAGATCAAGGTATTGGCAGGTCTGGTTTCTTCTGAGGCTGCTCTCCTGGGCCGGCAGACAGTCGCCTTCTCCCTGGTCCCCACAGGGCCTTTCTCTCTCTGCACGCATCTTCTCTGTGTGTCAGAATCTCTTCTTCTTGTAAAGGCACCATTGGTCATATTGGGTTAGGGCCCACCCATCCTCAAAACCCCATTTTAACTGAATTGCCTCTTTAAAGGCCCTATTTCCAAATACAGTCAATCTTGGAAGAACTAGAAACTTCAACATATAAATTAGAGGAGGGACAAAATTTAGCTCCTAACAACCACCAAAGTCAGGAAATGAACATGAATAACGTACTGCTATCTGATCTTCAGATCTTCAGATCTCATTTGCTGAATGACCCAATAATGTCTTTTCTAGCAAAACAATCCAGTTCAGAACCCTGCTGCATTTACGTATCATGTCTCTTTAGTCTCGTTTTGTCTGAAACACTCTTAGCTTTTCATTGACTCTCATGGCCTTCATACTTTGAAGTTAGAGGTCAGTATATTTGTACAATGTCCCTCAATTTGGGTTGTCAAGTATTTCTTCATAATTTGGTTCTGATTATCCACTTTAGTAGGAATATCACAGAAGTGTTGCTGGCTTCTCTTTGGTGATTTGTCTCGCTGCTGGAGAAGTTCACTTGTGCCACTTGATTAAAGTAGTGTGTGCCAGGATCCTCCATGATCTTATTCTTTTACAATATCAGATATTTTGTGGGGATATATCAAGTTGATCACATCATAAGTTATTTAACTGCCCAATTGCTCTGTTGTACAACCAAAACTAATACAATATTGTATGTCAACTGTAATTAAAATTTTTTGAATGTGTTATTCATTCTGCCTTATTCATTTTTCTGGCCCAAGATGTTCTAGGCTTGCCTTATGTTTTCTCTATTCCAACTCTGGAATTAACTATTTTACCAATGAGTCCTTGTTGCTTTCAGTGAGGAATGGTATTCAGATCTATTTTGACAACAGTATGTCCAAATCCGTCTGTTTTAATGATATCCTACTGTACCAATATAAATACCATCCTCTATTCATCCTTCTATTTGCGATCTGAACAGATTAACACTAATCTTCCCTGTGTGATTGTTCATTTTAGTATTTTTATGGAAGAATATATATATAGTAATATGTATAAAGGAAAGAACACAATATCTACATAAAAATTAACATAGATGAGTTCTAGTTCTAGAATTTATTTCTGAGAAAGAAATGAATCTCATTTCAACCAGACTAATTAGATAAGAAATCCAATTAGTCTCCCAAATCTTGCTTTCATCTCTCAAATTAATTTATCAGAGATGTTGCCTTGGACTGTCAGAATCCACAGCTTGCATTTGATAGAAAAGCCAATGTATAGCAGGCTTGTATAGCTATACCTAAAACAAAAATGTAAAATGTCACCTATTTTTAGAATTCAATTTGAAACACTTGCCTAGGGTGCCTCTTTCCATATGAGAATAATTGCATCTAAGTTAAAAACACTTCATTCTGAAGAGCTGCCTCTTTTGTTTATTTACCACCTTACTGAGAAAATATTTTCAATTTTTAAAAAATTCTATTGGTATTTGAAACAGTGGAAAAATAACGTAATTGCTTCTATTCTTGGTTTAGAAACTGTTCTTTTTTTTATTTTTCTTTCGTTCCTTATGCTTTTGACTTCCCTTTGCCCTGCTCTTTGCTTGCCTGTCTTAGTTTTGTTAGTTCATATGCTCTCCTATGGTCAGAATCACCAGTGGTAGAAGAAAGTGGCTGAATAGCTTGACAGCCTTTTAATTTATACCCTTGTCAGAGATGGCATGGAACATTTAAGCTCTATCACTGATCTCTGGCATTTAACTCTGTTGAACAATCTGGAAGATAAAATTCAGGAAATTCATGTTGGTAAAAAGACATATTAATTTTGTTACAAGTCTTTTAAATTTTTTCTTTTGGGAGCTGTGACCATGACATCCTAGCAATGTTTTTTTTTTTTTTTTTTTGAGAAGTGTAAAAGGTGTGTCTGGTCCATGTGAGAAATGACCTACTTGTGGACAATTGGACAGTTAGAGAAAGCCTAGCAGGTATATTATATATAAATGTACCTTCAAATTCTAGTGTTTATGAACAGGTCTCTCACAGTTTATGATAAATGATCTTCTATAAACTAATTAAAATAAGCAAATTTTAAAATAGCTCTCCATTTTTGCAATTCTTTGCACTCTGACTCGGGAATTATCTTTTCCTCAGATAGTGTGTGATGGACTTCACTATGTGTGCTGTACTTCATATCCAACATTAGGCTGTTTTTTTTAATTGGCAAAGGATGTGTCTAGAAGAATGTTTGAAATAAATTCTGTGACACATAAACACTTTAATTTAAGGTTAATAAAAATTAAAAAATCCAAATGCACAATAGAAAGTATTGTCAGACAGCAAGTCAGAACTCATTTCCTTTTATTTCCCATCCTCAGTTATTCTAAAATATGAAACCAGCTCCTTAGGTAAACAGGCATTTATTTACAAGCTAATGTATATTTGATGTTAGCAGTTATAAAAACACATTACCAGGCATTACAATCCTTTGTTTAATCTTTACAAAGAAAGCTTTTGGTCTTAATTTGTTCAGGCTGCTATAACAGAATCCCACTGATGAGCTCATAAACAACAGAAATTTATTTCTCACAGTTCTGAAGGCTAGGAAATTCAAGATCAAGGCATCAGCAGATTCACTGTCTGTGAGGGCCCACATCCTCTTTCATAAGGGCCATCTTCTCGTTGTGTCCTCGAATGATGAAAGGTTCCAGGGAACTCTCAGCAGTCTCATTTATTAGGGCATTAATCTTATTCACACCATCACACTCTAATCATCTGTCAAAAGCTTGACCTTAAACACCATCACACTGGTGATTAGGTATTAACATATGAATTCTGAAGGGACGCAAGCATTCAATTCATAGCACTTT
Source organism: Artibeus jamaicensis (assembly GCF_021234435.1). NCBI lineage: Eukaryota > Metazoa > Chordata > Mammalia > Chiroptera > Phyllostomidae > Artibeus > Artibeus jamaicensis. The sequence continues at coordinate 43,226,626 of NW_026521812.1, forward strand.
TTATTTAAAAATTATTTTCTGAGATCCAAGATGGCAGAGGAGTAAGTAAAAGCTACATTGACCTTCCCAGGACCAACCTGGAATCACAACTAAATTGTTGAGAAATCATCCTGAATAACCAACTGAACACTAGCTTGGGAGGAGCCTTATAACCACCGACAGACCAAAGAAACCGCTTCACCACAATGAGACTAGTAGAGAGTGTGGAAGAGGAATGAGAGGGCTGGCTGGCTGCCATGGGTGGCAGCCTGAGTTCTTGAGGGATATTTCAGCTGTCGAGGGGAGTGTGGTTCCCCTGAGAGGTGTGGGGTCTAAATGCCAAGCTGGGCTCCGCTGCCTATAGCACCAGAGCCAGAAAGGAACATAGATAATGTCTGGCTGTGAAAGGCAGCAGGGTTTCTGTCTGCCAGAGAGAGATGGCTGGAGACACAGAGAGCCTTTTAAAGGGCCAACACACAGAATTTTGTTTGTAGCCACTTACTCTGGGCTCTGGCAAAGGGAGGGCAGAGTGGACTAGAGATACTTGAGGAAAGTCTGGGGTTGGTGGCTCTGGGGAGAAAACTGAAGGAACAGCCACCAGGATCATTGTGTTGAGTCATTCCTCATACGCAGAAGCCCTCTTTCTCTGGCAGAGCACCCCTCTTCATGTGGCATCAGCTTGAGGGGAAGTAATAGCCCTGACCTCAGTAATAACTCTGCCCCACTCTGGAGTTTAAGCCAGGCTGCTGATTACAGCTTGAGGCTATATTAACAGCTTGATTAGCTTAACAAGTAATGCAGATCTCATGGAGTTCTATGAGACTTCAGCTGACTCTTCCCAGGGCTTGAGGCTAATAAAAGTTGGCCTTGGTGCACAGTGTGGTTCCTTTTGCACACAAAGAAGCTCAGCAGAAGGAGCCACAAGCTTGGATCACTGATAGTTCCAAACAGGATGACCAGGGCAAGTCATAAGGAGTGCATGACAAAGGCCTACACTAGAGTCTTTGCATTTCTACTTAATACATAGAAACAAACACAAAGAAGCAGTCAAAATGGGAAGACAGAGACACCAAATGAGAATGCAGGAGAATTCTTCTGAAGAAGTGCTAGATGAAATGGAGGCAAGCAATTTATTAGACAGAGAGTATAGACTAATGATTAGAAGGATACTCAGCAGCATGAAAAAAAAGACATAAAAAAGAACCAGTCAGAAACAAAGAATACAATATCAGAAATAAATAACACACTGGAAGGAATAAACAATAGGTTAGATGAAGCAGAGGATAGAATCTGTGATTTGGAAGACAAGGTAGAAAAAATAATCAGGCAGAGCAGCAGGAAAAAAACAGAATTTTTAAAAACCTACGAGAGCTAAGACACATTTTGGACCATATGAAGCATAACAACATCCAAATCATGAGACTACCAGAAGAGAGTGAGCAAGGAATTGAGAATTTATTTGAAGAAATAATGACCAAAAACTTCCCCAATTTGGCAAAGGAAAGAGACACAGAAGTCTAGGAAGCTCAGAGTGTCCCAAACAAACTGGACCCAAATAAGCGTACACCAAGATACATCATAATTAAAATGACAAGGCTTAAAGACAAGGAAAGAATCCTAAAACCTGCAAGAGAAAAGCAGGTAGTTACATACAAGGAAACACTGATTAGACTGTCATCTGATTACTCAACAGAAACATTTCAGGCCAGAAGGGATTGGCATGAAATAAATATTCAAGGTAAAAAACAAGGACATACAACCAAGGCTATTTTACCCAGAAAGGCTATCATTTAAAATTGAGTGAGTAATAAGGAGCTTCTCAGAAAAGAAAAAGCTGAAGGAGTTTGTAAACACCAAACTAGTACTGCAACAAATGTTATAGGGCTTGCTTTAAGAAGAAGAAGAAAAAGAAAGAGAAAAAAAAAGAAGAAAAGAGTCTTACAATAAAATGGCACTAAATATGTATCTATTAATAATCACCTTAAAGGTTATTCTTAAATTCTCTGGCTTAAATTCTCTGACCTGCAGACAGAGGGTAGCTGAATGGATAAGAAAACAAGACCCATGTATATGCTGCCTCCAAGAGGCCCACCTCAGATAGAAAGATATACACAGACTAAAAGTAAATGGAATGAAAAAGATATTTGTAGCAAATGGAAAGGAATAAAAAGCTGGGATAGGAGTACTTGTATCTGACAAAATAGATTTTAGAACCAAGGCTATAGTAAGAGACAAAGAAGGACACCATAAATGGTAACAGGAAAAATCCAACCAGAGGATATTACCCTCATTAACATTTATGCACCTAACATGGGAGCACCTAAATATGTGCAGCATATCTTGATGGACATAGTGGGAATAATCCACAGAAATACAGTCACAGCCAAGGATATTAACACCTCACTGACTTCAATGAATAGATCTTCCAATGATATCTTATTGTGATATATCCTTTATTGGATAAAGAGAATGAGGAAAAAATCAGCATCAATGACAACTCATGGATTTCTGGATATGCAAATGGACTGATAAGAAACTCATGAGATAAGAAATCCTGAAAGAAGACCAGGATTGGGGATGGCTGCAGGGTTCTAAGTTTAGGGCTGGTCATGTTGAGCTGATGGTATGTTTGAGAGAAGTCAGTGGGCAGTTGACTGTCTTGGAATATATCTAAAGAAGAGGTCTCAAATAAAAATAAATTATTAGTCATCTGGGCATTCATAGTAATTGAACCATAGTTCTAACTGTATATTCTTAGGGAAAGAAAGCTGCATGAGAAAACATGAGGGGTGGATGCAAGCCCAGGACTGTGCTTTGAAGATGTGTATGTATAAAGAACATAGAAGAACTGGCCAGAAAATATGAGAGAACACAGCAGTATGTGAGATGACATTAGGATAGCTGAGGGAATAAATCATGTTAAAAGGATGGTATGGTCATAGGAGTCCTGTCGGGTAATTGAGTTCCAAGATTATCCATTGAATTCAGCCACAGGGAAGACACTAGTGACTTTCACAAAAGGTATTTTGGTGGGTTGTTGAGGGTATGCATTAGAGGGTAGCAGTTTTAAAAGGAGCAGAGAATGGAGCAATGATTATAGACAACTCTTTAAGACATTTGGATGTGAATGGAGAGAGGAAAAATAGGGTAGAAGCTTATGGGGTTATATGAGGTTCAAGAATTTATTTTACCTAGGAGACACTTCAGCAAATATAAATGTACATAGAAATTATCCATATTTTGGTGAAGGTGAAGATTTTCATCCAGGTGCCAAAATTGTCAACAAATGAAAGTAACACTGGGGCTGTCAGAGACATGAGCCAGGAAGGAGAAAGAGGGGGTGACAGAACTGAATGTCATGGGCTGCAAAGGAAAACAGTTTTACAGGAGAGTCAGGGAGTATACTAAGTTGGAAGAAGCAAAGTGAACACCAGTTCCATCTTTAACCACAGGTATGGAATGCGAGTGGTAAAAGAGTGAATAGCACCACCTCGATATTGCTACAAGGAATTCCCTGTCCTTGGGAGAAAGCCTGGTTTCAGTTAAGGCAAGAGGGTCTTGGGAAAAACTGAGAATAGGTTAGGATATAGAAGCACCTGTCAGACTGTGAGATCCTTGAGATGAAGGATTATGTCTATATTGATGAGATATTTAGATTTGTGGTTCTCAAATTTTAGCGTACATGAGAATCACCTGGAAGTTTTTTAAACACAGATATCTATAGCCCATCGTTAGTTTCTGATTTAGAAGATCTCAGGTGGGCTCAAGGACGTGCATTTCTAACAAGTTCCTAGATGATCATGATGCTGGTGTGTAAACCGCACTTTAAAAACCACTGGGATGGTCTATGTTGGGGTAATGATAGACTCTGAAATACCAGTAAATTAATAAGATAAAAGCTTATTTTTCACTTATTCGAAGTCTAACTGGGTCAGGTAGCTCTCTAGGGCATTCTCTTCTAAGTGGAAACCCAGGAATCTCTACTGCTTGTACCTTGTAGTGATATCAGCTGGAACATATGGCTTTGAAGGTCATACAGCGAGGGAAGAGAGACCTAGAGAGTTATGTGAAGTGATTTCAGCGGTCAGGTCTGGAAGTGGTTTACATCATCTCTGCTCAGGTCTGAGTAATCAGAATTCAACCACATGGTCTAAACATAATAGCAAAGGAATCTGGGAAATATAAAAAAGAACACTGATGTTTTGTGAGCATTATCAGCTCTCTGTCAAAGTATCTTTTATAGCCCCAGCAGAGAGAAAAATGTCAGTCAAGATCAGCAGCACAATACATGTTAATATGTTGATATGTTCAATGAATTGAATAGAATTTAATAGTTATTGACCGAAACCCGGATTTTAGCTTTCTTTAAGCAGACAAACCGCCCCTTACTACTAACACCTCATACATCCTCCAACACACACACACAAATCACGGCCTTCTCTGAGTGACCTTGCCTGACCTTGCCAGGTTCAAATGTACATTTCTACACTTGGTACATTCACAGATTGAAGTGATATAAAAATGCTGAGATGGAAAAGACAATTATACTAATTTAAAAAAAACAAGGCTGTATCATGTTCTCTCCCCTTTGCTGTGAGCTCAGACATTTGAAGTAGAGTATTTAGTTTAACAAGCAGCCTCATTCTGGAGAAGGTTATGCCCTTGGGATGTTCCACTTGCTCTATCACCTTTAAGACCTTCATTATATTTGAGGGCTGGTGATGGCCAAGTGACAGGAGAGCTGACAGTTCTATTAGTGGTAGAATCAGGACGGGTCAGTCAAGACTTCTCACGTCTCTAGGTAATGAGCTGAGTGTCCAAAGGCAACCCAATTCATCAGGACAACCTGCAGGATCTTGTTACAAGATAAAATGGGCTTCAAGGGCTGCTTTTACCTCTAGAATCCTTGGTCACCACTGGAAATGGAGAGCCTATGTCAAGCTTGCTTTCTGCCACCCTGCAGTGGCACCTAGTACAGAGGGCAGATACAAACTGAGGGAGGGATGGGGAAGAGAGAGAATTTCCTCAGCTCCAAAGTGTCAGGAGAGCAAACTTTATCCTCAATCACTTGTGGGGAATATTTGAGATAAACAGACCTTGAAATCAGACAGACTTGTATTTGTTTTTTCTACTTTTGGCTGTATGACTCATTGCAAATGATTTAACTTCACCAATATTCAGTTTTTTAATTGGTTAAATGGTGACATTAACAACAATTTCATTTGGTTTGTGGGTTTTTTTTCAGTGTCTGGAACACATCATACCATAAATGGTGGTGGGGTTTCTAGCAATTATTAGAGAATTTCAGCAATCCCAATTATGTCTGAATTAAAATCCCTGTTCAAATAGATTGTAGCAAGATACCATTCCACACATCATCGGGCATCAGTGATTTTTAGAGAACCATTTGTGCCAAGAAATATAGTTCCTGAGGCATCCTGAGTGGATCATTGAGATATGCAAGTCCTTCGTGTCCTCCAAATGCTATGCAGGACAAGTCTGACAGATCCTTAGGGGCCCTTGCTATAAATTCTCTTTGGTCAGTTGGCTGACAGATTTGTGGGTTTTTTAATTCAGCAATTTATCTCTAGGGCTTCAGTTTGGTCCTGGTGTGAACGATGCATGAGGAAAACATTAAAAGTTAGGCTTCCACCACAAAAAGGCAATGTCAACGCTTCTTACAGGGCATGTAATTAGATTACCTGAGCTCTCAAGGCGATTACAAAGGGGATATTAATTTTATGTTGCTCAAATTGTTTCAAGCTTGAGAAAATGTTATTCCTGCATTTTGAGGACTAATATTTATCTAATGTTTAATGCAAGTTAATCTCTTGGCTGATGCTTGTTTGGAAAAGCTACCTTAAATCTATTGCACTGAAGGACATATGGGGTACCTATGCCTTCATTTTTTAAAGAGAGTTTTTTCCCTTTTATCTTCTAAGCTACAAATTTAAGGAAGAATGAATAGAACTAATAGACATTATCGTACCGAGTTAAAATAATTAATAAATTGGCACAGATGAAGCATGATGCTCCTAGCCACTCTGGCGACGTGTACTTCGCAGACTTCCAGGACAAATTTAATGGGACAAATCTGATCCACCTTGACACCTCCCTGTGTGAGCAAAATGCCACACTATGTTAATGACATGAATGGGCTCCTTCACTGACCTTATAAAATAATTGGTCTTCTGGCCTTCTATATATTAGTATTCATTTTGTCCTAGAAGAGGTAATTCAAAATCACATTCAGATTCATGAAAACATAATTTGCCAAACATGTTGTGACAATAATGGCGTGTGTTCATTTATTTATAACCTGGAACCATAAACTAGGAAGAGCTCAATAAGTAACAAAGAAAATAATGCCTCTGTATGAGTATCTGCAGTATCTATGGCAAGGATGTGGGAAATAAAAGTATTATGTACTCACCATGTTCTGCCCAGCTGTATCACACTGTACGAAATGAAATGTAGGGCATTCATAGGACGAGAAAACCTAGTGGAGCAACTTAATAAAATACAAACTAAAAACTATGAAGGCCAGGAGAGAGTGTTTTGTGGGATCCACTCTTTCATGGATAGTCAATGATAAGATGCTCTAAGGGTCATTTTGGTAACTGGCAACTGTTCTGCTATGACAGAAATGCCTCTAGATCACTGCTAGATGGTACGTCTTCTTTTTCACAGATCAGTGAAGTTTTATTAAGTCCTTGCGAGCATTTATTTGACACCTATCATATAGACACGAAGAAGCTGAAATTTAGCATTGTGAAGTACACATCAACTCGTTAAGATCTGACATATGATGGCCACACAGTGAAGAGCAAAAGGCCATGCATAATTTTCTAAATCAATGATCTATATCTTATACATGCTCTAAGAATTGACAGGTGTGAGAAAAACCACCAGATGCAGGATGCTAGAGAAGTTTTCATGTATAACCTGAATTCTGATCTGAATCTTGGAGAACAGCTAGAATTTTGAGTGGGAAGAGAAAAATGCAGAAGATCATTTTAAAATTTTTGGTGGAGAGCAATTTGAATAAAGTCACTGTGATTGCATAGAGACACATCTGAATTGCCAAGCATGAGAATCATCATCGTCACCTGGTCGTAGTGAGGTACTCACATTTAGAAAGAGTGGGAGAAAAAAGTTTGAGAGTTTCAGTCAGAATTGCGCCACTAATTAGCAGGTAATCTTCCCCTCCACTCCCACCACACATACTTCATCTATCCCCCAAATTCAGTTCAAATCCATTGATATTTTCTGTTTCACATCGTGCTGGATAGACTCAAACCTAAACCAGCACCTCTACTTAATATAAGCTCCTATCGAAGCCCTGTATGTAATGGTCAAGGATAATTCCTAATGCAAGCAAAATCTGGTGGCTTTTAGCTACTTTCTAAGTATTATTATTTATTTGTTTAGGGTAAAAATTGTTTGTATGAGTTATAGCATCTGGATACCTGACTCCAAGGAAATATGAAGGTCTGTGTAGGTGCTTATATGTCATACGCAGTGGTTTTTGCATGTAGAGAATATTCAGTAAGTATTTTCTGAATAAGTAAATCAAATAGATTAATAAATACATTTAGGCTTCTTTACAAACTTTAATCCTTTTGGAATGATTGGCACATTGTTGTTATTCTACAGTCTTTATGGTGAATAATCTGATGGAATTTTAAATTGTTCAATAAATGAAACATAAATCTCTAGGACTTCTTGAACAACTTGGCTCCTTACCCCTATAATCAGAAGCAGATTTTATTTTTTAACAAGTAGATTTTATTTAAATTATGAGTGAAATACAGTTTAAAAATAATCAAAATAAAAAAGGAGCCTACTATATGGCAGAACATATTTGTCAATGACACATTGGATAAAGGCTTAATTTCCAAAATATAGAGAGAACTTATATGACTCAACATTAGGAAGACAAACAACCCAATTTTTAAAAATTGGGGAAAGAATATGAATAGACACTTCTTCAAGGAGGATACACAGATGGCCAATTGACATATGAAAAAATGCTCAATGTCACTAGCCATTACAAAGATGCAAATTAAAACCACAATGAGATATCACTTCACACCTGTCAGAATGGCTATCATTAATAAATCAGCAAACAGTGCTGGTGAGGATTTGGAGAAAAGGGAACCCTAGTGCACTGTTGGTGAGAATGCATACTGGTGCAGGCGCTGTGGAAAACAGTATAGAATTTTCTCAAAGTATTAAAAGTAGAACTGCTTTTTGACCCAGTGATTCCAATTCTGGGACTATAGCCTAAGAATCCTGAAACATTAATTCAAAAGACTATACGCACACCTATGTTCACAGCAGTGTTATTTATAATCATCAATATCTGGAAACAATCCAAGTGCCCATCAGTAGATGAGTGGATAAAAAAGCTACTGTACATTTACTTATGGAATACTATGCAGCATTAAAAAAGAAGGAACTCTTACTTTTTGTAGCAGCATAGATGGAACTGGAGACTCTCATGCTAAATGAAATAAGCCAGTCAATGAAAGATAAATATCATATGATCTCACCTATATGTGGAATTTAATGAACAAAAACTAATAAGCAAACTAATAAGAACCAGAAGCACAGAAACACGGAACAGACTGACAGCTGTAAGAGGGGAAGGGAGAGGTGGGGATTAGTTGAAAGAAGGTGAAGGGAGTAGCCAAAGAACATATATGCATGACCCATGGACATGGACAACTGTGCCAGGATTGCCTGAGGGAGTTGAGGGCTCAGGAGATGAGGGCAAAGGGGAAAAAATTGGGACAACTGTAATAGCAAAAATAATGAAGTATTTTAAAATAAGATAAAAGGAATAGTGCATATGAGTATTTGGGCCTGGGGAATGCTGATAAGAGAAAGTATTTTCCTCTTGGGCAGGCTGACTGGATTTGTGGACACGAATTATGTAAGGTTAGCTGCAAAGGCTGTGAGTCTGGGAAAGCAACAATGAAACAGTCAATGGCAGGTTCCTGGCTGGCTCAGAGCCAGAGCCTCCAAGTATGTTGCAACTGCACGGCGGAGGGGACTGACAGACTGAATCCTGACAGAGAACTGGGAAAGGGACAGTCTGTCTACTCACTGGCTAATGCACTAATGACAGTCTCCACACCTCTTGTCATGTGAGCTGACTCCTGTCTTTATTGCATAAGCCATTCTCATTCAGATATTCTGTTACTTGTGGTCAAAAACATTCTTACCCAATAGTTTAGATAGCCAATAAGTGTTTGCTGAGTGTATATGTTGCATCGTGCATCATAAGGGTAAAATTCAATATTATTTACATCTTGACTCCTTACAGCCGTTAGAGCAGTTCCCCTTACACCCTTGCCTTGGGCTCAAAACATGTAGGGTTGAGTTACATTTCCTCTGTTCCCCCAAATGAGAAATTTGAATAAACCTAACTAATCTCAAGTAAACAATTAAATAAATAAAATTATGAGTGAAATGATAAAATTATAGAGAGCAATATTTTACTAGCTATATATTGGAACATGAATCTATACCTAATATTTACTAAACTGTCTCACCCACCTATGGATGTGTGGGTAGGGATGAATTTCTAAGATCCTTAAGTCTCTTTTGTCTAATTCTTACTCAAACTTAACTCCCATGGACATGGACAACAGTGTGGTGATTGCAGGGGGGTGCAGGGTTTATGGGGACTAATGGTAATGGGAAAAATGCAATAATAAAAAAATGCATATTGGTATAAAAATAAATAAAACAAGTTCATAACGTGGCTCTTCTGTTTAAGATTTCATATTCTTTTTAAAAAATATATTTTATTGATTATGCCATTACAGTTGCTCTATTTCCCCTTCATTTCCCTCCACCCTGCACACCCCCTCCCCCACTATGCCCCTCCTTTAGTTTATGACCGCTTGTCTCAAGTTCTTTAGATTCTATATTTCCCATACTATTCTTGCCCTCCCCCTATCTATTTTCTATGACCGTCTATGCTTATTCTCTGTACCTTCTCCCCCCTTCTCCTTCTCCCACTCCCCTGTTGCTAACCTGCCATGTGATCTTCATTTCTATGGTTCACTCCTGATCTAGCTGTCCTCTGAGTTTGCTTTTGTTTTAGGTGTGGTTCTTAATAACTGTGAGTTTGCTGTCCTTTCACTGTTCATCTTTTTATCTTCTTTTTCTTAGGTAAGTCTCTTTAACATTTCATATAATAAGGGCTTGGTGATGATGAACTCCTTGAATTTGATCTTATCTGAGAAGCAATTTATCTGTCCTTCCATTCTAAATGAAAGCTTTGCTGGATAGAGCAATCTGGGTCGTAGGTCTTTGGTTTTCATGACTTGGAATACTTCCTTCCAGCCCCTTCTTGCTTGTAAGGTTTCTTTTGAGAAATCCGCTGACAGTCTGAGGGTGACTGTCCCCTTATCTCTTGCTGCTTCTAGGATTCTCTCCTTCATTTTAATCTTGGCTAATATAATGATGATGTGCCTTGGTGTGTTCCTTCTTGGGTCCAACTTCTTTGGGACTCTCTGAGCTTCCTGAATTTCCTGGAAGTCTATTTCCTTTGCCAGATTGGGGAAATTCTCCTTTATTATATGTTCAAATAAGCTTTACACTCATGTGTGTTCCTCTTTCCCTTCTGGTACCCCTATAATTCGGATGTTGGAACGTTTAAAGATGTCCTGGAGGTTCCTAAGCCTCTTCTCATTTTTTTGAATTCTTGTTTGTTCATCCTTTTCTGTTTGGTCATTTTTTTCCTCCTTCTGGTCCACTCCCTTGATTTGAGTCCCAGTTTCCTTTCCATTACTATTGGTTTCCTGTGTGTTTTCCCTTCATTTCAATTAGTTTCACCTTCATATGTTCCTCTAATTTGTGGCTAAAATGAACCAGTTCTGTAAGCATCCTGACCACTAGTGTTTTGAAGTGGGCCTCTGAGAATTTGGCTATTTCTTCATCACTTAGAGTTATTGGCTCTGGGGCTTTGAGCTATTCTTAGGCCATAATGCTTTGTTCTGTTCACACCTGTTAGGTATGAGGAGTGGAGCGTTAGATGTTCACCAGGGTAGGGTCACCCAGGTCGCTGGTTTGTGAAGCTGTATGTGGGGGCAGGGTCAGAGAGGGACAATGGTGGTCCCCTCTCTGCTGGGGCCTGTGCACGTCGTCTGTCTCAGTCTCACCACATGCTCCTTCTCCAGTTATCTGTGTGTGAATGTGTGACCGTGGTCAGCCCTCAGTGGGTCCGCCTGCTGCTACTCCACACCTGGGATTTGCCCACGGCTACTGGCGCACCTGGGTCCCGCACCCAGGTTGGTCTGGTGGATCTTTCCTGCCCAACCCCATTCTGCTGCTGGCTCTGCCCCTCTTACCGGTTTGGCTGAAGTGTTCGTTGTTGTCAGACTTCAGTATAGTTCAATTTTCTATGGTTTGGCTGCATTTTTGTTGCTAAAACTTTGTTGTTTTTAAACTTGGTTGTGCAAGAAGGTACAGTATTTCCACCTGCACCTCCATCTTGGTGGAAGTCAAGATTTCATATTCTTTTGACCATCAGGAAGCTCTGAGTCAATTTTCAACTAACTCTGAAAATTATTCATGCTATACTTTTTGTTTCATCAGATTTTTAAAAATGCATTTATCATATTGGATGATTTTGAAAAATGTCTGAAATCATCCTTTAAAAAGGATAAAGTATAAAGGAGCAAACATTTTAGAAGTACTTACTTTGTTTCAGGTGTTGTGTTAGTTGCTACAGATGTAGGTCAAAATTTGCTCAGTAAGTTATAGAAAAACCACATTGAAACCTAATGAAAATTGGTGAAATTTCTTTGGCCCCTCAATATATGGCAATTTAAAGACATAATATGGCAAATGGGTGCAGCCATAAAGTGTTTTATAGACCTGGAAGTAGGAAAGGACTAAACAGGGTATTTAACACAGCTTTTTCTGAACGTGTTTTGTGGAACACTATGGCTGAAGATAGTACTAGTTTCAAGAGATAAGTAAAAATTTCCTGTGTTCTGATAATGATGGTGCAGAATCAATGCGGGGCGATATTGCCATGCCTCAGCCTGAATCCTGGGAGTAGCTCCAAACCGTTCTGGTGGTGGTCACTGTGTTCCTGTCACCACACATGTTCGGAATAGCAACAAAAACAACAACAAGGCAAAAAGCCAATTTTATCTTATACTGTGATGCAGTATAAAATATTAATGTTATTAAATCTTGACTATTGACTATACATATTTGAATACATTTACATAGAAACTGGGACTTTTAAACACTTTTACTGCATGCGGAGTAGGATGGTTATCCTGAGGAAAAGCACTCACCAAGTTGTCTGAATTGCAGCAGGTTTAGCCTCGTTTTTCCTGGAACACCAGGAAAATTTTCCTTTTCACTTGAAGAATGACTAAGAGGCAAACTATTGGTACTGAGACATGAATATTTAGCTGATATATTTTAGAAAGCATAAATCAGTCCTGTTACTTCAAGGGAAACAACTGACAGTGTTTGTTATCAGTGATAAAATTTGAGGTTTCAAGTGAAAATTTGAATTTTGGAAAACATGCATCTGTTGCCATGAATTTGATATAAATTTTTCATATGTAAAAACTTTTCTGGTGACATTGGTGGTGATATTAATGGATGTGGTTTTTTTGATGTTACATAAAGAAATGTGTCAACATTTGGAAGATCTCCATCACTCAGTGACTCAGTACGCTCCAAGTGTCACGGAATCATGCATGGGTAAGAGATCCATTCAAAGTACAATTTAAACCAGTAGATTTTAGTGTAACATAGAATAAAATTTCATTAATAATGTAATGAAATCTCTGATTTCCATATTGCAGTTAACCTTTCAAAAATGAATACTTTTTGAGTTTTGTTGTAGTATCTATTCACAATTATCTGGATTTTAAAATACTCTTCACTTTCCAGAGCATAGATTGAGATGATAGATTTCTATGAGCCTTATCAAATATGACACATCGCAATGGATTGAGTGCTGAAGCAGAACTGAGAATGTAGCCCTCCTCTACAAAGTAAGACCCAGAAGGGATTTTTTAAATGTTGAAAAAGGGGGGGGATACTCTTTTGCTTAAGATCTTTTATTTTGAAAAATATACTGACTTTTTCTAAAGTATATTCTATGGTGATATGCAGTGGTTATACTATTGTTATTTTCAAGTTAACTAATAAATATATAAATAATTTTTCAATTTTAATTTTTAAAAGAGTAAATATCAACAGAAGTAAGCAACATGAATGAAAGCAATTGTATCTTCAATAATTTTTTTAAGGATGAAAAGGGGCCCTGGGACAGGAAAGTCTGGGAAGCCCTGCTCCAGAAGAAACTTCCTGAGGTCACATCGAAATCCTCTCATTTGTGTGTCTTTTATTTGCTAATACAAAAATTAAAACCAGCCCTCATATTTCTATAATATGAAAAAATACACACAAAAACTTCAATAGTGTGGTAACTGTGAAAATTATGTCTTTTCTGATTATTTCTGGCTACAAACATTTATGAAGAATGGGAATCCTGAAATGTTTTACTTGTTTTATTTTTACCAAGGATACCATGTGTTTGGGTATCAAATAAGAATTGTCCAGAAAGTTTAATGATAGTTATACTAAAATAATGTTGCATACAGATAAAAGCTGAGGCTTGTAAGAGATATTGGCATAAACAGAAATTTGAGAGTAAGGAATACATTCATTATATTTGCCCATGGGCTTCCTTCCGTAGAGTTATGACACCTGACACATGGCTGCAGGAGAATTGTGCCAAATGAGTTCCCCTGTTTACAGCTTGTCACAGGCTGGAGTAACACAAAAAGAAAATGAATGCATCTTTCCCTCTCCAGATTGTCTGTTCTTATTGTTCTCTTCTATCCCAATAATGACTGTCTTAGATTACAAACAACACATCAGTGACGTGGTTGCTTGATGAGCTTTTGGAAACAGAACAAGGAAGATGGAGTCACACGCATGGATTTCCCTACAAGGCGACCCTGCACTAGCCAAAGCTGAGGCAGCACGATCTATGCTTTCTACAGGTACCAATATTTTTGTATTCAAATGGCCCTTTTGATTCTTCTGATTCAAGTATTACTATGCTAGCACATTGCTACCTACTAGAGTCTTGCAGCTCCGAGAGTGAGACACCAACCAGCCGATGCTGGGGTGTTGGGGAAGCACTGCTGTACATCAGATGGTTTCAATCACCGCTGAACTTTGAAAGCACCTGTGGAGTTAAAAAAAAATCCTGGCGCTTGGGCTACATTACAGAGCAATTAAATCAGAATCTCTGAGGGTAGGGCACTCTGCTCAAGAGGAATAAGCATTCTTCAAGCTCTGCTGTGTCTATATTCGTGGATGCACCTCTGAATTTATTATGGAAGTCAGTGGGAAAAATACTCCCTTTATAGGCAACTTTTAAAAAACACCATCAATGAGGTATAACTGATATTAAAAACTGGACATATTTAGTGAATTCAATTTGATGAGTTTGGACATATGCATACACCCATGAAACTATTACACAATCAAGTTGACATAACCATCAACTCTGAAAGTTTCATTGTATTCTTCGGTTTATATTTTTTGGGGAAGGAACATGAGATCAACCCTTTTCACAAATGATTAGGTGCACAATGCAGTCTTGTTAACGGTTGGCACTGTTTTACGGGAGATCTCTAGAACTTTATCGAATTACATAACTGAAACTTTGTGCCCATAAAATAGTAGCTCTTCATTCCCCCACTTGCCCCGGGTTCTGGCAACCCATGTCTTCTCTGGTGCTGCTATCTTGAATCTTTTAGATTTCTCATATAGGTGAAATCACACAGTATTTCACTGCAATTGGCTTATTTCACTTAGCATAATGTCAGGTATCCAGAAATAGCAAAATTAAAACCATCGAATCAATAAATAATAATAAGAGTTTATTGTGCATTTAAGAACAGTTTGTGAACTTGAATCTTTCAAATTCAAAGATTGACATGAAGCTCTCAGAGGCATTTATGTTATAGGATAGCTTTTAAAATGAAAATGACAAAGTTGTTTAACCTTTACAATGATTAGTTATTATAATGGGGTTTTCCTAAAGTCAAGGGTTGGGTTAAAAGTGATTATCTTATATCATTTTTAGGAAGATGACTTAAGTTTCTTTTATGATTATTAGAGGCATTTACAAGAAGTGGACCAAGTTAAGTTTCTCTTGTTTTGCAGAATAATCTAAATTAATTTTTACTTAGGTGGCTTAAATGATTTTGTTTGCTCAGAGAATTTTCAAGTCTGGTCTTCATTTTCTATTTAATTTTAACAGTGTCTTCCCTTTGGTTTCATCCATGTTCTTGCACTTACAAGGCTTTTTTTTTTACAAGATACCAGCCTTTTTTTACAAGGTTGGTATCTCATTATATTTACATATTTTCTTTACCTATTCATCTGTTAATGATGACACATGTTATTTCTATATCTTGGCTATTGTGAATAAAGCTGCAATGAACATGGGAGTGCAGATATCCTGTCAAAATCCTAATTTCAAATCTTTTGGATAAATACCGAGAAGTCAGCTTGATGGATTATATGATAGTTCTATTATTAATTTTTGGAGGAATCTCCATGTGGTTTTCTAAAGCAGCTGCATGATTTTCCATTCCCATCAGTAATGCACAACTGTTCCAATTTCTCCATTCTTTTACAACACTTCTCCCTTGTCTTTTCAACAATAGACATCCTTACAAGTTGAGATGATACTTATCTTGTGGTTTTGATTTGCATTTCCTGATTATTAGTGATGTTGAACACTTTTTCATTTACTTGTTGGCCATTTGTATGTATTTGGAGAAATAATTATTCAAATACCCTACCCATTTTTAATCAGTTATTCATTGTTTTTGCTATTGAGATACAATATACAAGAGTTTCTTGTATATTTTAGATATTAATCCCTTGTCAGATAGTTTGCACATATTTACTTCCATTCTGTGAGTTGATTTTACACTCTGTTGTTTCCCTATCTGTGCAGAAATATTTTTAGTTTGACATAATTCCAGTTGTCTTTTTTATTTTTGTTGCCTGTAATTTTGTGTCAGATCCAAGAAATCATTGTCAAGACCAATATTAAAATTTTTTTTCTTCTAGGTGTTTTACAGTTTCAGTTCCTATGTTTAATACTTTAATCCATTTTGAGTTGATTTTTGTGTAAGGTGTAATATAATCATGCTATTTATCATTTTGTTGTTGAGCATATTCAGTTTTTCCAGCACCATTTCTCAAAGAGACTATCATTTCTCCATTGTGTATTCATGGCACTGATATCAAAGATCAGTTGACTATTTATGCATGGGTTTATTTCTGGGATCTCTATTTCATTGGTCTATATGTCTGTCATTATATTATACTGTCTTAAGTACTGTAGCTTTATAATATATTTTAAAATCAGAAAGTGTAATGCCTCCAGCTTTATTCTTTCTAAAGATCGTTTTGGTATTCCAAATGAATTTCAAAAATTTTTTCTTAAAAACATGTTTTTGGGATTTTGATGGAGGTAGCATTGAATCTGTAGATTGCTTTGGGTAATTTGCACATTTTAACAATATTAAGTTATCATTCATGAACACAGATACCTTTCCATTTATTTGTATCTTTAATTTCTCTCATCCATGTTTGAAGGAGAATGAAGAATGAGCTGCAGGGGCTCACAGAAACCAAGGATAAAGAGCTACATGATTAAAAGTGTACCAAATAATAGGATTCAGAGAGTTATGGTTTCCTATAAAGAAATGTTTTCTTTTGGAATTCAGTGTTTCTGTGAGTCCCATAATCACTCCTGAAGCGCAAAATATAATAGGAATTATGTGAGTCAAAAAAGGAGAATGCTGTGTAAACATTTTTTTACAGGATGGTGCATTTTTAATTTAAAACAGCAGCATCTGCTGGTTCTCCATGAAAGCCCCATTGCAGAGTCCTGGTTTCCACTAATTGATTTAAACCCCAGATCTCAGCAGGAACCCACAGATATTAACTGCTCGCTGATGCACTAAAGCTTCTTAAGTTTCTCACAAAGGTTCGGGGTAATTATAAAATACCATCTCGAAGTCCACTGTTTAGTGAAGTTGTTACTGGGGGAGGTGCTGTGAGGCCTGAGCTAATGTGATATAATGACTCTTTGGGAAGGTTTGTGAGTCCTTGAGTAAGTGTTCAGCTGACAAGTACAGGGAATGGTCATGTGGACCCAGCAGAGGATAGGATTCAAATTTTGTAGAATCTGAAACTTATATAATTTGGAAAGGATCCCTTCAGGAGAAAGATCTTAACAAATTACACTTAAAGTCATTGCATGTCTGCAAATTTTACAAAACCAATCTGATCTAATGAGCTTATAC
This sequence comes from Artibeus jamaicensis, assembly GCF_021234435.1. NCBI lineage: Eukaryota > Metazoa > Chordata > Mammalia > Chiroptera > Phyllostomidae > Artibeus > Artibeus jamaicensis. The sequence continues at coordinate 43,243,998 of NW_026521812.1, forward strand.
AAGGGGGCCACCCAGGGCTCCGGAGATGGTGAGGCATATGTAGGGCCCTGAAGTTAAGGCTTCATTGCTTCTGGGGCAAATCCACCTCTGCCTAGCAGTGGGATTAAATAACCCAGCTTTATCTAGACAACAGGACCTGGGGTTGGGGCCTGCATGGTTTACACTTGCACCTTTGGCTCTCTGAGTGGTCTCAGGCAATTCACTTGCTCGCTTGCAATCTTTGTGTTTCTGGAAAACATAAATTTTTTTCCTGTCAGTGTGGCTGCAGCAATGATCTGTAATATCTTTCTTTGGGAAGAAAGTTATACCAATACACCACACTACTGCATTTTTCCTCCTAAATTAATCTTCTGAGAGACCCAGGACTCAGTGAAGCGGAGGCTGAAATTTAAAGTCCTCTTTTGGTGTCTACATATCCATCACTCTAACAATGGAAGAGAGAGAAGCCTTTGTTTTGAAACCCTGTAACTTGTCAACATAACTATTTAATAAATATTGTATATTGTTATAGAGACTAAAATATTATCAAATACTGGCTTAGTAAGAACAAAAGATTAAAAACAAAGTGTTAAGGCAGGTATTTCTAGTGTTACTCCAGTAAAAATGTGATGAAATGTAGGTGTAAATGTGTCTTGGTTAAAGCAAAACTGACCATAGTAAACCAAACAGAGACACTGGACTTCTTCAGGCCAAATACGAATTGTGATGACACCTACACAGTTGTGATGCTTTGCTCTGCTAAGGGAAGTGTTGCAAATGCGACTTTCATTTTTTTTGAGCAAATACGGTGGTTTTTTTAGTTTTACTTCAAAATTGCTCATTAGATCAGTGTGAGTCAAATTGATATATGTTCTTATTCTTTTACTTTTTATTTTTTATTGCTGTTCAAGTACAATTGTCTCCATTTTCACTCCAGCACTCCCCCAACCCCAGCCATCCCAGCCTCCCACCCTCAAAGCCACCCCCTTTGGCTTTGTCCACGTGTCCTTTATACATGCTCCTTTATGATACCCCCTCATTATCCCCCATTTTCCCCTCTCCCTCCTCCTCCTCTCTGGTTACTGTCAGATAGTTTTTTATTTCAGTGTCTCTGTATTTTTCTTGTTTGTTTTTTGGTTAGGTTTCACTTATAGGTGAGATCATATGTTATTTTTCTTTAGCCACTTGGCTTGTTTCACTTGTCAGAATGCTCTCCAGATCCATCCATGCTGTCACAAAGGGTAGGAACTCCTTTATTCATTTCTTAATAACTCCCTAGTGTGAACTGAGATGAAGATTCTGAAAACTTGGCACTGTTGAGAACCTCTTACACTGTTTGAGACAGAACTCTTTACTTCTTCCTCTAGGTTCCCATGTCATAATCCAATCTATTTGTCTTTAAAAAATACAAACCAAGCAGGCTTGGTTTTTGCTTTTCATCATCGCTGTGGGACTTGGGTGTCAGGGTGCGTCCCCCCAGAAGCACATTGCTGGAGCAAGGATTTGAGTGCCAATGGGGGCAACATTTCAGGGAACGCTGGCAGGGAGCCAACACAGTCAGTCAGCAGGTTAACTGCCTCTGGGAGGTGCTGTACTGCACACCTCAGGGCTGTCCCAGCTAAGGGCCAGAAGCTGGTTAATAATTGAACTTCCTGTGTTCCTGGCTAAGAGCTGGTCTGGAGGGGTTAACTACCCCCCCCCACACTTCTCCTATCCATGCAGAAGCTCAACATAAGCTTAATTGCCCCTGTGGTGGGAGAAAACCCTGAGGCAGGTGGAAGGTGAGGTGCTTGCTGGAGGAAGCTGTAGTCAGGTGTGGGGATCCTGATGGGTGAAGGGGCAAGGCAGGGCGCCAAAGCTTCTGCCTTTTAGGAAAACCACAGAACTGGAAGGACAGTCAGAGTTTACTCTGCAGAATCCAGTTTCTTTAACTGCAAAATGAAGGCTGTAGATTAAATTTCAGTCCTGTTCCTCTCTAACTCTTTTATTCTTTCATTGGCTATAGTTCTTTCATGTAAGTATAGTCCTATACAAAGAAGGACCTGTGGAGAAAGTCAAGCTCTGAATGTACTGGGTGAAAGTATATTAGCTAAAAGCATGAAACAAATACAAAGAAGCCTACAAATACTTTGGAAATGCACAAATTCAAGTATTTTTATTCTATACAATCATTAGCATGGAGGCTTTGTGTGTGTGTGTTAATAAGTGTGATGTGAATCAATTGCTCTTTTAAGATATTGGTAATGGGAATCTATATTGAATAAAATCAAGTAGGGATCAACTTAGTGTTTAACTTGAACCTGGTTTTAAAAGTAGTCTCAACTCAGGCAATTATTGAAGTTAAACAAAGTTAAAGGCTAGATAGTCGAAAATAGCAAGAGAATGATTTTCTGTATTTATCTCTGAGCTTTTTTCTTAAAAGGAACTGAGGGATCAGTGTGCAGTGTGCCTCCCCTCGGCGGCCCTGTTGATCCTTAAACTTTTGTGGTTGGAGTTTTGTTTTGTCTGCAATTGATCGATGAGAACAGGAGGATTTATGGGTGCTCGGCTTTAAGCAGCACCAGCAAGAGATGCAGGCAAAAATCCCTCGTGACTCACTTTGGGAGCTGCCCTTCCGGAGCCAGGAATATCTGTCAATAAATAGCAAGGCAGGCAGCCGGAGAGTTGGGACCACACTTCAGCAGCTTCTTCCTGTCCCATGAAGGGAGGGGACCTGGCTGCCAGTGGCCCTCTGAGGGTTGAAGATCTATGCCCACTCTGTAAATAGTTCTAGAATCATCACACCACAGACGTCTGCGGCCTCCCTGTGCCTTGTGCACCAGGGAACAGTGTTATTTTGGGCCCAGCAGGCTGTCAGTGGGGCCCTCCTGCCAAACTTGGGAAAATTTCATGATCTGAACCTTAAATTACCCTAATGCTGTTGCACAGATGTAACTAGTTTTGCTAATATATTTCAGATGCCTCTAGGGACTAGATGGGAAAAGCCCTTTCCCACAGAGCAATTACCCTAGAATGGTAGGGAATCCTTACACTGTAATCCCTTTGTGAATCATCTGGTAAATTTGTTAAAATGCAGATTCATCGGTCCTTAATTGTCCCTGGGTAAAGCCCAGGAATCAGCATTTTAGTGTTTCCTGGGTAGATTTTCAGTGAGGTGTTCTATGAACCCCACCGTGAACCATACCACATGATGTGGATCGGTTTCATTTTAGCAAAGGGGTGAGGGTGGGGGGCTGTGGAGGGAGAATACTTGTCTCACCTTTGAGTGGACAGCAGCAACTGAAAATAGACCAATTCTCGGGCCCACTTTGGCTGGTTTGGGGAAAAACACACTACCTCCCAATTTCATACTGGGATGCATAGGTAGTTAAAGTTTATATACTTAATATATTGCATATATCTACCTAAACACTAAGGGACTTTTCTGAAGCCTAGATATTATACAAATTTAACCCAAGCAAGTAAACAAACAAACCCCCACATTTGCAGGTATAACAGAGACCAAAGGCTGTCCCGTCACAAACAAGGTTTAGAGATGTATAACACAGCAGCAGCCTCCTGTGTGGGAGGATTCTGGACTTGAAACTGCCGTGACGATTGGCTAGAGAGCAGGATACCCTGATGTCAGGTGGTGATTCAACCCCGAGGGATCCGCCGGACATGTTTCACTCTGATCTGTTGTCTTTGCTGTGCTGCTCACCCTCAGTTCTCAGGTTGAATGGTTCCTTTTGCAGGGAAACATCTCTTCTTAGCCCAGAGAACTGGTGGTTACTGCTCTCATGGATGTGTCAGTGTCACCATTTCTATGTTTGTCCTACCTCACCTTGAACTTATCATTATGGAAAGTGAGTCTGTGCTCACGTGGCCTATACTCATCTCTGTGCAGAAGAACTATGTTTTTTCACTTTTATTTTCTCTAGGCTTTATCCTGAGTTCAGCCACTGTCACCAGATATCATGTACCATGGAAGTGTAATCTGCAGGTTCTCAAACTCTTTGGAGTGGCAATACTCACTTTAATTATTTGAATTTGTATTATGGACCCTAAGCCCTTTTTCAAGTAAAAGTGGAAATTTTAGGGAGACCTTTTGAAATATTTGTGACTGATTTAGGCTTTTGGAAATCCAAAGTTAGTATTTCTTGGTTTAAATAAAAGAAAGGTTCTATGCAAGCCATTTTAAGCATTTTTTAATTTAATTATTTTTCAAGTACAGTTTTCTGTCTTTTACTCCCATCCCAGTCCACCCCCCACAGTGCTACCCACCTCCCCCCCATTTTTACCCCCCTTAGTTTTTGTCCATGTGTCCTTTATACTTGTTCCTGTAAATCCTTCCCCTTTTCCTCTGAAATTCCCTCCCCTCTCCCCTGTGGTCCCTGTCTGCCTGTTCAGAATTTCAGTGTCTTTGGTTATATTTTCTTGCTTGTTTGTTTTGTTGTTTAGGTTCCTGTTAAAGGTGAGATCATATGGTATTTGTCTTTTAACACCTTGCTTATTTCACTCAGCATAATGCTTTCCAGTTCCATCCATGCTGTTGCAAAGGGTAGGAGCTCCTTCTTTCTTTCTGCTGAAAGAAATGGTATAGAATTCCATTGTGTAAATGTACCAGCAAGCCATTTTTTAAAACACTGACAACATTACCTGTTGGTTGGTTTCACCAAAGGACAGTTGGATTACTGTGGTTATTTGAGGCAAGACTCTTTTTGTGGCCTAAGATTAAGGACTATGCTTAGTTATCTTTATATGTACAGGGTCTGGCATAGTGCAACTTTATAACTCTAATTAACTCATACTTCAGTTTAGTTAATTGTTGAATGAATGAATCAAACAAACTTTGCAAGCCCTGACGATTACCTGCAGGATGTGGGAATAATTCACCAGATGAGAGAGTAAGGCAGATGGGGTAAACGCCTAGCATGTGTGTTGCTGCCTTCTCTTCCTGATTGCTAAGCCAGACATCATTAATGCATTAGAGCACTTCTACGGTGGGGGGGGGGGGAGCGGTGGGAAAGGGGTCCAGGATGCTAACTCTTGATTATCTTAAACACAGTGCTTTGAAGGGCCACTGCCAGTCAGTCAAAATGGGGGGTGGTAAGAAAAAATGGGAATTGTCAGTTCACTACTAAGTCTTAAATAAGTGAGTGCTGCTTACTGCCAAGAGGAAAGAGGAAACAAATGCCCTGAGATTGCAAATGGAGCTTATCTCCCGTGCCCACTTGTAGGCAGTGGTGGTGGCTGTCTCTAGCCCTCCTTTAGGATTGTGAGGTTGCAAGTAAGAGTCTTAGAAATAAATTAATAATTTTTGTCCTAGGCAAGTGAAAGAAGAGGGGTGGCCCTTTTCTGGTCAGTTGCCATCCCTACCCAGGCATGGTGGTAGCCCATGGGCTATCCTGAGCACAAACAGGGAAAAGGGAATAGTGGAGCAGAGGAAGAAAAGAGCAGCAGAGTAGAACCAGAAAAAGGGAGAGAGGAGGGGCCATGAGAGAGAGAAACAAAAGAGGCTGTGCAGTGGGCAGTGTGAGAGTGTATCACCAACAGACCTCAGGTGCCACTTGGTCATTTCAGCACCACAGGCTGCCTGCGCTTACATTGAACTGTCATGGGTCTAAATTGACATTCTGTGCAGCAACTATCACATTCAGAGAAGAGTTATATTGTTATCTGGGAGTCATAATAGCAATAGAATTGAAGAGAAAAGGAGAACTAGGGCCATGGGATTGAGAGGAACTCAGGAGATACAGTCTTAAATGCCTCACCACTCGGGCCCTCTCTGCTCTGCCGGCCCCACTGCTGTGGGGATTAGGCAGAAAAGAGAGGACTACAACGCTCTGGCTGCAAGTTTTCATTATTTATTCATCTATAATGTGGGAGGCTGTGTAAAAGTCATTGGGATTTACTGAGAAACGAATAAGACTTGTTCTCCACCTTCAGAGGGTCCCAGTCTGGTAGTAATAAAAGATCTATCAACAACAGCACCCGTTACAAATGTGAGAAGCATCAAGATATATATAGGAACAAAGAGCTATTAATTCTGCCTAAGGGGGTTGGGGAATTTCAGCTGTGAGAAATATTTAATAATACCGTACCTTAGGAGATATTTATTTTGATAGATTGTTAGTAAGATAAATAACTAGCTGTTGAAAGAAAGATTCTAACCTAGTATAGAATTGCAAAGTAGGTACAGCAGACCCCACTGTATTGATGAATTTATTAGGAAGAACCTGTAAGAACACTTGGGCATGCCTTCCCTTTTACAAATAATGTATGACACATGTGCATTAAATTTAATGAAGCAAACCAAAAGGCACAGATAAATGTGCTGGTCAGTAAAAGACAAAGTGCTTTTTCTACAAAAGCCAGTCTAAATGTTTGCCTAACTGAGTGGAATTTCTTAAAGAAAAATCCTTATTACTCAAGATGACACTAGAATGCTTGTATTTCATAGCAATCCTCTAGTGAATCCTAAAAGCAAGGACTCCATAATAATCTAATCCCATTTATGTGAAGCTATCTAATCAGTCTGAGGCTGGTGGTCATTAGTTTTTGCAGGTCTAATCTCTCATGGCACCATTCACTGGAGTGAGGGGCACAGATAAAGGGAATCTGTTCTTCTGCAAGAATGTGCTTATATTGCAGCCCTATTGCCCATCCTGGAGTTTCATTCTCTGGACTTTGCAGTGGGTGGTTCTGCACTATATGCCCAGTGGTTGCTCCATGGATCTTCTCAGAGGGTTGGCAGGCATTTCACAGCTTAGGATTGCCTGAAATATTTGGATGGAATGCTTCGTTTTAGCACTGTTTCCTAGATCCATTCTATTACCTGCTATAAAGTCAGAGCCTCAGTCCCCAAGGAGCTTACACTAATTAAAGGGTAAGGTTCAAGGAACATGCTTCTTGGTTCACCAAAAACCTTTTATGTGAAATAATAGCCCAGAATATACAGGTAAACAGCCCAGTAAAGACTGTGGGTCATTTCAGTTTATATGGTGAGAAGCTGAAGTAGTCTTTTGGGAAGAAAAACTATAAAACAAGATCATTGTTTAGATACCATTTATACTAGGTTCTTTAGATGTGGCACTAAGTATTACTTAAAATGAAAGGTTTCCGTTTGGTCAAAACCCATTAGAGATTTAATTGGAAGTGAGCTATATATAAGAAATAGGACGGATTGGCAATATAAACATTACAAGAAGGTCAGAAAGCCTTCAAAACTGAGGAATTCGGATCATTCAGGGACTGACAAAAAGAGATTTGAATCTATAGAGCAATTTGGGACTCAGTACTGGGGTGACTGTTTCTTAACCCTTCTGCTAAAAGAAAGAAAACTTTTCTTCTGAGACTGTGCTGTCCGATGTGATTAGTTTCCTTCTCTCTCTTTTTATATGATTACTTACTATTTATCAACTTTATGCTTTTAAACTGTTCCTCAAATACGAGCAAATGTACCACATGTTTCTCTTGAGAAATGAATAGAGCAGAATAAACCCCTATTCTCTTCTCTGTTTCTATTTCTAATAGAACAGGTTAATGTTTTTTTCAGTTTGAAGGAATCAACGTAAGCTGTAGGTTTACCATGTAAGTGGTAGAAGGGTTGTTGTCAAGCATGATTTGGTCTGCAGTGGAATTGTCCCATCTCTGACACAGTCAAATCCTTTATTTTTATAACAGTCTTAAAATTTGGGGCATTAGGAGTTACAGCACTTACATCATAACATGTCATATTGGGATAAAGCTGATTGCATAATGCAAATATCATCTGAGCATAGACATATAAGTATAGAAGAAACTAATTTTATGATAAAAATGACCACCTTTGTTTTAATGATCATTGAAGAGGTTTTAGACTAGCAAACCGTAGGCCAAATTCAACCTAGAGACTCAAAAATAGATTTAAAAAATTTTTCAAAGGACATCTTTTATTTATATACTGAAAAGTAAGCCTCTTTTCTACCATTGTCCCCCAGCTGAGAAACTGTAACCAATTTCTTATATATTCTTCCGCTGATAATTTGGACACTTGTCTATAAAGAAATATGTGCATCCATTCCCCAACCCCAAGTTCACACACACTGCTCTGCACTATTTCCCCCTCCTCTTTTTCCCTCCTTGCTCTGTCTGGTCATACACCAGGGCGCTGTTATAATTGTCATGATTTTATAATTTAAAAAAATCTTATGATAGTTGTTCCTCTATTGCTATTTCCATTTTCAGCATTTTTTCATATTCTTATTTTATTTTATATGAACTTTATAGTTCATTTGTTTAGTTAAGAAATAAATTGGTATTCTTTTGGGGGATATTACTAAATATTTAATTCAGAGTATTGACCTTGTAATATTGGATCATCCCATCTGAGAAAATGGTAGGTCTTTTCCTTTGTTCATGCATCTTTTGTTTTATTTAGTAGCATTTAAAACTTTTCTTCATAATGTTCTTGCACATTTCTTGTTGATTTTATTTCTTGGTATTATGACATATGGGGTCATTTGTTCTATCATGTTTTGTGTTATTTTTAAACATATACTAGTGATTCCTAGTACATAACATTTTTTTACCTTGTTCTTTTACTGGATTCTCTTATGGTTTGCAGTTAATTAGCTTGGATGCTCCAGATACGCAATCCTATCATCTGTCAAATAAATAAGTAAGTAAATAAATAAAAGTTACCTTTTCCTTTTCAATATTTTATACTTCTAGCTCTTTATTCTGGCAAATTCTATTGACTAATAACAATATTAGTAAAATGTTAAATAATGCTTAACATTAAATAATAAAAGTTTCAATAGCAGCCATTGTTTTTTCTTCCTGACTTTTGTAAAAATGCCTCTTTCTAACATAGCTTTGGGGCCCTGTTAGAATGGCATTCATTTTTTTTTATTTTAATGATTATAATTCTTTGGAAAATGGTTGTTTCCATAATGAATTTCATGTGGTTATGTTGGATTATTCTTGTAATATACTTCAGATTTTGTTTGAAAATATTTTATTTAGGATTTTGCATGAATATTTATAAATGAGATTTGTCTCTAGTATTTTTTATGCTATTTTTGTCAGGCATTGTCTCAATGCTGTGCTTGCTTCACAAAAGCTATTTAAAATTTTCTATCAATATCCATAATCTGAGCAGTTTAAGTAGCATTGGAATTTACTGCTTTAAAATGTTGTTGGTATTACCCTATGGCTAAGCAGGGAGTACAGCTTTTGTTGTTGTTTGAAGTTCTGTGACATTTTTCTCTATTTGTAAATGGAATTTGTTCACTTTGTATTTTTTATTTCTTTTGTGGTCAGTTTTGGTAAATGTCCTTTTCTAGAAAGTTATCTATTTTATACAGGTTTGAAAACACATTTTTCTAGAATTTACCAAGTTCTGTGCAAATTATTCTCTTGTGACTTTATTTTCTTCTGTTTCCATTTCCATTTTATCATCTTTCTTTTTGTGAATGCAGTTGTTGTTTCTTTGCTTTGTTCTTGCTAAGGTTAGCTGATTATTCACCCTTTCCCTTCCCTTTACAGAAAGAATTTTTAAATTTATTTATAAAGGCCCCTGTATATCTGTTTCTAATTTATTCACTGCTCTTATACAGTGTGAGACAAAAATAAGTTTACAGTTGTGAATATGGAAAATAATACAATATTTAATAAATAACCACACAAGAATAAACTGTTTCATGTACTCAGAACTCTAAACCCATGTCTGTCCCGCCCTGTACTGTCTTCATTAATTCCCTTCGTATGTTTTCCTTCTGTTAATTTTGCCGATCTGTACATAACTTTTAAAGTTGAGTGTTTATGTCATTTGTCTTTATTATTCAAATAACCATTTAAGGCTATGAATTTTTCTCTTAGCACTGTATTAACTATGTCTCATTCATCTTGATATGTTAGATTATCATAGCACATTGTTTTTACAAATGTGGAAATTTTGCTTTTTAGTTTTATTTTGTATCAACTCAAGAGATGATAAAGGGACAGTTTTACTATTTCTAGATAAAATTTTTATTTTAATGGCATGATTTCTGCTTTCTTGAATTTACAAGTTTATCTTTGGGGTCTAATATGTTGTTAATTTTTGTGCATGTTTACCTTTATATGAAGTGAAGGTATGGTTTTAATTTTCAGGGTGTAGAATTTTATATTCATCACTCAGATCTCTGTTGTTAATTTAAAATTTTTTTATTCTCCCATAATTTGACCTATTTTTCCTTTGCACAATTTGTTAACAGGCTGAGAGAAGTGACCTCAAATCTCTTACTGCTACTGTGTTTTGAGGTATTTACTTTCTGAATTTCTTTTAATTAATTTCTGTTCTGTTTCTGATTCTGCTATGTTAATTTGTCAGAAATACTTGTAGCAGTCATTTCTTCATTGTAAACTTTATATTGTCATTATAAGGAAGTTTCTCTGCCTTGCTTAATGCTTTTTGCTCTTGATTCCACTCTGCCCAGGTCTTAAAATTTTAAGCCTTGCTTCCTTTTTATTTGCTTTTGTTTGCTATAATGCTGCCTATTTCTTTATTTTCAATTTCCGAATCACTTTATTTTAGTTTTCTTATATATAGCATTGGGTTTTGATTTGTGATTCAGTTTTATTTTTCAGTTAATGCAGGCCATTTAGATTTATTGATATAACAGCTATCTTTTGTCTGCATTCTGTTATTAGTTCATGTTATATTTTCTATTTCAAAGAGTCTTTAAATTTGTGGTCTGTTTTCATTCACTTTGTGTGGTTTTTCTGATAGTAAGTGGTTTGCATTTTTGTTCTGGTTACCTTTGATTGTACTTTTATATAATTGTTTCTCCATGTTCTTAGACTGTACTTATTAATTTCCTATATGTGCAGAACTGAAATTAGCACATTCCCTCTTCCTTCTCCTTTTAGTTTATCAATTTATTTAAATTAATGCTATTACCCTTTTTAGTGCTTCTCTTCATACTGCTAATCATTATATGTTTGCATTTATATTATTTGAGTTTGCTATCTTTGAGATCCTCTGACAAATAGGTATTAAATATGAGGTAATCAGAAAACTTACTTTAGCCCTGGCTGGTGTAGCGCAGTAGATTGAGCCGCTGGTTCGATTCCCAGTCAGGGCACATGCCTGGGTTGCAGGTCAGGTCCCTGTCCCCCCAGGGGACACATGAGAGGCAACCACACATTCATGTTTCTCTCCCACTCTTTCTCCTTACCTTTCCCTCTCTCTAAAAATAAATAAATGAAATATTCTTTAAAAAGAAAACTTCCTTTACTTCTTTCACAATTCTCTCCCAATTTTTGCTAGTTGTATCATGTTGATATATTCTTTCTTTGGTTTACAATGAAGTATATTCAGTATTCACTATCATTTCTCTTTTCATACTTACCCAGGTATGCTTTGTTTGGATGAAACTTGTCACCCAGTAGTTTCTCAGGGATGGATCATGGCAATGTTTTCTGAAATTTTGCATATTTTATGTGATTTGACTGAAGCTTTTATAAGATTCTAAGAATAGCTTGACTAGATGTAAATTCCCTAGGTCACAATTCTTTCTTTGAAAATGTTATAGGTATTGATTTACTGTTTTTTGTTTGTTTGTTTGTTTTTTGTTGGGTTTTTTTTTTTTTTGCATTGGAATCTGTGGAGAAATCTGAGATCAGCCTTATTTTTTTCTCTCTTCATAGAATACTTGATATTTTTGCTTGGCTTTCTGCCAAATTTGGGGGTTTTCTTTGAACTTCAATAACTTTTCTGGGATACAACTCAATTTTGATCACTCTGGAGCAATTATTCCTTGGTCAATGTGTGTCCTTTTATTCTAAAAATAAAGCTGATGAGATTAAACATATTGTATTTGTTATACAATATTATTTAAAATGTAAATAGCATTCTACTGATGCAAAAAAACTTACATTTTCCATTAGCACTAAAATACTCATTCAGGCTTATTTTGCAGTTGTTAATGTCTATATGAATAATGGATAAATATTCATAGGTCTAGTCTATCCAATTCAACAAAAATTTGAGTGACACCAATGGTAACAATGGTCAATATGAATCATTCCAGGTCTTCCTGTGCTTTATTTTGTCTCATATTCAAAACAACCCTATGTGTAAATTCTGTTATTTTCCATAATTTGTAGAAAAGAAGACTGAAGCTTAGAGGGGACAGATAAGTTAGTCTATCTGTCTAATATGCAGGGCCAGGATTTATACCTAAGCCACTGACTCTACAGTCAAATCTCATAGCTGCTAGATCACCCAGTTATCCAGCTACTTAGATATCTCTCTTGATTCTGAGCTATGCTTTGATCTATCATTGTATCCCTCTTAAAAAAAAAACAAAAACAAAAACAGTGCGCTTAAAGATTTTTGACCTTTAAATCCTTCAAGTAGTTGGTTCTCGACCAGAGGTGATTTTGCTTTACAGAGGACGTTTGGTAATATTTGAAATGTTTGTGGCTGTTATAACGGGCAAGAGTGATGCTGCTGGATGGGTAGAGGCAGGGGATGCTCTTAAACATCCTACATCGCACAGAGCCACCTCACAACAGTGAATTATCCAGCCCAGATGTCAACAGAGACATTGTAAGGAAATCTGAATTAGTTGAAATTTTCTTGAGGGAAACACTTTTCTTCGACTTGTATCATTCCATACTGTTTAATATAGTGCCATCACAGAAAAGTTTCATACAATCTTACTGTTATTTTTAACAAAAGCTATATGTACATATTTTAAGAATTCCAGTACTCTTTAGAATTGTATGACTTCAGTGCCAAAAAGGACAAGCAATCAGCTGCACATTATTCAAGATTTGACCTGGTTTAAAAAAATTGCTTCTCTTTTCTTTCCCTGATGTAATTTTATATCAATAAATATTTCAGTAATAGATATCTCATCATTGAATTAAAGGGAGGCTGTTCATTAAGGAACTTTGTCTCCAGTACTGATGAAGAGTTCTAAATTAATTACTTCCTGATTGTGTAGTACAGCATGAAAATTAGTAAAATTAGTAAAAAGTGTTCATTTTCCTTTGTGGGTGGAAAAAGAAATTGTTAGAATAATGAAACTACACAGATGTCAGAGTTTCTATTTAAAAAGTTATTTTATTAATTTGCCCTTTTCTCTCTTAAAGGGATGAGATCAACACTGATTGAAATTTACTCAAGATCACTCTCCTTACAAGACGCTCACCTGTTAATTGCCCTGCATTTTAGAGCAAACGAGAACAACAGTACCACAGTTACAATAAAGTCTGGCTACCTCAAAGATGAGCCCCATTGCCAAATGATAATTTAAGAATTACTGACCAAATTCTGCTTTTCCCCTGTGAGTCACATGTGTGCCAAGCAAGAACTTTTATTAACTGCTTCTGGAGAGGGGAGTGGGGATGTGTCACAGGACTCTAAACGCAGTATCTTTTTGAAAGTAGTTTAGTGATATGTGTAACAGGGAAGTTCATGATATTTGCTCCAGTGTGTTTGCCATTCCCCTTATAATGCAATACCAGGGGCTACCAGTCAACTATTTGAAAAAATTTAAAAACATTTTAGGGAAATAATTCTTATTGTAGACTTTCAGCTTTCATGAACTTACAAAATTATTTTTTTTTTAAACTGGGGGTAAATTATCTTAACGAGCTCTTAGTAATTGAAGGAAACTTATTAAGGATGAATGACTTGTGCATGTTAAAACAAAAATAAGGAGCATAAGTGAGGTGTTTATCAGTGTGAATTCCTCTGAGAGCCAGTAAATGCTCTTCACAACAAGTTTTCCAGCTAAAGGTCCCCATTAGCAGCTGCTTGGTTGTTAATTGTATTTCTTCAACAAGTAGTCACAGGAAGGTTTCCTGGGGCCAGAGTTCTTTCTGTGCGTCTCCTCTATCCAAACTCAAAGGCATCGTTAGAACATCTGGAGGACAGTATGACAGATAGCACAGTTCTTCTGGTACTTGCACTTCCACGTGTCTCTCTATTTCTTCTTAATTAGGATGCAAAGCAAAAGTGACAGAGCTGTTGCGAGTGAGCAGGCAGCAGCTGGCACCTCCGTGAGAGGGGCAGATTTAGCGATCGGGGGTGTAGTGTAACAATTCATACGCCCTGTCAGACAGGAACACTTTAAAATGGAGTGTTGCAAGGTTCTTTGCTGATCAGATGTAACTTCCTTGCTACATTTTGCAGTTTTGTGAAATGAGAGTAAGTAGGGCTACTCAGGTTCCACCAGCTCTCTAACTTCTGAAGCACTCAGAATTGAGTTTGGTGGAGTGTTCTCAGGAGAACTGAGATATTTCTTTGAAGAAAATGACCAGAGTATAGTGGGGTAAAAATGCCTTCAATTCAGTCTAAATGTTCTTGATGATGAAGCTGATTGCATATATTAACTAATTAGAATTTTTAACATGTGATGGGCAGAAAAGTAGATAAGACACTTGAATTATGGTGCCAGAAGGCTGTTTGTAAATCTTAAAAGAAGATTATTCAAGTCTGCAGATCGGAAATTTACATCTTTCCTCTTACCTGTAAGGCTATAGTAGACACACACACAAAAAGTGATTTTTTTTTGTGCTATATACATGGAACTCTAATGTATCCGACCAAAATGTAGAAAATCAGTCTTATCAGCTGGTGAAAATTCAACAAATTGTATGCTTTCTTATCTGTAAACTTTTAATAAAACTTCAAAAAGTCACTTCACTGTTACAGTCTCACAATACAACTGAACAGGGTGACTTGCTCCCTTTTAATTGACCAGTTTTTCAAATTAAAGTGACATATTTTGTATTGAAGGAAGCTATTTTGATACCAAATAAACATAATTTTGCTATCCTACTGTTTTGCCACTTATTAGCTACATGAGAGTTTGCTCAAGATCTGAAATCCTTCTGAAGTTGACTTTCTCCATTTGTAAAAAGGGGCTAACAACATTTTCCCTGTAGGGGTGCTTTGAGGATCAGATATCTTCAGCTCCAAGTATTGCATCTGGCACATGGTAAACCCACCATAATTGGTAGCTAGTAAGATGATGAATAATGATGATAATGTAGCATGTGGTTCTGCAGGAAGTGGAAACAAAATAAGTTTAATGTAGCATAAAAACATATCTAGGTAGTTGTTCAGAAAATATGTATCAAACACAACTGCTGTAAATCATTGTAGTAGTAATTTGGGGAAATAGTACTATAATGAGCACTAGCTCACGTTGGCTGGGTGGGGTCTCAGATTAACCTTATTGTAAAGATTTGGTATCTGATATTCCTTGGCTGTATTCTAGGCACTGACAGTCTGCCCATCAGATGATGGCCAAGACTGTTCTCCGTGGGCCGTAGCTTCTTTAAGCATTCTAACACTGAGAGAGACTGGACTCTGTCTTAGCCCATGGCTGAGCCTTTGTCAAAGTCTCTCTCTCTCAGGCTCTGGCTCTTAGGGCAAGAGAGGGAGAAGCCCTGGAACCATGGCTCTGCTGACCCTCAGACTCCAGATACTTCCTGCTACCTCAGCTCCTGCTGCTGACCCTGTTGATGGCACTGTATTGGCACATCCCTCAGGCTCCTTTATACACAGTCCATTAGGTTGTGGTCTGCTTCCCTTTGGGGCCAAGTCTAGTCTGGTCAATTGTTCTAGTCTCCATTAAAATGCTCTATCTTTCCTATGTGTCCTTGAGCCCCTCAGACAATTTTACTCACCTTTCAAGGCCCAGAACAAACTTTATCTCCTAGGATGTTGCTGGTCATTCCAGGCCAAGATTTTTCATTCCTTTTTTTATGCCCAGAATACTTAGTTTTTACTTCTGTTGCCTGTGGTTTGATTTATGGTGGGTTTCAGGAAGGAAGGAAATGTCTGCTCTATCTCTATATCCTGGTTTCTACCAGAGGTTGGCACATATTAACTGATTAGTAAATGCTTGTTAAATGGTACAGATTTTAGGATCTCATCATTTGACTTCAATACATATTTGTGTTGGCCAAAAGTTCATTTGTATTTTTCCATATGATGGCTCTAGTGGTGCTCAGTTGTCTTTTACTTCATTTGAAACAATTTTGTTAGAGTATTTTGTGACAGCTGTCATATCAGTATGCATTTTAAAAACTTATAAAAATTGGTGAATTTTAATATTGAAGATGGAAGAAAATACATAACATTTTGGCATATTATGCTTTATTATTTCAAGAAAGGTAAAAATGCAGTTGAAATGCAAAAAAAGATTTGTGCAGTGTGTGGAGAAGGTGCTGTGACTGATTGAACATGTCAAAAGTGGTTTGCGAAGTTTTGTGCTGGAAATTTCTCTCTGAATGATGCTCTATGGTTGGGTAGACCAGTTGAAGTTGATAGTGATCAAATCAAGACATTAATTGAGAACAATCAGTGTTATACCACATGAGAGATAACTGACATGCTCAAAATATCTAAATCTTATTGTTATTGTTAAAAATGAAAAATGTGTCTTTTATTTTACAGAAAAAAACTACACAGACTTTTTGGCCACCCCAGTACTTATTATGGTCAATACTGGAATGGTCAAAATGAAATAAAAGTTGCTTATATCTGGGTTTGTAATGTATGGGGCCAAAGGGAAGAAAGAAGGTCATGGAGGGCTCATAGTTGAACATGGGTCTGTATAGTGTTCTGAGAATTTATTAATGTGGCCATAAAGCATCTCTGTTCTCTCTGCTCAACCCCCTCCTGGGACTTCTGCTTCTCTCCTTGTTTGTGCTGTGTCAGGTTTATGGTGAGGGGGAAAATGCTTCCTTTACTAACTTTTGATCATTGGAACAGGACAGTACAAATTTCTTGGCCTCTTTCTGTACTGGCCCGGTGAGTGTTTACACCCCAATTTCCCTTGTGTCTTCTATTTAAAGTTACCCCAAAGCTATTTCCATGATATACGTATTTTCATATTTCCATCTCAAGCTTCTTGTGACAAGGAGCCTGAGTCCCATGCAGGAAAGGAAATAGGCTGCGGAAACAGACTGGATTGGGAGACAGCAGACAGAAATCCAGTCCTGGCCCTCAGGCAAGTCCCTTGACCTCTTGGAACCTCAATTTCCCATCTCTACGAGCAACGATGAAATCTATTTCACAGTGTCTGGAGATAAAACATGGTGTTACGAGGGCTAGAATGCAGCAACCATTCAGTAAGTAGGCGTCGTCATTGCTAATGTTGCTGCTGTTGTTGTGCCTCGGGCTGACCTTTCTCCCACAGCGGTCTCCACCCTGGTGACCTCACGGCACACGTAAACTAATTACTGAAATTCTGCAGCACACCAAAAGAATAGGTTTTGCTGATCTGACGAAATAAAAATAGGTATAATTTTGATTCACTGACATCAAATGGCTATCATATTGGCTGTTGTCTTTTTTTATTTGGCATTCTAAGGGAAAGAGGTCAGTGCCCCTGCCTCGGTATAGTCAGGTATTTGCCCGTTTTAAGAATTCTTGTGGCACCCAGTGCGTCGGCCACAGCACAGCCGTTGACAGTCACTGCTGCCCCACCACTCTGCACGTGGTTTCAACCAGAGTATTTTCCTTTCTAAATTTTACTTGACCTCCCACTCATTTTCTGTTGCCATGCCCTCCAAATATAGATCTTTACTCATCCTAAAATCTAACATTGAAATGACTCATTGCCTGCCCCCCTCACACAGTCCCTTCAGCCCACTCTCCTCCCTGCTGTCTAGAGCTCCAGTGTCCTTCTCGTCCCCACCCCTGCTCAGAAGACAGGGGGCCCTCTCCTGTCTTTCTACCTGCGACCAGCTCTACACGATTCTTTCTTATGTTTGTCCATTTCTGTTATCAACATCCAGTCCTAGCAATTGTTGTCTTAGGATTTTGTTTTGTTTTAATTCTCTCCTGAGGACATGCTCATTAATTTTAGAGAGAGGAGAAGGAAGGGAGAGAAAGGGGAAGAGAACCATCGGTGTGAAGGAGAAACAGCATCAGCTGCCTTCAGTCCATGCCCCAACTGGGACTGAACTGGAATCTAGGCAGGGGCCTTGATGAGGAATCAAACCCACTTACTTTTTTGTTTTTAGGACAATGCTCCAACCAACTGAACCACACCAGGCAGGGCTGCTATCTTAGGTTTTAAATCACTTCAACAGCTCTCCATCTTCAATCTTCTCTTCTAATTCATCATGTACATTGCTACCCAGATCTTTCTCTTTGAAGACTGATTTCATCATGCCACTGGATAATTCAAAGATCTTAATGCAAAGATCTTAACTTTTGTTCTTGTCTTTACTTTAAAATAGTGATAAATATCATTTGCTTTTAATTAATCAGAGAGAGGTTAGTATTCTCAGAGGAGACTTACTTAGCTCTAAAAAAGAAACAAAAGAAATATGGATTAATAGGGTTTTTAAATAAAGTTTAGAAAAGCCATTATCTAACCTATTGATACAACTTGTAGGATCTGCGCCTTGAATTTTTTTCCTTTCACTTTAGCCTTAAGGTTGGCACAACTCTAGGCTGGTAGAATTTTCATTAAGAATTATTAAAAGTCTTCATAGAATTATTAAAAATAATTGCTATGGAAGTACCCCACACCCACCATGTCAGAGGACAAGTTTGAATTGTGCCGAAGCCTCCAACAGTCTCTCCTTCACTTGAAAATTTTTAAGTGACCATTTAATTCAGTTTTAATGTCATTTGCACCTGTGAAGTGTTTGCTGCTTATAACTTGAATCAGGACCTCCAGTTTCTCAGCTGCCAGAATCCAGCCGAGGTTCAGGCTGAATGATCCTCTGGTCAGAGGTGTCAGACTCATTCTCACCGGGGGCCACACTGGCCTCACAGTCGCCTTCAAAGGGCAGAATGTAATTTCAACTCCTTCACAGTTCAGGAGTAGTTACAATTATACAGTCCTAAAATTCACCTGACCCTTTGAAGGCAACTACAAGGCTGTTGTGGGCCCCCCCCCCCCGGGAAATTGAGTTTGACACCCCTGCTAAGTCAAAAGCTAAGCCCCTCCTCATCCCCTTTTTCCCACATTGTCCTTCTGCTCTGGCACCCGCCTTACCTGTTTGCCCCCATTTTCTTTATTCCTGTAAGAACAAAGCAAATCCATTTTTCATTTCCCACACTCCCCTTTTTTCTCATTTCTTTTTCTAGCTATAGATTTTTGTTTTTTCTCTAATCTCCTCTGCCAGATCTATAGACTTCGCTTCCTTTCCAGCGCGGCTTGAAGCTGATATTGAAACCGGGAAAGCCAGCGTTTGTGCTTCCTGTCACCGGCCAGAACCGATAAGCAGAGACAGGGACTGAATCTTCACGGACCTTTTATTCAGATGGCTGGTGATCCGAGAAGAGGGCGGGCTCTGTACCCTAACAGACTGTCTTACATTTCCTTTCAATGCAGCCTTTTTTTTTATAATCAGAAAAAAGTATAGGCAAGGGATTTGGAACTCAGGAAAGAGGTTAATCAGGTAAAGGATCCACTCTGGCAATTTCCCTAACATCCGTTCATCGGTTGACTGGTGATTTTTTTATCTGGGTCCTGTGTCCTGGGTGATATTCTTTCTTAGTGTCCTGGGATGAAAGATGTCTCTCCCTGAAACACATGGCTCAGATATCATCTCGATTGCTTATGGTATCTTCAGGAGCACAAAGGTCAACTTGCTTGTGGTCCCCTGAAGTCAGTCAACACTGGCTGGACCTTCAGTTCTG
Source organism: Artibeus jamaicensis (assembly GCF_021234435.1). NCBI lineage: Eukaryota > Metazoa > Chordata > Mammalia > Chiroptera > Phyllostomidae > Artibeus > Artibeus jamaicensis. The sequence continues at coordinate 43,263,610 of NW_026521812.1, forward strand.
AAACAATAGCTTTTTCCATGCATTAACCACTAAGCTTATTAACTATAACCTAAAACTATAATTTTCCAACTCTTGAGTTCCCCTATCAACATCTCCCAGGAAGATCATAGTAATGACAGTGAACATTCCTGTAGTGGTGTGCACTTCACAAAGCACTTTTATGAACTTAGCAAATGTCCCCCATCCAGCTCAGGGAACTCTTCTCCTTGGTGAGTCCTCAGAATTGCAACACTTGGCACTATTGTCACTTGCAGGTAGAGATATTATTCTGCAGGTTCTCTACTTTCTATTTCTGTGTGCAAACTCAGTCATCCCACAGAAATATTAAGTTTCTGGAGAGAAATATTTGTCCTGAGTAATTAAAAAATTTCTTTTAGAAATGATAACATTTCCCATTCGTTAGTATCAGTTTTTTAAAATGGGGGTAGTGAAGGGTTTATTCTCCATGAACAGGAGATGTGGAGTCAGTGATTATGAGTGAGGACAGTGTGGCACAGGGCGTGTGTGGCAGTCGGGAGAGAGGGCTGGGCTGGCCTCAGTGGTCCTAGCCCTTTGCCCCTACCTGCCCATAATGCACCAGTCTCATGGGAAGCCCTACCCTTTGATTCAGCAGGTTTGGTCCACCCGAGAAGTTGCATTTCTAACAAGTCCCAGGTAAAGCTGCTGCTGTGAGGACCACCCTGTAGGAATCACACCTACTCGGAGATTCCTCTGTGTCTTCAGGTTGTTCAGTGCCAGCTGAGGCGGGCACTGAACAGGTCAGTTCCCTTTATTCAGCCTCTGAATAATTTTTTCTTTCTCTTTCGGTGTGTGTGTGTGTGTGTGTGTGTGTGTGTGTGTGTGTGTGTATGTGTGTGTGTGAAAAGCAGTAATAATATAGTAATGAATCCAATTAGAGCTAATATTATTTAATTAAGACAATTTCCAACTGTTAGCTTTTTTACAGTGACTTTTTTAGGAAAATGACATTTTTCTTAATTGTCTGAAAGGACTTTAAATATAGTTTTAAAGTATAAATCTGATAAATTTAAAAAGAATACTATTTCCTAGAGCAAATTTAGGTTTATAGACAAATTCAGCAGAAAGTAAGTAGTTCACATATATTACTCTCCTCACTCCCCAAACACACAATTTCCCTTATTAACATCTCTTGTTAATGTGGCACATTTGTTACAATTGCTGAATATTAATATTGGTACACTATTTTTAATTACAGTTCATAGTTTATATCAGAGCTTACTCTTTGTACATTCTATGGGTTTTAACAAATGTACCAACCATTACAGTATCATACCGAACAACTTCATTGTCTTAAGAATTCCTTTTGCCCTACCTGTTCACCCCTCCCTCCCCTGTCCTGGACTTCAGCAACCACTGACCTTTTTACTGTCTCCACAGCTCTGCCTTTTCTAGAACGCCATGTCATTGGAACCAGGCAGCACGTAGTACTCTCCTTCACATCGGCCTTTTTCACGTAGCCGTGTGCAGTGTTCGTTCCTCCGTGCGCATCTGTGGACCTCCCTTCCACAACCTCCCAAAGCTGTGTTTCTGACAGGGAAGTGGTGAGCGCATACCGTCCTTAGACTGAGCACTACTGTTACAGTAACCACTGCTCACTTCTTTTTATGAAACACATGAGTTTATTCACCAAAGCCCTCAGAGAAGTGCTGGCAAATAGTAACATTCAATAAAGGTTGTTAATATCATCACCATCACCATCACCATCAGCAGCATTACTAGGTTCCAGACCCTGAGTGAAGGGCTTCATGCACTTTATCTCTTCTCAAAGAACTTGGCAGGTTAAGATTTCTTTTTCCTGTTTTCTATATGTGCATATCTTATATTTAGGAGGTTAAGCAACATGTCCAATGTTATAGAAGTAGCAGTAGAACCAAGATGTAAACTTGGGCCTTGCTGATGCCAAAAGTTTAAAGTGAGGAGGGGGAAGAAGTTTTACTAAAATGTTAGACTAAAAGAAGAGAATATACTAATAATGAGTTAAACATTGGGATTTCTTAAAAAGACCTTGTGGGAAAAAAAACAAATAAAAGTTCGTTTTATCATCCCCTGTTAAAAAACACATTATGCTATATTCACATGGCATAATCGTCAGTCTAAGTACTGTAAATAGTTCATTATGCATATTTGTACAAATTACGAAGTCAGTTGTAATTATTTCCATGATGTAAATAAATAGTAAGTGGCTGAATGCTGCCTGAGAAACACAGCAGAGTGACTTTTTGAGTGCATTATTCTTATTACAGGAAAGAAGTTTCATGTTGCTGGAGTCCACTTCTACCGAACTTAAGGAGATTAACATTCCAGCCACAACCATGCCTTTCTAAACTGCCCCACCTATCCTGCCACTTCCTGAGAGTAATACATTCTTTACTTGTTTTCTCTCGCAGTCCTGGAAACTCTGTCTTCACTACAGGACAGTGGTTTAATGCCTGGGGTCCAAAGACAAAGAAAGTGTGTGTTCAGATCCTGTCTCTACCCTTTGTTAACTGTGTCTGGACATGGGGCATATTACTTTTAGGCTTTGATTCTTTATGTGTGCAGTGGTGATAAAATGGTACCTGACTAGCCCTGGCTGGTGTGGCTCAGTGGATTGAGCACAGGCCTGTGAACCAAAGCGCCACTGGTTTGATTCCCAGTCAGGGCTAGAGGCAACCACACATTGATATTTAACTCCCCCTCTTTCTAAAAATAAATAAATAAAATCTTTAAAAATTGTACCTGACTAATGATTAGTCATGAAGACAAAAGAACACAATGTGTAAATGAATTCACACATAAAAAGGAATCATTACATGTTGCTACTGTTATCAAGGCCCAATTCTCCTAGATGCCCTTCAGATACTGAGTTAAAAATTCAGTACCCTGGCGAAATGGGGAAGAATATGTGGAAACAAGAAATATTTCATATCATACATACACAGTAGACTATCCACTAAGTAATCTATTTTTTTTTGCCTGTTAAACACTTAATCAAAAGTTTATTTCCAGGCTTTTTGCACCGTACTCACATTCTAGAGGAGGAAGATAGACAGGTAAGCATGCAAATTAATACTCGATACCTTAAGTGCCATAAGCAAGGCGCAAACACTGGGTAGTTTGGTCTCCAGTGACAGTAAACCGTGTAAGAGCAAGGACACCTGCTTACCCGACAGAGGTCTGCAGCCAAATTCACACAGACGCACAATGAAGACGTGGGGAGGAGAGCCAATACTCCACGCACACAGGTGGTGCTTTTCTCAGCCAATCCAGCTGGGAAGGTGGGTGCAAAGGTGTGGGTGCAAAGGTGTGACACTGCTACACACAAATGGTGTCACATCCAGGTTCTGGGTGCGACAGCGTTGCCCTAATTTCAGTTGTCGATATTGCTCAGCAGAGAAGGACACGGTATTTTTTTTTAAATATTTTATTTCTTTATCTTTAGAGGGAAAGGGAAGGAGAGAGGGAGAGAAACATCAATGTATGGTTGCCTTTCGTGGGTCCCCTGCTGGGAATTGGCCTGCAGGGAACTGGCCTGCAACCCAGGAATGTGCCCTGACCTGATCGAACCGCGATTCTCTGGTTCGCAGGCCCGTGCTCAATCCACTGAGCTACACTGGCCAGGGCAGGACACGGTATTGAATATGGAAATTATGTATTATGCCTCTAGGGCCACATTTCAAACCTCCATTAACCAAAAGAGCCACACACCTTAAAAAATAGCCTAGTAACCTGATACGGAGAGGAGGAGATGACAACCACGGGCTATCTGTAAAAGATTCCCGAGACTGAGGGATGGAGAGATCCTTACGCCGACTCTGACCCTCCCTGTTTGCTGCCTTCCTGTCTCATTCATCTTTGTGTCCCTCGGGTCTTGTCAAAAGTTTGTTGAATCTAAGTGAATTGAATTAATAGAGTTTAAAGGTTTGCAAAGTGCTGAGTTGTCTCATTAAAAAAATTATCTTAATTAAAGCACAAGAGCATCTCCACATAAGAAGTTTGGGGGAATTCAAACTGTAGTAGCTACAGAAATAAGAATTAATGCCCAGGTAATTTAATATTTTTAATGGAGTGTAAATTAACACTCTAGAAATACCCTTTGGCTATGTGCTTGTTACTATGTTCATTAATAATTAATATAATTAATAAAGTATAATGAATAATATTCTTCCTTTATATGTGAATGTAATGTAAACAACTCTATCCACAGGGAAAATGTTTTAATCCTTTTCTTCCACAAGGGATGAATAGTGTTTTCAATTGTCTACTTTCTTGACCAGTTCTATTTATTTTTACTATGAATTGGTATTATTTTTAATTTTTTAATTATAAAAATTATAAAACGAATACTTGCCTGAAATAAAAGTACAAAGTAAAAAATGAAGCTTTTAATTTCTCTACCTACTGCTCTCGATTCTGACCTTTGTGGGTACATTTCTAGACCTCTCTCTATGTGTGTGTACACCTACATCTATAATGCATACTTTTATATATATATAGCATTTTAACACAAAACTGATCTTAATACATATTTTTTTTCTGCAGCCAAGAGGCCTTTTCTTAGGACTCAGTCTCTGTGCAGAAATTCTAGTGTAACTATATACTTATTTCTGTTTATTTTATTGTTCATCTTCCCCATGAGACTGTAAGCTCCCTAAGAACTAGTATTCTCCAGTGTACAACCAGTACTTAACACAGTTCTAGGCTCATAATGGTCCCTTGGTTACTACTGGTTGTCTAAAGAATGAAAAACACTTTCAGCAACATCACGTTGGGGACACCCTCCCACGGGAGGCTGAGCTCCCCCTCGGTCTTTCCAGCATCTTCCAGAATTGCACGGCGTGGACATGTCCTCACCTGCTGGCAGGTATGTTACCAATTCCTTCTTGATGAGGGCCCATGCTCATTTCTTTTTTTCACTTTAGGCTAGTTTTTTATAAAAATTGAAGTTCTATCTAGGCATAGTGTTAGTTTGTTCAGTCTACTATAACCAAATACTGCAGACTGGGTAGCTTGTAAACAACAGAAATTTCTTTCTCACAGTTTTTGGGGCAGGATGTCTGAGATCAGGGTACCAGTATGGTTGGGTGAGGGTCCCCTTCAAGCCACAGACTTCTCCTTGCGTCTCCACACGGTGGAAAGGGCTGGGGAACTTTGTGACATGTCTTTTATAAGACCATTAATACCATACATGAGGATTTTACCCGCATGACATATTCATCTTCCAAATGCCCCACTTACTAATACCATTCCCTTTGGTAATTAGGATTTCCACATATGAATTTTGGGGAAATTCAGATTATAAGCAGCATATTCAAATCATGAAAAATAAATATAGAGTTAAAAGTAATAGTTGTCATTTCTCCCTACCCCTGATTCCATAATTTGCTTCTGTTTTATATCTTTTGGTGCTTTCCTTTATAATTTAAATAAAATGTTTATGATGCATAATTCACAATTTGAATATTTGTTTATTTTAGAGAGGGGGAAGGGAGGGAGGAAGAGGTGAAGAGAAATACCATGTGAGAGAGAAACATCGATTGTTTGCCTCTCCTACTCGCCTCAACTGGAGACCAAACCTAGGCACATGCCCGACCGGGAATCAAACCTGTAAACTTCTGCTTTGCAAGACAACACCCAACCAACTGAGCCACACTGGTCAGGGCCATGATTCACAATTTGGATGGCACCCTTCAGTCCTTAACTATGAAAGATGAGGAATTTAGTACGTATAGTATCTCAACCACAATCCCTTTAATTTTCTGCTTTTAAAAAAAATTTTATCTTTATTTTTCATGATCACGGTATATAATGTTTACAATCTTTCCCTCCTATGTTTGTAATGAACTTATACCTAATTTTGATTGGATCAATATTACATTTTTATGATTATGACCACATAAACTTTATTCGAAGCTCTCTTGTGCATCTTTTAGCTCCCCCTAGAGTTATTTCCTTTTTAATTTTAGTTTTTAAGATATATTTATCTTTTATACCCACCCTTTCTGCTAATCATTTAAATATCCTTTTGTTATGTGTATTTGAGCACATGTGGTATACCATTAATTTTGTCCTTTTGGAGAATTCTCTACTAAAAATTTCTGAACTCTTTTCATTTGAACCTGTTTCTTCCTAGGCTCATTGCATGGTTCTCCCCCCAGGGTGTCTGTTTGCCATTATTTTGGGAATTTCCTCACCTCGCCTGGGTGGGATTCCATGGTCCAGAATCTCCTACATCATTTCACTTACTATTTTGGTAGAATGCCTCCTCCAGTACTTTCCTAAGAAACAGTGCATGGGATGCATGTTTGGATATGTAATATTTCTGAAAACATCTTTATCTTACCTTCATACCTAATTGATAATTAATTAGATTTGAAATGAATGCTGTGTTATTGAAACCTATTTCCCTCAAAAAATTTTAAGGCATTGCTCCATTTTCTTCAAGTTAACAATTTTGTCACTAAGAAGTCTGAAAACAATTTTGATTCTTCTTTTCTTCGGTATGCTACCTGTTTTTACTCTCTGAAAGTTTTTTCCCCAGTGTTCTAATATTTATCCATGATATGTCTAAATTTAAGGGATTTTATGTCTAATTATAAGGCATTTTTTTGCTCTGAATGCTCCTTATTAAAAGCATTTTAATTTAATTTTATTTCTCCAAGAATATTAATGATAGTATCTTTCAAAGTTTTCTTTAAACAGACTGTTTCCTCCAACTTTCTTTACTTTGGTTGTGGCTTTGATCTTTCCTGTTAGGCTTTCCTCAGATAGATATATATGGATTCATGGTTCCATGCTCATGCAAGGAGGGGGCATTAAAAAGCTGATAGAAAGCTCTGTGAAGATGGGTCAAGCTCATTGACTATTGGCCTCCCAGCAGAGAGACTGACAAGGTGGTTTAATTGGGGAACCCCAATGTCAGTGTTCTCAGGTCTTTTCTTTGGGGCTGTTCTTATTTCCCAGAGAAGAATCTCTTAGTGTTCCATCTGGATGGTAAAAGCATCACCAGAAATATTCTGGGATCCAGCTGGGAGCAGGGCAATGGGTCTGAACATTCTATAAGTACTTACCTAGACCTTCACTCCTCTGGCTTTCATATGGTAGCCCGCCCCTCAGCCACACCCTGTTCCCCCTGTCCAGGCTCTGTTTTAGTCTCAGGTGCGCTAAGTCAGTAACCACTTACCTTTCTGTTTCCAATGTCCAAAATTTTATTGTTATAATCCATCTTCCTGTTCTTTTTTTATCATTATTAGACTAATGTCTTTTATTTTAAAGTTGTTTAAGCCCATTAGTATTTACTATAATTAGTGATATGTTTGCATTTATGCCAACCATTGGCTAGCCTGTTTTGTTTTCTAGTTACCATACTTTTAAAAACTTTTCTTCTTTTATTCTGTTGGCTCTTTCTTGACTAGATCATTTTCTTGTCCAATTTCCAAAACCCTTCTAAAGTATGGAAATGTTACAGCTTTTGCATTATATTTCTAATCTCTTGCTGGCCTGTCTTAAAATTTTAATAGTAATAAATGTTTTTCTATCAATGACATTAAATTAATCATTCTGTACATAATTTCTCCAAAAAAAGTTAAGAATCTTAAAATGCTTATATTTTCTTTTTCATTTTTTTTCCCAGCTCTTTCCCTTGTTGAGATTTCAGTTCCAGATTGTTAGGGATATTTACCATATACTTGACCTATTATTTATATTGTTATTATATGTATTACATAGTACATGCTATATATTATATACTGTCTGTGTAAAAATTGATGTAAAGAACATCCAAACCTGCAGAGAATTTTTATGGATATATTTGATCCAAACTGATGACAATTTTCAGGAAGCAAAATCTCTACTGATTGGGAAAATGCTCTGGAAAATGGCAGTTTTATCACTTACTTTATACGTCAGAATCAAAAAAGAAGACGTAAGGGGGTTACATGAAACCCACTGGTGGTAAAGGGGGAAGGAAGAAGCAAAGTGGGGAGAACTCTGAGACTGGAGAAAAGGTAAAATGGATAGATGCTTTTTTACATTAGTGGGTATAGGACGGTTAACTAGTAATATTTGCAGCATGCGGCGGTGGCATGTGGGAGAAGAGGGGTTCCTTGGTCTTATGTTCTGGTGGAAGAATTTGCCCTACAGGGTCTGGAAAAGGGATTATTACCCTGACATTCCAAAGATATGTTGTCGTAAATACAAAAAAAAACAAAACAAAACAATAGACAGGCTCGGTTAAGTAAAGATTGACCTTTGTCAAAGAGGTTACCGGCCTAGGACATGACCACCCGCCAGGACTCACCTTTAGTTAGGAAGTTCTGTGTGGTTACTTTAGGTCTCCGAGTTTGTAAGGCCACTACGCAGGCCTCCTTTGAGCTTGTCAGATTTTGTATGTAGCCCTTTTGTTTGCCTACACATCTAATAGTTATTATAAAACACAGTCATACCTCAGTACACATCAGCTTCAGAACTCATCAAACCCTGTATTTGTTGTAATTTGACAAGAAACAAATGTTTGGGCACTCAGAGCTTGCTCAGGACTTGTTGCACTTGCTAGAACTTGTATAAGTCACAACACTGCCCCACAAGAGAAAATGCTTCATCATTCATGGCTTGCTTGGTACTCCCCGATTTCAGCACACATCACAAGTTCCGGAGCAAATTAGTGACAGATACAAAGGTACCCTGGTATTTATGTAGTATAGTTATATTTTTATATATACTATGATACATCTTATATAGTATATATTATTATATTATATGTATTATACTTTTTGCTTATCATTGCTTTTTTGGACCAAACTCTTGTATTCATTTTCTGTTTGCTTATTTTTCTGGCTGAAAGGCAACTCATTGAAAGTTGGTTCAAAAGTTTTAAAAAAGCTCTAATTCCTGTGTGTTCAAAATGTCTTTATTTTGTTTTACTCTTGGATGATAGTTTGATGGACATAGAATTCTAGGTTCAGAATAATTTTCCCACAAGAGTTTTTTTTTTTAATTTTTAAAGATTTTATTTATTTATCTTTAGAGGGGAAGGGAAGGAGAGAGGGAGAGAAACATCAATGTATGGTTGCCTTTCATGCGTCCCCTGCTGGGAACTGGCCTGCAGGGAACCTGCCTGCAACCCCAGTGTGTGCCCTGACTGGGATCGAACCGCGATTGTCTGGTTCGCAGGCCCGCGCTCAATCCACTGAGCTACACCAGCCAGGGCCCCACAAGAGTTTTTAAAGTTTTAAAAATCCTCACCTAAAATATAAAATCCTCACCTGAAGATATGTTTATTGATTTTAGAGAGAGAGAGGAGAGGAGGGGTAGGGAAGAGAGAGAGAAAAAAAAACATCAGTATGAGAGAGAAACAACCAATAGATTGCCTCCTGTATGAACGAACCCTGCCCAGTGCACTGAACCCTCAACCTAGGCATGTGCCCTGACCCGGAATCGACCCACAGCCTTTTGGTGTAGGGGACGATGCTCCGACCAACAGACCCACCCCACTCGGGCTCCCACATCGAATTTTCGGAGATGGCCTCAAGAAGACATCCTTGCATGTAACTGTTGGTGATAAAGAGCCCTGGGTCAGTCTTTTCTTTATTTCTTTATTTGGAATTGGGAACTTTTCCTCTATGAACCAACTGGGATTTCATCTCCGTCTTTGGAATTCTGAATATACACCGTAATACATCTTTTTCATTCACCCTCTTCGGCACTTAGTGGGTCCTTCTATCTTGAGGATTGCCTGTCTTCACTTGTGGACAATTTTCTTCCATTATTGCCTTCAGTATTTCCTCCCTTCTGTACTATATAATGTCCTTTTTTTTTTTTTTTTTTTCAGAAAACAGATAAATATTGGAATCCCTGGGCCTAACCTCTGTTGCCTTTTAGCTTTTTTGCTGTACATTTAATCTCTGTCCTTTTGAGTTGCGTTGTGGAAGAATTCCCCAGTCTGACCATCCAGCTCATTAATTTGGTTTCCTTTGTCCATTTTGCTACTTAGATATTGAGTTTTTAATTTTTAAATTTAAAAGATCAAATTTTTAGTTTCATGATCTACACTTGGTTTACTTTACGGGTGTTCTATCCATCTTTATGTCTTTGGAGATATTATTTATACCTACCCTAAAAGTTTATTTTGTTTGCTGTATTTCGTCAGGATACCAGTGCTGTCATTTATTTGGTGAGGTTCTACATCAAATATTGGTGACTCATAGGTTTGGATTCTTGTTCAGATTCGAGCTTCACTGGCAGCTTGCCTGTGAAGGCTGCTTTTGGGAGCGAGTCAGCGTTGCTGTCTAAGTGAGATGCCCTGTCTGGTGACTGGAGGAGGGGCAGAAGTGCTTGTGTCTAGAGGATGGCAGCAGTTTTCTAGTATAACTAACGGATACCTCTTTCTCATCCTTTCACTCAGGGCTTCGCTCATTGTCCACAGTCCCAGTTCTCACTGGGGCCACAATGTAGGGTGCTCACCAGGCTCACTCCTCTCCCCAGTAACTGCCACATCGGGGCCTCTAACACCTTTGGTCTCTCTCTCTTTTTAAAGTAACTTTTTTCTGCATGTGCTTTGATTTGTGGTTTCCTTTTTTGTTCCCACTTGACTTTGGTCTTTCAGGAGTCCTCAAAGTTTCTGATCCTTGCTTTTCACCATATAAATGTATACTGAATTTTTCTTGTTGCTGTTATTTCTGGGGATGGTGTAGGGCTGCAGCTTGTGGTCAGGCTGCCATCCTGAATCTGATGCCCTTCCCCACAATTTCATAAAAGAACAGTTTCTAGCTGGCTTTCTCTGTCAGTATTGTACAGCTTGGCTATTAAGGACCTCTTTTCTGGAGCCAGATTGTTTCTGGGTTGGAATTTCTGTTCAGTGACTAGCTAGTCAAGTGACCATAAATATGTTGCTTAAGCTCTGTGTGCCTCAGTTTCTCTATTTAAAAAATAACAATAATTATATCTACTTCAGAGAGCTGTTACAAAGATTAAGTGAGCACCTGGCTTTTTGTAAGTCCTCAATAAATGTTAGCCATTAGAATTCCAAGGGGCCAATTGGCTCTGCTGTTCTGCATTCAGTCCTTTGTTCGTTACGCTGGTAAGTGCTTCCGGTCCCGTTCCTGCTTTTCATGGTAGTTGAAAGAGATCTTCAAATTTTACTGAGGACTACAGTTTTGAAGTGCCGTTTCCCCCACCCTTTTTTTCTTCGTTCATTTGATCACATTTGCTTTCTCTCATGTCACCCTGCCAGTAGAAGACTATTTCTGGTCCTTTGGATTTTCTGTTCTGCTTGATTCCTTTCTTGCCAGCATTGTTATAGATCCGTTTAAAAATCTAGTACCTTTTTTGCCATTTCAACAGAGCACAAGATGTGGAGGATGGGTTGATGCATGTGCTTGGTTTCTCATCTTGAATCTGAATCCTACAACAAATTCCTAAACTTTCTGGTTAGTTTGGTATGTAATCTGTGACTATTGGTGATGAAATCTCATTTTATCCCTGCATAATGCACTGAATCACAGTTTTGTTTTTTCTGTGTTTTCATTAATTTGTTTTAATTTGCTTTCATTTCAGTGACTCACAGTTTCCCCTTTCGGTGGCTAATCACACAACAGCTCGGATATTTATGAAACTCAGCCACCCATTCAGACCAGAATATTGGCACTTTCAGATTTTTCAGCCATAAGGCTGAGCAGCAAGTTTTGGTTCCAAGTTACCCTTCTCAGTGACTCACAACCCCACACATTCTGTCTCTACAGTTCAAAACTAGGAAAACATGATTCTTTCAGAAAATTTTTCTTGTAGCTCTCCAAGAACAAACACAAAGTCTAGAACTAAATAAACCTCTTTAAGCTTTGAGATGGAAAAGGGCAAAAAAGAGCAGAGTGTAATAAATCAAAGCTGATCTGAATTTGTTAAATTAGAAACCACTCACTGATTTGAAAACACCCATTTTTCAAGAGAATGAAGCAAGCTATATTAATGGGTAACACTCCACATAGGAAATAGTGTGGCTTGTGCATTATTAACACTTGCCTTTTACAAATAGGATTTGCATGGATACGAATTTATGGGTGAAAATAGTAATATGTATTATTTAAAAGAAGAACTTAACTTTCAAAGTGCTGTGTTGTCACTTTTACTCAATAGTTAGAATGGTTTAACCTAGTTTGGTGCTAGGGAAGATGTTTGGGACTACAGAGGTCCCAAATTCTGTCTGCTTCCAACCAAATAAAGAGGGTCTTTCTCCTTCCTGAAATGTAACCACCTTGGATTTAACTCATGGATCATATTCCTGTAAATAAGGATATTGCTGACAGTCAATCTGAAGAGAAATACAAATAGCTGCTGGAAAGTTATCATCCGGATCCTTAAAACTATAGTTTTGGCCAGAGCTTTCTTACAAATGGCATTGCTTTCACATCTGTAATGAGTGTGGTGTATAAATAGCCCCCCAATTAAAGCACAGTACTTTCCTTATTCCTCCCACTTGGGAGATGGAAGCCCATCTGCCGGCAGGGCACGGCCTCATCTGTAATGCCCTCATGTCACTCTATCTACTTTGCTCAATTTAGACCCAGATGGATTTGGTCTCGCTTTATGGTGTTTTAGAGGATGTCTGCAACTTGGTGCTAACCATTCGATAAAATTAAACCTGCAGAACATTGAATCTTGCAGTTTTTCTCTCTTATGCCCAAATCAGAAATAACTTATGTAACTTTCATATTTTTTACTCATCACAAAACTAATTCTAAGGATGTGCTAACAAGTTAGATTGAGATAAATCCCACCTTGAGCCTTTCTTAATTAACTGACTCCAAATAGGTTTAAAGATCACAAGAATTTGAAATGAAATAAAGGGTCTTCTCAATAGATGGTGACCCAACTGGTATTTAACATTGTGATTTCCCCAGGATTACATCTATTTTCATTTGACTGATGAAAGAACAGGACTATAGGCATGAATGTGATGGCAAACTATTCCTGGCAGCTTTCCTATTCTGGCATGGAGGGTTTATTTAGAACAGAAGTTTTCAAATGATCCTAGGATTTCTGGGAGCTATTGTGTGGGACTCAGGCACGTTGAGGAGGTCAGTCATAGGAGAGAAGGCAAGCTTGGCTGGAGGCTAGACCCTACCGAGTTCCAGATGCACACACACACACACACACACACATACACACACACACACTTTACTGATTGTGTAGAGATTGTGCTTCCATAAAAAATTTCAGCTTAATAAATATTGCCCTCCTTAAAAATCAAATAAACAAAATCCTTTTATGTTTCTAAACTGATGCTTTCAAAGACAGTATGTGACCCTTCACTATGTGAGAATGATATGTCTTAGAAGAATTTTGAGATCTTCATAAAGAAAAATCATTCAGATGGATAGAAACCCCACTATTCTCTGAATATTATTCCAGGCGTTTGGCTGGGGTAAGGTAAGGGCAGTAAGGAACCTGGAAGCCACATATATTTTCCTTCAAGGGCTGGACATGTCTAGCTTCAGGTTCAATTCTGATTCAGATTTAACCAACATTAACAGAACTTTATTGTATGCATAGCCCCATAATATGGGTTTTTGTGCTTGTCATTGTTCCCATTCCTCATGGTACCTTTGAAGTATATATTATTATTTGCATGATATAGTTGAGGAAACAAAGGCCCATTAAGGATAAATTTTTGTATAAAAACACAGCTCATAAGTGGTAGAGACAACATTTAAACCCATCTCTTCATAGCTTACTACTAAGATATGATTTAGGTCTTAGATCCCAAACTTTGAGAATTTATACCTTACATCCTACTCCATATTACTTGCTCTGTTTGTGATTAAAAGTATATTATTATCTCCTAGTAGGTGAATAAATAAATAATATGGTACATCTAGATAGTGGAATATTATTCGGTGTTAAAAAGAAGTAAGCTATCAACCCACGAAACTTAAATGCATATTACTAAGTAAATGAAACCAATCCAAAGGCTTCCTGCTATACAATTCCAACTATACGACCTTCTGGAAAGGGCAAAACTATGGAGACAGTAAAAAGGTCATTGGTTGCTGGGGGTTACAGTGGAGGAGATCGTTAGGGGGAGGGAGAAATAAGCAGAGCACAGAGAATTTTAGGGCAGTGAAAATAGTCTGTATGATACCGTAATGATGACTGCCTGTCATTTTACACTTGTCTAAACCCATAGCATGTACAACACCAAGAGTGAACCACAATGTACATGATGTGCCAATGTGGGCTCATTGATTATAGCCATTGGATCACTCTGGGGGGAGGCTACGAATGTGTGAGGACAGAGGGAAAATGTCTATACTCCCCCTTCAGTTTCACTGTGAACCTAAAACTGCTCTAAAAATAAAGTTTTTTTTAAAAAGTATACCATAGGAAATAAAATTCTACCTTGGGTGAAACGACTCATTTGTACAGTGATTCCATGAGGTGCCTTTGCAGTTCCCAGGTCTTCCTAGCCTTACGATAGAAAACAAGCCACCAAGACCTGGGCAACTTTGAGAAGTCAGAGTTAAAGGGCACTTGGGTTTGAGAATTCATGGTGCCTTAAAGCTACTCATTGCAACCCGCTCCCTAAACTTCTACATTTTGGGGTTTCCCAAAAGTGTCTAATATTAATAAAATGCATTTTAAAGGATCATTGATTTTAACCTGAAATAAAATTCCCATCTAGTTTGCCACTCAGGCTGTAATAAATGGTAGATTTTATTTATGTGTGTTTATTTAGGTTGTAGTGAAGTTTTCTGATTTCTCAGCATGATTATATTTGATAATGTCTTAGTAGTTTATGAGTATTTTTTCAAGTTCTAAGGTAACTATGCAGGCTGTACCCAGAAAAGTTCTTTTCTTATACATAAAATATATTGTACCAAATTACGATGCTGCCTCAGCATTATTCAGTATCATTGTGTGTTCTTGCTTTTTAAAAAGATTGTATTCTCATTTTGTATTTATAAAACACTAAGCACAGGCTGGCTTGTTAAATGTAAGAAGAGCTACGGCGAATATGTCTTTGAAGAAATGAAAGCACTGAATCAGCAGCACTGCAGCGAAGTGGGAATCACACAGAGGCACAACTTGTTTCCTCTCTCCTTTCACGTCACCGAAGGGCCTCTGCTTCGTTCTTAACGTTCCCTGAATGTCACTGCAGACTTTCCTTTCTTAGCCTATCTACACTTGGACAAAAAAAAAATGCCAGTTTAACATTCAAGTACACAGATACATAAATGCATGTATACATATGTGCATGTATTCTTATGTAGGTTAAGCTATTGTATAAATTGACCAAGTCAGACCAACATTTCCTGGCCTTTGTAGAATGGTGGGAATCAGGTCACTTCTGTGCCACCAGAACCAGAAAACAAAGCAGATCTCACAGCAGAATCACTCTGTTACCAAGAAACACATTTCTTGGGTTGTGTGGAGGATCAAGAGATCAGACAAAAGGGCCACAGAGCAGGGTGCTGACAAGAGGTCAGGGAGGCGAGTGTCCTGCATTCAAACTCCAGTTCCGGTTCTCATTAACTGAAGGGCCTTGGGCAATCCCACCCTCCCTTCATTTTTAGTTTTCTCTTATTGTAAAAGACTGCTAACTCAGAAGGGCCAATACTAACAGCTGCTACTTAAAAAAAAAAAAAAAGAAAATGCTCTGGTACATTAGATCATTAAATCTTCCCAACAATTCTTTGAGGGGGGTGGGATTCTTACCTACACTTTGCGGTTCTCAGAGAAGTGAGCCAGCCTTGCCCAGGGGCGCACAGTGAGTGCCTGAGCTGCCTAATTTATGTGTCGGGGGCAACTGTAAAACTGCCTTGTAAAGGTGGAAAGGGCTATCACAGATAGGTAAGGCCTTTTTTGAGGGGGAGAAAGGAGAAAGAGACTCAGGAAAGAGGAGGAGAGCAGAAAGGACAGGAGAAGAGAGGAGAGATGTAGGAGCAGGACTGGAGAAGGGGCTCCCGTTTCCCTGTTCATGCCTGGCACACAGGACGAGGAGAGTATCTGGCTGCTGGGTGATACTCGCATACCGTGTGTCCACAGTTCACATGTGTGTGCTAGGGCAGTTTCTTCCAGCACATTCTGTGCATTTCAATAAGCAGTTAGCTTGTTTGGGCAGGGTCCTAAAGTCTTCCTGGCATCCGGGTCCCAGGCTGCTGGGCCCCAACCTGCCTGTGAGGGTGCTGCCCACATCCTCAATCCACATGAATAAATAAGATGCATAGATAGGGAAGG
Source organism: Artibeus jamaicensis (assembly GCF_021234435.1). NCBI lineage: Eukaryota > Metazoa > Chordata > Mammalia > Chiroptera > Phyllostomidae > Artibeus > Artibeus jamaicensis. Next base: position 43,279,840 of record NW_026521812.1, read on the forward strand.
GTTCGCATAGGAAACCTGTTCACCAGAGACTGATCCAGAAGGAAGCGAGGGCTCAGCAGCTGCACCCAGAAGCTGCCTGGCTGCAGGATGGTCACACCTGGACTAGCTTTCAGACCTGTTTTTCCCATGATTTTGAAATCCCAGTATATGATCAGTTAGCTAGAAATTGACTACCTGAACAAAAGATTCTAAAGATTCTTCTGGATTACTATATTAAAATTTTCTTATAATCTGCCTAAATGTTCTCTTCTCCTATACTTTATGGATTGCAAAGACCCCAATCCAAGTGATTTCTCTGCCTTACTTTTCACTCCAGAAGAAAGTGGTCCCTTGAAAAGTAGTTTCCATTCATAGAGGGGGTGGAAAGGAGGATTCCTTGTTTCTTTCCATTGCAGGTCAGGGCTCTGTGAGTAAGGAAGCCACTGGAGCTGAGTCATCAGTCTTCAACTGGATATTTTCTGTGGACACAGAGGACTTAACTGAATTGCACATTTTACATAGAATAGGAAATATCTCATAATAACCACAACAACTAATAATTGGTATTTATATATACCGTATTTTTTCAGGCCATAAGACACACCTAGGTTTTAGAGGAGGAAAATAAAAAAATTTTGAAGCAAAAAATGTGGTAAAGTATCTAATAACATAAATGACATAATATTTCACCAATGTAAATGTAAACAGAACTCAACAGCAGCATTAAGAACCATTAGTCCACCCAAATTGGGGTGGGAATTGCATCTTATAGTCCAAAAAATACGGTACTATTGAGTTTATAAAGTATTTTCAGAAGTCTTACATCATTTTTACCTCCAGTATTTAATATGATTTTAAAAAGTAGTAGCTGACATTCCTGGAGTCTTACAGTTACATTAAGTTACATTAAGTTATATTAAACCCACGCAGGGGGTCATCCCTGTGGTCCCCAAGGCTGCCTTGTTCCTCCATCTCATAGGTGAGGAAACTGAAGCTCAGAGGAGCTAATGACTCACCCGGTCAGTCTGTATGTGGCCTGTTTTTATTGCTTTGCATCAATACTGCCTGCCAATGGCTGAGGTTGAATCATTACCTGAGAGGCTAATCCATATCTCCATATTAGGGTTGTCTTGGGGGGAGGGGCCCTTAGCCCGAGTCACCTTGGTTTCTGTGAGCTGTGAGTTCTGCAGGGTGCTAGGTGTCATATGGGACAAAGACTTTGGTCAAATGAGATTTTGAACTGTTGAATTACATGAAACTGAAGGAGGTTTTTACTTTACCTCTTTCAGTGAAGTAAAAAAAATTACTTCTTAGGAGTCTCATGTTTTCCCAAACACACTCTGGGGGATGGTGACCTGGGTTATTCCCCCAAAGAGGGAGGCTCTTGAGACAGAGCAAGAAAGTGAGTCCCTTTGGCCTCCCTGGGTAAGTGACCCGTTCTTCTTTGTGGCCAAAAAGGTAGTTGGAAAAGTACTGACATGAAAGCAGCTTCACTTAGAAAAAGTGAATGAAAACACGGTGCTGCCCAGAGCCACACCCTGCATCTGCTGTCTCTGCCAGCTGCAGCTTCAGTCAGCCCCAGTGTTCTGGGTCACCAGTCTGCTCCAAGGTGGGCAGGCAGCTTCACAGCAAGTCGTGGGACTTGGGGGTAGATGGCCTTGGAAGCTAATCCCATCTCTGTCACCCTCCAGCCCTGTGACTTTAGATAAGTTATTTATTGTCTGTACTTCTTTCCATTTCAATATCTTATAATAGGAATAATACTTACTTTGTATGGTGTTTGTGTGGGTTAAGATTATATAACAAGGCAGCCAATATAAAGTCTGACACCAAGCAGGTGATGAATAATGGTAGCTATTCTGGCAAGCTAGAAATAGAGCCTTCGAAATAAAAGCTGATCTTTGCTATGGCTTTGGCCCTGGCACATAAAAGTTTAGTAAATATTTGCTTTGCTGGCTCCTTTTTGCCTACAAAGTACATCGGTAACACTCAGCAGTAATTTATACTGGCCACAAATCATCATGTTGTCCCTTAACCAAGAATAAAAATTAAAAAAATGAATTTCTCATACACAGAGTTGGATCATAGTGGGCATTTTTGGTATGTCCTTAGCATGGTAGGAGATTCTAAATGGTCTTAAGTGGAACATGAGAAAGTTATCCACACTTCCAGTTCTCGAGCATGGTACCATTTGTAAGCACTCCTCACCCTCGGTGACAAACCTTACCCATCCCCTCTCCCGTGGAGCCTGGTCCTACCTTCAGAGACTTCAGAGAAGGGGCCCGATCTCTCTCACAACACGCCTTCCAGCCTCTAACAGCAGCTGTCATGCTCTCCCTGTGATGATATCTGCTCCACGTGTTGATCAGCAGAACAGGACAAAGGCATCTGGGTTATTAGAGTGGTCTCCTGACTAATTATTCTGCTTTTAGTACTTAGGTCTCTCATAGCCTTCTCCACGCTGACTTCTCTGACACACGGGAGAACCACTAGCTCTTCCGGATCCCCCTCGCCCACCGAATGAGATCAAATTCCTTCGAAAGGTCTTTACAATTTAATCACAAACTGTCTTTCAAGTTACTCTCTCTGGCTCTCTCCTCCTCCTCCCCTCAGCCTTACCCGCCCATCTTTCTTCTCTAAGTATCGCATATAGGTATTTTTATGTATTAGTGTCTTGTCCAAGGTGTTTTCTTTGACAGGACTATTCTATATAATTCTCTTCTCTTGAAGGCATACTACTATCCATTCTTAAGGGTCAGATTAACTTCCACATCCTCCAACTTCTCCAGGCAGTTATTTACTTCTTACTGTGTATGACTCACAGCATATGAACACATCACTGCAGGTATAGGGCTTACAACACTCCCAATTAGTAATTTAGATCATAATCAGTGTATTCCACTAGACTGTGAGCACCTGGAAGATACGAGTAGTGACTCAACTCCTCTTTGTGCCTGCGGCATGCCTGGCTGATGCTGAATAAATGTTTGTTGGACAAATGCATGAAGGATAGAGCAGTGAAAGCATCCTTCTATTTTATGAATTGACTAACAGCCAAGGGCTGGTTGGAGTCAGGAGGGACTGGTGATTTGAGACTCTAATCTTCTGGGTGGAGTCATTAGTGTCGGGATAATTGCCTTCCAGATCTAACAATATGAGGAGAATTTGTAGGTAAAAGCATAACATGGCGGCGGGGCGTGGGGGGGGTGACTATGTTCTCTGCTCTTATCCTTGCTGACCTGGAAGAGGTGGTGGGTCTAGCCATTTATTGCCTGAAGGACCTGTGCGAGAGTGTGCATGACAAGAGTCCTGACACTTGTTAAAAACTCAGACTCCGGGCAGCCTTAGTCAGGGCTAGTAGCCCAGCCCTCTGCAAGTTTCTGATCACTAGAAGAGTAGTAACCGCCCCCCACCTTGAAAGATGGGTCAAACAATCAGAGCAGAAAGCTCAACTGACACAGAGAGAAAGGTGTAGGCTTTACTGAGCGAGGGCCAGCCTCCCTGGGTTGTGCACCTTGGATCTGCACATTGGCCTGAGGGTTTGTCCAGTGATAAGAAGAGGTCCCTTTGGAGAGACAAACTTCCCTAAGTCTCCATGGCTCTGTCTGCTCACCAGCAAGTTTCCTTAGTGGTAGAGGATGGAAAATAATAAATTGTGTCCCAGTGAAGTGATACCAGATTCCAAACTGGTGCCAGCTGCCACAAAACAAAGCAGGTTTTTCTGGGACCTGAGGGCCTCTGAGAATATCAGGACAAGGCAGTTTCACTGGAAATATGTAAATAAACTTTTGGGTATGATGAATAGGCGTGGCTTTAAGTGGTCAGGGAGGGGGATTTGTTGCCTTGGGGGTGGCTGTGCAATTTTCTTCCTTTGGGATTTTAACAGCAGGTTACATTTTTATCCATCTAGAGTTGTTCAGCTGTGAGCCATCCCGGATGCAGGGAGGGGGCGGAGGCTAGGACAGATTAATCTACCCTTAATTAAGGAAGCTGCTTTGAAGGAGGCATGAGGGGAATTACGTATGATCTATAGATATTTTTTTACCACAGGCAAGTTTTCTTTCAGTTAGCCATAGTGGAATGACTTGTTTCCAATGATGATTCAGAGTTCCTGGGGTTCGACATGCTAAAGGAGCCCCTTGATCAGTATCCAGAATAGTGTAAGTTCCGGGAGGTGAACAGATAGATATAAACCAAAAAAAGTTGTGTTAGCTCACCCTGTAGGCTAAAAACAACTTTGAAAAAGCCTGAATTAGTTAGGTTATAAACCAGTTATTAGAATAAGTAGCTGCATATATAACGTGAGGCAGCATGGTCTAGCAAATAGAACTAGAATCTAGCTTCATATCTTAGTTCTACCACTTACTCACTATGGGATCTTGGGCAACTAAGAAGAAAAATAATAGTTCCTACTTCATATGGACAGTATAAGTATTAAATGTGTTCATTCACGTAAAGTACAGTGCCTGGCATGTGGATTGTACAAAATAAAGTAAAAGTATGTTGGTTGTTTGTGTAAATATTCATATATGCTCTACCTCCAGATTTTGTGTGGCCAAGTTTTACTTGATGACACAAAGAGTATGGAAATAAATATCATCAGCCATGAGCCATGATGAGGTCATTTGTTAAATTATATAAACAGAATAATTGGTATATATTTGTTTACCACATTCAGCTTCTTCTGATGGATTTTGGAGGTTTACCCTGTTCCATTCCTTCCCTTCTTGCCTTGCGTCCTTTGGTCTAATTGAGCTGTCATTTTGGGGAGGCGTCCTGCTCTTCTCTTTCTTTAGTCCTTGTTCAGTTGTCTACTTTCTCTTGAAGTCCCTCACTCCCTCAACATGCTTCTCTGCTTGCTAGAACCTTGCCTTTCCTTTGAGATTCCCTCCCATCCACCTTCTTCCTAGATTTCTAGTCATCTTTCATGTCTTTTAGGATACTTAATTCTTTTAATATTGTTTTACAGTTCATTTGTGCATTTGTCTAATTTTTCCTATCATAACAGCTTGAAAACATTTATTGAACCAAACTAAAGTCAGTCTTACAATGTAATGTTTGCTGTAAAGAACTTCTATTCTTGGGATGTCATGGTTGAGTAGAACCACCTGTTTTCCTGATGGCAGGCAATACTAGGGAGGGTGAACAAAAGTTTTATTCTCATATTTTGGTCAGTGTATTTTAACATGGACGTCGACCACATAGGAGACAGTGTCCGAGGGGAAACACGGGGTCTATCTCTAAATGAAGAGGTGTAAAAACTGGGATCATGTAGCCTGGGTGCAGACGGTTCTCATCACCCTCAAATATTTGAAGAGTTGTCATGGCGATGAGGAGGAGTTGGCTCTGAAATCCTTCTGAGGACAAAACTAGGACCAGTGGGTAAAAATTATCAGGAGGCATATCTCAGCCTAAAATCACAACATTCCAATGACTGTTCTCTTGATCAGTCGAAGCAGCTGCCTTAAAGAGTGGTAAGCTCTCCCAGTGGAGGCTTTGGAACACAGGCTGGGTAATCTCCTGGCTGTGGGAGGATTGGGTGGGAGGTTGGGCCTCAGGACCTCCAAGGCCCCTTCCACGGATAAGATAAATTGAGTTTATGGAAATCTGTGAGCAAAGGCTGGTAGGGGAAATACCCTGCATTGTACTCCATTTTGGATGGTGGCTGAGTTAGGGATAAAGAAAGTCAATGGCTTATTTCTTTGCCTTTCCCAAAGAAAGGACTACAAGCTTTCATTTGGGGATTTTATAAAATCTATTTAGTTTGATCTTCTTGTCTTGTGGCTTATATGCAACGAGGCAGTAGCTGGGTTTCCTATTTTGTGACAGGCTAAACTGTTGCCACAAACTCTTTCCTATGAATCTTATTTTGAGTTTATATGTATAAGTTGTACTTGATAGCAGGGCTATATTTCTCTGCCTTGATAATTAGTGCAAAGATGCTTATGCTCTGGCTGTTGGGGAGGCCAGAATAATTTGTAATCTTGTGCTAACCTGCATTTCCTCAGTGACTTGAAGAGTTTTCACATACTGTCCACACTCCCGTGGATAATGACATTGTTAGCTTGCTCCCATGCTGTTAACATATTCATGTGTATTCTGTTCAGGAGCAAAAAAAAAAAAAAAAAAGTGCAGTGTGTTGGCTAGAGTGGTCCCTCATTTCCTCCTCCCTCTTTTCTCCCAGACAGAACAAAGTCTTTTCTGCCACTCATAATGACCATGTTTGCATTTTCAAAGTAATTAAAGTGGATTTTTGGGTGATTTTTCTATACTGCTTGTGGTTTATCGTCACACCATCAGATGCAAGCTTACATTTATACCTCGTGTTGTCTAAATCATTTCTATCAAAGCCTTCTTGTGTCCCTATGATAACCTTACCACTAGGAAATCTGTACTAGACATTGTCTCATTTACCAGATTATCGGAAAAGCGGAAAGAAATTTCTGATTCTGATTTAAAAGAAAACAATGTCCCAACTTTACCCTCAATGCTGCACTTTCTCTAGGCGTCCTCTTGAGTTCAAAACAGTAATGATTCATCTGGAGATTCTGGGTGTTTCGGGCAGAAGGAAACAGGAGTTGGGTTTAATTAAATTTAAACACAACATAAACCCTCTTTTGGGGGAGGGCTGTGCCCTTGCCTTTCACCTGCAGCAGCGGCCGCAGGGCGGAGTAGGTGCCCGGCTGTAACTCGAGAAAAGCTTTGTTGCTAGCAGTGTTTTGACTTAATTAAACTGAAGGACCCCAATGGAATGCAGTTACTTTAGGTGACAATGGGGGATAGTATATATTAATAATGTCTCTATTAATTTATAGAGAAGTTATTCTTCTTAAAATAATTTAGAAGTTATTCTTCTTAAAATAATTATTAAACTTTACAAAAAAAGAGCCCTGAACAAACAAAATCACTTCAAGCTCTAATCTCGAAGGGGAAGCTAAGGGAAGGATAAAGAGCTTTTCGTAATTACTCACCTATTACAATAGCTTTCTCTTCTCTGCTCTTACTGAAAGTATTTGTCCTTGTCTCAAATTCACTAACAGCAGAAAAAGGAAGAGAGGACTTTTTTTTTTTATGTTCTGTTCAAACCAGTGGACAAAAGTTGCTGTGAAAAAATACTCAATTTTCTAGTTCTTCCTTAGGTTCAGGAGGTGGCCATATACGTGTGTAACACATTTCTTCTCTCTGCTCTTACATTTTGTGCTGTTCTCCGTGTTTCAGTTTGAAGGTGATTCATTTCACATACCACCAGATAGAGCCAAGAGAGGACTCATTTCCCCAGGAGGTCTCCAGCTCTCAGGATATTACTATAGAAACAGCCTGTCAGCACTGACATGCTCACACATCAGAACTTGTTTGTATAAAAAAATGAACTACATAAAATCACCCTGATTGCACTTGTTCCCCTCCTCCAACTAACTGAGCCATTGTCCGGTTTGGATTTTGGTTTTTTTCTCACAATTATTTATTCCACTAAATTAAAATCAGTAGGTTTCTTCTTGCTTATACGTTACATCTGCATCCAGTCCTATTGCTACCTGCGCAGAGTATCTTGAGCGTCTTGCTCAGCCTCTGCAGTGTGATCGGAAGTGTCATTCGATTTTATCAGTGTTGCATCATGTTACCTGAACTTCACTGAGATTTTTATGAGCAAAGTTGGAAGCTCAGCATCACCATCTTTGATCCACACGGGTTAGGCCCTCCTTCACTTGGTGGCAGGGAGGCGTTTGGGAGGACATGCTGTCACCCTAGAATAAAATCCATATGCTTTAGACACTCTCAGCTTATATTAAGCTTAGATTTATGTGCTTACTAAATCATCACAGCTTTCCAAGATCAGGGTAGTTTTAATATCCCTCAGTGAGGGAAAAATTCAGACTAAAACTTAAAAAATAAAGGATAGAGCAGAAAGAAGTAGGGGAATTATATAGGGGAATTGTATAGTCTAGTTTTCAAAATCAAAGATGTTTATTACTTTGAAAGGATAATGGCATTATTACTCATTTACTGGTTTTGTACATATATACATACATATGTATGTAGATACACACACACACATATATATATCTCCTCACCTGAGGACATGCTCATTGATTTTAGAGAGAGAAGAAGGTGGGGAGATAGAGAGGGAGAGAAACATCAGTTGGTTGCCTCGTATAGTATAACCAGGGACCAAACCTGCAACCTAGGCAGGTGCCTCAACTGGGAATCAAACCCCTCAATCTTTCAGTTTATAGGATGAAGCTCCAACCAACTGAGCCACTCAGGCCAGGGCTGGAATGTATGTGTGTGTGTGTGTGTGTGTGTGTGTGTGTTTACCAATAATTTCTCTTAACCTTTTTAGCTTGGTACTGCATTTTTGGTAATGGAATATTCTGCCTGTGAGAGCCAGGCTATTGGGAGAGTGTACAGAAATAGAAAGAGGAGATTTCAGGAGGGAATGCTTCCCCCTGGAATTACCGGCATAATTCATAACGCCACAGCTCTCTGTGTGTCATTGACACAGCAGCGCACACATAAATATGTTATGCATGATATTTACACTTTAATTACTCCAATAATTGTTTAGTGAAGGTCAACTCAACACAGGTGAAAGAGAATTTTTCTGACCCTCATTTTTAAAGCCACATCATCTGCTAGGAAGTTGACACCCTCCAGCCCTCATTTACTCCATTTATCCTACGATTATTTGCCAAGAGAAACTGTCACCGATTGCCAAGTGTCACCTCTGTAGTCACAGTCTGAATTCCTGTTCTCGGTTGGGGTGCAGGGTTTCAAGGGAACAGGATGTCAAGGTTAAGACTTTTCATTCTTTATAGGGTTTGGACACCATGTCGGTAAAAGTAATAATATTAGACAAAGGCATAAAGAATGGCTCAGGGAGTATCAGGGAGAACAGATGAGACCAAGAGGGGAAGTTTCAGGACTGATGCAGAAGAGGTTCTAAATGCCATAGTGGGGATGAGCAAAGGCATGGGGTGGGGGCAGGTGGGGGAGCAAAGCCAATACAGAGCCACAGAGGTTTAATTAGCCTGAGAACTTAGCTCCATTACTCTCTAAGTGAGAATCAGGTTATAAATGGAGATGTCTGTGGCATTTGTCTCCGGGGGCTCTCCAGCTGCCGGTTCTATGCTCTCTCCTTCTGTTTGGCAGCCTATGAGCTCTGTCAGCTCTGTTTTCACACTGTTTTTGTTGCACTATTTGTGAGTGTTCTATACTTCAGTTACGCTCTTCTTTCACAGCTTCTCGTTTTCTTTATTTTATCTCATTTCAAAATATCAGATTAAAATTGTCAGTTGCTTTATGACTGTATACATGTACAGTCACACACACACACACACTTGTTTTGGTGTGTGGTAACTGTGTTAAGTGTGTGACTGGGACCATTTTCCCTTTTTTCATAGATTTGCATGGAGCGCCATACGATCTTTCGTCACTTGTGGCAAAACATGATGAGCTTTCCTGTGCTTTGAAAAGTTCCTTTGTGGAGGGCAGGAGTGGGCCAGGAAAGTTTTCCCAGCCTCCTGGCCGTTGCCAGGCATTAAAAAAGATAGCCTCTTTGTGAAGTCACCTCGGTTCCTTTTTCATGAATAGCAGAAATTTCTGTCTCCTTCATCCCCAGCACGCCTGTTCTCTCGCATTCCATTCCTAGGGGTTTATCTCAGGGTGCATTTTACTCATCTGGAAGGGATTTAGTGGAAGATTCTGAGAGCTTTGAGTGAGATGGTTGAAATCACCCCCTTCCTGTCTCACCTCCCATCTTCCCACAGCCCCTCCTGGGGTCCCAAGGCCCCTGCTCACACTCCCCAGCGACAGCCTGCGGAGCCCGGCAGGTTAGGGTGGAGTTTCCGATCCCCTTCAGAGTATGACTGCTCCCTCTGGGTGTGACCCCTGGCGGGCGGCCTCAGGGCGCCCCTGCTCACTACTGTCCGATCTCCACCGCCGCCGCTGCCTTCCCAACACCAACCACGGACCATGCAGGGCCAGACGGCTGGGGAAGGGGAAAAGGGGGGGAGAAAGACCCCCGACCCCATTTGTTTGCGGAAGATTCCTTTGCATAGATATTCTCCTCCCTCTCTCCCTCCTTCCCACCGCCTTGCCCACCCCTTTTGTTATATTACTCTGTTTTGTGAGGGGATTTGTAATTATGTGAGCAATGTATGTTAACTAAATTTATTGTGGTAATCACTTCATGACATATACATACATCAAACTATTATGTTGTACACCTTAAACTAATACATTGTTATACATCAACTGTATCTCAATAAAAGTGAGAAATTTAAAAACAGAAAGATTGAAATATAAAATGTAAATTCTATTGCCTACATAGATGATCAAGTTAATATTGCCTTAATACCTTTAAAGTAGAACATAAGGAATACAGTCAATGATATTGTAATAACTGTGTATGGGTGTCAGGTGGATACCAGACTTATTGGGAGGGTCACTTCATAAGTTGTATAAATGTCTATCCACTGTACTGTACACCTGAAACTGATATGCTATTGGATGTCAATTGTAACTGACATACAAAGTTCAGAAAAAATAAATTGTGTCTTAACATGTTCGAAATAAATGTATGTATAAGAAAAGTTTAGTAATTTATTACATTTTTATAAAATTGAGCTTATCTCATGGTATACCAACATAATTTTATAAATATCATTAATTTTTTATATTAACAATAGTTTTAACAACATATATAATTGAGCAGGGCTTCAAAAGTATTTGAAACTAAAGGCAAAGGAATGTAGCAGGTAAATAAAGTGGTAAATTTATTAGCATGAGGTGAAGTCTTGTCATCCAGAAAATGTTGCTATGTATGGGATGAGTCTAACCCATATAATATTGTTGGGAAATTATTGTCACTTTGAAATGTTTTTTCTTTCCCTTCAATTTTTCTGGCAAGCAAAACACTCTTCAGAAGTTCACTATCATTAAGGGAAAATGTGTTTCTGACCTTTTTCCCCCTGAGTCAAGAGGAGCTTATGTGTTCCTCTTTGACAGTCTCTGCCCTTGAAGCCGACTTGTAGCCCCAATGGCCTCACATCTGAGTTTTTCTAAGGTAGACTTTTCCCCCCATTTCTACACACATGCAATCCTTTAAAAAAATATCAAGAGTCTTTTTCATTTCATTACCGCTTTACTACATATAAGCAAACTCTTATCAGTAGCATTGCTATAACACTTTGTTTATTTTTCCTCCAGATTCTACCATCAAGTTACAAACCCAGAGTGGTGAGTCTTTACCTTTATTCTGGAATAATTTAGTCGATACATTGACTGTGATATCTCTAACTTTTACTGTTTAATAGGGAAGTTTGGTTGGCATCATCTTAGTGCACAAAAAGTGATGCTCGTAGCTAGTGGCCCTATTATTATCTGTCTATAAAATGATGTTAATAGTAATTTCATCATCACCATCTTTGTAATTTCAGTAATTTCAAAGTTACTGAAACAATACACTCTTTTAAGTGTATTGTTTTAAAGATTACCTTTAAAGTCCTTCTTGTATTTTTAGCTGTACATTATTTTTGTTTTGGTAGGCAAATATGAAAAAGATCATTTTTCCTCCTGATTTAAAGAGGATAACTTCTTTAAAAAGACATGTGTAATGACAAAGCAGTTGGAATCCAGCGCCGTCTCGGACTTAAGGGAAGGAAAGCCATTCTAACGGGTTTTGCAAAGTAAAGAGCATTTTCAAACAGACACGCCAAATTAATTCTGGAGTGGAAATTAGCCATTAGAAAAAACCTAAACATTCAATATTGCCCTTTAGAAATATGATAAAACCTTAAGTTAAAATGAGCGGAGGGATCAGAAGTCCAACTTTTCTCTTAAAAAAATGGGGATATTCAGAACTCTTCTCTAATGAATGGAGATATTTAATTTTTTAAATATAATTAAAGAGAATCTCATGAGCCTTGCTTATAGTTGGCAAATAAAGAAATGCATCAGCCCTGGCTGGTGTAGCTCAGTGGATTGAGTGCGGGCTGCAAACCCAAGGGTCGCCAGTTCGATTCCCAGTCAGGGCACATACCTGGGTTGCAAGCCAGGTCCTCCCAGTGGGGGCCATGTGAGAGGCAACCACACACTGATGTTTCTGTCCCTTTCTCCCTCCCTTCCTCTATTTCTCTAAAAATAAAAAAAATTAAAAAAAAAGAAATGCATCGGATTGTTTGCCAAATCTATTAGCTATTCATATTTTTTTGCAGGAACACTAATGGAGTGGAGTGGTTACTTCCAATTCAGTTGGCCTGACCTCTCAAAGCTTCAGGACCCTCCCCTTAGGAACTTGGATGAACCAAATTTTAACTTCCAACTTGCAACCAGGGGTAAAAGCTAAAACTTTCCTCGTGAATGTGCTTGTAATGTCTTTTCCAAGAGTTGTAGGCACAGTCGTTTGTGTCTGTCCTCAGACCTTTGGGTACCTGTATAGGTACATTACTTTCTAGTGATATAATATCACTGCCTGGAGGCATTTTGAGCTTTGGATTCTAAAAGAGACCACATATAATTTGTAGTTTAGACGGGGTGGGAGTTCGGATATGGCCAAATGGAAGTGAAATAAAAAAGGAAGAAGGCAAAGGTGTAGAATGGTATGGACAACACCATTTTAATAATTATTTTTATGTAAACTCTCAATTTCTCCCCCCAAAACGGACTCCTCTCTTCCCATCCCCCCACCGATGGGCCCTGGCCCACTAACAGCAGGCATTTGGTTCCTCAGGCCCCAGACTTTGGAGTCATCACTGATTCTTCTTTCTTTCGCATCCCACCCCCCATCCACAAGCAACTTCTCTTGCTGGTGCATCACAAGTTTGGCCTTTTCTCACCACTTCCATCCCCATCACCCCAGTCCCCATAATCTTTTTCATCAGGACTATTACAAAGGCCTCCCGCGGGTACTCCCTGTCTCTGCTCTTGCCCTTTTCCTTTCTTTTTGTGCCACTTGGCAGCCAGAGTGATCTTCTTAAAATGGAAATCAGATGATTTCGTTTCCCTACTCAACCCACCACCACCCCACGTTTGCTCAGAGGCTCCATCCACATCAGTGGTTTTCAAACACGTCTGCACATTAGAATCACCTGGGGAGTATTGAAAAACTGCTTCTTGGGCACCATTTTGATGAGATATGTGTGATTTTTAAAAGTTTCAGAGGCACAGTGACAGCTGGGAGTCCTCTGGATACCCCTCCAACTCCCCAACTCTCACCTTCACTCCCTATGACCCACCACACTGACTTGCTTATTACTCCTCAAGCTTGTCCAAAATACTCAAAACTTAAGGCCTTTGCACCTGCTCTTCTTCGCTTCTGCTAGCCACGTGGCTCATTCCCTCACTCCATTCAGATCTCAACTCAATTGTCACCTCCTCAAAGAGTCCTGTCTGACCAGCCCATCTAAAATAGCTGAACAGTCCTTATCTTGGTCTATTTTATTGTCTTCTTAATTTTTCATCAGGGAAGTTTCAATATTATATCACAACCACTTGTTTATTGATGTTTTCCTTTTGTCCCATCATGAGAATTATAATATCCAGGAGGCCAGGAAATTTGTCCGCTGCTACATTTCAAGTGTGTGAAACAGTCACTGGCACATAGACGTCGTAGGGGCTTAATAAATATTTATTAGTTTTAAATTTATGTTTTACTATTTTGGGGCAGTGGTAGAAAGGATGCCACTGTCAAAGATCTTGTGGCTTCAAAATTCGGTTTTGCGTCCTACCATGTTTTGTTTGCTTGCTTGCTTGTTAGTTTCAGTTTGACTTTGCAATTTTCCTGCTAGTGCTCAGCTGTGAGGCCTCGTGGGCAGGTGCCTGTAACATACTCTGGGGCCTGGTCTCAGGATCCCCCGAGGCGTGGCAGGTGGGGTGGGAGGTGGGTCAGGTTTGGGCTTAGCAGGAAATCAGCCTGGGCTCAAGGGCCAGAGGGAAAGCTGTGGCTTCCTTAGTTCCCTTCCACCCCGCACCCATGCAGGAGTCTGCACCTAGATGTGTTTAATTAGAAGCCTGTCCCTCAGGCCACAGCAAAGAAGGTAAGCTAATAGGCCTCTTTCACAGAAAGACTGTGTGTCTTAGTTGGCTACCTTTCCGCTGTGGGGGGTGGGGGAGTTGATGAAGAACTCTTTGTTTATTCCGGTCCCGTGGGACCTGTTAACCTAAGCCCCCACAACACGGCTAGACGGTCACGTGGGGCGTCCGAAGGTGGCTGCAAAAATTAGGGCTTTAGAAATGTGTGCAAACTCCTTTCTTGAAGTTACCTGAGATCTGGAGTGAGGCACTAATGGAGTACGAAGATAGGGCCTGCTCGCCTCTGCAGTCTCTGGAGTGCATTTCAGTAGGGCCTCTCCCCATGTGTTAAATTGGCAGCCTGCCCCTCCGCTTGAAGCTTTAAGATAACCAAACAGGCCTCCTTCACAGAAAGATTGGGGGTGCATTTCAGTCTGCTCTTTCTGTGTTGTGCACTTGGAGTAGCTGGTGAAGAAGAACTGTTTCTCCATTTGTTACAGCCCTAGGGGATCTGCGAATATCAGCCCTGCTGACCCTCAGAACCAGGCAGTCAAGGTCGCATTCCCTGCGTGGCAGCCACAGAAATCCGGGCACCAGCTGTGTGCATAAGCTCCTTGCTGGGAGATCTGGTGACCTGTAGCAAGGCGGGGGGAGAGTGCAAAGGTGGTGCCCTGTGGCCTGCGAGGTCTAGGCAGAGTATTTTAGTAGGGTCTCAGATGTGTGTTAATTTAGATTCCTGCCTCTCAGACTGATGCTTAAGAGAAATAAATAGGTCTCTGTCACAGACTGGGGCATTTCAATCAGCTTCCTCTGTGGCCGGTCCTAGGGTACAGCCATGTGGGGTCCTCATGAATCTTAAGAACTGTTTCTCCCTTCACTATAGCCTTGTGGGTCGTGTGGACACAAGCCCATTGCTTTTCAAAGCCAGGTGCTCTGGGGGTTTGTTTCTCAGTTGCCAAGACAATTGATTTGCCAGATGTGGGGGTCAAACCCTCCATTCCTTAGGGAGAAGCTAACAGTTCTGGGTTCCCTCCTGATTATGGGTTGCCATACCAGGAACGAGTTTATGGTGAGATTGTGTCTCATCTTCTCCTACTCATTTTGATGTGGATTTTTCTCATTTATTGAATATGTAGGAGTTACTCATCTAGTGTCTGGGTTTCTCACAGAGGAAACTCCCATTTGTAGCAGTAGATTTGGTGTGTCTGTGGGAAGAGGTGAGTTCGGGATCCTCCAAAGTTGCCATTTGGAACCCACTCATTAATTGCAGTTTAATTTCATGAATACTAGACACTTGTTATGTGGTAGACATTGTAGGGTGTTCTTCAAGGCAGGGGATTAGAATCCAGACTACAGTACGTGCTACAGATAATGTGGGAACATAAAGATAGTCACACTGATATATCTTCAGGAAGTTCCTAATACATAATTTAATTGATACAGAACATGCAGTAGATCAGTTAGTTCAACATCTGTTTGCAACTTTGTATCTTTCTTGGCTGCAAAAGCTAGAAGGCTAATTATGTTTTCTAAAGTTTTACAGTTAGGCTTTTGGATGCTGTTTAAATTCTGTCAATCAAATGCATATCTAGGAGACAACAATTCAGATATGAGTTATTCTGTTTAACATGTATCACTGTTAAACAAACAGTGATACAGTTAAACAAACAGTGATACATGAACTATCCACATTGCTGGAGTGGATCGAATAGGTATTATTTACATGGCTCTGAACTCAGCAGTCCCTGTAGCCACTTTTCAATCCCAAATCGCTGTTTATCATTTCTGGAAGGCTATGAACTACTTCCCTACTCCCCTTGGGCGCCATTGCCCTACCTTTTTAAAGCACTTTTTGTTGGCCATATCATTCTAGGTAGCCGTGCCCACTCTTAGCTGCCTCCTGTGTTTTATAGATGGGGCTCCACTGTCTTTTCATTGGCGTGTTTCCAATGAGAACTTTGCTCTCATCTTCATCTCTGTAAATAATGTCTTTTTTTCCCTCTGTCTGCTTTTAAGGTTTTCTTTTTATCATTAATTTAGAACAATTTGCTGCTGATGTCCTTTGGTGTAGTTTTCTTCAAGTTTTTTGTGCTCGGCTTTCATTGATTTTTTTTGCTACTGTGGGTTTATAGTTTTTATAAATTTTGGAAAAATTTGAGCCACTATTCCTTCAAATATTCTCTTCCTCCCTTGAAATTATGCCTAGAACTCACCAATGATTTTTTTAATTGTTATATAAATTTCTCTTTGTATTTTATCTTCGATATTTTGGAAATACCTGACACTCCTGCCCTGGCTGGTGTGGCTCAGTTGGTTGGAGCGTCATCCCGTAACCGAAAGGTTGCAGGTTCAATTCCTGGTCAAGCCACATGCCTAGGCTGTGGCTTTGTTCCCAATGCATATGGGAGGCAACTGATGGATGCTTCTCTCTCACATTGATGCTTCTCTCTCTGTCTTCCTCTCCCCCTCTCTCTAAAAAGCAATGAAAAAAAATATCTTCAGGTGAGGATTCAAAAATAAATAAATAAAATATCTAATCTTCCTTTAGTCCAGGGCTGTCCAACTCATTTTCGCCAGGCGCTAAGCTCTCATCAGCCTCGTGGTTGCCTTCAAAGGGCTGAATGGAATGTTAGGACTGTAAAAATGTAACTACCCTGAACAGTTAAGTGAGAGCTCAGCGCTGCCGCTGGGCAGGAACGAGGTGCTGGGCCAGGTGAAACAAGGTGGAGGGCTGACTCGGCCTGCGGGCCTTGTGTCTGCCACCTGTGCTTTAGGCCTATCTAGTGTGTTTTTCATCTCACATATGATAGGAATTATAAAATGGGCCCCCAGGAGATTTTGCCCTAATCCTCAGAACTGGGAATATGACGAAATACCACATTCCCAATTATGTAATGTTACATGGCAAAAGGAATTTTTCACATGTAGTCCAGGTTATTAGTCAGTCGACTTTGAGTTAATCAAAAGAGAGACCAGCCCCCATGGTGGGTCTATGTAATGTATAAGCCTTTGAAACAAGTGGTTTTCCTCAGGGTGCTATCAGAGGAGGAAGCCAGAGATTTGAAGCACACGAAGGATTCTCTGCACTGTTGCTGACTTGAAGGTAGAAGGGGGCACATAAAAAAATCCTGAGAGTTGCCTCTAGTTTCCCTGAGTGACCCTGGGTAGACAGTTAGCAAGGAAGCGGGGCCTCAGCCCTTCAGGTAACTGAGTTTTGTTAATTACCTGAGTGAACTTGGGAACGAATTCTTTCTCAGAGCCTCCAGATGAGAACCCAGACCAGCCAATGCCATGATTTCAGCCATTTGAGGCTGCAGTCACAGACCCCAGCCAAGGCCTCCTGGACTTCTGACTGACAGAACGGTGCACCAACAAATGAGCGCTCTTCTTCTAAGATATCAGACTTTTTATAGTTTGTTCACTAGCAACAGAAGAGTAACATAGTACACCTCATAATTTTTATCTCTAGAAGTTTAATTGGGGGTCATCTTTTATATTTTCCGTATCTCTACTTTTTAAGCATAAATGATGCTATTATAAAGCCATTTAATATTCTTGTCTATTAATTCTAATATTTGTGTCAGTTCTGGGTCATTTTCATTTGCTTGATTTATCTAGTACTCACTGTGGATGACATTCTTTTGTTTCTTTTTCATGCCTTCAAAATTTTGATTAGATGCCAGACATAATGAATTGTACCTTTACGGATGCTGGATAGTCTTGTTTTCCTGTGAATATTCTTGAGCTTTGTTCTGGGGGTACAGTTAAGATACTTGGTAGCAGTTTGATCCTTTCATATTTTTAGGCAGCACTAGAATTTTGTTTATTGCTAATATTTTCCACTCTGAGGCAGTACCCTTCTAAGTACTCTGTTGTTGCCTTGTGAATTACGAGATTTAGCAGTCTGGTTGGTAGAAATAGGCACCGTTCCTAGTCCTGCATGAGTGCTGGCTACCATTCCAGCTAATTCTTCCATGTGGTTCTTTTTCTGGTAGTTTTCACACATGTGGGAGCTGTGCTGTGCTCAGACTGTGAGCTTTTAGATTTCTCTGTGAAGCTCCCTACTCTCTGGCGTTTTTATTCTCCAAACTCTAGCCTTCTTTATCTTCCCGGACTCCTGACTCTCGCTCTCAAACTCATGAAGTCTGCTAGGCTCCACTCAGATTCATTTTCCCTGCGCCTTAGCCTAGAAGTTCTCTCAAGACAGTAAATTGAGCAATCATTGCACTTACCTCACTTGTTTGTTATCTGTCACGGTTTACTGGCTTTCAGAGTCTGAGGTTCAGTGTCTTGAAAACTCATTTCTTATATTTTCTACAGTTCTTTTTAGTGTTGTTTCAGTATCCATCAGAAATCCATTTCTTCCATATCCAGAAGTCGATTACAGATCTTTTACCATATAACAGTATGTTGAGATACACTGCTCATACCTAGGAAACATTTTATATTCTATATATATACATATAGTATGTATGAGAGGGGACTAAAAAAAAGGAATTATTTTCTGGAGGGCCGGCTCCTTGGGGTACAGACTAACCCCACTAGTGAGTATTGTAGGAACCCATCTGTAACAGTGTACCAGCTGGTGGTGTGGTGAGAGGCTGCATTCAGCTTCAGTGACTCTGTTCTGAAGACTCCTTCAGCGTGTTTGCTCATTACATGATGCATGATTTATGATCACACCTGCCCACACCAGGCCAAGTGTTCAGCAGTTTCTGACCCAAAATAGCTTGACCCCTGTACCATGCTCTTTGTATTCAGCCAATCTTTCCCCAGAGGCTTTTTTGTTTGTTTGTTTCTTTGGATGAAGAAAGTCCTCCAAGGGAAACATGTTTGCCAAGTGGGAGAGGTGAAACAAACAAGAAGGCCGAAGCACTAAAAGGCATCAAAATTAACAAGTTAGAAACTGTTTTAAGCAGTGGGGAAAGAGTCTCAACAGGTGTATTGCATCAAACGGATGGGCGTACTTTGAAGGTGACTGAAGTTTAAACATGTGAGAATAAATAAATATTTTTTTATAAATAAATTCTGGTTTTTTTGGTGGTTCCCCCTCATATGGTAAGGCATAAATCAATGTGTGACATGCTTTGCACACATATTTATTTATGAAATCATTTCTTGCTGTTTTAATATCAAATAGAAACAGACAATTATTTGAATCAGGAGAAAGGGGTCATTAGAAGACAGCAGAGAGGAAGGCAGGTCGTGAGGACGTGTGGGGTTGGTGTCAGAGGGTACGGCCGGAACAGAATCAGGAGGAGGGAGGAGGGGATATTGTAACTAAGACCCAGCGAGGTGGTCGTGTGGGAGGAGGAATAGAAGTACAGATGGAGGAGGAAACGGTCGTCTTTGGGGGCCGTCCCTTATGTGATGAGTGTTTTCTTCATGCAGAGGGGAGGTGAGGTTTTCGTTTTCTCTCTAGTTTTTTGTGTCCCTGCACTGCACCTCTTTCCTACATGTATCCACGGGCACGTAGCCCTAAATAGAGGCTATGATAAATGAGGACAGGCAGGTATCCCTTCAGTAAGTAATTTTGATTTATTATCTACGTTCAACTCAAGGCACTGAGCTGTAAGAAAAGATGCCACTTTTAACAAGGCAGATGCTGTTCTTTGTCCCAAGGATGGCAGAGTCCAGCAAGGGAGACAGATAATAAGCTGTAACAATAGCTTGTTGCTAAGGTAGCAAACAGGTTGCTGGGAAAGCCATAGAATGCTGCCCGTCCCAGAGGTGGGGTAGGGTGCTCAAGGAAAGCATCTCAGAGGGGAGATTTGAAGGATGGAGAATTGGCCAAAGAAAGGGGGAGACAGAGCTGACAGAGGCAGTATAAGTCTGGCGTCAATGAGAATGGTTTTGTAGAACGGCAAAGCTCAGAATAGCTGCAGCGTGGTGTACAGGAAGGAAGCAAGGGAGTTTATTGGGAAGTTTAAGAAATTTGGGGGTAGATTTGGCACTTTACAGATGTTGGCGTCAGTGGTGCCTAGGGACTGAAAAGCACCTCTCCCTAGGGATTCTTGGTCAGTTGCTTCAAGGCAGCTGAGTGTGCTGAGAGCTTGTCTCTTGATCCACAGTCATAACTGAGTGAGATGGAATAGCAGCCAAGGTATAGCAAGGGGGGCTATATCATAGTGACTCACATTTTGGTGTTTTAGAATGTAAACTAAGCAATTTTTTAATCGTCCAAGTATATAGAGTTCAAAGAACAGGCTAAATTACCTTCTTCGATCACTTAAGCAGTTATAAATCACCGATACAATATTTGAAGTGCTTTGTGTTATTTACAGAAGGCTGATAACTTTTCATCTGCATAACATCTCATAATAGTTTATTTAAAATGATGCACAATGTAGAAGGCAACGTATCATTTAAATTGAAGGAAAGCCGCTCACCTTCCCCAGCCTTGTGTTTTACTAGAATACTTTTTATTGTAAACTAGCACATTCTTTAGGAGAATTTGTATATACATTTTTGTATTAATTTTCCCAAGATAAGATGAGGGGAAGGAAATGCTGTTCTAAGTTCTCCATCCTTGGTGGTCAGATCTGGACAACACAAGGGCAGCATTGGAGTAATGGTCTTGAGCATCCGTCGAGGCTTAACTCCCAGTTCTGCAACTTGACCCGTACATGCTGATTAGGCTACTTAAACTCTCTGAACATCTGAGCATTGCTTTTCCCACCTGTGATGTAGGTATCTCAATAATACTTTTAATATTGAATTGAGAATTAATTTATCTCATGCTACTATTAGGCCCATATTAAAGGCTCAATAAATAAGGGCTATTACAAGGGCTCTTAGAAGAGTACAGTTAAATTCTTTGATTCCTGATGAGATTATTTCTTAAAATACTAATATACAGGGCATTTTGCATATATTTTCAGGAGTCTCGCCCTGAAGCTCTTTCATAATTAAGAGCAGATGAGAGGGGTTGAGATCCTATGTACAAGGGGAAGGATTGGCTAGATAAGTGCAAGAGAGTTGATACATATGAAAAATCGAGCCCTGGCTGGTGTAGCCAGGCACGCCCAACACAAAAACGGTTCGTCTGCAGGGCAAAGCCTCGTGCGGCATCCTGCCACCCGCAGAAAGAAAACCCAAAAAAAAAAATCGTTAACTTTGATAATAGGAGGTCATGGAATTCTTTGCTGTTTGCATCTGCTTTCTCATTGAAATAAGAAGCAAAGCCATTGGTTGTGAATGAAGAAGAAAAGAGTGATGGAAGTCTAAGGAGAAAACAGGAATAATTGTCTGGCAGAGTGAGAAAATGAATTGCCTAGGGAAATACAGCAGGATGGCTAGGCAGCACGGAGGGCCCACTGCGGTTTGAGATCACAGATTTGCAGTGAGACCAGACAACTGCTTGAGCACAAAAGCAGAGTAAAATGATAGATGACTGTAATGAGGGTTGAGAATTTCCGAATGAATACCATGGATGGAAGCAAAGGAATTGTGGTATAAGATGTTTCCCATGACTTCACCTACCCATCACAGCCTTTGTATGGAGAATCATGGGTCATGAGGTAACATGTAGACCCTCTGTTAGCAGAAGTGGTGGGAGATCCATCACGGGAGAGGTAAGAGTGCCCTCACTTTCCCATACCTCCCCCCTCCTCTCTTCCTTATCAGGAGCTAGAGGACTCCGAATCTTCCTCCTCTAATGGCTTTGGGGGAGGAGGTACCCTTCTCAGATGGGGCCGGGAGGAAAACAGTCTAAAACAGGCAGATGCTCGTTCCTCCTTCCACTTATTAGTATCTTAGGCACCTATTACTTATGCCAATTCCATCTTAGGTTACTAAATTTCTGACAACGGAGTGTTGTTTTGGATTATCAAAGTATTTGTTGATAATCAAAGTATTTATGCATTTCATAAAACATTTTCTAAAAAAAAAACCTACTTAATGTATAAAAAGTCATGTTCACAGCGAATTTCCATGACTTCAAGGGGGAAATGTATTCCTATTTCACTTGCTTTAAATAGTGGGAAAATAAAAACAAATGAAGTTTAAGGGGTGTAACTTTCCTCACTCTTTTTGGAAAAGTGTACTCCATTTCTCTACATATTTGACTTCAATGGTAGCATTTTATTTTCTCCATCTTATTTTTACTAAGCCTTTGAGAGTAGGAGTCACTAGCACTTTCCTTTCCATTACTGCCCGAATTTGCACTCTGATGAAACATGGCCCAGGAAAGCCATGGAACAGCAGGAGGCCAGCAGTTTCTGCCTGTCCCACCTACCTCCATAGAATCTGGGTTTCTCCCTTCAAGACTGGATTCTGGGGTTAGTCCCCTTTCCCTTCTTATACACAGCCCTCTGTCGAGAGAAAGCTATTTTATGAGCTGGTGTGGAGATCCAGGGCGTACCCTATTCAGGCAGGAAATTAAAATGTGCTTCTTTTTACCTACTGCAGAGCGGCAACAAGAGATGCCAGTGGGAACACATAGGCTTTCCAAGTCAGCTAGGCCTGAGCTGGAGTAATGATTTATTGCAGGTTGCAATAATTTTCCTGTCTTACATATAATTAAAGCTTTTAGTTTTTCCTTCATGTTCTTCTCCTCTTCTAGGATGTATATGACAAATGCATCCAAATCAAACCAGTTTCAGCCATAAGGATTTTATTGGTCTGTGAACTTGGAAGTCCTAGAAAGGACAGCTTCTCTGTGACCAAATCTCACGACTCTTGATTCCTATATTTGTATTTCTTTTGTTCCTCTGTCCTTAGTGAAGTGACTTCATTCCCAGGTTAGATGCACTTAGATGCAGGTTAGAGAGAACAATTTTTGGAGAACATCCAGAATGTCTTCCAGATAATGAGGGAAAGCTTTTGCAGAAGCCCCAGGAACCCTATCCCTGGTCTCAGTGGGTCAATTTGCCAGTCTTTGGAAAGGAGGATGGGATTTCATTTAGACAACTAAGACCCTCCTTGGGAACTGAGGGTTGGGCCAGCTTTTCTCTGAAGTTTCTTAGTTGAAGAGAAAACTCATGGAAAGAGATCAAGACTTTTTAAAAGTATATTTTATTGATTGTGCTATTATAGTTGTCCCATTTCCCCCACCCTGACCTGTACTCACCTTCCACCAGCATTCCCCCCCTTAGTTTGTGTCCATGGCTTGTACATGTAAGTTTTTTGGCTTCTCCATTTCCTGTACTATTCTTGCCCTCCCCCTGTCTATTTTGTACCAACCATTGTTGCTGCTTATTCCCTGTACATTTTCCCCCATTCTCCTCCCTCCCCTTCCTCACTGATAACCCTCCATGTGATCTTCATTTCTGTGGTTCTGTTCCTGTTCTAGTTGTTTGCTTAGTATTTATTTTTGGTTTTTTTTTTAGGTTCAGTTATTGATAGTTGCGAGTTTGTTGTCATTTTACTGTCCATATTTTTGATTGTCTTATTTTTTTAGATAAGTCCCTTTAACATTTTATATAATAAGGGCTTGGTGAAAATGAACCCCTTTAACTTGATTTTATGTGGGAAGCACTTTATCTGGCCTTCCATTCTAAATGATAGCTTTGCTGGATAAAGTAATATTGGGTGGAAGTCCTTGCTTTTCATGACTTGGAATACTTCTTTCCAGCTTCTTCTTGCCTGCAAGATTTCTTTTGAGAAATCAGCTGATAGACTATGGCAGGGGTTTCAAACTCATCTTCACCAGGGGCCATATCAGCCTCGAGGTTGCCTTCAAAGGACTGAATGTAATTTTAGGACTATATAAATATAACTACTCCTTAACTTGGGGCCAGGAGCTCGGTGCTGCTGCTGGGTAGAAACGAGATGACCAGGCCAGATAAAGAAGGTGGAGGGCCTGGTGTTTGCCACCTGTGGTATAAAGGAACACCTTTGTAGGTAACTGTCTCCTTTTCTCTTGCTGCTTTTAAGATTCTCTCCTTATCTTTAATCTTGTGTAATACAATTATGGTGTGCCTTGGTTTGTGCTTCCTTTGGTCCAGCTTTTTTGGGACTCTGAGGTTCCTGAACTTCCTGGAAGCCTATTTCCTTCACCAGATTGGGGAAGTTCTCCTTCATTATTTCTTCAAATAAGTTTTCAGTTTCTTGCTCTTCCTCTTCTCCTTCTGGCACCACTATGATTCAGATGTTGGAATGTTTAAAGTTGTCTCAGAGGTTCCTAAGCCTCTCCTCATTTTTTTTTTCTGTTTCTTCATTCTCTTTTGGTTGAATATTTATTTCTTCCTTTTGCTCCAAGTCATTGATTTGAGTACTGGTTTCCTTCCCTTCACTGATTGTTCCCTGTACATTTTTCTTTTTTTTTTTACTTCACTTTTTCCTCCATTTTGCAGCCATACTCAACTATTTCTATGAGCATCCTGATTACCAGAGTTTTGAACTGTGCATCTGATAGGTTGGCTATCTCTTCATTGCTTCAGACTATTTTTGGAGCTTTGATCTTTTCTTTCATTTGAGTTGTACTGTATTTCTTTGTCCTAGTGCACCTGTTAAACTTTGTAAGGGGCAGAACCTTAGGTATTTGCCAGCAAGATCAATACTTTTGTTAGGAAAGAAGAAGGAGGGAATAGATGCAGGGTAAATAAGCAACAGTCCAACATACCCACAGCTCATGCATTGCTCTCTCTTACTTCTGCTTACCTCCACGTAAGCTGCCCTCTCTCTTTGGCTCCAGGTTAAAACTGTTCAGCCATGTGGCCTCAGAGGTCTTTCATGTTTACTGATAGCGTTTCCCTGGGCACACAGCCCTTACTAGTCTTAACGACTCTGCCCTCTTTCTTTGTCCCTCAGTCTTTCTTTGTGCTTTTGGTAGCGTGGCTTTTCTGAACAGGATTCTGTATATTCTCTCATTGATCAACCCTCTCCCTGGCACTGTCACCACCTGAGGCTTCCAGGCTCCTGGTTGAGATTTCTGCGATCTTCCCAGTGAGCTGCCTCTCCCAGGAACTCATCATCTGGTCTTTTCTTGTTACTGACTTTGGCAGCAATAGTGAAAAATTAAAAATCCCAACTATGTTTGATTAATCTCCAGCCATGACACCAAATTCTTTTTGATTCCCACTTTATTTTCATTGCCATCATGCAGGGACATGGATTGAGTAGAGGAGAAAATAGGAGGGTGGGAGAAGCAGCCTGGGCATATTCAGCACAGGCTTCTGCTGGAGGAGCCACAGTCGTGATTTAGTGTGACAAAGTGATGCCCCTGAGGGGAAGCCTTCACAGTTTATAGATTGGAGGGTGCGGCTGCCCAGACCCTCATCTACAACACAGAGAACAGGTCTGCTTGCTTTGTGTGGGAGAGTTGCTGCCACAGAGGTCAGGGAAGGCATTCTGCCCTCCTGCAGTCAAGTCCTCACTAGTGAATAATTTCAGGGAATTTTAAGGCAGAGTCCCAATTTTCCAGAAACACAAATTAAAAACTGATTTATTATAAGGTTGTCTTTTTTTTACTCCTGACAGCAACTGTGTGTCCTAATCTGTCAAACTCTTTCTCTCCAGGAAGGAACATGTATTACTCTGAATGAAGAGGGTGAAGCAGACTACTTTTCTCTATTCTTTCTGATCAATATAGTACTGTTTTGGGTCTCTTGGTAAGAATATTGACACTAACTTGACACTTATAGATGCAAACTTTAAGATCTTTTACACATGTTCAAGGCACTAATAAAAGGGTCAAAGAGCCAAGTGTCATTATTATCATGATATTAGCCAGCTTATAACTGGGTACGTACTCTGTGCCAGGTACTGAGTTACTTAGTCTTCACAAACTGCTCTGAGGGGAAGTGGTATTATTCATCTGCTAAAGCTAGGACCCGGAGATTAAGTAATTCGACCTATTTAACCCAGTTAGTAAAAAGCAGAACTGGATTCAAATCTGGCAATTTATCACCAAAGCTCTTGCTCTCGACCACCTGCACCTTAGTTGCCAGTCGGCCCCCCAGCTTTATAACACATTCTTTGCATGATAGTACATTGTGTTAGTTCTCTTACCTTTAGGACTATCCCTTTCTTTCTTTTTTCTTGGCTCCTTTTCTCTCTCCTATTTGCTTTCGTGATTCCAATGACCTTCCATGTGGATGGAGGTTCGTGCTGCTCAAGAGAGGTCTGACAAAGATGTCTCTGCATTCATTTTCATCGGGAGATTTAGTGTTTGTCAACTGTCACTAGATTCAAAACTTTAGGGACCAGGTTAGAGTCTTTAGCACTGTATCTCAGCACCCACCATAGGGCCAGAGATGTGGCAGCAGCAGGCGTTTATGGAAAAAGATCACTGTCCATGAACAGCTTTGCCGTGTTAGTGTGCCCTCCATGAGGACTTCCTTCGCCCCTTCTCCATGTTGACTGTCGGCTCGTTCAGCCTTTCTAAAGCCTTTATGAGAAGGACCCAGGAGACAAAGAGATTCTCAGGGAACTAAAACAAAAACAAAACAAAAATCAAGCAAACAAAAAAACCCCAAAACCTCTTTAGAGGAGAGGGAAGCTGACCAACATCGTGACATAGGAGGCTTCTGAACTCCTCTCCACAGACACTGAATTGACAGCCACACACAGGCAATTATCTCTGAAAGAAATCTGGAAATAAGTGAGCACAGTGGAAGAATGAGAAAATACCCACATCAAAATGGGTAGGACAGGCTGAGACCCGCTTTTGTCCTGAACCCCACCCCCAACACAGTGCCATACAGTCTGAAGAAACTTCTGGCCCCCTGCTTCTTCCTGAAAAGTAAAGGACATGATCTGATGTACGGAAAACCTTAAAGGCACCACCAAAAAACTGTTAAAAGTAATAAACAAATGCAGTAAACTTGCAAGATACAAAAATCAATACACAAAAGTAAGTTGCATTTCTGTACACTAACAATGAACTATAAAAAGAGAAGTTAAGAAAACAATCCCATTTACAATTGCATCAAAAAGAATAAAACACTTAGGAATAAATTTTACCAAGGAGGTGAGAGAACTGTACACTGAAAACATCAATAAGACATTAATGAAAGAAAGCGAAGACATGAATAAATGAAAAGGTATTTGGTGCTCATAGACTGGAAGAATTAATATTGTTAAAATGTCCATATTACCCAAAGCAATCTACAAATATAATGCAATCCCTATCAAAATTCCAATGGCATTTTTCACAGAACAAGTTTTTCATAGGAAAGATAAATACTGCATAGAATCACATTTATGTGCCATCTAAAAATGTTTTAAAAAGTCAAGCTCACTGAAACAATAGAAAGTAGTTGACGGGCTGGAGAGTCAGGGAAGGGGAATGAGTGGTGGCTAAAAGGCTATAAACTTTGAGTCACAAGATGAATGTGGTCTGAGGATCTAATGCATAACAGGTGACTGGAGTTGATAATATTGCACAGTAGTATATGCTCAAAATTTGCTAAATAGTATTTAAATGTTCTCACCAAAAAAAAATAGAAAAGGTAAATATGTGAGGTGATGGATAAGTTTATTAACTTGATGGGAGGAATGCTTTCACAGTGTCTGTGTATATCAAATTGCCACATACACTTTAAATACCTTACAGTTTTATTTGTCAATTACAGCTCAGTAAGGTTGGGAAAAAACCCCAAAACATTCTAGAGATTTTTCCTGTGATTGTGGCAGTAGGAGAGAGATGACATAGGAATAAATTCTGTGTGAAATTTTTGCTCAGAGGCTCCTGTAATTAAAATGTAATTGAACTTTCATCACTGCATGCAATGGGATGTTATGTTTGTCTAATGAGCCCTTATATTTTCTCATTTTCCCATTGTTGTCAGCTGTAGGAAATCTGAGGTGGGAGCATGTGCGAGAATGGATTTCAGAGACCAAAGGTGCATGGCATAAATGGATCCTGACTGCAAACACCGCCTGGCGTCTTCACGGGGCCACGTGTAGGTGGCAAGAGAGGCGAGGGAGAGGTAAGAGTTGGGTAAAGGCCATGGGGAGGGTTAGCTATTTGTTGCTGCATGTTTTTTATATTCTGCTGAAAATGCTCAGTTACACAGTGTGCTTATTTAAATTCACTTTAGTAACGGAGATAAAATTCTCAGAAGAAAGATTATCGACTTGCCTATTCATTAAAACTCAAGGAAGCTGTGGCCAAAAATATTTAACTAAAACTTAGGCTGTGGGGGAAACCATGCTAACCGTCACTGCTCACGTGGCCACGGGCAGGTATTATTGTCAGCACATTTGCTCCGTCAGCATTGACACCGTCTCTTCCTCTGGTCTTTGGCTCCACTGGCTTGTGGCCATTATCCATTCTCAAGGTCGAGCTCTGAACAACAGTGTTGTCATTTGGAAGTCTGGGCATGTGAGGATCTCTCACTTTGGGCCCAGTTCTGACTAAGGTTCACTAGCAATCCGCGCCTGTCTTTTTGCCCACAAAACTGGTGTGATTTTCATTCTTTTCACCTTACTGAGCCTCATTGTTCTCATCTATTAAATGGAGAAACTAGATTTTGAAGTTTCCTCCAGCTCTCGTCCTGTGGCATCTGTGCTCTGCCTGTGTTTGAAAGCACAGTCAGGGAGCTCACCCATGGGGCAGCTCATTTCAGGTAGCAGGTGAGTTTCTGAGAGAGCCCATGTGCAGAAAACTGTATTTTGAGCCTGCCAGAAAAGGTTTCTGAAGGAAATTTTTAGTGACTGGCTTTGAAAAGTTCTTTTTTCTAGCCTCACTTAATCTGATGTATTTTGACAGCCCAACTTAATCACTTATCTGTGGTTTTCTGTCTATAAAATACAGAGTAAGGCAAAGGTAGGTTTATAGTTGTTCATGTAGAAAACAATGCATTAAAATAATAATATAAGAATAAACTCTGTGTTTCATGTAACTCACAACTGTGAACCTACTTTTGCCCCAGCCTGTATATACTCCTTTTGCCCTGTGCTTATTCAATGATAAAAGTATCAATAAAACCCTTTATCTTCATGGGGCTATGTGGAAATCATCTGAGGAGTTAAAGATACAGTACTTGGCTCTGGGAGAGTGTCCGATATATGTATATAGATAATCAAAGAATAGAAAACAAATTCTTAAATTACAATATTTTATTTGTAAATTATACTTCATAAAGTTGGTTGTTTTTATTTTTCAATTACAGTTTATGCTCAGTATTATTTTGTATTCATTTCAAGTGTATGGTATAGTGGTTAAACAATCATATACTCTACCAAGTGTGTAACATTAGTCTTTTAAAGTTGTGGAAAAAAACATAAGCCTCATTTTTCTTATTACATAACATAGTTTGAATGAATGAAACATAAGTGTTTTGTGTCAGAAATCAAGAGAGAAAACAGATTCTAAGTGGTAAGAGGTGGCCGACGGGGGAGTTTGGGCTGCGTGACAGACTGAGGACCTGAGGGCTGCAGCCGGGCCGTGGCCCGTGGCCCGTGGCCCAGCAGGTGGAAGTGCCCAGGAAGTGTGCTCCTCTCCTGAGCTTCGCTGGAAGGGGAACAGTGAAAAGTCTGGGCCATAGGCCGTGGTGAGGCAGATGGCATTTAAATCTACCTACCCACATGGTCCAAGAACCGAAACCGAAGAAATAACCCAAAATCAAACCCTCAGAGGCACTGGCAGAAGGGAATCTTAGGCTCTTCTGTACCATGGACACATTTTTTTCCACCCAGGGCTCACAGAACTCCCAGAAAAATGAGTTTACGCACAAAGAATGACAAACCTCTAGGAGAAATGAACACCGTGGGAGAGAAACAAAATATTTACACCATAACTGAGGACATTATAATACTTGAAATTCTCTGGAAATGGAACTTTCTCATCTGGATATTGCTCAATTTTTATATAATTAAGTTTGGTACTTTTGTATAAAAGTAGGATTTTAACAGTGATAATTTGCTTTTTCTTCCTTATTCTTCTGGCTTAAAATGCTATTATTTTAATTTCTAAATAATTATTTCTCTTTAATCTCAGAACCTCCCTGTGTATTTCTTCTCCCATCACTATTTTATTTAATTTACCATTTCCCCCCTTTTTATTGATTTTGTTGGGTTGACACTGGTTAAAAAGGTTACACAGGTTTCAGGTGCACAATTCCAAAGCACATCATTTGTACACTGTAGAGTGTGTTCACCACCCCAAGTTGTCTCCTCCATCACCATTTATCCCCGCATACCCTCCTCCACCTTCCCTATCTACCCTCCCGCCGCGAGCAATCCCCAATATTGTCTGTGTGGAAGAATTTTTTCTCTTTTCTCAATCCCTCCATCCACCCCAGACTCAACTCCTCATCCCAAGAGCCATCAGCCTGCTCTCTATCTATGAGTCTGTCTCTGTTTTTCTTGTTAGTTCATTTTGTTCATTAGATTCTACACATGAGTAAAATTATGTGATATGTATCGTTCTCTGACTGGTTTATTTCACTTGGTGTGATGCTCTTCAGGGCCATCCATGCTGTCACATATGGTAAGATTTCCTTCTGTTTTATGGCCAAATGGTATTCCATTGTGTAAATGTATTAATATCACAGATATTTTTATTCACTCATCTACTGATGGGCTGTTCAGCTGCTTCCAAATTTTGGCTATTGTAACTAATGCTTCAGGGAATGGAGGGGGGCACATATTCTTTTGAATTAGTTTCGGTTTTCTTCAGATATGTTCCCAGAAGTAGAATCACTGGGTCATAAAGCAGTTCCATTTTTAATTTTTTGAGGTATCTGCATACTGAATTCCACATTGGCTGCACCAGTCTGCATTCCCACCAACAGTGCAGAGGGTTCCCTTTTGTCCACATCCTCACCAGCACTTGTTGATTTATTGATGATGGCCATTCTGATGGGTGTGAGGTGCTGAATCATTGTGGTTTTAATTTGCATCTCTCTGATTGCTAGTGACACTGAGCATCTTTTCATATGTCTATTGGCTATCTATATGCCCTCTTTAGAAAAACATCTATTCAGGTCCTCTGCCAATCTTTTAATTATTTTTTTTTTGTTTTTTGGTTTTTTTTTATGTTGTGTAAGTTTTTAAATAAATCTGAAGTATTGACCCCTTATCAGATGTATCATTGGTGAATATGTTCTCCCATTCTGTGGGCTGTCTTTTCATTTTGTTGATGGTTTCTTTTGCAATGCAGAAGCCTTTTAATTTGATATAGTCCCATTTATTTATTTTTTAATTGACTTTACATTACAGTTGTCCCAATTTTTCTCCCTTTGCTCACCTCCACCCTGCACCCTCCACTCCCTCTGATGAGTACCCCTCCTTTTTTCATGACCATGGGTCATGCACATAAGTTCTTTGGCAACTCTGTTTCCTATACTTACTCTTAACATCCCCTACCTATTCTGTACCTACCAATTTGTACTTTTTAATCCCTTCACCTTTTCCCCCATTCTCCCAGATGCCCCTCCCCACTGGCCACCATCTCAATGTTCTCCAAATCTGTGATTCTGTTTCTGATTGCTTGTTTGCTTAGTTTATTTTTTTTAGATTCAATTGTTGATAGTTATGTATTTATTACCATTTTAGTGTTCATAGTCTTGATTTTTTTCTTAAATACATCCCTTTAACATTCCATTTGTTTATTTTTTCTTTTGTTTCCCTTACCTGGAAAAATATATTGGCAACTGCTACTGAGATGTCCAAGATTTTACTGCCTATGTTTTCTTCTAGGATTTTTATGGTTTTGAGTCTGACATTTAAGTCTTTAATCTGAGTTTATTTTTGTGTAGGATATAAGTTGGTGGTCTGGTTTCATTTTTTTAAGCACATATCCCTTTAATTTTTTAAAAAGCATTTATTGAATAGACTATCTTTACAGCATTGTACGTTTTTGCCTCCTTTGTCAAATAGTAATTTACTATAAAGGTGTGGGTTTATTTCTGGGCTTTGTATTCTTTTTGATTGATCTATATGTCTGCTTATATGCCAGTACATGCTGTTTTGATTATTATGGCCTCATGGTATAGTTTGAGATCAATGATTCCTCCAACTTTATTCTTCTTTCTCAAGATTGCTGTGGCTATGCAGGGTTTTTCCTGTTTCCATATAAATTTTTGGAATGTCTGTTTTAGTTCTGTAAAATATGCCAAAGGTATCTTGATAGAAATTTCATTGACTCTATAGATTGCTTTAAGTAGTATAGACATTTTAATGATGTTAATTCTTCCTGTTCATGAACATGCTATATGCTTCTGCTTATTTGTATGTTTTTCCATATCTTTCTTCAGTGTCTCATAACTTTCCAAGAACATGTCCTTTACATCCTTGTTCAAATTTGTTCCCAGGTATTTTATTCTTTTTGGTGAAATTGTGAAAGGGATTGTGTTGTTAGTTTCCTTTTCTGATAGTTTATTATTGGTATAAAAATGCAACTGAATTCTTGGTATTTATTTTGTAACCTGCTACTTTACTGAAGTCATTTGTCACTTCTAATAGTTTTTTTGCAGAATATTTAGGTTTTTTTATATAGAGAGTATTATGTCATCTGCAAATAATGACAATTTTATTTTTTCCTTTCTAATTTGGGCGCCTTTTATTTCTACTGCTTGTCTGATTGTTGTAGCCAGGACTTCCAGTATTATGTTGAATAAGAGCAGTGAAAGTGGACATTCCTGTCTTGTCCTCGACTTTAAGGGAAATGCTTGCAGCTTTTGCCTGTTGAGTATGATGTCCATTGTGGGTTTGTCTTATATGGCCTTTGTTACATTGAGGTATGTTTCCTTTCTTCCCAATTTGCTGAGAATTTTGATCACAAAGTGGTGCTGGATTTTATCGAATGCTTTTTTTTTAGCACCTATTGGTATGATCTTGTGGTTTTTAATACTTCATTTTGTTTACGTGAGATGTCATGTTTATTAATTTGCAGATAATATACCAAGCTTGCATCTCCAGAATAAATCCCACTTGATAATGGTGTATGATTTTTTAAATAAATTGCTGGACCTGGTTTGCTAGTATTTTGTTGAGAATTTTGTCATCTATGTTTGTTAGGGACATTGACCTACAATTATCTTTCTTTGTAGTGTCTAGAGGCTCTGGAGTTAGGATAATACTGGCCTTGTAAGATGAGTTAGGTAGTATTCTCTCCTCTTGAATTTTTTGGAATAGTTTGAGAAGGATAGGTGTTAATTGTACTTCGAATATTCAGTTTCTATGTCCTTTTTCATGCTGTTGTAGTTCTAAGTTTTTTAGCATAATTATAACCATTTTAAAAACTCTGTATCTGATCATTTTTTTGCCTCCATTTCATTTAGCTCTTTTTTCTGGGGATTTCTCCTATTCTTTTATTTGGAGCATGTTTCTTTGTCTCCCCATCTTGGCTGCTCCCTTTTGTTTGTTTCTATGTATTAGGTAGATCTGCTATGACTCCCAGTCTTGGCCAGGTAACCTTATGTAGTATGTGATCTGTCTCTATTTTTGTGTCTTAAAATGATCATTCTGGCTGCTATGTGATGAATATAAGCCATAAGGGGGCAGGGGACTGTTTTAGAGGCTATTGCAGTGGTGCAGGGGAGGGATGGTTATGGGCTGAACTAGGGTGTAGAAGCAGAGAGTATAAAACATGGTCAAATCTGACATGTATTGTGAAGCTTAAGTCAGCAGTATTTGCTATAGGTTGGATATGGAGATTGCAAGAAAGATAGGAGTTAAGAATAACTCTAAGTGTTTTGGTATATTTGAGTAAATGTTCCTGCTATTTACCAAGCCAATGAATATGAGATAAGGAACAAGTTTTGGGGGATAGGAAAGAAGCATCTCAACTGAGCTCTCGGTAGCATTTGATATATATCATTACTCCTTTATTGAAACATTTTCTTCATTTAGTTTTTTCTTCCTGCCTTACTCGCCACTCCTGTTTCTTTTCTAGATCCTCCTCCTTTTCCCAGTCCGCAAGGGCTGTAGTAACGTAAGGCTATCCTCATTATTTCGGCCAACATTATCCATCATTCATGTCTAAATGTATGCGTCCAGCTCAAACTTCTTGTAACTCCAGAATCATATAAATAGCTCCCTCAGCTTGTCAACTTGGATAGCCAATGGGCGTCTCAAACTCTTGACTCCACATTTTTTTAGCAGGATTGGTATTTCTCAGTGAACTTCAACTATTCTATAGTGGGCCTTTCTGTTTCCTGCAAATTGTGTCCTTAGTTAGATTGTACTGGGAGCTTCTCTGAATTTCTTAGACTATTAGTGATATAATATCACCGGCTAAGGCTTTTCCTTGGCCATTATATGTCAGATTTGGTTCATTCAAAAATGTCATTGGAGAGCTTTATTAGGGGTTTCTTATCCAAGTGTGTTTTATAACTTCAGCCTTCAAAAGTGTGCTTATCTAGAAGTAATGTGGCTGGTGAGGTTATTGTGGTAACACCTTACCAGGCTGATTTCATTGGTGAAATTCAAAGCTCTTTATTGTGACTTTTGGTGTTTGTAATGGGTATTACATAATTTCACTAAATATTCAGGTTTATATCCTTACTGGATCTTCTCTTGTTACTTACTTTAATACTGAATGAAATATTTTTAGCATATGAATCCCAGGAAGCAGAATGATTGGTTAGAAGTGTTTCTTTAATATTCAAACATTTTTCTTCATTGTAGATAATTAACATTGTTCATATTTGAATTCCATGGAGTTTTAAGTTCAAAAGTCTTTTTCAAAACATGATTCCCAGGAGACACGCTGTTTGCTGGTACGACGGAGGAGAAGGGTGTGGAGTTTGGGAGTCAGATACTCCTAGAGTCAAATTCCACTTCTTCCACTTACCAGTTGTGGGAGCATGGGCGAACATCTCTTTAAGCATCATCACACTCCTTTAAGCATCAGTTTCCTCATTTGTGTTAAGGAGGAAACAGTTGCTTTGGCTGGAAGAATTGACTCAGTTGGTGTACGTGACAGGTCAGCACACTGTCTGGCAGTTGGTTGTAACCCTTTTCTACCTCCTTTGTTTTCTGCAGTCAAAATTCAGTGTGGTGTTTGTCATTCAGTTACGTGCCATTAGATTTCTACTGCCTGTCGTTTAACAATTTTCTTTTTAAATAGTATTGTAACCTCGTTGCCAAATAATAATATTTTTAAAATATCTCGGGTAACAGGATTCTCAGGCTGAATCTAAATGATTTCTTCCCTAAGATTCTAGAGGGACTTGGTGGAGGTTTACTTCATCAAACCAAAGAACCTAACGTGAAATAACTGAACTTACAAGAGGGAGAGATGGCAGTAAAAGTCTGGTTTTAGGTCAGTGGGCTGGTGCATGAAGGGCCAAGAGCAAGCTGAATATAGAGCTCTGGGCCCATGGCGCGGTTTCGGTCAGGGAAGGCTTTAACTCACTGTGGTTTCTCGGAGGACTTTTCATTAGAAGGAGAGTCTTACACCTTAGAAAAGTTTAGATACTCTGTCTCTTTGGTATATGATCTCGGGACCTGGAGACAATTTAATCGCAAAGTCAAAATGAATGGTATTCATGCTAACAGTGTGCTACAACTCTCCTCATATAGCCTGTGGTGTTTCACAGGAGTTAAGATGAATTTGTATCTAACATTTGACAGGATTCTTATTTCTATTTCAATGTACAGGCCATGACTATTCATCAACCAACTAATAAGCACACATGACCTCGAAGTTAGTTGAGTTTCTAGC
This sequence comes from Artibeus jamaicensis, assembly GCF_021234435.1. Taxonomy (NCBI): domain Eukaryota; kingdom Metazoa; phylum Chordata; class Mammalia; order Chiroptera; family Phyllostomidae; genus Artibeus; species Artibeus jamaicensis. The sequence continues at coordinate 43,315,388 of NW_026521812.1, forward strand.
CATACTTATAAACATATATGTTTTATTATTAACCAATGATTTCTAAATTAGACACTGTTGCTATATCAGAATGACTTTCTTGAGTGCACAAAAGTTTGTGTTTATCTCCATGTCCTAATATTACCTTTTAGAAAGCATTCTTTGGATGTAATATCGATTTCTCTTGGGTGTGAACCCATTTCCCTGCTTCTTAACAATTGCCTTGGTGAAGCCATCCCACTGCTTTAGGTCCCTACTAGGAACACGGACATGGCCCCCTTTCTGTCACTTGAAAGCATTTGGAATATGCTCAGAACTGAAAGGATAAATTGGGCTGTACAACTCAAAATGAACAGAAGAGAAACAGCACCCATCAATACTAGCCCACAAAGGAATTTAAACTCATCAGATATAATCATAAAGTATAATTAAGCAACAAGTTCTTATTTCTTTTTCTTGAGAGAAGAAGAGGCATGGAGCTCTGAGGAGGAGAGCCATATTAGTCATACTGGCCCTGGTCACCATGTGCCTGCTTTTCATGAGGAAGGGGAAACTTGGGTCACATGAGGTCCTGAGAAGGCCTAGCTGCACCCTAACGTGCTGATTTCAATTGATGCTGCAGGAATTGTTAAAACATGCAATACCTGAGTATTTTTTTAAAGGCACTGACCTTTTCCCCCTTGGACTGTCAAATAAAAAATGACAACAGCCAACGTGATAACCATCCAGTATAAATGAATAAAAATTATACCTATGTTTTGTCAGATCAGCGAAAAATATGTATCTATTTTTGGTGTGCTACAGAATTTTAGTGATTAGTTTAAGTGTGCCATGGGATAAAGAAGGTTGAAAACCGCTGTCCTAGAACATCCTCTGATGTTGTGTTACACAGAGCTGAGTTTTCCTCATTGACGTCTCTTCCACAAAGGAGAGTCATTCCCAACCTTTCACAGTCACCAGGGGAGCTTCTAAGAAATACTGATGCTAAGTGGGGAGGTGCTGCTTTATTATCATTATTCTTTGCATGCCATTCAGGTGTTAGTGAATTCAGATTCATACCTTTGACCATTCATTCAAAGTGCAGTGGAAAACTCAAGCTGCATATGTTGCCAACAGCTGATCTGCATCCCAGCAGGTTCTGCAGGCTGCTCTGGAGCTTGCTGTGTGCTGTCATGGGAGGTTTCGGCCAAAGCCATTATTAAGACTCCTCAGGACAGTTGAAATGGGTTGTTTTGCTTCTATCTTCACGTTTGTGCATCTGCATTTGTTTTACAGTCAGAGCCTCAACTGTCAATCCCTGACTCTGACTTTTCTTTACTTTCCTTCCACTTAGATCCACCCATTTCTCCCTTGCATAAGCCTGCCATGCCTCTTGACACACTCACCTGTTAGCCTGACTTCCCTGGTCCTGCCACTCATCCTACATTCTTGCTTCCCAAACTGACCACCTTACTCTGCCGTTCTTGCTCCTGTTGCTCACATCTTCCATGCCAGTTTGACATTCATCTGTTCTGATGCTCTCCCTTCTCAAGCCTGAGCTCTGCAGCTACTCCTCTTGACTTCTGCCCACCTCTGCTGGCTACCCTCCTTTCTCCCTCAGGAGACCACATTATAAAGTTCTGCCAAATTATGTGAAAAAAGGGTTAGTTTTTCCTTTCCTAAAAGTGATTCAGATCAAGCTCTGTTTTTGCTCTTCCTATGAGAAAGCCTTTGATATCTATGCCTGCCTGCATTTTGGTAAAATAACCCATTGGCAGGTGAACAGAAGATTCTCTAATGTGTAATTAGAGTATAATGTAAAATTACATGCAGGGCGGGGCCAAAGTAGGTTTACGGTTTTGAGTACATGAAACCAAGTTTATTTTCATAGGATTTCTGGTTAGTTATTGTATTATCTTCCATAAGAACAACTGTGAGCCTGCACTTGCCCACCCTGTGTGCTCATAGAGCACATGGGCAGCAGGAGGCAGTTGGCATGCAAAATACAACTTGCAATTTCAAAGAATAATAGTTACATACAGAGTAATTAATTTTTCATGTTTTGTAAAATACAGCAAGGAAAACAAATCAGAAACTGAAGTCTCAGGTCTGGGAGAAGTTGTCAACCTTAATAAACATCAGTCTTTGGATAAGTAAGATTTTGAGAAAAAGGCCTGATAAATGAACGTGTCTGCAGACGAACTGATGGTTTCTCCCCTTATGAGCATCGTTTCTGTCCAAAGTAGAACTGCATCAAATCAGGCTTGCGGATAAATTTGAGGACCTGCCTAGTTCGGAGCTGTGTCAGTTTATTGGGATTCTGTGTGCAGTCTGGCTCTGAGAGGGAAAAAGGCATATGTTTGCAGCTCAGATATTGTTTACCTGAGTTTCATAATATATGTTCAGTTAGGCATAATTGGAATTAATGGCTCTCAGAGAGCTTGCAGAAACAAGGGCATTTGACCATTTGCATTTCTAAGTAGTGAGAGTTCAACATGGTAAACAGAATATGCACCATTATACAGTAACCCCTCCCCCTTTTTAAAGAAACAAACGCAGAAAAATCTGGGTGTCTTTGCCTGTACAGAGACCTAACAGAATTGAAAATTCAGATTAGGAACATTCAGGAAAAATCTTTCCAAGGGAAGATATGGCCTAACACGAATATTAAACACTAATGTTTAAAAGTAGTAAATCTCCTATTTTTACAGAAGATTTCTTTAATTAAGCAATTCTGGTCTTTTTAAGTTCCTGGGAAAGAAAGCAAAAACCCTGGCCCCTTGTGTATCCTTGACACAATGAGAAAACAGTTTTGCGTTATTTTGTTTTGTTTTTCCTGGAAAGGTAAGAAGGTAACAGGGCAGTTTCAGATTCTCAAAATGGATTTTCATCCAGATAACGGACTCCTTTACCCAGTTTTCAATTACTTCAGAAGGGGTGGCCCAATTTTTGCTTTGTTGCGTTGTTAAAGGAGGCCATTTTCAGGTGACATAATAGAAGCCCTATGGCTTTTTGATCTTATTGTATCATTAAAATGTCAACCCTTGAATGAAAAATAATTCACACTTTATTCAGAAGTCTCTGATTCCTGGAATTTCAAATGAAGATTACATATCTTCCAGGAATAATTTTCAACGTTTGTACTTTATGCTATTAAGTTACCTTTATAACTTAATGTAAAACAGCAACAACAATAGAAAAACATCTTTTTCTAAAAGCTTCCAGTTTAGAAAAAATGGTGGGCAAAACATTCAAAGATATCAGTCAGTTTTGAGTTATAATCCCGGTATTTAGGGGATTTCCATACTGGTCTAGACCAGTAGTTCTCAAAGTATATCCTCCTTCCCCAGCAAAAGCTTTGGTTTACCTGGGGACTGTTAGAAATGTACATTTTCAGCTCCTACCCCAAACCTACTGAATCAGAAACTCTTCAGGTGGAACGGAGCAATCTCTGTTTTAGCAAGCATTCCAGATGATTCCACTGCATGCTAAAGATTGAAAAACGATGGGTCTGTTTGTCAGCTCACTCATTCAATCAAAAACTTTTATCGATACCAAATATGTACCATATAGTGTTCTAAATTGCTATTAGGGAATGAAGGCAAGGAAAATAAGAGAAAAATGGAGGTCAAGATTGTATATCAAGGTCACCTCAGGAGAGTTGTTAAAATAAAGATGCCTGGACCAGACCTGAACCCACCAAACCACTGCCTTCCTGGTATTAGCTGTGCCTCCAGCCAAGGACAGGAGTAAGCAGAAGGGTGGCAGCTTCCCCAGCATCTGGTGAAAGGGTAGCTCACTGGTGGAAGTTTCATTCTCTGTGGGCTAGGGCTGAACACCGAGCAAGAGTGTTCCTGGCCTGAGGCATAATTTGGTGCAGGTCTGTGTGCTGCATCTGCAGGAGGGGACAGGAAGCAGGCAGAGACAGCAGGGCTCCTAGGGAATGGGTGTAAGTTCCCAGCCACCGCTCATCTGAGATTATATGTTATACGTCAGTATTTACAGAACTCTTCCTGACGCTGAGGTCCAAAGCACAGGGCTCTGGCAGAGCATGCGTGGCGTTAAAGAGGACCTTAGGTTCCACCCGGATTGGGTCATCAGTTTTTCCAGAACATTTTCCACCTCCTCCCATTTCCTAGACTTTGATCAACCTCCTTCTGCCGTCTAGAGTGCCTCCGCCTCATTTCTACTTGTTAAAAAAATCCCATAAATTCACTAAAGCACCGTTTAAAAAGCCTGTTAAAACACTCTGCCCTCCCCATTTAATGTAGTGTCTCCTTCCTTCATTCAGTTTCTTCACGACATTTGTGTGGGTCCTGTGTACACACTACCGCATGTGTAGAAATATACATGGTTTCCAATAAAAGAACCTAATTTACTCGCCAGCCACCCATCAGCTGTAGAAGGCCCTTGATATTGCCACTTCAAGTTTACTCAGTCACAAGCCAATCAGGATTAAAGTCAGTCAGTTAAGGTTTGCGCCCCTCCCAGGGTTGGTGTCCTCTCCTGAGTTCTCTTCCATTCCAGTGTCCAGAACGCACACTCATGGCCTAGGGCCGGTGAGTGTGCCTGGAGGCTTCTGTGGAGTCTCACTGTGTCCGTGCCGGAGCTGGCTGGCTGGTGTTGCTCCTCATCTGTTCTCTCGGTGTGGTCACCGTCTCCTGCCACTGTCTTCTCGATCTACTGCCACCAGTGCTGCTGATCCTCTGAGGCCCACTGGTGACCCATAGTCCCCTGGCCTTGGGAAGGGTCCCTTCACCCCATGGCACAGCATTGTCATGCTTGAAAACTATTCATATGCTGAGGTTCTTCATCCTCAGATGCCTTTCTTGCCCCTCTGAAAGGACTCCACAGATTTTCTGGGTTGGTTTCACTTTATGCTAGAGGGTGGGGGTCCATCTCAGACTCTCTCAGCCTAAACGCTCACTACCAGTTCTACCCTAACATCCCAGGTTGTCTCGGTTCACCAGGTAAGGAATCTCCTCCGAGAGTTCTGGAACAAAGTGATGCTTAGTCCTCCAGCGCTCTGGGATTCTCAGCCTACCCGCTACTGCATCTTTCCTTCCCATCCAAAGCTTTCAGCCTCAGAAGGGCCCAAGACAGTAGCATCTGAATTCTCTGGCCCTTTCTTCCTTTCTCAAGCTTCCTCCCCCAACCTCAGGACAGGCTTTCCCCAGACCCCTGCCCTATTCCTACCCTGCATCTCTCTCTCTCTCTCTGTTTCAGTTAAAACCCCACAATCTCGCCCTTTAGGATCGACCAATTGGTATTTCAAAGCCCATCTTTGAGATTTCTGAGAAAAAAAGCTTTCTCTTTTAAGAGTCTAGCTCTTGCAGTTGAAAGCTAGAAATTTTCATGTACATTGTGAACGCTCTAAATTAATACAAATCATAGTGCGGCTGGAACTACTTTATTTTAGGCAGATCCTACCCTCACCCTGAAAACAACGAGCACTTCAGCCTCACTGTGTGGAGAGCTCTGGGTGGGCACGTTTGGTTGGGAATGAAAAATAGAGACATTGCAACACAAATGAAAAATATTTTTCTGATAGATCTCTTTTGGCTTGTAACATTCTGCCTTTTATCATACTTGTATGTCTTCTTGTTTTCACATACATCTTCCACTTCTCTACTCTCACTGGGTTGTTAACTTGGGGTAGGGGTGGGGCCAGAACCTCGTTGATCTCTAATCTTCAGCTGCTGATGTCATATCACCCATACGTCTTGGCCTTTGAAAGTATTTGTTGCATTGTACTAAGTTAATCCTCAATATTTTATTTAGACTTATTTCTATAACCTACCTATTTGTTTATTATTGAAACGATCCTCCTTTGCCTGTTTCTTATTTTTAAGTGGCTATTCAAGTCCTAAATAGAAAAATGAAATTCTCTCAGGAATTTACTTCTGATTTCCTGAAGCTTACACTCCCTTTATTTATAGTAGTGATCCCTAAGCCACCACCTGCATACTGATTTTCTCTTTTTTTTTTAACAAGGACACTGACCCTCATTAGCTTTGCTTAATTAAAAGTACCCAAATATTCCCACAGATGTTAGCTACCTCCTCGCCTTCGCTCTCTCCCTTGCTCTCTCCTCACCCTCACGCACACGTGCACTTGGATGTGGATGTGGAGACCTGCGGGAGGGTCTTAGACACGCTGGGTTTGGGGAATGGATCGAGGCGGTTAGGAAGTGGAGGCAGGCTAGCTGACTTGCTTATTTTCTGTCTCAAGTGTCCCAGCTTCTAGTGGAGCCAACAAGAACCCTGAACAGGTCCCTAAAATCTGCAGGATGAGAGAAATACTAGCGGGGTTTTTTGGGGTTTTTTTTTTTGAGTTGGACTCTAAAAGCACACACTTATATTGTTCAAGCTAATAAAAAGCCTGTGGATAACAAAGGAAATACTGACCTATGTATAGTGTTAATATAGACAGGTATACCTCCCTGTCTATAGTATTAGTTGTCATTTCATAGATCAAGATTTGCACTTTTATTTGTCATAGTTATTTCAACCATCAAAATATGAAGCCTGCATGTATCAGTCAGTCTTAGTTCCAGCTGACTTGAGCAGAAAGGGAATTTATTAAAAGGATAATGGTTCACAAAGAGAATCACCAGAAGTCGGGAGGATCTGGCTCAGGCTCTGTGTCCTTGAGGACCTTGGTGCCACAGGTGGAGGGTGAGGTGCTGCTCATAGGTTGCCTAAGTGGACTCTGCTGGCCCAGAGCTCTGCGTGCTGATGGTACTGCTGTCTCCTGGGAACCCAATCTCACTGTCACAGCTGCCACTGCTGAAGCAGACTTCCCCTCTCGGCGATGATCCTTGCCGCTGAACGTTGCTAGCAGGAGCAGGTGCATCTAATTTGGTCAGACGCTGGCTGGCGCCCTACCGGCAAGGTTGTCTTGGGAATGTGAGAACTTATCATCTTAGCCTGGACAGTGGGAGATAGTTCTGCCCCTCACAGGACTCACAGCTTGGGAACTTTCTCAGGCAAAGGAAGACTGGAAGGGGCTTCAGATGAGTGGCAGCCGAATGAAGAGGTGTGGACTTGACACAATTGGAAAGAAGGTGGCGGTGGGCAGAGATGAGAGCGATTGGTGTCAGACAGGCTCCTGCTTACCCAGAGGAAGACACGCATTCTTTCCTTCCTACAACAGCCCATCGAAAATACTGTGAAGGAATAAATAACTTGGTAAAGTTTAGTCTGTCTTGCTAAATCCTAATATTTTTATTTCTTCATTATTTTCCTCCGGTGCTCCAGAAAGCAGACTTTGGTTGAAAGCCTCTACTCTTCTCTTGACATTATCTCCTTTGGCTTAATATGCTGTCTCAGTGTCTCCGTTTCTTATCAAACAGGGATAATATATGAAGCCCAAATTGTTGAAGGGAGAAAGAAAAATACCTGTTGACTTACCATAGCTTTCTGATTTCCTATGTGTTAGGTGTCTGCAGAAGGAAATAAATCATTTAAGTGAGAATATGAATAAATATAAATATGACAGGATTTTTCTAATTAGAAGAGAATAATTTTCTATCCTCACTTAAAGCATGGACAAGAAACAATAATAAAGAAATGGACAGTAAGGGAGAACAGCTAAGAAAATAAGAGGCTTAACCTAGGAGATCCAGTATTCTAACAAATAGGAATTTCATAAGAAGAAAATGCTGAAGAGGACATTTTTAAAGTAATAATAAAAATTTTTATTGGACATGGGTCTCTAGTATAAAAGAGTCCATCATGTACCAAGCACAATGATTAAAAGTAAACTCATATTGAGGACATTTTTGTGAAGTATGAAGATTCAGAATAATAGGGATAAAGCTATAATTCTAAAAAACTTCCAGAAAGAAAAAGAAAACAGACACATATAAAGGATTATGAATCAGGGTGTTATCAGCTCTCTCATCAGCACTGCAGTCAGGAAGAAAATCTTCAGAATTCTGGGAGAAAGTATTCCCTCCATACTCGCAGATTCATATCTGTCCCCCATCCCCGAACTCTGACACCTCTTGACCCACTTAAATTATCATTTAAATGTGAGGAGAGAATAGTTGTTTCAGACCTACGAATCCACACACAAAAAATGATGACCCATGCAATGTTTTCCCCCACCAATTCCCGAAGGGCTTGATCCACTAAATGAAAGAGTAGACAGAATTTTATGAAATGTAATCCAGGAGAGAAGCAGGGGTCATTTCCAGGGCTCTAGCGAAGCACCTGGCCCGGAGAACAGACGGACTGGGCTGAAACAGGAAGATGGAGAGCTCCAGGAAGGTGGCTCCTGCTTCCTCAGCCAGGTTTGACCATTAAGAAAATTGCATCGAAAAATAACTAAATAAAATTAATTTAAAAAAGCAATAACAACAGAACAATAAAAACAATATGGAAATATTAAAAAAAAAGAAAATTGCATCGACAGAGTTGTTGGAAGGTGTATGAAAATTTAGCCTAGTTTAAAATAAAAGCAAGCACAGGAGGAGGAGGAGGGGGTGAGGAGAGGAAAAAGAAGGAAGAGGTTGAGAAGGGGGAGGAGGGGAAGGGAGGAGAGGAAGCACTTAATGCCAGGGGAAAACAGCACAAAAGAAATGTAATCATAGTACATGTCATGGCTCAGCAGTGAATGATATTTATATACTTAGATTTTATGGAACTATAATAATGAAAATCTTAAGTAGAGATTTAACTAAAAACTGTAATATAACTATTAGGAAGGGGAAGCAGCAGATGGGTTTTTATGAAAGAGCTGGAAGCCCCACCTACGTTAGTGGGAAGTCAATAAGTAAGTGTACTATTATGAATTAAGAGATAGTTATGTGCATTATTACTTACAAACAAGGAGGTAAATGATAGAAAAAAACTGCTAGAAGTGAAAGCGATTGCCTGGGAAAGGAATTAGAAGATTAATTCAGTGCAAGGTATTTTTTGTTTAGGTCTGTTTGACTTCTTAAACTGTGTACGTGCCTTAGGTATAGAATGATTGTTCTAGATAATTGTTGAGTATATAATAGATGAAAACTTGTAAGATGTGGTTGCTCTGAGGAAGTTAAAAATGACCAAGAAACACTTTTGACCCTGAGCGAGCTTCCAGAGGAAATAAACAGATTTAAAAACGGTGGATCTATCATTAGAACTTGTATTATCATCATTATTTATATATGAAATCCATGACTGGATGACCTTAGATATGAGCTGCCCAATAAAGTAGTCACTAGCCCATATGAACATGTAAATTTCAATTGATTAGAATTAAATAAAACTAAAAATTCAGGCTATAGTAGCTGCACTCCACGAACTCACTGTAGCTAATGATGACCATATTGCACAATGCAGACACAGAACACTGTCATAGAAAGTGACTCATATATTGGACAGTGCTGCCTCAGACTGTTTGTATTTTCCTATGGATCCAGAATCCTGTGGGGGCAAGGTTTTGGCTGTACATTTGTTTTCCTATTTGTCTGGGGACCCAAGGGTCCAGCTGCAGAGCAGTGATCCTACATTTACAAGATCAATCTGCTGAGTTCCCACATCAAGTACGCTGGACCTAGGAGATTGAAAATTGCTCTCCAGCACTTCTGCTTGAATAACTAGGCTCTTTCTCCTAATTATAAAGCTGTCAGTGAGCCAGGCCAGAAGCATCTAAAGAAAAGGAAATGCTTTTAGTATGAGCTTGTCTTTCTTGCGTTGCAGAGGGTTGGAGGTGTGCATAGAGTGAGGCGGACAGTGGTGAGATTAAAAAGGCAACCCTCTTGATTATTGTGTTCTGAAAGACTGGTCCTCCTCTTTCTGTGTCAGAATCTCCCAGTGTGTGTAAGTGGCAGTGCTAGTGCAGGTGTAGATGGTGTTTGTGCATTTGTGTGTGTGTGTGTGCATCTGTGTTTTGGGCGATGTTTAAAAAGCTCATTACTAAGTCACATTATGAACCTAATGAATTGGAATCTCTGATGGTCAGGATCAGAAACCTGTATCTTTAAACAAATTCCCCAGGTAAATCTTTACATGTTAAAGTTTGAGATCCTTTGTATAGTTAAGGATCTATACAAGGTTCTCATTGAGAAGAAACTGAAAATTGCTATCAGACTCAACTGAATTGTGTTTCTACACAGAGATTTATGTTAAGTAAAATGTATCTTTGCTTTTTCTAATGTCTTATGCTTTTTTTATTAAAACTTAAAAAAATAGTCTTCTAATAATTAACTACTTGTGTCAGTGAAAACTTAACTATAAAGTATGGCATCCAGGAAAAATAGACTTTAAGATTTTTTCATGAAGACCTACCCTTTTAGAGACTGTAAAAAGTTTTGCCTTGCTCTGGCTGGTGTGGCTTAGTGGACTGAGTGCTAACCTGAGAACTAAAGTGTCACTGGTTTGATTTCCAGTCAGGGCACATGCCTGAGCTGCAGGCCAGGTCCCCATTAGGGGGCATGTGAGAGGCAACCACACATTGATGATTCTCTCCTTCTCTTTCTCTCTTCCTTTCCATCTCTCTAAAAGTAAATAAATAAAATAAAATCTTTAAAAAATTTTTACCTTTAGAGCAAAAATTAATATAGAACTTTGGGGTATACCATTCTTTCATTCTTCTCCCTGAACAAATAAATCATCTTGGTTGGGCAAAGCCCTACCTGTTCTTGGGGAATATTGTGACTTATAGGTGCCTTAAGATTTATATTCTGTTGATGGGTAGGATTAAGAAGTGTTTCACAATTATCTCTAAATTTACACAGGTAAAGCAATCTAGTTTCTTGCCTTTGAGATTTAAAATTATTAAAACATATCTAGTAGACTGAGGAAAGGTTCCACTGAAGCCAGATCACGGAAAGGAGTCCAAAACTCCACAGAGAAAACTCATCTTTAGAAAGAAAGGTGGAGATCCAAGATGGTGGAGCAGTGAGTGGAAGCTACAATGACCTCCTCCCAGGACCAATGTGGAATTACAACTACACTGTAGAGAAAGCACCCTGAATAACCAACTGAAAAATAGTTTGGAGAGAAGCCTTATAACCAAGGACAACAGAAGAAACAATTTCACCACAGTAAGACTGGTAGGGAGTGCAGACACACGAGAGGGCTGGCTGGCTCCCAGGGGGAGCAGCTGAAGATCCATAGAGATATTTTAGCAACAGGGTTTTCCCCTGAGAAGCAATCTAAACAATAGATGGGCTCCTAAGCCTATATGGCATCAGAGCCAGAGAGGAACCAGATAATGTCCAGCTGTGAAAAGCAGCAGGGTTTCTGTCTGCCAGAGAGAAAAGGCTAGAGACTGAGAGCCTCTTAAAGGGCCAATACACAAAATTTCATTTGCAGCCACATACTCTGGGATACAGTAGAGGGAAGGCAGAGTGGACTAGAGACACTTGAAGAAAGTCTGGAATTGGTGGCTCTTGGGAGAGAACTGAAGGATAGCCATCAGGATCCCTGTGCTGAGTCATTACCCAGCAAAGAAAGAAAATTATAAGTCAATATTTCTGATGAACATAGACATTAAAATCCTTGATAAAGTATTAGCAAACTGAATATAGCAATGCATCAAAAATTTCACACACTTTGATCAAGTAGAATTTATTGTGGGAATGCAAGATTGGTATGACATTCACAAATTAATAAATGTGGTTCACCACATAGACTAAATAAAGGATAAAATTGGCATGATCATATCATAGGTTCAGAAACATCATTTAATAAAATCCAGCACCCATTTATGATCAAAACTCTCAGCAAAGTAGTAACAGAGGGAACATACCTAAACATATATATGACAGACTCACTGCCACCATCATACTCAATGGGCAAAAACTACAAGCATTCCCCTTAATATTGGGAACGAGACAGGATGTCCACTTTCACCTCTCTTATTCAATATAGTACTGGAAGTGCTAGCCACAGCAATTAGACAAGAAGAAGAAATAAAAGGTGTTTGCATTGGAAAGGAATTAGTAAAACTGCCTTTATTCACAGATGAAATTAATTCTGTACGTAAAGCCACCCCAAAGATTCCACCAAAAAAACTAGTAGAACTGATAAGTGAATTCAGCAAAGGAGCAGGATACAAAATTAATACCCAGAAATCAGTTGCATTTTATGTACCAAAAACAAATAGGGAAATTATGAAAACAATCCCATTCACAATGTTTCAAAAAGAATAAAATACCTAGGAATAAGCCTAACCAAGGATGTAAAAGATCTGTACTCAGAAAATTATAAGACACTGAAGAAAGAAATTGAAGACACAAATAAGTGGAAGCACATACCATGTTCATGGATAGGAAAAATTAACATCATTAAAATGTCCACACTATCCCAAGCAATCTATAGATTCAATGCAATTCCTATCAAGATTCCATTGACATATTTCACAGAAGTAGAACAAATATTTCAAAAGTTTATATAGAACCATTAAAGGCCCTGCATAGCAACAGCAATCCTGAGAAAGAACAAAGTTGGAGGAATCATACTACCTAATATCAAACTGAACTATAAGGCTATAATAATCAAAACTGCATGGTACTGGCATAGAAGCAGACACATAGATCAATGGAACATAACAGAGAGCCCAGAAAGAAACCCACACCTTTCTAGTCAATTAATACTCAACAGAGAAAGCGAACACATACAATGGGCTAAAGACAGTTTATTCAATAAATGACATTAAGAAAATTGGACAGATTCATGCAGAAAAATTAAAGTAGACCACCTTCTTACACTATAAACAAGAATAAATTCAAAATGGATCAGAGACTTATATGTGATACTAGAAACCATAAAAATCCTAGAAGAAAACATAGGCAGCAAAATCTCAGACATTGCTCGTAGAAATTTTTTATTGGATACATCTCCCCAGGCAAGGGAAACAGAAGAAAAAATAAACAAATGGGGCCACATCAAACTAGAAATTTTTTTTACAGCAAAGGAAATCAACAACAAAATAAAAAGACAACCCACGTAATGGAAGAACATATTTTCTGATACTTTTGATAAAGGGTTAATACCCAACATTTACAAAGTACTTACAAAACTCAACACCAAAACCAAAAACAACTCAATTAAAAAGTGGACAAAGACATGAATAGACATGTGTCAATGTCACTGAGCATCAGAGAAATGCAAATTAAGACCACAATGTGATATCACCTCACACTTGTCAGAATGGCTATCATCAATAAATCACAAACAAGTGCTGGTGAGGATGTGGAGAAAGGGGAAGCCTTGTGCACTGTTGGTGGGAATGCAGACTGGTGTAGTCACCGTAGAAAGCAGTATGGAGATACCTCAAAAAATTAAACTTGGATCTACCTTGCGACCCAGTGAGCCAACTTCTGGGAATATATCTGAAGGAACCCAAAAGACTAATTTGAAAGAATATAAGCACCCCTATGTTCATAACAGTGTTATGTACAATCACCAGGAAATGAAAGCAGCCCAAGTGTCCATTAATAGATGAGTGGATAAAACAACTATGGCTTATTTACACAGTAGATTTCTATTCGGCTGTAAAACAGAAGAAAATTTTACCCTTTACACTTGTGTGTATGGACCTGGAGAACATTATGCTAAGTGAAATAAGCCAGTCAGACAAATGCCATATGATTTCACTCACATGTGGAATCTAATGAACAAACTGAACTAACAAGGAAATGGGGACAGACTCACTGATGGAGAACAGGATGACAGCTAGTGGGAGAGGGGAATTAAGGGGTGGAGGGATTGAGCAAAAAGGAAAAAGGACACAGGGACTCGGACAACAGTGTGGTGGTTGCTCGGGGAGGGCCATATAAGGAGACTAACAGATAATATAAAAAATACAACAAAGATTTTTAAAAAGTAAGAAGGAAAGAAACGTAGAGAAAGACTGTTTAATCCAGGAAACATATCTGACCCAATCATCATTGTCAGTCGAATAGACATGCCTTTGTGGAAATGGATTTTAATTACAGACTGTAACACTGGAAGTGATGAGGCTAGGGCCTAGGCAGTTTCAATCTGGGTATAGCAAGAATTGGGTGTAACATATGAAAAGAAACATTTTCTTTCAGTTTTCAGGAAGAATTGGTAAATCTGCAGCCAGCTATGGGCCCTGAAAGTCATAAATAGGATTGGTACGGAGTTTAGCTGTGGGTGGTCCATTCAGGCCCTGTCTGTCTGGGGAAGAGCAGTGGGGAGCCAGTTCTGAAGTTGTGATCTCCTGACAGGTGGTAACAGAGGAGTTCTGAAGCAGTGCATTCCAGGGCGGAATAAGGAAACCTGGGGTCTTAGATACACAATGAGCACATAGTAAGTGCTCAATTAATATTTGTTGAGTCACTAAAAGTATACTGATATAATGATGGATGATGTTATAACAGGTGAAAACGAGAAATATGGCATATGACATTTAGTTGAACTAAATAAAGCTCTTAAAACTTTTACTTGGGTTCTGCAGAATTTTGCAATATCAGGCTTTTTAAAAAGAAGTTGTTGTATAGAAGAGACTGATCCACAGAGTGAGTTGGCAAAGAGAAATGATTGTGTATAGATCACAAAGTAATAAAAGGGACAGGAAGAGGAATCCCGTAAAGCAGGGCTTGGGCTGGCAAAGTGTTTGCAACTTTAGGCAGGTCGTTTGGCCTCTTTTGCAACTACTCAGTTCTGTGTTAGAGCAAAAGCAGCCATGGACAATGCATAAATGAATAAACACAGCTGTGTTTCAACAAATATTTTCATTTCTCACATTTAAAAATGTAAAAAAAAATTCATAGTTTATAGGTGGCAGAAAACAGGTGGCAGTGTTTACCAACCTGTGCTCTCAGCAAAGACCAAGAGACTGTTTTCTAGCAGCACAAAACTCATCACAGGGCTCCACAATTTGCCTAATCCCTTCTTGCAGGGGCCATCAAGTAATCCAGGGCAGAAATGCAAATTCCTCTTTAGGCTATTAGGTGGAGAGTGCTAGAGTTAAGTAGGGAAATAATAATAATACATTTTTTATCAGAAAAAGCAGAAGAAAGGGTGCAGGGGTTTCTCTGTTACAGCTGCTAAAGCATATAGCATTTGGCAGTCTCATTTTTGGAAGGTGCTGGTGGTTCTAGAAAAAGATAGGGTGAATGGTCCTCCTATGTTTACTAAAGGGCTAGAATTTGAGTTGAACCACATAAAAAACAAGAGAAGAAAATGAATTGTCTGGTTGAATCTAGGTGTTCATTTATTGAAGAAATTTTTCTCATGATAATTTGTCAATTTATGGAGAAATCACTATGCTTGTCTGTAGCTACTCGTTGAGAATGAAGTACACAAGGAGGAGAGCTGAGAGACAGGAACTGTTCTGCCAGCTCCGGCAGTTAGCTGTGTGCCTTTGGCAAGTGACTAAAGGTAAGTCTTCAGGATCCTCTGTAGGATTAGGGGTTTGACTACGTAATCTGTAAAGAGACTTCCTGACCTAAAATGCTAAGTACAAGAGTATGTAAAATGTTCAGTCTAAGGTACAAACAAAATAGTGTGCTCCCTTTTGTTTAAGAATGTTTTTAGGATATGAACATATTAAAAATGGGAAGATAAAAAGCTAAAAAAGAAGGCAAGTTGGCAAGAAACAGAGTGGAGGTAAAGGGGGAAAACTGGACTTCTCTGATTCAACTTTAGTTTGTAGATTTGGATTCGGAACCATGTAAATATTTTACATAATTCTAAAAGAAAATATTAGGAAAGCATTCTCAAAAATTGAAATCAAATGAACCTGTTCATGGAGTTTTTGGCATAATGGACAGAAACTAATTCAAGTAACGATAAAACTCAGTAATTTTATTATATACCATAGAATACTATATTCTAAAGACAAAAAGAACTTAAAATTTTAAAAAACTTTTCAATAATTATGTTGTTGGTGGTGACTTTGTATTTTTATTCTGAGTCCGATGTGCCTACATTGTGTATATAGTATAGTGTTATTGAAAAGTGAGATTTTTGGTGCAGGAGAAAGAAATATAGTTATCAGACTAGTGAGATTAAATACAAACATATGGATCAGACTTGAAATGGATTGATCAGTACCTAATCATAATATAGTTTTACTTTAAAATATATGTTTTCTTCATTTCTGTTTACTAAAAAAGTCTAAAGACAACTACCTGCTCAGTATCACACTACACACCTGCATCAAAGCAAACCTTGCTGTCCCAGCAGAGGGAGGCTTTGGTGTTTAGGTTTATTGAGTCTCCTGGTTCCCTTGTATGTGGGTGGGATCTTGGACTAGCCAAGAGTCTGGCTGAAGAGTCATCCAAGAGAACTCCAATATCAAGGTAAATTGAATGATTAATGGTGTGAAGTGACCCTTGAACAGGGGACTAGTGGAAAACATGGCCAGACATGAGAAATGACATGCTAATGAGAGCCAAGGTAAGGCTGATTCTGCGGGGAAAAATTCATAGAGCTTTGGCTTAGCTGAGAGTGAAGAAAAGAAACAGAATGCTAAAGGAAGTAAGACCAGACCAGCTTCACCACAGCAGCCTCTGCAACCAATTCATACTTGAAATACATGGGCAGGGGGCCAGGTCTTCCTTCATGACTGAGGCCACAGAGTTATCTATGGCACACCCCGTGGCCCACAGACCCAGATATCATTTTGTAATGGAGCAGGAAAGAGCCCTGAAAGACTCTTCATTTTCCTGAGTTGTATGTATGTCAAGTGTAAATTCCTTATGGACACATTTTAAATTATTAGGGATTATTGAATGGCACCAAACAATTTGTTCCTTCCCAGCAACTCAATAAATGGCCTTCATGAACAAGGCCAGATCAGTTATAGATAAAATAATAGGTGTGTGTGTGTGTGTGTGTGTACACACATAAATTTGAATTGTAAATTTTTAATCTTATTAAATACTTTGTATCAGCTGTAATTGAAAAATAGAAAATGATTTAATATAAAAATTAAAAAACAAGGAATGATAGAAGAGTTAAACAATGTGGAAGGAGATGTATAAAACTTAACTGCATTTCTTTACACCAGTAGCAAATACCTGGAAAGTATCAGAAATATCAAGTATTCAGGAATATATCAACTAAAAGGCATGTGAGATCTCTAGGGAAAACTATAAAATGACATATACAATGAACACTATACATAGGACACTAAATGAAGATCTGGATAACAGATACATTGCTCATGGGTAAGAAAATTCAACATTGTAGAGATCAGTTCTCCAATTGATCTATAGTTTTCAATGCAGTTCTTTTTGTTATTTAATTTTTTTAAAATTATTATTCAATTACAGCTGTCTGCACTTACCCCCCAGCACTGCCCCCCCCACCCCAGCCGAACCCACCTTCCTCCCCTGCTTCCACCTCCCTCCTGGTTTTGTACATGTGTCCTTTATACTAGTTCCTGAAAACCCTTTCCCTCAACGCAGGTCTAATCAAAATCTTAAGTTCCTTTCATGGAGCATGGTAAGCTGATTCTCTTACACATTTTCAGGCAAATTCACCAATGTTTTTGGTGATTTTGGTGAAGTATAGTTGCCTTAGTAAACAAAACTTTTTCTCCCTCTTTGCATGTTTTGATGTACATGTTCATGTCTGTTCAGCTCACATCTAGATTGAGCATGTGTTTAGATAACAGACTAGGGCTCTGCAGCTCTTATGTTTGCACAAAGGGTCCTTTAATTCTGTTCAGTTTTTTCTTCCATAAGTTACCAACCCAAGGACAATGCCAATTAATTTAGAATGTGGGTGGTTGTATTGCTCCCTCTACGTTTTCTGGAAATCCTCTTGGTCTGTGTGTGGCATCACCGGTCTCAGCATCCCAGCAGTTTTGCTAGGGGCCGTTGCTTCTGCGAGGTGGATACAGCAATCCATCAACCAAATTGCGTTGATGCAGTTTTGATGCCGTTGTTTTGTTTTCTTCACACCAAGTGTGCACACGTGGACAGGGATTGTGGTCAGGCAATTCAGAGCCATGTGACTCTCAGATATGTTTTTTTTCCTTCACCTTGGGCTGGAGTGGTGGCTGCAGAGAATGGCCCAAACCACAATGACAACAATCCCGCCATCTGGAGACAGGAGCCAAGTTCAGTGGGCTTGGGACCTGGGAGTGGAGGCCTCTGGGTCAGAGATCAAGTGTAGCTTCCACTGTTCATACAAATCCCAAACTTTATATTTGGGAAATTGTTTTCAGCAATCTACTCCCACCAGTAATGTATTTAGACTAGCAGTTTTCCCACATTCCAGGTAATGCTGACACCGAGCATACAATGGAAAAAAAACCTTTTTCTAGTTAGATAAGCAAAAACATTTATGTTTTGTTCTCACATCCAAGAACAAAATAATCAGAACCTGATTATTAATGAGGTTCAACCTATTTTCCCATAATTATTCATTATGTAGTTTTCTCATTTCAAATACTACTTGTTCATGTTTGCACCATTCATTTTTAAGTTAGTCTCTTTTTTTAATCTTTTGAATTTTTACTTATCTTTAGAGAGAGGGGAAGGAAGGGAGAAAGAGAGGGAGAGAAACATTAAAGTGAGAGAGAAACATCAATTGGTTGCCTCACTGATGTGCCATGACCCGGGACTGAACCTGCAATCCAGGCACATGTCCTGACCAGGAATTGGACCGGTGACCTTTTGCTTTGTGGGATGACACCCAACTAACTAAGCCACATTGGTCAGGGTCTAAATTAGTCTCTTGAAGAAGAATGTCAGCCCACTTCATGTTAAAATCTATGTTAACACTGAAATTTTATTTTTCATTTAAAGTTTAATTAATTTGTGAGTAAAGCAGTTAAGATGGTCACACTTGGGGGATTCTTGCCTTAATGAATAAACGACCCTGTGAAAAAATTATGTTGGGTTGTTGAACAGATATACCACCTATAGACCAAGAGGATTTCTAGAATACAACTGCCCACATTCTAAACTAATTTTCACTGTCCTTGGGTTGGTAATTTATGGAAGACAAAACTAAACAGAAAGAAAGAATCCTTTGTCCAAACGTCAGGGTTTCAGAGCCTTAGTGTATTATCTACCCAGATGCTCAAATCAATTGTGAGATGGAGACACATGATCAGCATGTGCATTGTAACATGTGAAGAGAAAGAAAAAGAAAAAGAAAAAAGTTTTGTTTATTAGGGCAAGAATACTTCACCAGTGGTAGCAGAAAGGTTTATGTTTCCCTGTTTATGAAAAGAGAAATGTCTGTGAGATTATTGTGCAGGAAGGAAGGACTTTAGAATTCCTTTGTACAGAACTTCCCATTTGACACAGGTGGCCTTGGAAGATTTGCCTGGGAAAACCACGAAGGCCCAGGGTGCACTAATTTAGTAGTCGGCTGTGAAGCAGTGTGAGGCCTGAGTGTGCACTTCAGGGGAGCGCAGGAGAACTCAACGGAGAAGGTGGACCACCAAAGGTGAGGGAGGGAAGACTCTCTGGGCAAGAAGTGGTGACGAGATGCTTTGAAAAGGAAAAAGAGCTGGTAGTTAACTTCACTTTCTCTGATCAATATGGTCATCTTCTCCCCTTCTGCTGCTCCATTGGCTGTGAGGCCCCCAGTTCAGTTTCCACACTGGTGAGATGAGGTGTTGGCTTTCAGTCAGCATTAGCTCTCAGAGGACCAGTGTGGGACCCTCTTTTCCCTGGAATAGTTAGTAGTATTTTTGGTCAGAATTCACTAATTGGATTAAAATTCTTTTTGCTCTGGGTGAGAATCTGTCCTGCTGCTAAGTTAAGTTCAATAAACAGGAAATCCTTACATTTAAGTCTTTTATCCACCTTGAATTTATTTTGGTGTTAAATGTAAGTCATAACACCATTAAAGTCCTAGAGGAAAACATTGGCAAGAAAATCTCAGATATTTCACGAAACAACTTCTTTACTGATATGTCCCCTAGAGTAAGGAATGTAAAGGAAAGAATAAACAAATGGGATCTCATCAAAATAAAAAGCTTCTGCATGGCTAAAAGAAAAAGTATTAAATTAAAAAGACAACCAACTGTATGGGAAAACATATTTGCCAATGATACCTCAGACAAAGGTTTAATCTCTAAAATATACAAAGAACTTACACGACTCCACTCTAAGAAGACACCCAACCCAATTAGAAAATGGGAAAAGGACTTGAGCAAACACTTCTCCAAGGAGGACATACAGAACATTCAGAGACACATGAAGAGATGCTCAATATCATTAGCTATCAGAGAGATGCAAATTAAAACCACAATGAGATACCACTTTACACCAGTCAGGATGGCTATCATAAACAAAGCAACAAACAACAAATGTTGGTGGGGAAAAGGGGTCCTTAGTTCACTATTGGTAGGAGTGCAGACTGGTACAACCATTATGGAAAACAGTATGGAATTTTCTCAGAAAAATAAAAATCGACCTGACTTTTGACCCAGCAATTCCACTGCTGGGATTATATCCTAAGAATCCTAAAACATCAATCTCAAAGAACCTATGCACCACAATGTTCATAGCAGCACAATTTACAATAGCCAAGAGTTAGAAGCAACCTAGGTGCCCATCAGTAAATGAATGGATCCAAAAATTGTGGTACATATACACAATGGAATTCTATGCAGCAGAGAGAAAGAAGGAGCTACTACCCTTTGCAACAACATGGATGGAACTGGAAAGCATTATACTGAGTGAAGTAAGCCAGGGGTTGAAAGACAAATACCATATGATCTCACCTTTAACAGGAAGCTAAACAACAAAACAAACAAACAAGCAGAAAAAAACAAAAAACAAAAAACAAAGACACTGAAATAGAGAACAAGGGATAGTGACCAGAGGGGAGAAGGAAGGGAAGTTAAGGGGAAAATGGGGTAGGGATTTGGAGGAACAAATAGGAAGGACACAGGGACGAGAACTAAGGGGGTGGAAATGGGAGGGAGGTAGCAGGGGGCAGGGGAGGCTGGGATGAAAAAATGCACTTACTTGAAAAATAACTAAATAAAATTAAAAAAAATAAAAATAAATAAACAGGAAATCCTATTGTTTGTAAACATCCCTTTGAACAGAAGTTACAGCTTGTGACTATAGGTTTCTCGGTATTGCTATATTGGAACTTAAGCTTTAATAGAAAAGGTAGCATTTTAGTAGCAGTGATATTTTAAAGCCAGAACTAAGAGTTCCAGGCCCCCAAACCCTCATGTGGACAGTGTGACTAGCAGCATTTCTTCTTGCTGGGGGTGTAGAATGCATACAAAGACCTGTTCCATTTCTTCCAATCCAGCATCTTGGCTCTCTGCTTAAATATTGAATTTGATCTCAGTAGGATTTGTCTTTTCCTGTTAATTCCACCAAATAGGCTTTACAGGGAGAGGTTTCATATCGGGAAACTTGCATAATATGATGTCATTATCCTCCTCATCACTGGTCCTAGGAGGGATGGTACTTGGGGTGAAGGTTACAGCTGGTCACTCCAGCGTGCTGGGCATTATTTGAGCAGAGAGGGCTGAAGTGTAACAGGGGATTGAGGTGTGCATGGAAAAAGCTCTTGAAAACTGAAAAATTGTACCATTGTATCTTTTGCTGCTTTGAAATTCTTGGCATGTTAATTAGTCTATAAAAAGGGCCTTGCCAATGTCAGAAGGCAAGTTTTAAAAGCCTCAGGCTTTTAAACTTGAAGTAGTGCTGTGGAGGATGGACCTCACACAGAATGTTCATAATGTGGCACAAAAAATGACAAAAGTTGATTAATTACTTATATTAAAACCAATTTGCAGTGATGGTATTAATATTCTGAAGCAATTATTTCCTTTCATTTGCTCCTTGTGGTTAGGAACCTATCTTCTTTTTTTTTTATTCATTTCTTAAAGGTACCACCTTTCATTTTCCCTCTGTTTCTGGTAACTTGTTTCTCCCAAGGACTATAAATAGCTGAGTTTACTAATCAAGGTTCCCTTCTCAATAGAGATCTATAGAAAATTCAGTGGCAGAAATGAATATTCTTGGATTTTAAATCTAAAATTACTGAAAAATTAAAGATAGCAAGTTCCTTTCTTGGGCAGGGTGTTTGCCACAATTCTATTAAGCAGATCATATTAAAGACATCATTATTTCATTACTTCGTATGAGTCCCTTATTCCCACCCTCCGAGTTTTAATCAACCAATTCAACTTAAAGAGACTTCTTGAAGCTATATTATTTACCAAATGTTCTATTTCCAAAAAATTATCTTCCATATATCTATAAATGATACAGATGCTCAAACTTTAAAAAATTTAAGGTATGTAAAGTGCTTGTCATGGTGTCTTATCTACAATAAATGCTAAGTTAAAAGTAGTGATTATTTGTGCATCTTGACAGAGGCATTTCTGTTCTGCCTGTGGTGTGAGTGGCAGACAAGCAGGAGCTGCCTTCTCTCCTGGGCTCCGCCTTCTGGAGCGCAGGCCCCCTGGGGGGGCAGCTCGGGGAGCTGAGACCTCTTTATTGTGCTAGTTCCTTGTTTTGTTTTTTGGTCCATTGGCCAAAGCTTGCTGTCTTCCATTAGCAGAATTTTCCAAATATATTCCTTGGAACACTGGGCACAAAGGAGGCTACATCAAAAAAAGTTTATCTGTTCAACTTAATTTGGGAAGCACCAGAAAATGAACATTAAGTAAGTTTAGTATTCTCTACTTAAACTTCAAAGCCAATGACTATGCATGTCTCATTGGCGTCGATAAATAATAATGCTGATTCTGCTTTGCCATCAGGCTTTAAGTGGTTGCAGTGAAGTGAATCCTTCTGTACAAGGTTTATATGTTTGCTTATGGTCCCAACCAGACTCTTTCCCCCTGGGGCAGTCTTTCTCTCAAGTTGTAACCTCTAAGAGACTCCAAGGAGGTCAACGTAACTGCAACGTAACTGGCTGGATATTAATGGTCTGTGTCTTAACTTTGGTATGCAACTGCTGGCATGATAAAACACTCTGAATTTAAAATTTGATCTGTGGTGCAGCATTAGTGATGAGATCTTACTATCTTCTCCAAGAATCTTTTCAAGTGCATATTTCTCAATGAGAACAGCCTAGTCAAGAAGGAGGCAGTGTTTCATAATAATCTGGAGTCAGATTGCAGAGCCTGACTAGCTGAATTTGCTTGTGGATTTGCCATTAATTATGTACTTGATTATGGGCAATTAATTGAACTTTCTGTGCTTTGATTTCCTTACCAGTAAAATAGAACTTCATAGGGTTGTTGTGAGATTAAAGAACATGGTCTTATTCAAGAACTTTGGTACAGAACCGCTCAGTTATTATTACAGTATGGTGATACTATTGCTACGGTAGAAGCAGGTATAAAGGAGAGGTGCCTAAAACACAGGAGCTCTGTGTTAACTCTTAAACAGGAATGAAGGTTTTTTCCTAAGTGGACCTAGACAATTATGAAAATGGGCAGAACACATACAAAGACTCATGACTAGTTCAGAAGCTATAAGTTATAATAACTTGTAAAATATGGAGAGACAATTAGTAGCAGGAGATGAGTCTGTAGGAAGCAGGCAACAGACCTTAAAGGCCCTTATTTTCCATGTGAAGGATCTTAGAACTAAACTGGTAGGTCACTGAGTCAGCTGCTGCTGCGTGAATCACCTACAGGCTGTGCGGTTTCCTAGGCCCCAGCCCAGATCTACTTACTGCATTGGAATCTGTAAGTGGAACCTGGGCATCTGAGTGTTTGAAAAGATTAGCAGGTGATACTGGTGAAGAATTATTGATATAGGTGGTAACGAGATAGTGATAAATTTTGATCAGGGAAGTTGTAAGATCAGATCTGCTTTTTAGAGCAATTGAATTCCATGCTAGCATATTTGCATCATTTTTAAAAACACATTCCTCTTTTATTTGACAAAACTATTAGTAATAATGTAATAAATGTTTTTGATTCTTTGTTTTTTAAATTAAGAATCTAAAAAACAAATTTTAATTTTAGAGATGTTCAAATTTAATAAAATATTTCATGTATGAAATAAAATTTACACTTACTAAAACAACACTGTTTTTTGCACTGTTTTTACTGTTTAAATATTAAACACAAATAAAAGTATTGCCTGGCCACAAAGGATGACAAATATGAAGTAACACCAGTTCAATTTATTCATCTTTATAATCACTATCCTATTATTGTTGCAAGCCTCCTACAGTCAGTCCTTGCTTTGCATGGTTCTGAGGGACACAAATGCCAGTCAACACAGCCTCATTAACCAAGAAGGTTCAAATTTCAGCTGCTAGTTTTGTTTACTAACTGTGAGTAATTTCACGAAGTAAAACTCACAGTGCCAGCCCCTCTGTTGACAAGTCACTGTGTAAACAATAGATGTGGGTCATGGTAATTGACCAATCACAACATCTCTTTAACAGTCTTCGAGACTTGGTCATTGTGAACCAGTATGCACAGAGAGTAAAGTGTGTAATGTTATATCCTTGTTGCCCAGTGGTAATCCACATGATATTTTACAAAAATGCATAATTGAAAGAGTGAATTGGCCAACAAAGGAGAAAGTGCAACAAATCCACCAGAAATAATAATGCTGGAAATAAAATTCAAGTTTAATGAGTGAAGTTATAGGAGAAATAGCTGACCATGTGATTGTTGGCACTGCTTTATTTAAGACTAGATATAGTCAGAGTAACTCACTGAAGGTAAATTTACTGACATTAATGAGGCTGGTTGGTTTTGATGAAAAATAAAGCAATGTCCCTGAGGAAATGACACTAGCAAAAACTTCACATTAAAGGAACTCTTGAAGATATTTTAATGACATTAAAAAAGCAAAGGATAAGATATTGGAAGTTTATCCAGACTTAGGAAAGAATATGACACTTTATCAAGGCACAGGAAACAATGCTCAGTCCATGTAAGTTCTAAAATAAGAAGGCGGCACATGCCTTTCAACTGCTCTTGAGAAGTTGTTTTTTTAAGTAAAGAAATAAAACCCCTTTAATTCATAATACTTCTATTATTTTAAGTTACAGTATACTAAATAAACATCAATTTTATTTTGTAGTTCATTTATAATAGACAGTAAGACAGATTGTAATGTTTCAACTAAAAAGTTTAAAAGTCATAGAAGAATCATACTCTTCTCCATTGATTATGAAGATCGTTTTGCATGGTTTCTGCTCACATGGTCATTTTTAGTCCCACAATGCCATGCAAAGCAAGGACTGCCTGTATTTAAGTGGGAGAATGTGTTGGGATATATTAACTGCTCCTGAAGTAAAGTTGAACTATATTGAATCATTACAAACTTACTCAGGAGATAAACACATTTGGGGGGTTGACTGTATAACTAGAAATTCTCCGAATTTCCATGTAAAAGTGTTTACTAAAGGATATGCAATTTAAAATGTACTAATTTGATGCTCATGTGGATAATACTAAAACTCAATGATAATCACAGTAATTGTTTAGAATTTTTTTTGGTGGGAGTGGTTTGTCACTGACATTATTTAGACTTGCTGACTCATAGGGATATTATTTATGATAAGCAGACTGACTTTTAGTCAGTTTTAAAATTCTCAGTAGTTTTGCCACCTTAATGCCTGCACTCAGGTGGACCACTCCCATCGCCATTGGTATGTCACTAAAATACCACTGGAGAACAATGTGAAGGGAGGCTGATTAGAAGGCAGTGAGACAGAATGGAAGAGCATTTTGCCCAAAAATTCATGGAGAAGACCTGAGCTAGGGCTGTCACAGTGGAAATTGATTTATTTTAGGCCATTGGTCTTTGCAATGATAATCAAGTTTAATCCCTGTTTGAGATGACCATTCATTGTCTCTTAAAATTTCTGCCACAACTCATCACTATCAGGTCCATTCTTCTGTGGTTGGTATTGCTGATTACTTTTGAACTTTACTGGACTTAACTGTGAACTTGCTAATTGCCCTTCAACCTGTCACTGAACTTTCAGCTCTCCCTGGAGCTGCATCTGACCTTCAAACTGACTTGGCCATGGTTCTAGTTGGGATTGACAGACTAAACAATCTAACCTGTTACTGAAATTGTTAAATGAAATAAAATTGGTAGTGAAATAGATTCTAGAATTTCTTTTGTATTTAACATCTTTTAGAATCTACTAAGTTTTACAGTCAAGAATTTACCACCCCTTCCCCAACACCCTCTTTTCCCGAAATGACTGTGCCTATGTCCTTGTAGGTCATCATTCTATAATAACCTTTTAAAAATGGATTCTTTCATTATGCTGAAGATACATATTTTTAATTGTATGTCTGAATGTCCCAGAAAAGGTTCAATAACAACAAAACCCCAGAGTTATAATAATGTACCTAGGCCAGAAGTTACAAATTGATGGCTTTCAGTCCAAATTCATTCCACAGATAAAATACAAAACCTTCAAACAAAAATGAAGCTTCTCTGCTTTTTATTAAACATTCTTATTAACACTAGGTCTCTATTTCCACAAGGTAGCAGTCAATTGGTGCCAAGTGGTGCTATCCCTTTCAGGCAGAATCCTTCTAAACTTGATTCCTGCTTTTCTTCATTTCTGCTTTTATGCTACTTACTTGAACCCAGTAGACATTTCAATTTGTAACTCATGATTTAGAATTTCCAGACTATATTATTATCAAGGGTCATGTTAGCTGAAACATGTTTCTTTTAGAGTAAATAATTAAACTGTCTATTCCTCAAAAGACCACCTAATAAATTTAGCCATGTTTTTCTGATGGTCTTTTTAGTTTTCTGTAACCACAGAAAGGGTTACAGGTTCCTGTAACCCTTTAAGGACAAGGTAACCCTTTAAGGACAGGGTCCATTTTGCTTGGCTTTGGAGTAAAATATGAATGAAAAAGCAGGAGCTGTGCCTCTTCCCAATTGTGCAGATAGGAACCAGTTAAGTGAAAGTATATTCAGGTTGCCTACGGAGTGGCCACACCCTGCACTAACTACTTCAGTCTGTCATGGCTTGGTCTCTTGTGGGTGACCTGTAAATATTTGCTTGCATGTCCTTCCTGATGTCCTTTCCAGCTCAACTTTGTATGGCCGCTTTGAGCAGCCAGTAATTTAAATCATTCATTTATGATTTTTTCCTAATGTGGAAAACTGTCTGCATAGTCATAAGTCCTCCAAACTTAATATAGGCACTTCATCTAACTAAACAGACTGCTCAGCTTCTCCTGAAATATCTGCCATTTGGGTTGTCCTTAAGAACAAAAGATGTGCACTTGCTTTTATATTTTCATAACTAAAAGATCTGTTGGTTTTTATATTTTCATAACTAAAAGGTCTATTGGTTTTCTTCTGTCCCAGAAAAAAAAAACTATTTTAATTCAGAGCTCTTTGTTTTAGGAAACAGACTAAAACTTGCTTTCACATTTTTTTTTTAATTAAGAAAACTTTTTTTTTAGGGAGTTCCTGTGTACATGTCACCAAATTTCCCCAACTGCCAACATCTTACGTTACTGTTCATTTGTCACAACTGAGGAATCAACACTGGTATGGTACAAAGGGCTAAACTCCCCACTTTATTTGGGTTTAACTAGTTTTTTCCTATTGTTAATTCTTCTGTTCCAGAAACTCATTGCCACAGGAAAACGTATTACATTTAGTTATCATGGCTTATTTTGCTTTCCCTGGCTGTGAAAATTTCTCAGATTTTCTTTGTTTGAATGACTTTGACAGTTTTGAGGAATGCTACTTGGATATTTTGTAGACATTCTTCAGTATGGGTTTATCCGTTGTTCTCTTCTCCTGATCAGTCTGAACTTGGGAAATTTTGGAAATAATACCCCAGAGGTAAGGTGTCCTTCTCACCTTTACATCAAGGGCACACGCCATCGACTTCACTTGTCAGTGATGACGTTAAGTTTGATCACCTGGTCAACCTAGTACTTCCCAAGTTTCTCCACCCTAAATTTACCCCCGTCTTTTGCATACTTGAAAGCAAGTCAGTAAGTGCAGCCCACGTTCAAGCTGTGAGGAGTTGAAATTCACTTCTTTGAGGGGGCAGTATCTACATAAATTATTTGGATTCTTCATACTGGAGATTTGTCTCTTCTCTCCATGTATTTATTGACTATTCATTTATGTAACTGGGGGCTCACAGATATGGATTTTATGCTTTAGGTTATAATATACTGCTACCATATTCATTTTGCTGCTCAGATTATTTTATTTTTGGCCTTTGGGAATACTTTCAGGTTGGCTCATGCATCCCTTTCATGTACTCCCATTATTCTGTTTATTGAGCATTTCGTTACTCTCTGGCATTGCAAGGCCCTCTAGACTCACCTGGAATATCCCCTGCCCAAGTCCTAGAATCAGCCATTTCTTCAAATATCCTGGTCCCTGTTATTGCAGAATGGGATTAGAAACCAAGATCTGGGTATCGCGTGTGCTTATTGCTCTTGAGATGTCATTGTTTCTAGGTCCTCTCGGTGGGGCAGAGCTTGGAAATATATACCTATATACTAACCCATATGTTCACAAATAAACAAAAATGATTTCTGTATCTATTTTAAGGTAAACATGAATTCATAATGATATTTCTGACTCTAATTCTACACCACATGGCTCTTGCTGGCTTCTATCTTGCTTATCTATAACTTCTCCACAGTGAGAAATCTAGATCCCACTAGCCACTATCCATTTACTCATTTTTTCAATCCCATTATAAGATTTTTTATCTCCATAGTCTCTATCATGGATTCAAAAGAGGTCTTGGGGTGCAATTTCAGATAGAAAGGCCCTTTGTAAACTTTTAGTTCTTTCTAAATAAAGATGTAGGCAGCAAAGCACACTTGGTCAAATGAAAAATAAATTTCTCAGCATTTTTCTTAATTCACTGAAATGGATAAATATACATTAGCAGATAACAAATCTGTCAATACCTGAGATGCTATCAATGCTAATTAGGGGTATCAGATCTAGAAGAATTTATGAATGCAAGTGGTTGAACTGGCAAATATAGAGTTGGATCATTCAATGTATAAGAGTACAAATTTTGTTTTGTGTACAATAGAAGCCCCTTAGGAAGCTTTAGCTATACTCATTACTTGGTTGCAAAAAATATTTTTTATACAAGTATATTTTGTACAGTTCTAGAAATGAAATTTTATCCTTTAGGAGTAACAAAAAGGTAATATCAAGGTGAGTGATATTTAGAGAATTAAATTATAAAATGAGATCAGTTTGGGATATATTGAACTATTAACAGAACCAGCTTAATGTTTTTCTCTAGTAAAATAAATTTAAGGTTTTTTTGAAAAATGCTAATGCAAACATTATAAAAAATTTTTTCATATCATTAGATGGGGCAGCTGAAATAATGACCGTACCTATGGGAGAGCAAGTGCTGTTGGAAGAATTGATCATGTTTTTCATTGTGAGCTTTGCTCTGGGTGCTGTAACTACGCTAGAGGGAGAATGTGAAGCTACTTTTATTGCAGAGAGGTGGAAGAGTAATACTAACACCAGAAAACCATTGCAAAAGACCAAAGAAGACCTGTAAAGTTCACAGTCGGTGTAAAGTGTTGATACAGTATGGTGTGTGAGGCCAGACCGTGATGATATAATTCCACAGAATTTTCAGAAAGATGCAACCCATTGCCTATTGCTGCAATTAGTCAATAGCTAGCTATTCCTAGGTTGGTAAAATATGTTGGGAATTATAAACAACAACATTAACTTTCAAAAGGGGTGTTGGCTGTACCTCCAGTTCTCTCTGTGTCCCCCATTTCTCCCGGGGACACATCTAGTCCTAGTTTTTGTCATATCACAAAATTTAAGGGGGTGGGTACCTATCAACCCAAACATCAGTGCAGAGAGGCTTTGAGAAGGAAACTATGTGAGCTGGATTAAGTTCAATCAAATTGGAGATTACATGAAGTGAATTAAAGGGAGAAGCTAGGGAATCATGCAGGGAAATTCAGAAAGGTTATTTTGTTCATGGCATATCCTGGAAACATTTGATACACTGTTGAACCCTGAGCAGTTTTCACTGCATACAAAAGTGTGGATAGCCAAGAACTGCCTGACCTGGTGTGAAACCAGTGCGATGGTTTCAGTGTGTTTCTCAGGCTGAGTGAGCGGCTGTTCTTACTGGTCCATTCATCACTTGGGGCATCACAAAAACATCACAAAAATAAAAATACTGCAATGCCCTTTCCAGATATTAAAAACTGAATCAACTACAAGGTATGGTTCATGTTTGTTTAAAAAATGTCAACTAAATGTTCTTTATTGATGTGCCATAAATCCATCAAATTGGGTAAATACAAAAATAGATTTTATCTCTTTATCCTCAGTGAAATCTCTGTGTTTTATAGTTATGAGTCAAGAAAATGATGTTCTCTATTATTTCAGTACTGAATTCTTCCAAAATATGATGCTTACATAATTTACCTTTTATAAAACATTTGCACAATCATTATTTCAACTGAATCATCCAAACAGAAGAAAGGTAATATTTTTTAAAAAATTTTCTTAGAGATTCTAGAAGAAAACAATTCTTTTAGGTGTTTCATTACTATTTTATCTATTCAGAAAGTACAACAGGCATTGGGATTTTATCTCTAAATCCCAATGCCTGTTGTACTGTTGTAATTTTTTAGCTTTCGGGCAAAGTGTCATTTTAATGACACAGAAACTTATTAACAGTACAACAAGTACTCATGGTAGGAGGAATTTTCATTAAAGAAAACTTTGGATTTAATGCTGTGAAACCCAGCCACTAGTGATGGCCTGCCCGCAGGGTCGGGGGTGCTGTGCTGGGTGCCGAAGGAGGCGTCAGGTGGCCACCCCCTCCTTGCTTTCCGGGAGCAGTAACTGCACACCAAGTAAAAGCAGTTCAGTGAGTAGCTTTGGGAGTGAGGGAGAGTCAAGACAAAAGAAACGATGGCACTAAGTTAAACTCGATACTAGAAAAAATTTTTTTTTAATTTTATGTATTTAACTTTAGAGAGAAGGGAAGGGAGGGAGACAGAGAGGGAGAGAGACATCAATGTGTGGTTGCCTCTCACATGCCCTGTACTGGGGACCTGGCCTGCAACCCAGGCATGTGCCCTGACTGGGGGGAACTGAACCAGTGACCCTTTGGTTTGCAGGCCTACACTCAATCCACTGAGCTACAACCAGCCAGGGTTGATGTTAGAGAAACGAAGCAATGTGCCGTGGGAGTTCAAAGGAAGATAACAGAGCACTGAGATGCTAGGATTGGGAAAGGCTTCATGGAGGTAGTAAGTATGACATAACTTTTGAAGAACAGATAAAATTTAAGGATGTGAAGTTTAATCAGTCATAGGGAGAAACAAAGATATTTGAGTTGAGGATGTTGTAATGAATTGAGCTCTCTTTTCTGCCAAAAATAACTGTAAATCACCATTTTATCAGTGAATGACATAAAGTAGATGCCTTATAATCCGGGTTGTCTCATCCAATTTTCTCAGGAAACTCTGGCCCAGAGACGTTAAACACCAGCCCATAAACCTTGAGGTTTGCTGAAGGAATCAGATTAAAGCCTGTCTTATTTCCAGACTGATGCTTATGAAACAGAACCCAAAGCAGAACAATGACACAAATGTTGGTGACTCTTATGACCCTTGGGGGTTTCTTTTAATCACTTGGAATGCTAATAGGAAGAAAATATGCAGGTGACCTTTTTTTGTGTGTGATAGAAGGTGAGATCTGAGACTTTTTTCTATACTATGTGTACTGGTTGGCTAGAGCTACCATAAAAAATACCACAGACTGAGTGGCTTGAATCACAGAAACTGATATTCTCACGGTTTTGGAGGCTAGAGGTCCAAGGTTAAAGTGTTGGCAGGGTTGGTTTCTCCTGGGTCCTCTCTCCCTGGCTTGTAGAAAGCTGTCTTCTTGCTGTGTCCTCAGCTGGGCTTTCTCTGTGCATGCACAACCCTGGCGTCTCTCCCTCTTACTAGAAGGGCACTATTACTGGGTTAGAGTCTACTTGTATGCATTACCATGTTTAATCATAATTCTGTCTCGAAAGCTGTATCTCCAAATATGGTTACATTCTGAGGTATTGGGGGTTGTAATTTCAGCATGTGAATCAGGAACAGACACAGCTGAGCCCATAGTAGATGCCATTACTAGGAGGCATGCATTTAGCGTAATATATTATTTCATTTAATCCCCACAAAACAGATAAGCCCAACTGGCATAATTATCATTATGAGGAAGATGATTCTGAGGGCAAATGACATGGCTAGCGACACATATTTAGAAAACGGTGAACTCAAGGCCCAGACAAAGCGTGCGGAGCTGTGGGTCCACACTGCCACTCTGGAACAGGGGTTACAGCCTGCAACTGGGGCTGACAGTGTGAGACCCCTCTAGTCCTTCTCAACTACTCTTCCTTTAACCACTCCTATTAGTTTATTCTCTCCTAAGAGGTCATTTTTAGACTGTCACCTGCAACCTTGCTCATAGCTGTCTAAAGGGTTCCAAACCTAGTATCCCTGCCCTCCCCAACCAACAGCTGCTGTCATGCAAGGGACCCCCTTCTGGCTGACCCCCATTACTGCTTCACTGCTGACACATAGGGTCATTGATCCTTTTGGAGAGGCAAATAAACTAGATCAGGAGTGGAGCCATAGAAATGGAAATCACATGGAGGGTTAGCAACAGGGGAATGGGAGGAGGAGAAAAGGGGAGAAGGTACAGAGAATAAGTAGCATAGACAGTAGGTAGAAAACAGACAGGGGGATGGCAAGAGTAGTAAGGGAAATGTAGAAGCTAAAGAACTTGTGACACATGGACATGAACTAAAGGGGAGAAATGGTGGGGGAGGGGGTGTGAAGGGTAGAGGGGAATGAAGGTGGGAAATAGAACAACTGTAATGGCATAATCAGTGAAATATATTTAAACAAATAAAGGAAGGATAACAAGAAAAAAAGTATTATTTGGTCTTTTAAGAGGTGAGTTTCCTGAAGATTGAATGTAGAAATATTTGCCAAAGGGAGGTCTGTAGAAAGTGGAATTTTCAGTTGCATGCAAAAATAGAGAGAAGCAAGATAGAGACTTCCAGAATAAAATTTCAAATGTACAGGCAAGTGTTTCGATGAAGACAGGCAATTCTCTCAGCATATTGCTCTTGTTTTATTTTTAATTACAATGAATTACAAGGTTAGTCCTGCTTTTGGGGTGCATGTTAATTATTCTCCCAATGTTGTGTTTCTGTGTTATGATCTCTTTAACAGGCAGGAGAAAATAGGCATTTAATTAACCAGGTGTCACTCAATAAATCTTAAGTGTTATTCTCTGTATCAGAAAAGCCAATGCAAACCCATGAAAAAGGATTTGAATTTTAAAATGATTAATTTGGCATAGTTTAGAGTTTGTATGATAATGATGCTTTTGAAGGTAAAATTGAAAAATTCTTTTAAAATGTGGGGTAGAAAAGGGGTTCTTAATGAGTCAGATGAGTAGTGCCCTCAGTGAATCATCATATTTTTCATCTTTCTATATGTTTATCTGTTGATATATTGGCTAACGTTTGTTCCTAAAGTAACTTTTTCTTCAAACAAAGGAGGCCGATTACAAAGGAAGACTCAACAAGGACAGAAAGTCGAAAGGTGGCCGGCGCTGTAACTTTGATCAACAGCCATGTCCCTTCTTTGAAAATAGAAACTTGATTTTTGTTCACTCTCCTATGAGTGTTTCCTTTGAGAATGGCTGGGCTCTTTCCCAACCAAGGAGATGACTCTTGATCGCTCTAAGCCAATTATAAGCCAATTATAGTGGTCTTATTCACTTTCCCAAGTAATTGGTTTAAAAGTGTGCTTGGAACAAAGCTCTCTGACCAATGACATGTGAGGGGGTGTCTACCCAGGACTTGTGAGGGTTTTTTTCCTCCTCACTGATAAAAAAAGACAAAAGACAGACTATGTGTTTAGTGCCTCATGGAATACTTGAAAGTAAAGCAGACACCTTGAGCTAATTATTTTTTGCTATTTAACTTTTTCCTTTTATTAATAGACTTTATTTTTTAGAATAGTTTTAGATTTACAGCAAAATTGAACAGAAGGTATAGTAACTTCCCATATCCCCACATTCCCACACATGCATAGCCTCCCCAATTATCAACTTCCCCCAGTAGGCTGGTCCACTTGTTACACCTAATAAACCTACACTGATACATCATAATCACCCAAAGTCCATAATTTACATTAGGATTCACTCTAGGTGTTGTACATTCTATGGGTCTGGAAAAATATATAATGACATATATCTACCATTATAGTTTCATTGCCCTAAAAATTCTCTGTGCTCTGCCTATTAAACCCTTCCTATCCCACCTCCATTCCTGGGAGCCCCTGATATTTTAACTTGCTCTATAGCTTTTCCTTTTCCAGAATGTCATATAGTTGGAATGATATAGTATGTAGCCTTTTCAGATTGGCTTCATTCACTTAGTGATATACATTTAACTTTCCTCCATGTCTTTTCATGGCTTAATCCCTGAATACTATTCCATTGTTTGGATGTACCACAGTTAATTTATCCATGTTTGTTGCTTTCAAGTTTTGACAATTATGAATAAAGCTGCTATAAACATCTATGTGCAGGGTTTCAGGTAGATGTAGGTTTGCAACTCCTTTGGGGAAATGCTAAACAACACAATTTCTGGATTATATGGTAAGAGTGCATTTAGTGTACAAGATACTGTCTTCCAAAGTGACTTTAATGTTTTACATTCCCACTAGCAATGACTGAAAGTTCATGTTGCTTCACGTAGTGTTGTCCTCACCAGTAATTGGTATTGATAGTGCTCTGGAATTTGGCTATTCTAATAGATGCATAGTGACATTTCATTGTTGTTTAATTTGCATTTTACCGATGATGTATCATGTGGATAATTTTTTCTATATGCTTATTTGCCTTCTGTATATCTTCTTTGGTGAAATGTCTAAGGTTTTTGGCCCACTTTTGAAAACCAGATTTTTTTATTGTTGAGTTTTAAGAGTTATTTGTATATTTTAGATAATAGTCTATTACCATATTAACCTTTGCAAACATTTCCACCCAGTTTGTGGCTTGTCCTACCATTCTCCTGAAGTCCCACTTAAAAAGTCACTACCATACCCAAGGTCATTTAGATTTTCTCCTATGTTATTTTCCAGGAAGTTTATAGTTTTACATTTTACATTTAGATATTTGATTCACTTTGAATTAATTTTTTTGTGAAAAGTGTAAAACCTCTCTCTAGATTCATGTTTTTGCATGTGGATGTTTAGTTGTTCCAGCATCATTTGTTGAAAAGACTGCTTGTTTCACTGTATTACCTTCATTCCTTTATCAAAAACTAGTTGACTACATTTCTGTGGGTCTATTTCTCAGCTCTCAATTCTGTTCCCTTGATCTGTTCCTTCACCAATACCACACTGTCTTGATTACTGTAGCTTTACAATGAGTCTTAAAGTCAGGCAGTACCAGTTCTTCCACTTTGCTCTTCTTCAGTATTATGTTAGCTATTCTAGGTCTTTTGCTTCCTCACAAACTTTAGAATCAGTTCATCAACATCTACAAAATAACTTCCTGGGAATTTTTATTGGCATGGCATTGAATCAAACATCAAATTGGGAAGGACTGATATTTTGACAATATTAAGTCTTTCTATTCATGATCATGGAATGTTTTTCCATGTATTTAGTTTTTTTGAATTCGTTCATCAGAGTTTTATAGTTTTTTTAAAATCAATTTTATATGTATTTTATTAGATTTATAGCTAAATATTCCAGTTTGGGGGAGTATTACTATATATGGCATTGTGCTTTTAATTTCAAAGTCCACTTGTTCATTGTAGGAAAGCATCAGATTTTAACATACTAACCTTATACACTGCAACCTGCTATAATTTGTTTATTAGTTCCAGGAGGGTTTTTTTTATTCTTTTGGATTTTCTACATAGACAATCATGTCATCTAAAAACAAAGGTAGTATTATTTCTTCTTCCCCAAATCTATGAACCCTTTATTCCCTTTACTTGTCTCATTGCACTAGCTAGGACATCAGATATGATGTTGAAAGGAATGCTGCGAGGGGACATCAAAGCTTTGTCCCTCATCCTAGTGGGAAAACTTTGAGTTTCTTACCATTATGTATGATAATAGCTGTGGGTTTGTGTAGATACTCTTTTTTTACAGCTTTATTCAGATATAATTCACATATTGTACACTTTACCCATTGAAAGTAACAATTTGCTGTTTTTTCTTTATTACATTATTCATTTAAAATTTTGTGGCAAAGTATATATCACATAAAACATACCATTTTGACCATTATTAAGTGTGCAAATCAGTGGTGTTAATAACATTAGCACCTTCTTTTCTCTACCACAAAATGATCTGTTAGTCATGTGAACCCTGAGAAAAAAATACCTACTAAGAAGGGTTCCTGGTAGCTAACTGGGCTCAAATTTTATTTATTTTTTATTGTTGCTCCATTATAGTTGTCCCAATTTTCCCGTTACTCTCTCACGCCCTGCCCACCCACCCCACTCCCACAGTCAATCCACACCATGTTGTCCATGTCTATGGGTCATTTATACCTATTCCTTGACCAGACCCTTCTTCTTCTACTCCCCTTTATCCCCCTCCCCCAACCCCTCTGGTCACTATCAGTCTGTTCCTTATTTCCATGCCTCTGGTTCTATTTTGCTAGTTCACTTGTTTTGTTCACTAGGTTCCTCTTGTAGTTGAAATCATGTGTTATGTTTCTTTCACCACCTGGCTTATTTC
The DNA here is from genome assembly GCF_021234435.1 of Artibeus jamaicensis. NCBI lineage: Eukaryota > Metazoa > Chordata > Mammalia > Chiroptera > Phyllostomidae > Artibeus > Artibeus jamaicensis. Next base: position 43,352,024 of record NW_026521812.1, read on the forward strand.
ACTTAGCATAACAATCTCCAGTTCTATCCATGCTGTCATGAAGGGTAGGAGCTCCTTTTTTCTGCTGCATAGTATTCCATCATGTAAATGTACTACAGTTTTTTACCCACTCATTTACTAATGGGCACTTAGGCTGTTTCCAGCACTTGGCTGGTAAATTATGCTGCTATGCTGATGGGGGTACATAAGTTCTTTTGAATTGTTGATTCAGGATTCTTAGGGTATAATCCCAGCAGTGGAATTGCTGGGTCAAAAGGCACTTCCATCTTTAGTTTTCTGAGGAAAATTGATACTGTTTTCCACAGTGGTTGCAACAGTCTGCATTACTACCAGAAGTGCACTAGGGTTCCCTTTTCGCCACAACCCCACTCACACTAGTTTATTGATTTGTTAATCATTGTCATTCTGATGGTGTGAGATGGTATCTCATTGTGGTTTTAATTTGCATCTCACTGATAGCTAGTGACATTAAGCATCCTTTCATATGCCTATGTGCCCTGTAGGTATTCTTCATCAAGATGAAGTTGCCCTCTGTTCCTAGTTTACTGAGAGTCTCTGTGATGAAGGGTGTTGGGTTTTGTCAAATGCTTTTCCTTCATCTATTAATATAATAAGGTGCCTTTTTTCCTTTTTAGCTGGCAAATGTAATGGATTACATGAATTGATTTTTTTCTTAATTAATTAATTTTTTTATTGATTATGCCATTACAGTTGTTCTATTCCCCCCTTCATTCCCCTCCACCCTGCACCCCCCATCCCTACCATTCCCCTCCTTTAGTTTATGAGCATGTGTCTCAAGTTCTTTAGATTCTATATTTCCCATACTATTCTTGCCCACCTCCATCAATTTTCTATCTACTGTCTATGCTACTTATTTTCTGTACCTTCTCGCCCCTTCTCCTCCTCCCACTCCCCTGTTGCTAACCCTCCTTGAGATCTTCATTTCTATGTTTCCACTCCTGATCTAGCTGTCCTTTTAGTTTGCTTTTGTTTTAGGTGTGGTTCTTAATAACTGTGAGTTTGCTGTCCTTTCACTGTTCATGTTTTTTTAACTTCTTTTTCTTAGATAAGTCCTTTTAGCATTTCATATAATAAGGGCTTGGTGATGATGAACTCCTTGAATTTGATCTTATCTGAGAAGCACTTTATCTGTCCTTCCATTCTAAATGAAAGTTTTGCTGGATAGAGCAATCTTGGTTGTAGGTCTTTGGATTTCATGACTTCAGCCTGACCGGTAAGAGGGGCGAAACCAGCAGCTGGCAGAGCAGGGTTGCACAGGAAAACTCGGTCAGATGGACTCAGGCGCTCGGAATCCAGGCGCAGGGTTGGACCCGGTGGGCAACTCAGCGAGCGACTGTGGGGAAACAGCGAGGGAGCAGGGCTGCGGGTTGACTGTGGTCGTGCATTCGTGCATGGATAGACAAGCGAGGGAGTGGGCGATTGGACAGGAGCCAGCAGGCCCCAGTGGCAAGCGGCAGCTGAGGGCGCTGCCATTTCCCCACTCTGACCCCGCCTCCACATACAACATCACAACCCAGTGACCTGGGAGTCCAAGGCTCTGCTCCTCATACTTAATGGGCGCAAACAAAATGAATTGATTTTTTAAATGTTAAACCAGTCTTACATAATTGGTATAAATCCTACTTGGTCACGGTGTATAATTCTTTTTTATACATTGTTGAATTCAATTTGCCGATTTTTGTTGAGGATTTTTGCTTCTGTGTTCATGAGAGACATTGGTGTCTAGTTTTCTTTTTCTTTTTTTTGCAATGTCTTTGTCTGATATTAGAGTAATGCTGGCCTCATAGAATGAGCGAGGAAGTATTCCCTCTCTTTTTATATTCTGAAATAGATTGTAAACAGTTGGTAAATTTCTTCCATAAATATTTAGTAGAATATACTAGTGAACCTATCTGGACATGGTGCTTTCTGTTTTGGAAGGTAATTAATTTTTGATTCAGTTTCTTTAATAGATACCGTATTTAGATGGTCTGTTTTGGAACATATTTTAATGACATCATTGAACTAGATTAGTCATCCCTAGAATAGACCTACCTTCAGAATTTTAGTTTTATGAAATGATAGATGCCTGTATTGTATAAGCTTCTTTTGGCTGGGTTTTCTCTAATTTGCAAATGAAAGTGTTCTAGTTGGTACAAATCTCAAAGCTTTTTTTTTGTCCCTAAGATTATCTTTAACTACTTGATTTTAATTCACTCTCATCTTCTTTCTATATTCACCACCTAAAATTCTGTTTTCTGGATTGACCAGTTAGATAGAATCTGAAATCTCATATTCTATATGAAATCTCCCCAAAACTAACTACAGGGAGTCACTCTTCTGAACTTCTATAATAGTTTGATATTCATGGGAGTCATCTGGAAATCATAAAAATGCAGATTCTGTCTGATTCAGACGGTATTCAGTTTGAGTTCAGTCATCTTAAGTAAAAACAAAATCAATATTCTTCAAAGGAACATTACAGAGTTCAGAGTCTGTATAATATATCATTCACAGTGTTTACTGTATAATCTAAAAGTACTGACATATAAAAGAAACAAGAAACTTTGACCTTTCTCCTGAAAAAAGTCAGTCACCAGAGACTGACTCTTGAGTTCACTGAGATATTAAAATTAGCAGATAAAGATTTTGAGGAAGCCAGTTAAACCCATATTCAAGTATATAAAGAAAAATATGCTCACATAATGAATTAAAAGTTAGTAAATCTTATCAGAATAAATAGATATTATAAAAAGACCCATAAAATTCTGGAACAGAAAAAATATATTATCTAATGTTTTTAAAGTTCCTTGTATTGGCTTAAAAGCAAAAAGAAGAGTCAGTCTATTTTGAAGACAGATTATTTAAATTCAGTGAAATCACTTGACTATATAGTTCATAGTTTGAGCCCCAGAAATGACAGGGGACCAATGACCATTTCATGAACCCCAAGAATGCACTATTTTTCTGGAAAAAGGACTTTGCAGCTTAGAAAAATTTGGGGAGTTTACATGCTTTTTATCTCTGGGAAACAATAGCAGGAAATCTTTAGTGAGCTCAGAAGAGACGTGCCACCCAGGAATTTTCCAGATATCTGCTTGATGGCAGCCCTGTTAGGGAAGCCCCAGAAAGCACAGAATGAGACCAACCTAATTGCATTGATTAGGATTTGATCAGCTCTGAAAATATAATTAAGCAATGCCGCTGCTTAATTAGTGTTACGTGATTTTCAGAATAATAGAAATATTTGGTGTTGCTAATGAACAAAAAAGCGCTTCAAGGGCATGAAAAAGTAGATACACCATCATTTGACAGCTGCCACAGTAATAATACTTTCAGGCAAAAATCAAGAAGGAAACCTGAAGCTAGTGGGTGAAAAATTGACGAGGAACAGATATTTACATTGCCTCAAAGCAGCTCGCTGGAAGGTATTTATTAATGACAAAGAGAGGAAATAGATTTACAATGGAAAACATGGCAGGAACTTCCTTAACGAGGTGATCAAGGTAAACATCACTACTGATGAGATGCATCGATGTCCCATGTCTCCTGTCATTATGCGGTAATGCACATTACTTCTGTGGTCATACTCCCCCAAATGTATAACGTAAATCTATTCATGAGGCAACATCATACAAATTTAGGACCCACACAGTTATTGAATGTCAAGGCCATGTAACACAAAGAAAGACTGAAGAACTGTAAGGCGATAAAGAGGTTCCTCTTTACACTTACACATGACCACTAAATGTAATGTGTGATTCTGGACCAGAAATGTTTTTTCTTTTGCTATCAATGACATGAGTGAAATAATTAGTGAAATTTGACTGAATTCTGTAGGTTAGATAATAGTATTATATGAATAAGTTCTTTATTTGGGGGGGGGCCATCAATTTACTTTATTTGAAGGAATGGTACAAATGAAGGACGTAAGTGGATGGTTGGTACAAGTTATAGAAAAGGTAAAGGTAACTCCAACATGCACGCACTGCTTTGGTGACCAGGGAAGTCACTCCCATGGCAGCTGGGAAGGCAGCCTAAGGCTGAGCTGTCTGCACTGCCTCCCAGAGTGTGCTCGTCGAAGACATACTCTGCCACTCCAGATCCAGGGGCCTACAACCTGTACAAGTTGGTGACGTGGTCACCCAGCTCTTTGATGGATTAACCTGCTCATCCAGGTAGTGAGTCTCAATGAAATCACACAGATGAGGATCATTTTTTTCAGTAGCCAGTTTGTGCAAGTCTAGTAGTGACTGAATCACACTTTTTTTTGCAAGTGCAATGCACACTCCATTGCATTTAACCCATTCTCCCAGTCACCACGTTCTGGTTTCTTGATGTCCTGGAGGCAGATCCAGCCACCTTGTTGGTTCTGCAGCTCATCGGTTTCTCAGCATGTTCCCTCTCCTCCTGAGTTTGGTGAAGAAAATACTTGGCAACGTTCTTCAAAGCCACATCATCGTGGTCAATGTAGTATGACATGGACAGGTAGACATAGGAAGCGTAGAGCTCCAAGTTGACCTGGTGGTTGGTGGTGGCCTCTGGGTCCTGGTGGTAGTTCTGGCGCGGCTGTGAGGCAGACGTGGTGGTGATGGTGGCTGAGGACTGGCAGCTTGGTAGTGCTGGAGTGGTAAGCGGGTACCTTGGGGTGGTCCAAGGGCACTGTGAAGAGGTAGCAGAAGGATGGGTCTGGGCAGCTGGTTGGGATGAGGGGGTCAAGCTCTGGGTTCCTTTCAAGTACTGTTGAAGCAGGAAACCACAGCGACTCTCAGCGAAGACTCTATATGAATAAGTTCTTGATTGCAATAACTGAACTTTGTTAGGTAAAATACTTCCCTTGACTTTTTCAAAAATTAATCAGTTTTTCTCTGGCTGGTATGGCTCAGTTGGTTGGAATGTCATCCTGTAGATCAAAAAGTTGTGGGTTTGATTCCTGGTCAGGGCATATATCCAGGTTGCAGGCTTATTCCCTGCCCTGGGCTTGTAAGAGAAGGCAGCCAATTGATGTCTCTCACTCCTTCCCTTCCCTCTCCTTCTTCCTCTCTCTCTAACAGCAGTGAAAAAATGTCCTTGGGTGAAGATATTAATCAATTTTATTTTTTAGAGTATGTTTAGGTTCATAGAAAAATTGAGCAGGAAGCACAGAGTTTCTATATATCCTCAGTCCCCACAGACGTACAACTATACCAGCTATCGACAGCCCTCCGCACACTACTACATTTCTTCTGATCACTGAATCTATACCCGAAGTTACCACCTGAAGTCCACAGTTTTCATTAGGGCTTATTCTTTTTTAAAATAACAGCTTTATGGGTGTGTAATTCACATACAATAAAATTCACTCTGTTGTGATATTTTTACTTGCTCCATAGTTTTGTCTTTTCTAGAATGTTGTATAGTTGGAATCACATAATATATAGCCTTTTCCAGGTCTTCTTTCACCTAGTAATATGCATTTAGTGTTGCTCAGAGTCTTTCATGGCTTCCTAGAGCATGTCCTTTTAGAGCTGGAAAATATTCCATTGTCTGAATGTACAACAGGTACTTTATCCATCCACCTGCTGAAGGATATCTTTGCTGCTCCCAAGTTTTATCTATTAATAAAGCATGTAGCTGCTTTATTTATATTTTTGTGTGGACATACGGTTTCAACTTGCGAATACTGAGCAGCGTGATTGCTGAATTATATGGTAGGAGTGTGTTTAGTTCTGCAGACGCTGTCTTCCAAAGTGACTGTACCATCCGCACTCCCACCAGTAATGAGAGAGGAGTTTCTGCTGCCCCACATGCCCAGCAGCCTTCGGTATTGTCAGTGTTTTGGATTTTGGACATTCTAATAGGTGTGTAGTCCTTGTTTTTAAGAAATGCACATGAAAGCACTTGTGGGTAAAGGGGTATTGCGACATAACCTCATATCATTCAGAAAAAAGTACGTGTGGGCATGTGTGCACATACTACACACTCACGAAGTAGTAGATATTAGTAGTCATTCATCTACTTCTTAGCTTCACCTTCCTCCCTCTTTTTTTCTAATCTTAAAGTTCTCTCTTTTAGTTTTATACCTGACATAACAGGAAGGAGTAGGGTTTCTTTCTTAACCCAGGTTCTGGATCCCTGAGAGATCCAACGTGACAGAATAGAGGGAACACCTAGAGAACAATTAAAATGCACTTCTTGGCCTGACCACCAGAGGCCCAGATTTTGAAGCTCTGTGAGGGGCCCAGGAATCATTGCTTTTAATAATATTTTAGATTGATTTTGAAAGCAGACGTTTCAAGGATCAACTTTTGAGAAACACTTCCTTGGGGGAACCTTTGACGCCCTTCAGCGGGCCTTCCTGTTGGCAGCTCTGCACAAATGCTGTGTGTGTGTGTGTGGTGCCCTTGCTCATTTTTCTGGGCGGGGAGGCCTTACTGGTGCATCAGATTCTCCACGTGGCCAGTGATTCTCGGTATCCAGGACAGAAAGTTTGAGTAAAGTGCGGAAGGGAGTTTACAATCTAATAGGGAAATAAAACAGAAGGTAGTGTTTTTATAAGTCATGATCTAAATGTTGTCATACAGTAAGTTCTGGGGGGGCTGACAAGAGAATGATACTGATTCAGTACTGAATGTGTGACACATACCATATGGGGTCCTTACACATGTCATAGTTCCACTCTCACAATAACCCAATGTGCCGGGACTTAGCATCTTCATTTTACTGATAAGGTCAAGTAATTTGCTCAAGGTCAGTTATTGAAATCCTTTATACTCTATCACAGTGGTTCTCAAAATGTGGTCACAGTCCCCTGGGGTTTCCCCAGGATCTTTACAGGGGTCATTGTGGTTAAAACCACTTCAAAATACTGCTAACATGTTATTGTCACTTTCACTGTATTGACATTTGCGATGCTGGAAAAAAAGAAATGAGGATAAAGCTTTCATAGCTTAGCAAAAATCAAGACAGTGGTTCCTAGCTGTGGTTGAAGTCTCTGTATTCCTTAACAGCCACACACTTATAAAAAAAGCAAAATGGCCATTTCACATAAAACATCCTTGGCTAAGCAGTGAAAATGGTGAATTTTATGAAGTCTTGGCCTGTGAATTCATGTGTTTTTAATATCCCAGGTAATGAAGCGGGAGTTCCTATGGACACTGCAGTACACTGATCATCTTGGGGAAAGGCATTTGTGTGGTTGTTCTTGTCGCGAGCTGGGCTAACTGCTTATCGTGGCACAGTTGTTTTACTAAGAAGAGTGACTGACAGACAAGCTGATTGCCGAGACATGTATATTAGGCAAAAATTTTCTCAAAGTGAATTAAGTGAGCTAATTGCTTCAAAGGAAACAACTGACACTATTTATTGCCAATGATAAAACTCAAGCTTTCAAGTGAAAATTGAAATTTTGGACAACTGTTTAATATTTACCAGGAGGTTAACAGCTTATCGATTGTTAAGCTTTTTATGATGACATTGGCAATGATATTAATGTGGATTAAAAATTATTGTAGATCTGGCTGTTGTGGCTCTGTTAGTTGGAGGGTCATCTTGTAACTGCAAGGTGGCAGGTTTAATTCTTGGTTGGGGCACTTACCTAGGTCCCAGTTCCATACCTGCTTTGAGCTCCGAGCTCTGAGCTCCGAGCACATACAACCCCTGGTCCAGCACATGGGGTTCCCGATCCAGGAACATACAGGAAGCAGCCAATCAATGGTTCTCTCTTGCACTGATGTTTCACTTTCTCCATGTTTCCCCTCCTCCCCCTCTCTCTAAAAAGCGATGAAAAAATGTCCTCAAGCGAGCATAAAAAATATACAAATATTGTATACTCAAATATGACACTTGGAAGAACTGCATAACCCCATGAATCAATATTCTAAATGATCAATGTACAATGTTAAAAAAATCATGCATGAGTAAACAGACTTATACAAGTGCAAAGTAGACCAATAATTTAATGTAACAGTATACCGTTGGGAACCACTCTGCCTGGTTTCAGGCGTTGTAACTGCCCTCCATGGCTAAGGCTGAGTGAGTGACCTCTGGACTGTGAGACACTAAGGAGACAAAGCTTATCTCTGGCAGGAGCACTGCTTCTGCTTCATCCTGTGCCCCCAACGCTTGGTTGGTTACTCAATGACGGGTAAGACTCCTCAGAGGGGGGGCAATTTAAGCCAGACACAATCACTTGGGAGGCCCTCAAGGAAGGACTTGGGGCTGCAGCAAAGAGGGAGTTATGGACCCTCCCTCCCCTGCCCTCCCCCCCCCCCCGCTATTCTGACATAGCCTGAGTCCCTTTCCATCTGAGAGAAGGGCTTCCTGGCTCTAATCCACTTAAGCCTAAAAACCTATGACTGGGAAGGCGGTGCAGCCCCTTGCAAGCTGGAGTGGGTTCCAGGGTGATCGGCATAAGAAAGATATTCACAAAGTCCTGTGAAGCCTGCTTTGCTAATAGTGCTTTCATTCATGCGATAAGGGTCCAAGCAGGAAATGAGTATGTCTCCCAAAGTTTCTGCAACCCTCTTACCTGACAGGCACTGACTCAGACTAAGCCCTCAGATTTCTTTGAAATGTTATCTATTGTTTGATCCTTGCCACTTGACATTGATTGATGAGCTTTACCTGTGTTCCTGTGAATTATAGCCTAATAAAAGCCATTGAAGAAGAGGTTCTTGATCTTTCTCCTGTGAGAGATTGACCACCTCTCCTCCCCAAGCAGATCATGCCTTGATAGTTTCACTTTTATCCGTGGTGGATGGGGGGAGTTGCTGGCAAAGTTGCCCCCACAGTATATGAAGTTCATTAATAGTGTTTTAGATTTCACATTAAAACTAATATTTAAGAAACTCCCACTTATAGAGTTTTGGCATAATATCAAAAAATAATATCCACAATTATCTGAAAAAGCTGCCAAAATACTTCTCTCTTTTTTAACTACCTATATCATGTGAAGCTGTTTTTTCAGATGTTTCAGTCAAAGCAATATATTGTAACACATTTTCTGCAGGAACAGGTACAAGAATCCAGCTGCCTGTCTTCTATTAAACCAGCCAGTAAAGAGATCTGCAGAATGTCGAGCAATGCCAAACAAGTCATGATTTTGGGAGGAATATATTTATCTTTTATTAAAATCTATTATTTATGCTAATATGTATTGAGTTTACTATTGTTAGTTTTAGTAAATTAATAATTAGGTTTTCAGTTTTAATTTTTATTATGGTAAGTATTGATAGGTATCACTCATTTAAACAAAACCTCTTTGGGATCTTCAGTATGTTTTAGGAGGATAATGGGCACACACTGCAATATTTGGATCTAGTATCATGGGAATGTGCATTTGAAACGTAAATGACCTTATTAACCAATGTCACTCCAATAAGTGTAATTAAAAATAAATTTAAAACATAAAAATAACTAAACAAAATTTAAGAAAAGAGAGTAATGGGATTCTGAGACTATCCTGATCTCCCAGCATTCACCTGGGAGGATCAAGAAAAATCCCCTATCATTTGATAGTATTTTTAGAATTGTCTGGGGATTTGGCAAGTGAAGATTGGGGCTGGCTGTGTGAGAGGGTGTTCCAGGCAGAAGAATCAGTGTGAGCCGAGGCCCAGAGGTATGAAAATTTGAAGAGAATCTAGGAAACAAGGGATAGTCCATTTCAACGTAACAAGTGTTTGCAGTGTGCCTTTTTTGTGGTTGGTTTGAGCTATATGTGCAGTGCTGAGGAGTACGAAATAGTCTCTGCCTTCAGCGTACCGTTCACATTGGTAGAAGCACTGGGATTTGAGTGGGAAGGTAGTCCAGGATACACAGGGCTTAATTTCAATATTATTTGCCTATTTGCTTTCTTTTTAAAGAAAACCACGTAATTTGCTTAATATTATAATTGTTTTTCATTATTCTATGCAATAAATTATACTTAATTAATTATCATGCCCTTGGACTCTATTGTTTAAACAACCCTGAGCAACAGCCTCAGTTTTTCTTTGTGGACACCTTTTCTTTCATGTAGCCAGTTTTACACAGAAGCAGAGGAAGTCCTTGAGCTGATGATATATGAGCAAGTTATGTCCATTAAAATGAATGGGAACCAAGTATGTGCACTGAAAGAAGGATATACTTCAAAAAGTCCATTTACACAATCTTCCTTGTTACATTCTCATTGTAGGATTTCTATTTCAATTATACTTAATGAATTGTATTAGATGTCCCTGTATCTAAGGTTAGTGACCTCAAGTATGTTTTTAGTTCTGCTTCATGTCTTGGGCTGTGCAAAGCCATCTTTTAGAAGGGAAGTTAACCTCACCACCTGTGATGTTTAGACAAACTTAACGGTTTCCAATACAGCTCAATATGAAAGTCTCCACAGCAAAAGAATATAATTGAGACTAATAAAGGAGAGATAACAGGTTGCTTGTAAAGCACATAACTTCAAGAGATTATAAATCACATGTGGTTCATTAAAAGAGCATTTCTAGTTACAAAAATAAACAAACAAAACCATGGCACAAATGCATGGATACTCAGGGGAGGAAGCGGACCTTTTCTCCTCATGGATTGTGTCAGTAAACCTTGGTTTCACTAAATTTTATTCATCCTTGTGCTAATAAACCATATTTGCCAAGAAATCCCAGAGCAACATGATGGCAAGCATACATCACACAAACATACCATTTTCTACCGACTGGTTTCTGGATACAAACTGACCCTCTGTTGACCTGACCATCTCAGTCTTTCCAGCAGGCTCAGGGATTGTCTGGGGCTCTCACTCATAGGACTTGAGAAATTGTTGTTGTTATTCATAATAATCACTCCTAATGTCTTCTAAAGGAGTGCCTAGTAAGTGCCTTAACTCTCCAGCAGCATCATTGACATTATTATTGCAGGACTCTGTCACTGTTCCTTGCTGTCCTACTTCTGGTGCCTTTAATAGGTTGGTTCTTGGAGAGCACTAATGTGATTGATATTTCAGGGGTCAAGAAGCGTTGCTTGGGTTGAACTTTTGTAATGTGAGCATTTGCTTTTGAGGGAGTGGGTATGGGAAAAATACATGGGTGGTTGAAACAAGTCTTCTTGCTTTTACTCAATGATTTTGTAACATCTCCTGCTACCAAAACTCTCCTCTTTCATTTTGAGTGCCTATCTAGTAGGGCTGTGTAAGAAACTTTACTTATAGGATTCTCTCATTTATAACTGTTTGAGGAAAGTACTATGATTATCATTTCTTCCTTTATAAAAGTGACGAGAGTGATACTGGGAGGAGCTAACAAATTGGCATGAAACTGCAGAGTTTGAACCCAAGTGGATTGGCTCCCAGCTTGGACTTTTAGTGGCTTACCCTTCACTGCAGTGTGGAAAGAAAGGAGGATTAAATCAAAAGTAAGAGGGCTTCTGACCTTTGCCGTGACTTGCTCTCTATGACCAGCCTCTGTCAAGGTCTCGGTTCTCAGCGGCATCGCTTCCCTCCTGTTCATCCTCAAAGTTGATAGGTCTGACTGCATGTGTATCTACATGTGTGTGTGCATATCTCCTACACTAAGGAATTCACCTCATACCCCTTTCGATGAAATATAAATAAACAAGTGATGAGACATGACATGCAAACATCCAGAGTTTTCTAAGCATCTTTACATGATTACTTTCCTGAGGAGAAAGTTCATTTGTATTATACATTAATAAGCTTTTTCAAGGCATGTAGATCATGATCTGACATCAAACAGACCTCAGTTGTAAGCACAGCTCCACCCTCACTGACTATACGATATCAGCAGGTAAGTTAACCTTTTTGAGCCTCAGGGATCTCATCTGAAAAACAGGGTTCACGCTGGTGCTACCTCACAGGACTGTCATGGGAATTACCAAAGTTTCTGTGTTGAACCCTTAGCAGAACAATTATCACAGGCTGTGTACCCTGTGAATGGTGATATTTTATTATTAGTTTTTACTTTTAGAAACTATGTATGAATCATTCTAGTTTTTGGAAAATGACATTTATGTCTTTACTCATTCTTCTGGTAGACATGGTAGCAATCATGAACACTTTGTTCTTTTTTTTTTTATTGTTCTCACTTGAGGATACTTTTTCATTGCTTTTAGAGAGAAAGGAGAGGGGGAGTGGGGAAACATGGATGCAAGAGAGAAGCATTGATTGGCTGCCTCCCTTACACACCTGGACAGGGGATTGTACATGCCCAGACAGGATTGTACGCACCCGGACCGGGGATTGAACCCAAAACCTAGGTATGTGCCTCGGCTGGGAAGTGAACTCACAACCTTTTGGTTACAGGATGATACTCCACCCAAGTGAGCCAGACTGGCCAGGGTTGAATTGTTTTTCTTAAAGAGGTTTTGGTTTAGTGATCAACTGAATACACACACTTTACTATCAATGAAAATTAGATTTAAAAGGTGGATTGTAGGTTCAGGGAGTGGCAGTTTGGTTTGCACACTCATACCAACATAAGGAGCATTCTGAGCCAAAAGACGAAAGTCAAGATTATGTCCCATAAATAATACTGTTTTTGTTTGTTTGGTTGGTTTGGCTTCCTATACGTTTTAACAGTTTCCTTTGTGAAGAAGGCATTTCATATCAGATGGTCTGGAAGCTGAAGTGTAGCTGTGCTGCTCTGGACTCAGAATGTGGACAACCCCGGCCCCTGTGAAGAGCAGTGACGGGCTGTATGGGCACATTCCAGGCACAGAGCAGGGTTTGCACACATTCTTGTTCCCTTTCTTTCCCTTTCACTTGTTTGCTCTAGTCTCCATCCCAGAACTCCTAACAGACTATAGGTTCATTAGCAAATGTTTTAGTACTTAATTTTATTTTTGTGCTGTGAATTTTTTTCCTCACATCTTAAAAGGTACTTTTGATCTCCTCTATTCGTATGTGCCAGTGTGTCTGAGAATGTGCTCTTTCTGCCACTGTGGGAATTGTTTCACAGGGTCACTTAGCAGATGCCTCAGACATTACAAGGAACAGACCCTGAGCCCCGGCTGGGTGCTGAGGCATTGACTGGGCTGAAGGGCTGGGGGCTTAGTTTTAACTTGAAGATTTATGATTTGAACTGAAGTGTTTTTTGGGGGAAGAAAGCACATGAATTGCTAGGTTTGGGCACCGTGGCTATCTAAATAATGGCAGATGTAGCAAGGGGGGGAGGAAAGTTATATTTAAACATGTTATAAGGTCTCAAAGTGCTAGAATGAAGAGACATCAAAGGAAATGGAATCTACACACAGAGTGTAAATGTCAACTGCAAAATATATTAAAATGTGAAAAGAATCTTTGATGGGAAGAGATCGGGACTTCCTAGTGTAAACAACCTGCCTATTTATATTTTCTTATCAAATCAATTCAAAATACTGTTGAGTAAATAAATCTCAGGTTGAATGCACATGGAATAGTCAGATATCAAAAAAATCTCGTGATAAAAACAATTTATGACATGAATTTCTTTCTCGTTCCACCAGTAATGTTTCTTTGTTACTCTCCTGGAACTCTCGGAACTCTCCCCAAGTTCCTCGCAGAGAAATACAATGGGTATTGTATGGTTTGCCAGTCAGTAAAGATGTTGCATCAGTATCTGGAATGGTTTTCTCTTATTCTAGGAAACTATAAGCACTTAAAATGGTATTGATTATGCAAACCCATTTTACACATTTATTTATTTATTTAAATTCGAGGGCTACTGTATCAGTGGAAATTAAGGGCAGACAGATGAGTTCAGAATAAGGAAAACACCATTCACACGGCGCCATTCCAGTTACAACATCCATCCCAAAGCCAGTGTGGCAGTTTATCTTCATGTTGTAATCATGGTATGAGGCAAAATTGAAGCCACCGGTATGTCTTCTTACCCGGGTACTGGATGCGCAGAAATGGGCATCCATGCAGATGGTGGGTCTGGGGAGCAAGCTGCTATGCTTTGCCAAGGTTGGCTTTCAGAATCTGAGGCATCTGTGGCCACAGATTTTTGGTGAACATTCAGCTGCCTTACAGCTGTGACTGTCGCGTGGTAGCTTTTTTATTTGCTGCTTTCTGTCCCATTCTGACTCACAGTCTTTTACATGTTTATGCTCTTGTTCCTTTTTAGTCCTGCAGTTGGTTATTAATATTCATCATAGTGACGATGATTATTATTCTAACTACCTTCCTCTAACAACTGCTAAGAAGCTGGATCTGAGATTCATATAAGATAACGGTCTGTTTTCACGTTCTAGTATTTTAGAGATTTAGGTAAAAACCAGAGATTTTTAAGCTCAATTAGGTCTATTCTCTTAATCTTTCAGTCTTTGACATTAAATTCTGAAAATGAAAGCATTGTCGCTATTTTTAATTCATAGGTTTTAACTTATTTGAATTGCATATTTAAGATCTTATCAAATGTTTGTTATGTTTATTAAATTTTGAGATTTCAAAAGCCTTCCAAAATTAAGAATTAGAGTCCCCATGCCATCTCTGTGCTTGCACACACGCACATTATGAAATTTGCTTCTTTCCCCCTCTCAGATGGATACCTTTGAAAAGTGTTCATGGAAAAATAGGATGTAAAGTATGATGATGTTCTTCACAGGCAACTTTTGTATGACTGTATCCATTGTGTAAAGTGGGGAAATCAGTTTTATAGTCAGGGCCGCCACCCCTATTCAGGGGGCAGAGTGAGGGGCGAAGGCCAGCCTGTGACCAGTCCCCCACCCGGCTGGGGAAGGCGGGGCTCCTTGTCCTACTTGGTCCATCCAGAGATGATTGTTGTCTAGTTCCTACAAATGACAGGGCCTGTGCTCACAACAATTGTTTTCGATTGTTTTAATTTAAAACAATTAAAAATGTTTTCAAAAGACAAAAATTACCCCTTATTTATCTTCTTAAACAAATCCAATAATGGAGTCGTTGCCAAGTAAGACAACCAAGATACAAATTCTTATCCTTCCTGGAGCATCAAAATATATTTCTGTTTCCACAAATGTATGTGTGCACACGCACATGGAGAGAACTGATTTTCAGAATGTCCATGGCTCCACATTTAATTATTCATTCTATTGATATCCCAGAAGTTGAAGATAGTAACACTTCTGGTACACATTCTATTGGAAAAAATTAATTTTGGAAATAATTATGTAGCTATACATATTCATTGATTTTTATTTCTCTAGCAAAATGTGTAATATTAGAAAATGATAACTTTGTTTACCTGTAATTGAGAATCATAGTATTTGCAACATTATTTTGCCTAGTCTCTTTTTTTGAAACTGTCATGACCAGTAATTGCCATAAACTTGCCCTTCCAAGCCTGGGCATTTGGAGAGTAAAAGGAAGACTGCATTGAGGTGGTGGGTGGTAGCTGGAACTCCCTCTGGCAAGTTGGAATACATGCAGACCTTGGTGAGGGAGCACAGAATAATCTAAATTAATAATTCAGTGTGGGCTCTAGGATATTTTAGTACTTCACACAGTTCTTAATTTTTTAAGCATGCACAAAGCACATTATATTGTGCAAGTTCTTGAGATTGTACTGTGTACAAATGTGACTCAAGGACAGATTCTGGCCTCAAAGAGGAGGTGAAGACAGGGATTAAGGTGATTCAGCTCCTTTAAGATGCTGTGCCCGGCCTGGTCAAAGGTGTCAGGGCACAGTCAGAGCGATGCAGAAGAGTTCCCAGACCAGAGTACTGAACGCTCTGACTCACGACGAGCCTGGACCTCTCTCTCTGTTCTCACCTCCCATCTAGTCTTAGGCAGGCCTTCCGGTTTTTCCCACTAGCTCACCTTGGTGCTACTTCTTGGCTTTGCATCCAACTTCCTCATCCTCCACTGCTGATCTCACCCTCCTCTGCTGGTCCCTTATTCCCCAAGCTCAACAAGACTGAACCTCCTCTGACTCCTGCAACCATTTTTAGAAAAATGGCAGCTTATTTTATATTTTATGAATTTATTTTTAGCCTTTAGTGGCATGGATTAATTTTATTTGCTTATGTACACTGATTTGTTAGTGTGTGGGAGATGGTTTATTAGTCAATTTTCTCTCTGATGATATATTTAAGATTTTTAAAGCACAGCTGCAACTCATTTTGAGTTTTATTATGTATTATAATTTTACTTTAAAATGTACTGTGGATGTAAATTTGTCTCCTATTTTAAGTTATCTTTAAGTTGTCTTCCTTTGGCAAAGTTGTGATTTTTAAAATTGCATTCTGTCCAGTACAACAGGAAAAGAATAATAAAACAAGGCAATTAAAAATGAGATCAGGTATAAACTTCTTACTGAGATAATATTCCACTTACTGAATAATATTCCTCAAATGTATTTTCCATGAGACTCTTACAATATTAGATAATCATATTTTATTTCTTAGCAGAGCATTTGGAAGACAATGATTATAATTAAGAGAAAGATCTAATTGCAGAAAGTCTAATATGAAATTCAGTGGCGATGATTCTATATTGCCCCAAGAGAGGTAGATATTTAGTCACTATCTCGTCCATCTGATCAATACAGACTTCAAGCTGGGTGATTTAGGCCCTGAATAAAAACAACTCAGCATCTCCAGAGGGCCTATTTATGATCTTATTTAAGTCTAAGAGTTTACAATTTCAAAAGAGAGACCAGAATTCATATTTAGGAAACTATGAATCCTTCCACCTTTAACAATGATCAGCTCCCAGGTTATTGTATGCCCAGCAATGTAGAGCATTAATATTTTTGCAGCAAATAAAATAGACCCCCTCCCTGTCCTTAAAGTTTTCAGTTTGGTGGCATTGAAGACATTGAACATGAAATTTTGAATTTGGCAAATGTTTTTGAGGATGGGTACCTGGATGCTTGGGACCTACATAGGTAAATCATAGGCTGATAGACATTCAGATTTGGTAGAGGCATTTTGACTATTCAGTATAAGTGCCAAGTGAAATAATTTCTCAGTGGTGAGGGTGTTTTGGTAGGAGAAGCAAACACAGGAAGGAAGAGGGCCTGGACAAACAAAAGAGGGAAGGGCACCCTACAGCATGCCCTGGTGTGGGTACAGATCGAAGTAATTTTGACTGCCCTTGGAAATCTGATCTAAGTGTTAGTGCTTCAGTTGACAGGTAATAGGGCCACTGAAGGTGTTTTGTTTTTGTTTTTTAGCAGAGAAATGACATCAGACTTAAAGGAAAACTAATCTGGCAATAGTGTGTCCAGCGGATTGGAGCAGGAGGAGTTTGGAGGGCTTTGCAGTGGTGCAGGAGAGAGGTGATAAGGTGGATTAGGATGGTCATGGTGGGGCTGCAGGGGAGTTGGGTGAGGCAGCAGATGTGACAGACTATGGAAAACAGTATGGTGGGTCCTTAAAAAATTTAAGATAGAATTACTATATGACTCAGCAATTCAACTCCTTGGTATATACCCAAATTGAAAGCAGGGTCTTGAAGAGATATTTGTGTGCCCTATTCATTGCAGCACTATTCACGTTACCCAAAACATGGAAGCAACTCAAGTATCCAATGATGGATGAATGGATAAATAGTGTGGTGCATACGTACAATGGAATATTTTCACCTTTAAAAAGGAAGAAAATTCTAATACATGTTTCAACATGGATAAACCCTGAGAATTATTATGATAAAGGATGTAAGCCAGTCACAAAAACAAAGACAAATAATGAATGATTCCACTTATGTAAAGTATGTAGAGGGTGGTCAAACCGTAGATCCAGAAAGTAGGATGGTGGTTACCAGGGGCAAAAGGGTGGGGCACAGGAAATTGTTTAAGGGGTTTAGAGTCTCAGTTTTATGAGATGAAGAGTTACGGAGATTGGTTGCAAAAAAATATGTTCATATACTTAACACTATTCAACTTATGTACTTAAAAATGGTTAAGGTGGTAAATGTTATGTTATACCTTTTACTCTCAGTTTTAAAAAGAGAGAGAGCATGAACAGGGTTGGAACAGTGAGGACTGAAAGGAAGGAATCAAAGTTGACATTAAGATTTTGAGCTTATCTAAAGAATAAAACAAACAAGCAAACAGAATAAAAACAAAGACGCTGAAATAGAGAACAAGTGGGCAGCGACCAGAGGGGAGAGGGAAGGGAACTTAAGGGGAAAAAGGGGGAGGGATTTTGAGGAACAAGTATGAAAGACACAGAGATGAGGACTTGGGGGGGGTGGAATGGGAGAGAGGGGGGAGACCGGGCGGGGGGGGGAGAGAAAAAAAAATGTACTTGAAAAGTAACTAAATAAAATTTAAAAAAAAAAAATCATATTGGATGCTATGAAAAAAAAAAAGATTTTGAGCTTATGTGACTAAGACAAAAATGGCACATTAATAGTGAGAGAGAAATCAGGTGGAAACGATTGACTTGGGGTGGTTGGGGTATGAAAGTGGACATGGAGAAAATAACTTTGATTTTAAAACGTTGACCTGAAGGTTCTGGTAGCACATCCTAATGCAGACAGTTGGAAGGAGGAGAGCTAAACAAGAGGTTTATTTATCCTTTTCTTAGGCTGATAAAACTTACCTATGTAGTGTATTTGATAACATCCTCTATGATAATGGTGATAAAGGCTCCTAAGGACTCTGCATTTTCCCTTTTGGGAATAATTAGCAAGACTTTATGGTTGTGACCCTAACAGTAGGAATTTCAGGAAAAATAAAAGGACTCATGTTTTTAGGCAAAGCCTTTTTATATTCCTTAAGTGATTGCTGATGACAATGGAGTGACGTCCAAGTCCAACCTTGTAACCTGAGCCAAAATTAGTTGGACCAACCAGGATGTTTTTTGTCTTTCCTATAGTCTTGGATGATCTATTGATTCCATACACCAGCTGTGAGTGGAAAAGCAGCAGTGTTGGTTTGAGTATTTCTCTGAGTATTTCTCAATGAATTCACTTCTGTTTTTCTATTATTGTATGAACCACTCAGGGAAGGGACCATATCTTCCTCATCTGTGTAATCCTAAGAACTAGGCAAGTGCCTGGTGTATTGTAGTCATAAGTTCTTGGCCCTTGATAATAGAATCATAGAAAGTTACAATGGAGGGGCCATGTAGTCCCTCCTCTTTACTGCTCTGAAGAGATGGAGTTCAGAGAGGGAGGTGGTCTTTCCCTAGGAAGTACTAGCAGGCTGGTTGGGACTAGAGCCTGGGTTTCTGATTCCCAGTCCAGTTTCACTTCCACCTCACTCCGTCATTTCATAAAAGTTTCTTAAGCTCACACATCAAGTTGTATCTCATCGCACACTTGGTAGTTCCTAGCATAGTGCGTTGTACTTAGTAGTTGTCTAATTAATGTTTGTTGGATCTTTTCCTTCCAAAGTGAGAATGAAATCAGAGGAAAAAGCAACAGCAAGTGTAGCATACTCCTGAATGATACCTAAGACAAGTTCTTACTTAAATTCATATTCTGATACAAAGAATTTTTAGACATTAGGTTGTTAAATCAAATTCAGGGCCTTCCCTATAAAAATGGAATCTTTTATGACAATCTTGATTATAACCATCTTACTAGCTGTGCATTGTAAGCCGATCAGTTCTTTCCGGTAGATAAAGGCAGCCACTGGAGAAGTTTGAAGTTAATGAGGGTAAATAATCTGCTACAACCTTAGTGCAGTTTATAAAGAAAGCAGGTCTCAGATCAAATTTTTCATACATGCCTACAGATATTTATTGAGCAAATATTAACCAGAAAGCCAGCATAAAGTAATAATACAACCACCTATGCAAACCCAGTGAAGTCCCAGCTCTGTCCTTCAGCATATTCTGACCACCACCTTGCATGCAGAGTTTACTTGAGATAAACACAGTCATATTCCAGCAGCAGAATCCTGTCCTTATATAGGCAGTATTGGCCACTAAGAGTCCTCCTAACCTAATGGCTGAACACAGGACTATTTAGTTGGGTGCCATCCTTAACACAAAGGCTTAGGTCTCACTGGATTCATGCGAAGGAGTTGGGGGGGGGTTGTCTTACAAAATGACTTAAACCAACACATACTTATAATATCTTTAATAAGTAAGAGCTCTTCCTGAAATCTACCATTCTATGCAACAGACTACTATTTTAATCAATGAAAACCCATTGCTGATATCTATTAAGTCAGTTATTAGCAAAGTGTTAGTTGTTGATTGCAATATGGATGACTCAAGTTACTATGACAGCTGCTTTTAGGGACAGACTTCTTGAATAGAGCACCCAGCAGACAGCCCCGCTCTTTGAATTCTTGATTGGTACTTGGTCTGAGATTACCCTGGGCAATATGGACATGATATTCACACCACGTATGTTTAGTACTTTAAAGTATGTTATAGGATAGCACAATACCGTGTAGATTTTCTTATTAATTAGGTCATTTTAGACAAACTGACTGATTAATAACCCAAAGTGGAATTTGTAAGCTTATGTTAGTATTTTATTTCTGGGTTGGATATTTTTTCTCATGAATGTCAGTGAATTGATATACATATTTAACAGATATGGAAACTGAGTCATATTCTAGTTAAGTAAGTTTTTAAAGTGTAGAGAAAGAACCAGAGAGAGAATTCAGAGCTCCTGATTTTTTTTTGCCCGTGTGTGTTTCATGTGGAGTCCCATGGTATAAGCAAAGAAGAACATTTCTCAGAGTGAATTAGGGGTGCATTAAAGTTACATCACCTGTGAGAAACTTTCCTCCTCACTATTAGGACCGGGGAGACTTTTAGATTCTGTACTTTAGTCAGAATGTTCTTACCTGAGACAATTAACACATGTAACTTCCTTCCCTGCCTGTGATGCCACCATGTGAAGATGAGAGATCTGAAGGGCACAGCCCCAGGTATTCACATCAGACTCCTGGGGTGATGCTTTCTGCTCACACGGCGGTGGCAGCCATGACGGTGGCTGTGGTGACAGTGACCTGCCTGAATATAAGCCAGGTTGTCTGTCTGGGATTATTTCCTTCTGTCTTCCCTAGAGAATACTATGCCAACGCTGAATCCACGGTGCTTTAGATTCTGTTCAGAAATACTGAATTAGCACAACTCTTGGATCTACTTTTGAAGAGTTTCATTCCCAAACCTCCACTTCTAAGATGTCTGTGACCCCAGAGTGACCAACCCTCTTCTGTTCCTCCTGTTCTCTTTCCTCATCACCTCAAATCCAAATATTCAGGCTGTTGGAGACAAGGAGGCCCCTGAGAAGGTATAGACAGAGTGGAGAATTTTTCAAAAATTATGTTTTCATGTAAGTAGAAATGTAGTCCTAATATACCCAATCCTTCCCCCACCTCCATTTTTGTTTTTTGAGACTTAATAAGGAATTGAGAGAAGAGTTATGTTTTCACTGTGTGGCAGTTATCTTCAGGATCCAGACACAGTACAATTCTTTTGTTTTAATAGCTACCTCCCATTCCTTAAGCTGTACAAGTATTTTGAAACCTCAGAAATTCCAAAGCCATAGAAATTAATATTTTAACTGAGGAATGCTTCTGAGATCTTGACTGACTGAACACACTGTTTCAAAAATCTATGTCAGTGATAGGATTTTATTGTATTATTTCTGCATTTGTGTCCTGGGAAATGATTTATGGGGTAGATGCTACCTGGCCAAAATAGAATTAAGCCTTATCCTGCATTTGAAGACTGAGCTGTTTTATATAAGCTCAACTTTGTTATGGAAAGTACTGACATGTTTACCCCTTTTGTAAAAAATGTAATGCCATTCAGAAAACACAATAAAATCAAGTCCTGAGTAATATTTAAAATACCAGGATATGAAATATTATTTTACCCAATAAGTATTATAAACACCTTGTTTAGTGGAATTTATGAAGGTTTAGAATGTGTAATTAAAGTTTTGAAAAATGAAGTTAGTTCTAACATTACATAAGACATAAATCTCTTTGGCTCTAGAAAATTTAATGAAAAATGTGTTTTAAACCACTCGACTTCCTGGTTTTAGACTACAGCCCTTGGCTTCCCAGTGCGGGCTCTCTTGTTCTTTCATTTTACTTCTGCTCAGGCCCTCCATCTTAGTGATGATGGTGATGATAACCAACATTTTATCGCACACCTAGTCTCTATCAATCACACCTTGTTATTTAATTCCTTATCTTGGAAATGAGGAAGCTGAAGCTTAGAGAAGTTAAGTGATGGATCTCAGTTCTGCCAGCTGGGACAGAGTAGAACAGGGATGCGTAGGTTAGCCATGCCAACTTCTGATTTTCCCAATTCTGCAGCATTTACTGGATGGTGGTTTCTTGTTTACCACTGGCATGGGGGCCCCACAGATTCCTCAGATGTTTGATATAACCCCTTTTTGGCCAAACCTAGGGCACTCTCAGCCTGGGTAACTCAGCCCTAGGCCGATTCTACTTGGTAGGCTGGTTCTTTGGTTCGATCATGCAGATTTGTGAAAAACATACACAGCTGTGTATGAGAAAGAGCCTAGTTATATAAAGATGCTCAAGGTATGTCTTAGTTTTTCTTTTTCCTTCTTTACAATGTTCTGCTTTACAAAAGACACAGGTTTTTGTTTTTGTACCCTACCCCTCCCTCATCCCCCAACAAGAAACACTGTAATTTAGTTCAGAGCCTTCCTGTATTGATCCTCTAACAGGCACAGGGACTAGGGAAATGAAAGTGTGGAACAGGGACTGGGTTATCTGAGAATCAGGTAATAGGCGATGGCTTCCATGTGATTTATCATCATGTTAATTAGACTTTGACTCTATCAATCTGCCAAAAAAAGTTAGACTCCCTTGAGCAGAGGACACACACTTGATCTCAGAATGAGAAGGGTAGATGAGTAATTTCTGCTATAAATTGATCTTAACAGGCAATGTCAGAAGCTCAGGGCCCATAAGTCAGTGTCACTTCCTGAGCCCTAACTTGGCCACAGTATAATTACTCCTGGGCTTTTCCCCTTGAGTGCACCAGTGTCCTCCTAGTTGACAAGATATTAATTATGGGACCTGGGAAGTTCAGTATGTCTGATTTCCTTCGATCACTCAAACTCATGTCAGTCTCTGTGCATGTTACAATTAGGAGTGAGCCATAGGGCTAGTGGAAAATAAAGTAACTTGATCTCCATCAGTCTTCCAGGCCAACCTAAAAAGTATATATACTTGGATATCAGAAAAATTTCAGTAGTTCATACTATTGTGTTTTTATTATAATCATTATTGTTATTGCCCTTACTAGAAAATCTACCACACAGTGGAAAAAATGTGATTTGTACTACATTCTTTGACCAACTTGAGTACAATTTATGAATCATAAACAAAATTTATGCAGGTTTTTCCTCATTTGCAAAATACTGGGTTGGCCAAAAAGTTCTTTTGTTTTTTTCACCATAAGATGGCTGCAGTAGTGCTTAGTTATCTTGAACTTCATTCGAACAATTTTGCTAGATTATATTGTGACAGCTGTCATAACAGCATGCATTTTAAAAAATATTATCAAAATTGGTGAATTTTTGTGGATCCATTTTAATATTGAAGATGGAAGAAAATGTGCAATAGTTTTGCATTATGCTTTATTATTTCAAGAAAGGTAAAAATGCAACCGAGGTGCAAAAAAATTTGTGCAGTGTATGGAGAAGGTGCTGTGACTGATGGAATGTGTCAAAAGTGGTTTGTGGAGTTTCGTGCTGGAGATTTCTTGCTGGATGATGCTCCACGGTCCAGTAGAATAGTTGACGAGGATAGCAATCAAATCAAAACTTTAACTGAGAACAATCAGAGTTATACCATGTAGGAGATAGCTGACATATTCAAAATACCCAAATCAATAAAGCTATTGGTGAAAATAAAAAATGTATCTTTTTATTTTACTGAAAAAAACTAAACAAACTTTTTGGCCAACCCATATATATTCTTGTAGATTAATTATAGAGTAAATTTTACATACCCAAAGACTCATTGTAAAATTATTTCTCTGTTAATCCATCTCTGGGCCTTTTCTGGAGTCAGACATCTGCCCTTTGTATTCACGTTACACCCATGGTCTACCTCTTAGGGCAACATAACTCTTTATATTTTTTCTCTTCCCTATTTCAAGCAAGTAGTCAAAGCTTTGTGGCCCTCATATTTTAGGGATAGTTTATATTTCTGGGTCAAAAACCAAAATTTTTCTGGAACATACAGCTTCTGGGTTTTTTAAAAGTTTAAACCCATTGAAGGGATATGCAAGGTGTATAGGAAGTCTATGTCCTACAGAGGACTGGACCTTTGAGAAGCTCTAACAAAGGGATGTGGAATTAGTGGAATTCGGGCATAGGTTCCAGAAAGAGCAAGTACTTGCATTCAGCTCTGTGGCGGCACCTGAGAAGGCAGCATGGAGCAGAGGGTTGAACCCTGATGGGGCGTTTTCAGCATCACCCAAGATGCCCGTTACCCACACAGCTGCATAAGCAGGGCGTGCTGGATCTGAAGGGACCATATAGGTTCTACAATGGGTATATTAAGCACTAGCCAATGCAGACTGGACCAGTGACTGTAGGGGCCTCTTGTTGCTTTGGTCCCATGTCAGATCCTTTGTCTTTGTCTTGTCCTACTGGGTCACTTCCAGCAGTGGCCACAGACACCTGCCCTCTGTTTGCCAGTTTAAACTAACCCAGGCCATCACAGTACAACTGACCGCTAATAAATAACAGCAAATGTAGCTCTGCTTTTCTGCAAAGCAGTAAAAAGAACTTTTCCCTCTACTTTTAAACTCTTTTTCAGGCCCCTGGTCTAAAGCACTTTTTCCCCTAACCTACTTTGCAAAGTTAATTAAATCTACTCTATCCAGATACAATTCTCAGTGCTCTGGGGACCTTGGGACCCTGGTATTAAGTGGTAACCGTGGCGACTCAAGCCCTTTCATTGACTTTAGTCATTGTGCTCAGCGTCTGCCCATCTGAAATAGGTGCATTATTGGGAATGAAGTAGAGAAATCTGGCCTTTGTCCTCTGTGGGTAGGTAGATGATTCTAGGAAGAAAGTCTAGAGAAGACAGAGTGGATTTTAACCTGGAATCATCAAAACAAACTAAAGCCAAGTAAACAAAGACATACAGAATTTAGGATTATGCGTGTGAAGGAAAGTGTAGGACCTGCCTTTAAAGCTATCAGAACTCTGTTGGGGAGCTCTGTCAGCAGAGTGGAAGGGCACAAATCTGTTGTCAGTTACCCACTTTTGTTGGGCTCAGCTGGCTCCTATCAGTGAGTGTACGGGACTGAAAAGATAAGTAATAGTCACAATGAACTTTAACTGACTTAGTTTAGAAACTGTTGGGGTCCCCAGGCAGGCTAGGTAGTCCTGTCGCTGCCAGTAAAGACCCAATAACACATTTACATTTGTAGTTCACGGACCCAGTTGTATGGTACTCCTTCAGTTTCCTTTATGTCCTGAATTACTTCCTGTCTCCACTGTCATCATCTTCCTTACATCATAAATGCCTAGAGATTAGGCAGAGGGTCTGTTAATTAGCTTTGTAAAATGCCTAGCTGAGTTCTGTACACAGGAAATTATTAAATGTGTTTGGATAAGTCAATGTTAGAAAGTAGAAAGGGATTCTGAGTCATCCAAAATAAAGATTGTAGTTCACATGATGCTTCTGAGCCTCTTTTGGGCCTCTTTTTAGGTTATAGGAAGTGTAAGGGTATTGCTGGGGGCACACAGGGAACTGGTGTTTATTTCTGGATGAGAGTATTTCCCAAGTTCATACCTGTGGGTCTACATTTAAGCAAGGACCCCATATGGATGCCTTGCTGGGTGATGGGAGCACTGGATTCCGTTCCTCTGGGCACCCCCATCCATGCCTTTTCTCTGAGGAGGTACAGGGCAGCTGGCATCCAAACATGCGTTTGGTACATGTGAGCCCGAGCACAGGGGAGTGAAATGTGGGTGAAATTTGCTTTGTTCATTCACTCAAGGCAGAGGCCAAATAAACCAAACTAAATGAAACCCCAGAAGCCATGTTAGCTCACAATATGAGTATAAATTAGCAAAGCTCTAAGGAACAAGAATCACTGATAAAAGAAAATCCAAACTTCTCTCTGAGTGGTCAGATTGTGGACATTTGTTTTCCTTCAAATGTACAGGATTGTGAATGCATCCATGGCAGAAAACCTAAGACACAATTGGACCAGAGGGGACAGGACTATTGTTAACTCTGACAATGGAGAGGGAAGACTCAGAGCTAATGAGGTCAGTGGTCCAAGAATTAAAAAGAAAAAACAAAACTTGAAAAAAGCCTTGAAATGTGTGGCTGTAATACTCTGGAGCAGTTATCACAAGCTGTCATGTCCATGGGTCCTGTTTCAGTAACTGCTTTTAAGTCTCTTGTGAGGCATCGCACACTTGAAGACTTTCCTCGGCAGATATTTACTGAAGGTGACAGCTAGTGAAAACCCCAAACAGGCTGATTAAACCGTTCAGTGAAGACTTTGGAGAACAGTCTGGAGAGGAGAGACGATTAGTATAGAAAAAGAACAAGTCTTGGAAAGTTTTTGTCTCCTTTGATTAACTACCTTAGATTGCCATTGGAGGAGGAAGATTTAAAGGCCTGCACTCGCTGTTTTGCAGCCCTCCCGCCAGCCATCCAGGTGACTGAGCCATCCAGGCAGTGTCCGCCATGAAGGTATTTCTTCCAACCCTCTGCTTTTCTCTCTGTCCTCTCTGCCTCCTGAGCTCATTGGTGCTTGCGTTTTCATCTATCAGCTTGAAGCGCATGGCTTCCACCTCCATGTCTCTGGCCTTAATCTCTTTTCTGAGTCTCTGTCACCCATTTAAAATTACTCGGTGGATGTTTCCACTTGTAGACTAAAACTTGTATAACTAACTCATCACCTTCCATGAAAAACTACGTGTTCCTTTTAACGCGTTCTGTTTCTGAGGTACATTCATCCACTTTTTTTCCTGTACCACTAATAGAAAATCCAGAGGTCACTATTGACTTATTCCTATTCCCAGCTGCTCCCTAAGTAATCACACATCCAAAACTATTGACTCTTCCAATGTCCATTCCCACCACCTGGGCCTTTCAGGCCCTTTTTCTTGACACGCTCGGATTGTTTCACCCATCGCTGCATTGGCCTCGTTTATGGTCTCAGTCTTCCATAAGAATGGTGATTTGTATTACTGAAAACTTTCTCACTGCCTACTGACTTGATCCTCATGACAACCCTCATAAGGACAAGGAAATGGAAGCTCAGTGACTCATTGAGGTCACAGATATGAAGTGACCTCTAACTCATTTTGGTACATGGAGTCTCTTTCCATGTCGTATAATTTAGGTATCTGGTCAGTGCCCTTTACCACTCCTCCTGGCCCCGTCCCTCTCCAGGCAGTGGTAACAAATGCACTATATACACTGACATGACTATCCAGATCTCAGGGAACCCTCCAAGGATCTAACAGTTTTCCCTCCCTCCCTCCCTCCCTTTCTCCCTCCCTCCCTCCCTTTCTCCCTCCCACTCAATAGACGTTATTTTTCAGAACAGTCTTAGTTTTATAGGAAAATTGAGTAGAGAGTACGCTGAGTTTCCATATACCTCGTCTCCCCTCACATATACAGCCTCCCTAACTGTCCACATGCAGCACCAGAGTGGTACATTTGTTACAACCCATGAGCCAACACTAACACATTATAATCACCAAAAGCTCGTTTATATTAGGGTTCACTCTTGGTATTTAATGTTCTATGGGTCTTGACAAATGTATAATGGCATGTGTCTAGTAGTATAATACAGAACAGTGCACTGCCCTAAAGATCCTTTGTGCTCTGTTTGTCCCTCTAACCTGTGGCAACAGCTGATTTGTTTTTTACTGTCTCCATAGTTCTGCCTTTTCCATAATGTAATGTAGTTATAATTATACAGTATGTAGCCTTCTTATATTGGTCTCTTTCATTTAGTAATATGCATTTGAGGTTCCTCCATGTCCTATCATGGCTTGATGGCTCATTTTGTTTCAGTGCTAAATTTAATTTCATTATATGGATGTACTAAAGTTTATCCATTTACCTACTAAAGGATGCCTTGGTTGCTTCCAAGTTTTGAGTATTATGAGCTGCTATAAACATCCCTGTGCATGTTGGTGTAAACATAGGTTTTTAGCTCATTTGGGTCATATAATAAAGATTATGTTTAGTTTTGTAAGAAAGTGCCAAATTGTTCTCCAGAGTGGCTCTACCATTTTGCATTCCCATCAGCAATGAATGAGGGTTACTGTTGCTCTTGTCAACATTTGGTGTTGTCAGTGTTTTAAATTTTAGCCATTCAGATAGGTGTATATTGTATCTTTACATCATAATCCCTAATAATGTAATGCATTAAGTATCTTTTTATGTGCATACCTGCATCTGTATATCTTCTTTGAAGAGGTGTCTGTTTACAGATTTTGCCCATTTAAAAAAATCAGGTTGTTCATTTTCTTATTGTTGAGTTTTAAGAGTTTTTTGTATACTTTGTGTAATAGTCCTTTATCAGATATGCCTTTTGTGGAGGTTTTCTCCCAGTTGGTGGCTCATTTTCTCATTTACTGACAGTGCCTTTTACAGAACAAAAGTTTTTTGTTTGTTTTTTCAGAGAAGACATTTTACAGAAGTCCGGCTTATTAATTCTTTCATGGATCATGTCTTTAGTATTAGATATAAAAAGTTATTGCCAAACCGAAGGTCATCAACATTTTCTCTAGTCATCTTGTAAGAGTTTTATAGTTTGGCATTTCACAGTTAGGCTTGTGATCCATTTTGAGTTTTTTTTTTGAAGGATGTAAGGTCTATGTTTAGATTAATGGTTTTTTGCTTGTGAAAGTCTAGCTGTTTCAGCACCATTTGTTGAACAGATTATCCTTTCTCTAATGAATATCCTTTGCTTCTTGGTCACAGATCAGTTGACTATATTTTGGATTTATTTTTGGGTTTTGTACTCTGTTCCATTGATCTATTTGTTTATTCTTTCACTGTCCTGATTGCTATAGCCTTATAGTAAGTCTTGAAGTTGAGTAATATCAGTTCTGACTTTGTTCTTCAAAATTGTGTTGCTATTCTGGGTCTTTTGCAGAATCAGTTTGTTGCTATCCACAAAATAACTTGCTAGGATTTTGATTGGGATTGTGTATAATCTGTATACCAAGTTGGAAAAAAACCTTACATTTTAATAATAGTGAGTCTTCCTGTACATGAATATGGAATATCTCTCCATTTATTTAATTCTTCTTTTATTCCTTTCTTCTGAGTTTTTTAGTTACTTTCATGTTGATCTTATATACATTTTGTTAGGTTTATACCTATTTTGGAGTGGAAGATGTTGATGGAAATGGTATTTTGTTTTTAATTTGAAATTCCAGTTTTTCATTGCTACTGTACAGGAGAACAGTTGACTATAGTACATTAATCTTGTATTTTGCAACTTTGTTGTAATCGTTAATTGGTTCCAAAAGATTTTTTTCTTTCAATTTTTCTACATAGACAATTGGTGTCTGTAAATAAAGACAGTTTTATTTCTTCCTTTCTAATTTATATACCTTATATTTCATTTCCTTGTTTTATTGCACTAACTAGGACTTCCAGTATGATGTTGAAAAGTAGTGGTGAGAGGCAATATTACTGCTTTTTCCTGATCTTAGCAGGAAATCTTCTAATGTTGTCTGATGTTTACTATAGGGTTTTTATAGCTGTTCTTTATCAAGTTGAGGAAGTTCCCTTCTGTCTTAGTTTGTTGAGAGAGTTGATCATGAGTGAGCATTGGATTTTGCCAAATATCTCTCCTGCATCTGTCGATAGTCATATGATTTATTTTAGCTAATTGGTGTGATGATTACATTAATTCATTTTCAAATGTTAAGTCAGCCTCGCACACCTGAAATAAATCTCCTCTGATTATAGTGCATATTTTAAAATATATTGTTGCATTTTATTTGTTGAGGATTTTACATCTATGTTCATGAGGAATATTGTTTCTCATAATGTCCTTGTCTGGTTTTGGTAGTAGAGAAAGCTGACCTCATAGAATGAGTGAAGAAGAGTTTTCTCTACTTCTATATTCTGGAAAAGATGTTAGAGGTTTTAGAGAATAATATTTTCTTTAAGTGTTCAGTAGAATTCACTAGTGAACATATCTGGTCCTGGTACTTTCTTCTTTGAATGGCTATTAATTATTAATTTGATTTCTTTTGTAGATATAGGTATATTCAAATTGTCTATTTCTTTTTGTGTGAGTTTTGGTGGATTGTGTCTTTCAAAGGATTAGTTCATTTCATCTAAATTATTAAGTTTGTGGATATAGTGTTTTTAAAAATATTCCCTTACTATCTTTTAATGTTCATGGGATCTGTAGTGATGTCCCCTGTTTCAGATTTGATATTAGTGATCTGTATATTCTCTCTCTTTTTCCCCTTTAGTTAGTCTGGCTAGAGGTTTATCAGTTTTATGGATCTCTTTGAAGCTTCAATTTTTGTTGTTTTTCTCTATTGATTTCCTGTTTTCAATTTTATTGATTTCTGCTCAAATTTGTATTATTTCTTTTCTTCTGCTTACTTTGAACTTAATTTGCTCTCTTTTTTCCTAGTTTACTAAGGTAGAAGCTTAGGTTATTGATTTTAGATCTTTCTTCTTTTATAAAATGTGCATTCAGTGTTATAAATCTTTTACTGAATACTGCTTTCACTATGTTTCACAAATTTTGATAAGTTGTATTTTCATTTTTATTTACTTCCAAAAATTTTTTAAAATATCCTTGAGATTTCTTTTTTAACCTATTTGTTATTTGGAAATGTGATATATAATTTCCAAGTATTTTAGGGATTTTCCAGCTATCTTTCTGTTATTTATTTCTAGTTTAATTTCATTGTGGTCTGAGAGCATATACTGTATGATTTTTTAAAAATTTGTTAAGGTGTGTTTTATGCCTTAGAATGTGGTTTATCTTGGTGTTTCATGTGAGCTTAAGAAGAATATGTATTGTACTGTTGTGGGTGATATATTCTGTAGACATCAATTAAATCAACTTGACTGATGATGCTATTGAGTTCAGCTCTATCCTCACTGATTTTCTGCCTGCTGGATCTGTCCACTGTTGATAGAGGTGTGTTGAAGTCTTCAAGTGCAATAGTGGATTCATCTATATTTCTTAGCAGTTCTATCAGTTCTTTGTCTTGTATCTCCTTGTCTTTTTTGCTCAAATATGCCTAGTTTACCACTCCACACTCTTTTAGTTTGACAGCACGACCTGATCAAATGTTCTGGTCATCCTAAGATTCTGCTAGTCCTATTTTCACATGTTGTGGCCAAGTTCAAACCTGATGCTCCAACTCTATCCAGCTTTCAAAATTCTACCTGTTAGGAAGGGACAGTTAGTTATGCTACTTAAATTAATTCCACCTCATTACTGCATGCCAGCTTTTTGTAGGCATATCACGTGGCAGTGTCCATGGGCCTTAACATTTTCTTCTAACATTAACAAAACGAGTGTAGGGGCAGGTGTCCTCTTTGCTGGTCCCTGCACAGTGCCAGGAGCGTGCTTGGCACTCAATACATGTTTATTTGACATTTGAATAAGCACATTAGAGTACAGCTAGAGAAAAAGATTTGTGACCTATTGTCTGAGTTTGAAAAAAATAAAGACTAAAGATAAAGATTTTATTTAAAAAAAGAGAAAAGGTAAAAAAAATAGTTTTGGGGGGATCAAAACTCCTGATTCACTTAAAGAAAAAAATATATCAATTGGCAGCCAGAAAAAAAAATGTTGTATTTAGAGTTATGAGATCTAGACGTGAGGTCTAGCTCCATCATCTTGAACAGTTTACTTCTCTAAGCTTTAAATAATATGTACCTCGTGGAGTCATTGTGAGAATGCAGTCAGACGTGATGCTTTACAAATGCTGTTAAGTATTTCCATTACATCTTCATTAAGGGTGAGAGTATGATGGCATCAGATACTGTTCACAGAGAACTGTTTGAAAAATACTGCTTGAGCAAATGTATACAAAAGAGAACAGTCTTTGACACACAGTTCACTTTTTCACTTTTGTTTAGAGAAGAGGTGAATCCTGATTTCACTGTTTTACTTGGCTTACATTGAAAAGTTCCACATTGTGTTACTAGTTTGCAGAATTTGAGATTAATGCTTAATGGATGTTTACAAAGACACGTTTTTATTTCTGTAGCATGAGTTCATGCTATGGGGCTTACACCATCTGTCTAGTATAAGCCTACTTCAATTCTTAGCTACTAATTCTAATTAATGAATGTGTGATGGAAGCATTGAAAAGTCTCTTTCATCATGAAGAAGTGAGGCCTGAAATTATTCGTTGCTTTTGTGTGTGCTGTTTTTGTTTGATTATATAAGGTTTATTGCCAAGTGGAGATTTTATTCCCTGTTGCCTCAGATGACCTAATATTTTTCCATAATAGAATTTCTGAAACATCACTTATGTAGTGTATATGAGCTTTCTTAAAGTGTGACTAATTTCAAAGAGCTCCTCTTCCAGAACCTGGAACTCCATTTAATTTTTATTAAAAATGTTTTTAAAATAAGTTCAACTAAGGCCTCAGTGGGAGGACACTTTTAAATTAGCAAATCACTTGTTCATTTCTCCTTCGTTCCCACAGGAGAAATCACTAATGTCTTCCAGTCCAGGCTCTGTCTTCTCCAAGTGAGCTCCGGTTATGAACCAATCCTGATTACATAGTCACGTCCACACATGGCGGGTTTGGGAGTTAGTCGTGTTGCTAGAGATCGGTTCCCTCAGTGAGCCTTTTGGTGGCTATTCTGGCCAATTTGTGCAACATCCTCTACTCTCCCCAAGGACAGCACAGAACTTGTGCAGTCAACACAGAACGCACACTCACTTAGCACCCAGCGCTGCTCTGACAGTGGCATTAGCTGCCCAGATATTGTGAGGAAGGCTAACATAGAACTATCTTTACTTATTTAAGGGGAGAGAAGATTCGGCAACGGGTAAATAGTTATAGAATAATCTTTTCTTTCAGTTAAATCTCTTATAGAGGGTTGAGGTACTTGAGCCTCATGCCCATATACCTTTCTTTTAAAAAGGGATCTTCATTACCGTTTTTAATCATCAAAGCATCTTTGGCTGAAAATGCTATAAATGTAAGTTGATAACTCGGTGTAGTGTGTTTGTAGCATATTGTTATTATTTGAGGCCTCATATATCCAATAGATACATAGGAAAGAAAATAAATGCTATTACAAAAAGAATTTTGATTGCAATATCAAATCTTATGTGCTATTTTCAACAAACTTTAAAAAATCAAATTCAGTTGGTTCCTAGAACTTAATACCTTACATACAGTAACTATAAACTACTTAATGTGAAAGTGCTGTTTTGGACAATGAAAATACTTAACTATGGGAATTTTATTGCAAAGCATAGGTAGAATCTTGAAGAAATCACATGCTATCTTTTAGAATTTGTTGCTGATAAACAGGAGTTCGACAAAATTTCAGGGAACGTGGATTGCTTGTATGTTGTGTTTCAGCATTTGCTATTATACTAGTGTGTCTATAGGATATTATTCTTCTGACTGCCTTAAAGTTCAAAAAGGCACCTCAAAATAGCATTGCATCTACCAGAGGGAAAAAGACTGCTGAGCATTGCAGTTAACTTTTCTTTTTAATGAAAAGAAAACTCTTCTTTGAAATTCAAGTAATATTGACTTTCTGGTTAAGGATATTAGAATAAAGATCTTTCTGTCCCTCTCTCTATATAAACACCAACTTAAAAAAATAGGAGAATGAGAAATAGCAAACTGGTCTTTGATGAAATTAGGAAATACTCCAAACTCTGAGTTGAAAAATAAAATAAAAGCTGCTAAAGGAAGCAAACACTGACCAGAGTAAGGGTATGTGTGTGGTGGGTACAGGAGAATATCAAGAGAGAGACTTCGTCTCTCCCGATCTCAAGTAGAGAGCAGAGCGCATGAGTCCCCAGGGTCGGCAGCCCGCGTAGCCTGGCACAGGGGTTGGGCTGTTTTGTGAATGCAAAGGTTCTCTGAACTCTTAGCTCCAAAGATTAGAGATGTAAGTAGGGCTAATCCCTAACTTAAGACAGGATCCCATCCAGGGTACCACAGTACATTTTATTATCATGTCTCCTTATACTCCTGTTGGCTGCACCGGTTTCTCAGTTTTTTTAAATGTTTTCGACGACTGATAGGTTTGAAGAGTTCTGGTCAGATATTTTGTAGGATGTCCCTCAGTGGATATCTGTCTGATATTTTTCTCATAATTAGACTGGAGTTATGGGTTTTGGGGAGGGAGTGCCATTCTGATCATAATGTACAATATCAAGGGTATATAGACTATTAAAATGCTCATTACTGTTGCTATTACCCTTAATCACCTGGCTGAGGTGGTGTTTGTCAGATATCACCGCTGTGAAGTCACTCTTTCTCTGTTTCCCATACTGTGCTCTTCCGGAGGGTGTGACTGTGCACAGCCCGCACTTACAGAGTGGGGGGTTTTGCTGCCCTTCACTGAAGGAACAGTATCTACCTAGATTATTTAGAGTTATTCTAGATGGGAGATTTGTTCTCTCTCTCTCTCCCCATCATGTATTTTATCAGTACGGACTCATGACTATTTTATTTATTTATTATTTAACATTTATTGTATCTTTCCATTACCATTTTATACTTTGAGTTACAATTCAGTGCTACTTAACTTATTTTGTTATTGAGGTTGTTTCATCTTTGGGAGCAATTTCACTTGGCTCCTGTGTCTTTCTGACACACCCCTATCATGGTGGGATTTTTTTTTTTTTTTTTAGCAGATCTTTACTTTCTGGCACAACAGGGTGCTTCAAGTTCATTTTGTATGTTCCTTGCTCCAGTCCTTAAAATCGGCTGTTTCTTGAGAATGGTAATAGAAAACAACACCTGGGCACTAAAAGTGTTAGTGAGGTGTGAAAGCTTCTACACCCTTTCTGCTGACAGAACAAAGAAACACATGCGTGCATACTAACACGCATATATCTATATGTTTATAACTATATCTGTGTATTTCTCTCTCTCTCTCTCTCTCTCTCTCTCTCTCTCTCTCTCTCTCTCTCTATATATATATATATATATATATATACACATACACACACACATACACATATGTATCTATATTGAGACATTGGCCATACTGATGACTTCAACACTCACCCATTATCTTGGGAATCATTCTAGATTTCTACCATAGCTTTTCTATTATCTTTTACTCCAACAGTGAGATACCTGGATTCCATCATCTGCTTTCACTTAATTTACTTAATCCATTTACTTATTTGTTAAATTTCAGTATATATTATGGTGGTTTCAGAATTTTTCACCAGAACTCTACCAGGAAACAATATTGTCAATGAGAGTACAGTGCTTATATGCAGTTACTTTGCCTTTAGTCTTACAGAATCCACTCATTTTCAAAGTTTCTTGCCAGCATATCTTTCCCTACTCCTTTTAGTGAGGTTGTTGGTATATTTGTAAGATAGGTAGGTTATTGTATCACAGTCTGCATTTCATCCTGTGATCCCACAACCTTCTATTTTTTTAATTGTATATATTAAGGTTCACTCTTTGCACTATAAAGTTCTATGAGTTTTGACAAATACACGATGTTATGCCCACTATTACAGTATTATACAGAATAGTTCTACCCTCCACCTAAAAACAACCCCTGTGCTTTACCTATTCAAGTCTTTCCCAAACCCCTGAATTTTGGCGACTACTAATGTGTGTACTGTTTCTGTAGTGTCATATCATATTAATGGAATCATACAATATATAGCATTTTCAGAATGGCTTTTTTGTTTTAATATATTTTATTGATTATGCAATTACAGTTGTCCCATTTTTACCTTCCTTTTATTCCCTTCCACCCTGTACCACTCCCCCCACCAGCATTCCCCCACCTTAGTTCATGTCCATGGGTCATACATATAAGTTCTTTGGCTTCTCCATTTCCTATACTATTCTTAACCTCCCTCTGTCTGTTTAGTACTCACCAAGTATGCTTCTTATTCCCTGCACCTTTTTCCCTCATCCCCTTGCCCCCTCCCTGCTGGTAACCCCCCATGTGATACCCATTTTTGTGACTCTGTTCCTATTCTAGTTGTTTGTTTACTTTTTTTAGGTTCAATTGTTGATAGTCAGAAGTTTGTTGTCATTTTACTGTTCATGTTTTTTATCTTCTTTTTCCTAACTAAGTACCTTTAACATTTCATATAATATGGGCTTGGTGGTGATGAACACCTTTAACTTGACCTAATCTGGTAAGCACTTTATCTTCCCTCCCATTTTAAATGACAGTTTTCTGGATAGAGTTATCTTGGGTGGAGCACCTTGCTTTTCATGACTTTGAATACTTCTTTCCAGCTCCTTCTTGCCTGCAAGGTTTCTTTTGAGAAATCAGCTAGTAGTCTTATGGGAACTCCTTTGTAGGTAACTGTCTCCTCTTCTCTTGCTGCTTTTAAGATTCTCTCCTTATCTATAATCTTGGGTAATGTAATCATGATGTGCCTTGGTGTGTGCTTCCTTGTGTCCAGCTTCTTTGGGACTCTCTGAGCTTCCTGGACTTCTTGGAAGTATAATTCCTTTGCCAGATTAGGGAAGTTCTCCATTTTTTGTTCAAATAAGTTTTCAACTTTTTGCTCTTCCTCTTCTCCTCCTGGCAGAGATTTAGATGTTGGAATGTTTAAAGATGTCCCAGAGGTTCTTAAGCCTCTCCTCATTTTTTTGAATTCTTGTTTCTTCGTTGTATTCTGGCTGAATGTTTATTTCTTCCTTCTGCTCCAAACCGTTGATGTGAGTCCCAGTTTCCTTCCCTTTCCTGTTGGTTCCATGTACATTTTCCTTTATTTCACTTTTCATAGCATTCACTTTTTCTTCTACTTTGCTACCATACTCAACCATTTCCAAGAGCATCCTGACTACTAGTGTTTTGAACTCTGTATCTCATACGTTGGCTATCTCTTCATCACTTAGTTGTATTTTTTCTGGAGCTTTGATCTTTCATTTGGGCCATATTTTTTAATCTCAGCATGCCCATTATATTACAAAGGGAAGAGACTTAGGTATTCACCGGGTGGGGCAATCTACATCACTGCGTCGTGACACTGTTTATGGGGGAGGGTTTCGAGCAGGAACAATGCTGCTTGCTCAGTTCTTGGCCGTCTTTTAGTCACTTCTTCTGCTACCCACAAGCAAATTGGGCCCTTTTGGTACTGATTTTCAGGTGGGTGGGTTTGTGTGTGTTCTAGGACCCTGTGCATCTCTCCAACGAACTGCTTTATGAGGCTTGGAGTTTCTCCTACTGCCACCTAAATCCCCAAAGGTTTTTTCAGTCAGAGGTTTTGAGGCTCTATTTCCTTGCACTAGAACTCTGGGTTGTGCAGTCTGTCTCGCTCCCCAGTTGTTCCTCCCAGTTTATCTGCAAACAAATGTGGGACTGCCCACTCTGCCAGCTGCTGCCTCCCCTGATCTGCCAGCTGCTTCCTTGCTGCAGGTTCTCTCCACCCTGGCTGCCCATCTCAGCCCCTCCTACCAGCCTGGATGAATGTTTCCTCTTTAACTCCTTGGTTATCAGACTTCCATACAGTTAAATTTTCTGGCAGTTCTGGTTATTTCCTGTTTTTAAATTTGTTGTTGTCCTTCTTTTGCTTATGCAAGGAGGCAAATTGTATCTACCTATGCCTTCATCTTAGCCGGAAGTCCAGAATGGCCTGTTTTATTTAGCAATATGCACTTAAGACATGCCCCCATGTCTTTGCCTGGCTTGATAGCACATTTCTTTATTCATTGAATAATATAGTCCATGTTTCATAACTGAATCATTATATCACAGTTTGTTTATTCATTCACCTATTGAAGTGGATCTTGGTTGCTTCCAGTTTGGGGCAATTTGAATAAAATTTCTACAGTTATTCACAATAAGTTTTTCCTGTGGATGTAAGTTTTCAAATCAGTTAGGACTCTAGGAGTTTGATTGCTGCATTGTATGGTAAGGTTATGTTTAGCTTGGTGGGAAACCGCCAAAATGTCTTCCACAGTGACTACAACGTTTTGAATTCCCACCAGCAATGCAAGAGTATTCCTGTTGCTCCAGTCTTCACCAGCAATTCACGTTGTCAATTTTTTTTTAGATTTCAGCCATTCTCAGATCTATACAATGATATTTCATTGTTGTTTTAGTTTTCATTTCCCCAGTGATATGTGATATTGAACATCTTTTTCTTTAAAAAAGATTTTATTTATTTATTTCTCTTTAGAGAAAGGGTAAGGGAGGAAGAAAGAAAGGGAAAGAAGAAGCAATATGTGGTTCCCTCTCACACGCCCCCAACCAAGGACCTGGCCCACAACCAGGGCACGTACCCTGACTGGGAATTTAACTGGTGACCCTTTGGTTTGCAGGCCGGCACTCAATTCACTGAGCCACACAAGCCAGAGCAAGCAGCCTTTAATGTGCTTATTTGCCATCTGTATATCTTCGTTGGTGAGAACTCTGTTCAGATCTTTTGCTCATTTTTTAATTGAGCAGTAGGTATTTTTTCCTCTCACTTTTTATTTTGAAGATGTTTTATGGGTCTTGGCTTGTACTTTTTTTCTTTTCTTTTTGTTAATCTTTGAGTGAGGAGATGGCCACCAGGCCTGGTATTTGTATTCCAACACCAGTGTAGGATCCTCTTGCCCCCACCTCAGCATGTACCTAGGGATCAGAGGAGTGTCCTTGGCTGTTAGAGGACATGTGAGCTGTTCATTTGCTAGTTATTTATCTACTGCGGATTTGCTGAGCTGGAAAAGAACCTGTTGCTTACCTCTTCTGCCTGGCTGTATAATATGTGAACATAAATTGCTCCTGATAATTTGAATCCATCTGTAGTTTTCTGTTGTCCTCTTTCATTTATGAAGATAGGTGGGAGGGGATAATGTGGGGGAAGGGTCATCAAGAAATATGTTTGAAGGACACATGGACAAAGCTGAAGGGGGGAGTAGGATTGAGGGTGGTAAGTGGGGATGGCTGAGGTTGAGGGGAGTATTGTGGGGGAAATGAAGACAACCGTACTTGAACAACAATAAAAAAGAGAGAGAGAAAGAATAAACCAACAACTAGGAAAAGAAAAAGAAAAACCTTCAGAATCTACCATTCTGTTGACTCTTTCTTTTCTGCTCCTTCCTCTTATGGCCAGCACTTCAGAGGAGCGGTCAGTGCCCTGGCCTAATTTTTACTTTCGGCTGTACCGAATTACTTGGAACTGTAGTCCAACAGATGAAAAAGAAAGTTACTGATGCTTGAGATGGAAGACATTGCAGTAATTGCTTTAGAAAACAGGCATCCCGGGAAAAGAGTGACTGCCAGCTCCCACAAATACCCTGAATCTCCAAGGGCAGCAACACAATGGAAAAGAGAGAAAAATCTCACTCACCGTAACACCTTCTGTTATTAATCTCTTAAAATAAGCCCAGCCCTTTGCTAAGCACTCTCCCTATATTATGATATTTAATTCTGAAAGCAGCTCTCTTAGATAGGAATATTTAACCTCAATTCACAGATAAGGGAACATAAAACTTAGGGAAATAGTGGAGAAGACACTTTATTAAGAAGCAAAGCTACGATCCAAACTCGGGGCAGTCTGACTCCAAAACCCGAGCCGCCAGTCATCATTTTCTTCCTTCTTGTCATGTCCACATTTGTGCTTCACTCCATGAGGATTCCTCCCTGGAGTCTGGAGGATGGTAATTCATAGTCATTTTTCTAGTTCTGTGATAATTTTGCATTTCAGTGATTAAGAAATTCAATTAATGATTAAATCAAGTGAACTATGACTTGCTTACTAGCTGCCATCTTTATCTCTACGATTGATACTAAAAAATGAATTTATAAAAACAGGCTTCAGCATCTAAATTACAGTCCACATTTTTGAGTTACAAAGAACCTAACTGCTATGCCTTATTTCAATAAGTGAAGATACTATAAATATTTTCAATTGCTATGGCATCTTTTATCTGAAAACTATCTCTATGCCATTCATAAATCATCAAACCATTTTTGGAAGCAAGATAAATACTTTATAAATGACCCTTATAAAATTTGAAGTTAAAGAGATTGAATTCTCTGATATTTTCAAATCTTTCTATATTTATAAATAGAAAGAAAACAAGCAGTAATTTTTTTTCAAAATAGGAATGAAGCTTAAATGTCTTGAGTCCTTTTAAGTGCCTCTTCTTTTCTTCTGTCTTATGTCCTAAGTCCATTAAAGGAAATTTTTTTTAAGTTTAAAAATCTATGTGCATAAGCATGTTCCTTGGGGCACAATATTTACTTCTGCCAACAGGACTGTTTCTGTTTTGCTGGTGGTGGTCACCCTGGTGCAGGACTTATCTTCTCAGACTTGAATCATTACAGTAATACTCTGCTAACAGTATACTTTTCTCTGGTGTCTTTTCCTCTTCTTCCAAACATAGACATGTGTAGTGTTGTGCTGTTAATTGTGTCAATAAGATTAAAGTATTCAAAGAAATATTAGTTCTCCTTTTTTAATTTATAGCTAGGCCCCTTTCCCCACCAACTACTAGGAGAGTGGTAGATGCAGAATCTACCGTTTTTGAAACAAGTTTTGTTTTTCCCTCATTTTGTCTATCTTATCATGTGTTTTCTATACCTGGAATGTACTTCATGTTTTTTTTTTCCTTGAAGAACCACTGTAATGATACTTACAGAGCCCAACTGAACTTAAGTAAGAATGTGCACGCATTACTTATCTTAGAATCTGGCACAAAGATTTCCATAATAAAAGTGTTTGAGTACCACCCTTCTTCCTTCATGGAGCTTAGAGTGTGTCTGGATGAAGTACTTATTTGTTAGGCTTCGAAGTTGATTAATCAGGCTGTATCCCTTCTGGCATGGCAACACATTTGAGTGAGAACACAGTCACCTACCCAACTGGGTGGCAACCTTCTGACTCAGCGACCGACCCACTTTTCTGGAAACCTCTAACCCCCTGAAAACCATCTACTCAACGGGTGGTGGTTCAGATTGAGGAGAAGCTGCAGTTGCTGTAGTTTGCGATACCTCTCAATCTCTAGAGGGCTCAGCTTAGAACTTTGGAATGTACTTCATTTTGTACATTCACCCAAAGGCATCAGTTCTTTCCTTGTTCAGCCTTGCTGCTGAAGATGTGAAGACCTTCACGTGGTCTGATGGCTCATTATTCAGTCCCATTATTTCCTAAGCTAAGATCCTGGGTAGGGTGGGCCATAAAATAGTATATCCCTCATCCTAATGGTATATGTGTGGTAACTCATATACCATTAATGGTATGAGTGCCCATTAAGCCACAGACTTTTCGTAACTCTTACTGAATTTCTCCAACATGCAAAAGTTGGGATTCTGTACAGTTTTCTTTACAGCACCATAGTTGTTACATATTAGTAATGTATCCTAGCTTTAGGTTCCAGTCCTCTTAACTGGGATCCTGAGCCTTTCTAAGGATTCATAGTTCCTGCCCTAGAGGGATATCACCACCTCTGTCTAGGGTCTTAATCTGTAAAGATTAAGTGACAAACTGTGGTTAAGTCAAATCCCTGCCCAGGTCTTCCTGGTTATTCTCTCAGTCAGGGCATGAAAATGGAGATCCAATCTTGCTTCATAGCTACATTCAAGGGCAACAGACAATTGACCACTAAAGGTTAGCTCAAGTGTTTCCTCTTCTAGAACTCCCCCTTCAAGTTCATGTACGTCCTGTGACCTCTTTCATTCAAAATGTCTAGAATGTGCCAGGCACTTGGGATTCAGCAGAGAAAAACACAACAAAGCAAGAATATACAAAACCTTTGTCCTCATGGAGTCTTTATTTACATGGATGGTTGTATTTTAAGATTGCCTTTTATTAGTCACTTGCAAATACTGTAATAATAGAGCAGGATACTCTTAAATTATCTTGTTCAGGTTCACCTGTAGTGGGTTGAATGGTGGATTCCCAGAGCCTATGAATGTGACTTTACTTAGAAAAAGGGTCTTTACAGATATAATTAAGTTAAAGATCTCTAGATGAGATCATCCTGGATTATCTGGTTAGTTTCTAAATCCAGTGAAAAGTATCCTTGTAAGAGATGGAAGAGAAGATACAGACACAGAGGAGAAAGCCCTGTGGAGGTAAAAGCAGAATTGGAAGTGATGCTGCCACACACCAAGGAACAATGAGGCTGTGAGAACATCTTGGAAGGGGCGTGGAAAGATGGTCTCCCAGAGCCTTTGGAAGGAGTGCAGCTCTGCTAACTCCTGATTCTGG
Source organism: Artibeus jamaicensis (assembly GCF_021234435.1). Lineage (NCBI taxonomy): Eukaryota > Metazoa > Chordata > Mammalia > Chiroptera > Phyllostomidae > Artibeus > Artibeus jamaicensis. Next base: position 43,394,232 of record NW_026521812.1, read on the forward strand.
AATCCTGGCCTCCAGAAATGTGACAGAATAAATTTTTGTTGTTTCTGGCCCCCAAGTGTGTGATAACTTGTTAAGACAGCCACAAAGACGAGCACATCACCATACTTTGCAGCTGACTGGGGCTGGTTAAAATCTTAGAACTCATAACTCTTGTAGGAAAAAGATTGTAGCATCCCTTTCTGTCCCTACATTTCAACATGTAATTGAATATAATACCTAGTCTAAATTGAAAACCCCAAATGTGCATGCCGTAATTAAAATAGTTTCTTTTCAGCTTTTCTATTCTTTAAAACAAATTTTTATATTCATTGATTTGAGAGAGAGAGAGACATTAATTTGTTCTCCCACTTATTTATGTATTGATTGGTTGATTCTTGATTCTTACATGTGCCCTGACCAACGATTGGGCCCGCAACCTTGACGTATTGGGATGGTGCTCTAACCAACAGAGCTACCTGGCCAGAGATCCCTTTCAGCTTTCCTGCTTGTAAAATTCTGAAGAGTTCATAAAGTAAGATTTGTTCTTTTTTGTTTTATCTATATAACAAAAAATAATAAGCCGCTGCATAGGATTATTGTGGGGATAAAATGATACAATATGTGAAAATACCTAACACGGTGCTCATCACTTTGTCAATGTGCTTTACTTTATTTGAGGACTGGTGATGGGGTGGTAGCAAGGGTATAATGAAGATTTGAAACGTACTTTGATTTGTTTCTCAGCTCGCGCCACTCACTCAGTGGTTCCAGGCAAGCGAAGGAGAGACATAGTCAGTTGTTCAGATAATTTGAATGAACATAGCTATACGGATTATCGTGCAGGTATTGTTCTGCCATACAACTGGCACTTAGTGAATCTCACAAACCTCACAACACTGCATTTTGGTACTTTTTTTCCCACTCTCCAGATGTGGTCATTTGTGTCTTTCTAATTGGGATATTGTAGAGTCATGAGGCAAGATGTAGTTGTGTTTGACTCCCAATAAACACATCACAAAATAATTTTCTTTGAGCAGATGAGAGAAACATAAGCAGACCTCTCTCTTTGAGATGTTTCTGGGTTAGTAAGTGGCTGATTGAGTGGCTGTGTGCCATGCATGTGCTTTAAGCATTTCTTCCAAATGAGAATGAAATGATATAATTTCCTTAGAAAATTTTTCATACTGTCAATTATGTCTTGCCTCCTAGGGTGACTAACCAGATAGACTCCACTGACAATATGTAAAAGAAGCATCTTAAGGGCCACCGTGTTATCTCCAGGGCTTTTGTCACTTATAATATTTCTTCAAGAATATAAAATCATCCCCCTAAATTTTACTTTTTTAAAAACTACAACATTTTTTTATCTTTCTCACACAGCTGCTCCCTAGAAAATTCCTTTTAGCTGAAGCCACGCTTTCATACTTTACCCTGGCTTTTGTGCGTGTGTGCAAACAGTATTCCTTATATTCATTTGAAAATGGGGAAAATAATAATGAGAGAGGGTTGGTTATAAAGTTATTTTCTGGACTGACTTCTAATTGAATTCAATCAAAGAGGCTAGGATTGTGATCACTAACATGTATGCAGGTCTGGTCTATCCCTAGGCAAATGCTGTACATTTTTTATATACTCCAGCAAATTTTTCATATTCCGTGTCCTATATTCTAAAGCATGAGCTCAACCTCAGAATTTAATAACTAATAGGATCACTTATACATATTGTTTATAGCCACTCTCTGTTTTGATTGACTAGTGCCCATGTTAGCTATTTGGACAACGACCTTGCTTAACAGCCATACTTTCACACTGAAGTGTGGAAGAAGTGGTTACAGAAGTACATGAAGTGTTTAGAAAGTCCCACAGTGTTTGGAAAACATTTTACTTTCTATGTAATGAGTCAAGTCTCAGTCTTTGGAAGTAATGGGAAAACTGATGGACAATGTTATGCCATACAACCATTTAGGTTTGTTTTTCCATTTAATGTAAATGATAGTTTTTAGGAGGGGCAATGGGCCATGGGCCCTCAGGGTCTCTGCATATTCTATGCCAAGAATGCAAGGCTTTCTGCCACTTACTACCCAAGTGATAAATCCATAATCTCAGTGTTTCTTTCACCTAAATGCAGCCTGCTTTGTTTGCAGGCATCCTTTAGGAGCCCTTTCTGTTGCCCTCATGAAACTTGGGGAACATGGGGATCTGAAGCAAGTGACTGTGAAGCCCTGGCCACTGCTTCCACCGTGAGCAACAAAGTCCTTTGTTTCTGACCCCGGGGTCTCATGCCTTTTTTCAGTATCCATGAAATTGTAACAGACTTATTTGTTAGTTTATAAGTAGGGTAAAGTCTCAAGACCTTACACAGTTCTTGACACTTTAAAAATATTTCTACTTATACCCATAAAATAAGTCCTTCAAGGGTTATATTATTTCAATTAATGATCATGACCAGCATAGAATCTTGGTTTTTAGTTCTGACTTTACCACTAAGTGAATGATCTTGAGTAAATTTGTTATTACTCTGGGACTCTGTTTATCTGTAAAACGAAGAGGTAACTATATCAGTGGTTTTTCAACTGTGCTCTAGGGAACCCCTGACTCGTCATTTGAAGGGCCCTCTCATCAGACCTTGATTGGGGCTGTTGGATATAATCGGAGGCAATGATACTGTCATGTGAACTGGCCTTGTTTCCTACCCTCAGCAGGGCCACTTGCTATGCTGTGTTTCCTGTCTAATCGGTGCCCTTTTACATTTCCCTTAGCTGCCTTTTCCTTGTAGACTGAAATGGTTTCATTATGATCCCTTCCTAATGAATTCCTAAGTATTGGGGATGAAAATGTAAAATAAAGGCCTGATATAGAAAAGAACAAAAAAGAGAGAGAAAAGGGCCTAGGGAGAATGTATATCTACATAGTAAAAAGCACATGTCAGGAAATAAAATTAAATATAAATAATAGTGATGATTTCTGGTTATTTATTTTTATTTTAGTACTATATGTCTTTGTATTTCAACTTGTCTATAATAACCACATATTATTTTTATAGTTGGAAAAACTTCATTAAATAAAGCTTTAAAATGAGAAAGAATAAAAGATATGTCAAAGTCAAAGTGTGGAAGACCATGTTAAAAAGTGCTATCATTTCATGCTGGAGATGATGGGAATCCATTGGTGATTTTTAAACGTTATATACTTGATCAGAGAGAGTTTTAGTTCAGATTTTTGAAGGATCCAGCTGGTATGTAGGGAGGTATTGCCCCAGCTGGGATAGTGGATTTAAACAGAAGTCCTTTCTTTCCAATCTAAAAGTAGCGGAAGTGCAGGCTGTCTGGGAGGTGCTTGCTCAGTGCTTGCCACATATTTTCACTTAGGTGAGCACTTCTTTGGCCTATTCAAGTGACCTGCCCTTTTCTTCAACATCATTTAAAGGTCAGCTAGAGAGCTTGTTGAATTTGTCATCCTCTATGGCCTCTGGATTTCTGGTAATCTGAGGGTTTCTGAATTGAGTGGCTTTCTTTTTAAAGACTGAGTTTGATTTTATGCGATCGATTGTACTAATTTGCAGTGGCATACTACTATAGTGCAATGAGATGCTATTCAAATAAGCTTGGAATATTTCAATATTTTTTTCTAGACACATATGTTCAGGTTGAGATGTCACATGGTCCTGTAACCATTTACTAAAAATAATTTGAGTAAAAAGAATATAGAGCCCTGGCTGGTGTGGCTCAGTGGACTGAGTGCCAGCCTGCAAACCAAGGGTTGCAGGACTGATTCCCCGTCTGGGCACATGCCTGGATTTCGGGCCAGGTCCCCATTGAGGGGTGTGTGAGAGGCAACCACACATTGATGTTTCTCTCCCTTTCTTTCTCCCCCCTTCCCCTCTCTCTAAAAATAAGTAAAATCTAAAAAAAATAAAGAGGGCTTCATCAAGAAGTGCTCTTAGGCACATTGAATAACATGACTATTAATACCAGAACATGAAGGGCATTGTGAATCAAACTAAGTGCTTCTGAGTTCTCTTCAGTTTCATTTAATCACAAGTTTAGGGGATTCAAGGTATATGCTAAGGTGGTATGCTCTTGGCAACACAATGAAACTGAATCACCAAGTTTCTCCAAAGGTGTCATTGGAGAAAGCACACAGCTGTACTCCGATTCTTAACTGTTCCGTGTTTTTAGCAAGCATTGTCCAAAAGACATTTCCTGTCTGCTGTTTGCATATCCTGTTGTCATCATCTTACTAAAACATGAAATGATTTAAGCTTCAAAGTTGTTACTGTTTTCAATGGAGCTGCTGCCCAGCACTTCCAGGGACATTGCCAGGTGTACAAGGAGACGATCTATGAAAATCACAGTGAAAAGCTGAGCAGTAATCTGTTAGGTTTGATCATTACAGGCAACCTGCCTCAATAATTCAGATGCAGATAGTGTAAAGTTGCTTTTATTGTCCAGAGCAATGCAGCAAATTATTTCAGCTCCTTCACTTGATTTACGTAATTTTAGACTTAGCTTCAGTAATTGACTTAAACAAATCCACGAGAGACGGATATATGAACCCAAATGCTGATTTAGAAATTTACAATGAAACCACAGTTCATGCCAGTATATTCTCTCTTGGTAAGAAGATCTGTATGTGGAACTAAGTACTAAAATCAGAAGATTTGCTAATGGTAACCTCTGAGCAAGGGCAGTCAGTTGCTTTAATCAATAGTAGTCTCAGCTGTAGGAATAAAACTGCCTAGTGATAGAGCCAGGATTTAAACCCAGAAACCATGACCACAGAACTGCCTAACCATTGTAGCATATTGTTTGGAACATGTTTTTTCTTTATTAGTATTAGTCTTGCTTTTAGAATTCTGTTTATTTTATGAACCTTAATTGACTGGAGCATTTACAAAGTCTGCCTCCTGGATTTGCAGTTTTAGAAGATCCTAAATCATGTCTTCAAATGGCAATCCTGTTCATTGGGGTATTTCCATATTTCAGTTCTCAGACATGAAGGCTGTTCGTGAGATCTGAGAGCCTCTGACTTCAGTCCTGGGCACTAAGAAGAGACGGCCTGAGGGTTTCAGAGCTCAGTCAGTGAAGACTGCAGAAGTTCATTAGAGAGAGAAAGTAGTGCGGGCTAGGATACGAAAGTGTGGGGATAGGACCTGGGCCTTTGCAGCTGGCATTCCGAAATACAGCAGGAGAGCCCTGGACACTGTGACTGAATCCATTTGCCTGGATGAAAAGTTATTGCTGCAGAGAAATACAGATAAAGTTGGGAATTAACTTTGGGGTCAGGTTCTTAAATACCATAATAATGAGTATGGATGTTTTTAGCAGATACTGGAAACCCCTGAGAGCTTCAATTTGGAGGAATAGCAATATGATTAGTCCAGAGCTTGAAAAGAATAAATCTGATATCGTTTTGTAGAAGGAAGGGATAGAGAATTAAAACAGAGAGACCAAATGGGACTATAATGGTAATCCAGATGGAGGTGAAATTGAAATGGGCCCAAAGAAAGATGATAGAAACTGTATTAGTTTCTTACTGCTGCTGTAACAACTTGGCATAAACAGTGGCTAAATAAACACAAATTTATTTTCTTACAATTCAGAGGTCAGAAGTCTAAGATAAAGATGCTATTCCTTCTGGAAACTTCAGGGGGAAAATCTGTTTCTTTGTCTCTTCCAGATTCCAGAAGCCATGTGTATTCCTTGGCTAATGGCCTCTTGACTCCATCTTCAAAGTATGTCACTCCAATCTCTGATTCCCCTGTCCCATCTCTTCCTCTGGCCTTAAATTTTCTTGCCTCCCTATTACAGGACCCTTGTGATGACACTGGGCTACCCGAATAATCCAGGATCATCATTCCATCTCAAGATCCTTTACTTGGTCACCTTTGCACTCTTTCATCCCATGTAAATAACATGTTTGCAGGTTCTAGGGACTGGGATTGCAGCGTCTGATTGCAGCCAGGCACTGAGCTCCCAAGGAGCATGATAACTTATATCCAAAACATATCTTGCTTTTTTGCCACTTGCAATTTTGCTTTTTTTTTTTTTGCCTAAAATTTTGTTCCTTACTATTGAAAGTCTTAAATCCCAGCTCAAATGTTTTCATTTTCCAGAATTATTCTGCTATCCACCTCTCCTCCTTTTGAGAAAGAATTAAGGAAGAATTCTCTATCTTGCTTCTGTATTTTATATCACTCCTCTTTTTCAGCAAAAACCCTTTTGTTTTGAAATAATTTTAGATGCAAGAAAATTGCAAAAATCGTCGTACAAAGAATTGTGTTCACTGTTCACCTAGCTTCCCTGTAACTTAAAATACTTAATACCTGTAGCATAATGATGAGAACCTGGCAATGAACATTATAAAAGTGCCACTAACTAATCTACAGACTTTATTGAAATTCCAATAATTGTCCCACTAATATTCTTTATCTGGCATGCTTCTTTAATTTTCTCTGATCAGAGACAGCTCCCAGTCTTTGATTTTTATGACCTTGACACTTTTCAGAGGCTGGACAGTTTTTTAGAATTCTTTTTCTTTTAATGGCTTTGTCTGATGTTTTCTTATGATATGATTCAGATTATATATTTAGGACAAGGATATCACAAAGGTTATGTGCCCTTTAAGAGGTAAACGATGTTGGTATGTCTCATTACTGATGATGTTTAACCAGTATTTTAAAATGGTATCTGCTGGTTCTCCTCTTGCTCTTAACATATGGAGCCTTGTATTCTACAGTTTTGTCGGGGCCCTTTAGGGCTGAAAAGGATCAAAGAAATAATTTCTCAGTAATATTAAAAGTAACAATATCAAGTAATAGACAGTAGTACTTATTATGTGCTTAGAACTACGTGTTACTTCACTTGCTCCTCAAAATGCCTTTATAGACACTTTATCGGCTCTATTTTACATTTTGAGAGAGAACATTCCTAGTTGCCAAGTACCTGCCTTGGAGAGGAAATACAACTTTGCTCATTTTTTATGGCACACAGAGCCCAGCCCCGTGCTTCACACAAAGTAAGGGGCCGTAGATGGTTGTTAAATCGGCATAAATTGAAGTTAAATGGAAGGCAGAGTATTAAGATTGTATAACTAATTACATGTGTCAACACAGGACAGAGAGTCCTGAAGAGCTGAATTTGGGGGAGGAGAATACATAAAGGTAATGACTTCTTTTCGAAGAACCAAAGATAAGAAAAAAGGTGAAATTTTTGTTGTCCACAGTTAAGAGCAAAGACTTGGGAAGCACTCACATGCAGCGTGCTTGGTAGAAGACAAATTAGTAAAGAGGGAGTGAGGTATAAACAGGGCAGAGCAAGCAAGACGGTATACGGAGGGTTGCGGCCAGCCCATTTCCAAATCTGGGATAAAGAAAATTAAGTGAAGATATGCACAGGGCCATGATTAAATGCCACTGGATATTTTGGGGAAACTAAAAACACCTTGTAAAAAATTGTTATGGTTTTCTTTTTAATTTAACCAACACATTGTTCCAGAGTAATAGGAGAGAAAAATGTCAAGATAAGTCAGAAGAATGGATAACTCAGAACACGGAGAATTGACTATAAAACACATTGTATATGATTTCTGAGGCAGCACATTGCCTTTCAGCGTTTGCTAAATTTATATGAAGAATAGCTTTTATTTCTTAACACAAAACCTGAGTGGTGGAAGGAAAAGAAAACCGGAATTTGAAAAGTGGTCACATGTGTATACTTGTGCGCTTATTATAAATAAAAGGCCACTTCGCATTGTTCTAAATGTAAACCCATTCTGGCTTTATCTAGCTTCACATTTTATACCAAGCGAGATCAGACCATTGGACCCGAAGTCAGATGTGGATTCAGTACAGCAAGGAAATTCATTCAAGCCCTTTGTGCCTCAGCTTTCTCACCTGAAGGGGAAGAGGTTGAATATATTTGCCCTGTGGAGCTAAACATGTAGATGGTTCTGTTTGGGGGAGGGATGCTAACTAAACAACTGGTTTGCGGTTCATGAAGATTAGTGTACTAGTTATTTGACATGTGTCACTGCTTCCTTAAAAGCTGATTTTCTAGAGTAAGATATAAGTGGAGAAATTCACCGCCAGTGGTATGTGCCATGGTAATTGTGGAATTAACAGTTACAAGAATAGATTTTTATTTAAAACCAGCTTGGCGTTTTTCATTTGTTTAGTGTTTTCTCTGCAGTATGGAGGATGGCCCTTGCCAATTAGTTCTCACTCCCTAAGTCCCTGGATGAGCTGCTTCTGTGTGAGAGGTGGGTCTTGAAAGCCTGAGGTCGGGGGAAGAAGGATATTGAAGCTGGAGTGCCCCGTGGTCCCTCAGAGTGAAACAGAGACTGGCACCGAAGGGAGGGGCACCCTGACAAAGGAATGAAATTAGTCTGGACTGGGACTCCTGGAGACCGGACAGAGTTAAATAGTCTAACAGCAAGAGGCTTATTTTGCAGTCAGAAGTAGTTTTTTATTTTATTGTATTTTTCTGAAAGCAGTCACTGAAACATTCTTTCTTCCATAGCAGTCTCCATTCGGAGTCCTTGTTCTTGCCTTTCCCCTCCTTAGCTTCATCTTTCTCCACCCCCGCCTTCTCCCTCTCCCTTTCTCTCTTCTTAGCAGCCCTTTCATGAGTAGATTAATTTGTTTACCAGGCAAAGGGAAAATGAGAGTTTGCATACCGGTTAGAAGGGCTTCCTTTCCCAGTGCGCTGTCACACTGAGCACACTGAACTCGCCTCGCTGCTTGATGGAGGCTATGAGCAACAAAAATGACATTGCATCCTAAAACAAAAGGAAAGGTTCTGAGCTCTTCAGAAATCTAAAGTAATCAAAATCCTGCTGTAGTGAGGAAAGGAGAGGGTGTGTTTGTGTGTGTGTGTTGACCCTGGCCCCATGGAGCTGTCATGGGCAGTCTCCAAGTGCAGACAGACAATGAGGCTCTGATGCCCAGGTGATTGAGGGTGGGAGGGAGCACACAGGAGCCCTGCTGTAGCCACAAGTTCTCTAAATGTATTTCCCAAGGGGGAGATAGCCCGAATGGAATGTATTTTTCAAACGGTGCAATTTCGGTACTGCCAAGTTCATATCCCCAGAAAGTAGGAGTCTGGAGTGGAAATCTTATCCCCTCAATTCTTACCTAAGATGTTTCCTATTGATGTGTAGTCCTAAGCAAGCTACTTAACCCCTCTGTGTCTTGCTTCCTAAAACAAGATGGGCACACTCATATTTCTCACTTTTTTTTGAGAGGCACAAAAAGAACATCTTCATGATAGATAGCCCTTAACTGTGTGATGTTGGGTACAACTTTGAGTAATAAATTTCTAAAATGAAATAGTGATATTCGGAGGGTTATTGTGAGGGTTTGATTGGTAACAGAAAGTGGCACAGGACAGCGTCCCATAGGGTGCTGACTATCTTGTATATCTGGGAAATGATAACAACTCGTTTGTATTGTTGACTTTTAATACTAGCCTAAAAGCATAGTTAAGGACTTAAACTTGCTGAAAATCACAATGTATTCCAAAGTAAAATGGAAGAGCACTTTACATGATTTGCTGGATTTTAAATGATCAATTTGCCATTGATATAGCTAACTCGGAGTTGACTTTGTATACACAAGTAAGCAGCTGGAAAAAAGTATGCAAATATAAGGTCGCATCTGGCAACATAATCAACTGGTGCCGTGTGGGCACCACCCAGTTAAAGTGAACACCAATCACAGAGCTGGAGCAGGAGCTCAGAGATCCCCTACTGTGTGACACACCAGACTTCACCTTTGAACTACTGACCTACGGGAGTTTGGAGGGTCTGGGACAGGGTCTAGTCCTTGAAGGGGCTGGGGGCAGTAACTATATACTAACTTGAGTGGAAGTATTTTGGTACTTCAAAAAGTGGAGGGCTGAACCAGTGCAGAGTATTGATGCTTATCTTAAAACTCCACAATAATCTCATGCAAACAAATAAAATTATCATTATACCACCTGTTTTCCCCAAAACACTAACTGTCAACCCATTGTAGTGTTGTTCAGCAAGTTTCTGAATGGGTTTTCAAAAGTAACTAAACCTTATTTTTTAGGTAAGACAACAGAATCGGGGCAAAACAAGGAAACTTTCTTAGCTGGCACTCCAGCTAAGAATAGGCATGGAACAGGTGGCTTGTGCTAAAAATGTACCCTGCTCTTGACATGCTCTCATTAATGAGACATCAGTTTTTAAAAGTTGTGCTGTGGAGTCTGAGTCTATCAATCATTCTCCTTCAGAGGGATTTATTTGGTCACTTATGGTGAGGACCTGGGAATTGGTTCAGAATGTAAGGGGACAAAAAAGACTACTTTGAGGGCTGGTTTACTTTGGAAAGGTCAGACTTGGTGGAGCACTACATTAGGGCATTTGGACATCCATGATGTACTCCTGGAGTTAGTTCCTACGTAGGAGTTAGGGGAAAGGATTCCCAAGGAGCAGAAGGCACCATGCCCTTTTCCCTGGTGGCTGAACCTTTCCACACATACAATACTTGGGCACGTGCAGCATCAGATGCTAAAATGGGCTCCATCATGAAACAGAGACTGGTCAAGTGGGACCGCACTGTCTGCAAACACAGAAGAAAGAATGGAATTGAAAGGTAGCTAAGTATCATTTTCTGCTTATTGTGAAGACAATTATGAGCTCACCTATGATATTTTATGGCCAGAAACTTGGATTTGGGGAAAGGTCATGCTGAGTGAGGCAGAAGACAGAGTCACATAGAGTTCTCGGTTTGTTTCAATAGGGAATATTTTGGAAGATAGTTGATAGCTGACACATCAACGTTAATTTCTGAACCAATGAGATTCTGTTTGGAGGGCAGGCTTGCATGGTAAAACCTAGCTCAGCAAGAGACAACTGCAAGGATTATAGCTCAAGGCACAAAGCTTCCAGCTGAAGTCATTAGTAAATACAGATGCTAGCTCAATTTTACAACTGAAGTAATTGTCATTAATACTGTTTTTTACTTTTACTCTTTTTCTTTATCCAGAATTCCTAAAGTACAGGATATTCTAGTTAACAGAATTTTAAAGAAATTGCCTTTAGTACCATACAGAAAGCAAAAATAACTGAAAATTAAAATTTAATAAAATACAATAGTCCCCCCACCCCCTGTGCTTACCCATGGAGGAATAGGTTTCAATACTCCCAGTGAATGCCTGAAACTGAGGATAGTACCAAACCCTATACATACACTATGTTTTTTCCTATACACACATACCTATGATAAAGTTTGATTTATAAATTAAGCACAGTAAGAGATTAACAACAACTAATAATAGAATAGAACAATTATAACAATACTGAATGAAAAGTTGTGTGAATGTGGTCTCTTTCTGATAAGATAACTACTAAGTGACTAATGGGTGGGTAGCATACACAGTGTGGGTACACTGGACAAAGGGATGATTTCCATCTTGGATGGGATGGAGAGAGATGGCAAGAGGCATTACCATTCTACTCAGCATGGTGTGCAGTTTGAAACTTTTTAATTGTTCATTTCTGAAATTTTCCATTTAATACTTTTGGACCATTGTTGACTGCATGTAGATATCTGAAACCATAGAAAGCAAAACCGTGGCTAGGTAGGGGGGAATACCATATACTGAACAGTCCAGTAGTTGTTTTGTGATTTAAGAAGCATTTGAGGGACTCATTGCCTAAAGCTCATCAAGGGTACCAATCCAGAGTGATATCAAATATCGATCTTAATCTGATGTCAGTATAGGACTATACTTGAGGAATTGAATTAATTTTAAAATAGTTTTAGCTAGAATTTTGTTTCAATTTTTGCAAACCTACAATGCAAACTCTGTGTAAGAATAATCAAACTATATATGCATATATACATTGTACATTTATGTAAACATATCTAGCATTTTAACATTTATACTGAATGAGAAGTTCATTTTTTTCCAGAATTTTTACTTGTGAGCTTGTTTAACCTAAAAATAGTTTTGAACATGATTTAAGAGATAATATTTTCTGATTTCTTTTACCGGAGTAATTAAAAAAAAAAACAGGAAAGGAATGTGTCTCATCAGAGCTCAGAGTATAATAAGCTGAGTCCTAAACATCCTTTTAGTGTGAATATGTTTGATAGAAGAACTCTGTATCCAAATAATTTAAATAAAGTTACCATTTGTGTTGGCGAGACATGTGGTGTTGAAATCAGGAGAGGCACTGATTGACAGGGAACATGTAGAGATCTGCAGGCCTTTCTTATATGTATGACATGCGTGATGAATGAGGCGAAATCATATGGACATCACACACTTGTTGGGGAAAATAAAAAAGAAATAAAATAAGCATGCAGGAACTTGAAGCAAATTGTGATACATTATTTTTCGATTTGTTTAGATGTATTTGTCTTCCTTTTTACATTGCACATACTTAAAACACCAATGAAAATGTCATAAAAAATTAGGGCAGTAACCCTATAAACATGAAGACTGACACTAATCTCATATATATATAAATAAATATAATTAATACTTTACATATATCATTAAATCATGCTATGTTTTCACATAAACCAACCCTATTTTTTCGCATTATGATTTCCACACCGATGAAAAAATAATAGTTTCCCACAAAGATTTAAAAAACATATTCTATGTGCTTATGTTTGTTTAAAGGTTTATAATCTGTTTCTTAAAATGTCTGAAGAGTAGTGTTAATCCAAAATACTTTTTAAATCCGTATTTACTCTCTTAGTTTCCTTTGTCCACTTGAAAGATTCAACAGTAAAAAGAGGGAAAATGCCTATGTCGAAGACAGAAGAAAAAGCTAAATTTATTATTGACATTCTGTCCTGGGCCAGAAAATTGATGTGTAAGACACATGAAAGAAAGTTTCACTTACAATCATATCCTGGAAAGCCCTCTCTCTGTGTTGCTCTCTCCCACTTCCTCACTTAATGGAGAGCCCTTCTGTTCTTGTAGATTATACCACTACCTTTCCCCAGCTGCCCTGCAAATCTAATTCTTTGCTTAAAACTCCTTCCTCTCCACTCAGCAGCTCCTCTCTACCTGACACCCAGATGTATCAACTTGAATGTTTTTTTCTCTTTGCAAGTTAAACATGGAAAAGACAAAAATAGAAGAACTCATTTGTCGATGTAAGAAAAACATGTCAGGGTGAGAGAATGAAGTTATGTTATAAGGGCAAGCGCTATGTTGATATTTAAACAAGTTGACCCAAGATCATCCTTCATTAAATAGCTGTAATGTAGGTCACAGTTTAGATCATGCAAATATTATAAAATACTTACTTGACTTACAAATTTATTAATAATGAATAGTACTAGTAATAAACTTGAACTAGACTCAGCTGCTTCATTTGGCAATATAATGCTAATAAAATCCATGTTCAGATCAATGGGAAAAAAAACAAAAACAATTTGCCAGAGGGCCCATTTTCCATTTGGTATGACAGTGTTCTTAATTTGTTTTCTATGCCTTTAATCATTTTCTCATTTATTGCAAGTTTCTGGTTCTGAAAGTAAGCAAGGTTGCATGTAAAATTGTAATTAAAATTTTCCTCAAGTTCTGTCATCAAAATGCTGGTTTTAGAGGCAAAAGCAAATGTTTCATGGTATAGTAAGTGGGAACTTTTTAAATTTATTCAGAAGAATGCAATAAACCTGACCTGGAACATCTGTAATGGGAAAAAGAAGTGTATATCCTTTTTGTTATTAATTTGTATCCTTATGTTTTTTTTTCCTCTGAATTTTTTTTCTTTTTCTCTTGCTCAATTCCTAAAAGGTAGCAGAGCTTTTGTGCTCCCTTGCTCCTAGGAAGGATTGTGTCACAGGGTGGAAGAAGAATTGCTCGTAGGCTACAAAGCATAATAGAGAGATTAAAAAATGATACGGAGCTAGCCTGGACAAGGGAATCTCAGTGACAACCATTGCAGCTGCAAGAGCGGAGGGGCCTTCCTAATGTTTTTGTTCTTGATAAGACTCCAGGGCCTTTGCAGGGCACAGCATAGGGTAATCCTCCAAATATCCGAGTTGGAATTGCCTACCAGTTTGGCAGGATGAAACTTGTACATGGAATCGATTTTGTTTGTTTTCTGTTTTTATTGTTGTAATTATTATCATTTATTTTTTACCTTAATACATCATAATCTTTGGTTCTTGATATATTGTCATCATTGCTTATTCATGACTATCATTTATTATATTTATTTACTTTTGTGTATTTATTAACAATATGATGAACTTTTAATATGAATCCATTGCTGAGTTCAAGCACTGGAATCTAATATATGTCTAGTATGCTCTCCCCATACCATTATTTTGTCTACCTTAGAGTCACCATTACTTTGGATTTTATGTTTATTCTTATCTTGCCTTAAAGAGAAACCATTATTCAATTCCCAGTCAGGGCACATGCCTGGGTTGCAGGCCAGTTCCCAGCGGGGGCCACACAAGAGGCAACCATACACTGATATTTCTCTCTCTCTCTCCTTCCCTTCCCCTCTAAAGATAAATAAATAAAATCTTTTAAAAAAAGAGAAACCATTACATTTTTATATTGTCCTAAAAATAGTTTTACTTTTGCTGCTTTTCGAATTTTATAAAAAGTGTGTCATATGTATCTTAGAGGTCTGCTTCTTCTCATCATCATAATAAAATTCATCCACGTGTTACATGTAGCTTGAGTCATTAATTTTCATTGATATGTAATATTCCTATGATTATGCTACAGTTTATTCAAACTCTTATCAGTGGGCATTTGGATTGTTTCCAGATTTATACTGTCATTAAATATGCTGCTAAGTGTTTTCCAATACACATTTGCTTAATTTCTCTTGGATAAATACCTAGAGCAGAATTGCTTGTTTACTAATTGTACAAGTATCTGAGATAATTCCAAATTGTTTTCCGTAGTGATTATCCCTAGTTACATACATCAGCAGTGTGTGAGAGACCCTTGATTTACAATATCTGTAATATTTGGCATTATCAGCTTTTTTTAGTTTTGTCCATTAAATGAATGTAAAATAACTTTCCTGTTGTTTTTTCATGCTCCCCTGATGACTAGTTAGATTGAACCTTACTTTATATGCTTTCTAGTAATACACATTTTCTGTCCTGTAAAATGCCTATTCAGGTCTTTTGCCCAATTTTATTTCTTTTAGTATATTTTTTATTGACTTGTAGTTCTTTACTTAAAAATAATTTCAAAATTTTAATTTTTTCTCTTAAGTGTTTTTGTGATAGTTTAAGAAATCATTTTCTACAATAGAGTCAGAAACACATTCATCAATATTTTCCTTTTAAAATTTGAAACTTTTTATTTCAGTAATACATCAATACTCCTAGCCAATATTGTAAAAAAGTGTCTAGCCAATTTTATAGATAAAGAAATGAATTAAAAGATGTAAGAATAGGAGAGAAAACCCCCATCATTTTCAGAAAATATGAGTGTCTACTTGAAACATATAAACATATAATTACAGGGGAGTGGAGATAGAATCTAAACTGAACAGAAGATCAATACAAAAAGTTGATTACACTTCTGTAAACCAGAAACAAACAATTGGAAGAATAACAGCTATGAAAGGCAACATTTAAAATAACAGTAAAAAATAACAAAAGATTGCAAAGCTTGTTTTAAAGCATATTTCGAAAGACTGTATGTAGAGAAGCATCTCATATTCCTCCATGTGTCATAAAGACCTTAACTCTGAGCAAATCCACACATTCAATGCAACTCCACTCAAAATCCCCAAAGGATTCTTTGTGTAACTTAATAAAGGTTCAAAAATAGCAAGAATGTTTCTTTAAAAAATGAAAACATGAAGGAGTTGCTCTTCCAGATATTCAGGCTTATGGAGCTATATTAATTAAGATGTATTATTCACACAGGAGAGATAAATTGATGCATGAAATAGAATATGAGTTCTACAAAGGCCCGTGCATACACAGGACTTTGATATTTGATAGAGGTGGCATGGAAAATCGCTTGGCAAGGAGTGAAAAAGTTGGTTATCTAAGTGGAAAAAGCATGAAAATTAATCTCTATCTCACAATGTACATGAAACAACTCTCCTTAAGAATTTAAATGCCATAGACAAAACTTTAAAACCTCAGTAGAGTTCATTTGTTATAAAGAAAGTAAAATAACATGACATTTCTGCATGCCTAAAATTGCAGTTACATATTCATACCTGATTTGTTTTAAATATTGTGTCTATAGAACACAGATTGTAGAGAATCCCTTGAATAAAAATTCTCTGATTTTTTTAAATAAAATGCTCACTTTTTATTCCTGTACCTTTTCAATACTTGTGATAATCCTAAATTAGGTACTAATGCCCTTAACCCCTGCAAATTTTTGTCAATAAATGGGAATGTATCTATGAACAGGATGAAAGGATGTTGCAGCAGCACTTAGGAAAGAAAGAGGCAGCATATACTAAAAGCTTTAAATTCTGAATGAAGATACATACATATGTATATTATATATATTATATATACATACACATAGTTATTATATGTGTTAAATAATGTCAGTTTACTCCCTCATGGAAAATAAACACATAGGTTAATGGAACAAAATAGAGAGCCCAAAAATAAACCCATGCTTATATGGTCAATTAATCTATGATAAAAGAGGCGAAAATATACAATGGGGAAAAGGCAGTGTCTTCAATAAATGGTGTTGGGAAAATTGGACAGATATTTGCAAAAATAAAAAACTAGACCACTTTTTTATACCATATACAGACAAACAAATAAAAAGACATAAATATAAGACCTGAAACCATAAAACTTTTAGAAGGAAACATTAAGCAGTAAACTCTTTGACATTGCTCTTAATATTTTTTGGTATATCTCCTCAGGCAAGGGAAACATAAATAAATAAATGGGACTGCATCAAACTAAAAAGTTTTGTGCAATGAAGAAAATGATCAACAACATGGAAAGATAACCTGTGAGTGGAGAAGTGCACCAGTGGTACATCTAACAGGGAGTTCTTATCCATTTCAATATCTTTTCATTTACTTATCTTTCCCCATTTTGGACACTGCAAAATTAAAGGCTTAATTTTTCAGACTCCCATTTAATTAGAGGAGGCCGTGTGATTCAGTTCTGGCCAGTGAAGTCTGTTAGTGCTGTCTCTTCTGTTTCTGCCTTTCAGCTGCTTGGAAGTAGAAGCCATTCCAGAACTGTAGCCGCTATCACTAAAAAGGACAGAGCAGAAAAGCAAAGATCCTGCTTTCTTGATGGCAACTTTGAGCCCCTATTCACTTCCTAGACCTACCTACCTATATGTAGCTTTTTACTGCATAAGCCCAGTAGACCTTTTTCTATTAGGTCACCATTTTCGGGGCGGGGAGGAGGCAGCTTTCTCATAACTCACTACTGAATGCAATCTTATTCAGCACTCTACAAATAATCCCTACGGATTCACATGTGTGTACCGGAATACAGTGATGCAACTCCAGTACACAGTTAAGTCCTCAATTAATGGCATTCGTAGGTTCTTGAAAACTGTGGCACTAGGCGAAACAACATATCATGAAACCAGTTTTGCCATAGACTTAATTGACCTAAACAAGAGTTAAGTTCCTATGACAGATTCCTAGTCAAATAAACATCACTGAAATTCTAAATAAAGAACCCAAACACTTCTAATATTAACCATTGAAATAAATAATAAAAACAGTAAAATAATTATTATCCATCCCACTTATCCCAGTAAAGGATCATGGGTGGCTGCAGCCTATTATGGCAGCTCAGGGTTCCAGGAGGGGACCAACCCTGGACAGGGCGCCCTTCCATTGCAGGGCCACTCACATATACCCACACTCACTCAAACTGGGGTGATATGGACACCCCACTTCACCTCATGTGCACATCTCTGGGTGTGGGAGGAAAGCAGAGTGGAGAAAACCTGCACAGGCATGGAGAGAAGGAGCAAACTCTGCAGGGACAGTGGCCCCTGCCAGGAACTGATTTTTTGTCTCATCAAAGTTATAATAAAATTATATTATTCAAGGACCTGTTTTATCTCACCCAGAATTTAACAATTCTGGTAGACAAAGATTAAATAGTAAAGACAGGGGAATTGAATCACATAATTCATCCATTTAATTTTACAGGTATGAAAAGCCTTTATATTCCTCAAGAAAAGAATAAAGTTTATACATTCTGGAAATTTCACAGGAACCGATCATGAATTTGACCACTGAAAATGTTAATTTTTTAATGGTTTTCTCAGCTTTTTATGGATCACATTTTCTGGTTATATATCTACTATATTTGAAACAAATAGTAAATAGATAAATAGAAATCCTGATCTCTTAGAAACATATCCCTAGAAATATTACATTGGATCAATGAAGAAATGAAAAAGGAAATTACATACTAGTCAGGAAGCAAAGTAAATAAGAATACTTCACCTTCATATCTACAAAACACAGCAAAAGCTATACCAAGTAGAAAATCAATAGTCTTAAATGCTCTCGATGTTGACAAAAAATAGAAAATAAAGGAATTAAGAATCATCTAAAGGAATTAGAAAAGGAATACCAAAAGAAAATAGAAGAAAATTTAAAAGATGAACTACATTTAATTAAGTAAAAAACAAACTTTATAGTCAAATAAAAAACAAATCTAAAAGGTGGTTTTTAGAAAAGAACAGTAAAACAGATCAACCTGATTTTAAAAAGAGAGAGGACAAGTATGTGTAAGACTAGGAATGAGAAAGCACAGATAAGTACAGATATAGAAAGAGATTATAAAGAATTATAGAAAACTGCACATATATTTCGATAACAAATTTGGAGACCTGGGGATGATGGGTAATTTCTAGTCAAAGACAAAATACCAAATTTGATCTAAGAAGATGCAAGATTCTTGAATAGATCAATTGCAAAAGACAAGATTGAAAAGTTGAAAAATGATGTATCATTCAAACAGACACCAGGGCCAGATGGGTTCTCAGCCAAGTTTTACCTAACCTTTAAAGAAAAGTATATTTCAGGCTATTAAACTATATCTAACCATGGATGGAGCTAGAAACCCTCTTAATTTATATAACTCTCTCAAACTTTATAACAAAAACATTACCAGTGTAATATTCAAAGCAAGACTCATTTATTAATATATACAAACATTCTAAATAAAATACTGGCAAATAGAATATATCAAAATAATAATACACTGTTTCTAAGTGGTAATTCAGAAATTCAAAGGTGATTCAATGTCAGTATAATCCATTATGACAGTAAATTTAAGAAGAAAAAGACCATATGATTATATAAAAAGATGCTAAAAACATTTAATAAAAAACTTTTTCCTAATAAAAACTCAGTAAAACTGGAAAATAAACTATGTAAAGTACTGTCATGTTTTACTGTATGCCTACAGGAAATACCATTATAAACAGCAAAATAATAGCTAAACACTTTTATAGTGCTTATTATGTGTAGAACCTGTTCTAGGCATTTAACATATAACAATTCTTAGAAAAATCATATGTGATAGGTATTATTACAGCCCCCATGTTAAAGATGGGGAAACTGTGGAATAGAAACGTTTAATAACTTTCCAACACACAAGCAACAAATCATGCAGTTGGGCTCTTAGCAATGTGCTCTGTAGTCTTGTAACCAACCTGTTATCATTGCTACTATTCCCTGTGACTGCCATACTATTTTCTAGAGTAGCTAGCAACTGTAAACAATAAGAAAAATGAAAGAAACATTAATGTTGGAAAAGAAGGGATAAATGAACTTTTCACAGATTGTATTCCTGAAAACTAAAGAGCACCTAGTAAAATATCACTAAAATTAATAAGGAAATTTGATAAGGTAGCTGGGCAAAAGGTAAACAAATCGCTTTTTTCTACTCTTGTAATAAAGACCTAGAAATGGAAGTAAAGGAGAATGTTTTATTCACAACAGTCACACACATACACACATGAAAAAGTTTAAAAAATGTCCATAGTGCTCAAAGTAATCTACAGATACATTGTAGTTTCTATCAAGATATTCATGGCATATTTCATAGGACTAGAACAAATATTTCAAAAACTTATATGAAACCACAAAAGACCCCAAATAGCCATAGCAGTCTTGAGAAAGAAGAACAAAGTTCGAGGAATCATACTACCTGATATCAAAGTATACTACAGGCCAGAGTAATCAAAACAGCATGGTACTGGCATGAAAACAGACTTATAGATCAATGGAGCAGATTTGAGACCCCAGAAATAAACCCATGTCTTTATAGTCATTTAATATTGACAAAGGAGACAAAAACCTACAATGGACTAAGATAGTTTATTCAATAAATGGTGTTGGGAAAATGGATAGATAATGTGCAAAAAAATGAAACTAGACCACCTTTTTACACCACACACAAGAATAAACTTCAAATGGATTAAAGACTTAAATTTTAGACTCAAAACCATAAAAATCCTAGAAGAAAACATAGGCAGCAAAATCTTGGATGTTTCTCCTAGCATTATTTTTTTCTGATAGGTGTTCTCAGGCAAGGGAAACAAAAGAAAAAATAAACAAGTGGGACTGCATCAAACTAGAAAGTTTTTGCACAGCAAAGGAAATCATCAACCAAATGAAAACATAGCCCACTGAATGAGAGATTGTATTTGCCAGTGATACACTGATAAGGGGTTAATATTAAAAATTTATAAAGAACTTATAACATTAAACACCAAAACAACAACCCAATTAAAAAATGGGCAAAAGACCTGAATAGACACTTCTCTAAAGAGGACATACAGATGGTCAATAGGCATATGAAAAGATACTCAGCATCACTAGCCATCAAAGAGATGCAAATTAAAAGCACAATGAGATACCACCTCACACCTGTCAGAATGGCCATCGTAAACAAATCAACAATCAAGTGTTGGAGCTGATGCAGAGAAAAGGGAACCCTTGTGCACTGTTCGTGGGAATGAAGACTGGTGCAGCCACTATGGAAAGCAGTATGGAGTTACTTCAAAAAATTTAAAATGGAACTGCTTTATGACCCAATGATTCCATTTATGGGAATTTATCTGAAGAAACCTGAAACATTAACTCAAAAGAATATATGCACTCTACATTCATTACAGCATTATTGATAATAGCCAACATTTGGAAGCACCCCAGGTGTCCACCAGTAGATAAGTTGATAAAAAAAACTATGGTACATGTACACAATGCAATACCATTTGGCTGTAAAAAGAAGGACCTCTTACCATTTGTGGCAGCTGGATGGACCTGGAGAACATTGTGCTAAGTGAAACAAGCCAGTCAGAGAAAGACAAATACCATGTGATTTCACTCATACCATATGATATCAATAAACAAACTGAACTAACGTGCAAAATAGAGACAGACTCATAGATAGAGAGCAGGCCTGACAGCAGTCAAATGGGAGGCAGTTTGGGGGACTGGGTGAGGGGGTGGAGGGATTGAGCAAAAAGAAAAATAAAATTCATCACCATAGACAACAGTGTTGTGATTGTCGGGAGGGGGACTGTGGGAGGTGCAGGAGGGTATGGAGTGGATAAATGGTGATGGAAGTCTTGGGGTGGTGAACACACAATACAGTATACAGATGATGTATTATAGAACTGTGCGCCTGAAACCTATATAATTGTGTTAACCAGTGTCACCTTAATAAATTCAATAACAAATTTTTTTAAATAAAGAAAATTAAAAACTGGCAAAAATTTTATGAAAGCATAAGACATAAACTATAGCCTTATTGAAAGACACACAAAAAAGACTTGAGCAAATGGAAAAACAGCTCAAATGGAAAGGCTCATTATTATTTAACATCTTAATTTTCTAAAATTAATATTATTTTAAATAAAATTCCAATAAAATTTTGAGGACATTAGATGAAATTAACTTGAAGTGCAGTTAAATGAACAGATTCCTCAAAGCAGGCAAAAGCCATGAAATGGACAAGAAGCGGTGGGGAAATTTCTTTACCAGCCATTCAACATAATAAATATGCGCTTAGAGAGAGAGATGAAGAGTTTGTAATCTCAGGGTATATGAGAATTCTGTATTCTGTGGGCGCAGGTTCAATTTAGTGGAGAAAGAATAGTTAAGTGGTAGTGACACAATTTCCTACTTAACAGAATGGAAAATAGGATTTTCTTTAATTCGTCGGGCTTTTCAAATGGCAGACCAAATAGCCAGGCCTTTGGCAATAGACCAAGAGTTAGTAAAAATGTAACGAAGTCCATCTAAAGAGATGTTGGCACTAATGGTGAGAATAGCCTTGAGTTTTCCTGCTGAGTGGAGTAACCATGTGCATTTATAGTTTGCGTAGTTAGTGGGGACAAGGAAAGGCCATGCGGGCCAGCAGACACCATTAGGTTTCAGCAGTGCCAAATCATCAGTGAGGTAGGCCCAGGCACGCAGGTGAAGCTCAGTTAATTGAGGGACCCAGTGAGCTAACAGTCTCCTTCAGGTGCTAGAGTTGGGAATAAGGTTTTCCCCAAAGAAAGAATTGTCAGTTTTTCACGTAAAGCTGAGATGTCACTCAGGTTGTGCCAGCTGTGTTCTTGAATATATCATTTCTATGTGGCAGTCACGGCTTATTCAGGCTCTTCCTATGTCAGTAGCTAGATAGATATATGTTGATCTACCCCACAATGAGAATGCCAGGCTCTGGAGAGTTACAAGGCCTCGTCAAGTTCAATTTTAGTAAGTGCTCAGTAGTAAGCTAGAGTGTTCCTGGTAGCCATGTCAGGGAGGTGACAAGTTTAAAACTACATGGGCCCCTTTGGGTAGTGACTGCCTCTCTCTACTGGCAGGGGGTTGGGGGTGTTCAGTTGGAAAAATCATCAGTCACAGACTTGCAGGGGTTATTAGGTCTGTGGAAACCCAAAAGTTGAGAGTCTACTACAGCTTGATGGACAGTTTCTAACGTAACATGTTGGTTTGGACTTCCAATCAAAGGATATTAATTTGTGAGGAACTAACGCAAACAGCCAAGTATAATGCCCAAGTGAGGCACTTACTGTCCCAATGCCAATGAGTCCAATAGGATGTTCTTCTTTTTGGTGGTTGGAGGCCAGAGACATCAGTTTTTCTTGACTGCCAAAGGGATTGATTATTGTGATTCTACGCACATAGTTCCAAGAACCTGTACTCAGAGAATGGACCCCTGAATGTCATTGGGGTTTTCAGCTATCCTGGCTGGAAGAAGTGTGGCAACACTGCAGTTACAGCAGCTGAAAATGAGCCTTCTCATTTATCAACCAAAGGGTATTACATGCTTAGTGAAAGCTTTGGACATCAGAGGGTAGAGGCATTTGTACTAAGCCCGACTCACCCACTGGTGGTAAAAGGTAAGGGAGTTTCGATAACCTTTGGGCAATATTGAAAATGTATATTGGAGGACTTGCTACATGAATATGAATTGATTTTGGTCCTGGGGTGCCAGAGAGCTACATAAGGTGTTGGCAATGTCCCAGGCATCACCCCAAGTGGGGTTCAGTTACAGTCACAATGTCTGTGACAGCCAGGACTTGGGAACAACAATTGAAATCTGTAAGTCTCAAGCTCCTGTTTGCCTTTTTCACTGGGCATATAGGGCTGTTACAGTGAGGTACTGCATCTCTTACTATTCCTGCTACCTTTAAAAAGTCAAGACTTGGCCCTGGCTGGTGTAGCTTAGTGGATTGAGCGTGGGCCTGCGAACCAAAACATCGCGGTTCAATTACCAGTCAGGGCACATGCCTGGGTTGCAGGCCAGTTCCCAGCAGGGACCAGTTCCCAGCAGGGGATGCACCAGAAGCAACCATACATTGATATTTCTCTCCTTCTCTCCTTCCCTTCCCTTCTAAAGATAAATAAATAAAATTAAAAAAAAAAAGAAGTCAAGACTTTGAGGCTGTGAGTTTTTTTCCTCCTGGGATACTATATTTTTGTTGGACCATCTGATAGGATATGGGGAGATAGTTTAGGAGCAATTTACAGGTCTCATTCAGTATTTCTCTCTGGGTGGTTCTTCTTCAGTGGAAGACTTCTTCTGGCCTCTATGCAATAGGGAAGTATAGTCATATAATACCTCAATTGTTACTATGCATTCAGATGTGGAGGAAATAGCAACAGTACAATGAATTGGCCCAAAGTTTCCCAAGGTGTTACAAAATCTTTTCTTCCCCACTGTGAACCCAGCCTGAACCCCATTAGCTAAATCTAACTGTGGTACTTGAACAATGGTTTTGTTGTCTATAGCCAACATAGCCCTGAAAATTTGAATCTCTCCCACCCTGAAATTCACCAGGATACTCAAATGGGTGTGTTTGGCCTTTGATTTACCCTTGAGGACAGGGAAACCTCAACCCCACCCTTAATCATTTCTTCTTAAAACATCTGAGGTGGAGGAAGGGCTCGGGGAGTACTTAGGAAGAGAACTTCTGCATGACATGAAGGCTTTATATTTATGTTTAGTTTCAAGCAGGGAAGCTGCCGCCAGCAACTGAACCAAGCTTCCAGTATTTCGCCTCCCTCCCTACTTCAGAGGTTCCTGTTGAGCGGCAAGGCCGTTATTTGTGATATTCTTTCCGCCTTGAGGACTAGTTGACTTAGCAACCACAGCTACGTTGTTCCCTGGCTGGGGCTGTGGGATCTGCACCCTTTGGCAACTTGTGGTGGACTCACACAACAGTAACTTTTTAAGAAGTCTGCTTTAATCTGGGGCAGTTGCTACACCGTTTTCATGATACTATCTCATAAGTTTTGGCCTAGACTTTTTTATTGAATTTATTGGGGTAACATTGGTTAATAAAATTATGAGAATTTTAATTGTACAACTCTATAATATGTCATCTGTTTACTGCTAGACCAGTTTTAACAGAAGGTCTGGGGGAGCTTTCTTCAGTGGGGTTGACAGTAACAATACATCTAGGATACTTTGCATTAGCTTTTATGCTTCATTGATTCACCTTCACCAGCTGTATGAACCCTACCTGGGCAGTAAGTGCCTGACTGCTAGTCAGTGGCTCAGCTGTGGTGTCCCCTAGGAGTTAGACTCTCTCAGGGAAATCTCTCCCAGAGTGTCAAAGGTCTCCCACAGCAGCCAAGCCCACTGAAAAACACTGAGACCTTTCCCCGTAATCTCTGAATGGACCTGAGTTTTGATTGATAGGCTGCAGAGGGGCTGAGAAATAAGATGTCCCAGTTGTTGCCATTCTTTCTTAATAATCATTAGGCCCCCTACACCTGTTTCCCAGATGATCCACCCGGAGCACTAACAATTAGTCTGTTTTCTGCCCCAGTGGTTGCAAATTTGCCACCTTTCATACTCCCTGTACATGCTCATCTCTGTGACTGTTAGGATAGAACTTTCCGCACATCCAGGATCAATCTTAATACCAGCAGTCACAATGTGGAGGACTTAAGGTTGACAACCCAGTTGGTAAGAAAGCCTGTGCACTGGGACAAGAGTTAACAACAACCTAGGCACATTTTGGGCAGCTATCTTTGAACTTGTTTCCCCGTATTCAGTAAACAACCACATCCTCAATTCTTCCTCATTCACAGGTGGTAAATTAAAGGAGTACTTATTGCCTAATTGACCAAACGGTTTGGTTAGCATACTCTTCAATATTATCGATATCCTTCAAATTCCTTTAATTGGCCCAAAAGATCCTCCTCCTCTCTTTTCCACAAGGTCATGCTTCTATCAGCATTCCATTTCCATCACACAAACTGGCAAGACTAGTGACATGTCCATGGTTTGACATTATTTTCAAGCCGTACATTAGTTGAGTTTCATGGATAGTGGTAGGTGACATAAGACTTCTGGGTCAGAGATGAAGGACAGTTTAGTACTTATAGTGATAGTAATAGCCAGGGTATTGGCACTTTTTGCATTGATTCCCTGAGCTCCAATTTCCGTATCTGATGCAGAGAGCACCAGATGACACCTGCACAGGCAATGAGTTATTACAGGAGAGAAACCTTGACCTTAAGGGACCTGATTTTTTTATAATGGAAGTAAGGATGCCTAAAATTTGCTCCAGAGGTAGCTATTATCCTTAGCTTCTAAGAGCATAAACCTACTTGCCTTCTGCAGGTGAACAAAAAAAGAAGTTTTGAAAAATTTGCTTTAAATATATACAGATATATGTCATTTTTATTTTTATGAAGAATTTTAATTTTGAAAGTAGGTCCTCAGTAGAACTATTTATAAATCCACCGATCTAATAAAATATAATTTATGGTCAAGAAATACATGTTTTCCTGAGAAATATAAAATTTCAAAATTTAGGGCCCTCTTTCAGTATCAGAAATATCCTGGTGTGGGTGACAAATTATCTGTTCATCTAAGTATGAAAGACAGTTAGCTGATGATGGAGGGATTCCTGAGTGATTGTGGGAGACACATGGGGAGTGAAAAGTTTTAAAAAGCTCCCATGAGAAATGCGAAAGTAATCTCATATATCTATGCACAGAATAGTGCTGTTCATTTCTCTTTTACCAATCATTCAGAGCATCTTTGAACTTTTCAAATAGAAGAAACAGAAATTATTTACTTTGCTGTTTAACTTAATGCAAGATCTTTTTAAACACCCATAACAGATTTAATTTTATTTTAAGAGCATTAATTGCATTTTAAATGATTCAGTGAGCATGTGAAAAAATAATATGTCAAATACATTTGATATAAAATACATCTCTTCATTCTGCTGCTACTGCTTGATTGGAAGAGTCAGCTATATGTTCTTCTAAGATTGACTTTCTTACTTTCAGCTTATCTGATTGTATTAATTAATAAAAAAAGCTTTGGAGCATCTTTTACACCTACGATAATATTGTCTTCTTGATGTCTTCTTCCTTTCCCTAATTGCATTACATTTTAACAGCAATTTTGGTTGCAGAGTAATGTAGCCATGAAGATTAGCAGGGTGGGAACACAGCAAAGCCAGTACATAGCTGAGCCTTTGGAGTCAGAACCAATTTTGAGTTCTATTTCTACCTCTTATAAGTCATGTGACTTCATTATTTTATCCCTGTAAGCCTCAACTACCTTACTGGTATATCAGGGACAGTAATGACAATACTTTACTCATTGAATTGTTGTGAGGATTAAATGAGGTAATACCTGTTAAAAACCTTAGCATAGTGCCAGGCACCTAGTTGATGCCCCATAAACATTATTGATGATGAATATGATGACAATATCAACATAACACAGAAACCAGAGGTCTAAAAAACTCAGTTTAGTCTTAATAAAAACAGCTATTAGTATCAGAATCTGATCCTAACTTTATTTTATTTATTATGTCTGGTATTGAGTTGCATTTCATGGGACTCTTTCAGAATGGATGCCTGATGACTTCTACCATTAGGCCACTTTCTCATCTGAGAGACTCTAGCATGTGGGTGCAGGGAATACATGATTTGAGATGGAAAGGGTGATGTTTAGAACGGTGGGCAGAATAAGTACATCTTTGCTTGAGTGTGATTTTTGCTGCCTGGTGGTTTTTGAATGCATTTTGCAAAGCTGGGATAACTAATCTGAACCATAGCCCTATTATTTAAGTCAATATTTTTATCCCTGTCTTACAGATAGAGGAACTGAGCCAAAACATGTAAATGTCTTTGTCAAGGTTATGTAGAAAGTCAGGGGCAGAACTACACATTTATTTCAGAATCCTGGTTCCAAAGCCATAGGTTGTATAATTCTGGCAATGTGCAAAATAAAACTGAAAACATACTCTGTGCAGGGGTTGTTTCTAAAGTAGAACAATGCAAGATATTTTCCAAATCTCCAAATCAAGATTGCACCTGCAGTCACTTATTTATAACATCATTATTTATGCAGGTGGAGATTAAAGCATGAAAGAAAATTGTAAAAAGAAACTACTAATTATATTGGTAAAGCAGCCTTTGGGACTTGGAGCCAGAGCTGGAGGGAGGAGTGTGATAGAAGGAGTTGATTTAGTACATTTAACACATTTATATCTGAAGCATTTTAGTATGGAACTGACTGTCATGAAAAAAGAAGTTAGTGGTGGGATTTCCCACTGACATTGTGACAGTGCTGAATTTTCCTCCCCCCCAGCTCGTCTGGGTCTGTGTAGCTAACTAAGCAAAGGAGTCAGCCAGCCAGAGTGAATTCATCACAAAATATAGTAATCCTTGTCCAGCAGAAAAGAGTTATTTATTTCTTCTGTAAAGGAGGATGTGGATAGACACTTTAATTAGGAGCACATTTCAATGCAGGGAATAAGTATATTTTCCTTCCCTATTTGAGCCTTTAGTCCTTTGCTGAAACGTGTGATCCAGCAGCTCCTGGAAACCATTTTAAATTGGCATAGATGGATCTTTTTTTACTAACTCAAGCAGGATAGTCAAAATTTTAGTAGTTTGTTTTCACTCGCTCTAATTTAATTTTCTACTTAGCATTTATGCCTGCTAACTGGCTGTTGTTTTTGCAGAAGTGTCTAGTTTTGTTTTTCAAAAGAAGAAGAGTTGGGGAAGGGGTGTCATCTGCCCTGGGACAGTTACTATTCCAGGATTAGACATTATTTTCATCTTCTAGGGGGAGATAAGCAGGCATGTTCAGACAAGTCTACAAAAGCCTCGCTCAGAAAAGCCCTCTATAGAACATATCCATTTTTGTTATTGCTATTTCAGAGGGATTGCATCCCTAAATACTTTATATGAACTTTTCCAGTTGCTAAATTTGGTTGAAACAAAGAATATTCTATTTGGATGGTGGATAAAAGGATGTGTGATCCTTGTGATATCTGATACACTTTAAAAAAGTCTCATGTGGATAGCTAAAGAAAGAAAAACCTAACATGCTTTGGGGCTAATTACTAAATCCTGTTTTGTGCTAAACAGTAGCCATATCAACAAGCTAGATTCTGGTACCACCCACATTAAGAATTTGAAATTTACTTGGTCAGTAGGTCTGCCATTGCTGATGATCAAAGTGGGGTCCCAACAGTGTGCTGATCTTTTTTCCCATTAACCAGATGATTTCAGGAAAAGGGAGCTGCCCCCATCCTAGCTCCATTACAAGGCCCTGGGTTACCTAGTTCCCACCTCCCTGGGGGTTCGTCTTCTGAAGCTGCATCTGCTGCACTTTCTGCTGTAGCCCACCAGCTGAAACTTCTTGAACTGGTCACATCCACCTTTTTGTGAACCTGGAAGGAGACATTTTCTCCTTCCCCTGGAAACTTCCTTGGGTTGGGTTTCTGGTTTGCACCCTGATAGCCCCTGTTTCCACACTGGCTCCTTTTTAACCTGTGTGTTGTACATTCTCTTTGGTAGGAGTATTTGAACTTTCCTACCCCCCAATCCTGACTCAGACTATAATCTCATTAAGAGTAGAAAATATTGTATCCCCACTACTTCATTCAGGGTCTAGAAAGTACAAAGAGAAAATCCAAAAAGTATACAAGTATGTTGAGTGAATGACTGAAAAACTGAATGTCAGGAGAACTTCCTCTAAATCCAAAGTCAGTGGAATGCAGTCAAGCCTTCACAGAGACAATGGGAAACAAGATGGACTTCTTTAACCTCACAGTTTTGCTTGAGGGCTCACTGTGTCACTGAGTACCCAGGTGCCTTCAGACAAGTTTACATCATTAGTGTCCGATTTTGGTGACGCTCATTCATAAATGAACTGTTGCAACAGGAAATTCCAGGGTAATGGAAGTGATTCCCTTCCTACCCCTCACTCCCAGCACGCTTGGTAGACTTAACTGCAACTCAGAGTTAAGGAACTGAAAGGATCCCCAAGAGGGAGGCACAACCAAATGGAAGTAACCTTGGAGCAGCATTATGTACATGAGATTTAACTTCCAGGATCACAGTTTGAGAGTATTCAGGAAGCCCATTCTAATAGGCAGAAACCCAGGGAGGCTTCACTCTGCTCCACCGGTGTGATGACTCAGGGCAGGTCTGAGCAGACACCTTTGGTTCCAAACCTCTGTAAACCTGCTGCCGGGCAGTGGTAACTGTCTCGGTCACAGGTGGAGGACAGATGAAGATGGTATGCTACAGAAAATAGATCTCTCTGGCAAGACACACGTAGTTCTCTTCAGTAGTTGTGTTTTTTAAGGCTGTGTCCTAGGAAACTTAGATACGTACCTCCACAGCCCCAACTGAAGCAGAATTTTCTGTTGCTTGGGAGAATTGGGGTGACTAGGAAATTGGATTAGATTGCTTGGGTGGCAAAATACTATAGACTGGGGTGGCTTCCACCCAAAGGGCCTCATTTTAACTTAATCACCTCTGTAAAGGTTCTGCCTCTAAATATAGTCATAGTCTGAGATATTGGGAATTAGAGCTTCACATATGAATTTGGGGGGACTACAATGCAGTCCCCTGCAGAAACATTAATTTAAAAACACTTCAGATGATTTCCAAACATACAGACTTGAAAAGCAGAGGCTGTCCTTCACCCATTCCCTTGTGGAAAACCGTAGGGCTTCTGCTAGTGCTTGGCAGAACTAGGAACCTTCTGCCCCATGCTGCTCTAAACTCATTAGGCACATCTGTGAGTGTCCTCACCATCACGGCAAAGGACTGCCGCGTACTTTTTAACTTAATGTGATGGCTTTTCATCGAAACTTAACTGTCCTCATTAGGAACTCTCAGAACATTAACACAATTTAAGTCTTAAGCTAAGGAGTATTTTCAAGCATAATTTTTTTTCTGCCAGGCTCATCAGACATTGTTTTTGTGAATTAACAATTCCTAATGGAAACGTCATCCTCCGTCCATTCATTAACCAGTGTCTATTGAGCTTCTGTGTACAAAGAGCTCAAATAACCTGTCGTCAGCACAGCCTGGCCAGCAGTTCGCCCAGCAGCCACGGCACAGACAGGCTCAGTGTGTCTGTCAAACTTTGCCATTGCGGGAGATTTTGTCTAGGCCTCTCTATGGCACATACTACATTGTGTAATAGGTAATTGTTTATATATTTTTTTCTTTTTTACCAGCTGGTGAGTTTCTTGAGTGCAGGGCAAGCACTAGACTTTATCTAGCTTTGTTTCTCTAAAATAGTTTCTGGCATGAATATTTTGTGAATAAACAAATGAATTTATTTGAGAAACGTCTTTAGGTTTGAGATTAGTTTTGAAGAGGTACTTCTTTATCCCATCCACATCTTTACTAATCTCACTAAATTACACGTTTGTTTTCTAGGACTCTGGCTATGGAGGTGAAAGGAGAGAGATTCAACGTTTCTCTGTACAATGTCAGGAACAACTAAATGCAAACAAATATATGAATAAAATTCAAATATATTTCTTTAACAAACAAGATGAATAGTAAAACAGTGAGATATAAATGAAGGTATAATCCTGTAATGGAAAACACATTCCGTTTTATGTCATTTACCTTGTTACTATGGGCAGACAGAAGTGGCCCTGGAGTGAGAGGAATCAAGTCTTCAGGGGAGAAGGTGCAGAACTCGCCCTCTGTTCCTCACCCTTCACCCCTCTCCTATCACCCCCCCCCCCCCCCGCACAGGCACGTGAACACACACAGAATGATTGGTCTCTAAAGAAAGGGATGTTTCTGGAGAAGGATCTCTTTTCTTTGAAGAAAGACTCTATAAAAAGTGTTATGGGTAAACCTGATTACTGAGGATTTCCAAGGCATAAACACATTTTCTCACCGTCCTGTCACCAATACACAAGTCTTCATTTAGGACTCGGAATTTTTATTTCCTTGGGAGCTTGTCATTTTATTCATTATAACAACATTGAAGCTATATTTGGCACTTTATTTGCATAAAGTAGAATCTTTTAAAAGTTATATTCTAGAAACCATTTTGAATCTTCTTAAACAACTGTTATTAAAATATTTCTAGTTTAAGACTTGATTGTGAGGTATTTACTGGAGAGAGGAAAATATTACAGAGAGCAAGCAGACAAGGTGATGGCAATGACTCAAAAGAACAGAGTTATAAAAATTGTATAATATCTCAAGAATTGGAACACCCTTAATAAATTTTGATAATTCTGATACAGTTGAAAATAGCTGAAAATAGCTTGTGTGCTTCTGTAGGAAAACAAGGCTTTTCTTTTTAAGTAATGAGATAGTATAAATATGATAGTTCAGAAAAGAACATAAAAACCTATTTCATGAAGATGCCATTTTCAAGTACCTTACTTAGCAAGATAAATCTACATATATCCAGCATAATTTTGGTATAATGTTTTCTTTACCTCTTTTATTCTTTCCCTCCCTCATTATCACTGGTGAAAAGGATTTTTAGAAATAGAACCCATCAGATCAGGCTCTGAGAAGTGATGGGTTTTGGCAAGAACAAGGTCTATTTTGTCTTATAAATACCTTGCTCCAAAGAATGAAGAATCCACCCTCGCCCTCCCAAAATGACTTCAGGGATGGCCTCCCATGGCTTTGGTGACAATAACTGGAAGAAGCTGAGATTCTATATGGGAAGACTAAGAGAAAATAACTTTTTCGGTTCCCACCCCTGGATAACTCTCAACAAGCTGACAGGGACCCAGAGAGGACGGTAAAGAAATATTGTGACTATCTTTTGGCTTTGGAAATTTGTTATTGGCTACTTCTAAGGTGCAGGTGGTTTTTTGTTTGCTTGTTTGTCTTGCTTTGTTTTTAGCCACTGACTCATTGGCATGCCCTTTCAGATAAGTGCGTCATATTGGCAGGGTGGCATTCACCTCAGCTTAAAGATATTTCTTACTGCACAATTTGCTTTAAGCACTCATAAACAATAAAATTGCATTTCTTTCAACATACTTTAGAAATCAGGCTTTCAATTTCTTTTTACCGACCTTCCCTCCAGTTAGCCCATCTATTGCCCTCCTGTTGACCTGACATTTCCAAACAGGTGATTCTCTAGTTTTATAGGTTTCCTTCCTTGCTCTGGCCCTGCCATTAGACTGGGGTCAAGTTACTCTACAGTAGCAGGACCTTGTTTTACTTTCCGCTTATAATCTCCAAAGAGCAGAATATAATACAGGAACATATAAGTGTTCAATAAACCCTGGCTGGTGTGTTTCAATGGACTGAGCACCGGCCTGTGAGCCAAAGGGTCACCTGTTCAATTCCCAGTCAGAGCACATGCCTGGGTTGTGGGCCACGTCCCCAGTTGCAGGTGTGCAAGAGGCAAACAATCAGTGTTTCTCTTCACATACTGACGTTTCTCTTCCTTCCCATCTCTCTGAAAATAAATAAATAAACAAAATCTTTTTAAAAAGATTAAAAAAAGTGTATTGGTTGTTTGGAGCTTTAAAACTCTAATTGCACAAATCATACAAGGTACTTCTGATTTCAACTTAGTCTTTTATCAGCTTTTCTTAAACCTCCTCTTGAAAAATTCAAGAAAAATATCTTGGTATTAAAATGGCCGATTTATTTGTGAAGGGAAATCTTCCCTTTTCTGCCAGAAGCAGAAGCATCACAACTACTAACTCACTAAATCCTGTTGCACACCCCCTCCGATGACTGAGTAGATCCTTGTTTATAAGTTAGTCATAGAGGAGCTCTAGCGCCGCTCAGTTGGTTAAAGAGACGGCCCATTTCTTCTCAGACACAACTACTCAACAGTCTTTCATCCATTGTGTTTTCTTGCTGCAGACCAGCCATCCCCCTACAACCACCATCTGCAAGCCTTTGTTATAATTACCACCCCCTGCCTCTTCTCCATTCATTACATACAGTAGAACATTAGGGAATTGTGATGCTCATTTTAGAGAAGAAATGGGTGTTATATTTCCCTTTCATCCTCTGTACTTGGTGTTCCCAAAAGGTTAGCTCGCCACTGATCATCAAACTTAACTAATGTGAAACCACAGCAGTACCTTTCAGGTGTATTTTTTCACCATCGGCCCATGTCCTAATGAATTTACTTGGATATGTATACCATTGCTCTCAAGAGGAATATAATGGGCCTGTTTAAAAATAACAACCCTTTTCCCATGCGGTGCTAGTTCATTCTTGGTAAACACTCTGGAATAGAAAGGATGTTTTTGTTTTTGTGGTGATCGTTTGAGGAAAGATTTGGCAAACACTGTATATTGATTATTATTGAGAAAGAGTATGAAAATTAACATTAAAAATCTAGTTATTAAATAGACATTGAATTTTAAAAATTAACAAAAGGTTATTGGGTGCTATATTGATAAACTGAACCTCTGTTAATGCCAGTATTCTCAGGGTTT
Source organism: Artibeus jamaicensis (assembly GCF_021234435.1). Lineage (NCBI taxonomy): Eukaryota > Metazoa > Chordata > Mammalia > Chiroptera > Phyllostomidae > Artibeus > Artibeus jamaicensis. Next base: position 43,428,407 of record NW_026521812.1, read on the forward strand.
TTTGCTTAAGATAAATTTCTTGACAGATTTCTGTCATAGAATCACAAAATCTTAGAAATAGAAGTAACCTCTAACCCCTCCATTTTAGCTTGAAAAAGAGTTAACAAAAAATAAATTATATTAATAGCCTATTATATTTCCTTCATTTTTAAATAAAAATAATTGAATAAACTTGTAAATATAGATTTACAAAAGGTTCAAAGGTATTACAGAGAGTTTTTATATGCCCAAACACAATTTCTCCTATTATTTATAGACCTAGTTATAGACTTCCCTTATTTCTAAAATTACATAAGCAAGCGCCTTTCTTGCTTCAGTACCATTATTTCATACATTTGTAATAAGGTAGATTCTTTCGTCATAGTCTGCCATCCATCCTGTGATCCACTGATTTCTTAAATAATTTATTTTTAATTTGCCTATAATAAGGTTCACTCTTCTGCAGTAAAATTCTAGTGGTTTTTATAAACACATTGAGTCATGTATCCACCATTATAGTATCACACCGAATAATTTCACTGCCTTAAAAAATAATCCCATTCTTCACCTGTTCAATCCTCCTTCAACCTACCCTTTCCTGAGCCCCTGAAAACCAGTGATTTATTTAACATCTTTATAGTTTTGCCTTTTTGAGAGTGTCATACATGTGGAATGACATAGAATGGCCTTTACACTGCCTTCTTTCACCTGGCAATATACATTTAACATCCATCCATATCTTTGCATGTAGCTCATTCCTTTTTATTGCTGAATGGTATACCATTATATCAGCTTGTTTATCCACTTATTAAAGGGCATTTTGGCTTCTTCAAGTTTTTGAGGATTATAAATAAAACTGCTATGAACATGCCTGTGCAGTCCAGTGTGTGTTGGGAGGGAAGGGTGCTCTTCTCATGTAACCACTCAAGGACCCAGGTTGATAAAAAAAATCTGTGTTCTTCAGTGTGCAGTGCCGACCTTTTCCCTGGTTATTAACATCCAAATGGCAACAGGGGAGGAGAGAGAAAGTAGAAGATTGTGACATAGTTTTGTGGGCAAGGCCTGGATGTGGTGTACACATCAATATATTTCTTTGATCAGAACTCAGTTGAGTGGCCCTGTTAACTGTGAAAGATGCTTACCTGTGTGCCCAGGAAGAAAAATAAATGGGTCTGTCTGGTGAATATGTAGCATTGTCTTGGCTTCAGTAACGCCCATTTGGTCATCAAATATCTACTTTATTCTTGCTCCTCTACTTAGAAAACACGTATACCCCTCCCAAGCTACACAATCCAAAGTCCCATCCAGCCACTGCATCCACTCAGAGTGTAGGACTTTAGGCTGGGGTGGCCATCTGGATGTGACACTTCATGCTGTGTTGACTTTTGATTCATAAGATGCCATACAAGGATGGAGCTGGGGGAGGATAGCCACAGTACACAGTCCCGTTCTAAACAGGGAATAATGGAATATACAGGGTCACTGGTGCCAAGCAATGCAGGAATCCCATGCCTGGTACTGTGAAGTTTGTCAGGTTCCTCATTAGCCCTGGATTAAATCTGATGCTGCTCACTGGTAGGAACTTAGAAACTCGGTGGCCCCTGGATCCATTCTCTAGAGTGTTGCCTTTTCTCTCTCTTCCTTGGCTGTCTCTGAAAGGAGCACTTGGTATGCCTTCATTGGAAGCTATAGAGCTCCCTGCATGTGGAATATTTAAGATTTAAGGATTTTTTTTAAGTCACAGATGTCAAAGACTTTCTAAATCCATTCTCATAGTTTCTTGGTAATAAAATTCCCTTAAAATCTTAGTAGGCTTCTGAGCTATTTTCTTGCAGTCATTCCATATACCACTAACTTCAAAACAAATTCTTCACTAGGTATGATCCTCAAACTCATTTACTAGCTCCTCCTCTGTCCTTCCCCAGTCCTACCTCTACCAACCAAGTGGTGGGTATTCAGGCTGTTAATCTCATGAGAGCAGACCACAGGCTTAATGCAGTTTTTGCTGTGGGACTGGGTTTTAATGGATTCTTTGTCTCAAAGCCTGTTTTGATATTAAATCCCAAAATCTTAAAGTAAGATATAAAAGCAAGTGTCCAATTCCCATAAGCCATTCTCTCCTACATCCATTTTACTTACTGCCATACAAATGCTGCCAAGATCACCAACACACACTAATCTAGTCATTCTTCCCACCAGTACCTCCAAAAGGAGCACTTTAGTACGCACATGGTCTGTCTTCCATGTCACTGAAGTTCTCCCAAATGTTGAACATTTTCCCACAGTGTAATATTGATTGCCATCCTCCTCACATCATATATTAGTTTTGTTGAGAATGCTACATACTTAGGTGTGTGTTACAGCAGCCCACTGCACCAAAAGTACCGATTTCTATATTAAGCAGGATAATTAACACTGTTGTTTGTTCTCACCAAGAATCCTAACATAAAAATCTAGTGATTTAACACATTAAAGTACATTAATTGTTTCTGTAACATTTCAATAAGGGTCTGCAGGGCCCTATCTGTTCCACATAGCCATTTAGAGAACTCAGTTGACCAGTGCATCTCCACCTTCAACATGTGAGATAAGGTCATCTTGAGCGTTGACATTCAGCACACAAATGGGAGGAGATACACTTTTGCATCAGCCTGCAGTTCATTGGCCAGACCTCAATCATATGTTCTTAGTGGCAAGGCAGAGTAAGAAATAAATGGGATTTAACTCTGGGTGTATACATCCAAGAAGAAATAGAAATAGGTTTAATTAACACAGAGCATTGACTCTGTCATAAATCTTCGGTCACCTCATCAATAAAATTGGGCCATCTATAACCTACCTCGTAGGATGTTGTATGTAAATGCAGTAATTTATGTAATCAACATTTGAGTTTCTTGTCTGTTTTATTAGATTTGAGAAATAGAGATAATCCTACCTCTGTCTCTCTCACTCTCTTCCTCCTTCTGCACTCCCTATCTTTTCTTATAAAAAGTAACTTCAGCCATGCCCTTCAAATTACTGAAGTTAGAACTTGATAATCTTTTATTGTATATAATATGATCAGCGGCGTTAGATGGTAGCTGATTATAACTGAATGTTTAAATTAGTTTTTGCATTCTCATTGTGTCCGTCTCTCTTCCTTGAGCTCTACTTAACCCAAAATCCTGCTCATTTTTATCAAACTAACTAGACTGTGTTGCTCGTTGCAGCTTTCCGATGCATAGATACTAAAGATGAAAAGGGCCTTCCTAATTTTGTCTTAGATCCTTGGATTTTGTCCTTATTAAAAATCAGATAGGGGAAAATGGGGACAACCATAATTGAACGACAATAAAAATATTTAAAAAATCATTACTGCCCTGGATCAGAAACTGTCCATAATTGAATTCATGAAGACTTCTATTTATTTATGAGCCAAACACTGAAGATATGATTATACAAAGATCATTACTCCAGATATGTCAGAAAGCTCCTGGTGATTGGTTGCAAGAAATTACTATCTTTTCCCAGGGTAGGGACCAACATGTGAAGCCCCTTAAACTAATACATCATGATAATCAGTGCTTTAAAAAATACTGAATGATGCATAATGAAGACACAGAAACATTGAAAAGTCTCAGCAATGCTTCACTCTAATTGCCACACAACTGAAAGCCTGGGATCCCCCAACAGCTGGAAGCTGCTGCCATGGAAACCTTAATGTTCCATCATCTGAAAGACTAAAAATCGAGATTATTAATGAACTTGACAGTAGTTTGCACGTTTCATTAGTAAAAAATCCTATTACTCTAGGGCTCAGGGGAATTGTATTTTTTGTGTGATTTTAATTTTTAAATTACAGTTTACTTATTATGCTATTACAGTTGTCCCCATTTTTCCCCCCAAGTCCCTCTCCACCTAGCACACACCACTCCTTGAGGCCAACCCCACCCTATTGTTCATGTTCATGGGTCATGTGTATAAGTTCTTTGGCTACTCCATTTCCTACACTATACTTTACATCCCCATGGCTATTCTGTAACTACATATTTGTACTTCTTAATCTTCTCACATATTCACTCATTGCCCTGTACCCCCTCTCATCTGGCAACTATCAAAATGATCTCTTTATCCATGATTTGGTCTCTGTTCTTCTTGTTTGCTTGCTTAGTTTGTTTTTTAGATTCAATTGCTGATACATATGTATTAATTGCCATTTTATTGTTCATAGTTTTTATCTTCTTTCCTTAAATAAGTTCCTTTAACATTTCATATAATAATGTATTGGTGATGATGAACTCCTTTAATTTTTTCTTATCTGGAAAACTCTTTATATACCCTTCTATTGTAAATGATGGCTTTGCTGGATAGAGCAATCTTGGCTGTAGGTCCCTGCTTTTCACAACTTTGAATATTTCTTGCCAGTCCCTTCTAGCCTGCAAAGTTTCTTTTGAGAAATCAGCTGACAGTCACATGGCCACTCCTATGAAGGTAACTAACTTATTTTCTCTTGGGGCTTTTAAGATTCTCTCTTTATCTTTAACCTTTGGCATTTTAATTATGATGTGTCATGGAGTGGGCCTCTTTGCATCCATCTTGTTTTAAACTATCTGTACTTCCTGGACTTGCATGTCCATTTCACTTACCAAATTAGGGAAATTTTCTTTCATTTTTTTTCAAATAGATTTCCAATATCTTGATCTTTCTCTTCTCCTGTTGGCACCTCTATGACCCAAATGTTGGAATGCTTGAAGTTGTCCCTGAAGCTCTCTATACTATCCTTGTTTTTTGGATCCTTTTTCTTCTTGTTGTTCTGATTGGTTGTTTTTTGCTTCCTTATCTTCCAAGTCATTAATTTGATTCTTGCCTTCAATCACTGTATTGTTATTTCCTTGTAAATTGTTCTTTATTTCAATTAATGTATCCTTTACTTCTGACTGGATGTGTTTTATATTTTTGTGGTATTCACTAAGTTCCTTGAGCATCCTTATAGCCAGTGTTTTGAACTCTGCATCTTAGAGATTGTTTATCTGCATTTCATTTAGATCTTTTTCTAGAGATTTGATCTGTTCTTTCATTTCAGCCATGTTTCTTTGTCTCCTCATTTTGGCAGTCTCCCTGTGTTTTGTGTCTGTGTATTTGAGCTGCTTTGACTCTGTGTCTTGGTAGTGTGGCATAATGTAGTAGGTGTCCTATAAGATGCAGTGGATCAGCCTCCCCTATCAACTAAGCTGGGTACTTGAGGAGTGCCCTTCATGTGGCCTGAGTACGACCTCCTCTTGTAGTTGAGCCTTGATTGTTCTTGGTGGGTCAATGGGAAAGATCCACCCTGGCCAGTCAGCTGCAAGGACTGGCTGTGCAGAGACAGGGTGGTGGTGCTCTGACGTGGTCTGTAGCTGTCCACTGGGTGTGTAGGTTCTGAGTTTCCCAGGTGGTGCAGGCCAAGGTCAGCCCCCACCCGTGTTCTACTTGAGGCCACCCTACGTGAACTATAAAGCAATCTGCAGATGGCTGCTAATTGTACTGGACTTGGAGGTTCCAAGTTGAAGTCAAGCGATGAACCTGGGCTGGCTGCTGCTAATGCCAGGTTGAGACCGCTTAGCAAAAGGTAAGGGGGATGGAAGCTCACTGAAGCCAGCTGTTGCTTGTTTGATAGGGTTTAGGAAGATGTGAAGCAAGAGCCAAGACCAGCCATTCATATGGAAAAGCTGCAATTAACAGTTTAGGTGAGTCCATAAGTTAGATGTGATGGAATCTCAGGAGATTTCCAGGGTGAGGCAAACAGTGTTAGCCAGGTTGATGGATTCTCAGATATGGCACCCACTTGCCAGCTCTGTGGCTTTGTGGGAGGAGGGTTCAGCAAAGGGACAATAGTCTGTGACCACCTTTCTGTCTGGGGGAATGGTGTCCTCCAGCACCCACCTTGATGCCAGATACTTCAGCTCCTCGCTTTCTGCCACTTGTGCCTTTCAAGCTGCTGTCTCAGTGCTGGAGTTCACAGGGACTGAGTCTGAGTAAGTCCGTGTGTGGGGTTATTTAAGGGGAACTGCTTGGGACTCTTCCACTGACTCAGTTGCTGCTGGGTTTTGCAGCCAGAATTTGTGAGGATTTATCTGCCTGGCACTGGAACCCTGAGCTGGGTGGCCTGGTGTGGGGCTAGGACTCCTTGCTCCTGAGATACACCTCACAAATTTTTACCCACCACATATGGGTGAGGGACTACCCCAATCTGCATCTGTGCCCCTCCTACCAGTCTGGATGCATGTGTTTTTTATAATTCTGTAGTTGTCAGACTTCCATTCAACTTGATTTCTGATGGTTCTGAGTGATGGTTGTTCTATATTTTAGTTGTGATTTTGATGTGCTTGTGCAAAGAGGTATGCTGTGTTTACCTATGCCACCATCTTGACTGTAAGTTGGGAATTGAGTTTTTGAGTGATGTTTTTTATTCTCTGTTAAAATAGTCCAGGCATAATTTGGATGGTATAACAAAAGAAAGGAAACAATTGAGGAGAAATTAGGACATTTTGTGCAATCATTTTTTTCTCTTCTCCTTGACCTTTCTCTGCAAGCTGAGTGTTTAACTGGGCACAGGTGGAATTGGAGAATGGTCAGGGAAGAAGGGAGAAGAAATTTTCAGCTTCCATTCAATTCTGGTGCAGGTTCTTCATAACTTCCTGACTCTTCTGTTTAGGAGGCAGCATAGTGAGTGCAGTGTTTGGAAAACTGGTAGCACAACCATTACTGAGTCATAAAATATATTTAGCAAGTCTCAACAGGCATTTATCAATAACAAGATGGAATAGAATGACAAGAAAAATACTGAAAGTGTTCTCCATTGTTAGGACAGGTACTATTTAAAAAATTCTTTCTACTGGCTTACAATGTAAAGTTGCTTCTTATTGTGAATTATGACCAAAAATAGTTGGAAAAACATGTTTATAACTAGTGATTAAGATCCTGGCTATAAAACTAGACTGTCTAGATTTGAATTCTGATTTTACTACCTACTAACTATATAAGCAGGTCACTTAACCTCTGTATGTATCAATTTGCTTTTCCATAATACAGAAATGATAATAGTAGAACTGTAAGGTTGTTGTAAGGAGGAAATAATTAAACCAATATAAAGTACTCAAATGAGAGTTAGCTATTGAAAATATGCCATCGATTACTTGGAATAATTACATTTTTGGATCACTGAACATGTGTTTCAAATTTATATTTGTATAATAGAGCCAATTCTTGTGAGTTTAGAAAAGCATTGTTATAAAAGATTCTGTTAGTCCGAACCCTGGCTGGTGTAGCTCAGTGCACTGAGCACGGGCCTGTGAAGCAAAGGGTCACTGGTTCAATTCCCTGTCAGGGCACATGCCTGGGTTGTGGGCCAGGTCCCCAGTAGGGGACACATGAGAGGCAACCCACATTGATGTTTCTTTCCCACTCTTTCTCCTTCCCTTCTCCGCTCTCTAAAAATAAATAAATGAAATATTTTTAAAAAGATTCTGCTAGTCCACATGGTACATCACATCACTTACATAGCTCTTAACAGCCCCATGCAGATTTTATTTCTGTTTCTTGATATCAGAATCATAACAGGGTTTTCCTGCACCATGAGGTCCTTAGAGAAATATCATGAAGACAAATGCAAATATGAAGGCTCTTTTTTCCCTAAAATATGACAAAATTTTTAGCCCTATTTTTCTTGAAAGTCTGCATCCTCTCTGAATGGACCACTAGGGTACCATTTAGTGGATCAAAACATTAATCCACTAACTGGTGCCTGACAGATTAATTCAGCCTGTGAAAACAGCTGACCTATTTTAAAAAAATAATCTTTTAAAATATTCAGATCATGTCCTCCATGTGCTTCAAGCCCTCCAATAGTTTGCCATTCAATATTGACTAAAACCCAAGGCCCAATGTGATTAAGCCCTCAATGCTTTTTGACCTCACCTCAACTCTTGCTCCCCGTTGCTCATGACACTCTAGCTCCATTGGCCTTCTCTTTGTTCTCCAGACACTTGGAGCCTGTTCTTGCCTCAGGGCCAGTGCAACTGCCATTTCCTTTACCTGGCAGGCTCTCTTTGCAGATCACCCCCTGCTTGGCTCCTTTTTGTCACTCAGGTCTCAGCTCAGCTCTCACCTCCTCTGAGCAGCCTTCCCAGGATATCCAGTTTAAGGGCTTTTCACATGGTAAAGAGAGCGAACAACTCTCCAACATGGCACAGAGAGCTAGTGGCTGAATTGAGGCCAGACGAGGTTTTCCAACTCCTGTTCCCTGTTCTTTCTATTACATGATGTTATCTCCAAACTTTTTTTTTCCTGTGGGGGGAATGGGCAACATAGCCTGGTCCAAATATTTCAAATGATCCCTTTCATCTGGGATCCTAAAATTCCAGTAGCATATGGTAGAATTGCCTCTGTGACTACTCGGGGTTGTGTCCTGTGCCGTTGTCGTCAGGCTGTTCTCAGCTGGCTCCCCACTCAGCTGACAGGCGGGCAGCTTTGAGAGCCAGCTGTACAAACATGTGCAAACACTGTCCCAGTGCTGTGAAGGAGAAGCTTCACGCCCCACTGACTTATCTCCATTTTTTAATTCACAAAGTCAACTATTATGTCAGGATGACCAGTTGTGCACTTTATGTTTCTGTGTATATAACCAAAAATGAATACAGTCTTCTATTGAGGGTCTGCTCTGTGCTGGGTGATTTTACATACATTATTCCTAAGGTTCAGAGAAGTGAAAAAAACAATTTAAGTTTTTGTGTAAGTCCATGTTTTTTCTAGAACATCATGTTGCCTTTAAAATAGCCTATGTATTTGACAAGCTGTCTTTTAGGCATAATTTGCAATGAATGCTTTTCATCGCTCTGGTCCACCTCTCTCTCAGTCTGAGCCTCCCTGACAAAACTACCCTCAAGGGTTTCTTAGCTAGTCAATATGTAAACCTCAAAAATGCATTATTCGAAATGGCCCACTTGAAAATCAGAAGTGCTTGAGGAAAAGGGTGGCAGGTTTTTATTTCATTAGTGAAATGACACTTACTCATGTTGAGAAAGGACTTTGACAAGAGGGTAGAGGAGATTTAAAGAGGGTGTCACCACAAAGTCCCTCAAATAAACTTGTGTCCCCACTACATCAATGTTCGTCTACTTCTCCTAATACTTATGTGCTGACTAAATCCTTTTCAGCCGAGATACCCACATCCTTATCTGAATCCTGTTACATCCAGCGGTGTCGGATCCTGGAACAGTCTCTCTCGTGTGACAGTAGCCAGCCTGATTACAGATAAACTCTCTTATTTTCATTAACATAGATTTTTAACTAGCTGCGTCTGCCTCACTATCAGAAAACAGTTCTGGTAATATGTGTCTAGAGGCTGTTAAACATTTGAAAGACTGTTCTCACATTAGTTCTCAGTGTTTTGAGTACAACAGTTAAGAACCAGATAGGAAAAGTTCGTGGTGTTATTTTTTTCTTTCCTGACTGCATAATGAGACTGTGCTGCCCTGCCACCTGGTCATGCTTTCCTAAGGCTGCTCTCTACATCTCTGGGCAGTAACCATTACCCATTCACCTTTTCTGGGCATGGCTTCTATTTGCTGGGGAAGCTATTCAAAGGCTCCCACACCCTACTCAGTGACCCAGATAGGTGGAATATTGACATCTCTGCAGAGCTCATTACTGAGACAGCAGTCTAGAGGCATTGATTAGTAGGACAGATAGAAGCCTTTTAAAATTCTATTCCAAATGTTAGAACCCTTCATTTTAAAACATGTTTTAACTCTTTTTTAAAAAAATCTGTAGAAACTTTTAATAGACTCTGTGGTGGAGTTTTTATGAGGATAGACATGAAACACAATCAACTCTCCAAGCAACAAAACATGGACAGGAAAGAACATGCATATTTTTGTCTTCCAAATTGAAGTTAAATTAAATGATCTTGATGGCCCTTTAATTGTGATTTGATAATAGATCTGAGTGTTATATTTCATGTGCTATTTACTTAACCTCTCCCAGCTGTGTACCTATCCTTTTTTTTACTGAGCTCTGGACTTCTGGGGCTGGGTTGCTCTGTTGTTCCCCAGGCTTCCTTGACAGCTGCCTTCTCTTCAGGTTCTGCCAATGGGAGGCATTGGAGGGAGACCAGAAGGCAGGAGGAAGAGAGATTTCTGCCTCTGGCACCAACTCCCTGTCAGGGACAAGCAGTTGCTGGTAGTTTCTGAGGGTGGGAGAGGGAGGATTGTAAATTCCCTAGAAGCACGTCCTTGCAGGTTGTCCAGTCCTGGCTGCAGAGGTGCCTCTTTGGCAGTTCCAGCCCCAGTCATGGTGGTTTTAGCACTGGCAGCAGCAGCAGCTGGTGCAACCGGGTGGGTACCACCCAGGGCGCCTCAGCAGCTTCCTGATTTCCATGTAGCCCTACTTCTTTCTTTTCCAACTCCACCAACACCTGTAAGTCAAAGTAAAATGCATAGTGTGGTTTCTGTTTTTCTGACTGGATTCTGACGGATACATTTATGAACAAAGTGCTTCAACACTGAAGTATCAGCACATTGATTTTTAACTTTAAAAATTCAGCAGTCTTACATTTTGTCTCTAATTGTCATGTAATAGGGTTTTTATTTCAACATTTGTGGTAGAAAACAGAATAACCATTATAAGCGATAATAAAAATGTCTAACCCTTCTCATTTATTATGTGCTAAGTGCTGTTCTTAGTCCGTCACATCTTCCTTAATCCCCACAATAACTCTGCAGGTACATACTGTTTTCAGCCCCTTTGATCTTGAGAAAAATGAGGCACAGAGAAGTCAAGCAGTTTGTCAGTGCCCATCACCATTTCATGGCAAAAGCTGGGATTTGACCCAGGACTACCTGACTCTGTAGCTTGAGCCCTTAATCACTCTGAGTCCTAACTGCATGTTCTCATACATTGTAGACCATGAAGTCTTTGATTGAACTACAGTGTTTTATGGAAGGTTTTGCAAATGTACTCCCTGAGGTCACCTTCCAAGTTGTGTAATTCTAGAAGTAAAGAATGTAAACTCTAGTTACTTCTATAATGTGAGCTCTCCGAGGCCAGAAATGATTTTCTGCCACATTCATCACCATATGTCCAGTAACTAGCATAGTTTCTATCACATTTGAGCTCTAATAATATGCTTACCTAATAAATATACTATGTTTATACAATAAATGTTTATACAATGAATAATAAATCATAATATAAATAAATTTCACATGCAATATACAATAAATCAACAAATAAGCCTGCACAGGCTCATGGGGTAAACATTACATTTTCAAATAACTCTTTATTTCTGATACTTCTACTTGGAAAGACATCTAGCTAACAGCCAGAGAAGGTTTTGAGTTCTTTTTCTCACTCAGAAAACAATGCAATGTAAACTCGGAGAGTACATTTTCACAAAGCCTAAGAATACCACGGATGAAAAGTAGGAAATTGCATTATGATTAAGGACTATGCCTAATGATTTCTTGCATAAACTAATTAAGGAGATGAAATAATGCTAAGACATGAGAGAAATACAGTGGATTCTTAGGGTAGGAGAGATAGAAAAGGAGCAAACTTGACCTTCATCTATTTTCTTTGAAAGGAAAGTGTACAACATGAGAACAAGAGGATAAATGAGTGTTTCACTGGGTTCAAGGATATCATGAAAGAAGTAAAATACTTTGAGGGGGTCAGGCACTGATGCTACTTTGGGAGGGAGAGAGATGGGAATGGAGTAGAGCAAAGACTCGTACATGTGATGTCCTGTTGATCTGGGGAATCCCAGGGGGTCAAGGATTCAGGCTGTGCTCTGAGAACTTCCCATGCATAGGTCCTGAAAAAAGAAAGTTCATGCAGTAGACTTCTGTGAAAAAAGTGAATGATATTATTTGATCTGTGGCTCAGAGTGGAGGGAATGCAAAGATTACTTAAGAACATGAATCCATTATGACTGCAATCCAAGTTCATAAAATTGAAAAAAGTATCATGTCAAAGTTGGGTCAGTGGGATGAATCTACTCAAGATACTGGCAAAAAAAGGGGGTTCATTATGTGTAGGAAAGGTAGAAGCAGTAATAAAACCATAAAAAGTTGGTCTGCTATTTATTATAATTATGAGCCTACAAGTCTGAACACTCTCAGTGGAAAAACACTCCTCCCTGATAAAAAGTCTTGGTTTAAGATCTAAACAAGTATGGCAGTTACTATTGTATTTTAACTATACGTATGTATAAATTAGCTGCTTTTAAAAAACGGATTATTCAATGAACATTGCATTCCACGTGTTAGTTACCTTAGAGAACTGCCAAAAGTCAAGTTGACCCCTGCCACATGTGACTCAGCCACAGTGATTTGTTTCAAGAGTAAGTTTGTAATGATACAGGATCATTGGCACACCCTTCTGCCACACTTTGCATCTTCACGTGCTCCTGTGTTTAAACGGTAGATTGGAAACGATAGTTGTATATACAATGAAATAGAACTTGAGTTACTCAAATCCTATCATTTTATGTAAGCACTTGGAGTTTTCATTTGTATTTAAAAGTTTTAAATTTGCAGAAGCTAAAGCTCAAAATCAAGAACTATTAGTAAAAGTAATGTTAACTATTCATGACTGCGACAAACCAACATAGGTATATTTTCCCTCCCTCCCCCCAATGGTATCTTGAGTAAATTGAGAGCATTGAGAAAGTAATCAATTACTTTCTTCCTTCTTACTACTGTAGTAGTCATTTATTTATTTCTGATATGACTACATCTATTAAGGTCAATGAAGAAGTCTTACAATCTGCATTTCCTTTTAGGCCCTTATTTTTATTTGTTTCACATCATAGTTATTACTGAAAATAATTTTGTTATATAGAGGAAAAATGTTCTCTGTATGTTAGATATGCCAAGGATGCCACTGGTGGGGGTATATGGGTGCTGTGAATGCAGGGCAAGTGTCTCCAAATCATATTGCAAATAGAGCCCATAAGACTCCTCATAAAAGAAATGCTATTGGTTATGTCCATCTTCTGCTTGTTAAGTGAGCCCTTGATAGAGATAAAAGAATTGTAGTGCTTGTCTGTTTCATGAACTTCTTAATGATTTACCCACTTAAAACATTTTGGTAAATCCTTTTAGCTCCCCTCTATGATTTATAGGATTTCATTCGGTGACTGTTTGAATGGATGTAATGTACAATGTGTTAGCAATATATTCCTTTTCATCCTTCACAGCCAGTGAAGAATGGAAATTTTACTTTCACAGTCAAGTAAAATTTGCTGGGGGTGGGCCATCAGTGAAAATTTTTTTAGTTGGACCCTTGTTAGAAGCTAATAATATACTTGTTAATTTATCTGTACTTTCCCATGTTAGGAAGAAAGTGCTGAAATGCAATAAAGAAAGTTTTCCTTTAATCCTTTCCTCAAGTGATCATTGCTCTAGTAACTGATAAATTTCATATTTACCTTCCCTTCAAGATTTAAACTTCTAGGTAAAAGTCTTTGTATTTTATTGTGGAATAAGGCAAGGTTAATAAAGTGAATTTGTCACATACAACTGTTTAAAGAAACTGGAAAAATGTAGGCACATCATTGTCTCAGTGTGGCGAGCATGGTGGGAACAGAGATTTAATACAGTAATCAGAGCTCCCAAGAGTATGAGGAGAGCTGGGCAGGTTCTTTGGGTCACCTGGCCATGTTGATCTCTTCTTTGTGGACAAATGACATGGGAACCAAATCAACAGTAGCTTCTGTGGTAAGTGATTTAAATGTGCAATGGCAGCAGGACCCAAAGCTACTGCAGTCCTCTTCTCAACAGGAAGAGAGCGACGTGACCAGGTTATCAGAACAATCTGGCCAACACCCTCCGCCGTGGCTACTGTTTTGGTGGGCACTGCAAAGTTCTCACTGTGATTCTGCTTTTTCAAGCATTCATGGCTGACAGATCTTTAGTCAGATGACCCTTGTGTTGCTTCTGGATTTTCATCCCAATTAAGTTCATCTGAGTCTGGGTCATTTTGTATTGATTTTAAAATTTCACTCTCAGAGGGCAATCTTAAAGTTATTATTTTCTGGCAATTTATTATTACACACCAACTATAGATACATAAGAGAAGTTCATCAATTAACTAAGGGGCTTATCAATTTTGTTATGGTGAACTCGTATCTGAATTTATAGACAAGCATGAAGAATGGAAAAGGTTCAGAGGAAAGCCATGAAGATGATTAATGGATCTGAGAATGACTCAGGTGGAAACACCGAAAGTCCTGGGGGAAAGAAATTGAAAGTGAATTCAATAATAGTATCCAAAAATACTGGATTGTTAAACATAAGAGACCAGATTATTTTGTAACATGGGGAAGTTAGGCAAGACTGGAAGAACTTCTTTGTAGTAAGAAATGCAAACAATGAATAGGCTACCAAAGAAAAAGATTGGAAATGTGCTCTGCAGAGTTTGAAAAATGATTCTATTTTTACTTATTATAGCCTGTATTCCTTACTAAAGGCAGAGTAATGGACCACATCACATTTCAATTTTTTTTCTCAGATCTGAGATTCATGGATTAACTTTCTCAGGAATAGGGTAATGGATCCTTCCACACTTAAGTGAACCCAGAACTTCAGGTGGTGATTCAAGCTAAATTACACAGAAATTCCTTCTTGTGCACTGGTTTAACTTCTTTTGTACAAAAGAACTCTTGGAAGAACTAATATAACCGACACACACACACGCATGTGCACCACATTTTGTGTGCAGTTTCTAGGGACTCATGGATACCCTCCCCAACCTATGTAAGGAGCCCTCTAAGAGTCTAAGGGTCCACGTGTAGGACCCAATTTGAAAACCTCTTTCAGGGAACATTCATTCTTATCCCAGAAGTGGTCAATCCCATTTTTATCTGCATAGAATGTTTGCTCTGGAATCTCGGTGTCATGTATTACCTTCAAACCACAGGGAATGTATGACTTGCTACCTTTTTTTTCTCCCCCTCATTTTCTTTCCTTCTATTCCTCTCGTATTTTTTTTCTTCCTCTGTCTTGTACCCTTTCCTGGTTTTCTCTTTTGTTCCTTGTTGAAGTCTATTAGTGGCCCCCAGGGCTTAAGTTAAAAACTTTAAAAAAGTGCCTATTAAAGTCCAGAATCTGATTAAACTAAATGGCCCTGATAAACAAGATCACTTAATCAATTTGCATTACTTGGTCAAAGCCCTTAATGTCTCTCACACTTTATAGTTACTTATGAAGGAAGAGTTAATGGTAAGCACAGACTGTAGAATTCAAAAACAATTGTTGTGTTCCTGAGATTCTTCATTTAGAAAAATCTGGGGAGTTACCCATTTGGGTGGGGTGAGTGGCAGTTAGGGAAAGCACATTTCTCAAACCACTCCACATGATTGAAATCAGTTTTCCTAATTTTTAGGAAAAAGGTTTCCATGAGAAACCAAGATGATATTAAGGAGCAACCCTCACTTTATCCTGAACAATATTTAATTTTGCTGTCCTTCCCAAGAATGAAATTGTGTGCAGTAGCCTCCCCATGCTACACTGCAGAATTTCCACATCTGTGAAGCACTTTCTATTTTGCTGGTTTCTCTCTGAAGAGCTTTTATGGAAGCCATTTTCCAGGAAATTGAGGACAACACACTCATTCAATACTTAACTAGATGTCTGTTCAAGGAACTCATCTTTCTTAATTTTGTAGCATTCTAGTGTTTCCATGCCAAAGACACCCTCACTGGGATTCATATGAAAGAAAATCTTGTCATAAAATAAACTTTCTGAAAGTCTATTTACATATGAGATGTGTGAGGAAATAAGGCCAATTGACATATTTGAAAGATATTTTCCTACTTTTTACTTAAAAATATCACCAAATGAAGTCAAAGATTTAAATTTTAACTTGGAGTCTTGACTGACTTTCTGTTTTAAACCATGAGAAACAAAGGAAAAAAAAACCTATGCTTGTCTTTTAAGCAAAGAGTTTGGTTTACAGAGGACTCTTTCTCTAAACATGTCCTCACATGTATTTCATCAAAGAGTGGCAAAGTCAAGGGGATAGCATTTCTTATTGGCAAAACTCTACATATTGTGATGCCATACTACCTTTTTAAGGTGAACATCAAGTCAGTGGGGTTTCAGCTATTCCAGTTCTTAGGTATTTTACATATAATCTCTGGTTTCAGGCAACAAGAATTCCATAGCTGACTCTATTCTCCTTCTTGCTTCGACTACCAGGAAGTCTGGAATTTACTATGTGGTTTCTGTTTTCCTATGCATAAACTAGAGGCATGTATTTCTCTGAATTAACTTTCCCAAGCTTCTCTTTTCCCTCCTTTCTACTTTGCTCTAATTCTTCATCTTTAGGGGAAAAATTGAATTGTGCTGTGTGTATTTCCAAAAGCTACCTTAGATTTGTTTGTAGTGAGGCAGGGCATTAAATAGAAAACACACACAATTTTCTAATGGTATAATCTTAAGACTTGAAATTTATGAAGAAATCAACAGCTTTGAAAAATGGGTGAGTTGTCAATAAGTCCTATTTCAGAAATTCATCTGCTCTATCTGATTCAAAGTAATTTGGACCAACTTTAAGTTTTTGTATAGCTCCCCACGGTTAAATCTACAGCAATGACATACACTTAAATAAAAATATTTTCCCAAGTCCAGATTTATGTCACTATTACAAATATGTTTGACAGAATATCATTTATAAGTAGTTATACAAAATTTGCAACAAAATCTCATATTTTTTTATTTCTTAGGATTTTGAACCTGAATGGTCTGTAAAATGTGGAAGATATATAGCACGTGCTAAATCTTAACTATTTCCCCATGGATCTTGGTCACTGAAGATTTCTTTTTGGTGGTGCTTGAGTCTCCTCATTGCTATTTCTGGTAGAGCTCTTCTGTTTCTAGAGCCACTGCTAATATTTTTCTGAAAAGCCTGGACTCTGGAGAACAGGCAGCAGGGTGGTTGAACATACAGGGCAGCTACACAGCTGAGGGTTGGGGGCTGTGGAGCGGGGAGCACCACAGTGAAGGAATGAGTGGGTTTATTTGTTTTAAAGGAAGAATTTGGGAGGAGAGGAGACTTTTACTGAATGAGGTACCCAGAAGTTCTTCCAAGCATAGCATTTTTTTCTCTGATGTCCAGACTTGGCTGCTTGTTTATGTATTTATAAAGCCTGAATGGTTTTTAACTTTGAATTTATCCTCTATAATCTGTGAATGAAGGAAATGGCTCTGGATATAGTCATTTGCCTTTTCTTTGGCAGAATTCATGGTATCCCAGAAAGAGACCAGGGAAACAGAGTGGAGAGGTGAAGGGACTTACCTACAAAGCTGAAACAAGCAAAGACAACTGAGTTTCTTGCAGTCTTCTCTGGCCCCCGGGTTATAGAATAGCTTTTACTTCTTGTGAATTCAGCATTTTAGGGTTCCTTAAATTAGAGTTAAAGCAATTATAAGTTTGGAGACTGGATAAACTTTAAAAATAAGCCTTTTCTAAAAGATGTAATCTTTTTCAGTTTCTCAAATTTTTTGGTAGAATCTTAGAAATACTTTTTTTTCCCCATTATGTTCTGTCTCTTCCTTTAAAGACTATATTAACTGAACTAAGTTCTGTAAAATATAAGGTGCCAAATAGGATCACAAAGATAAGTATCCTGAGGCTCCCTCCAGATGAGAAAAATGAATAACTATATCCTGTTCCTCCCCTGATGGGATGCTGAAAGGCTGCAGTTACTCTTAGTATGTAGTGATCATAAGGCAGCAGGGTGTAGGGGACAAAAGCAACAGCACAGGAATCAGGCAACCCTGTGGGTGGGCTTGACGAGTATGACACGGTAACTATCTGAGAGTTCTGATGTTAGATAGGATGAGGTTGGGCCATTACTTCAATTCTGTCTTCACTTCCTACTCTGTAAACACATCCTAACCTTTAAACAGCTTTTAAAGAAGATTAAATTAAATACTTTATGAAAAGCATGTGGCACTTACAAATGTTCAACACATGGTAACTGTTATTGGTTATAATTATTAAACCTACTTTCTTGAAAATGCAAGAGGTCTTTTTTGTGTGTCTGAATTTCAAAATGGTATTGTAGATATTTATGACAGCAGTGATTGTACCTCTTTAAAGGGAAGGTGCCTTCATTCATAAGTAGTTTTACTAATTTAGAATGACTTGCTAGAGATTGATCTTAATGATTAACATTCAGAACTACACATGTATTAAAATCAATATAGGTAGAGCACTAACTTAACACATAGTAGATATTATGGGAAATCTGGACCTTTATTATCCAAAATATATTTATTATTTGCTCAGTGTTAGAATAAACATAAACATAGTTTCAGAATTACTCACCCATACCCCTATGAAAAAACAAATTTAATAAAGAGAATACAATGTTTGTGCCTTTTTTCTTTAGCCTTATATTCATAATAAACTATTATCTTTCAAAGTTACTTGGGTTAGTTCTTTCCTTGACCAACTTTTCATTGTGGTTGTTATTCATCAGTAATACAGTTAGGCTAGCTCGGTTTGAATTCCATTTTGGGCTTCCCCAATGTCCAGGTTGATTTTAACTTTATTTGTTTTCAGTGTGAAACATTATCGTGGTTCTACATATCAAAAGTACTTTAAAAGCTATACCTTCCCCCATTCCTTCTACCTGATTCACACCTAACCACTGTGGATAACTAATTCTATTAATGTTTCTGATTTGTTCTTCCTATATTTCTTCATGTATACCTCCTTGTTTTCTATTCTTTCTTCTTTTAAATATTTTATTATTGTTCCAGTATAGTTGTCTCAATTTTTCCCCCTTTGCTCTCCTCCACCCAGCCCACCCCATGCTACTACAGTTAATTCCCACACTGCTGTCCATGTCCATGAGTCATTCATACATGTTCCTTGACTAATCCTTTTCCCTTCTTTTTATCCTTATCTGCCTCCTTCCTCCCCTCTGGTCCCTGTCAGTCTGTTCTTTGTTTTCATACCTCTGATTCTATTTTGCTTGTTTGTTTTGTTCATTAGATTCCTGTTAATGGTGAGATCATATGGTATCTGTCTTTCATCACCTGGCTTATTTCAGTTAGCATAATGTTCTCCAGTTCCATCTATGCTGTTATAAAAGGAAGGAGTTTCTTCTTTCTTTCTAGTATGTAGTATTCCATTGTGTAAATATACCAAAGTTTTTTAATCCACTTACTTACTAAGTGATGGGCACTTAGGCTATTTCCAGCACTTGGCTATTATAAACAACGCTACTGTGAACATAGGGGTGCATAGGCTCTTTTGAATTGGTGTTTCTCAGGGTATAATCCCTGCAGTAGAATTGCTGAGTCTAAAGGCAGTTCCATTTTGAAACACCAATTCAAAAGAACTTGTGCACACCTATGTTCGTAGCAGCACAATTTACAATAGCCAAGTATTGGACATGGCCCAAGTGCCCACTGGTAGAAGAGTGGATTAAAAAAGCATGGTACATTTACATAATGGAATACTATGCAACAGAAAGAAAGAAAAAACTCCTACATTCTGCAACAGCATGGATGGAACTGGAGACTATTATGGTAAGTGAAATGAGTCAGTTTGTGAAAGACAAATACCATACCACCTCACTTATAACTGGAGTCTAATGAATAAAATAAACTAACAAGAGAAACAAAACCAGAGGTTGGAAACATAGAACAGAAAGGCTGATAGGTGTAGGAGGAGAGGAGGAAGGGAGGAAATGGTGGAAGGAAGGGGAAGGGATTAGTCAAAGAACGTGTATGAATGACTCATGGACATTGACAATGAAGTGGGGATTGACTGTGGGAGACAGGGGCGGGCTGGGTGGAGGAGGGAAAAGGGGGGAAAATGGGGCAACTATAATAGAATAAACAACTTAAAAAGTAGAAAAAAGTGAAAGTTGGTCTTTGGCCCTGTAATTTGAGATGCACCTTATCTGCACTAATTTCCATATGTCTTTGGATCTATTTGTATTTTTTCTTTTAGTCTATTTATCTGTTCATGTGCCAGTACCACAATATTTAAGTCATAGAGGCTTTACAATATTATGTGCTTTAGGTGGAGCTATAACCCCGCCATAGTTTTCATTATTTTCCTGATTATTTTTACGTTTGTTTTCCATATCAACTTTATTATCAACCTATATAACTTCATAAAAAGCTTGTTGGTATTTTTTTTGGAATTGGATATTTATCTCTTAAGTTGAGGAGGGCTGACATCTTTATAATGTCGAGTCACTCTTCTCAAGCACAGGGAGGTCTCTGAATTTGTTCAAGCCTACTTTTGTGTCTATCATGGGAGTTCCACTAATGTTTTAACCTAAAGAAGAGCCTATAATGAAAGGTTCAGCACCCAAGGAGCCACTGGGCATCACTTTCAAACATGTGCTGGTGATTGCTTCCTCCTTGTTCTCCATTCAACTAATATTTACTGTGCATTTACCTGCCAGATGGCAGGCTCTCTGCTAGGTCATGTGGATACAAAAGTAAAACACCTGGTCCCTGCTTAGGAGGCACTCACAATGCAGTAGGGGAAACAGGTTATTAGATTGACAGTAGCAATTACTCTTCCTATTTAGGGACAGCCCAGCCCAGCCCTTCCACTAAGGACGAAAACTAGATTCAGTGTCTGTGAGACATCAAGGTGGATGTTGAAATTGGTGGTATGAAACCTAGCTGGAAATTTCTCTCTCTATGTCACTTACACATTCAGTAAGTTTCGTGTACAACTGTGTCTTAGAAGATAATTTAAAAGTCTAATTGTAAAGTGTTGAAGACCTTCCTGATTATGTGTGTAGTGAGATATCAAGTGGAATGTTGTGATTAGTCGACTCCAGCAGCAGCTGCTACACAGCAAGCTCTCTCCTCAGATCACTTTACTTTCTGATGGTCATTAATAATTTGTCTAAGAAGGAAGCAAATCCTTAGAACTTTTATTACTCTTCCCAGATTTTTCTACAAGTTCTTGCAACTTAACACGGGGCCAGCACTTCCATTTCTTTTGTGGGGCAGAGGTGGGTGTATAACGACAATGTTAGGTATCATGCTTATATACACTTAACAAAACATAGTTGCTTCCTAAGATGAGTTAATCACTTAAGATTTTATTGTGACTCCTTCAGTATTAATTGACATCTCATTTTGACCCCATGAAAGATCCTGAGTCAACTGTAATTTTGTGGGAAATTAATGAACTCTTTTAGGATTGTGAAGGTTTATAAATATATAAGACAGTTTACTTTCTGGGCTGTTCTCTGGCCAAATGTCTAGTATAAAATTCTGTCTTGCATTCTCTCATTAAGAATGAATTCTAGGTTTCAAAATGGAACTAAGGTAATGGTGAAGGGTCGAACTGGACTCAAGCTTCTGACTGCAGAAACAGTGGCTGTGATGGTGACGCTATGAAAAGGGCAAGGGACAGAAAATGAGCAGAAACTATCTAGTCTGTTTGATTCTTTCTCACCTCAGCTTGAAAGTAAGAGGAGACTTGGCTACAGCTTTTCAAAAAGCAAGGACTGTTTCTTCAGGGAGCCTAAGAGTCCAACAGGGAAAGTGATAGAATATAGTCTTAG
This sequence comes from Artibeus jamaicensis, assembly GCF_021234435.1. Taxonomy (NCBI): domain Eukaryota; kingdom Metazoa; phylum Chordata; class Mammalia; order Chiroptera; family Phyllostomidae; genus Artibeus; species Artibeus jamaicensis. Next base: position 43,449,960 of record NW_026521812.1, read on the forward strand.
AAGCCTTTCAGAATGAGAATTACACAGCTACTATTCAAACATAAGCTTAAAGTAACCTGACATGCCACTTGCTGAAGAATAACTTCTAGAATTCTTTTCCCCCTTTCTTGTTAATTTTGTACCTCTAGAGAGAGGTGCTTCTGCACAGCACTATAGTCCTTCTGTTAAGTCCATTCATCCCCAGTCCTCCGCACTCACCTCCCCCTCGCCTGAAGCTTCCACCCCTTTCTCCACACTCACTTGCACTTTTCCTCTTTCCTTTCATTCAATTACATAGTAGTCTCTAAAGTTTTGTGACTTATCACCATCTTCGATGATCTTCAAAACTGTTTTTTGTTCTTATCACCATACATCCAAAAATCACCTAAAATCACTGATCAAATCAGTTAATCTTGCCAGTTTGCCTCCAGTCATTCTTCTATCAATCAAGAGTATTTATTCCAAAATAATAGTTAAGACTTACATAATGACATAATTTAAGATGAGAAAATTTCAAACTCATATAAAAGTGGTGCTACTGTGCCAAAGGATCTATAAGTACTGATTGACAAGATGGGAAATGTAAAATGTGACTGAAATATGAATTTTCACATTATGTGTGTGTGTGTGTGTGTGTGTTTATTGAATATGACCAATACCTTCTTACCTTCTTTGGAATTTATAGAAATACCACACACACACACACACACACACACACACACACACACACACAGACATATGAAAGAGAGTTCATTCCAAGCATCATTGTGAATAGAAGAACATTGACCTTGTTGGTATTTGACCTGGGCAGGGTTGGCTGCAGTTTCGGATATATTGGGTTCACTTTTGGATGACCAGGGAATCTAGTCAATGTGAAAATGCCCAGGACCGTGTGGTGGCCCTCTGCACATCAGCACCTCCCCACTGTTGATTTTTCAGTGCAGGGAAGGTTGGGCATTAGACTTGTTGGACCAAGTTCTTCCAGGCTCTCATTTCAGCCCACCAGCCCAGTCATTCAAGAAAGGCCTGGCTATTGCCCCTCATCCCTGCAAAGTCTCCCCATATCTGGCAGCTCACCTGGGCCCTGAATCCAGGAATAAAGATGCTCCCATTCTCTACTCACCTGTGATGGGCTCATTTCTCTCTGGATAGGTTATCAAGATTTTCTTGCTGCCACTGTTCTTCACTAGCCCCAAAGAAAATTGTGGTGCTTATCTTGGGGGTGGGGTCTGTTTTTGTAGTCATTATAAGACCAAAGATCTTTTGTATACTTCTACACATCCTAATTGGAAGCAGAAATCTAATATTTGCTGAGGTAAATATTTCTTTACTTCAACATTTATATGCCCTGACAAAAGACATGGGGCGTTGAGAAATATTCACCAAGTCCCAGAGAATTTCCACAGTGTTGATAGCTTCTCTTACAAAGTAGAAAAAAATGGAGAATTAAATTTCCTGAAATCATTTATAATTATATTTTATAAATGAAATGACAGAAGGAAATATAGAGAAAAGGGTATGAGTAAGCACTGGTTCATTAAGGACTGCACATCACAAGATCAGAGAGTACAAAGAAACCACACTATACAATTAACAATATTTCAGAGCTAGAACAAAACCCAAGGCTGTTCAAAGTCCTTCTTTTATAGACATCATCAATACATATTTGAGTTTTACTTAATAGGCAATGTTTCTTTGGTTTTTTCCAATATCCTAGGATGCTTGTGGCTAACGGACAGCAGGTTCACATTGAGCCTATAATGAAGGTCAGCCCCTCCATTTTTATTCCTCATAATCCAAAAATCCCAAGAAACATCTTTTACCAAATTCTACATTTAAAGTATTTTTTAAACATCAAACTTAGACTTTAGAACCAAGGGGAAAATCACACCATCTCTGCATAATGGAAAAGAGTTATGGTAAGTGGTATTCTCATCTTTTGACAAAAAGATAGTACCATAACATAGTTTATCTGAGACAAGGCAGGTCTGAATGATCAAGGACATTTTGGAATGTATATGAATCCTTGCAGATATCTGGAAAGTCACAAAAATATGTTAATTAAGCATAGGCTTCAGACCCTTTTCATACTGACTTGCAGGCTACAGAAACGAAAGTTAGAACTTACAGTAGTTGAACTGTTCTTCCACTGTCTACAGAATGATGTCTCCAGTGATCCTTGTTAGGGTGCTTGTTTAGTTTGCAGTTTGAGTTGGGATTTGTAACCTTCCTTTCCTATGAGTATGTCTTAGAAGTTCTAGGAAAAGTTGCTTGAGCCTCACTGTCATTCTTTAAATGAGATCAATAGTTATTTCCCAAGAAAATATCGTAGTTCCAAACAGCTTAAATAATTCAACCAGAAATAGCCAAGAAAGGAAAGAAAAATCATGTTCCGGTGATAAATACCCTATTGAGTAAGCTTAGTATACAAGAGAAAACAAAATTTGGGAGATGTGCACATCTTCAGGAAGGAAAAGGGTTAAGTTTGTGGTTGATACAAAAACATGATCTATGATTGGTTATATCAACTGTAATACAGAGAATTATGCTACTCTTTCAGAAGATAATCTGTTTATTTAATACGGCCAATGCCTTCTTTGGAACTTATGAAAATGCTATAAGTTCTCACAGGAAAAGGTGATTTCATCATTGGAAGAACTTTTAAAAATGTAGATTAAATTCTACTAGCTTTAGAGTAACTTCCAATACAAATGCTTTGGTAAGAAGATTAGAAATAACTGTGGTTGTTACCTCCAACCATCTCCAAGGTTCTCAGGTATCCTTTGTGGTTTGCTAAGAAAATGCATTAAATGTAAATTTTTTGAATATATATTTTTATTTTATTGATTATGCCATAACATTTGTTCTATTTCCCCCCTTCATTCCCCTCCACCCTGCACACCCCTCCCCCACCATCCCCCCTTTATGAACACGTGTCTCAAGTTCTTTAGATTCTATATTTCCCATACTATTCTTACCCTCCCCCCTGTCTATTTTCTATCTACTGTCTATGCTACTTATTTTCTGTACCTTCTCCCCCCTTCTCCTCCTCCCACTCCCCTGTTGCTAACCCTCCTTGAGATCTTCATTTCTATGTTTCCACTCCTGATCTAGCTGTCCTTTTAGTTTGCTTTTGTTTTAGGTGTGGTTGTTAATAACTGTGAGTTTGTTGTCCTTTCACTGTTCATGTTTCTTTAACATCTTTCTCTTAGATAAGTCCCTTTAACATTTCATATAATAAGGGCTTGGTGATGATGAACTCCTTGAATTTGATCTTATCTGAGAAGCACCTTATCTGTCCTTCCATTCTAAATGAAAGTTTTGCTGGATAGAGCAATCTTGGTTGTAGGTCTTTGGACTTCATGACTTGGAATATCTCTTTCCAGCCCCTTCTTGCCTGTAAGGTCCCTTTTGAGAAATCTGCTGACAGTCTGATGGGGACTCCTTTGTAGGTGACTGTCCCCTTATCTATTGCTGCTTCTAGGATTCTCTCCTTCATTTTAATCTTGGCTAATATAATGATGATGTGCCCTGGTGTGTTCCTTCTTGGGTCCATCTTCTTTGGTACTCTCTGTGCTTCCTGGATTTCCTGGAAGTCTATTTCCTTTGCCAGATTGGGGAAATTCTCCTTTATTATTTGTTCAAATAAGTTTTCCACTTGTCGCTGTTCTTCTTCCCCTTCTGGTACCCCTATAATTCGTATGTTGGAGCGTTTAAAGATGTCCTGAAGGTTCCTAAGCCTCTCCTCATTTTTTTGAATTCTTGTTTCTTCATATTTTTCTGTTTGGTCATTTTTTTCCTCCTTCTGGTCCACTCCTTTGATTTGAGTCCCAGTTTCCTTTCCATTACTATTGGTTTCCTGTGTATTTCCCTTTATTTCAACTAGTTTAGCTTCCATATGTTCCTCTAATTTGTGGCTAAAATCAACCAGTTCTGTGAGCATCCTGATCAGCAGTGTTTTGAACTGTGCATCTGAAAGTTTTGCTATTTCTTCATCGCTTAGATTTATTGGCTGTGGGGCTCTGAGTTGTTCTTGAGCCATGTTTTGATCTGTTTGTGCCTATTAGGTATGAGGAGCAGATCCTTAGTTGTTCACCAGGGTGGGGCCACCCAGGTCACTGGTTTGTGACACTATATGTGGGGGCGGGGTCAGAGAGGGAGCAATGGAGGTCCTCTCCGCTTGCCCTGTCCACCTCACTGCTTGCCCCTGCCTGTTTCTGAGTGCAAATGTGCGAGCCCACTGCCCTGCACCGGGGCCTGCACTGTCTGTCTCAATGCACGTCTCTTTACTGGTTTATCTGTGCACAAATGCGCAACCTCAGACAGCCAGCCGTGCGGCACCTTCCCGTAGCTACCCCACACCTGGGATCCACACCCTCAGCTGCCCGTGCACTGCCTGGGTTGGGGGATCATTTTTTGCCCAACCTGCTCTGCTGCTGGCTTCGCCCCTCTCACAGTTTAGCTGAGTGGTTGATTTTTTTTGGACTCCGTATTGTTCTATTTTCTGTGGTTTGATTATGTTTATTGTTGTTAAAACTTTGTTGTTTTTAGATGGTTGTGTGAGGAGCAAAGTGTTTCCATTTATGCCTCCATCTTGGTGGAAGTAAATGTAAAAAATTTTGTTTGTAGACTAGGTTCTCTTATCTGACTTGTGTTTTGGTTCCTTTTATTTTGTTTTATTCATTCATTCATTTATTATTATTTATTTTAACTTTAAGAAGAAATTGTCTCACCTTCTGTTCTAGTAGCAAATGTACCAGAAAACACTGGCCATGAGGCAAAAGTGGACAGTGGGAAGATTTATGATGCTGAGGTTTGTGTGACAGTGACTTGAGGCACAGAGGGAGGAGGGGAAATAGCTCCCCTCTTCTTTCTACTTGTTCCCACTAGGGCTGACTTGTTCCCTGGCTGACCAAATCAAGCCTGAAACCAAATGGTACAGAGGCCTTTGAACTGTAACCTACAGAGGTCAGTACCCCATCCGCACCTCCCTGGAATAGAGCAGAGTGAGGGAAGGGCAAGACATGACTGAAAGAAGCAAGGCCCAGGATCAGCATCAAGTCCAAATCTTCAGGGTCCCATCATTGAGTAGCAATATGACACCTGTAGTAATGGCATGAGACAGTGCTCAGCTGGCATCAACCAAGAGCTCTTGCTATCCAATTACTTCATTCCAATACTGTGGGGATTTATTTAAAAATGGGAAGATTTATTTATAAACAAAGGTTTTCTTTGTAGCTGGGCCAACAGGATTTAATAAGGTAATTAGAGATTAGTAATCACCATTTTTACAAAGTTTAGACTCCTTACAAGTTGTATGCCGTGTGCAATAATAACTTGAGAATATTGTTAGGTAAAGTAATAATTTATGGCATCAGACAAAAACCTGATTTAATGTTCCATGGCAATTTACAAAAAAATTAAACTGTTCCTAATCATCTACTCATCCTAAATTATAGGAATGTCAGAGAAGGGGAAGAAAAGGAATATATCAAGGTATTTTTAATTTACAAAATTGATTTCATTTAACCTAGGAACTAAGATAAACTTTCTCTACTGGCTTAGTTTTTGTTCTACTTCTGCCACATTTTTGATAGCTACATAAAAAAGTGTGTGCGTGTGTACTCTTTCAAGTCATGTTAAATTGAAAGGCTGTTTTATATGTCTACCTCCAGGTAAAGGTCACCCCTAATTCTACAGGTTTCATTTAAAGTTTCTAGTCAAGTGCCACTTTTTCCAGAGCACTGAAGCCCAAAGAGAACTATTCTTGACCTTTTTATTGACCACCTTTTAAAAATTATTCACCTGAGAACCATACGCTGCTAAGTATATTGCCTTATATATCTGCCTTGCATACTTTTTAAACTCTTGAACTCGACTTTAACATTTGGGCACCCACACATTTTTTTTCTCTGAGGTTTTATGCTTACTGAGCACCATATCTTCTCTATTTTCCTCAGCCCCTGTACAGTGTCTGCCACAGAGCTGGCCCTCATTAATCAAGGGGATACCTGACCAAGCTAATTCTCTCAATTTCTAGCAAGAACCCCCTTCCTCATCAGAATTTCTGGGATATCAGAATTGCTATGATCCCAAATCTGGAAAAGGGTTGTTCTCTCTCTGATGGAATATGTAATGATTTTTTAAAAATAATAAAGCAATTCATGGTAGGTAAACAGCATATTTTCAAGGCTAGAGTTGCAAATGCCCTAACCTCCTAAAATAATTCATCATCCCCTTGGCAGATAGGTCACCCATTGTAACTTTCTCCGCATCCTCAGCAGAAAGTAGCTTTTGCAAGTCTCCCTGTTAACTCCTAAAGGGGGTAACTTCAGGACAATCCAGCTCCTGCTAGATTTGATCAAATATGTGTAAAGTCTCCTACATAACATGAGAAGTGTAACTTCATACCTGCTTTAGTTTAGTGTAGTTAATTTAGTTTATGAGTTTATCATATTCATCAGGGTTCTCCAGGGAAACAGAACCAATAGAGAGAGAGAAAGAGAGAGAGAGAGAGAGTGTGTGTGTGTGTGTGTGTGTGAGAGAGAGAGAGAGAGAGAGATTTTAGGGAATTAACTCACAATTATGGAGGCTGGCAATTCCAAAATCTACAGGGTGAGCTGCAGGCTGGGGACCCAGAGAAGAACCTATGCTGGCAGAACGCAGCTCAAATCTGCCATCTGCCACAAAATGTCTTCGTGCTCAAGAGAGGTCAGTCTTTTGTTCTCAGCAGAAGACCTTTAACTGATTGGATGAGGTTCATCTATTAGGGAGGATAATCTACTTTATTCAAAGTCCAACAAATTAAATGTAAATCTTATTCAAATCACCCTCTCAGAAACATCCAGAATAATGTTTCATTAAATGTCTGGGCACCATGACCCAGCCAAGTTGACAGGTTAAAGTTGCCATTACATTTTTTAAAAATTTTATTTCAGCTGCGGGTTCCCCAATATTCCCTTGCTCAATGTGAATTTCATTTGCTAAAGAGCAGGGACCCTCTGCAATTGTCTCCATAGGACCCACCCAGCTCCACAGATGAATGAATGACTACATTTGAGTAAATACATACATATTACTCAATACATATTACTAGCAGCTGCCCTCTTTTTTTTCCCACCCTTCCCACTCCCAGTGGCATTTTAGGCAGTGTCTGACTTGACAGAGTTCTGATGGTATTTGTTTACCCACCACCACACACCTGATGCCTCACTTGTAGGCCACAGGGGCAAATATTGAAAATGTTCTAAATACGCAATATATAAATAAACTGATTTCTCATCATGACATTGGCCAGATACTATTCTGCTGCCTATACTGTCACAGGAGGCAGGGACTGTGTTTGTTATTTGAAAGGGGACCCTAAACACAGTTAAGCATTTGACACCTTTCTTCTTCTTGGTCCTCTCCCTTGTCATTTGTCCTTTCCACACACACACTCATGCACACCATTCTTCCTCTCTGTTCTTCTTTTTGCCAAACTTTTCTCTACCTTAGTATTTTTCCCCAAGTCGTGAAACGGAAGTGATGTTAATTCTAGGATTCAGACAGCTTTTTGTAAATCTCTCTTGTCTTCAGTGAGGACTATCAGTTGTTCCCTTTGCCTCTTACCTCCCCTTTTTCTTTCTCCCCAGAGGTAACTCATTGCCCTGTTCACACTCACAGGTTTCAGCATCACATTCAGGTTTGTGGTGGTAGTGACACTTGTGTAGCTGTGGAAATAAACACCAGGGTTGATGCCCAACACTCGAATGAAACAAGGCAGTGCAACTAGAAATCACTTAATGTGCCTTGTCTCTACTGCTTTATTAATTTGCGGCTAGTTTTTCTCAGATCAATATTTACAGATGGAGTCTGAATATGCAGAACAGTTGAATTTGTTCTTGAACAGGAAATGGATGAAAATGTTTCCAAAAAATATTCATAATTGGCGGGCCTCTTTTGACTAATGATTTTGAAATAAAATGTTTATACTACACTCTGGTATGTGTTTTCTTTCCTATGAAAATAGCATAACACGCAGAAAGCTCAGAAAGAAATAAGCCTGTAAATGCATGTTTTTACACGTGGGCTATTTACCTGGTTTTCTTGCTCTAAACACTACAATATTGTCTAGCAAATGAGGTAGGACCTTCCCAGTTTTAATTTTTATCCAAAATACTGGATTTCCACCTTAGAATTTCAGATCTCTGAGGGTCTCAAGAAACTATGGACTGCTTATCTAGGAAATTTTCCTTATGAACATGAAATTTTGCATAGACCTTTTACCTTGACCCAAAGATATCACCCATGTCTACCCACAGGACTCCAGTTAAGAGACCTCAGTCTGTGACAGGAGATTTTGTTTACTACAGACTTTATAAAGGTTTAATTGAGAACGGCTGCACTCATTCATATTATGAAAAATACTGTATGTCACACTAAGTGATTAACCTAAATATACTGAAAACCTAGTGATTTTCAGTATATTCCTCAGGAGCCCTATACATGTCCACACTGAGAAGCTAACTTTCACTCTATTGCTCTTGCACAAATTTCTTTTTAACTATAAACTCTCTCAATAGTATTGAGGGTTTTTTCTCTTAAGAAAAAATGCCAGTTACAAATACGCTCCCAGAGGACTTTTCTCTCTGTTTGCAGGAAGCTGCAGTTTATGACCTACCTCTGAACTGAGTATATTCTCTTCTTCTTTGTTCTGTTACTCTTTGCCATCCTTAATGGTTGGAAGAAGTTCCGAAACACCTTTTGGTTGAAAAAGCATGTTTGTACTTGGGGTTTGAACTAAAAACAGATCCTTGGCTTTAAATTAGGTAGAAACGTGGAAGCCACGACACCTCCTGTCCCTTCCTATCACCAGCTTGATGCATCTAAGGGTCTGGCCCTGTAACCTCACCATGCTCAGTAGGCGATGGCAGATGGAGCAGGGTGTAAGCAGAAAATAAACTTAGCTCCTTTCTTAGTTATCCAGTCCTATCTCACATGTTTTAATTCAGATACATTGAAAAGTTTGCTTCAGGCTGAGATTTCTAAAGCAAAAGTATTATGTTGTAAAACATTTTGAATTCCGTATCCACGCAGATAAAAGTCAAGAAGGCAAAAATTCTTTCTAAGTGCTCTAAGTAAAAGACATTAATATATTCATTCATTCTTTAATCCATTTATAGTGTTATATGATATAAAGTAAGTATAAGGTAAGCCTTCTCAGAAGTTATTGAATGACAAAAATAAAGATTTTAGGCAAGAGGCAGGTGTTACTTGGGGTTAAATGTACATAATAGGCTTCATGGAATAAGATGTAATTTCAAGCTTCCAATGACTTAACTGTCAACTCTGAGGAGCTGGTAGAAGCTGGCTCCAGCACTTCATATGTCAAGTGTTTATCTATTCGGCTCTCTTTTCTGTTTCATTGGTCTATCTCTCAATTCTTATCTTAATTAATACAGATGAATCATAAGTATTTTTTAATTTTTTTATTGATTATGCTGTTACAGTTGTTCTATTCCCCCCTTCATTCCCCTCCACCCTACCCCCCATCCCCACCATTACCCCCCCTTCAGTTTATGACCATGTGTCTCTAGTTCTTTAGATTCTATATTTCCCATACTATTCTTGCCCCCCCATCTATTTTCTATCTACTGTCTATGCTACTTATTTTCTGTACCTTCTCCCCCCTTCTCCTCCTCCCACTCAAATCTAAGCGATGAAGAAATAGCAGAACTCTCAGACGCACAGTTTAAAACACTGGTGATCAGGATCCTCACAGAACTGGTTGATTATAGCCACAAATTAGACAAATATATGAAGGCAAAACTAATTGAAATGAATGGAATTGCATGGGAAACCAATAGCAATGAAAAGGAAACTGGGACTCAAATCAATGGAGTGGACCAGAAGAAAGCAAATAATGGCCAAACAGAAAAGAGTCAAGAAGCAAAAATTCAAAGAAATGAGGAGAGTCTTAGGAACCTCCAGGACATCTTTAAATGCTCCAACATCCGAATTATAGGGGTACCGGAAGGGGGAAAGGCACAGCCACCCCCCTTTATTTGAACAAATAATAAAGGAGAATTTCCCCAATCTGGCAAAGGAAATAGGCTTCCAGGAAATCCAGGAAGCTCAGAGAGTACCAAAGAAGTTGGACCCAAGAAGGAACACACCAAGGCACATCATCATTACATTAGCCAAAATTAAAATGAAGGAGAGAATCCTAGAATCATAAGTATTTGACAGACTAAGTTTTTCCCTTTTATTCCTTTTTTGGGGAGTAATGGATGTTCATGCTCTTTTGTTTTACTCATAAAAATGAGCTGTTTAGAACCTATTCAGGTTGCACTAAAACCCTTAGTTTTTTAAATTATATTTTATTGTTTATACTATTACAGTTGTCTCAATTTATCCTCCTTGTCCCCTCCCCTCTCCCACTCATCCCCACCCCCCAGGCTACCCCCACACCATTGTCCATGTCCATGGGTCATGCACATATGTTCTTTGGCTACTCTATTCCCTATGCTGTACTTTACACCCCCATGACTGTTCTGTGACTGCCAATTTGTGCTTTTTAATCCCTTCACCTTTTTTGCTCATCACCCAACTCCCCTTCCATCGGGCAACCATCAAAACATTCTCTGTCACTATGATTATGTTTCTGTTCTGCTTAATTGTTTATTTTATTTTTTGGATCCAATTGTTAATAAATATGTATTTATTCCCATTTTATTTTTTATATTTTTGATTTTCTTCTTCTTAAAGACCCTTTAACATTTCATATAATACTGGCTTGGTGGCGATGAGGTCCTTTAGCTTTTTCTTGTCTGGAAAGCTCTTTAACTGTCTTTGATTGTAAATGAAAGCTTTGCTGGATAGAGTAATCATGGTTGTACATCCTTGCTTTTAATCTCCTTGAATATTTTTTGCCAATCCCTTGTAGCCTGCACATTTTGTTTTGAAAAAAACAGTTGACAGTTCTATGGGAGCTCACTTGTAGCTAACTAATTGCTTTTCTTTTGCTACTTAAGATTTTTCTTTGTATTTAACCTTTGGCATTTTAATCATATGTGTCTTAATGTTGGCCTCTTTGGGTTCATCTTGTTTGGGATTGTCTGTGCTTCCTGGACTTGTATGTCTATTTCTTTCACCAAGTTAGAGAAGTTTTCTGTCATTATTTTTCAAGTAGGTTTGCAATTTCTTGCTCTTTCTCTTCTCTTTCTGGCACCCCCATGATACAAATGTTGGTATGCTTGAAGTTGTCCAAAGGGACCTTAAACTATCCTCATTTTTTGGAATTTTTTTCTTCTTTTTACTGTTTTGAATGCTTGTTTTTGCTTTCTTATTATTCAAATTGCTGATTTGATTCTTGGCTTCATCTACTTCACTGCTGATTTCCTGTAAATTGTTCTTTATTTCAATTAGTGTATCATTCATTTTTGACTGGATCTTTTTTATGCTGTTGAGGTTCTCACGAAATTCATCCTTATAACCAGTGTTTTGAACTGTGCATCTAGTAGATTGCTTGTCTCCATTTCATTTAGTTCTTTTTCTGGAGTTTTGTTCTATCCTTTCATTTGGGCCATGTTTCTTTGTCTCTTCATTTTAGCAGCCTCTCTGTGTTTATTTCTATGGATTAGGGCTGCTATGTCTCCTAGGCTTGGTCGAGCGGCCTAAGGTAGTAGATGTCCTGTAGGGTCTAGTGGCACAACATTTCCTATTAACTAAGCTGGGTACTCAAGTTGTGCCCACTATGTGAGCTGTGTAAACCCTCCTGTTATAGTTAAGCCTTAATTGCCTTTGGCATGTCCAGGGCCAGCCATCACCTGTGTTTTGTCAGGTTCACACAGCATAATCTACAGAGTGATCTGGGCATTGCTGTTATTTGTGCTGGACTTGGAGGGGCCCTAGTGAGGCCAAGCTGTGAACCAAGTTTGGCTGCTGCTAGTGCTGAGCCTAGGGCAACTAAGCAAGTAAAGCCAGATGCTGCTTGTTTGAGAGAATTTAGGAAAATCTGATGCATGGGCCAAGACAAACCATTCATATGGAAACAGCTTGGATGGACTTGAAAGTTGAGCAGGGACTTGAGGACTCATCAGGGTGAGCAAGAAGGTGTGAGACAGGTTGATGTAGTCTTAGATATGGTGCCTGCCTGCCAGCTCTGTAGGGGGAGGAATCAGAAAGGAACAATGGCCTCTGTCAGCATTTCTGTCTAGGAGAAAGCTGTCCCCTAGCCCTCACCCTGATGCCAGACAATTCAGTTCCTTCCTGTATATCTCTGATGCCTTTCAATGTGCTGCCCCCATGCTGGAGTTCAGAGGGAGTAAATCCAAGTAAGTTTGGGTGGGCCCTTTAAGAGCATCTGTCTGGGGCTTCAGAAGTTTTTTTCTTTTACAGCTTTAATCCCCACTGAATTTTATAGCCAGAAGTTATACAGACTTATCTTCTTGAACCCTAGACTGGGGAGCCTGGTGTGGGACTGGGACCCCTCAATCCTAAGATATTCCTCCTGATTTTATCTGCCACATGTGGATGTGGGACCTGCATATTCTGCATCTCTGCCATTCCTACCAGTATCCTTGTGCTTTTTAAATTTAATTGCATAGTTGTGGGACTTTCATTCAGCTTAATGTATGACAGTTCTGTTTGATGGCTGCTCTATAATTTAGTTGTGATTCTGATGTGGTTGTGTGAAGGGGTGAGCCATGTTTACCTACATTACCATCTTGACTAGAAGTCTCCTCTGTTTGTTTTTTGTTGAAAATGAATTAAAAACCTTGTTGAATAAAATTAATTCAGATTTAGACAGGAGAAAAGACACCCCATGTTTCATGGATTGTTAATATTCAACCTAATTTCTATCAGAATACTAGCTGGCTTCTTTGTGAAAATAGAAAAACTGATCCTAAAATTGATATGAAAACTCAAGCAACCCCCCCAAAAAAATAATCTTCAGAAAGGTAGAACAAAGTTGTAGGACTTGGACTTCCTGGTTTCAAAACTCACCATACAATGGCAGCATTCAGGATTATGTGGTACTAGCATAAAGACAGACATATGGATGAAGAGAATATAACTGGAAACTCAAAAATAAACCTATGACTTTATGATCAATTAATTTTTAACAAGGGTTCCTGGGCCATAAATTGAGAAATATTAGTTTGTTGAAGAATGGCGCTGGAAAAAGTGGACAGCCTTATGAAAAAAAATGGAGTTTGACTCTACATTACACTGTATACAAAAATTAACTCAAAAATCCATCAAATACCTAAATGTAAGAGCCACAATGATAAATCTCTTCAAAGAAAACATAGGAGAAAATATTTGTGACCTTAGATTTTGCAATGGATGTTTATTAATGATATCAAAAGCACAAACAACAAAAGAAAAAATACATGAGCTGGATTTTAGCAAAAATTAAAAATACTTGTACTTCAAATGATACTATCAAGAGAGTGAAAAGACAACTTGGACAGTGGGAGTAAATATTTACTAATCATATGTCTGGTGAGGATTTGTTTCGAGGGTATATAAAGGACTCCTACAACTCAATAATCAAGGACAAATAACCCAATTTTAAAATGGTTAGATGTCTTGAGTAGGCATTTCTGCAGTACAGGTATACAGATGCCAATAAGTAGATAGAGAGATGCTCACCATCATTAGTTATCAGGGAAACGCAAACTAAAGCCAAAATGAGATAGGACTTCACACCCACTAGGATGGCTATAATCTACAAGTTAGATAAATGTTGGCAGGGATGTGGATAAGTTGAAAACTTCACACAGTGTAAGATGGTGCAGCCACTCTGGAAAACACTGTGGCCATTCTTCAAAACATTGTACAAAGAGTCACCAGTTGACCCGGCAGCTGCCTTCTTGTGCATATAACCCATACGACTGAAAATATATGTACACACAAAATATTTCATACAAATTTCATAGCAGCAATATGTAATAGCCAAAAACTAAACCAACCCAATATCCATAAACTGATGATTGGTTGAACAAAATGTGGTTATATCTACACAGTGAAATATTATGTAGCCATATATAATTATTGCATGATTGTTGCATAATTCTGTGAATATTCTAAAAACCATTGAATTGTGTGCTTTAAATTGTATTGTATTGAATTATATCTCAGTAAAGCTGTAACAAGATTAAAAAAAAAACAACGAAACAAAGTCACAAAACCCAGAGTGATGGTTAATTTTATGTGTCAGCTTGGTAGGCCAAATCCAGATACTTGGTCAAACACTAGTCTGAATGTTGCTGTGAAAGCATTTTTTAGATTATATTGAAATTTAGATAAGTAAACTTTAAATAAAGCAGATTACCATCTGTAACCTGAGTAGGTTTCACCCAAAGAGTTGGAGGACAAAAAAGACTGATGTCCCCTACAGAAGAGGTCCCGCAGACTGCCTTCTGACGAGCTGCAACATCAGACTCTTTTCTGAGCCTCCTGCCAGCCTCCCCTGAAGGTTTTGGATTTGCCAGTTCCTTAAAATAAATCTATCTCTGGGTACATGGATGCATGGAGGGGCTGATAGATGGATAGATAGCTATTTTCTTGGTTCTGTTTCTCTGGAGAATTCTAAGGTAACCAGACACCATCGAAGTAATCTAATGCTTTACAAAGACACATATGTACAGCTATGACAACACATTTTATTACTTTCATTTTGCAAACTATCTACTATTGTGCTATTGGTGTATAGTCTTGACTTGGTACATGCTGACAAGTATCAGAAGTTACTGCTGCAGACACAACTAAGAAAAAAATGTGCTAATTTTATGCTTGTTGAAAAAAGAAAATTTGATTTAAATTCTGTCTTTAATGCTAACAATACTTGATAAAACTGGCACACATCTAGAAAGATTGGCAGTATACATGGGCATAAAATATTTGGAAAGCAATTTAGCAATTAATATCAAGATGTATAAAATGTTTATATCTTTCAACTAAATATTCCCTCTCGTAGGTATTTGTCTTCAAAATTTATGTAAAAAATTAGAAAAACTGTATACACACATATAAATATATAAACATGCATAGCAATCTATAGATAGTTCTATATTTATAGTATATTAGTTATAAACTGAATTGTATCCCCTCAAATTTACATTGTAGTCCTAACCCTGTGTACCTCAGAATGTAACCATATTTATAGATAAAGTCTTTAAAAGTATTATTAAGTTAAGCTCAGTCTGGTGTAGCTCAGTGGATTGAGCATGGGCTTGAGGACCAGAGGATCATGGTTCGATTCCCAGTCAGAGCACATGCCTAGGTTGCAGGCCAGCTCCCACCAGGGGCCAATTCCCAGCAGGGGATGCACTAGAAGCAACCATACATTGATATTTCTCTCCCTCTCATCTTCCCTGCCCCTCTAAAGATAAATAAATAAAATATTTTTAAAAAGTATTATTAAGTTAAAATGAAGTATTTTAGGGTGGGCCCTGATCTAATTGGTCCTTATAAGAAGAGGAAATTTGGACACAGACATGTGACACAGGGGAAAGTCCATGGGATGACAAAGGAAGAGGATGTTCATCCACAAGCCAAGGAAAGAGGCCTCAGGAGGAATAAACCCTGCTTACACCGTGATCTTGGACTTGTAGCCTCCACACTGAAGAAATAAACATCAGTGGTTAAGCCACACAGCCTGTGTCTTTTGTGATGGCAGCCCAAGCAGAGTAACACATGTACAGATACGTGTGTGTATACAGACTACACACACATATTTTAAGTGTGTATAACACTTAAAATTTAAATAAGCATAGTGCAGAACTACTTAAATTTAAATTGATATATCAGTATCTTGAACTAAAATATAGTTATTTTTTAATTTAAATTAATTAATTTATCTTTAAAATTATTTTTCAACTATAGTTTTCTTTCTTTTACTCCCTTTCCAGTCCAGCCCCACCATCCCCCCCACCTCCCTCCCCTTTCCACCCCCCCTTAGTTGTTGTCCATGTGTCCTTTATATTTGTTCCTGTGAATCCTTCCCCTTTTTCCCCTGAAATTCTCTCCCCTGTCCCCTCGGGTCGCTGTTCCCCTGTTCTCGATTTCAGTGTCGTTGTTTTTATTTTGCTTACTTGTTTGTTTTATTATTTAGCTTCCTGTTAACGGTGAGATCATATGGTATGTGTCTTTCACTGCCTGGCTTATTTCACTCAGCATAATGCTTTCTAGTTCCATCCAAGCTGTTGCAAAGGGTAGGAGCTCCTTCTTTCTTTCTGCTGCATAGAATTCCATTGTGTATATGTACCATAATTTTTTTATCCATTCATTTACTGATGGGCACCTAAAATACCAATCCAAAAAAACCTATGCACCCCAATATTCATAGCAGCACAATTTACAATAGCCAAGAGCTGGAAGCAACCTAGGTGCCCATCAGTATAATATAGTTATTAAAATGAAAAGGATGATGAATTTATTGAGAAAATATTACTATGATAGGATAAGTAAACAATGAAATACTCCTCAGCAGTCAAAAAAATAAAAGAAAAACTACGTGTATTTACATGCAGAATTCTCCAAAACATGAGTGATTTTTTAAAAAACTGAATATTATTTTAACTTAATTCCATTAATATAAATTTAAAAGCACATTCACAATAAGTAATGCATATGGTTCATGTATAAACATGCACATAAATACAGGTAGATAATAAAAATTGGGAGGAAAATACCTTAAATATAGGAGTATGGGTATCTGGGTGGAATAAGGAAATAGGATCTGAAAGGAAGGGAACTAACCAAGAAAGTGAACATCCTACAGAGGGGCTGATGGAGACAATGGGCCCCAAGGCAGCTGGGGAGCACCACTGATTACGTCAGTTCAACTCTGTGCATCTGAAGTGTAACTAGAACTAGACAGGTGGTAGATGAAGGACCAGAATGCATCAATTCTGTAGTCATGCTCCTGGGAAAGTATTTTCACATATGAACAATGAATTGAGTAACAGAAACATAGATAATGATGGTGAAATTGAGGGTGCATTTTTGTTCTTTACCTTTGTTCTTTATTTTTGTTTTGATGAAAGCTCTTTTTTCTCTTGTCCTATAAATCAAATTTCTGAGTGGAAATTAAAAAAAAACCAAAACCCCCAACAACTGAAAGACTACATTTAGTTCAAGATGTTCATTGTGGTGCTCTGTTCTTTCCAGAGGAAAAAAAACATCCTGCTGCTGTCATCAACAAAGCAGAAAAATAGATATAATTATCATGAAATTCAAACAAAAACTCTACTGTTACCTGAATTATGTGAGCATTTAAAACCAAAAGTGAGTTTACCACTGGAGATCTGGCTTCAGCTGAGTTTTGTCTTTTTCATTCTTCTTTTCCTTGTGTTTTCTTGTTCTCAGTTGCCTCTTACTCTTTCTTGCCTTCCCTCCAACAAACATCTGAAAGAAGCTTTGTGATGGCCTGGCTTTTCCTCATACCCTGCTGTCCACTGTAGTCTAAAGAACGAAGAAACACCAATTTGTTTCTGACTGCCCGGAGACCTTCAGCAGTCCTCTCAGTCACTCGGGGGAGAACAGTCCTGGCACAGATGCCAAGTCACCCTCCCTCTTTCACTTGGCAGTGCCTGGAGCTGCCACACCATCAAAATTATGGCATGAGCTCTCCATGGTAGAGCTGAGTTCTATGGTAGGAGATTATTTCAAGTGAGGGTAGCTATTTCGTGGTCTGTCTTTGATATTGCATCAAATTTCAAGCCTTTTACTCATAGTCAACTATGATTTTTTTTCACCTTGAGGTGAAAAGCTTAAATGCTCCCACTGCAAATTGAAATCACCTTGGGATGTTTTAAAACCTACCCACATCTGTTAGCCAACCCTGACCAAATGAATCATAATCTCTGGGGGTGGGCCACAGGCACTGGAAAATCAAATGCGCAGCCAGGGCCCTGAACCACTGGGCTAGAACACATTAATTCAGTCTAGCTCTTCTACAATAAATAGAATCGACGTGTTTAGTGTTACGTCAGCTATCTACTGTAACAAAAGTTAGAAGGAGATTTTTATCTGTTTCTGATGAGAATGGCTTATCTGTCAGCTCTGATATTAAAAAAGGGGAGCATAGTGAGGGGATTATTTCTTTTTAGAATACGATCTTATTCTTGTTGATATGTGTTCATTTGGAATGAACAGATTTTGCTAACACAAGGAACTCTTATATTTTTAATTAAAAGCATATGAAAATACTATCCCTGCTTCCCCAAATGTTACTTATTAAGAAACAAAGATCAGGATATTTTTTAAAAACAGATGTTCTAGATCCCTTTGAGAAATATAAAAATGTAAATAATAATTCTTTCAGAGTTTAACTGAGAAAGGTTGCCAAATTTTTATCTCAATTGCATGCTTCTCCACAATTGTGTTAAGTAATTAATTCAGAGAAACTAGAGAGAAGGGACCTAAAGAAAGGAAAGTGAATCCCCTTTCTTAATGACTACAAACATGCTGCATCTCCTATCTTTTAAAAAAAAGAACCTCTCATTTGTCCTATATCCTTTTTTAACTGACATTGCATATTTGTATCCCTTTAGAAAGAGTGGTTTATAATTGCTGTTTTTCACTTTCATTTCTCCTTCTATTCCTCCTTTAACTGTTCCAAACCAGATTTTTGTTCTTACATTCCACTGAATCATCTTTTGTAAAGGTCACTGATAACCTCCTCCCTTCCAAAATCAATGGTCACATCTCAGTCTATATCTTACTCATCAGTAGAATTTGACAAAGTTATTACTCCCTTGGTTCTTCACTTGTTATCTGGGATGCCACTTTGTCTTTTTTTTTTTAAATCCTCACCTGAGGATGTTTATTGGGGAAGACAGAAACACTGATGTTACAGAGAAACATCAGTCAGTTGCCTTCCATGTGTGCCATCATTGGGAATCAAACCCACAGCCTAAGTATAGGCCCTGACTGTGGATCAAACCTGCAACCTTTTGGTGCATGGGAGAATGCTCCAATCAACTGAGCCACGTAGCCAGGGTAATGCCGCTTTGTCTTGATTCCCCTCCCACTTTCCTGGCTGCTCCTCTCAGTTTCCTTTGCTGCTTCCTCCTCATCTCCCTGGATTCACATTGGATTGCCCCAAGCCTTTGTCTTTCTGCCCCCTCTCCGTACCCTTACTCTAGAATCCAGGATATTCCATATATCCTAAAATTCCACATGTCTGCTAATATTTCTCCATTTATAGTTCCATCATCTGCCTCTTTCCTGAAGTATAGACTCATTTCTAGACACCTCTCCTTTGATATTACTAGACATCCTAATTTAATACATTCAAAACGAACTCTTGGTTTTTCTCTTACAAACTTCTTCCTATACATCGTCCCATCTTAATAAATGGCAACTCCAACCTACCAGCTTCTTAGGTTAAAATTCTTGCCATAGTAGTTGATTTTGTTCTTCTACATTCCATATCCAATTTATTGGCTAATCCTCACAGCTCCACCTTTGAAATTTATCCAGAAAATTGCTAACACTCTGTTCCCAGCTACCACCACCGCTCACCTGAATCACCGTAGTGGCCTACTTACTATTCTTTCTGTTTCCACCATTGCCAGACCCCTTCCTATGCTTCCTTCACACCCACCCACACACAGCAGTGCACAACCCCACACATGAGCCAGGCCATGTCACTCCTTGTTGGCAACTCCTGGTAGGATTCCACATGTTCAGGATGAAAGTCAGATCCCTCCAGTGACCTCTAAGGCCCTACAAGCCCTTGGCCTCGCCCCCTAGAACTCTCGCAGCTGTGCACTGGCTGTCTTCTCCTTTCTCTTCTCAAACACTCCCAGCATGTGTCCTCGTTTTCTGGAATGGTCTACTTCCTTACTTTCTCCTTTTCCAGGATGTTCTATTCCCAGGAGGCATACAGTCTAAATCCGTGTTTTCTTCTCTGTGTAAGGGCCACTTCCTCAAAGAAGGCTGCTCTGATCACTTCATCTAAAATAGAAGTCTCTCTCCACTTCCCTCCCCTATTTTATTCTGGACCATTTTTGTTTTTTTGTTCATAGCATTTATTATCAACTAAAACTATATGTTTTTTAAATTTTTTTAAAGATTACATTTATTTTTTTTTTGGAGAGAAGGAAGAGGGGGAAAAAGAGAGGGAGCGAATCATTACTGTGAGGGAGTAACATTGGTTAGTTGACTCTCATTCATACCCCAACCAGGGACTGGACTTCCAACCAGGCACATGCCCTGACCGGGAATCAAACCAGGGATCTTTCACTTTGCAGGATGACACCCAACCAACTCAACCACACCAGTCAGGGCTATTTTTAAAATTTATTGATTGTTTCCCCCACCATGATAAACTCCACAGGACTCTTTTGTTCATTGCTGTATCTACAACCCTGAGACCAGTGCCTGGCAAATAAATTCTCAATAAATAAATACCATTTGAATTGTAACTCTGATGTCTTTAATTCTTTATTTTAAAGTGTATTTTATTGATTATGTTATTAGAGTTGTCCCATTTTTTCTCCCCTTTATTCCGCTCTGCCCTGAACCACCCCCTCCCACTAGCATTCCCCATCCTCAACCTTAGTTCACATCCATGGGTGCTCCATACAAGTTCTTTGGCTTTTCCATTTCCTGTACTATTATTAACCTTCCCGGGTCTATTTTGTACCCATTTATGCTTCTTATTCCCTGTACCTTTATTCCCCCTCCTCACTGATAACCGTCCATGTGATCTCCATTTCTCTGATTCTGTTCCTGTTCCAGTTGCTTGCTTAGTTTGTTTTTATTTTTGTTATTTTAGGTTCAGTTGTTGATAATTGTGAGTTTGTTATCATTTTTTAAAATATTTTATTTATTTATTTTTTAGACAGAGGGGAAGGAGAAAGAGTGGGATAGAAACATCAATGTGTGGTTGCCTCTCATGTGTCCCCCACTTGGGGACCTGGCCTGCAACCCAGGCATATGCCCTGACTGGGAACTGAACCGACGACCCTTTGGGCCCATGCTCATTCCACTGAGCCACACCAGCTAGGACGAGTTTGTTATCATTTTACTGTTCATATTTTTTATCTTCTTTTTCTTAGATAAGTCCCTTTAACATTTCATATACTAAGGGCTTGATGATGAAGAATTTCTTTAACTTGACCTCATCTGGGTAGCACTTTATCTGCCCTTTTATTCTAAGTGATAGCTTTGCTGGATAGAGTAATCCTGGATGTAAGTCCATGCCTTTCAGGACTTTGAATACTTTTTCCAGCCCTTTCTTGCCTGGAAGGTTTCTTTTGAGAAATCAGCTGATAGCCTTATGGGAACTCCTTTGTAGGTAACTGCCTCCTTTTCTATTCCTGCTTTAAAGATTCTCTCCTTCTCTTTAATCTTGGGTGATGTAATTGTGATGTGCCTTGGTGTGTGTTTCCTTAAGTCCAACTTTTTTTGGACACTCTGAGCTTCCTAGACTTCCTGGAAGTCTATTTCCTTTGTCAGCTTAGGCAAGTTCTCCTTAATTATTTTTTCAAATAAGTTGTCAATTTCTTGCTCTTCCTCTTCTCCTTCTGCTACCCCTATAATTCAGATGTTGGAATGTTTAAAGTTGTCCCATAAGTTTCTAAGCCTCTCCTAATTTTTTTTGAATTCTTGTTTCTTCATTCTGTTCTGGTTGAATGTCTATTTCTTCCTTCTGTTCCAAGTCATTGATTTGAATCCCAGTTTCCTTCCCTTTCCTGTTGGTTCCTTGTATATTTTCCTTTGAATAACCTTTTCCCCCTGTTTTGCTGCCATACTCAACCATTTCTGTGAGCATCCTGATTACCCATATTTTGAACTCTGCATCTGATGGGTTGGCTCTCTCCTCATTGCTTAGCTTTTTTTTCTGAAGCCTTGATCTGTTCTTTCATTTGGGCCATATTTCTTTGTCTTGGCACAGCTGTTACATTATAAGGGGCAGAGCCTTAGATATTCACCAGGGTGGGGCAACTCATGTGGCTGCATTCTGGCACTGTATGTGGGACAGGGGTCCAAGACAGAGCAATGCCACTAGTTCAGCCCTGGTCAGGCTTTCAGTCACTTTCCCCACTAACCACAAGCAAATTTGGCCCTTCTGGTTCTGGTTCCCAGGTGCGTGGGCTTGTATATGTCCTAGGACGCAATGGGTCTCTCCAACGACTCTTCTGTGAAGCTGGGGTTTTCTCCCACTGCTGCAACTTGCACACATTTTTACAGCCAGAGGTTTTGAGGCTTTATTTCCCCATGCTGGGTTATGTGGTCTGTCTTGCTCCCCATTTGTTTTTCTGGATTATTTCCATGCTAATGTGGGACTGCCAGCTGCTGCCTCACCTGCCCAGTCCTCCAGCTGCTGCCTTGCCACATGTCTTCTCTGCCCAGCTGCCCATCTCTGCCCCTCCTACCAATCTGGATGAATGTTTCTTCTTTAACTTCTTGGTTGTTAGACTTCCATACAGTTCATTTTGGGGCAGTTATAGTTGTTTTTTGTTTTTAAATTTGTTGTTGTTGTTCTTTTTGTTGTGTAAGGAGGCAAGGTGTATCTACCTATGCCTCCATCTTGGCTGGAAGTCCCGATTTCTTTAATGTTTATTAAAGTTCTTTCTCACTTTATGTTCTGAACTTGACCATTTACTCTTTGTATTTTTAACTAAAGTATATGAACAGATTCCCTAAAACCCTGTGTGCATAGCTCTCACTAGGTACAGTACTACCTTTCATTGAATATAAAACACTATCAAGTTCAAGATACATGATTATTTTACATGCTACCAAGAAAAGAAGTCTGGCATTTAAAGGTTGACATACAATTTATGGGAAAAATCTTTATTCATAAATTATTAAAATATGAACAGTAAATATGCCTTAGAATTAATAAAATGTAATATTAAACATCTTGCACGTGGCATACATTAGCCTTCTAGTTCCTGTGTCAAAGGGTACAGAGACTGGTGGGGGGAAAGACAGTTTCGTGTGTGTGTGTGTGTGTGTGTATCTCCTAATAATGTGAGCCATGGTGAGTGGTATTGAAGAAAGGAGAGGAGTAGCCACAGAGATTACTTGAATGTGAGTGCTAGGTATATTGGAGGGTAGCATGATAGATGATTTTATCTAAATGTGTCTCTCTTACTTTGTGACTTAATTTATTTTTAAACCTCATTTTGTGGCTGTAGAAAAAGTATCTACTTCTTATGGGATAAATACAAGTGTTAAAAATAGCAGAGAACACAAAGTCCATAACAAATAATTTTCAGATTAATCCAACCAATTTCTTTTTAAACAAGTAAACAAAATCTGGTGTTATCTTTTGAAAAAGAACCAATTTAGTTTGTTTTCATTTCAAGAGCACTTAAGCTTTCCCAAAAGAATATTTCTGGTGAATAAAATGGAAATCCATGAAGAAAAACTGCAAGGTCGGTTATTGGAGCATTTGATTTATTACTGAGAGGCAATTGACTTAATACTCTTCATGTCTGCAAGTCATCGCATCATTGTTAGAGTTTCTCTTGAAATTACTTGTACATAGATACTGAATCACCTTACATGGCAGCTGTTTATAAAAGATTCAGGGCTTAAGAAACCATGCAATATTAGATTAGCAATAGTGTTTTACAATGACATTATCACTGGGAACAAACAAAGACATTGAAGGACAAGGAACAATTCCATCCCAAGCTACACATTGGATTCCTATCCAGTGTTTTCAGGGTCTACAGAAAGACTAAAATGTCTTTTCTCATAAGGCAGGTCATTTGCTTTAGTGATTTGTGAAGCTCTGACCTCACACTTTGTATTATTTAGGTTCGTCTTCTATTCCTGAAGGCTCTATACTATGTACACTACAAACCTGGGAGAAAGAAAAAAGAATCTTTAAAGTTAAGAAGGATCTGTGAACTTCCCTTCTATCCTACTTGATGAATTCTGTGTTGAGTTCACTGACTACTAAGCCTTCATTGGACTGATCAGTCAGTATACTATACAATGGGAGGAAAAAGATTTTCAAAGTGTAAACAAGTAGAATATAAGATTCTGTGTAAGAACTAGCTTAAGCTGCCTGGGAAGGGCCATCTGAAATCAGGAAGGAAGCTAAAGCTCCATAGAAAAAGAAGAGGGAGAAAGAGTTGAAATTTGACAGGTTGTGACTGAGAAGTCTGAGCAGGCTCCATGAGAAATGGGTCATGGGAGAGGGGAAGACTCTAAAGGAAAAGAAGTCTAGCTGTGTTGTATATACTGCACTCTCACTTATGCACTACATACTTATACTGTATGCTGCTTCTGCTTCTAGGAACATCAGTGAAACCCCTAATCCTTCCAATGCTTTTTAGAATTAGGTTTGTAACTTTTTCTTTTTAATGAGATGGTATATCAAAATTGGCCATAGGGAGGATGTGAGGCAGTGACTCAACTAAATGTGACTTAATCTAATTAAATCTAACTCTAGATTTAGTTGAGTCACATGTAAGACTCAATAGAAGAGTAGACCCATCCTGGCATAAATGCAAAGTATGGGAAATATACTTGGTTTGTCCAACGCCTCGTCCTCATTCTATCTCAGCATGTTCACCTGGGTGCCACTGGCCCCTGAGCTGCCCACTTGGATTGGCCCAGTCATAGCAATAAGGTATATTTTATTTTTGACAGAATTGAACACCAAAGTACTATTATTCCATTAGTTAGATGAAAAACCATAAAATTATTAGTAAAACTAATTGATTTCCTATTGAAGCATCTAATGACACTGGTGTCATTGAACTCTTTGCACTTCTGTTAATAGCACCAGGGCCAACATATTAACAGTTAGTGCTGCGTTTCTCACATGTGCACAAAAATTTGGATATATAAGTAAAGTAGTTATTTTATCTAAGCAAAAAGTCAGGCTTTATGAAGTTTTGTGTAAACTTATCACTTGTAGCCTCATGTGTTAAATCATCATGTTTGGGTACAGTATTCTAAAATTATACTAGTTTTTAGGTAGATACTGATGTTTCTTCATCATATTTGTATAGTCTAGTTTTTAAATAGTGACATTATCATGGAGTTAAAAGTTAACAAGTATTTGTTGTAAGGTATACGCTTATCATTGTCATGAATTTTATAGAAGTTTATTGCTTCTTAAATCATTTATTAGAAAAGAGAAAAGCATTATAAAAATTAAATAAGTATTATAGAACTGCCCGGGCTCTATTTTCTGTACATATCTCATACTTGCCCAATCTGTGCATATTTCTGCCCACGGTGGAGCTCCTGGAGCTTTGTGCATCTCCGAGACCTCGTGTAGAATAAGACACAATCAGCTGGCCCATAGGGTAAACAGCATGAAACATTTCTCCCTTCACCACCACAGAACAGAATGAGTTGGTTGTCTCCAACTAGTTGTATCTAAGCGTATTCCGGTTTACCTGTAAGAGCTGCGCCTGCTATTCTTTAAGGCAGTGATTTTCAGCTGGTGTGCCATGGCACACTGGTGGGCTGCAAGAATTTTTAAAATGTGCAATACCTGACTCCTTAGTCAGGGGCACTCACCTCTTTTCCCTTAGATTGTCCAATAAGAAAATGACAACAGCCAACACAGCAGTAGCCATCTGGTTTGAATGCTCTGTCTTGAACTATAAATGTATAGGTCATATAATAGAGTTGCATTTTATTGGTTACATTGCATAATGTTGCATCTGATTGCTTAATTTTTGGTACCAGAAATTCTTATATACAAGTCTAAGTGACTGATTTTTTAAAAAATCACTTCGGAGCCAAAAGGGTAGGTAATTACTACTATTATTTTTTTTAATCAAAATGATACTTATTTTTTATTGGATTGTCAAAAACATAATATTTTTTGGTGCGCTATAGAATTTTAGTAATTTTTTATTTGTGCCATGAGATATAAAAAGTTGAAAATCTTAAGGTGTGGGAGATTGTTATGATAATGATCTCCAGTAGAGTATGCCTTCCTGTGCAAATATTCTTCTGCAATGGAATATTGGCACTCTTCCATCAAAAGGTAGAATCTATTTTCCAGCCTCTTTAACACAGGTTGACCTGATGTCTTATTCTGACTGATAGAATGTAGCAGAAGTAATGTCGAATAAGTTCTGGAGCCTAAGTCTTTACAGGCAGCCTTGCAGCTTCCCTGTGGAACCCTGATGCCATCGTGCCATGAAGGGGTCCAGCTCAGAGGCCACATGGAGCAATACCAAAGCATGCCAGTGGACAGCCAGCCTAAGGCTCCAGACATAGGGCTAAAGCCACCTTGGACTTCTTAAGCTAGCCCCATCCCCAGCCAAATGCAGTGAATGAGTAAGCGCAGGTGAGAATAGCTGAAGAACCACCCAATCAATCCAGAGGATTGTGGGAAACAGTAAACCACTAAAATTATTTTAAGCCATTAAATTTGGAATGGTTTAATATGTAGCAATAGATGGTTAATACAGAAGGGGTTAATTATACTATATCTGGAAAATGTCAGCCAAGGAGAGATGAATTATCACTGCTCATTTTTCAGATTTAACCACGTTAAGTGTGAACTATATTTACTACATGTGCACTTTTCATGCTACTAGGTGAAACCTTCTCAGAAGCTGGAAACACAGGATGGAGTTCTATCAAATACCTGGGCTGATTTTCATGCAACTATTAATAATAATGCAACATTAAACAATGTTTTAAATGTATTCGAAAAATCAAATGAGATGACAAGATACCAGGTACAACCCATGACTGTCCCAAGAAAATGGGATATCTGGTCATATCAGATAGAAAGAATTTCTAGTCATCAAAGAATTAGTGTTTTATGAATTCTATGCAAAATTCAAATGGGAAGGCCTTGACAATGTTCAAAATTCCCTGATACAATTCTGGACACACAAATTGTTTTTCTCTTTCTTAACACACTAACAGTTGAAATATAGCTCTGTGAACTTTTACCTACACAGTGAGGAAGTAAGAAGTCAATTCTCTTAATAGTAAAAAATGTATAGATTTTGTCCTTCATGAGATTATTGGTTCTGAAAGCCTAAGGCGACATCCTGTCCCTGTGATCCCCTCAGAGCGCTGGCACCCCTGGGAGCCAACAGTCCTCCCACCCCACTCCGAGGGCTGCCCAAGGCAGTGTGATGCACTCCTTATCAAATTTTTGAAATCTTGCTTTCCTTATGCACTCTATCCTTGTCCTAGAGTGTTGTACCAAAATGGAAAGTTCAATGCCTAAATTGATTTTGAAGGGTAGAAGGGGAAGAGTAACATCCTAAGGCTGTTTATAATTCCATTTTCTTTAAGTACATGATTTTTGTATCTGTGCAGTAGCTGACAATCAAAAAGACTGAGGGGTTTTGAAATTGCTTCTGCCCAGAAACAAGTATTAAGGAGTCAGTTTTCTACAGCAGACTGGCTAAGTGCACGAATGCATGGTGCCCCCCCATACACACACATATACATACAAACACCTTCAAATGGGTGTTTGCAGGGTAGTTTCACCTGGTGCGGCCACCAGTCTTCAGAAACCAGTTGTAACTGCTCACATGGTATATGTCCTAAGTGTGGTGTTTCTGCTAAATGTAAGTCACCACGAAGGAAAGGGCAGCACTCCACACTCACCAGGGCTCTGCAGACACCTGCCCACCCCGCCAGGGCAAAGAAAGCAGGCATCCCAACCTAACAGTGACTCTCACCCACTCATTGGGCTTCTGTTTTTTTCCTCCACAACATTGCTTCTTAAACGTTTACTTTCCTGATTCTTTTGAGGAATTGAGTAGTGTGAAAGTTTCTTTTTA
Source organism: Artibeus jamaicensis (assembly GCF_021234435.1). NCBI lineage: Eukaryota > Metazoa > Chordata > Mammalia > Chiroptera > Phyllostomidae > Artibeus > Artibeus jamaicensis. The sequence continues at coordinate 43,477,682 of NW_026521812.1, forward strand.
ATCATTTGTTAAGTATCATTTATCATGTAGGACTGTGGAAATTTCTATTTGGCATAACTCCTGGCATTTGCAATTTCAGCTTCTTATACTTTTGTAAATCTCAGTATACTTTAAACATACACACTAACACACTCTTACATGCACACAGGAGAAAAATTTCTAAGTGTTCAAAGCTACTGACATTATCGTTGGAATTCAAAATATTTAATGTTTCCAAACTTTAATGTGGCCAACTGAAATTTGCATGCGGATTATAAATTTTAATTTAAAAGGGGAGGGTAAAGACAGTAAAAGTAGAGCCTGGGGTTAAAAACCCATGACTAGATTGAGTAGTTAAATTGGAAGGAGACAGGTTAAACAAAAATCCTTGGGGAGGTGGGGACAGGAGGGACAAGAGAATGGGATCTGTAAGCCTGGAAGAGGAACTGGTGTGGTCACGGCGATAATAACCCAGAATGGGACAGTCACCATTGGTTACAGAATCAAGGGCAGCTTATGCCTTGCTCAGGAGAAGGTTAGAAAATTCTTTTTTTCTAAGAGAAACAAGTTCTTTCATCAACAGATTATAGATATTACAAGCCACAGTCTATTAAATAGATTGTCCCTTGGCTCCCATTCACGTTCAGCACCAATTGTCTTTGTCTATCTGAACAAAGATGCAATCCCTGGTACGGTTCAGTTCTCAGAATGTGGAATCTGTGTTGCTCAGTTCACAGCAATAGTCATCCTGAGCATACACCATGAAACAATGTCCCAATGGCCTGCATGCTATAGCCATAAGTTTGTGAGTATTGGGCTATTTGAAACAGCAGGTCAGGTTTCATGGTGAATCGGCTCCCTTAGTTACAAAGGCAATAACAATGATTTTTTAGGGCTTTATATCTCATTTGTTTGGGCCACTACCTTATCTATTCCCTCAAACTATCCTCTGAAATATTATTGACTACACTTTATACACACAGACATCAGGCTTAAATAGGAAATGTTTGCTGTTATATTTAATACTAACAGTGTTGATGATTGCCTACCTACCCACAACTCTGCAAAGGGAAACCGGCCCATCCACTGTCCCTGTTGCATTGGTGGCCATGTCCTGTGATGGGAGATCCATTCTCTAGCCCCATCATAACCCCCTCAGCCTGGTCACACACAACTGCGTGGTTCTAACACAGTTAACTGACCAAGGGACTTCTGTGAGTAGGCTTGCCAGAAACCAGTGACACAACCTGGAAGGAAACGCTTATCTCAGCCAATCAGACTGTTACTCTTAGTAATCAGAGATAGGAAACAGAGAGAGAGAGAGTGAGTCAAAGGTGTAGCAGAAACTGAAAAGCCAGGATCAGGGCCAACTTCATGACGTGTGGTCTGTGGAGTCACCCAGGACCCCAAGTGTACAAAGGCCCTACACTTGGTTTTGTGGTCTGCTGTTGCTGTCTTGAAATTCTTAATAATTTTTGAACAAGGGACCCCACATATTCCTTTTACAATGAGTCCCACAAGTTACATGGCCAGCCTTCATCATAATGTATGAATTGCAGCAGGAATTCTGAACTGGAGGAATGGGTTCTAGAGAAATACCAGAATCTCTCAGAGGTAGAGATGTGTGGAGAAAGCAAGTGAAAAATTTGAGAAGACATAATCAATCTTATAATTTTCTCAGCTCCAGTAAATAAAACATAACCACACCCTGTTGGCTGCTAAATTACAAAGAGAATACAGAATTTTCTAACTGGAGTTTCTCTTCTCCTAATCCTGAGAGACATGCTAGAATTTCTGGGGAAGTGTGAATGGGGTGTTTATGAAAAGTTGGCATTAGTTTAAAGGGTCAAGACCTACTGGGGTCAGGAGAACAGGGCAGCCAGGATGCGTCCAGTGAGAGTGGATGTTACAGGAAGTTGGCCTGAGGGACAGAGAAAGCTGGGATGACAGTGTTAAACTGGAAGCAGGCCTTTCCTGGTATTCTGTCTGCTCAGGGCACCCCGCCAGTCCTCAGCTGAGAGCTTCCCTTGCCCATGTGCTGCTCATTTATAGAGCAGAGCAAAACAAGAGTGCTTGGTGTTTAAAAAGAATGTGGGCCTCAATTCTTTCTCACATATAGACAATTAGCAGGAGTTTATTGGTTTTAAAAATAAAATAATTTTTGTTAGCACCCAATCAATGCAACTATCAAGTTCTCTCTTTTCTGCCTGCAAGGTCTAGAAATTCTTTAAAATCCGGAACACGATCTCCTCTCCGCAGCTCTAGGAACAGTTTTTAGAGAAAAGAGACTTTGCGTGATTTGAGAAGAAAACTTTCTTTTGCCAAAGGGCTGCAAATCCTTCTAGACCCTCTTAGTGGCACCTTTAATGGCAAGTGGAATTCTTAGGACATCAGAGAAACAGCTTTTCACCTCCGAGTACAAAAATAGTCTCAGAAATGAAAAAACAATCATTAGGGCTTTCGGACATTGCAAGCAATCTGTTAATGAGATCATTGAGAATTGTCTGAAAATGTCTTTTTTTTTTTTTTCAAAACATGTGGGGCATTTTATGCTTGATTTGGATCTGAAGTCTTTGTGGGCACAGAATGCAACCATGTTGCAATTCATTTGGAAACCAGCATAGAATGAAAGTTTAAGTACTGCATTAGCAATTTCCAGGGGTTTTGTTGTTGTTTATTTCAATTCTAAACATCTTTGTCTTTGTCTCTTTTACCACTGGAAAATTTCTGTACAGAAAATATGTATTTTTTTCAATCAAAGCGACTTAAAATGTTATTTTGAGAAACTTCTCAGAATTTCATTACACCTCTTGAAATAGCTAGACCCCTGGGGTGCTGCAAATCCAAATAATGAAAGCATTAAAAAGAGTAGGGAAAAGTCACTTGAAGCAACTAGGATGAAATTTTATTTTTTGGGAATATATATGTACACACACACACATAAATAATCTTCAAACACTCCCCTACTTACCCCTATCCAAAATGTTTGTCTTTCCAGAATTTTGAAACATTTTAACAGTATTCTCATTATATAGCACTGCTAATGATTTCTTTTCTAGCATCAGGTGTTTTTTTTTTTCAAATTTGACTTCATTAATCCTCAAATCCTGGGAAATAACTGTAACAAGAGTGTCTGAAATTGTACAATATGAAGAACCAAGGCAAAGGAAGAGTAGTTTGTGTTTCCTCTGCCCATTTAGAAACTACAGTATCTTAACTCTCAAAAAAAAAATTAACCCAGCTTTTTAAGAAAGAAGCGAGGAGAAGGTGGGGCACAATGGCTAGAGTGATTAAACTAACTGATATTTGTCAGAGATTTGATTTTCTAAGAATTATTTTGCTGTTTTCAGGTCTTGCTTTGGGGGAATTGGGAGCTGTTTCTCATGAAGGAAAGTTAATATAATTATTGAAACTTAGAGTCTTAGCATTGAAATGAAAGTCAGAAATAATTTGGACCAGGAGTCCTCAAAACGTGGTTCCCGAGCCAGTAGCATCAGTACTGCATGAGAACTTGTTACAAGTGCACATTGTGAGGATCTGTTATGAACCTTCAGAATCAGAAACTTTGGGAGCAGAACCCAACAATATGTGATTTGCCAGTCCTCCACACTGAAGTTTGAGAACCACTGATCCAGACCATCTTCCCAGCAACTGAAAATCCTGTACCATGGCCATTCTGACAGAAGGTCATCCGTACAAGTGAGAACTTGCATCACGTGCCCCCATCAGAGCCTGACATCTGGGGTGGGGCAAAAATAGGTTCCCAGTTGTTTGTATGGAAAATAATATAATAATTAATTAGTAATAACACAAGAATGAACCTTGTGTTTCGGGTACTCACAACTGGGAACCTATTTTTGCCCAACCCTGTATAGCAGACATTTAATATTTTGTAATGATAATAATTACAATTAAATATAAATGTAAGGAACAATTCCATTATCATTATCATCTACCCACTGCCCGCATAGTTTCGCCATTGTGTCTGCTTACCATTAACACACCATTCTTTTAGGTTGCATCTAATTACCAGAAAGTTCTCTCATGTTTAGTGAAAATTTTACTTTTTTTAAACAGTTTTTCCTTGACTCTGATTGTTTTTATCAGAAAAAGGTATCAGATCTTTTAGTCCTTTACTACGACTTTTCAAATGTCCAGACAGAAGCATGCATTTTGAGAGGATGGAATTACAAAGACCTCTGTTTTAAGCCCTTTCATTTTATACAAGAAACATCGGAGGCCCCAAATAGCTAAATGACTTGATGGCCACTCATGTTATCACTGTCCTTCCTTCTCCAGACTACAAGTCCAAGCTTCTGCAACGTTTTTCTAATTGACTGACGTCCAGGATGTTCACTCTTTCCTCACTGCTCTCTGGATATTCCACTGTTCATCAGCAACTCTCTTTACATGTGGTATCCAGAATCTCACACAAAATTTAAAATATGGTTTGACCATCAAAGGGAACATTGGAGATGTTTCTTTCCACAATTATACTTTTTCTTCTTCTAATGCTACGTAAAGACTGTATTTTTTTTTCAGTTTTATCCAGGTCTGATTGATTGACCAACAAAAATGGCACAAACAATGCGGCAATAAGAAGGCCCATCTCCCATTCAGGGCACAGACATCACTCACATTCACTATGATTGGTCTTCCAGGTGCCGAGCTATTTAGCAGGGCAAACATGCACCTCCTTTTATCGTCAGAACAAGTCCATCATGGTCTCTGTCCATTGTTTCATTGAAATAAAGATATGCTATATTTTCAAACATTTTTGGATGAACGCATCAGTAAACTTACCCAAAATGCTAATGGAAGGAATTTGGAACAACTCTCACTGTGTTTAGTGGACCCACCTTGACTATAGTTTCCCACGGGTTGATGTCAAGCCTACAGGTTGTAATTTCTGGGATTTGAGCACTTTTAGCTTTTTGAAAAGTGAGGACATTTGCCCATGTCTAGACTTGTGCAGACATGTCCCTGTAGCCCCCGACTTCTCACTGCGCTGACAGGGGCTCTGCGGTGGTAACCTAAGCTCTATAGTCTGTTGCAATATCCTTTTTCTACAGTTGAAGAATTGACTTCATTCAAATAACTTTTGGGGTCTTTTACTATCCTCTGTCTTGTCTTGATTTGCAATTTTCTCTTAATCATATTTTACCATTTCTAATTGAGAAAAATATCCCATTTTCTGGTAAGTAGTTGGAAAATAACCTAGCAACTCTCTCTGTTGTCTGTAAGCCTTACTCTGTTATGTAAAACAAGCAAATTGGTATTGCTTGGTGGTTAGGATCTCAGGCATAAGATCATAAAAAACAAGCCATATTCTGAACCAAATGAGAAATAGGACCAGAGAAAAAATGAGGCCTCTGGGAAATAAAAATATCATCTCCACGATTGATGGAGCTGATATTAAAGATTTGCCATAATTGAAAGCTAGTGAGCTGAAGCTGCGCCCCAGGGTTTGGCAGAACTTCCCCGTCCGTCACAGGCAGCTCTGAACTGCTGCAGACCTTCTCCAAGGGGGCAAGGCCTTCACCTCTCAGGTGCCTCAAAGTTGAAAGCAGCTGAGAGCATCACTTAAAGAGGCGGCTCACTCCAGAGACAGGAGGAAGAGTCTGGTTAGCACAGTTCCTCCTTCCAAATTGGCTGATCAGGTATTTGTTTCTTCACCATCAGTGGAGGGGTGGGGAGGGAGAGAGAGAGGGGGAGGGAGAGCGAGGGAGGAACGGAGGGAGAGAGAGAGAGACAGGCCAGGGTTAAAAAATGTTCTTCCACATGGAATGGTACAGAAGTAAAATATAAGTGACCTTAGGGATAATAAGAAATTTCTGTTCACCTGTTCAAAGGGCTGTATGATACTGCAGACACTACTTTACCTGTCTGCACCTTACTTTTCTCTATGAAATGAAAAACATGACAACATATACTTCATGGTTTGTACTGTTTGCCATATATTAAGTGATTTTGGCAACATTGTACTGTCCTCAATGCTTTTTCTTGTCCTCAGACCTCTGCTCACTGAGGTCTTTGACTTCCTTGACATTATTCCTTAATGGTTCATGCTACTATTTGAGCTTGTCTTTGTTTTTTCTTGCTTTCCTCTTTCTTTAACACATGTCTTTTAGAAATCTGAGATGGTCAGAGAACTCCCCATACAACTATGCCAGTTCTTCCTTATGTCCACCCTGCCCCTATCTCTTATTTGAATTTTTTGAATGTACAGTCACTATTTTGTTATATGGGGTCTCTGATCTTTAGGAGTCATTTTTTCTTTGTGTCTCTGGCTGCTGGCACATATTTATTCTTCCTGGAAATTTTTGAAGTCAGCTTTCAAGTCGGCCTGAAATGTACGATCAGAAATGGACATTACTGCGTTCCTTTCTTTTGTGAACTCTGAGATGGCATGATCACATTTCCCTGCTTCTGGGACTCCCATGTTGTCCTCAAGTCCTCCTGTGTTGGTCAGAATTAAGCCCCGAGAGACACTGTGTGGCTTCTCTTACTTTGTGAAATTTTGCTTGAGAGCCTAGAATTTCAATGAATAATTCTGGATGGAAGTAATTTATATGGGCTTGAGCTGTTTACATGTCAAACATTTACTCATTCTTTAGATTTTTATCATGTTTCTTCTCTTTATCCTGCCAGCCACCACAGTACCCTTAAAAATGGTACAGGTGTTTCATAATTCATTTCTATGATCATTAACTACTTTGATGCCTATTTTTCAAGTTAATAAATACCTAATATATAAGAATATTTGAATTTTTGGCACATAGGCTTATTACTCCCCAAAGAGTATATAACTTTTTTAAAGTTAAAAATCTCTTCTTGTTCATTTGGGAGGAGGGTCCTGAAGAGTTTATTAAGCAAGACCCCAAATCCAAAACCATTGAGGAAATGATTGGCAGCTCTGACCAACAAAAAACAGAACAAAATGAAAACTCAAACCGCTTCCGATTAGTGAAAGACACAGTAACAAGCCAAAGATCAGGAGAAAATATTTGCCACACATATAACAGAAAGGGTGTTATAGCCATAATATTTAATGAGTTCATACAAATCAATGAGAAAAAAGACAACTATTAGAAGCAGGGGCAAAATCAAGTCCCACAAAAAAATAAAAAACAGCTTATGACCAATAAATACCAAAATAATGATCCATCTCCCTAATAATTAGGGGAATTTAAGTGAAAATGTTTTCCATATTTCACTGGCTTGATTGGCAAACGTTAAGATAGAGGTCATTTCTGGGGTTGGTGACACAGGAAAATGCGTATTCATGTCCTGTGGAGCATAGTAGTGCAGCTGTTTTAATGGCACTTTGACAATGGCCATAAAATTTGACAGGATTGAGAAAAATTAAAAATGTACATATTTGATTTGGCATCTCCACTTGCGAATCACAACTTCCGTGACTTGAATACTTATTTGCATATGGGCACAAGATGGATAAACAGTGAATTTACTTTGCATTAGTACACAATGAGAATTGGATCCTAAACAATTTTCATTACATATATAGCTTGTTAAACATTATAGGGCATTGCAGAACATAAGTTAGATTTATAAATGCATTGAAAATTCTCCAATATATTCCAATAAAATTCTTATTTATCTCAAAAGCAATGAGAAAAACTTATATACACCAAGAATATGGTAGATAGGAGACACTTAATAAGTATGTGTTGAATGAGATATATATAAATTCATAGAAAAAGTTCCACGAGGACATGCAGCAAAGTGCTCACTGCACTCAGTGCAGGAAAGGGAATGAAATTTGGGAGAGAAGTCAAGGGTGACTTACACATCATGCCACATGCTCTTCTCTGTCATTTGCATTTTGACTTTGTGATAGCTTTAAAGATGTTGTGCCTCTCCAAAAGGAGGGGATTTCATTGACATCTATGCAGTAAAGATGACTGCTCAGATGTGGCAATAGAAAATTGTCTTTCTGATGGCTTTTTAGTGTGATGGTACCAACAATTTCTGAGCAAATTATTTCCCATACTGTTGGTTAGGAATAATCCTAAAGATAAAAAGATTGGGGTTAAGAATGCTGGTTCCTGCTGAATTTCAGAAAGGAGCTTGTCTCCACATTTTCATCTCCTCAAGGCCCTGCAATCTGTCTTTGGCTCCCAGCATTCTATGAAGTTGTTTTGCTCAGATTACCAACAGCTTCCTGGCTACTGAATTAAATGAGCACTTGCTCATTTTTTATATCATTAGACCTTTGAAGCACTATGTCTGACACTTTGTCCTTTTTAAAAATATTTTATTTATTTATTCATTCGTTCATTCATTCATAGAGTGAAGGGAAGGTAGAGAGAGAAACACGGATGTGAGAGAGAAACATGAATGTGAGAGAGAAACAAAAATAGGTTGTCTCTCTTAAGCAGCCCAACCGGGGACTAAACCTGCAGTCCAGGCATGTGCCCTGACCGGGAATTGAACTGGCGACCTTTTGCTTGGTGGGACAGCAGCCAACCAACTGAACCACAGCAGTCAGAGCAACACTTTCTCCTTTCCAAAATGTTCCACTAACTGCCCTGAAACCATACACTTGTGCCTTTATTAATTTCTCTTCTACTTATTCTGTCTCTTTGCCATTGGTCTCTCTCTTCCTGCTCTTTAGATGTTAGTTTTCTTTAGAATTTGTCTTTGGACTTCTTTTGTTAATTTGGTGTCTGGTAAAATCGAGTGCCCTCATTGGTGACTGTGTTTTCACTGTATGTCACTTGGCAGAAGGGACAAGGGAGTTTTCTCAAGACCCTTATAAGAGCGCCAGTCCCACCCATGAAGGTTCTACCCTCATGATCTAATCACCTCCCACAAAGTACTGTGCAACTCTGTGTCTATATAAAAAAGAAAAGGGAGAGCTCTATGAACTAAAAGAGAGTGATTTCTAGAATATATTGCTAAGTAAAAGAATCAAAGTACAAAATGCTATAGCATGCTGTTGAATATGGCTCTATTTTCAGAAGTAAGAAAGATACAGAAGTGTATAAAGGATTGAGCATAGAGAGGAAGGAATGGGGAAAAGGATAATTTATTAAAAAGATGTTTTTATGCATATCTAACATTTAGAACCATATTAGTATTTTACATACTCAAAAAAACCCCACAAGGATGAGAGTGACACAAAATAGAATAGAAAGCAAAACAAATGTTCTTATTATGTTTCAGATGAGCATCATATACTAATTGAGGAGCGGGGGAGAGGTAGACAGAAACCAATCTGGGTAGATTTTGAGCTCTTACCATAAAACAACTTACCAAAAAAGATCCAGGAATAAATAGAAAGCCTGAAAATTACTATGTCAAATAATGAAACTGAGTCTGTAATTTAAAGATTTGTGCAAAAAAAATATCTCCCATCAGGGAGTTTCTCCAAATATTTAAGATAGAAATAGCACCAATCTAAATCAAACTCTTCCAGTAAATTGAAAAAGTATGAACACTTCCTAACTTTCCCTATAAGGTCAGTATCACCTTGACAATAAAACCTGATAAGGATGTTACGAGAAATGAAATACACAGGTCAATGTTAGGCTTGTTCCAAGAATGCAAAAATCATTTAATATACAAAATTCAATTGATGTAATTTACTATATTTACAGAATTAAAAAGTATAATAAAATTATTTTTAATAAATTTGTAAAAAGCATTTGGAGAAATTCAATACCCAGTCACCATTTTTTAAATAAAGGAAAATTAGAACTTCTTCCAGCAGCAAAAGAACAGAGGAAATCCCCCTAAATCTTATGAAGAACACTTAAAAGAAAGTCCAAGCAAATACGGTACACAGTAGAAAAATAATTAAAGCTTTTCCCCTAAGTTTTGGACCATCATTTCTATTTAATCTTGTTATGAGTGTCTTAGCCAATGAAATAAAGCAAGGTAAATAAAACTTGTAAGTATTAAAAAAGGAAAAATAAAAATAATTATTTGCAGACAGCACAATTTTGCATATAATATATCTAAAGGTTCTATAGAAAATCAGTAGAATTAGTTTATGAACTTAGCAAGGTCTCTAACTCGGTCAGTTATATATACATATATATATACATATAGATAATAAAACTGTACCATGTATTATACAATAGCATCAATAAAGATCAAATCCCTAGAAACAGATAAAAACAAATATATGTAAGACCTCTACATAGAAGACTGCTGAAGCTTCTTTAAGGAAAAATAGGAAGGCCTGAGTAATGGAGAGCTGTGCAATAAGTTCATGGATGGGGAGCATCACTATTACAGAAATGCTGATTATCTATAACCTGACTTGTAGATTCAGTAAAATACTAGTCAAAATCTCAGCAGGATCATTTTTGGGGGTAATTGACAACTGATTCTGAAATTTATGAGGAAATGTAAAGAACCAAAAAAAGCCAAGATAATCTTAATGAAAAACAAAGCTGAAGGGTTTATACTGCCAGATATCAAAACTTACTATAAAACTATATTAACTACATGATACGATATTGGCACACAAGCAAAGAGGACTACACATGCTACTGTTGTATTTATGAAAAAAGTGACATCGAGGTACACTGATGATAGTACAGGCATTCTGGTATTATTAATGAATTAATGGAAGCCCCTATCTCACACCACGTGTAACAACTGAGATGAATCATAAATGTAAATATGAAAAGTAAAACAATAAAACCTCTGAATAAGAACAAAGAAGAATAATTTCATGACTTCAGAGTAGTTGAAGACCTCCTAAACAGGGCACAAAAATATTCATGAATTGTGTTATATTAAGACTCAGAACATGTATTCATCAAAAAATACTATTGAGTGAAAATAGCAAGTAACAGAGCGGAGAAAATAATGTGTAATACATATATCTAACAGGACATTTGCAATACATGTATTTGACAGAGGAGTCATCTTTACAATATATAAAGAACTTTCAAAAATCAATAAGAAAAAGACAGTAGAAAAGTAGGCAAACAACTGGAACACGAAGCAATTAAGTAACTAGCCCAAGGGCATACAACTAGTAATGAACAAATTCCATTCCAGGTTAGTCTGTCATTCCAAAGTTCATACTCCTTTCCCTATGTAATATCCTTTGTCATAGATAATTCTTGTCACATTTAATAAGAAAATTCTACTTGATTATTGAATTTTAAATTTGTTAAATTTTAAATTCACAGGCAGAATTTTAAAATTATTATAGAGCTAAGTCTGAGAGGATTTTAAAAATAATTTCTAGTGTTTTAAATTTAGATTATCTCTTCTCACAGTTTATTTAAATATTCATTTGTTCTTTCTAATTTAAAAAATAATGGCAAAAACGATCTGAACTGTATCTTAGTGTATAGAATAAAGTAAGAATCTGTTATTACCCTAATTAAGGGCATCATTAATGAATACTTCATTTCTCATTAATTATTGATAAAAATACAGCATCTGTAGATTGAAATCCTTGAAAAAAATTACTAGAGAAAACCTAATCAAACCACCTTTGGTAAAAAAAAAAAAAAAAAAAACCTGGGCTGGCATCTTATGTCATAAGAGTTCATGCCATATTGCTTAAGTTATAAAAGTTTTGCCTCTGAATGTAACACACACAGAGACAATCTTAAATTCCTGAAGTAGGTATATTCATTTTATATCTGAATTCATATTTCATTACTTGGTTTTATTCATAATCAGATCTTCTTTACCCTGTTTAAATGATCAATCAATAAATATTTACTTAGCACTGCCTGTAAGATGTATTATGTAGGTATGCATTTTGAAATAAAACAAAAAAATTTTTAAATGGCCCTTATCTTTAAAGAACCTACTGTCTGAGAAAATAAGACATACACTGAAAAATCACTTTATAATGAAAGCAGTGTTTGAAAATACCAGGTTTGCTGACAGTCAGCACCACAGGACAGAGGAAAGTTACGCCTGTGGGCTGGGGTAGACCAGAAAGCTTCACAAAGGCAATGAGTGGTCCTGGGCCTGGATGCAGTAGTAGGAGTTTGATAGCTGGAGAGGAAGGAGTGGACGTTTTGGACTAGGAGTACAGAATGAGCCCAGATAATGAGGCAGACATGTGTAAGTCCTGTAGGTATGGAGTCAAAGGGAGAAGTACAAAGAAACTAGCAAGACTGCCCTGGAACCTCATGCCAACAAGGAATTCCTTTATTCCGCAATCCAGCAGACATACGAGAATGACCTGTAGGACTGAGGAAATAAGCTCTAAAGCCTAACAATAGCTTTGACTGAATGAGCAGTCAATGTGTTGAGAAAGGCACTGGCAATTGCATTTTACTTTAGACCCATAATTTCTACCTGGGAAGATGAATAAAAAGGGTTAGTATAATCCCTCCCTTTGGTAGGAAGAGTCAAGTCTGCAGAGCTGTAGGTGTCAAACACTGGTGGCCCTTTGTGGTCCACTCCCAAGCACCAGGGAGGAGTCCCTGCTTTGGGGGCAGAGGCCTTGAAAGCAGAGCCAGAAATAACTGGTTATTATAAGGGCAGTGAATTTGATAGAGAAAAAATAAAGTGCAAGTAAAACCCTTTGATCGAGGTCATTTCTTTCTGTGTCCTCAAGTACCTAAATCCATTTCTTCAGTATCAAGATAGGAGCCATATTGTCACAACTGACACAAAAAGTGATGATTATCTTCCTAAACTTGGCAGATTATTAAAGTGTTCTGAAATTGGCCTTCAGCCCTAGTGTTCCATGTTTATACATCTTCATATTTTATAACGTTTATGATAACTTCTAGTTATTGTTGAACTTTCTGTTTTTGAAACCATCTCAGAATAGTGATACTGTCTTCATATTTGTTCTCAACTGCCTTCAACGTAGAGTAATGAGTTAATGAGTTTCAACAGCCATTAGAGAGTACATTACCCCCCTTATCTCTTTTGCTTGTGTACCCCAGTTTCACTGCTCTATAAACACTTGTAAGCAAATTATGTGAATTTAAATTGATCCCTTGAGGAATCTATTTTAGTATTTAAAAATGTTTATTAATTTTATCCCTACATACCTGCTAAGTTTTGCTTTTTCTGTTTAAGACATGACTTAACTGTCATTATCAAAAGTATCAAATTTGATTATTATTCATTTTAGTTTGAGGGATTAAATCCTCAGGGTACAATCTGTATCTGTCTGTCTGTCTATTATCTATTTCTCTCATGTAATGCACAGAGATTAGAATATTGAACAAATGCTATAACGTCCTTGCCTATGAAATATTTCTAGTCCAGTGGAGACATAAAATCACATAATTATAATACAGCTTGATAACTATCATAATAACAATAAGCATAAGAATACTTTAGTGGCGTATAAAAGAATAAAAATAATAGCAAGCACTTAGTTATAAAGATGAAGGTCTTTGAATAGTCTTAGTAAATTTTTTGTCTTGGTTATACATAGGCATAATGAAAATAATTAGCCTGTGAAATGTTCATAGTCCAGTAAAACATCATATTAACATCATAGCATAATTGTGGATGTGTCTTTTCAAAAGAAGGGCTGCACTTCATAAAATAAGTATATGAAATAAGCTTCAGCATACTACTTATATATAAGACAGAAAAACATAAAAGATCGTGATCACTTTGTAAATTCTTTTCAACATGATGCAATACTATTCATGACTATATATAAAATAAACGAGTAAGGAACAGTTGCAGAGGGAAAAATGCTGCTTTGGTCCTCTGAAAACCAGATCACCTGAGATCAGCTTTATCAGAACGCTTTCCCCCTGAGTGTCTTCCACAAATGCTGAGAGATTTTTGTCCTTAAACATTTCAATCGTTATTTTTTGTGTGACTGCTTTAGAATATTGATGTGCATTTCTCCTTTCCCCAGTAGATACTGGTACCCCAGTTTACTGTAGACAGTGAGATTTCTCAATCATGAAAAGAATTTTTAAAAGCTGTTTGCAACCCACGTGGCACATGTGGCTGTGCGGGCTCAGACATGGGTCTCTGTCTCTCTGGGCCCATGCGGCAGGTCTGACAGGTGAGTGCCTGTCAGTTACGGGAGCCTCTGGTTTGTACGAGACACTGCAGCCCTGCAGCGAGATTGACAGACACTAGAAGCATTAGCTGTAGTTATAAAGGAAAGAAAATGTGAACTGTTGATCTGAGAGCTAGTAGACCAGAATATTTAATGATATAATTAATAGCCAACTTATGAAACAGTCTAATGGTTGCACAATTTGTGAAGGTGCAAATAAGTACAGTGTGAAATGGGACTTTTTTAATATTGAATTTTAAATATTTGTTAAATTCTCTGAAGTAGCACTGATAAAATAAAATAGGTGAAGAATCGCTCTGCCTCCAGAGACGGTGAGAGATGCGCAGTGGTTCAGAGGCAATGGGAGCTGAACGTTACACAGCGCATGTGACTGTAAGTTGTGGTAGCTTCACTTTTCTTCAGGAGATAATAGTGTCCAGCAAGACCATAGCTCCTCGAAGTGAAGGCTTCACCATCTGTCACTGCTGACAATTAAGAGGAAGCTTCAAAACTGACTGCTCCCATGACTTGCTGGAGTCTTGACTTAGACTAAGGGATCATGGGGTCGTCAATTTTAGGATGTGTCTGAGAAATTCCTAGCCCTGCAGACATGCAGTATTAGCCTGTGTCTCTGTAACTAGTTAAATGCAGGAACGAGAAACTAGAGCTTTGGTTTCTCGCTATCATAAATTAAGATAAAATTTCTCCTTTCCAGGAACTAGAGTTTTTTTCTTTTTGTTTTTATATTTCCTCTTAAAGAATTTGAAGTTGAGCTAAACTGAGAAACCAATGTAAGGATCTACTTTAAGAAAAAAATTGTCTCTTAAGGTTGCATATGAAAACAAAATTATTTGAACCCTGAAGGATGCTTCAAATTTTCCACCACCTCATAGTCAAACATCACCATCCTGCAAACTCTTAAATAGCCTTAGTTTCCCAAAGTTTAAACTGCAGTGGTGTGAGTTGTTAAAAAGAAAATTGCTCATTGGGTTCAGGCCTTGAAAAAGTGGGAGAGAAAAAGAATTTAAAAAAAGATGTGGGCTTTAGCTTTTTTCACTTTTTCTGTCAACACACTTCAAAAGTCAAGAACTCTTTTTAAAAAAGAAATAAACAGGCAGGAGAAGAGAAGGGAAAGGAGAGGGGAGAGGAGAGAGGTAGAGGGAAGGAGAGAGGGGAGGGAGGAGGGGAGGGAGGGAGACAAATATACCCAAGTTAAGTAGCCCATCATTTTGAGAGAACATTAAAAAGCTTTTATCAAAAACGTGTTTTAGGAACAGCACCTCCTACCCACACCAGCAAACTTCTCATACTTCATGGGCCAGAAGTGCATGACACACCCACGCCTCAGCCAGTCCTGTCCCAGATTAGCACACTCATCAAAAATGCAATGACATTTGGGATAGGAACCTCAATGTTTACCACACAGGGAACTGGATATGAGGAACAAGCCTGGTTAAATGAGCATAACAAATACAATGGAAGCGTAATTCTCAGAGACTCTGCTTGGAAACTTGTTCTAGAAAGTAAAGCTCTTTTCAATGTAAAAAATACTGATAAAAATAGACTCTGTCCACCCAACTACCATAGTGACACGCATTACAAATGGTGTAATCATGCTAAATTACGTAGACATGACTGTCTACCCAACACCCCATGAGCTTCCTGACACCCAGCAGACGATTTGTGCTACTTATCTGAAGAACAATTTAACACTAAGTAGTGATTATTCACACTAGCGAGAACCAATATCTCTACATGACGTGGAGCGTCTTTAGCTATTTTTTATTTAGAAAAATTAAAACGCATCCAGAATGTATAGCAGACATATCAAAATGGCATTGTAGCTGCTAATACGTACTTGGGGGGAAATGGAACCCCCGCCCCCAACCTCTCCAGAGAAGCAGACCCAATGTGAGCAAATTGAATAGGAAGCATACCACTCCATTTATCCTGTCTGGTGACAGCTTCCAATTTCCCCCATGAATCTGCCTGCCCAGAATGGCTCATGTGCTATTTGTCTTCATCTGCATTTGATCACATATCTGAATTCATGAATTCCAATTGCTTTATTTGAATGGGAAGGCTTCTATGGAGAGTGAAGTTCATAAAACCAACCTGAGGCCTCTTTTTTTCCCCTCAAAGGAGTATACTTTTTAAACTAAAAAACTTTCCCTTATCTTAGCAGGGCTGGAGGCAAGCACATAGAAGTTGGCACACTCAGTTATTCAATTATCGGGCTCCGTAATTTCTTCCAGTAGCGCATTTTAACGTACGGTGTGAAATTCAACAATATGAGTTGAATTTGTTCCATATTTATATGTCTTAAATTCTTGAGATATACATATTTTCACACAAGAGCATTGTAGATGTACTACAGGTGGAAATAGTCTTCCTCGCATTTGAGTAAACAGTTATTGAATTTTCTCGTAAGGGCAGTTTCTGGTACCTGAAAATCCGTACAATCCAGAGGCAGCGATGTACACAATTATACAACAGTATCATCTCTGTCGAGGTAGCGAGGTGGTAGGTGTGGCAGCGGGAAGCACGGCGCAGTAGTACAGAGAAAGGATATCACCGCCGCCTTTGAATATTGTCTTAGTCTGTTCAAGCTGCTATCACAAAATACCATAGGATGGGTGCTAAGAAACAACAGAAATTTCTTTCTTACCCATCTTGAGGCTGGGAAGTCTAAAACCGAAGTGCTGGCAAATTCAGTGGGGAGAGCTTGCTTCCTGATTCAAAGACAGCAGTTCTCACTGTGTCCTCACATGGTGGAAGGGCAGAGGCAGCTCTCTGGAATTTTTTTTATACCATCACAAATCCCATGCACAAGGCACCACCTTCATGACCTAATCACTTCCTGCAGGCCCTACTTTCTAATATTGTCACATTGGGGGCTAAGATTTAAACATACGGATTTCAGGGGAACATAAACGCTCAATCAATAGCAAAGGCCATCTGGGAAATAAACTCAGCAGTCGCAACCCCTGAACCTAGCACTTGTATCTCATGAAGTCACATATGACTTCCATGAAAAGTACCACAAGCTGGGTATCTTAAATAACAAGTTTATTCTCTCACAGTTATGGAGGTGATCTCAGCCTCCATTGTCACAGAGCCTTCATCCCCATGTCTGAAAATGCCCCCTCCTTGTAAAGACACCATTCACTGGGCATAGGGCCACCCTAATATGACTTCACCTTAACTTGACTACATCTGAGATACTCTATTTCCAAATACCACATTCACAGGTACCTAGGATTAGGACCTCAGCGTGTCTTCTGGAGAGATATAATTCAACCCACAACAGTCCTATAGAGAGAGTAGGAGTTTGCAAGATGAAGAAGAGGGTGGCTGTGTCCCTGTGCCAAGGCATAGGAGTAGGAAGGAGTGTAGATTCGTAATGAGTTGAAACAGGTCAGGCTTGTGGGTGCCCAGTAAATGCCACCTGTCACATCCTCTAGGTACAATAATACTCAACACTAACCATTTTGTCTTTCTCCTTCATTGTCATCAAATGTTATTTGACCTTGATACTTTCTCTTCAGGGACTTTGTAGGCTATGGGGTATTGGATGGATAGGTTATTAACTGGTTAATCTGATTTTTTTGTGATAGGGTCTTAAAAAAGATGCTAATGGATAAGTGTAGTTGCCCTTGTGAGCTGATACACTTACCTTTTAACAGTACTTTCTGGCCCATTTCAAAGAATTCGATGAGTGAGTATAATTAAGTAGCAAAGAGAAGGAAGAAATTTTCCTAAGGAATTGTTATTGTGTTTCTAAAATGATTTCCTCTGCCAATCATTCCACCCACTCCAATATTCCTTCTCAGAGGATCTGCCCCTATGACCTCTTCTAAGTAGGTAGCAAGTCCCAAACCTGAGAGAAGCCAAGCCAATTAGTCTCTCCCTTGTAAGAATTTAGATTTGGGATTCAGAGGCTTTAGTGAATCTGTGGCAGCCTCAGAAAAGAAAGTATGCAAAGCTGAGACCTGTAGCCATTTTTGGCCTGTGCATCTGAAAAGATGGAAAACTAGTCTGTTGAGGGTAAAGTGAAGAAAAAAACCATATGAAGAACAAAGATGAGAGACCATGCGGTCCTGGAGAGACAGATCTCCAGAGGTGGTTTCATTCTTTTGTGAGACCATACTCTGCCTCTTGCCCTTGAGTCTTTAAACACACACACATGCACACATAACCACTTTTTTTTTCTTAAATTTACTGGAGTTTCTTTCTCTTGTAACCAAACAATCCTTGACTTAACAATCCTTAACCTCCTTAACTTCCTATGTGTAGACCTGGCTCTGAACCAGCACCTAAATCCTGAAACATTCAGCCATCCTCCATTATTTCTCACCTCCTTTGGAGTGCAGACCCTCCTCAGCTACTGCCCATTAAGTTTTCTTCTTCATGCCGCACCCCCCACCCGCCACTGCGTGGAAATGCAACTCACCTGGGAGGGCGTTCTACCCGATCTAGAATAGAGAATACTGCACATGGGTAAAGTTGTCCTTAGAGAAGTTGAACACATTGCATTAGTATTGTAAATATTGTGTGTATATGTTTATTTCTCCTAGGAAAACAATCCTCTTTGTCACCCACATGAGAAAGGACTTTGAGGGCCTAAACCAATGACTTTAGAGTGAATTATTGTTCTGCTTTATACCTTCTTTAAATGAAGCTTGTGAGTTAATGTTACTGGAATGTTATATATGGAAGCATGTTCACTTAGCTTCAGCCTTCTGGAAACATGACATGAGTCATGTCCTACAAACTTAAACACAGAAGGAAACATGAAGTGGTATATGCAGCATATGAAACATAAGTAATTTACAAAGAAATTCGTGAAGGTTATTGGGGCTTCTCAACTGAGACAAGAACATTTTGACAACATAAAGGACAAATGGAGTTTTCTCTGACAGAGCTGGCTGTCTTTTGCCTCCGAACTGCAATAGGATGGTTAAAGTAAATTATGATTCAAATCTATCTGACAAAACTGCATTTTATGCTGGGGAATCAGTGCGATTAAACTGTCATCTTGCGGAGAAGAGTTTGGGTCCAAAATATATCTTAATTTGCAGCATATTGTCCACTTTCAGATTCCTTTTTCTCTTCTTGAACATACTGCTCTCAATTTACAAGTGTGAACGCTGAACTTGATTCATTATAGACTGGTTCCTAGAGGGAGTCCAGCACAGGTTAGGCTGTCTCCAACTGGGTGGCTCTTTTATGCGCCCCCTCTACCATCCCAATTCCTCAGTTTGGTCCTCAAATAGTTGGATCTATTTCCAATCCCTGTAGGGTTGGAATAAGAGGCAGCAAGGGAAGACATGTTGGTTGACCTCGTAGAGGTTCTCCTGTACTCCTGATCAATGAGCCACTAGAGGAATTACGCTGTGTAACCTTGGAAATCTCTAACTGCTTTAGGAAGCACTGGAGTTGGCTCCAGGATCCGTAATTGGACTGGAACTTCAGGTCCATGTCTATTCTAGTGATACTCCTTACTCTTACTCAGTCTACCCTCATCCCATGCCCAAGATCCAAACACATGTAGATGAGCCTCATGAGAATAAGGATATCACTCACATTCATTCCCTTCACCATTCCCAAGCATCAGCACAGAGGAACTCCATAGCGTTTATTGGATTTACGAATGACTTTTCTATAGACTCTCCAAACTGTGCTCACCCCTCTCTCTCTGACCATTCCTGGCCCCCCTGACAGTGTTCTCAACTAGATCAGCTCTGCACTTCTTCTTTCTCTCCCAGCGCCCAGTCCTCGACCACACCTGTTTCCTTAGCTAAGGAGTCCCTGCTGTAGCTGTGGCCTCACTGAATTCCATCCAAGCTAAAGGAGATTCCTGTAGCTGATTTCTCAAGAGCCTTTGAATTACAAGCTGTTTAGTTCAGGGAGTTAGTCACAGACTAGTGACTCTGGTTTAAGGTAAAATCAGATCATCCTTCAGGCTCAGGAATGGAGAACATGAGTACTGTACATGGTTATTCTTTTCTATGCTTTTTCATGTGGTTCTTTCATTCTGAGTAGACTGATGTAGTAATTGAGAACAGAAACTAGCCATATGATGTAAAAACATGCAAAATAACTTAATTTTTCCAAGTAATTCTTTTGAAAAGCATACATTTTTGAAAAAGTTACAATAGGAGTTAACATGTATTTTTTAAAGATTTTTATTTATTTATCTTTAGAGGGGAAGGGAAGGAGAGAGGGAGAGAAACATCAATGTATGGTTGCCTTTCGTGCATCCCCTGCTGGGAAGTGGCCTGCAGGGAACCAGTTTGCAACCCAGGAATATGCCCTGACTGCGAATCGAACCTCGATCCTCCGGTTCGCAGGCCTGTGCTTAATCCACTGAGCTACACCAGCCAGGGCTAGGAGTTAACATGTATTGATATCTTACTACATTCAGGCATTATGTTAAATATTACTTTATTGCAATAGTCTCTCCTGTAATATTTGCCACAAACCAACAAATTAGATAATACTGTAACTCCCCAGTTTCACATGTTTGGAAGCTAAGACTCAGCATTAAATAACTTACTCAAAGTCTGGGGAGCTAGCTACCTTTTACAACTCCATTGAGTACATTTCCACTGAGGTCTAAGTAGCTTTATGCTGCCCTGCTCCAGGGGGCGCCATTCATGTAGATTCTAATGTGGACATGTTGCCGGAGTTGAACAAGGCAGCTGTCCTCTGTCCATAGCTGTGTGGAGTCAAATCATAGCTTAAACACAGGTCAGCTTCACTTCAAAACGAGGATCATCACCTCTGAGCTATACCGAGATAAACATTCCGGTTTTAGAAACTGATCTGTCCTTATTATCATGCAAATAGAGGGACACATGGGGATGTATTATATTGCAGTTGCAGGTGTTACCATTTATTGTGTATAACACTTAACGCAAGGACCTCAGGTCTTTTAGAGCAGAGCCATTTCTGGCTTAATGACACTCAATGGTGGGAACATGTATTTAACCAAAGTGGAGGCTAGAGGTTAGTGTATGCATCCAAAAAACTGTTCATAAGTGAATGTGGGGTTCTGTTTGTTTACAATACATAAGGATGACATCTCCTCCCTTCAGAAAACAGTAACAATTATATTCTATATCTGTTAAGCATTTTAAAAAGCCAATGTTTAATAGGAAAACCAGAAGGAATCTAAATGCAGAAGAAGAAGATGATTTAATAAGCAATGAAATATGAAAAAATACGGACGAAAATAGGTTTACAGTTGTTCATATTAAAGATAATACAATGAGTAAATAATAACACAAGAATAAACTCTTGCATTTTACATACTCACAACTTTTGCCCCACCCTGTGTATTATCACCACATAAAATAATATGCATATGAAAAAACACAGGAAAAGAATATGCACCAAAAAGATAATAATTATATTTGTGTAATGGCACTGTTGTATGTGATTCATTTTGTTTTTGTTTTTCCATTTTCCATTGGTTCTGTAAAGTTGCAAAACAATTTTAAAAAATTGTAAAGTATATTTTGCATATGAGAAAATGTAATTTAACTTTAAACATTTGTTTAGCAAATCAATTTCCCTCCAAAAGCAAGGAAAAAATTCAGTCAGAATCATTCATTACACAGACTCACCCCCTGCTGCTACAATTCTCAGCAACTGGGTAGCACGGTGGCCGGTTCATCTGAGGATCACTGCCTCTGTGAGCACATTGTGAACCTTGCATTATGCTAATTCATAAAACACCAAAGAACAGTGAGGTGATGTTCACCTTCCTAAGCATCCGTCAAGGAAAATATTGGTGATAATTTTGTCCATATTTTGCAATTTGATTTTCGAAACCAGTACTTCATTCAGCATTTATTTTTTTGTTCCATTTTGTTAAACTCCCACTTTGCAAATACAGCATTCTAACATTATAGCCTATCATGTTCTAAAATGATAAGTGTTACTGGGAAATTGCAGGAGCCTACTGGAAAAAAAAAGTCTTGTCTTCTCTTGGCCTCAGGATCTCACGTAGAGGTGGAAGAAAGCAGGGGTACAACAGCAGTTGAAATATCAGTGTCATTTTAGAGGTTGCAGTTGTTGCCACCTTCGTTGGGACTGGCCGAAACTCGGAGGGAGTGCTGGCACGGAACATGACAGGGTCTGAAGTCGGTGGCCTGGGTGCGAGACCAGACTCCCTCACTTCCCAGTTCTGTGACAAGGGGTATGTTCCTCAGTTCCTCACCTCTGTGACAAAGTTATTGTCAAAAGAAATGAGTGTGAAAGTATTTCGTAAAACACTGACTGTCTTTCCCCACCCACATACTATTCTAGCACATTGGGCCTGTCTCACTGTGCCTTTTTCAAGCAGTTTTCTTGGATTTTTCTTTCTTGCTCTCATACTCTCTCTCTGGCACTCAGACTCCTGGCTTTGTGTCTTTTTGGTTCTAGAACCAATTAGACTTTCTCTGCCCCACAGAATCCACTTGGCTGTTAGCTGTTCACGTATCCCTCATTTAGGTGTCTCCCTTCACCTTGACAAACGTCTCTCCTGGCTCATTCCTGGCCCTGTGAGCCCCTTCTCCCCTCTTGCGGCCTTTCTCATTCCACCAAGAGACAGTCACCAAGGCTGGGAATCCAAGAAGAGCAGATTTATAAGGAAAGAAGGCTGAAAAATATCCAAACGTGGTTAGGCCACGCTGGACTGGAAATGCCTGTGGGAACTCCCTCCTCCACCACCAAGAGACATTTAGGAGGCTGTTGGAAAGGGAAACACAGATTGAGGAATTATAAGCTTGTTAGGGAGAGTGTGTCAAATGAAAAGAAGAATACAAGGGAGATGCCAAGTACAGTAGGGATGAGTGTTCACTGGATTGAATTTGCAAGGTCGTGAGGAATCTTAGCAAGAGCAATTTCCAAGGAGAAGCAAGCATAGAGACAACCAAACTGCAGTGGGATCAATAAATACACTGGGGGAAGAATGTCTTTGTAGTCGACTCCCTGCAGCTCTTTTCAGGCCTTTATGTACCAGCCTGTCATAGGCAGGGTAGGAAAGCCGCACCATGCTCTTGATAGGAAATGGAAAGGTGGTAGTAGCAGGACTCAGATGATTAGATTTGAAGGAAGCTTATAATACCTAACTGTCTGTGTTAAACTAAAGCATAGCAAACCTATTGCAGATACACTGATATGTTTTGTTTTGTTTTTGCATATTCTCAAGACAAATAAATTGGACATAGAAAAGCTTTGTGAGACTAGTTACTCTGAATGGGAAGATCCTAATTTTTTCATGATATTTATGAAAAATTGATAGTTATCATTGGTACATAGGGGATGATATAGGTGGGCAACAAATACATGGAAATCATAAATATAAATACAGATAGCTCTTTTGAGAATGGTAATTATATGGCCTTTCCAAAGAAGCAGGAAATATACTGCATTCCCAAGGGGGATGAGAACATGTGGCAGAATCTGCTCTACTATCTGACAATATCTCCACCTGAGTTAGAGGGTCGGGTGGGTGTGACTCTGTCCTGGGTCATCCATCAGTGAAGAGTAGGGCCCAGCGCTGCCTTTCCATTAAAAAGTGGTCCAAGAGGAAACTGTCGGGGCTGTGGTAGAATGTGTCTGAAGTGGACTCGGGCACCAATAGTTGTCTTCTGTATCTTGGTGCAGTTTCTCTTGGAAACCATCAAAACAGTGACACTGATTTATAATCAGTTCTGGAGATCCACTCCCTGTGGTTGGGTTTCTTGCTAATTGAACAGAGAGAACTTAGGGGGTTGAAGGAAGATGCTGTTTTTCCTCTGAAAAAATTTCTAAAGGCAAAATAAGTGATTCATTCTTTTCAAGACTCTGGGCACTAAATATTGCAACATTACATTCAGAAGTTCACTGAGAATGATTATTAAAATCTTTCCTGTAAGAGAAACATAGTAAAAAAAGTTCCAGTTGCAGAGTCCTGCCCCAATAGGGTTTATTAAACAATGTATGCTAACTTACATAGGACTACAGCAAGTCCCTGAAGAAGCTCTACAAAGGAGGCACCATTACTCTGTCCCAGCTCATAGGGTCTGGAGTTGCTCCATCTAAATCCTCTTGTTGTGTAGATGCCCTAAGGTGTTGAGAAGGAAGCTGCCCCCACAGAGTAAGGTCTCATAGAGTCTAGGGTGGCAGCTTGTCCTGGTGGGTGGCTTCTGTAGAGGTGATGACACACAATGAGAAGAGCAACAAACAAAGTCCCTGGCAGACTGTCTCCGCTTGCAAGAAAGAAGCCATGCTAAAGGTGATGACTCCCTTCCCCCACATTTGTGAGCCTTTGAACATTGCCCCTCGTGGTCTCCTTTGTGGCTTCATGCCCTATTTGGGGTGCAGGAGTCTTGGCTGTGCTGCCCGCAGGGCCTGCTACCTAGAAGTTTCTCACAGCCGTCTCTTCTCTAGGATGTTGCAACTCTCCACTTCCCTCCTTGCAGCCCCTCTCCCCCGACCCTGCAGCCACACATAGTATTTTCTTGCCTGAGAGAAACCCTTCTCTTTCTGTCTGCTTTGAAAAAAAAATTATGTCTATAGATACAAATCCTTTTTCTTTTAAGTCCTCTTGGGGGAGGGGAGAAATTCTTCTTACCATCAAACCCAGAGCTTTAATTAATCAAAGCCAGTTCCCCTTTTCATAGAGGGCAAAGACAGCTTAAACTTTAAACCCTTTGAGGGCAGTGAAGAAAGGAAGGACAAACAAAACAGCTAATTGCCGTGTTAAAGCTGCTTATTTATATACTGCCAATGAAAGAAAAATCTAATTTTTGCATTTTGTCAGAGTTGAAGTTAATGGAAGACCCAAACTAATGGATTAAGAAAATATAGACACATTACTGAAAAAACAACTTCACCTGGTTGGTTTTGTGCAGGCAAAGGTGCGGGTTATGGATTCAGCAGTCTCCTTTGCAACTCACAGGCGGTGTTGTGCTGGCTTTCTTGATTTTGTGGAATTGAGTTAAAGACCAGCACTGCTGTCTTTTTATGTCAAGATATTAAATTGCTGGATTTGGAGTTACTAAGCCTTGGTATACCTCTTTTATTCACCAAGGACCTAAGGATCCCAAAGGTTTGTGCAGGAAAGATTGAGTACTATTTAAACTAAACCATAAAATGCGAGTGCTTGATAGAAGAGAACTCAACAGCAAAATTAATCTTTAATGTTTAAAAAGTCTGCATTTGACTTTGATAGTCGAAGCGGCCGAGAGCCCATCATGTCCTCCCTCCTGTGAGGGCTCTGCTTGCAACTGACACTCTCCTTCCGTAGGTCAATTCCCATGTTCTGTTTTGGGCAGGCATTAAGGATGAAAGGAGTAACACATCTCACTTTCACGGTGTCAAAGTTTTTTTAACCAAGAGTGTTTTCACATTGTTCGGCAGAATAAAAGGGAGGCCATTTTTCAAAAGTGAAGGAACTGGATTTCCATCCCGAACACTCTTGCTGTTTAGACCTTCTTTTGTCCTCTCCGCCCCTTCCATCTCCCCCGCAAAGATACTTTTTTTTCTTTTTACCAGATATATCCATGCTTCACTCAAGCATCACTAAGTCATTTGTTAGCCTTTCCCTGAGGACTTCCAGGGTTAAGTGGGGAGATAATTTACAAGGCTATTTAACTAGTCCAGACAGGATGTATCGGAGTTGCCTGAGTGAAGCCGTAGCAGTAGAGGTAGAAAAGTAGAAGGAACTCAGGTGTATTAAGTATTGGTTTGAATAAATGGATATCAGTTTCCATTTATTGAGTATTTACTGAGTGTCGGGCTAGTACCAGGTCTTTATATGTATTATCTCATTTACCTCATCTACCCAAAATGACCTTAAGGAAAAGGTGTGATATCTCCATTGTATAAATGAGGAGATTGACCCTTATGGGGGTTCAATAACATGCCACAGGCACACATAATTTGGGAGGCTGCGGTCTAGATTCAGGTTTGATTGATGAAAGCAAAAGAGAAAGAGGGAGAATAAAAATATATGTCTGCCTATCCATATATAGAGGCATAGATAGGTAAAGAAATAGATGTAGGACTATCTAAATCTTTGATGGTTGCCCTGACTGGAGTGTCTCAGTTCGTTGGGCATCATACCACAAAGTGAAAGGTCATCAGTTCGATTCCCCATCAGGGCACATGCCTGGGTTGCAGTTTCTGTGTCCAGACGGAGTATTCCAGAGGCATCCAATTGATGTTTCTCTTTCACATCCATGCATCTCTCCCTCTCACCCTTCCTTCCCATCTCTCTAAAAATAATAAGTAAATCAAATATTTTAAAAAGATAAACCTGTGATGTTTACTTTTATGTGTCAATTTAGGAGGATACTTTTGAAAGAGATCAACATTCAAATTGGTGAGTTTTGAAGAAGCATGGCCCTCTATAAGTAGGTTGGCCTTGTCCAAATCAGTTGAAGGCCTGAACAGAACAAAAAGATCTGCCTACTAGAGCTAGAGGCACTTCTCCAGCAGACTTCCTTCAGACTTTATCTGCCCCATCGGCTCTCCTGGGTCTCTAGCCTGCTGACCCATAGAGCAGATTTGGACTTCCCAACCTCAGTAATTACAGAAGACAATGCCTTAAAATAAATCTCCTTTCCTAAGGAGTTGGTATTAAGGAATGTGGGTGATGGGGACCTGGAGGGTGACTATACTAATCTTTTTATTTTGGTGTATGTTTGAAATTTCCCAAAGTATAAAGGCTACATGTTGTTTTGAATTAGTTACTATTAGGAGTGATCGTTATTTTCCCTTTATATTTTTCTGTATGTTCCAAATTTTTCACAATGCTAGCAACTTACTTTTGCTTAAAAAGTGGGAAGAATATTTTTATGGCAAAGAATGAAACAAAAAATTTAGTCACTGCCTGAAACAAAATGCACAAACACATAGATACACATTCACACACATCCTATTGGTTCTGTGTCTCTGGAGATCCCTGACTGATGCACTACCTACCTATGTACTTATCTCTCTATCTATCAAAAGGGAGGAGAATAAGAGAGACCTATGACAAAGAGATGCTTGTGACATTGGGATGCGAGTCACTAGCCATAGACTAGTTACTATAATGACATGGAAAAAAATGGCCAAGTAAAATGTTTAATCTTTTGTTTGATGGTGTTGTTGCTTGGGCACAGATGGTTTTCAGCTTTGGACATAATACTCTCCATGGTAAACTAGATTACTCTGTATATTATATAAGTATTTTTTATACAAACTTTCCAGATACACACACACACACACACACACAATCTTAGCCAGGAATACGCATCTGAGTCTGTGAGCTTGAGGGCCGTTGCCGCCTTCCGTCAGTTCTAGGGTGACGTTGAATGAGCGTGGCAGCTCAACCCAGGAAGACACCCAATAGTAAACATTCCTGTCCTGAAAACAGAGCAGGGCAGAAGGAACATTTTCTTATTTCACAAGTGGCATCTTTGTTCTCGTGGTGGAGAGAGTGAGATGCCTCCCACTAAGAACTCAGGACGTTATATGGTGGTGGCCCAGCTGGCCAGGCAACTCACAGCACGACAGACAACAAAACACATTTCAGCTCTTCCGGCTCAAGTGGCTCCAGCTCTAGGATGATATGAAAGGGACTCAATAAAGGGATATTAAAAGACTGAAAATGTCAGGGTGACATTATCTTTTGGAAATATCAGGCCATCAGTTAAAGCGCTGCTTCCCAATAGTACAATTTGCAGGATTCATAGCTGCAGTTTGTGGGTTATCTACTGCAGTACACAGAGGGTTGTTTTACTGAGAGTTTTGTGGGGAAGACTCCCCACCTGCCTCTAAATCAGCAGGAATTGTATCTAATTGTGCATTCTGCATATATCCTAGCACATTTTTTAAATTTATTTTTATTGTACTTTTCCCTTTACCAGTTACCCCCCTTATACCTCCACCTGTAATTACCACACTGTTGTTCATGTCCGAGTCCTATTTTCTTTTTGCTCAATCCCTCCACCCCCTAACCACTCCCCACTCCAGAACTGTCAGCCTGTTCTCTATCTATGAGTCTGTTTCTATTTTCCGTGTTAGTTCAGTTTGTTCATTAGATTCCACATATGAGTGAAATCATATGGTATTTGTTTTTCTCTCACTGCCTTATTGCACTTAGCATAATGTTCTCCAGGTCCATCTATGCTGTCACAAAGGGTAAAATTAACTTCTTTTTTCTGACTGAGTAGTAATCCACATGTAAATGTCCCATAGTTGTTTTATCCACTCATCTACTGATAGACACTTGGGCTGCTTCTATTTCTTGGCAATTGTAAATAAAATCACAAAGACTATATTTTCAGAGATCATTTCTATAGTTTGTAAATAACACCATAATGAAAAAAGGGGTGCTTATGTTCTTTGTGGTTAGTGTTTTGGGTTCCTCTGGATATATTCCCAGAAGTGGGATTCCTGGGTCAAAAGGCAGATCCATTTTTAATTTTTTGAGGTATCACCATACTGCTTTCCATAGCTGGTACCCCAGTCTGCACTCCCTCCAATAGTGCAAAAGGGTTCCCCTTTCTCTACATCCTCACAAGCATTTGTTGTTTGTTGATTTATTGATGATAGCCTTCTGACCAGTATAAAGTGATACCTCACTGTGGTTTTAATTTGCATTTTTCTGATGATTAGTGGTGTTGAGTATCTTTTCATGTCTATTGCCCATCTGTATGTCCTCCTTGGAGAAGTATCTATTCAGGTCCTTTACCCATTTTTTTAATTAAATTGTTTGGGGGGATATTTTGGTGTTGAGTTTCACAAGTTCTGTATAAATTTTGGATATTAATCTTTTATCAGATGTATTGTTGGCAAATACATTCTCCCATTCAGTGGGTTGTCTTTTTCTTTTGTTTTGGTTTCCTTTGCTGTGCAAATAGTTTTTTGTTTGATGTAGTCCCAGTTTATTTTTTCTTTTGTTTCCCTTGCCTGAAGAGTTATTTGGTAAAATACTGCTGTGAGCCATGTCCAAGATTTTACTGCCTATGTTTTCGTCTAGGATTTTAATGTTTTGGGGTCTAATATTTAAGTCTGTAATCCATTTTGAATTTATTCCTGTGTGTGGTATAAGAATGTGGTCCAGTTTTATTTTCCTGCTTGTATCTGTTCAGTTTTCCCAACACCATTTATTAAATAAACTATCTTTAGCCCATTGTCTCTACTTGCTTCCTCTGTTGAATATTAATTGACTAAAAGGGTGTAGATTTATTTCTGGGCTCTCTATTCTGCTCCATTGATCTATGTGTCTGTTTCATGCTAGTACTATGCTGTTTTAATTACTATGACCGTATAGTATAGTTTGATATTAGGTAGTATGATTCTTCCAACTTTGTTCCTCTTTCTCAGGATTGCTGTTGTTACATGGGGCCTTTTGTGGTTCCATATAAATTTTTGAAATATTTGTTCTAGTTCTGTGAAATATGTCATTGGAGTCTTGACAGTAATTGAATTAAATCTATAGAAGCTTTGGGTAACTTGGACATTTTAATGATGTTAATTCTTCCTATCCATAAACACATGGTACGTGCTTCCACTTCTTTGTATCTTCTTCAGTGTCTTATAATTTTACAAGTACAGGTCTTTTACATCTTTGGTTTGATTTAGTCTCTTTATTCTTTTTGAAGTCATCATGAATGGGATTGCTTTCTAAATTTCCCTTTCCAATAGTTCATTATTGGCATATAAAAATGCAAATGATTTCTAGATACTAATTCTATATCCTGCTACTTTGCCGAATTCAGTTGTTAGTTCTAGTAGTTTCTTGGTGGAATTCTATGTACAATATCATGTCATCTCAAAGACAGTTTTGCTTTTTCCTTTCCAATTTGGATACCTTTTATTTTTTCTTGTGTGATCATCACAGCAAATTTTTAAGTGTTGATAAATGACAATAAATTGGGAACATGTGAGAACTAATTGCGTTTATTTATATAAAGAAGTTTTAGAGGGAAAACACATGTGCTTAAAGCGTATTTCCTGTGCAGAGTATCATTGATTTTTACAGGACTACAGAGCATACTTGCAGTAGCACAGATTTTTATTTTTCTTTTGGAGATTTATAAGAACTTCATCAATTGTGTAGATCCCCTAGCTGCATACAGAATGTAGAGATATCTATATATTTTTGCTAAATAATATAGATGCCTTCTAGGAAATTCAGCTTTAAAGCCAATCCCATTTCCCTTGGAGGTTCTTTAAAAGTTAGAAGTAATTTCCCAAAGGGGAAAAATCTTCTAATAATTGTAGCTGCAAACTCTTAGGAAATAGTGGATAGCTCACTTGCATGTTACAATAAATATTTTGATGACATATAATTAGTCCAATTCAGAAATTCAAAATTTCCTTGTATTTTCCTAATTTTAACCCCAAATCATAATTTCTTTCTTCAATGTACTCATTTTCTTTACAACCACTTACATTTTCCTAATTATCATGATCAACTCTATCATCCTTAATTTCATGTCATTCTTTATTTATTCAATAGAGAGTTACTGGTAGATAAACACAGTGGAGGAATATTGGTAAAGAAACAATGTCCTACCCTTATGAGCTTACAGTCTATAGAGGAACTCTCCTATAAATATATTGGAATATTTAACTTCCGATTAATACAAAAATCTGTATGGTATTTCATAGTATAAAAACATATTCCTATAAATTCTCTTTTAAGCTTTCAACAACTCCTTACACATTAGGTAGGTTGGGTATTTTATGCCTCTAAGACTCAGAGAAGTGAAGTGACCTGCCCAGTCATGGCCATGTCCTTGATGGAGCATGCCAGTTCCAACACTGTGCTCCTCTCAATACACTATGCTATGCCTAGCTGTGGTGGTTAACTTTGTGTCAACTTGACTGGGTCAAGAGATGCCCAGATATCTGGTTAAACATTATCTGGATGCGTGTGTGAGGGTGTCTCTGGAAGAGACTAGCATTTGAATTGGTGGGCTGAGTAAAGCAGATGGCTCTTCTCAGCATTGACACACATCATCCAATCAGTTGAGGGCCTGAATAGAGCAAAAACACAGAGGGAAGTTGAAATCACTTTGTGTGACTGACTGGGCTGAGACACTGATCATCTCCTGCCATCAACACTCCTGGATCTCAGGCCTTCAGACTCAGACTCGTGTCTACGACATTGGCTTTCCTGATTCTCCAGCTTGTAGACAGCAGCAGCTCATGGGGCTTCTTAGCCTCTGTATTCATGTGAGCCAACATCTTATATAAATATTTTTCTGGATATACATGTCCTATTAATTGTTTCTCTAAAGAACTCTGACTGATACACTAGCAAAGCATTTTATTTTTTTAAACAGAACTTTGTGTTTCTCTTTTGGTATTGCCCATGTCTAATAGAGCAGTTTCATACCACATATAGCTGGTAGGTGCTACTCTAGCTAAAATCTAGAGATTCTCAACTGCATGTCATGGCTCACTGTTATACTCTAGTCAGTTGAATTGGAGCCAATAAAAATATAATGATAATTAATGAAACAGAGTCTAGTTTTTCTCTTTGTAGTAAAAAAAAAAGAGACAGAGTTTGTACAAAAATAAAGATAAATTCACATAAACTACCTAGGCATGTGGGATGATGAATGCTAATATTGTCTCTCAATGTAGTATGGCAGAATACACATTGAGAACCATCATATTATATGATAGTTCTATCCTTATATCTCTCAGATTTTAGAATGTAAATTATACACCATTAATTTGTTCCCACTAGTTCAATGTAGAAAAAACTGAGTTTGTCTCAACACATCCATTTTTACCTTTCTCCCAGTTGTGGTTAGGATGAGATTAGATGTATTCTACGTCTCCACTCACCCCTGCAAAGATGGGCACCATAGCCTTATTCAATCAGAATAAGGTTCTTGGCGAGTGTGACGGATAAAGGATGGCCCAGTTAAACCAGAGGTCAGACTGTTATTTGTTTGCTTGTAGAGAGAAGATGCTGTTTTCTCCAGTTTCCCCACCCTCACCCCATAACCCACAGTTAATATTCCTCCTCATTGGTGTTGGAAGCCCTGTGAAAAGCAAGGAGGAAGCCAGTCTAGAGATGACACTGACACGGAGCAGGGCCAATCTGAGCAAACGTAAACCACGGGCTTAGAGTCTTCCTGGGCTAGGCCTGGAGCCCACCCCACAGACTCTTTTGTTTCTGCATCAACAAATTGCTCTAATTATTTCGTCTTCTATTATTGAGTTTTGGGGTTTTTTTGCAACCAATATAATTGTCACTGGAACAATCTACTCAGAATATGTAGTTAGAAATGAAGAAGACCAAAGCTGAATACTGTTTATAAATTTTAAATCATCTAAAACAAGATAAGATGTTCCTGTACATTCATTTAAAAAAAAAACAAAAAGGATATAGAAATTATTTACGGACCTTCACAAGTGAAAATTTCAAGAGAATTTTAACTAGGTTCAGCTTTTTGAAAACCAAAAAGAGGATCAACTCTAAGATAACAAGATTCTATGCAGTAGGAGACTTTATTGCTCAGCATTAGCACATCAATCGCACTGAAAAATGAACATTTATGTCCATCTGAGTAGCCTAATCACTGTACAAATTGGTGTTCTTATCAAGCGATTGATTTTCTGCCACTTTTGGGATAATATTCTGCAATAGCTATTCATAAACTAATGCCCTTGCATACAGTGCTTAGCTGTTTTACCAGGAGAATCACTCATTAGGTCGAGTAAGATGACTGATTCCTTAAACACTATGATTACATAAAAATTTCGGTCTTGGATAGGCCCTTGATTAAAAATTGAAGAAAGAAACAAATCAAATAAGCAGGCGATATTCAAGCTCACTCTACTAGTAACATAGATATAATTTTAATGAACTAAGGGAATCCAACTTTAATCCCAAACCATCTTTTAGCTACAGAACTGCAAACAGTAGCTCTATTGATGAATATATTGCAGATTGTGCTTTGATGACCTGACAAGTTATATGTCGTGTGATTCATTGGTGGAAGTATTTAGGTCATTGTCTACCCAAAATTCATCTAGGGGCTATAAATTATAGAACTATAAGATCATACCATATTATCTCACCTTTAACAGGAACTGAAACAACAAAACAAACAGGCAAGCAAAATATAACCAAAGACACTGAAATACAGAACAGGCAGGCAGGGACCAGAGGGGAGAGGGGAGGAAATTTCAGGGGAAAAGGGAAAGGATTCACAGGAACTAGTATAAAGGACACATGGACAAAAACTAACAGGGGTGGAAATGGGAGGGAGGTGGGGAGCACTGGAGGGGGTGGGCTGGGATGGGAGAAGAAGACAGAAAACTGTACTTGAACAATAATTAAAGAAAAAAGAAAACTGTAATTCGCAACGTCACATCCTCTTTTCCACTTATCAATCCAAAACTGGACTTGCTCTGTGTACCAGTGTGGCCTCTGTATGTTGAAGAAAAGAGACATAAGAATAGAGACATCCTCTAATCTTTAGTAGTCTTATAGCTGTTTAGCAATAATTCTTTATTTTTTCTATCTGAAGAATGAATCTTAAACTGCAAACTGACACAAGAACTTCTGTATTCAGTTAATTCCCATAAGAATATATAAAATATTTAATAACAAACATTTTAACAATGGTCTAAACTAATGCATTAAGTTTGGGGTACTGGAATCATCGTACATATTCAAAGATAATATTCCCCAATACGACTGTTTTATCTGTTTGTAAGAAGTCAGCATTTCTGTCCAGTGAGATTTTTGTTGGTTCCCAGTATTGTTCTCAGGTTTGACATTGATTTAGGATAAGTCTTAAATTCTTTGGGCCTTAGGTTCTTTATCTGTAAAATGAAATGTTTAGAATGATGATCACGAAGATTACTTTTGGTTTAAAATAACAAAGGTAGTAACAGTAGTAACCATAACAAAGCCCCCACCTTGTTAATGATTCTACTATACTTAGTGCTAGAATGTATGATGAATGGTTTCCAATCTTACTGTAACAATATGCATCAACTCTGTGACTGATAGGTTGAAACAGATTGAGCATCCAACATTTTACATTTTGAGGATAGTTTAGAGGCATTATTAGCTCCGGACAAGCAGACTTTCCCATCCTTCATCATAGATAGGAACAGCAAAAGGATACCATTTCTCCTGGAACAGAAGGGAGTGTCCAGGACAATCCAACAAGTAAGTTAAACAGGCAAGTTGCATTCTTAATAGATCACGTTTGGGAAGACTGTACCTCTTTAGTTGATGATAGCAGTTCTATCCAAGTGGTGAGGTTAAGGAACAAAGCATTCCAAACAGATTAATGAAAACACACTTGTTGGGTCTATTTATAGTCTCTGTCATTGCCACCCAATTGAGACCATCCAGAGACTTTTTTTTTTTTGACTAAGGAATTAGACTTCAGAGCCATTAAGCAGAAGCTTGACTTTAAAGCAGTAACAAAATCAAAACCAATATCAATTTGTGAATGAATTGAATCTCTTTAACTACAACGCATCAACATTCCATTATGGGAGGAAGAGAAAAGGGAAAGAAGGGGTTAATTATTTTAATTGGATTTTATTTTCATATAGGCTCCTGATTTGCTATCCAGTAATTGTATTCCTCTAAATTTGTATATATTTGTTATTAACAATTATTACATTATCTTCCTTAAAAAGTCATCTTTCATTCTTACAGAAGAAACTTCAAGTATAGAATGCATTTTACATTTAAATAAAATCTATTAATATTATCCAGTTTTCTAAAAGTGGAATAGAATTATTCATTCACTCAGCAAGTATTTATTGAGCACCAACACTGTGCCAAGCACAGTGCTAGGCACTGGAGACGCAGGTGAACGATACAGGCCAGGTTGCTGTGCTCACTGAGTTTACAGTCTAACAGGAAAGACAGACAATTAAATGAGCAATTCTACTACAGTGTGACAGGTGGCCTTGTAGGTAATGTGTGAGATACAAAGAACCCAATCTTAAACCAGAGAGGTTTCCCTAAATAAATGACATTTAAACTGAGGGCTCTTCCCTGTCTGGTGTAGCTCAGTATATTGACCGTGGGCTGAGAACCAAAGGGTCACCAGTTTGATTCCCAGTCAGGGCACATGCCTGGGTTGCAAGCCAGGTCCCCAGTGGGGGCCACATGAGAGGCAACCACATATTGATGTTTTTCTTCTTCTCTTTCTCCTTCCCTTCTCCTCTCTCTAAAAATAAATAAATATATATATATTTAAAAAAACTGAGGACTCTATTTAGGATTTGAGTTCAAATAATTGTTCAGAGTAGTAGACAGCTAACACAGACACATAACAAAGACAGTGAGCTCCTATTATTTGCCAGGCACTGTTCTCTGTGCTTTATATGCCTTATTTCATTTAATTCTTATAAGATGCCTTCAAGTTAAATCTATTATTATTATTATTATTATAAGGCTGAAGGTTAAAGTGATTAAATGACGTTTCTAATGTTATATGACTAATAGGTAGCAAAACCAAAATTCCAATACTACTTTGTTTGACATTGAAGGTGATGATATTTCCAATATCCAGCTGTATAACAGAAACCTTTCAGCTAAAATATGAGAGCACAATTTTAAGGACTAACTCATTAAAATAGTATAATGGTTATCAGTGGAAAACATTACATTAATTTACCATTAAAGGTGGCGGTTGAGCACACACAACTGTGTCCTCTCTCTTCACTGTACCAACTGACATGTCAGTAAAAGAAAAACCTCTTAGAAAGTTACAGTGATCCAAAGAATGGCATGGTCACCATCATTTGTGAACCAAGAATTCCAATGAGTGTTTGGAGAACAACAACAAAAAAAGAGTAATGGTTGCTAATGAAATACGGCAGAGGAAGCTGGAAGCTTATTGAATGTAGAAGAAAATTACAAGCAAGGAGCAGATTTGCCTCCTAGAATGTGGGAGGGGCTCAAGAGTGGAGTGGGAGATTGGAATGGTTGGAAGACCTAGAGCTAGCAATAATGGGGTCCATTGAAAACATGTGTTTGAAACAATTGAACAAGTATTTTTTTGCAATGGAGATCACTGTGATCAGAAATCAAACTCCCAAGCAGAAGGCTGGTTGTTATTTGGAGGAGGTGAATGGCTTCAGAGACAAAACAGTCTATCTTCCTTTAATGAAGGGGATGGCTGTCTGTCTGGTCTGCTTAAAGCACTGCTGGGCTGACAGCTAGCCAGATCAGTTTTGAGTTAACTCACTCTTTGATATGAGGAATCAACAAAAACTCTGACATTTGAGAAAATCTTCCAACATAAACAATGGGAGAAATAAGCAAACAAGGGGGACAAAACAGAAATAAAAAGACCAAGGGAAAAAACAGAAACAGTTCAGAGAATAGAAAAGAAGTTAAAAGAAAGAAAGAGAAAATACTCCAACTAGCATCCTTTGAGATACAAAAGAACATATTCCACGCATAAAACAAAATTAAGACACATAAAAGAGGAAACAATTGGGAACTAGAAAGGATTCTTGAGAATTAAAAATAATATTGGCAAAATATTAAATTCAGTAGACAACTTGAAAGATAATACCAAGGAAATGTCCCCCAATGCAGAACAAAATGACAAAGACGAAATAAGAAAGAAAGCAAAAAGATCAAAGACTAATCTATAAGGTCCAGGGAAGAAGAAATAATCAAAGAGTAAACATACAAAAATCTTCCATAATCAAGGACAACATGAGTGTCCAGATTTGAGGGGCTCACTGATCTTTCAGCTCTTCGAATGGGGCAACACCTGCACCAAAGAACACAATCGTCAGTTCCAGATATTCTTGAATGAAGAGATAATTCAAGTATCTCCAGAGAGAAAGTACAGACCATTTTCAAAGAAGCGAAAACCAAAATGGCAATGGACTTCCTAACAACATTACTAGCTGCTCAAAGTTTTGAGTGAACATTAGTTTTTATCTTAAAATTCCATACTCAACCACTCGTGGAATTTTTTTAATGCAGTCATGCAAGTTCCCAAAGCTCTGTTTCCAACATGCCCTTTCTTAGGATCTTATTGGAAGGTGTATCCAACAAAAAAGGACGTAAGCTAAGAAAGAGAAGAGGAACAAGCAAATCCAAAAAATGAAGCCCCAAGAAGACAGCTGTACAGAGGCCAAGGGCATAACCAGTCCAATTCACAGCAGGAGGAAATGGGACCCTGACAACAAAAAATTAGGGGCTTGATATAATGTCTCACTTGAAAATCTCAACATATGAATTAGGTAAATATGTAGGAGAGGGAAACGATAGAGACTCAAGAAATAAAGCTGTATAAGAAAATAAATGTAATCAAAGCATACATCTTAGCCTTCCAGTAACTAATGAATATGTTAGCAATTTAAATACAAGCTATGATATCACTGTTTTGGGAGGATGGTAGTAAGAGTGTTGTGCATGTGTGTGAGAGAACCACACCCTCATCTGATACAAGTAAGTTAATAGATGATGTTTAAGGCTGGTAGGTTAAGAAGCAGCCAAACAGCATATTACTTGGAGATCTGGGAATAACTACCAGAAGAGGCAAAGAGTTATAAGTAATTGTCCCTGGGAGCAGAGCTGGGAAGTGAGGGGGGTGTGGGACCTAAGGATATTATTTTGTTTTCATAAGGATGTTAAGGCTGTTTGATTTTTTCTAGCTATGTGTATGTTCACAAATTGAAAAGTTTATAAAAGGAAAAGTGTTATGTCAAATCATCTGTTGAGAAGTCACCATATGTTTCTGTTTAAATTTACTAAGTGTCCCTGGTCCTAACACTCAGAATAAGTATCAAAGACAAATACATATTATCAATAAACAATTTCATTTCCTTTTCAACTATTTCATTCTCATGTTGAGTAATCCAACTTACTATATGTCACATAATAAAAAATAAAATATACCTAATTGTATGTGAATGTGTTAAGGACTATTTACCAAACTGGTAATTCTGTGCAACTTGTTCAAACTTAAATTA
The DNA here is from genome assembly GCF_021234435.1 of Artibeus jamaicensis. Taxonomy (NCBI): domain Eukaryota; kingdom Metazoa; phylum Chordata; class Mammalia; order Chiroptera; family Phyllostomidae; genus Artibeus; species Artibeus jamaicensis. The sequence goes on from NW_026521812.1 coordinate 43,515,621, forward strand.
CATACATAAATTTTCTGAGAAGTTACTCTCACGGAAATTGGAAATCCTTTGCCCTTTTATTCTGCGTTGATTTTTGGAGGTGTTTTAGTATATTTTATATGGCATTTTTTCCATTTGTTTACACAATAAATTTGTTTTCTCCTTTCCAAAACAGAGTACTTTCTCCTAGATAGGAAACCAGTTAGAGGTATATTCCTGTCATGTATCTTGAGTGAAATATTGCATTCTGCTTTTGATGAAAATAGAGTAAAGCACACAATTTTTATTGGATCTGAATTAAAATAATACCCATTGCCATCCGTGTTTGTTCTACCAACATTCAACTTACCTGAAGAACGCCCGCGGCAAACAGCCTCTGCCTGTTGGCTCTGTTCTTCCTGTGAGGAGCGTTTTCATGAATGATAAGAACGGTGTTGTACCCTTCTTACTAGACCTGTGGCCTTTCCTCTCTGTCACACTGGAGCGGCCTGCACTGACAGGGCCCCGTCAGAATCTGAGAGCTTGGGCTCTGGCATCTAACTTGGGCTTGAATGTTGGCCCAGGTACTTACTAGGTATGTGATTTTGGACAAATTACTTATTCCTTCTAAATTCCATTTTTCTCCCTTCAAAATAAGGTTAATTATAGCACTAACCCAGGAGTTATGGATAAGACTAAAAACCCATTTCAAGTAAAGTCTTTAGTAAAATGCCTTGAGCATAGTAAGTGCTCAATAAATGATTGTTATTATTATTGTTACAAATTTTCAATAGCACAGCAGGGTTGAAAAACCAGGCTAGAGGTCAGAAATACTAGGTTAGTCCCAAGGTTCCTTTCAGCTGTGGTATTCTATAGGGTGTGATCAGGTCCTTAATATCCATAATTTGCAAGATGCTTTGGTGCATTTCAGTAATACAAAATATAAAATAGTTACTAAGGAGTTATAATGAATATTTATGTGTGAAGAAACACACTAGATTAAGCAGAAATATCTGACTAGGAAGATGACTTTAGGAAGCATGATTATTGCTTATTGAAGGAGGAAGCAATATGATAGAGGACTTAAAGCAAAGCCGATAGAACAAGTAAGTCATTGCGTCATTATTACTGACATTACATTTGCCTAAGAAAATGCAAGCATTTGATGAAGATGCCTCCTTTGTATTTTATAAACAGCTTAAAATGTTGCAAATGTATTTTAGTTCAACAATATTGATTATGTTTGACCATTTAGTTTCGAAGTACAGATGCAGCTGTCCTTAATTTTCTGTTGTAGTTTGGTCAGGCTCCAAAGGCACCCTCCATTAGCTCCTTTATTAGTATATTTAAATACCCTCTTGGCTTCATTAAGCTTCGGATGGCTTTATTCTCCATTCAGCTGTATTTGTGTTCAACAGATTTGCCAAGTTTCCTTATAAATCTTCCCCCAGCAGATGCTGAGATGCATTTGGCATGGGGTGACTCAGGTTTTGGGTAATGGTCCATGCTTCGTGAGTTTGGGAAAGCTATGACTTCTGTAGCAACCCTACCTCTGTGGCCCTCTGCACCCATACATCTCTACATCTCAGCCAGTAAGGGACTAGAGAATAGTCCCAGGTGGACCTGGTCAGATGTTCTCCAGCGATGCCCACCACTGCACATTAACTATCCCATTTTGGAGGTAATGGTGGTAGCAGAATATCATGAGCTACCAACATTAGGATTTTCTTAACCCCTTCCTTCTATTGGCACTGTAAATCCCCAAGACACTTCCCCAGAAGTGATTCGGTGTTAACCTTGTCCGATAGTGTCATTTTGCTAAATGACCTTAATACATGCAATTTAAGTAGATAATTTCAATTTCTTTCTCTAAAAACAGGCAAATCAGAGGGAGATCTAACTCCCTAGAATAGTGCATCAAATAGATCTTTCTGCAATGATGGAAATGTTTTATGTCTGGGGTAGTCGCCAGCTACATGTGAATATGGAGCATTAAAAATGTAGATAGTGTAACTCAGGAAGTGAAATTTTAAATTTTACTCCACCTAAGTTAATTTAAAGTCCTAAAAAGTCATTGTTCACATGCATACTTATATAATAAATATTATTCTAAAAGATATTTGGCCCCAAGGGAGAGGAATTCATACTTAACAATGGAAAAATAATTTTCTAAAGGAGTTCTGCCGGGTCTTAGGGACACTGAGCTGATCTTGTAGCAGCATGAAGGAAGGAGCCTCCAGTTTTCTATTTTGGGGGCTGGTTTAGCTAATGAGTTTCAGAAAGTTCAGCGGGTGCTCCTGGGGAAGCCTCCAGGTGATGATGTGCCACAGCTCTGCACCGTACTTACCTATTCTCATGGGTTTAGAACTCACCATGATTTTTTCCTGAGTACAGTAATTACAATAATAATAAAAACATAGTCTAACACACCTGAGATTTCTTTAATTTTACTTAAAATCTGGGAAAAGGGCTTTTTTTAAAAAATCCTCATTGTTGTATCCCTGGTGCCTAGAACAATATTTGGCAAATGGTAGGCATCCCATAAGTATTTGTTGAGTAAATGAGCAAATTAAAGAGAATGTCTTTTTTTTAAGCAGTGCTAGTTTCTGATATCTGTTGATACTTTGATGTTTCCATTTTGGCAGGGAACAAGCAAACAGCTAGACAATCATGAGCTTGGCTAGACAACCGAAAACATTACTTCGCCTTGTCTCAGTTCTGCCCAGGCTATCTCCCAGGCATCTGAAGTCTGGCTGCAGTTTGCTAAAAAATGTGTGTGCTTGTTATGTGCAGAGAGATTTCAATCTCAACTGGCATCTTTTCTTTTTGCTTTATGACTAGGTACCAAACCATGTTAAAGACTGGAAGGAATTAGTGACTGTTTTAACATCTGGAGGCAAAAGAGTTCTTGACCGGGGGAAAAAAAAAGTTAGTTCTGGGGTCACTCTTTCTCCTTCCCCTTCCCTGTTCATTGCTGGAGGTGCTATGGTTAGTTAACAAGTGGAATTTGTTGAGGTAAACCTGACACATTACATGGTTTCCCCTGTGTATAACTCAACGACTGGGAGACATGACTGATCATTTTCCATTTAGCTTAGGAGAATGTTCCACTTGTCACTTGCAATATTTTCAGTGGCTTTCTTCCAGAAGTTCATTCTGCAGATGAGCAATGAGAAGTGTGACAGACTTGAGGAGACTATTGTCAGCGAGAATTACCCAAACTGTATCCTCTGGGGACTGAACATAAGCTTGTGTCTGCAAGGAATGGGTCCTATGGAGAGTTCTGTGAACCACATGAGAGGATTGAGTTAAAGTAACAATTGGTGGGGAAAACACTTGCATTCTGCTGTGGTTAAGTCTGAACTCGTAGATTCTTCCGGTCAGAATGTGAATAAAGAGCTGTTTCTGTTTCGAAACAGGGTTTAAGAAGGTAAGTGGACAAGAGAGAGACAGTAATCTTAAAAAGCTAATTCTCAAGTACAGTAACTATGCAATTCTAAGAGTGATAACTCAATTACTGTTCCATTAGCTATATAAGGATAAAACTTTCAAGATTTAACTAATTTGGATGCCTTTAGCAGATTATTATTGAATTACTATAGAAAGCACCAGCTGAGATTTTGTTTGCTATAAAGATAGGTGTGGGAGAGGGGCACTCAGAATAATGAAAAGCAAAGTTAAAATCTGTCTCCCTTTTCCTGTTATTCATGTCTGATATTTGGTCAACAAGTTCACTGCAGCCAACGATGGGCCCAGTCCTATTACAATGGGTACAGTCCTTAGGCGCCTTTTTCTATAGCATGACCCAAGAATCTTTATTTTTAAACTTTATTATATTTGTTTTTAAAAATAATAACTGCAGAATAATACCATTTAGTGAATTACAGAATCCCTCAGTGTAGTGGTCAGTACATTTTACACATGGATTGCATTTTACGTATCCCAGAAAATTCCCTCATGCCTCTCCCAATCATTACCCCTGCAAAGAATACCATTATTTTTAATGCCTTCAGGAAAGATTAATTTTGCTTATTCCTAAATCTGCATTTTAATTTAAAAGGAATACAAGGAATTCTTACATGCATTGAAATTTGAGAAACGAACTTGAGGGTTTGAACACGAAACAAAATTGAAATCTCTGATCCAGGTCCTTCAAATAAAACAAAGCACAAAATTCATGTGTTTAGATTGATTTATAGTGTGGTGATCACAAATCAATATTTTCAATTTCATCATGAAAGCTCTGTGAGGAAATAAAATACAGCTTTTTGCCTGGACTAATATTAGTGCCAAATATTAGAGAGGTTCACCTGAAGCCAGACACCTACAAATTCCTGTTGTCATAAATACACCGTGATGCTTCACGGGCTCTGATTCCACCTTCATTAGCATGTGTAGGAAATTCAGACTCAGGAAATATTTTGTCCCTGTCAGCTGTGGTATATTTTCCTTAGCCATTCTAAATCTGTCATTTTCGGTCTTATGAATAAACTTCATGGTTTAGCCTACTGTAATTTTAATACTGAATGCAATTTTACTAGGTTATGGGGTCTGGTACACTTTTCAATGAATTCAAATAAAGTTGTGAATATTAAGATAGGAACTCTTTGCATCCATTTTTTATGATTTACGAATTTTACTTTAGGTTACTTTTTTTTTAAGTAGCACTTTGCTATTCTTTGGCCACCTGTCCCTATGTTTTTAGCAATATCTTACAACACCATGTAAGTATTCCCAAACACTCCCTTTAGACTTTCTGGACCAATTTTTGATGACCGCTTTGCCTGATAATCTGTTCATCTTTTCTTAGTAGTGGCTACTCAATGCATTTAAATCTTCTCTGGACCTTCTGAAAGTGTCACTCTAAACCAGTATTTTCTAATTAAATGGACATTTCAACAAGGCTACATGAAGTTTCTTTCATCTCCTAATGTGGGTTGCAATGGGACCCAGTCACTCCTGGGAATGCCTGAGGGGTCAGGATGTTTATAATGTTTGTCAATGTCTATTAGTGATCATCCAAATATTTTCATTATGTATAACTCCCATTACCATATTCTACAACATACAGCTTCCATGGCTATCAGTGCTGAAATGGAATTAAGAAGAGTCATCAAATCACAGAAGAGTTCACCCTCATACTTACTTTAACAAAGTCCTGTGATACATGCAAATGCTGCAAGTCAGGCCATGGAATCTATGCCAGCATGCTGACAGAGATCAAAAATTTGCACTGACAATTTACATTTTATTCTTACTGTTAAATCCTGTGAAGCAAAACTATCACTTGTGACAGAGATTAGTAATATTAAGCCCATATAACTTATATGGAGTACCTAGATCATCTGAATAGATATTTCTATTCACTTCTGAAAATCATTATTTACATTATGATGCACAAAGTGAACTTGTTTTGCTGTTAATGACACCAGCGTGTTGCACCGGGCTAAAATGAAGAAAGTTAGTATAACAACTTTGCTAGAAAGTAAAGTTGACTTTATATTTTTAAATACAGGTGCATTATAAAAATGTAGATAACACAGAAAAATAGAAAGAAATAAAAAGCACTAATACTCACCTACTCATTGAAAACAACCCTTGCCATTGTCATGCATTTCCTTCTAGGTTTGCCCTCCCTGCAGTTTATGGTTATAATCACTTTGTAGTCTACTTACCTCATTTGCTACTTTATCACACTACTTCATTTTACTGAAACACTCCATAAACACAATTTTTAACAATCACATATTCTAGTGTGAATATAACATACTTTAATTTTTTATTTGTCTAATATTGAACAATTAGCCTGTTTCAAATTTTTACTGCTATAATTAAAACCATCATGAATATCTTTGTTCATAAGACCATTATGTATCTGCTTATTTACTTCCAACACATACTTTGAAGAATTAATACAGGTCAAAGGGAATAATTTTAAGGTTATACTTCCCCCCCAGAATTACACCAAATAGTATCTGTGAGCAGTGAGTGCATCCTTTCTGTTTGTTTTATTGACCCCTACCTTAGCAAGCTCCTGTTTAGAATCCTTAATACGTGAAAGGAGTTATACCCTCCTCAATATCCCGGCTCATCTAACAAAGAAACCACACGGAAATAGAAGAGAACAAAGAGAGAAAAAAGGAAAAAAAAACTAGATGGGAAGGAAGGAAGAAAGGATGGGGGTAGGAAAAAGGGAGGAAGGCAGGCAAGCAGGACGCAGGGACGTTGTGAAGGAACCTGAACTCAGTCTAACGGACAGCCCTTCACACTAACTAGCTCTTCTCAGTCTCCTTTTTCTGACTCATGACTAGGGACTGACATGCATAAAACAGGTTTCAAATCCTCCTTCCTAAGTCACACTCTTCAAAACCCGAAGCTTATAAAAATAGAAATAGATTTTAAATTAGCCCTCTTTCTCCTTTTGTCAGGGTACATGCATTTTCATGCATATCATCTCATTTGAGTCTTCAGTCAATTACTGTGAAATAGATATTATTACCCCAAATTTACAAATAAAACCCCTCCAAACTCAGGTTAAATATCTTTCCTGTGTTGCATAGGAAATGGTAGGTCTAGGTCTCAGGTTAATGACTCTAATTTTACTCTGCTCCAAGTTTTCTGTGGCCTCTTGATTTCTATTAACTTTTCTGATTTCTCATGCCAGCGTTGCCCTGGCATTCTTGGATCTTTGCCTGGACTTTGCTTCTTCAGTCTGGGCTGCTTGCCTAGTTACTTCAAACTGCTACTGCCCACATCTCAATCTGTCAATTTGCCAACTTTGTATTAAATAGTCTATTTATTTAAGAAAACTTCCTTTTGGTGTATTTTAGACAACAAGGAGACTTTATTAGAATATCTAGTGGAGATATTTCTCCTTAAAGGTAACTTCTGGCTTCCTGTTCACTTAAAGGTCTGACCTGTCCCTCTGCCAGTGGTCTCGTCTGCACCCCCATCGCCATTCTGGGGGCAGGAGAGCAGGTGTTCCCACACCGATCCAACTGTTATAACATCATGGGGAAAACTTCTAACTGTTCATCTACCTCCTGTCCCATCTTCTTAGACACAGAGAGTATATGTCTCATGTGACTGAGTTGTGGCCAATGGAATGTGACAGTCCTATGTGCCACTTCCATGCCTGAAAAAGTCTTACATGTGCAAACAATCCTTCACACTCATTTTCCCTTCACTGGCTTGAAACAGACCTTTGAAGCTACATATTGAAGATGGTAGAACTGCAGATGGAAAGAACCTGGGAGCTTGAAAGAAAGCCAGTTGTTGACAAGGAAAACCCGTTTTGGATTTCACATGAGCAAGAAATGAACTTTCTTGTTTGTTTCATTATACATTTTCAGGGCTTATATGTTCCACCAGTTCACCTACTCTAGTTTTTCCAGTTTGTCATCTGCAGAAGATGCAGATTGTCATGAAAACCCTTATGGGGAAGACCATCACTCTCGAGGTTGAACCCTCGGATAAAATAGAAAAGTTAAAGGCCAAAATTCAGGATAAAGAAGGAATTCCTCCTGATCAATAAAGACTGATCTTTGCTGGCAAGCAGCTGGAAGATGGATGTACTTTGCCTGAGTACAGCGTTCAAAAGGAGTCCACTCTTCATCTTGTGTTGAGACTTTGTGGTGCTAAGAAAAGGAGGAAGTCGTATGCCACTCCGAAGAAGAATAAGCACAAGAGAAAGAAGGTTAAGCTGTTTGTCCTAAAATAGCACAAAGTGGATGGGAATGGAAAAATCAGTTGCCCTCTTCAGGAGTGCCCTTCAGATGAACGCGGTTCCGGAGTCTTGTAGTCCACCTTCTGACAGACCTTATCACGGCAGATGTCTGACCCAGAGCTTTAACAAATTGAAGGACGTGTCATTTCATATGGGTTAATAAAAGACATGAACTAACAAAAAGATGTTTAAGAGTTGTTTAATTGCTAATTAAAGCATACTTCTGCCTCAGAGATGTTTAATTGCTAATTAAGGTGTACCTTTGGTGTTGTGGTTTGACTACACACAGCAGAATTAAAGACATTCATTTTTAAGTGGGAATTTTCAAAAAGAGTTGCTGTGTGAGATTGCACATGTTTATGTATATGTATCAAATACTTTTTAGGATCTAGGGGCCTTACTGTTGTAAGCTTTGAATCTATAAAATAAAACCTGCTTTGCTTTTTAAAATGGCATAGTTGCATTGTATTTAACAGAATATCACAGCAAGGTGGGAAGGCAGCACATCCTTGTGAGAGCAGTCTCCTAATCCAGTTCACATCGGCATTCCCATGGCAATGCAGCAGTCTCCAAGGAAACCCAGGTGGCCATCACTAGGTAGGACTGCTAAGGCAGAAGGGCCCTGCTCCCTTCATATTTTAACTGCCAGCAGTGGAGTGTCATGAACCTGGCGGCTGTTGGAGATGTGATGAAGGATTAATTAAGAGACCTTGGTGATTTATGTGATGGATGCAGGATTTATGGGGGTGTAAGAAGGACAAAAGGAAAATTTCTTCCAGTGTTTAAATCCAGTAGATTATAAGATTCAGGGGTGTAATGCAAATAAGGGTCAGAAGGAGGAAGTTTTTTCTGAGAAGAAGAAAATATGTTCCCCTTTGATGGTGGTGATCTCGAGGCCAGCAGCCTCCTTGTTCAGTGATTGAGTGCCGTCTTCCCTCCTCTCCTTAGGCCCATCCATTCTGGTATCTGTCCTTAGCCAAAATTCCCCCATTTCTGCCTTTGACGTGTGTTTTAACATACCACTGAGTGATCCTGCATGCATTTCCAAGTATGACTATTTTTTGAAAATGCCTTGACAGAAACTGAAATTTTAAAAAAAAGCAAAAGGAAAAGCCAAGTATCATCTATTCATATTTTCTTTAATTCCATTCTTTCTTGAAAAAAATTAAAAAGCCCTAATCAAATATCTGCCTGGTTCTTGGGCTGAGGCATAGTCTCTATCATGTCTTCTTTGTTGCTTGGGCCATAATGTATTTTTGTATTTATTAGTTTTACCAGTTAGGTTGCCCCACTAAGAACAACCTTGAACACCGCTGACTAAAGAGCACCTAACAGAGATTTATCAGAGTAATACCCCTATCACTTTAGTTGTGAAAAGAAACAAACCCTGCAGCTCAGGAGAAATGAAAATTTTATTTTAAAAGTAATTTTAGTTTCTTAAGCTACAGATCTAAATATTTCTGAGACATCCCCACTCCGAGCTTCTTTTCTTCTTTCGCAGCATTTACCTTTGATCCTCTTCAGTAGCCCCATTCCCCAGGTCACATCCTGAACCACCATTACCTGAAACAGCTTAAATAGCCCTTCTAATCACAGCCTTCCTCCTTCCAATATTCCACCCCATTGCTCCTGGTATATCTTATTTCTAAACTGAAATTTCTAAGACTCTGACTACCTTAATTTTCTTGCAGATTTTTATCGATGCCCCAACCCTATCCAAATTCCTTCCAATCCAGCCTAGATTTTATGGCACGTCATTTCAATAAATTTCTTATCAGAATCAATTCCCCTATGGTCCAATTCTTCTAATTAAAGACCTTTCTTAAACCTATCATTTGCCCTCTGTGCTCCTATGCCCAGACTCCTGACAACTAATACAGACATCATACTAAAAATATACTGCTTCTCATCTCAGCTAAGCTCCTGGGGCCACTAAGCCACCCTTTGATTGGGTGTTTTTTCCATTTCCTTCAGTGGCAGTCCCTCGCAGCCATCATTCTCTCTAGACATAATATCCCTCTTCTCCCTCAAAAGACATTTTCTCACAGTTTGTGGCACTGGTGCAGGGAGGGCGGTAGGGGAGGAGGACACCTATCTGGAAAGATCTTTCTCACACTCCTTTCCCTACATAGATACACTTATCTGAAAGTGTGTCATCTTTTTCTGGTGTCCTAGAGGAAGAAGTTGCTACCCAAGTCTGGTCCCTGCATCCATTCTTTAGATCCTATCTGCTCTCAATTGCTCAAGGTCTTTGTATCACTGATTATTTCTTCTCTTTCCTGCATCATCAGCTTCTCAACTGGATCCTTTGGCACCATGTAATTATGTTGAAGTTCCTTCCATCTCAATGAACAGCTTACCCTTGTCCCATCCTTACTCCTTTCCTTCTCAGTCACCCTTCTTGTAAGAGTCGTTTGTACTTCCTTTCTCTACATCTTTCTTTGCATCTCTTAATCTTTTGCAATTTGCTGCTACTTCCACTACAATAATGAAATTACTCTTACTAAGATAATTTCAATGCCCACTATGGAGTTTATACATTTAAAAGCCAGTTTTTCACTTTTTCATTCTCTTTCTTGGCATCCCTGCAGTATTCAATGCTCCTGGCCCATCTCACCCTCTTCAAGTGATCTCTCCCGGATTCTAAAATAATATTTTCCCTTGTCTCTCCTCTTGCCTTTCTAACTAGTCCTTCTCATTCTGCTTCCTGGACTCTTCTTCCTATACATACGAAAAGAAGTTTTGAAACAATAACAAAGAGAATTCTATGTTTGATCCTCTTCCATTCTCCCTCTTTATACACTTAGTGAGTTACTCAGATCTGAATTCCGCGCCCATGACTTCTGCCCAGGTGATGCCGATGTAATGCTGGATCTGGGAGCCACTGACCTGCAAAATGAAGTCCTTACTCTTCAACATGATCTCAAGGTCCCTCATGATCTGGTGTCTGGGCACCTCTCCAGTTTCCTCTGATCTTTCACCTCAGTCTGCCCCATGCTGAAGAAGAAGGAGAAGGAGGAGGCAGAGGAGGAGAAGAAAATGAAGAACATAAGTAGCTATTATTATTGAGCATTTACCATGTACAGTGTAGTCAAGTGCTTAAGAGCTCAAACTTGAAGCCAGAAAGTCTAAGGTCAAATCCTGGACCTGGCACTTAGTAGCCATGGAACCATGAGCTGATTGAAAATACCCCTTTGTGCCTCAGCATTCTCATTTGTAAAAGAGAAGTTGTAATAATAATAGCTCTCTCATAGTATTATGACTATCTGGGAAATGACTAGAACTGTGGCTGGCATGTAGCAAGTATCCAACAAATGTTAATCAATCATGGTCACTGTATCAGGTAGTTTGCAAACGATGGTTTATTCCAAGATTGAATGACATAATGAGTACCACCTCCCAAGGTAGAAGTCAAAAACTTGTTTTTCTCAGGCTCCCTCTAAGGTAGGCTTGTGATAGGACATTATACAGAATTTTGATTCCAAAAAGAGCAATGCAAGGGCTTAGGCACCATGAGGAATTCGTTTTTTGATGAGGATGGACAGTGGAAGGTACTTGGTTTTAAACAGTAGAGGAGATTTGGATGTTTAATGTATAGTGCCAGCGGTGCCCAGCATGGGGTCTGTGCCCAAAGGTGGTAAGAGGCCCCTCGGGATAGTGTGGGTTTTACCTGGCCAAGAATGCTGAAAGCCCAACTTCAGAGCCCCCTCAGAGACTGTGGACTATACAGAATACCCTTTAATGACTTACTTCTGCTTAAACTCAATAGTGGAATCTATTGTTGGTGACTAATAACCCTAGCTGTTATGCTAGTATTGGGAAATAGATACATTTATATATATGTGTGTGTATATATATATATGTATATATTACACACACACATTCATTTTTAGATGGCTTCTGTTGCTTCTAAAACTAAATGCTACAATGAAGAATTGCCTGTGAAAAATTGACCGTCTTTGCTTTGTATCACTGGGGGCTACACTCTTGACATCCGTATTTCCCAGACTCCCTTGCCATGTGGATGCAGCCTAGTCCTGTCAATGGGAGGCACAGGCAGGACACGTAAGGTGGCAGGAAAGGATAAGTTCCTTTTCCCTTTGTGTTCTGGCAGCACCCTGGGAAACAACAGCAGCAGCAGTAAGTGCACATGGGCTGCTCTGGGCTGCCTGATGCAGAAGATGGTTTTGGGGGTGGCAGGAGCAGTGTGAGCTCTGGCAGCCTTTGTTCTGGTCCTACAGGAAGCCATGATGGGGCAGGTGGCAATTGTCTCCTGGGCTCCTGGTTTTCTGCAGGGTCGTGACTGTTGTGACCCCCATGGCCCTGCAGCACCCATGGGTGCTCTGGCAATCCTAGCTACATTTAATTTGGGCTGTGGGTAACAGCATGTCCTCCTTTGTTCCCATACCCAATATGGAAGTGATTCGTATAGTCACTAATCTCTGAGTAACTGCATCACCTGCTTTTTTTTTTTTTTACCTCCAGCCTTTCCAACACCTTGTAACCAATTCCCTGTGTATTAAGTCCCCTCGGTTTAAATACCTAGATGACTTTCTGTTTCCATGACTGACACAAAAACAAAAGGTTATAAATTTCTTTTCTAAATTCTTGGCAACTTTATTGTTTGTGATTATACCTCCTCAAGGGAAAGCTGTTTTTTAATTGTTACAAAAGTCTCTGCAGTGGAAAGCTTTTCTGAAAGGGTTTGTTGGGCTACATGCTAGCCAGAAAAGGAGCAGGTCCTGGGCTTGCAGCCTAAACCACTCACAGCGGGGCCAGATGGGGAAGACAGCACGCCTGCCATCCCGGAGCTGGTGGTGCTCTTCTACACGTTGTTTGGGGAAGAAAGACATAAGTTGTTTGGAAACAGCTTACACCGGCTATAAAGGGGGTTGGAGAAGGTGAAACGGGGCTAGTTCTTGGACAGGTGCATAGTCCATAAAGAAGTATCGGCTCTCTGGGATTGGTTGTGGGCAACAGTACAGAAAGTTCATGAGTTAGCCAGTCAGGGAGCACCTGGTGGCTATTTGGATAATTATGGAAATAGACACATGGAAGCTAATGCAAAATTTCATCTCACATTCAGGAATGTAAGGTGTCTTTTGTTGGTTTTAGCCTGCAGTTAACTGGTTAACCTCCCTCGTCTCTCCCTTCCACCTTCCAGCCTGCTGTAATATAATTTAGGACATCTCAGAATTTTCTCCTCGTCAAAGTGTCCTTAAACAATCGTTAATTGAACTGGAGTGTTAATCCTATATTATGTATATAACTTGTATATAATTCTTATGATATGAGTTATAAAGTTTATAAAGGCTTTGATTTTTGTCAGATGAGGGTTGAAAAGATGTCCTGGGCTTACCCCTTGGCTTTGACATTCACTCGCTGTGTGAACTTGAGCAAGTCAGTTTCTCTCTGTCTGTTTCCTCAGCTGTAATATGGAGGTAACTGGTGCACGACCGCTCTGACAGCTACCCTGGCAGTACATGGAAAGTGCTCAGGACAGTGCCTGGCCCATGGCAATCACTTAATAAATGGTAGGTAGGTGTATTGTTATTGTCACAGCTATTGTTATTACGAAGCAAAAAATCAAAAATTTAAATAATCCAAGTGATGAATATCTTAAATGTAAAGTAAAAAAAAATCTTTGGGAAAAATTTTAAACCAAGCATTTTTATTAGCCGTGTGTATTTATTAATGTTACTCCCTAACATTCACCCCTTGAAGTGGAGTTAAATGCTTTGAAACTCTAATATTCAAAAATCAAGAACATAACAGGAATCAAAAACATAACTAAATTATGTATTCAGTGCCCTCTCAAAAATTGATATTCATACAAGAAGAAATGAGAAAAAGAGAGCATTAGCATATCTCAAAATTATTATTCTCATTAGTCCTTTCTGGTTTCTTTTTTTTTTTTTTTGGTGTGCAGACAAATGCCTATTTCCTCTAGCCCAATAAGAGAGCACCATCTACAACAAGTGTGCTCACCGTGCACCCACTGTGTGCGCATGTAAACCGGGTGCTCAGGAGAGCACCGCAAACCAGAGAGGTCGTCTCTGTCCTTGTGAAGCTTAAAGGCTAATGTTTCTGAAAGGGGACCCAGCGCTAATCTACAAATTGTTGGTATTGTCTCTGTTCATCTCGTAACATTATATATTAAATTAAAATTGGCATTTTAAAGCTTACATTATAGTGACAAGTATTAAATTCTGGAATCAGGGATATAATTAGATTTCTTTATGTCTGTATGTTTTCATTTATTTTTAAAAACATAGCAAATGCCTACTCCATGCTAGAAAATGTGAGATTTGGGTCCATATAGTAACTATCTTTTTCAGACAAGTTTCTTTTCTATAACACTAGAAAATAAAGTGCTATTTTCATTTTAGATCTTATGAACACTTTTAATAAGTAGGTTTTGTGTTTTCGACAGAATTTAAATGTTTCCATTGGGAACATAAAAAAAGTCCTAACCATTTTACACTAAAAATTATTCAAGGTCAAATATTAATACCATATAGTTTTTTTCAAGAAGAAGGTATATTTCACATGTTTTAATAAGCATTTTTTAACAAAACTGGAATAAACAAACTATTGAGAAGTTCATCCCTAAGAACCAGCTACAAGTGTAATGAAGAGAGTTTCCTAATTCCAACATATCTACCATAGGATTACATGTAACACTTAATAAACCAATGTCATTAATAATCACCACTATGTAATGTCATAATTATTCAGGTGGATGTCAACTTAATTAAATTAATAAATATCTAATCTTAATAATTATCTGATAGGAAAAACTATATATCCTTTTGTTCTATGCAGTTGGCTAAAAGGAGGTATTTAAACATGCTGTTGTATATAATTAGTTAATATTTATTGTTCACTTAATAAAGCACTTCGCTTATTTCAGTTCATTTGATCTTAGTAAGAATCAATGGACTGAATACTCTTATGTCCATTTGAAGGTTGAGGAAACTGAGGCACAGAGAGTTAGCTAACTCGCTCAAGGCTCGCAGACACCATGAGAAGTAGAGAAGGGGCTCGGACCCAGCCCGGTCTGATTCACGGCCCTCTTCTGGCCCCCATACCATGTGCTCAGGTACCAGACTCCTTCCCCAAGCAAAGTAGTAATGGTTCTGCTGTTCTGAACATTGATTTAGCTGCCTCGCTTCATCTCTAGTTTCTCTGGAAGTGCCCATTACTATAATGCCTAGACACTCTAAGACAAATATACAAGACATGCTTAAAAAGAGAGAGATATATTTCCCTCTGGTCTCTATTACATTTTAATAGTGTGAAGAAGGCAGAGAACAGAAAATGGAATAAGGCAAGAAATTGTGGGAAGAAGCTACTTCGATATTTGGGGGTGGTTAATCACCAGACGGTAACTCAGAAGTTGGCTACCCTGGCTTAGATTTCTGAATATTGGCCCAAAAGGCAGAGAAGTAATTATAACACTGAGGTAAAATAGTATAAACCCTGCAATAAACGTCTAATCCATGCATTGTCACAGATGCACAGTGGGGGACTATCCTAAATGTTAAAGCGTTTTCATTAGGTTTTCTTGTCCTTCCAATAATACCTGTGCATGGATAAGATTCATAGTGAGTCTGCCCTACAATGAATTCCACAGTGTAGAACAATTAGAACACTGTTGGAGCAAGAATCTAATATATGTACATATGAGACCCAAGTGTACAATGTATTAGTAAAACAAAAAGGCCATGTATAAAGATACTAGAAACACATCAAGATAAAAATCTATGTAATCTATCCTCGTGGGTTTTCACATTCTTTTCCTTGTGGTACCTCCTTCTCCTAGTTTATGCACTTTATACATAATTCACTTTAGCAGTTTCAGTTTTACTGGGTTCTGTTTTCTCTAAGCTGGGAGTTGAAGGAGGATGCTCAGCTCCATATCAGGCTTTGCCCTAATGGGAGATCCCTGAGACAGTAGGTGATAGCCACTTGTCACTCTCACTTTTCGGGGTTTGTCAGGCGTCAAGTCAGTGGGCGGAGAGGTGACACAAGTGACAAGGCCCAGTCTTTCAAGCCTCTTCTGAATGGTTCATGCCCGTGGCCATGTGTGAAAGAGCTGCTGGTGCCCTGAGGAAAGACAGGAGCATCCCACTTAGAAACATGGCCTTGGTTCACCCCGAAGGCCATGCTTCCCCCTGCGGCTGCCGTGACAGGGACAAAAAAGGTAAAGAAAGCTCTGTTCAAATTTGATGTTTGTTCCACATGTCACTTTGGTGATAGGATTTAGAAGAAGAAAATGAATTATGACAGAAGTTCAGTAATGAGACTTCCTAAAAGGTGGATCTTTGACTTCTAAATCCATTTTCTGGGGGGTGGGAGAGGAAGTTTAAGGGGACTAAATAGTGATGGGAAAAAATACAATAAAGATTTAAAAAAATAAAAAATAAGCCCATTTTCACTGTTATTACAAGGTAACTTAATTATAATGACACTCTTTTACTGTTATTTATTATCTTTATTTTCTTAGATCATTTTCATTAGGCCTTTTTAAGTAATATTATGTGATAATAGCATATATTAATCTTCAAAGCAACTGCAGAAATCCATCAGTATTTGTGGAGATTAGCTTTTTGTGTGTTGTTTTCTCTTTGTTGTTGTTGATAACCAGCTAAAAGCAGCATACAATAAAAATGTTAGTAAGTTTCTGATCCTGCATAAATAATTCACCTTAGACATTGTTTTATTGAACATCTGTGTCTTCTGTCTCATCTCTTTACTGAGGCATGGGTTCTCACACCACTGAGTTGTTAAAAGCCATTAATTACAATTTCTATAGAGTTAATCTTTCTACCCCATCATTACATTACACTCTTCAGTATTATAACTAGTGTACTCTGATATATTTCTTTTTATTCTTCCTTAAGTCTTATTTTTACCTAACCCTTTTTGTTACTAAACATTTAAAGCTAGTATCTTTTTTTCTGAAAACAGATCAATGTAGTCATAATTATCCACCGTTCATACATATTTTTTAAAATCTGTGGCTATATTCACCACTAAAAACAGTGTTTTAAAAGGCACGTGTTCATTGCTTTATCTCACAGTGTCTGATCTGATGGCCTTTGGCGGTCTTCCATAGTTTATGTGGCCTAGAGTGCAAGAGATATTAATATAAACAGCAGTGATAATCCAGACAGAGAACCTGAGCTCTAATTCAGGCTATGTCACCTAATAGCATTGTGACTTTTGAAAAATTCTGTTTTTGCATCTGTAAAATAGGAATAATACTTCTGGACTCATTGAGTTTTTTAAAGGGTTATTTGAGTTATATTTTTTTTGTTTTCAACACTACTCATGATCTCAAATAGTTGGCCAGTACATGTTCATTTTAATTACCTCTTTTGAGTTCCCATATCCTCATCTGCAACCAGTAATAACATTTTTATTGCCCAGTAGTGTACTGGAGCTAGCTCATACAAGCTGATGAGAGCCACTTGTTAAATTTTTAGGAACTTTGCAAGTCTGTTATTAAACACAGCCAGTAATAAAAATTAAATTATATAAATGTGAAATCAAACTCCATTGAAAAAAAAACAAACGCAATACATGTACAGAACTCACCACTTGTAAGTATCTTACTATTATCTATGCTCTTGAGGTCATTTAGGTGCATTGTGTCTGTGTGGTTGGAAGTGACACCACACTCACTGAAGCCATCATGTTGGAAGATTGAAACTGACCATAGAAATTGTCAAATGCTTTAAATCAGGGCTTGTCATTTTTCCCCAAGAAAGCTGACTGCTAAATATTTAATAGCATGGTGCATACCTAACTGGTTTTGATATAGAACAGCACTGCACACATAGATAATTTTAGAATTTTCTTCTAAGTTTAAAGTTCTAATATTTCTATAATTTCATGTAGAAAACATTGTATAGGTTGCTATTGGTGATCAGGGAAATATCAATAGTTAATAGTATGCTGATTATGTAGCTTGTGGAGATGTGGCCCGGAAGAGTGGGTTTGAAAATGATTGGACCCTTGAAACCAAGTAGATATTAAACATATGACCACAATCATTTGGCAGGCATGTACTTCGGGAAGTATGCCCTGCAAATGGCCCTAAATATAATTTAGTCTCTCATGCTAATTATAATCTGTAATTCAGGGGCTCTACTTTTAGAATAGACGTGACAATACTTGCATGTCTATTTTTTACTGTGTCATGATGTAGATTTATAGGGTGCCTTGTTGATAAAGAGGTCAGTGAACTTTAGAAATGATTCTGAGCAGCAACAGCCTTAAAACCTAATTCCCGATGACACAGATGATCAAATGAAGTCAAAAGTTTTTACTCATGAGAATACGTATAGTTTAATTTTTGGAGACCATGATAGCCATCGACACACACACACACACACCACCACCACCACCACCCCCACCACCACCGCCGCCCCTGTGTTACCTATAAATTCCAAGAAAAGAGAAACCTGAATATGGACTTTTAGATACATATTAGTGGTGGTATATTTCTAGGTATTTTTCAGTTATTGTTTAGAGTATTTTTTCTTGTTAGTGGTGTTTAGAAAAAGCTCTTAAATCTTATAAACCTCTTACTTTGAAGCAGCTGTTTGCACCTAAGCCCTTTTTCATTTTAAAGTAAAATAAGTTCAATCTGCTATATAGGCACTCTCAGCATGCAACTTTGAAAAAAATGCTAAGTTGTAATGTTTGGGGAAATATTATAAATTAGCCATCTTGAGAAAAATCTGGAAAGTATAAATAATAAAAAATAAGTTAATATTTGAATAATATTCCCACTAATAACTTAGTTTTATTACTCTAAAATTAATTTTACTTACCCAACAGACTATTTCCCATTACACATTACTTTATTACAAAGAAAGTTATTCTAATCTGATTATGTAATTTGAAAGAAAATTATGAGAAAATCATATTTTACTATGTGGAAATAAGTTTTCTCATAGGAATAAATTTTATTTCTAAATTTTATCTTTTGTCTTTAAATTACTAAATCCTTTTCCAATGATTTTCCTAACCATATTTTTGTATTAGTGTATACTATTCCATTTAACATTTTAATTGTGAGATCCAGTATGGTCTCTATTGCTTACTGATCATGAGTAAATGAATAAAATTCTTCTGATTATTTCTTCTACTCATAGAAACTAGAAATTACAGAACCTAAGAAGCTAAAGATCTTTTTATGGAGAGAAAGCTGATTTCCACAAGTGTTTCCATTGAAGATAACACAGCACTTCTCTGTACACTGAAGTGTGGTGAGGTAAACTGGTGTACTGATGTCATAGCCAAGTTCAAAACTCCAACAAGAAGGCAGTCCTCATGAAAGTCACTACCTTTTCACTAAAACATAGAGTCTAGAAATAAATGAACATCCATAACACGAAAAAGTGAGACTGAACATATTACCTACACAAGACTGTGGGGAAAATCTATCCAAATGATAAGGCATGTTGAGGTAGATTAGGGAAAATTTAGGCAGGCCTCAACTTACATGAAGTGAAGAACATTTGGAAAATGGTACAAGATACTTAAACCTCTTAACTCCACCCCATTTGTCACTGACTACAAAGAACAAGGGTGTCAACACATTAGAAAATAAGGCAGTCAATTCTCCATGTTCCTTCCACCACCATATGTGCAAGCACACATACATATACATGTTCCACATGTGCATATGTGCATACACACCATATTTTAAAGAGGACAGGAGTTGGAGAGATGCCCTGCCACTTGGGAGAGACAATTCTGCAGTACATTTTCCAAAGGCTTCAATGGAATGAAGCCCCAGTTGCCCACAGTTGAAATGAGCTAAAAAACACAACCTTTACTGACTTTCTCTTCTGCCTCTGGTTCACATTATCTCACTCCAGCTTCCTGGGATCGTGTTACAATTAACTTCATGCACCAGAGTCCTCATCGCCGGCTGTTTTCAGAGAAACCCAAACTAAGATAAATTCCCAATTCCCCCTTTTTGATCTTTTTATACTTTTATTCACCCTCTGTCACTTGGCTCAAATATCATCTCCTCAGCACAGCCTTACCTGGATGCTCCACTCTGATTTAAATATCTCTTTGATTGTAACATTTTAATTTCTGATTAACTAGAGTCTTTCCCCCACCATTAGATTGAAGCCCCCTATGAATCACTTCCCTATTGCCTTTGTTCCTGGTCACCCCAAAATCTAGTTTCCCATAGCCAATCTATATTTCCTATTTTGGGCTTACATACTCATTCCATAAAAATAGCCCTGAAAATATCTTCCATGTCTTAATTCCCATATAAAATGTAAAGGATTTGGTAAAATGAAGGTATCTGATCATTTTTTCAGCAGCATCAAGAAAATAAACCTATCTTCTTAGCTAAATCCTAAAAGAAACCATTTGGAAGTTCCCCCTGATAAATAGTCCTCGGGGTAGGGGGGAAGTAACATGCTTACTTGGAAGGTTATTCATACCCACAATAGGCGTAGCAGCAGACCCTGGGATGGTGGTGTATACGCCAGGCCAACACTGAATGAATGCTGTGCTGTGCCAGGTGGGTCATGCAGACAAACCAGGACGCTGCAGCAAGAGCTAAAGGAGAAGAAGTCACCAGTGGGATACAAAGCTTTGGCTGCTGTGGTTAGGAACTGGTGGTGTGGAGGGACAGACAGAAATTAATAGTTGAGCGTCACTTCTGAAAACACTAGAAAAGTTTTATCTCTTTACTTTGGGGAAAGGAGGGAATGCTTAGAATAATCAGGCTAGCTAGGCATACAAGAATACAGCCGACTTTTTGTCTGAATGATAAAGAAACCATTAAATTAGGAAAAAAAGAAAGCATTGGGTACAAGTGCAAATTTTCTAAATTAATACTTTATAAACTACAATTTGTGACCAATTAATGAAATGTAAAATGAATTTATGTATCTTACTCAATATTTTAAAAAATAAAGTGGAATAGATAAGTTTGAGTAAAAAATATCAGGAGTTATGCCAGCAGGATGGTGGAATTGAGTTTTCTTCCATATTCCTCCTAGAGAACAATGCTTTTGATTAATTACCCACAGCTGAAGTTACCATTGTAACTGGGAGTCCAGCAGACAAGTTCCAGTGCATCATTGAGACCAAAAAGTTCGAGATTGGACATGCTGAAGAGGACAAGAGGAAGAGTTTCACTCTGCTCCTAACATTCTGAATGACTCACCACCCTCGTCACACCCCACCCCATGGCCAGCTCCCTGTGCACTTCCAAAGGTGGCAAGTATGAGCCTCTGCAGATGGTATGCTTTGCAGGTGAGCACATGCGGAAAGCCAGTGTGATACTGTGGGATTGGGAGAGAGCCCAAGGGAAAGCATTTGGGAGGTTGTCAACAATTGGCCTTGCAGGATCAAGAGAAGGCATACAATCTTAAGAATTTAAGAGGCAATAAGAAGTGTGGAGGAGGTATATCTCCAGAAAAGGTTACTAAGAAAGCCTCCGAAGGTCTAGCAAGACTGAAAGAAGGTGTTTCCTGAGGCACATCAGTAAACACTGGAGGGCATGACTACTTCTTCAAATATGAAGACAGCAATTCAGCAATTAAAGAAACATGAAAAATTAAGGAAGCCAGATATCACTAAAAGAACACAATAATAATTCCCCAGTTACCAAACCCAAAGAAACGGAGATCTGCAATTTTTCCAGTAAAGAATTCTAATAGTTGTTTTTAGGAAGCTGAGTGAGCTAAAGAAGACACTGACAGACAACTCAACAAAATGAGAAAAGCAGCACATGATCAAAATGGTAAGTCTAACAGAGATACAAATCATAAAAAAAAAAACATGCAGAAATTCTGGAGCCGAGGAACTGGACCCAGGCCAGTGTGGAGCGGACCTCAGTTCCTGGCTGAGAGTGCAGTCCTAACACTGGTTTTCTGGGTAGGGAAATGTATGTGTATATATTTACATGTAATTTGTTCTACATATTACTCATATAAAGGATATGTAATATATAGTTTACAGTGATAATAAAATACACAGTGTTCTCTCTATTATAAATACCCTATGGCCAATTGATTCTCAGTGAATGCTTTTAGTTAATTTTTGCTCAATTTTTGTATCAACCACCAATCTATGGTTGCAATTCAACCATGATTTGACTAATGGTGATAGATCTACTTCTTTTTTAAATTATAGTAAAACATATAACATAAAATTTATCATGTTACCCATTTTAAGTATATGGTTTAATAGTGTTAAGCATATTCACAGCTCCAAAATTTTTTTATCTTGCAAAACTATAACTCCATACGAACCAAACTCCACTCCCAAGTGCTCCCTACCCTCACCGTGGTAACCACCATTCTGTTGTACTTTCTGTTTCCATGAATGGGACTGCCCTCGATTCCGCTACCACTTCATATAAGTGGAATCGCACTGTATTTGTAACTTTGTGACTGGCTTATTTCACTTGGCATCATGTCCTCAAGATTCATGCTGTAGTATGTGATAATATGTGCTTCCTTTTTAAGGCTAAATAATATTTTATTGTATGTACAAGTATATACCATATTTCGTTTAGCCATTCATCTGTTGAAGGACGCTTGGTTTGCTTCCTCCTCTTGGCTATTGTAAATAGTACTGCTGTGAACAGGGGCATGAAAATATCTGTTTATAGACCTACTTTAAATTCTTTCATATACATATCCAAAAGTGGAATTGCTGGATCATATGTAGTTTTATTTTAAATTCTTTGAAGAACTCCCATAGTGGCTGCATCATTTTACATTCTCACCAATAGTGCAAAAGAGTTTCAACTTCTCCACATGCTCTCCAGCATTTATTTTCTGGTTTTTTTGATAGTAGCCATTCTAATGGGTGTGAGGTGACCCACTAACTCTTTACCCAATAAAATTGTTTTCATTAAGTCTGCTGTGTGATCTACTGTTTAACTACTTCTCACTCCCATACATATTATATTTATTAAGCTAAAATCTTTTTTAGATTCAACATGCTTTTGTTGAAATTTCACTCACTTATCAACAACCTGAGTGATTATTTTGCTGAATCAGATAATAGTTTTCCAATATTGGAAGAATATTTTCTCAGTTTTCTGTGCTATTCACAAAATAAGAGCTACAAACAACATGCTTGTCCCCTTTCAAATAAATAATAATTTACATTATTAATATTTTCCTCATCACTTTTTTAAGTCTAAATGAGGACTGGTTAACTTTTTATATAATGGGCCAGATAGTAAATATTTTAGGCTTTGTGGGCATACACTCCTTCAAAACTATTCAACTCTAGCATTATAGTGTGGAAGTAGCCATGGACAGTATATAAAAGTTATTTATAAAAACAGATGATGGGCATTGAGCAGTGTGGCTCAGTTGGTTGGAGCATCATTCTGTAAACTGAAATGTCATGGGTCTGATTCATGCCTGGGTTACAAGTTCATTCAGTCCTGGGTCTCAGCCAAAAGAGAGGCAACCAACTAATCAATGTTTCTCTCTCGTATCAATGTTTCTCTTCCTCTTTCTCTGCCTCCCTTCTCCTCTCTCTAAAAATCAATATACATGTCTTTGGGTGAGCATTAAAAAAGATGATAGGCAAGGCCTAGTTTTGAGCCCTGGTCTAGACATTCAACAAAAGAATACATCATTAGCATTTCTGCCTGCCAGGTTCCCTTGTGGCGATATCCCCACCACCATCGACTTCGGGTTACTAATATAAAGCTACTGAAAGTGAAATTAGACAGAGGTGCATAGAAGCACGCCGTTCATAGCATTCCCACCACACAGATACAATAGACATAACCTCAACAGCACAAGTAAGAGTAAAATGTACTAAAATAATTAATAAATGATAAATATCAAGTGTCTATTACTGGTTTTTATTATGTTATTTAATTTTAAGCATACCATTTAATTTTCATTAATGGCCGTAATTAAAAACAAAATTCTCGAATATTTAACAATTGGTTCTCACAAGCCAACGTGAGCGGCTCTGGCATTCAGTGGTCCAGATTCCAGTCTCTGACAGCCCTCTCAGAGAACCGAAAACCAATCCAACCCCCTCGCCTTGTCCCCTTTCAAACTTTAAGAAAGTGTTCTCTTTTGAAAGAGGCCAGAAACTTCATTTCTGGGTGTGTATCCTACTCCTCCATAAATTAATTTCCACAGATTAAAAACCCTCCCCTTCCAGTAACTGTTCAGGCAGTCTGGCCTTAGGTAATTAAACTTCTGGCCACCTGCACTGTCTTCAGACTTAGGGAACCAAACAATTGCTCATGTGTTCGTTTTGTGAGTCATCTTTGGTCTAAAAGAATTCATGTACTCTTTAGAAGTTTCTAAAATTATAGCATTGCCCACCCTGGTAACCAATAACTTTGGTTGGAAAGTAAGATGGATATAAGGTAGGGTATGTAAACAGCATCGGATTACCCGTTAACTCAGCCTCAGCATACACAGTGTAATCTTGGACAACTAATTTCAGTTATTTAAGTCTCAATTTTCTCCTTTCCACAAGCTAACAGTGGTAATAATGCTTGGTATTCTTAATGTTTTTGAGGGCTCATATTGCCGAAGTGACTTGAGAGCACTGGTTAATGGGGTGCTAGGAGTGTAAGTCATCATTTATCATCTGGACATGAGTGTGAGGCATTCAAGACTGTAATTCCATGAACCTGACATAACACTAAAAGCTCTGACAAATGTGCTTAGATTGTTGTGACAAACTAAAACTACCAGCTGACATTAGCTTTTTAAATTTTATCTTTATTTCCTACAGCATTTTCCCCATTCTCCCTATGCCAAAGTATTTGAGAAATGATGGCTTAATCTAGTCAGATGCTTTACTTTGTGTATCCTTTGGGTCTAGAAGAGACTCTATGGCACCAATACCACCATTTCCATGTCTTTCCTTTCTCTGCCTTCTGTTGCTCTGTACTTCCCATTCTCTTTTTTTTTTCAAATGTTCTGTTTTCTTGTTTACCTGAGTATCTTTATACCCAAATATTACAGCCTGGTGTGACCTTTGAATCAGTTTGAGGCATAAAGTTATGTAACAGTATATATGATTCTTCTTTAAGTAGGAGGCAACCTAGATTCTGATTGTCATTGGATCTATATTTATCAGGCCATAACATTACATCATCTTATTTCTGTTTCCAGGTTATTTCCAGGTTTTACCTCCCATTTTCCTACAGGTACATATACCAAGAGAAGGCCTTCCTAATATATATATATATATATTAGGAGGGCCTTCTTTTGTGTATATATATATACATACACACACACATATATATATACACACACACATATATATATCTATATATATATACACACACACACACACATAATAAAAAGACGTAAGAAAGGACATGGTGTGCACACTGGAGTTTACTCTGGTAAAGCCTTTGCATGATAACTCTGCTCTGTGAGACCAGTTCTGTTCATGCTTTAGTATCATGAGAATGCCAGCCTACCTGAGGGTCCTCCCAGAGCCTGACCTACCTCCCCCTTATGAAGACCAAGTGTGAATCTGTCTGCTTAATGCCCCAGATCTAATTATTCCTTACTAGCATTATCTGAATGTTCAAAACTGCATCAAGTTGGGAAATATATTTTTCATTTTTAGTGAAATACCATATTTGTGGTAAAAAACTGTTGTTGGTGAGCATTTTGCTGAGGAGGGTAGCTGTGAAAGGGCTATCCGACCCAAGGTTTTCTTTGTCCTTCTTATGTGTATGGACTTGAAAGAAAAAATGCTTGCTTTTATATCTGCTAAGATTAGCTACAAGTAATTGTGGTTAGCTCTGCTGAAATTCCTAATGATGCAAACAAAAATCACAAAGCACAGAGCCTTAGGTTTCAGAGGTGACTCACAAAGTCTAGCAATCCATCTTGGAAGTCTTAGCGGGCCTATTTTGGGCTGTTCTCCACACATGGCAAGGCTGAAGAATCCCAGGTGTTCCTGCTGAGAGCAAAGTGAGAGCACTGAGGATTGCCCTGAGAAGCAAGAACACACTCATTAAAACAGGTTTCTGGTGGGAGGTGACTGTGACTGGCAGTTCTGTGCTTCTCCTTGCGGTGACCCCTTCCCTTGTTAGAGAGGGGTCTGGTGTCCAAATGTGTCTGGGTTTAATGAGTTCCAGTTCACTGGGGACCCACAGAAGGGAAACGAGTGTCTATCTTGTGAACCAAGAACAGTATATTGTTAATTTTGTGGATACTGCACAGTTTGAATAATGTAGAAGTCTTTCTCTTATGAGATTTTTCTAGGCTTCAAAAGTCTGAAATGGCAAATGCGAATATAGGAAACCTGGAGCTATGACAAAAATGGGCATCATGTTGGCTGGATTATTCTGTTAACATAAAATCACTAAACTCTTAACAATGATTTTTTGAGGTCATTTTACAAGATCAGCAGACATTCATCTATCTCAAATAAGATGGAATAAAATTAGAGAAAGTCTTTTCACAGATCCACAGATGTAGGATAGTTAATCAGGTGAATAATAAGCTAGGGAATTAGGACACTGGATGGACTGGTTTAATATGACAGATATTTATCAACAGCAAGAATACTTTGTCTTGCAGGACATAGTTCAGAGAAATGGCAAACAAATGTGTATCTTGGTGAAATCAAAAGTGAGAAATTGTATGTAACACAAGTGTGAATAGAAATATGGCAATTTATATGTGGCCAGAGAATATAATTTTATATGAAGTATAAAGGCTCTGATGTGGTGTAAGAAAATGTGCAACAACTACAGCAGCGTCAAACTCCTCAAGAAACACAAAGTATGTATCAGAAGTCAAGCTAAGCATTAACTTGGCATTAAGTGTCATGAGAAAAGATTCTTTCTTTTGCCACGCTATTCTGACTTTTCCATCACTCAAAAGTGTTTTTTTTTTTCTGCCAGTGTTCTAGAAATAAATTCGAATGCACTTAAGGGCATGAAAAACTTTTCTACTATTATTAGAATAAAAATCAACTGCAAAGGAAAAGTGTTCTTTCCAAATCAATGTATTAAATGCCCTCTCTATGGAATCAGTTATATACAACTGCTCTGTGATATAAACACATCCTCCTGTCCATATGAAAGATCTAAATCTTTGGAATTTTAATATAAATACTGAATTTCCTATTACACTATGGATATTGTAACTATAGTCCAGTCACTTAATCTTTCTTTACTTAGGTTTATCAACTGAAAAACTAGAATTATGATATAATTCTACCTTCTTATCATACTATCTAAGTTAAACTGAGCCCAAGTACACTATTTTTATGTGGTCGTAATAAATGTGTTATATAAAGGTATGAATGCTATTTTAAGATGTTTAATTATTATAATTGAAAAAACGGCACAATTGTCCAAATGGATGAAATAAAAGGATCTAATCTAAATTATCACTGAGTGTATCAGGTTTGTGCAGGAAGAACTGATACGACAGATACTTTAGTGACCACTTCCTTTGTGCCGAGCACTTTTACATGCACAGTGTCACTTGACTGTCATGGCACTTTGCAGTAAATACGACTACTTTAGAAGTGCGAAAACTGGGACTTGTGGAAGCCATGTACACTGCCCAAATTCATCCAAGAGGGAGGTGAGAGAGACCCAGATCTGAACAACAGCTAGGGTCCTTTATTGCACCATTCTGTGACTGCCTCTCCAAATTCAGGTTCTCTCTTCATGCAACCCAACATGTTGCAACACTCCATAAAGTCCTGTCTCAAACCGTAAGTGGAATCCTATAGTAGTTAAAGTCAACACACACTGTCTGAAATCTTATTCCATGCCAAAATTCACAATGAAATGAATGCCCCTTTGTCATCCAAATGAAAATAAATATAGGAGAATCTGTCCATATAAGCTAGTGGGTTAGATATGGAAACATTGTCTGAAGCTATTCTTAATTGTATGGGTTTAGTAAGAAAATGTATTTTCCATACATATGATCAAATGTTTCCCATGCAATCCATGGCAACTTCAACTAGAACATTTAGGCAAATACTCATTTACTACCTCAAGGGAAAAAATGTAATCATGCATTATTTGGAAGTTTTTTTCACCTTTGGAGTTATAACAGATATTTTTTTACCTCTTCCAAACCAGAAAATGTTACAATGGTCCAGGAAAATGGCATATTAGAGGCAGAAGTGTTATCCATTATCAGGGTGAAATTAGTAAAATAAATAAGCACTCACTGACCTCATAGGTATTTAGTACATTTTTTACCTAAATATTTTAATTATGGCAATTTTCCATTACAGTTATTTTTAAGGGAAATATACAAGATTAATTTTAGAAAAGGCTAAACAAATGTATTCTAATATAGAGGAGAATGATATAAATGGGTTATTTTTCACCATTGATTTCTAAAGGAAGAATGTATGTTTTTGTTTATGTAACAGAAAAATAATTTTTAAAACTTCTAAGTATAAATTAGTATGGTTTCAGCTAGGAAAAAACAATAATTAATATATATATATCACATTTAAATGTTTGAGCCTTAAAGCAGGCTAACTCAATTTTGGTTTTCTAAAATACATACATTTTTATGATGACACATATTATGAACAGTGAGTGTCACAGTGAGTTCAACTGACCTTTGAAAGTCTTAGGAGAACTTCCAGTCAAGACGATGGTGTAGACAGACATGACTCACGTCCTCATGCAACCACATCAAAATTACAACTAAAATATAGAACAACCATCACTCAACCATCAGAACTCAAGTTGAATGGGAGTCTGACAACTGCAGAGTAAAAGCATCCATCCAGACTGGTAGGAGGGAAGCAGATTACAAACGGGAAGATCCCTACCCTATGTGGTAGACAAAAATTGGGGAGAGATGTCTCAGGAGTGAGGAGTCCCCACCCCACACCGGGCCTTCCAGCCCAGGGTTCCAGTGCCAGGAAGATAAGTCCCTGCAACTTCTGGCTGTAAAAACCAGTGGAGATTGAGTCAGTGGAGGAGGCTTCTGGAGTCCCAAGCAGTTTTTCTTAAAGAACCTATACACAGACTCACCTACCCAGACTCACTCCCTCTGAGCTCCAGTACAGGGTAGCAGCTTGAAAGTCACCGGTGGCATACTGGGAAAAACGGAAGTGTCTGGCATCAAGGTGAACAGAAGCTATTGTCCATTTTTCAAACCCTCCCCCAATAGAACCGGCAAGCTGGTACCATATCTGAGACTCCCTCAGCCTAGCTAACACTGTTTGACCCACCTAGGAGATCCCCAGAGACTCTGTCCCACTGAACTTACAGACTCACCCACATGAATGGCTGGTGTTGATTCAAACTGAACAACTTTCTAAATTCTCTCAGACAAGCAATAACTGGCCTCAGTGAGCCCCAGGCCCAGTACTAGCAGCCAGCCTGGATTAAGAGTTTGGCTTTATCTGGGGATCTCCAAGCCCAGCACAAGTAGCAGCCATCTTGGATTACTTTATAGCTGAGGCTGGGTGGCCCCAGGCAAAACACAGATGGGGACTGACTTTGGCCTGCACCACCCAGGAAACCCCAGAGCCAGTGCATCCAGTGGACAGTTACAGACCACATCAGAGCACCACCACCCTGCCCCTGCAGTTGACCCTCCAAGGAGGGCAGAGGTTGGTGGTCAGTGGTCACAGCCAATGCTTACAGCTGACTGGCCTGAGGAAATTCCTCCCATTGATCTGCCAGCAGCAAATAAGGCTTAATTATAAGAGGAGGGTGTACTCAGCTCACAGGAAGAACACACCTCAAGCATCTAATTTGGGTGGTAGGGGAGGCTGTGTCACTGGATCCTACAGGACACCTACTGCGTTAGGCTATGCTACCAAGACACAGAGTCAAAGCAGCTCTACCTAACTCATAGAATGAAACACAGGGAGGCTACCAAAATGAGGAGACAATGAAGCATGGCCCAAATGAAAGGACAGATCAAAACTCCAGAAAAAGAGCTAAACAAAATGGAAATAAGCAATCTATCAGACGCAGAGTTCAAAACAATGATTACGAGCATACTCAAGGAACTGAAGAAAGACCCAGTCAGAAATGAAAGGATACACTAACTGAAATAAAGAACAATTTATAAAGAAACAACAGTAGAATGGATGAAGCCGATAATCAAATAAATGATTTGGAATATAAGGAAGGGAAAAAACCCAACAAATTATAACAAGAAGAAAAAAGAATCCAAAAAAATGAGGAGAGTATAAACAGCCTCTGGGACAATTTCAAGAGGTCCAACATTCACATCAGAGAGGTGCCAGAAGAGAAAGATCAAGAAACTGGAAATTTATTTGAAAAAAGAAAGAAACTTCCCTAATTTGGTGAAGGAAACGGACAGGCAAGGCCAGGGAGCATGAGAGTTCCAAACAAGATGGATGCAAAGAGGCCCACTCCAAGGTACATCATAATTAAAATGTGAAAGGTTAACGATAAAGAAAGAATCTTAAAAGCAGCAATAGGAAAGAAGTTAGTTACCTACAGGGGCATTCCCATAAGACTGTCAAAGGAATCTTCGCAGGCTAGAGGGGACTGGCAAGAAATATTCAAAGTCATGAAAAGCAGGGACCTACAGCCAAGATTGCTGTACCCAGCAAAGCTATCATTTAGAATCTAAGGGCAGATAAAGAACTTCCCAGTCAAGAAAAAAAACTAAAGGAGTTTATCATCACCAAAACATTAGTATATGAAATGTTAAGGGATTTATTTAAGAAAAAGAACAAGATCGAAACTATGAATAATAAAATACCAAAATACAAAAAGGAAGAGAGGGAGGGAGGGAGGAGGGAAGGGAGGAAGGGAGGAAGGGAGGGAGGGAGGGAGGAAGAGGGAGAAGAGGGAAAGAGAGAAAGAAAGTCTTAGAAGAGTACAAAAATGGAGAGCAACTTAAACACCAGGGAAGAAAGATAATTAGTCAGAAACAACTACTTTATTTAAAAGCTTCATCCAAATGAGGATCTTTGTGTAATGTAAATGAACTCCTTTTATTAAAAGTAGACATTTATTATTGTTATTAACACTTTATCCCCAGGAGATACAATTTTTCCAGTGCTAAGTTATAAATGCACAAACGTACACAATTTTTTTCCTTAGGGGGGAAACCAACATATTCAATTCATATATTTTATTATTTTGCAAAAACACTGAAAAATAAAGAAAAAGTACATCAACTAAGGTTTCACTCTACATAAAACTTCACAAGGAACAATTTTCCAGCCTGCCAATTGTTTTCCTCCTTTATTATGTTACTATCAGTGATATATCAAGGATATCAAGGAATTCACAAATATATTATTTCTTGCTACCTTGTCTATAAGCATCTTATTCATTTGCAATATATATATGTATATATATTATTATTGCTTCTCGGCCTTTGGGCTAAGATCAAGTGTAGTATTTGTTATTGTCAGTTTATATGTGTAGATATTAAAGTTTGCATTGTACTTAGTGTAATTGAAAAGTTGTTCTAAAAGATATATTGCTTTTCCATTAAACTACTTTGTTTCTGCATTCCACCTCAGCCTGTAACTGACAGCCAGAGATTGAAAAAATTTGTTTATTTGCTTTCATAACAAAATATCACTTAAAATTAATTTGTTAATGTTAAACCAGTCCTATAATTTTCCAGTCCTTTTTTACTAACTCCTGAAGGTGACAAAATTGTCTGCCTGAGACCCTCCCCTTCATGTCTGTATGGCACCGGTCACCAAAAGTTTCCGGAGGACTTCCCATGACACAAAGCCATTGAATAATAAAAGGGGAGGGTGAGGTCACAGCTCTAGTCTAGACCAGAGGCCAGGATGAAAGTGAGCTTCAGTGGGATGCTTTCTGAGTATGTCCTCGCACGAAGTAGCCGAAGTAGCCGTGAAGTGTTCAATTTAGCCTCAATCAACTCGATATGGGGAGAAGGGAAGGAGAAGTGGTGGAGAGCTGGGGTTTAAAACGCTGCGTACTTCAGTACTCATATTATTAAACACTGTTATTTAATGAATAGTCGGTTGTGTATCTGATCATAATCTCTGTCATTTGCACAGCCTCACTGCATTTCTGATCCTTCTTCTTGCAAATTTGTTTCTAATTACATTTTGTAATTTCCTACCATGGGAACTTTTCCTACCATAGAAGCTGAGTTCCACATGCTAACGAGGGAACAAAATTTGAGAATTTCAAATGAAATGAAAATCTCTTCAGGCCAGTAACTGACTTACCAGAGTCTGGCATACATGTAAGCTTATAATAAAAGTATCACTTCCAGTCAGATGTGTGGTACTCATCACTGACCTCAGACTTGATCTTTAAAGAACATCAAATATGACAAATGAACTTTGACAGAAATACATTTAATGACTAGTTTGCTGACATCTACACGTAAGGCAGAGAAAAATGTCAGTTCTCCAAAAAAAATTAATTTGCATCTGGCTGTTTCTCTCAGGAGCTGCCTGGGGGCTGTTCCCTGTACAGTAAGGAGGCCTGCAGGATGAACCCTGCAGCCACGCCTGGGACCCTGGGCCATCTGTCTGGAGCCAAGACAGTGGGCCAGACCAGTCTGCTCTTAAGTTGTTAAAATGCTCTGTTTGTAACCAGTGAGATAAATATTTACTTCTTTTAACCTTTACTTATGCAAGATGATTTTACTCCAAGGGTGGGAAAAAATCTGCTTTGCAGAAAAAAGAAATTTTCTGTTGGATGCCCAGAATTCGACATTTTTTTTAAAAACCCACAATCGCTATATAATGAGCATCTCATCTGTTATTAAATTATGGGATTAGTTCTTTTCCCGATTTTCAGGAGTGTTTATGGAAGGCCAGTCACTAGCCTGAGTGTCTGCAAAATAGTATCACAAACAAATCCAGTAAGTGAGGGACATGAGCTGGTATGAAACTCCAGAGGAGAATTAGTAACTTTTTAAGGGTAATTAATGAAATTCACTGCATTTAAATATGTTCAAAGTCTTGGAAAAAACTCATTCCAAGTTTTTGTGTTTGTTCCTCACAAACACAAATCCAAAATATGAAGTTGTACTTGATGTTCGATGTCTGCAGCCCAGACTCTAGTTTAAACATGTATAAGAGTGATAGAGCTATGGAGTTATTAACTGCACAAAAGGAAATGTTTTGGAAAATGTAACTGAGCTAAAATCTCATACATTTTTTTCAGTTTGAATATTTTGGTATTGAATGAAGGCCTTTCTTGATCACCATTCCATGACCAATTTACATGTGCTTAAATTGATGGATCAGACAGGTTTCAGAATTCATTTTCTGGTTTGGGAACAGGAATAATTCTTTTCTGTTGCACTGAAACCAGAATATTCAAAGTTGTCAGTGAAACAGGAGCACTGGCGTTGAGATGGTTACAAATGCAGCATCACAGGCTCCACCCCAGAGGTTCTCAACCAGAAAGTACATTTTACCAAGCACTGGAGGTGACTCGTGTGCACCCTGCAGTGTGAGTGGCGCTGGTCTAACAGGTACAGGTGCTTCATGTTTCTTAGAAAAGAGTAATGGGTTTTAAATTTTTCAGAGTTAATTACTAATATTAAGCTCAAATGTTTTTTTTAATTCTAATTTGTTAAACCTTTAATATTTAAGTCAATTACAAGAAGTATAACAGGTTTTTTAAGTGATTCTAATTTTTTTTCTAGACATCCCCTCCGTGTATTTGGAGGTTCATTACAACAGTCTCAAACAATATGTAACAAGCAAATCACAAGTCGCAGAATAAAATAATTTTTGATGACAAACAACAGCAATAGCTAGTGTCATTTCATATCATGTATTTTTTAAAGACTTTGTTTATGTTTAGAGGGAAAGGGAAGGAGAGAGGGAGAGAAATATCAATGTATGGTTGCCTCTTGTGCGTCTCCTACTGGGAACTGGCCTGCAACCCAGGCATGTGCCCTGACTGGGAATAGAACTGAAATCCTTTGGTTCACAGGCCCGCGCTCGTTCCACTGAGCTACACTGGCCAGGGCTGATGTAATATTTTAAATGGGCAGAATTTATTATTTTACCCTCATTTTTCAAACAGTACTTTGTGCCTCGTATAAAGTATTTTCAGAATATATGACAACAGAATTACACTGTAAGTCCTCCGGCAAAATTGTAAAAAGCTTTGTTTAAAACAAGAGTAACCTGTGCTGGATTGTGACTGTCTTTCTGGAAGTCCAAAAAAATTGAGGGTTTACCAAGTTTTTACAAAAGAAAAAGCATCTGCTGTATTTACTCTAACCTAGTCTGCCTTCACTTGCTGAAATAAAGTACGGGCAAAACTCCCAGTGAAGAATATGCTTCTATTTTGCTATTTTCAAACCTATTATTGTATTTTCAGATCTCTTTGGCTCATGTACATGTTCCAATTACATATTTTGACTTAAATTTAAATATTTTAATCTGTCGTCTTAAAGTTTTTAAAAATAAATTAGTTTGGGGAAAAAACTTAAAGACCATAGTGTTCGGAGGAGAAAGGAATAATGCTGATTTATTCCTTGTCCCCAATTTTTTGAACTTTCCAAATGGTTAACAATGAAGAATTTATTATTTTTAATGGAAAAAATTTTTATTTTAAAAAGAGCAAAAATGTTTCAACTCAGGGTAAAACTACGACATAATTACACATTAAAATATAATGAGCATCTCTGATAAGGATTCTTCTCATCTGCAAATTTTCCGTAATAGCGAATACTTTGATTCTAGAAATGCTTAAATGAGTCAGTGAATCAGAGGGACACTACCTCATGCAGATAAAATGTTTAAGCACTCATGTAAAGTTTAACCAGCAGTGATATAAAATGCCTAATAGTCTGTTCTTCTTGACTTTGTACATTATGTTCCTCATGACAGGATGGAGAAAGCTGAAAAGGGGAGCAGTATAACCACTTGCAGTGATAACCACATGTGAGCATATGAAGATCTTTTTCAAAAAAGCAAGTATAGTTTTGATTCTAGTTCTCCCTACTAAAAAATCTCCAACTGCTCACCATTTCCTATTGAATAAATTCTCAACTCTGAAGTAGAGCTACAAAGTCTTCTATACTCTGTCCCAGACTATTTCACAAGTTACCTCCCACTTCTTGCCATTCTCTCTTCTCTTTAATATATTATATTACATATTATATAATCTGAGTTTTCCCATTCCACACTTTGTTCACACTGTTTCTGTTGACTAAGATATCCTCTCTGCAATACCATTTCATCCCACCATAATCTCAGACTGCCTGGAAAAAATCTTACTTTGTCAGTCAGGATACTTTTAGTTTCCTGTTATAGAATACTTAACTGTGCCTTCAACAACACAGACATTTATTACCTAACATAGCAAAAAGTTCTGAGCTAGAGTCATGTGCTTTCTAACATTCTGCTTTGCAATCTTCAGCATGTTGGCCACTGTCTTCAGGCTTGGTTCCTTATAGACACAAAATAGCTGCCACTGCTCTGGGCATCACATCCTCCTACATTCATATCAAAAGGGAAAGGGAGGAGAGTTCCCCTCATATGCCTTTTTTTTTAAGAGAAGGAAAACCTTTTCCAGCATCCTCTCTTCTAAGGTGCTAATTGAAAAGAACCACCCACACCCATTCTCTAGTTTCAAAGAAGGCTGGAAATGTAAGGCTGCAACATGGAAGATGGGCTGTACTATCTAGGAGCAGAATGGAGGAATGAGGATGACTATAATGTAAGCGACCAACAGGACCTTTAGTCCTCTAGATTTCCAGCCCTCCAAAGCCCAGATCCAATGACATGCACTCCATGAGGCCTTTAACGAGCCATCCAGTAAAAGTTAATCTCTCCTTCGGTTATGTGCACACTGTGTACCTTTTGTATTCACACTTTTGCTTTGTATTATAGTTATCTGTATGCTTGCCTAATTTTAACTATAGGAATGCATAGACTCTGTCTTCTTCATCTTTTATTCTTCCTATCCTCTGATACAGTCCTTGACCCTTAAAAAGTCTTGGATAAATATTTCCTGAACTGAAAACCTCAGTAATTTGAACCAATTAGATGATTTATTTTAGCTACAGGAAGAAAAAAAAAACAAC
The DNA here is from genome assembly GCF_021234435.1 of Artibeus jamaicensis. Lineage (NCBI taxonomy): Eukaryota > Metazoa > Chordata > Mammalia > Chiroptera > Phyllostomidae > Artibeus > Artibeus jamaicensis. The sequence continues at coordinate 43,551,342 of NW_026521812.1, forward strand.
ACAACCCAAAAGGAAACTCAGGGCTTTCACCATATTCACAAAAAAATACAAACTCTGCTTTTCAATAAGCATACTGCATGGATAAGAATCAGAAACAAAATTAAAATGATAGAGAAGCTGAGTTTACCTCTGCTCCACCCCAATGAGCATCCTGACAAATGTGCTATTTTCTCAAGACTGGTCCACTTGCTACTGAATGAAGTAAGACTCCCAAGGACTCATTCTAAGGGGATCACAGACTGGAGCCAACTGAGACCAGAAGGATTAGTGATGCCTATTAGAGATGAGGGAACAATGAGTTGGAAGCATCCTGAGTTGTTGAGGATTTTGTAGAACAAGGCTACCATACCACTTTTTTCTGGACTTCAAATCTGCAAACTTTTAAGGGACAGATATAAATTTACCTTTACTGAATTTTCTGCTGAACCTAATCCAAATTAATGCACTTGGTCTTCCCCAGAGATGATAGTCCTCGCAAAGCCTTTCGAGCTGGTGAGGGAGTCCAGGAGCCAATGCCAGTAAGAAAGTCCTTTGGAGTCAAGCCTCAATCCAGATTGGCACCCAATTCAACTTGAAGAGTGGCCAAAACTAGTTTCATTTAGACAAGTAACAGTGTCTCTGCACTTGATTTGGTTGGCAAAATTCTGGCTGCATACTGAGTTTCTCAAGCAAAACAAAGGATAGTAACAAATTGTCAAATATTCTAAACATCAACACTACTGATTGTTTTTAGTTAAATGCCATTTTGTCTACCTCAGAAATGACAGGGTTGAGTCAAGTTTTCCCAATGCCAATGTAACTCTCCTCCATGCAAGTACATGGAAAACTCTGAGTTAATGGTTCTTTGCTTTTGATTTATATTTCTACAACTTTTAACAAAGAAACAAAGATCATCAAACTAACACTATGGTAACCTGCACAAGCAGAACAGTTAAGTGCAGGGGAAGAAAAGTCAAGTCAATCTAAAAATGCATTTTGTATTTTATTCAAAAGGTTAAATTAAATGGAAAAATTGTTTCTTGGGACTGAGCACAGATTTTGTTATATGATCAGTAAAGTCATTTAAAATAATAAGAAGCGGGTTTGTGCATTAAAAATGCAGGGTATCTGAAAAGCATCCTGATGACAGTGCACATCGGAGACAGTTTAAGTAGGTGACAGAGGAATCCTCACAGCTGGGCCTCAGGGAGGACACTGGGATTTAACACCCTGGTGGACAGACACACAAGAAGGGCAGGGCGCTCCTTCTCTACTGAGAGGGCAACTGTCCGGCCAAGATTAAGCTGAAATGACCTCACAAACTGCTCTAAACTCTAATGAGAACTTCACGCCCATCTGATGTATGTTATACGTGCAGACCTCAGATCGGATTGGTGAGGTCAAAACGCTCATGGCTTGAAATGTCAATTTACCTACACTGGTCTCATACCGGTGTTCAAAACTAAGTTTCACCTTTTGAAAGCATTTCCCAAAAATGGATATAGCCAATAGAATAAAACATCCTTTAAAGTCACAGAAGAAATCTATAAATCCACCTAGATATTGAAAGCAAAATAGCATTATTACTCTTTTAGAGAAAGTGCTTCCTTTTTAAACTATTGTGATTTTTTTGTTTGTTTTAGATTTGCAAATTGAATTCTCATGGTGTTCTTTTCCAAACGTAATGTCTTTTTCTGGACTTTCTATTATTTTATTGCCACTTCTTCATATGCATTAAATATTACTGAAGTGTGGTAATTTTGTGTTTACAGTTTAACACCGAGGAATAAAAAACTAGCCCTGTCTGGTGTGGCCCAGTGGTTGGAGCATTGCCCCATAATCACAAGATTGTGGGCTCAATTCCCCAGGGAATATGCCTAGGCCGTGGGTTCAATCCCCATCCTGGGTGCATAAGGCAAGTCACCAGGCAGTGCTTCTGTTTCACATGAATGTTTTTCTCTCTCCCTTCGTCCCCAGCTTCCTCTCCCTGTAAGAGCAGTGAAAAAAAATGTCTTTGGGTGAGTATAAAAAGAGAAAAGCTAAAGACTTTGAAATTAAACAAATTATTTGGGTCACTTATCCCACGATCCCATGTACCACACTTGTTAAAGAGAAACTAGCTATACATGTTTCTAACTGCTCTGAGGAAATATCCCACTGTGGCCCGGCTGGTGTGGCTCAGTGGATTGAGCGCAGGCCTGTGAACCACAGGGTCACAGGTTTGATTCCCAGTCAGGGCACATGCCTGGGTTGCAGGCCAGGACCCCGGTGGGGGCATGTGAGAGGCAACCACACACTGATGTTTCTCTCCCTCTTTCTCCCCCCCCCCCACTCTCTAAATATAAATAAATAAAAATCTCTTAAAAGTATAGTTGTGGCATTAAGGCACGTGTGAGAAGCAGTACGGCGCAGTGGTTAACACATGGATTCTAGAGCCAGGTTCGAGTTCTCAGATTCTGGGTTCAGATCCTGGCTCTGCTGTTTACCTGGGCAGGTTGTTGTACCTCCAAGGTGCTTCAGTTTCCTCCTCTACAAAATAGCCCCTACCACACTGCCCCACTAAGAGGAAAAATTATTTAATATTAATAAAGCACTAAAAATGACACCTGGGGCATGTGAATATGATAAGGAATTATGAAATATGTCCCTTAATAAATAAAAAGCACTTCCTTAAGTCATATAAAATGTCTCTGTAGTATGTATTATAAAGCTCGTTAAAAACTATCCTACCTATATGGGATCAATTTACTGTAAGAACTATTAGAACATAATACCACCCAACCTTTAACTTCATTAGCCAGTATTAAATTAGTAAGATTGCAGATTTGTTCAAGTACTGTCTCCAGTAAATTCATTTCTCACTGGAACATGTATCAAAGGAAGTAAGAGAGCAGAAGGGATAGAGCAGGGCATGACCCGGCAGTTAGACATAGCCAGTCTCCTCCATTCACTCATTCAGAGGTCATCACCAACTGGCCCTAAGACCTGACTTGCTAAATAATGGCCACATCTTGTCCTGGCTGCTGTGGCTCAGTTGGTTGAGGGTCGTCCTGCAAATCGATTTAATTCCTGCTCAGGGCACATGCCCTGGTTGTAGATTTGGTCCTCAGTTGGGGCCTGTGCAGGAGGCAGCCAATCAATGTTTCTCTCCCTCTCTTTTCCCCTCCCTTCTCCTCTGTCTAGAATCAATAAAAGAAAAAAAATAATACTGACAGCATCTTTAGACTTTACCAGGAAATTTTTTTTAACTTGTGAGTTAAAAACCACTATAAAGGACCATCTTAAACTGCTGAAATAGTCACTTGTCTCCTGTCTCTCCCTCCATCACTGCCAGAATAGCCTTCCAAGGTCAATTTTGGGGGGCTAAAAAACTGGGAATTTCTTGCCTCACAGATACTCAAAATATAAATCAAAGTCACACGTGTCTGCCTATACAAGTACCAACATAAAAAAAACCTCATCGAGATACTTCTTATCCCCTTCAGAGTTCCAAACATTATTCATGGTAATCAAGGTATGCATTTCACGTCTCAAAATATACACAACAGACTCAAGAACAAGACATTCAATGGAACTTTCACCTCCCTTTGTGGATGCATTCTGTAAGCCTTGTGGAGTGCTGACTAAAACAAGTTCAAAATCAATGCAGTGAACATAGCATATTTCAGTCATCAATCAAATGTCAGTGGTGAATTATAATGGAATTTGACTCCATTTGTGATGTCTGAGTGCTGACAGCTTTCAAGCACCATCCCCTCACCTCCCACTTTGTGTCCCGGATCTGAGCAAGGCCATAAGAAGACCCATGAGCTTCATCCCTTGGCACATGCTTTGTAGTTAAAACCACAAAACTCTGACCCTCATTCTGGCCCCTTAATCACAAACAACATAGCCAAGCCCTATTCTCCCAGATAATCCTGTAACAGAAATAATAAGCCTTTTTGTCTTCTCCTTAATGCATGTGTGGTATCATGAGTCTGGTGGTGTTGGTCTCACACTCCAAGGGACAATCGCATCTAAGCATGTCACCTCCCTCCCTGCTCCTAATTCTCCAACAGCTCCCCACTGTCCACCGAATTAAATATAAACTATTTACCATAGCTACAGATTCATCTTTCTAGTCCGCTCTCCACTATTCTCCTTTACAAACATAATGCTTCAAATGTTACTGTTCCCAGAACAACCTCTTTGCTTGTGCAGTTCCCTCTGTTCTGAGTTGTCTCTTGCACCCCCCCATCTCCATTTAACCTCTTCTTCAAGATCATCTCAAAAGCTACCTCCTCCGTAAACTTGTTTTCCACATCTCCCAACCAGACAAACTCTTTCCCTGCTTTGAACTCCATATCATACTCTTTGAATTTCTGGTAGTGTTCTATCATGTTCTACTCTAGAACAAAGTCATTAACATCTTACAGCTCTTACAGCTCAGAGGTTGAGAGCATGGATCCTGAACACAGACAAAAAAATTCGACACTGGATTCTGGCTGCCTGGTTGTCCTTGAGCAAATCCCCTGTCCTAGTCTCAGCCTCCTCTTCAAATGAGAGAAAATGAGATCTTACATGTGAAGAGATGGTCACCTGATTCACACTAAGCACTCTGTAAAATGTTAGCTGTTTACTTATTCTCTATGGGATCAGAAACAATTTTTATGTCAGAAACTCATTTTTTTTTCACCCATCCTCCCAACCCCCTTCCCATCTGGCAACCACCAAAATGTTCTCTGTATCTCTGAGTTCAGAAATGTATTTTTTAATCCAATGCAACAACAGTGTCTTGTATATAGAAAACATGTAATAAATATCGATTGAATGAACTGAATAAGTGGTTTATAGAACTTCACTGAAATTTGAAAGGAAATTAATAGTAGGATTGGCACAATTAAATCACAGACATGAACTCAGAATTAGTTCTAAGTACACACAGAAAAATCATCTAAAAAGAGCAGAATCCAGGTAAAGGCACAGTGTCTTGAAAACTGCTTGCTAATTTACAACTAGGTAATCTCCCTGCCTCTCTCTGTCCTTTCTCCCCCCTTTCTCTCTCTCCTAACTGGGATATGAGTTTAGCTATTCTCTAATTTTGTTATTTTAACAAAGAGTAAACATTTGTGAATTAAAAAGTGACAGATTAATTAGCAACTTAATGTTTCTTTCTGTTCAAAATCCTGTCCTTGATGTGAGTCTTCCTAAACTATATAGTGAACCATGATGATCTACATTTAATATTCCTACTGTAAACATATACCAAAAATATTTTTTAGAGGTTACAAAAAAAAAAAAATTATACCCTCTGATGCAGTAATTCTCCTTCAAGGACCTACTTTTAAGGGGAAAATGGGAGCTATAAAAACACAGGTAGGTACAATCCTCGTTAGGACATTATTAAGATTGTTTGAAACATCCTCATGTATAAAAAATATGTGATTGTCTGCAACACTTTAAAACCAGATATTAAAATATTTTTCAATGATAGTGGGGAATGTTCACAACATTATCAGTGAAAAGGCAAGATACAATGTTATATAAAAAGTGGGCAGGCAGTCCGTCTCAATATTAATACACTTTTTCCTTAGTGATAGGATTGGATTAGTCACGGTGCCCCCTGACCCTTGTATTTTTAAATACTCCACAAGAAATGTAAGTTAATTAAAAAATGTGTCTTTCAAGAGTTTAGAGGGATGAGTTTGCCATGATCTGTAAGAATAACCACAGAATGTGTCTAATCAAAAGGTGACGTTTTCTTTGAAAACAATGTACTGTGTTGTAAAACTGAAACTGTTTCATACAGAACAATGTATATTTCTGTACACTGTTAATATTTCAGTCCGTCCAATTCTCCTGTGTGCAAGAAGTCACCTTGAAATGCTATGTATCACAGATCTCTTTGGGGGAAGAAAACAAAAAGGAGTAGAAATAGGACTGGGCAGGGAAAGGGAAGTCGGAAAATCTACAAACTTCCATTTTAGAAATAAGCCTATCCTGATAGCATCCTCAGGTTCTTTAAAACATGTTAGTAATCGCTTCTCGGCCTTTTGGCTAAGATCAAGTATAAAACATGTTATTAAATATTTACTTTCCACAAAAAGTATAGCTGGTCTTAAACCTTTGCTTCCTTAAAATAAACTGTGTCCTTACATTAACCAAGTTAAACTGTGGACCACAAACAGCCCCTATGGTCACAAAATGTCAGCTTAACAAAAAATGCATTTGGTTTTTGCGTACAAGTTTGCGATATAGTAATCACAACCCGTACCTTACACCTCATTTCAAGTAGTAAAGCAAACCTAATTAACACCCCATGTAATACATTCAGAGGCACCCATGATGTTTTTTTTTTCTCCCTCAAACTTCACATAAATGAAAACGCTTTGTGGTCTGTGGCGTACATACTACAGCGTGAGAACAGACGGACGCTCGTCTTCAGGCCTGCAGTGCTGCCAAGGATTGGCCAGTCTCCACTGGTTTTCCAGGGTGAGAATGGATTTGCATTGATGTAAATTCCCTGTTTGGCCTGGGCCCTCCAAGGATGGGTGGCTCCCACGCACCTGGAGTGGGCGTGGGCCTGGAGAGCAGACCAGAGTATGCAAAGCTGACCGTCTCACCTGGTGACTGAATGACTCTGTGGCAATGAACTTGGTCTCATTTGTTTAGTGTTCCCACCAGCTGAGCTAATTCCTCTTTCAAGATAAAATTTACACAAGCTAACACGACCTTCCAGAATTTTACTTTTTTAAAAGTTACCAACATTAAATGTCCAAAATGTCCCCTGTAATATTATGGACACAGAGAAGCTTTATAATAAAAAGACTGCCATGACAAAATTATCCCAAGCATATATAAGCATATCAAGAATCTGAAACATAGTGATTTTTACACATTAGAAGTGAAATTTAGAAAAACTGAAACAGTGAATGCTTTGAGAGCAAAACAAAAACAATAAAACCAATTCACAGCAATTGCCATTTTTTATTAGCCTGGGGTATTTTGCAGGGCTAACAGCACGTAGTTAGTAACCCCATCGCTATCACGTGCCAAAAGGAGCACCAGGAGGGGAGCCTGGAACTGAGGTCTAACCCTGGTGTCGTATAACATGACCCTACGACCCTGCGACCCTACCAGTTTCTTTATCTGTAGAATGAGAAACTGGGCTTGGCACAGCTGAGAGTCCTTCCAATTCTGCAATACTAAGAATTCTTATTCTTGTCAAAATGATATCAATCATGTTAAATATTTTTTAAAATCTAGTTATTTTTAACCCATGATGAAGATAGAGCTGCTAAACTATTTTAAGACGCAAAATAAAACCAGCCTGTGATTTTAAATAAAATATTTCTGAAAATAAGAACAGAAAAAATTACTGTATGAAACATTCTCAAAGAGCTGATTTGTTTTGTTTTCCATCTAGAAGGAGGCAGTGTCTCCTGGACAATACACAATATATTTTCTTAAACTATTTCAAATTATATAGAAATATAATTTGCTCCCTTCCCTCTCCTTTACTGTGAAAAATCCTTGCATAAGTGTCAAAGTGAAACCAGAATCCCCTCTACTAAATGCCAGTCTTCACTTTAGGATGCTGCTCTCTGAAGGCTGGATGATTGAATACATGCTGGAGCAGGAAGAAAGCACGAAGCAAACTGTTCTTAACCTTGTAAATCCTCATGGTGTCTCTTTTAGTGTAGGCTTCAGAGAAAAATTTAAATGCAAAGCAGAAATGATACCAAAGATTCCCAAACTAGAGCTGAAAAGCCTCTAATGTCCTCAAGAACGCTAAGCCCTGTGTTGGAACCAGAGGCCGAAAGGGACAGAGTGAAACAGCAACAGTTACAGTTCATTTGAACCTTCTTTTTTTTACATCTGCTTTCATTAAAAAGACAGAAAATGAAGATGTAAGTTATTTCTACTTAAATATTGACATAAGCATAATCCACTTCTGCTGCCAATCAAGACATTTGAAAAGAATTTACCATTTGTGATTGGCTCACTTATTTCAATAAAGCTTTTCTCCACCTCTGAAAAAAATGTAGTCTATTATTAATAGTATGAATTTATGTAGGTATTTTTTTCTTAAAAAATTTTTATCAAATGTGCTTCAAAGTCTACTTACTTTGAAAAAATAATCTATCAGCTATAAGGCACAGATGTCCCATACAGGTCACCGTAGTCACACACAGTAGCAAAACTGGCGATTCGTACATGGGGTGGGCAAAGGTTGGTTTATAGTCGTTCCTGTGGAGAGACATACAGGTTACGATTCTTACAGTAGCTTTATTCACTCCAAAGAATGTCACAGTGCAACTGTAAACCTACTTTTCCCCACCTCTGTATTAATACTACAAACCAAAGTGTTACATTGAAAGGGGGGAGGTACAATTCAGGGTCAAATAGATACGTCATCATAAAATCTTGCCACTTTAAATAGAGATTTATTGGACACTTTAATAGCTTCTTAAATTGAGGAATTTATCTAGTGCTTAAATTTTTAAGTATAGGTGTCCACCCCCACTTTTCGAAAGTTTGAGTTAGGCCAATTAGCTTTAAAAAAAAACCTGCCTGCTCCTGCTAACCAAAAGAAATCTGAAAAGGGGTTTTGCTTCTAAAACAATTGTAATTTCTTTTTCACTTTATACCATTTCAGCCTATGAAAGGATTCATAGGAACACTTTACTTTCAGCTAGCAGGCAACACCTGTATTTTTTTCCTTTCCTTAAATGAAGCATATAAAGGATAAATGAGGGGGTGTTCTTTCTGAAACTTTCATTAAGGTGAGTAATAAAGTGCATTATCAACCAAAATAAATATTTAAAAATAGACTGCTTGTAGGTTCCAAGGACAGTAATGCATAAGGGCACTAAAGAACAGTGTTTAAAACTAATATACTTAAAATGGACACTTTTAATTTCATTTTTCCTATATCCCTGTACTTATTGGATTTATATAGCACCTATCTTCAAGGAACTAAAGGTGCCTTGTTAGAGTCTAACAAGTATTATGATTGCACAACAGCAACTGTTTTCAAACAGCAATATTTTTACCTTAAGAATGTTCTATTGCCAGGTATTGGAATAGTAAGGACTGACGTGAGAGAAAAGAGAGCTGTGGCAAACAGGGAAGTTCATACGAAGAATGAAGCAAGGGAATGAAGAAAAAACAAGAACTCCTAACTTCCAAAGAGCCATCCACCTACAAGGTGACAACTGGGCTTCACCTAATTGCAAATTCTGCTTCAGTGAGCTGAGGAAGAGAAACTCTAAATGAATAAATCTATCGCTTTCCTGGGTATAAGGTAAAAAAGGTCAGATTTTAACTGTTAGGTTACCACATGATGAAGAAGAAATAATTCTTTTGAATAGAGACTCTCTAGATATTATACTTTTGTTGTTTTCTACAAACCAGCAGACTTACCAGTACAAGTCCCATCAGCAGTTTAGTTCTAAGATGTGTGTGCTCTTGTTACATGTTTTCACTGTTTTTGGCAAGCTGACATCTCTGTCCTGTTTTAGAAAATAGGGAGCCAAGTAGTTTATGGGTTCCTGCTGAAAACTTAAAATGTTTAATGGAATATTAAGTACCATATATTCAACCTTTTCTCAGGCAATTATAAGATCTGAAATATAACTATAAATAATGAGTACTACAATAGTTCATAAAATGAGCTCTATAAAAGTTAATATGGTTAAAACTTCATACTCTAAGTATTTAGTCTAATCTACACAAGGAACAGATTCACGGTTTTTGTCCCATCTTGAAAACCTCTGAATTTAATTCAAAAAAAGAAACAGGCAAAGATTTCTAGAACCCAAAGTACTATCTAATCCTATTTCATTTATAAAAATATGGAAATGTAACTTTTGTTTCAAATATAAAATGCTGCAGAACATAATTTGGAAAGAAAGAAGTCGCTGAGACTTACTGATACAAGTTTATCACACTTTATGTTAAGCAATAATGGCTAAATTAAAGTTGCTTGGAGATTAATGGAATTTACTAGTAAGCTTAATTGGCAAATAAACTTTGAGAAAAAGAAAAGCTTTTCTATTATTGAGAATGTCAATTGATAAACCGATTGCTTTATTTACACCTAAATGTGATTTGTTCTTCACAAAGGTGTATGTACCAACATAGAGCTTAGCTAAAATCAAAATATCCCCCAAATTCTTAAATACAGAACTGTATTAAGAACCTGTGATTAGCTCAGACCCTTGACTCTGCGTGTAGACACTTATCTCTGGGTACTTCCTCAAGCTCATATCCTAGCATAGCAAATTCTTAAACACATTTAGCAGGATCTCTCATAAACTGCCAAATATTTTTTTCAAATAGTCTCAAGAAAGACAGTCTAAGTTCCCATGTACATTATGATCTTAGGGGAAAAATTTTAATTTACATTTTAAAATCTTTCACTTTAGAATATTCTGTCTTTACACACTTCATTGTCATACATGAAGTATTTATTTGCACTGTATTTGTTTCATATTCCAATCACCCATTGAGCAATTTCATATGGAGAATTTTATTAACTATATAATTGTTCTATCCTAAAAATTTAATTAATCTAGAAAAGCCCTGAACCATGACCTGTTTATTGTATAGGACTCTTCTCTCTTACCAACTTTATAATGCTCTCACAAAATTGCTTCTTTAATAGAATTTAAGGCCCATAAATCTATTCACATGAATATTCAAATTCTCTACTTAAATCCTGAGAGGACCCACCATCTCAAAATTACCTCCAAAGTCTACTTATGTAAGATACTGCTCCAGTTTCATTCTCAGCTGTAATACCTTAATTGTCATTGGAAGAAAAACCCTTCAGCAGCACTGCCCCAATCCTTTTATCCAAATAGCGAAATTTAACACAACCGTCATTCTTTTAAGAACCTTTATTGAATTTTTTAACAATTTAGCCTGTTGGATCTCAATGCAGTTTGTAAAACAATTGTTTAGTTTCATATAAACTGCAACCAAAAAAGTAATTGTCAAAGAAGTTATCTGAAGTTGCAAGTTATTTTTTGTCATATGCAGAACAGTAGAACGTAAGCATGCTCTCGGATGCAGGTGCTCCTGTGTACTATGGAGTTATTCTGAAGAGCTTGCTAAGGTCTGCAGGCAGTTTACGGAATGCAATCATTTTCTTCACAATTTAGGTACATGAGAATAAAACTGATACTTATGAACAGAGTATTTTTGTCAAAAAAGTTGAGGCAGCTTCTGTTGAATGCTATCTGTGTTGGTACACTTGTTACACCTTGAACTGTACTAAGAGAAACAGACAGCCAGGAGTTCATGCTGAAATTTGAAAAATCCCTCCACATGTGTTGATTTCCAGGAAAGGGACGAGGGTAAAAGGCTATGTAATTGTTCATCATCTTACATCAGCAGACCACAGCAAGACACTTTACATGACAAGGGCGCAAATTTCCTTCACTGCTTTCAGTCAAGGTCAGCTGTGTCTATAGTGGAGGGTAGAGGTGGAGCAAGCCTAAGACTGGATAAAGCTTAATTAAGTCTACATCTCATGCAGTTGTCCTTGTTCTGTCTTTGAGTGTTTCTCAGACATCCGAATTAGAACTGAGGTTTGTTAACCTGGGGTCCGCGTTGATCTCGTATCTGTAATGATACCCTTCCATGTGATCTCTGCAGGCATCTCTGATGTTATGCATCCACTTTTTTATCCCCTTACGGTTCAAATACAAAACCAGTAGGAAAATGGCGCCTATCAGGGCTAAAACAATACCTAAAAAGACATAAGAAGTCTGCAGCGATGGAGGGAGGATAGGGTCACACTCCAGGTCGGAGCTGTTGAGTTCCAGGAGGACCCGATTCCTCATTTTTTCCGGAAATGCGCAGGTGAGCCCGGCTTTGCTCTGCACTGACTCTGTCTCCTTGAGCCAGGTCACCATGTCCTCCATGTGACAGTCGCAGACCCAGGGATTGTTGTCCAGGAAGACCCTGACTTGAGGCAGGCCTTGCAGCTCTGCCAGGGTGCCGTTATGAAGGACCTTGAGGGCGTTGTCCTCCAAGTGGAGGCTTTCTAGGTGTGTCAGGTTTCGGAAGGACACAAAAGTCAGGCTCACCAGTGAGTTGTTGCGCAGGTCCAGGTGCCTGAGGCTGGGCAGCTGGACCAGTACGTCCTGGGGCAAGTAGAGAAAGTGGTTGCTGGCGAGCTCCAGGCGGCGGAGCCCACGCAGCGCCTGGCCAGCTCGCAGGGCAGCAGCCACCATACTCTCGATGCTCCACTTCTCCTTATCCACAGGGGGCAGGACGTGGTTCAGGATCAGTTCCACCAGAGGGCTTGGGGCCGAGACGCTGGCATTGCTGCCAGAGAACGCGAAGGGGCTGAGTTTGTGCAGAGGGTTATGACTGAGGTCGAGCTGGCGCAGGCTGGGCAGATTCTCGAAGGCTCCCGCGTGCACCTCCTGCAGGTGGCTGCCACTGAGGTTTAGGGCAGCCAGCTCGGCCAGCGGGGCGCCACGGGCAAAGGCACCGGCTGGAAGCACTGCCAGCTGATTGCCCGTGAGGAAGAGGTTGCGCACGTAAGGGGGCAGGTCCGCTGGCACCTCGGTCAGATCACTGTTAACGCACTTGACTGTCCGTGCTGCTTCGGAGCACTCGCACGGTGGCGGGCAGTGGCTCGGTAGCGAAGGCTGGGCTGACACCACGGAGGCCAGGAATGATGCAGAGGAGGTGGAGGAAGTCGCCAGGGAAGTGAGTGAGGATGAGGAGACCCAGCCCAGCAGGACCAGCGCCAGCCGCGCGACCCGCAGCCTTGCGTCCCCGGCGCCCGGGCCCCGGGAGCAGCCCCCAGGCATCGCGGCACGGGTCTCCCACGACTTGGCCAGGGACGGCGCCGGCTCCGAAGGCTCCGGAGCTGGGCCCGGAGGGCACGGGTAGGCAGGAAGCGCGTGGAGAAAACTTTCCTCCCGTGGGTGCGGAGGAGGGACGCAGCAACCGGAACTCGGCTAACCCCTCCTGGCCAGCAGGCGTTCCCCAGCCGGAGCGACTCCCCCGCCCCTTCCCTCCAGAAAGTAGGCTTGGCCAGCCAGGACACTCAAACTCGGTTCCTCTTCCCGCCGCCGCCCCCAATGGCACCTCTAGTCTCTTTTGTTGGCGCCTCACGCTGGATCAGCTGAAGGACCTAGGGACAAGCGGTAGATAAGTGTGAGGAGCAGTGGCGACCGCAACTCTCCGAGCGCAGGAACCGGCCTATCCAAGCCAAGTTGTCCCCACTCGGTCCCCAAACCTCCCTCCCAAAGCCAGTGTGGGCCTCACCTCCCCCAGCCCCACGCACATCCTTACCCGGGAGAGGGGCGCCCACCTCCAGACGGGAGCGCAAAGTCTCGCTTCTGTTCTGGCTATATATTCATAGGGTATATGTGGATATCCCTATATCCATAGGGTATCCATTTCAGCCTCTGGCCCTCCTTTTTTCGAGATCAAATTCATCCCCTGTGCATAACTTCTGGCTAAATCCTCTGCGCCCTCCCGACCAAACTTCTCACTCTCCCACAGCCTCAGCCTCCGTTTCTCCGTCTCCACCCTGGACTGCTCCTCTGATCCCAGTTAGGATAAGAGGAAAGTTTCAGGTTGCGAGAGTCTTTCCATCTCTTTCAGTCCCTTCTGGGATAAGCAGGAAGTGGAGGGCTGTGCCATTGCCCCCGCCGCCGCCCCCCACCCCAGCTCGCAGTCCGGCCAGCCCCTTGGGTCCCCGAGGGGGTTCAAGCCATCTCCAAAGGGGAAGGGAGAGACCACGAAGCGTCAGTGAAACCCGGGACCCTGGACCCTTGCCTGAAGATTGGGAAGAGCCCTGCCCTGGCGCTGCCTCCCGGTTCTCACCAGTGCAGCTCGTTCCCAACCGCTCACCTCCCCGCCGCCAGCCCCGAGGCGACTCCTCGTCCCACTAGAGTCTCGCCGACTTTCCTGCTCCGCGCAGCCAGTGCCGACTCTGCTCGCACCCCCAGCCCGGGGCCCAGCCTCCACAACTGGGAAAAACCAACCCCGGGGGCGGGGGAGGGCCAGGCGGGCCGGAGGGACTTACGCGGCGCGCCCAACCTTGGAAGTCCTCGGCAGGAAGATTTCAGAAAGGAGACTGGGGGTATATGGGCTGCGCGCCTCCTCCTGGTGGAAATTAACGAGGAACGTGCGGGGGTAAAAGGTGAGGGAATCCCTTTCTACCCCCTCCTTGGCATCCTTTGTTGGTTCTTCGTTTTGCATACTGTATTTACCTTGGACAGGAACAAAACCGCTAGTGAATCTCGTGGAATTCACCCTGATTCGGGCACCTAGGGCAGTAGCCAGATGGCTTCGGGCGTGACAGATCAGTGGGAAGCAGCAGCATAAAGAAATGAGCTGAAAATGCAGAGTGGCCGCAGGAAAACGCCCAGGAAGCTGCAAGGGAGCTTCAGAAAATCTTCCCATCCAAGTGATCCCTTAGATGCTGACTTCAGATTTAGGTGTCCTGAATGTGTCCCATACCTGCCCCGCCCCCGCATGTCTTGAACAATTTTGGAACTTGCAAAGAGAGCCAACTTTAAGATGGGGCGGGAGGCGGTAAGTTACTGGAGAGGAGATTCATTCTTAATTCATTAGCTTTTTCTCCACCCCAAATTAAAAGCAGAAGGAATAAAAAGGCCGCCAAAGCACACTAGAAACAAAAGGCAAATAGCAACGATGTGAGTCACCCGGAAGGCGGCCCCGCCCCCTCGCACAGGATGTAGCTGTTCTGTGTCACCGTGCCAGTAACTCTTCTAGTCAATCCTAGAAGAGTTCACAGGGCAGGGAGTGGGAGGAAGGCCGCCCAGAAAGATCAGAAGCTTGGACCTACAGTCTATGACCCGTGGGGGTGATCGGCAGGTGGGGAGGTGGAAAGGATGGAGTTGAGAAAAAGGACTGATCGAATGATTACTTACTGGAGGATCTGTTATACTGGAGAGGTTTTGGGGTCCTGAAAGCTGGAGAATGATCCTTGCTCTCAATGACTGTATCCCCTTTGTCCCAATCAAATAATTAACCTGAAAGAGTGAGAAGGTGCTGGTTATTCCAGGCTTCTTTGTTTTGGAGAGAAAAATGGCAATTAGAGAAAACAGTCGATAATAAAATGCTCAAATCAGGAATGCTGATTGTGCCTGTGAGTGGTGCATTTAGTGTGAAGAAAGGCCCAGCCCTCAGGCCCATCCCTGATTACTTTTACTGGCAAGAGAGTATCTGCGAAGCCAGAAGCAAAAAATGGCCCAGAGAAGACCTGGAGGAGTTGGAGACTGCAGATATTTGAGCGAAAAGCCAGTTTTGTTAATTTGCATCTTCATCACGTTTATCTATAGCCCCTTTTCTTATTTTCAAAAGTGCTTTGTAATCGAGTATGAAAACTTTGGAAAAAGAGTCTCAGAAGCTGCAGTGGGTTCTGTATGCCAGCCGTGGTGGTGGTTACATAAATCGGCACATGGGTTAAAAGTCACAGATCTATGTACACCAAAAAAAATGTCAAGTTTACTCTATGATACATTTTAACGCAAAATTAATTACTTCTGGAGGGGAAATTACCCCCTCCCCAGAGTAATGCTCTGGCAATGTACTAATTCTGGTTCTGATCTAAAGAGCAATTGCTCTATTAGAAATGGGAAGAACTTTGCAATTTAGAAAGATTATGCATATTCTCATCCTATCTTCAAATTAGCTTGGCAATAGAGATATAATTAGTATTATTGTCTTGTAATTACTGGTGGTATTAACAGGTTCTACAAATGAAAAATCTGGGGTCCTGAGCATTAACTGTCTTTTACTTGCCAAACCCTGTGCTGATCACTTGACAAAAGTTATTTCATTTACTCTGCACGTCAGTACTCAGGTGGGCACTATCACTCCAGTTCTACAGACAAGGAAATTGAAGCGAAAATAAATAATAGACTATAGTTTCCACCCCCTTGTCTTCTGGGGATCAATTCCAAGACCCCCAGTAAATGCTTGAAATTGTGCATAGTACCTAACTCTATATATACTGTTTTTTCTATATATAAATACCTATGATAAAATTTAATGTACAAATTAGGCACAATAGGGGATTAACAATAATAATAAAATAGAACAATTGTAAACAATATACTATAATGAAAGATATGTGAGCATGGTCTCTCAAAATATCTTACTGTCCGGTACTTACCTTTTCACGTAAAGGAGGCATTTTATGGCATCTCTTGGGCACATCTGAATTGCTAGCATTACTACCCTGGCACTTTAGGACCATTGTAAAATAAAGTGAGTTACCTGAGCACAAGTACTTCCATATCTTGAAGCTGATCTGATAACCAATATGGCTACTAAGTGACTAAGGGGCAGGAGTCTACAGAGCAAAGATACACTGGACGAAGGGATGGTTCTTGGCTGGGACAGGAGATTTTATCATTCAGAACAGGCACACAATTTAAAACTTATGAATTATTTGTTTCTGGAATTTTCTATTTAGTATTTTCCAACCGGAGTTGGCATGTGTAACTGAAACCTTGGAAAACGAAGCTGCAGATAAGGGGGAGCTACTGTAACTTTCTCCAGTGAACGGTGGAGGTGGGGACCAGGCCCAGATTTGCCTGCCTTTCATAAATATCCCACATTCCACATCGAGGCAAGGCTAAGGAGTGTGTGCAAAGCCCAGCTCTGCTACACCAGAGCCTCATCCCTGGCTTTTCTTCCCCGACCTCTCTGCAGCTGGCAGTTGGTTATGGCTGCTGAATCAGGACCTCTCAGAAACTTGCTGTATGCAAGTTTCTAACTTCATTACTTACTGTATGACTTCTGTACACCTCTGTTTCTTAATCTGTAAAATAGGAGCACTAATAAAACTTTAGGACTCTTCCATGAGAATTTAGATAATGTATGTAACACACTTAGCAAAATTATTATGATGTTCTCCTTCATTACCCTCCTCACCATTTATTGTGGACTCACTATATCTCTGTAACTAACTAGATTCGTAATAGTAGTACATACAACAATGGATAGTTGATGCTCTCCATAAGTACAACTGTGAGATACAGCAAATAAAAACTCAGGATACCCAGTTAAACTTGAATTTCAGTTGAACAAAGAATACATGTTTAGTATAAATATGTCCCAAGCAATATTTGGGATATACTTATACTAAAATAATTCATTGTTTACCTGAAATTCTAATTTCACTGGGCATCCTTTATTTGATATGGCAGGTCTGGCATCCCAGGATTTCATCACCTGATGGAAGAAGCACAGAAACAAAAACCTTCAGCGCAGAACATCGAGTGCAGTTTGATGGCTGTGTGTCTTTCCAATCTCCTCTTCCTTTGTATATATTTTACTTCTACTTCTGCTATTTTTTATATAAATGAGATTATAGTATTAGCAATATTTTTTTTACTTAAAACAACCATATACTGTTTTATGTCCATACATATAGGTATGCTTTCTTCTTTTTTTTTAAAGCTTTTTTCTTTTTTTTTAAGACCACAAAATAGTCCATACTGTGGATTGTTATATCGCATATTTTTAACTGCCTTACTGAAAGGCATTTTGATCAGTAAGTACTTCTTACAGAAGTCTCCTTCAAGTGAGAGAGCTTTCTAGGATTCGTTCTATTTTGATTGTCATAAGCACTTAATTATCCTAAATTATCATATTTGCTTTACTCTTGACAGCTTGAAATTCTCTTTGTTCATGATGCTATTTACATGCTGTAAACAAGGACAGGATTTCAGAGCACATTTTCCTCATTTATTCTTCATTCCAAAATGAAATGAAAGAAGTGAATGTCTGGATGGAGAAGAACCAATTTAGTATATTTCAACTGGTCACTTCATAGCCTCCAGGAGAATGTATCTGCACCATCATTTATTTAGCAGATTTTTCCCCAAAGGAATTACTTTTTCTTCTAAAGACCCAAAGGCAAGTCATTAGTAAATTATTGAAATTTTGCTGCTAAATCCTGGGGAGGCAAGGAATAATGTGGTATATTTTTAAAAGATGAGTGATTATGGGCTGGCAGGTGTAGCTCAGTGGATTGAGCATGGGCCTGTACACCAAAGGGTCATAGTTCGATTCCCAGTCAGGGCACATGCCTGGGTTGCAGGCTGGGTCCCCAGCAAGGGGCAACCACACATGGATACTTCTCTCCCTTTCTTTCTCCTTCCCTTCCCCTCTGTACAAAAATAAATAAATAAAATTTATATTAAAAAATATGAGTGATTGCAGCCACCCTCATGGTACCTAGCAGACATAAACCATGTGGTCCAGCATGGACAAATGCCATTATTTAAGACTAGTTAATTTTGATCTCTGCCTTAATTTAGCAAATGAATTGATGGAGGTGAACACTCTGAAATCTAAAAATACCTAAAACAAAATCAAGTATTGGTGAACAGAAAGCACATATATCATAAAAACCATGAACCAACACTTAAAACTAGAACAATCAACATTTGTTTCAAGAATCAGTACAAGGGGAAAAACTGTTATATATATATATATATATATATATATATATATATATATATACACACAAAATTTCATGGAAAAATAATTTTTAAAAATTGTGAATGATTAAAAATGGCATTCGGAGATCTAGACAGCTATATGCAAAAAAAATGAAACTTGAGCACCAACTTACACTGTACACAAAAATAAATTCAGGGTGGATAAAAAACATAAATATAAGTTACAACACCATAAAAATTTTACAGGAGAATATAGACAAGAAAAATCGCAGATATTCTATGCAGCAATGTTTTCACCGATGTGCCCCCTAGAGAGAGGGACATTAAAGGAAAGAATAAACAAATGGAACTTCATCAAAATAAAAAGCTCTTCATGGCTAAAGAAAACAGCAGTAAAACAAAAAAGGAACCAACTATATGTGAAAATATATTTGCCAATGATACTTCAGACAAGGGTTTGATCTCCAAATTATATAAAGAACTCACATGACTATAATACAGGAAGACAAACAATCTGATTAAAAATAGGCAAAGGACTGAATAGATATTGCTTTAAAGAGGACATACAGAGGGCCCATAGACATATGAAAAAATGCTCAACATCACTAGCCATCAGAAAGGTGCAAATTAAAACCACAATGAGATATCATCTCACACCTGTCAGAATGGCCATCATTAATAAATCAACAAACAACAAGTGCCGTGAGGATGTGGAGAAAGGGGAACCCTAATGTACTGTTGGTGGGAATGCAGACTGGTGCAGTCACTGTGGAAAACAGTATGGAATTTCCTAAAAAAATTAAAACTGGAACTGCCTTTTGGCCCAGTGATTTCACTGCTGTGAATATACCCTAAGAATCAGAAATATCAATTGAAAAGTATTTGTGCTATATTCATAGCAGCACTATTTACAATTGTCAGGTGTCGGAAACAGCCCAAGTGTCCATCAGTGGATGAGTGGATTAAAAAACTGTGGTACATTTACACAATGAAATACTATGCAGCAGAAAGAAGGAAGTCCTACCTTTTGCAACAGCATGGATGGGAGTAGGGACTATAGGGCTTAATGAAATAAGACAATAAGCAAAAGACAAATACCATATGACCCCACTAATAACTAGAATCTAATGAACAAAATAAACTAATGACCAAAACAGAATCAGAGACAAGGAACCTGGAACAGACTGATAGCTGTATGAGGGGAGAAGTGAAGGGGCAATGGTGGAAGGAAGAGAAATGGACTGGTCAAAGGACATGTATGAATGACTCTGGACATGGACAATGGAGAGGGGATTGACTATGGGCAAGATTGGTAAGATGGGTGGAAGGGGGCAAAAGGGACAAAAATTAAGATGACTATAATAGAATAAACAAAAACATCTTTTAAACAAGCAGCATCCAGCTTTGGCATGCTTTGCGCCCCTTGCTCAGTGGCCTCAGGCCTGGCACCAGCAAAAGCCAGTCTTTGTTCCCAGCTTGGCTTCTCCCGGGCACCCTTAAGGCTAGCTTAAATAGCAGCCATCTGCAGTTCACTTTGTAGCTCTTGCTGAGAGGCCCTGAGCTGAACATAGGCAGCAGCAGCCAACCTTGGTCTGCACTTCCTGGGAGGCCCCAGATCCAACATACCTGGCGGACAGCTTCAGGCCACTTTGAAGCAACACCCAACCACCTCCAGGAGCAACACACTCAGGAGGTGGACTCAGCAGATACCAGGGCCTTGCTGAAGGAAGTCCAGCTCTGTCAGATGGGCCCCTGCACAGCTGATCCTCCACAGTGGTAGGTGGTTGCAGCCAGTCGACCTGGGAATAAATCTCTCTCCTTGATGCGCCAACAGCAATCAAAGCTCAACTACAATGGGAAGGTGTACACAGCTCACACAGGGGTCACATCTGGATTGCCCAGCTTGAGTGAATGGAGAAGTTGTGCTACTGAACATTACAGGACAGCTACTACATTAGGCCACTCCACCAAGCATGGGAGATGTAGCATTTCTACCTAATGCTACATCTAGATATTTCTACCTAATACATAGAAACAAACACAGGAAGGCTGCCAAAACAAGGAGACAAAGAAATATGACCCAAATGAAATGACAGGACAAAATACCAGAAAAGAACTAAACAGAATGGAGACAAGCAATCAACTAGATACATAGTTCAAAATACTTGTTATAAGGATGCTCAAAGAACTTAGAACTTCAGGAGCATAAAAAGGGCATGGAAAGGAATTAGTCAGAAACCAAGGATACACCTTCTGAAATGAAGAATAATTTACAGGAAATCAACAGTAGAGTAGATGAAGCCAAGAATCAAAACAGCAATTTGGAATATAAGGAAGCAAAAAACACCCAGTCAGAAAGAAAAAAAAACAATTCAAGAAAAATAAAGATAGTGTAAGAAGCCTCTGGGACAACTTCAATTGTACCAATATTCAGATCATGGCAGTACCAGAAGAAGAGAGAAAGCAAGAAGTGAAAAACCTATTTTAAGAAAATAATGACAGAAAACTTCCCTAAAGTGGTGAAGGAAAGAGACATACAAGTTCAGGAAGTTCAGAGAGACCTAAACAAGATGAACCCAGAGGCCCAAACCAAGACATATCGTAATTAAAATGTAAAAGGTTATAGGACTCGTGGATATGGAAAACAGTGTGGTGGTTGCTGGGTGGAGGGGAGGTATAAGGGGACTAAATGATAATGGAAAAAAATACACAAAAGACTAAATAAGAAATTTTCAATGCAAAAGATTGAAGACAGAATCTTAAAAGGAACAAGAGAAAAACAGTTAGTTACTGACAAGGGTGCTCCAATAAGACTGTGAGCTGATTTCTCAACAGAAACTGTTCAGGGGAAAAAGGATTGGCAAGATAGATTCAAAGTAATGAAAAACAAGGGCCTACGACCAAGATGACTCTACCTAGCAAAGCTATCATTTAAAATCAAAGGACAGACAAAGATCTTCCTAGACCAGAAAAAGCTAGAGGAGTTCATCATTACGAAACTAGTATTACACGAAATGTTTAAGGGTCTTCTTTAAGAAGAAAAAGAAAAAAAGCAAACAAATGAACAATAACATGGCAACAAATACATATCTATCAATGATTGAGCCTAAAAACAGCAAAAATAAATGAACGAGCAGAACAAAAGCAGACTCAGATACGAAGCACATTTTGATGGTTGCTGGATGGGAGACAGGTTGGGTAAAAATGGTGAAGGGATTAAGGAGTACAAATTTACAAACTGGTGGTTAGAAAATAGTCATGGGGATGTTAAATACAGCATAGGGAATGTAGTCAATGAAATTCTAATAACTATGTGTGGTGTCAAATGCCTATAAGACTTATCGGGATGATTACGTAGTAAGTTACATAATGTCAAGTCACTGAGGTATACACCTAAAACTAATATAATATTGCATGTTAACTGTAATTGAAAAATAAAAAATGATTTAAAGATATGTAAAGACATTAAACCTGTTATTTGAAGCTGAAAATAAAAGAGTGAAGCTCTAGGAAAAAAATTCTAATTCTGGCACATTGTCAATCAATCTATTGCATTTCCATGGCAGGTGTTTAGCAGATAGACTTGGGCCAAAGCTTGGATACATAACCCAGGCTTCCCCAATCTATATTACATATTAGAGCTGAAGTACATAGGTCAATAAGTTTCCTGTTAGCACTTCTTGAAATATTCAAGGCAATATTTGTCAGGTTTTGTTCAGATCCCCACATAAAAGACCAAGAAGAGAGGATGAAAATAATGTGTATTTTAGAATATAAATTTATCATGTTACCTTGGGGGTGAAAAAAAAAGAAAGTAAAAGAGTTTTCCTAGGAAGATAAAATCAAGCCAGTGTCAAATCATGTGGCCTGAACAATGTGCGTGCTGTTAGAATAAGAGAGTTGGGTGCACAGTACATGTCAAAGGATGCCTAAACTGCACTTGAACAAAAGCCTGCTGAAGGAATGTGTGACATCAGCAGGTACTTGAACCTAAGAAATCTTGACAGGAGGACATTTGCAAAGGAGTGATATTCAAAATAGTTTACAACTAGTGTGGCACAGACATTGACCAATAATTGTTCAATAATCAGACAAGGCGCCACCTATAAACAAACACTAGGGCTTTGTTGAGGGAGGCTACCTGAAATCAAAGTCCCCCCTAATCCATGGTTTTACTTTTTGCAGTTTCAGTTACCTGTGGTTAACTCTGATCCAAAAATATTAAATAAAAATTGCAGAGATAAATAATTCATAAGTTTTAAAGTACACCCTGTTCTGAGTAACATGATGATATCTCGCATTGTCCCGTTCCAACCTGCTAAGGATGTGAATCACCCCTTTTTCCAGCATCTTCACACTGTGTATGCTCCCTGCCAGTTAGTTAGTAGTCTCTCTATTATCAGATCAACTGTTGAGGTACTGAAGTACTTGTGTTCAAGTAATTCTTATAGCCACAAAGAATCTGCAAAGTGCTCCTTTAAGTGAGAAAGTGAAAGTTCTTGACTTGATA
Source organism: Artibeus jamaicensis (assembly GCF_021234435.1). NCBI lineage: Eukaryota > Metazoa > Chordata > Mammalia > Chiroptera > Phyllostomidae > Artibeus > Artibeus jamaicensis. The sequence continues at coordinate 43,574,286 of NW_026521812.1, forward strand.
AAAGAAAAAATTACATGCTGAGCTCTGGCTAGTGTAGCTCAGTAGATTGAGCACAGGCTGTGAATCAAAGGGTCACCAGTTCAATTTCCAGTCAGGGCACATGCCTTGGTTGCAGGCCAGGTCCCCAGTAGGGGACATGCAAGAGGCAACCACACATTGATGTTTCTCTCCTTCTCCTTCTCCCTCCCTTCCCCTGTCTCTAAAGATATAAAATCTTTAAAAAAAAAGAATTATATGCTGAGGTTGCTAAGGTATATGGTAAAAGCACATCCATGAAATTGCCTAATTTATCAATTAAACTTTACCATAAGTATGTATAGGAAAAATCACAGTATATACAGAGGTTGGGGCTGTCTGCAGTTTCAGGCATTTACTGGGGGTTTGGAGGTATCCCTGGAGAATAAGGTGGGAACTACTTTATGTTATAGAGGTTTCTGATAATCTCAGCAACCACCCTCCACAGTATGAGCAATCACTCTAAAATTGTTCCATAACTTTTGAGCTTTAACATAAAGAATTGGAAGCTTCTTTGAAATAAGAAAATAACCAGTAGTTATTAATAAACTGAATTTTCTTATTAGAGAAATAATTTTGGAGTGTATAATGAGTGTTTCTAGGCACTGAACTGGGAACTGAAGACAATAGCCCTGTTTTCAGGGGAATATATTGTTCCCAGTAGTTTATTTAACTCAACTGTGGGAAATCTAGTTTTCTTTTTTATTTAATTAAAATGTTTTGTTATTAAATACAGAAAACACATACTCAACAACGAAAAATAGTGTGACAAAACCCTGTGCTCCTATTACTCACATTTACAAGTTCTAACACTTGGTTTCTGTTTCATTTTTTTTAAAGACTTTATTTAAGTCTCTAAATAAAGACTTTATTTAGAGAGAAGGGAAGTGGGGAAGAAAGGAAGAGAAATGTTGCCTCTCACTCATCCCCAACTGGGTTAGCTGGCCCGCAACATAACCACATGTGAGCACCTGGCTGAGAATGGAACTGGTGACCTTTTGGTTCCTAGGTCTGAGCTCAATCCACAGATCCATATCAGCCAAGGCTCATTTTCAGTTTTCTTTTCATGTAATTAAAGTGTACAACTTGGCAAGTTTTAACTTATGTATACACTCTCAAAATCTTCATTACAATCAAGAAAATGAATGTATTCATCACCCTTAAAAGTTTCTTCAAGACCTTTTATAATCCTTCCCTCCATGTAACCTTCCACCCCAACCTACCCCCAGACCACATTAATTTTATTTCTGTCACTATAGATTAGTTTGAATTTTCTAGAAATTTACATAAATGGAATTATGCAGTATATACTTTAGTTTTCATCTGGCTTCCTTTACTCAGCACAGTTTTTTTTATGTTGGAATGAGTGTCAGCAATTTATTCCCATTTATTTTCTGAGTAGTATTTCATGGTATTAATATAGGACATTTTGTTTATTCCTTTTCCTGTTGATGGACATTGGATTATCTTGTTTGAGGACATCACATATAGAGATGTGATAAACATTTATGTTCAAGTCTTTGTGTGGACATATGCTTTCATTTCTCTTAGGTAAATATCAAGAGGAGGAATGGTTCAGTCACACGGTAGGTTCATTTTTAACTTTTTCAGGAATTGCCAAACTGGTTTCCAAAGTGGTTACACGACTCTACATTGCCTCCAGCAGTGAGGAAGAGTTTTATGTGCTCCACCTCCTTCCAACACTTGATTTGGTTAAACGTACTCATTTTAGATGTCTAAAAGGTGTGTAGTAATATCTTATTGGGCTTTTAATTGATAAGTGATGTTGAGCACCCTTTTATGTTACTTGCCATCTGTCTATCTATTTTCATTAACTGTCTGATCAGTTCATCTGCACATTTTTTATTGGGCTGTTTTCTTTTGATTGAGTTTTAAGAGTTCTTTACACATATAATAATCTACCAAGAAATAACAGATTATACTTTTACACTTAGATAAATATTGTTGAAACTCTTGATTTAAGGGGACTATAAAAAAATCTTACAATCATCCAAGCAAAAAAATTAGCACTTGTAAAGGAAGAAGAATCTAACTGACTTTATAATTTTTCTTTTATTAGTTGGTAGAGGAATCTGGAACACTGTGAATAGCCTAAGTTTTAAAAAATAATTTAATGTATTTTTTAAATATACAAGGCATTTAAACAGTTGAAAATTCAAAAGTGACAAAGGTATACAAGGGAAAAGTCTCTTTCTATTCTTGCCCCTCAACTATCCAGTTAATCTCTCCATAGGCAACCAACTTTTATAGGTTTTTATGTGTATTCTTCCAGTTATATCTCATGCACATGTATGCAAATTTATTTTCATACAAAATTAAACATGTTTTTCTTCACATTATTTAACAGAAGTATAAGTCTCAGAGATTATTCCTTATTAGTATAATAAAGAACTCTTATAAGTAGACAGTATACACTGCACTAGTGTATTAGCTATCTATTGCTGTGCAATAAACCACCTAAAAACTCAGTGACTCAAAAAACAATTCTTTGTAAGTATAGCTTATGCACCTGTAGATTGGTTGAGAATTAAATGATCTGGGTTGGGCTCAGTTGGCAAAATCTCCTAATTATGACTTCCTTATGCTTCTGCAAATTGACTGGTTGGTTCTACTCTAGATAGGACTTAACTGAAAACAGTTCTGTTCCAAATGGCTATTCCTCCAAAAACCAGTGGAATAGCCTTAGCATGTTATTCTCATGACAACAGTAGAAGCACAAGAGCAAATAAGCTGAATCCATGTAAGTACCCTTTGAAATACTGCTTGTAGCACATCTGTCAATATACTGTTAGCCAAAGCAAATCACATGATAAAACTGAGGAGCAAAGAATTACACAATGGAAGAGCACTGCAATATGACAGTGCTCACAATGGAAGAGCACTGCAATATGACATGATGAAGGGCTTGTATGGAAGAAATCCTAGGACTTCTGTTCAAGATGGCAGCATAAGCAGATATGACTCACCTCTTCTCACAACAACATTAGAATTACAACTAAAATATAAAACAACCATCACTCAGAACCATCAGAAATCAAGTTGAATGGAAGTCTGACAACTATAGAATGAAAGAAACCACATCCATCCAGACTGCTAGGAGGGAAGCAGACATGGAATGGGCTGGTCCCACAACCCGTGTGTGGTGCGTTAAAATTTAGAAGGGATATCTCAAGTGAGGAGTCTCAGTCCCACAGCAAGACCACCAGACAAGGGTCCCAGTGCCAGGAAGATAAGTCCTCACAACTTCTGGCTACAAAAACCAGCAGGAATTGAGTCAGTGGAAGAAACTGCTAGATCTCCAAGTGGTTCCTCTGGAACTTAAAGAACCTACACACAGAGACTCACCTACTTAGACTTATTACCTCTGAGATGCAGGGTAGCACCTTGAAAAGCACCAGTGGCATACTGGGAGAAACTGAAGTGCCTGGAATCAAAGTGAGCAGAGGCCATTATCTCTTTTCTAAACCCTCCCCCAACAAAGCCACAGAGCTACAAAGCTGGTGCCATACCTGAGACTCCATCAACCTGGCTAGCACTGTTTGATTTGACTTAAAGATGCCCAAAGATTCTGACTTACCCAAATTATGGGCCAACCCAAGCTGCTTTTCCACATGAATGGATGGTCTTGGCTCCTACTGCACCACTTCCTAAATCCTCCCAAATAAGCAACAGCTGCCCTCAGCTATCCCTAGGCCCAGCACTAGCAGTAGCCAGCCTAGATTCAAAGCTTGGATTTGCCTGGGAATCTCCAAGCCCAGCACAAATAGCAGCTATCTCTGATAGCTTTATAGTTCAGACAGGGTGGCCCTGGGCAAAACACAGGTGGGAGCTGACCTTGGCCTTCACCACCCAGGAAAACCCAGAGCCAGTGTGCCCAGTGGAAAGCTACAGACCATGTCAGAGCACTGCCACCCTGCCCCTGCACAGGTGACCCTCCAAGGAGGGTAGAGGTTGGTGATAAGTGGTCATAGCCAATCCTCACAGCTAACTGGCCTAAGGAAATTCCTCCCATTGGTCTGCCAACAGCAACCAAAGCTCAACTACAAGAGGAGGATGTACTCAACTCACATGAAGAATGCACCTCCAGTGCCCAGCTTGGGTGATAGGGGAGGCTATGCCACTTGACCTTACAGGACACCTACTACATTAGGCCACACTACCAAGACATGGAGTCAAAGCAGCTCTACCTAATACATAGAAACAAACAAACACAGGAAGGCTGCCAAAATGAGGAGACAAAGAAACATGGCTCAAATGAAAGAACTGATCAAAACTTCAGAAAAAGAGCTAAACAAAATGAAGATAAGCAATCTACCAGATGCAGAATTCAAAACACTGATATTTGTATAACAGAATTCTCAAGGAATTGAGTGAGGGCCTCAGCAGCATAAAAAAAGATTCAGTCAGAAATGAAGGATACACTAATTGAAATAAAGAACAATGTACAGGGAAACAACAGTGGAGTGGATGAAGCTGAGAATCAAGTCACTGAGTTGGAACTTAGGGAAGCAAAAAACAACCAATCAGAACAACAGGAAGAAAAAAGAATCCAAAAAAATGAGGGTAGTATAAATAGTCTCTGGGACAATGTCAAGACATCCAACATTCACATCATAAGAATGCCAGAAGGAGAAGAGAAAGAGCAGGAAATTAGAAGTATATTTGAAAAAATAATGAAAGAAAACTTCCCCAATTTGATGAAGGAAATAGACATGCAAGTCCAGAAAGCACAGAGAGTCCCCCCCAAAAATTAATACAAAGAGGACCCCTCCAAGACACATCTTAATTAAAATATCAGAGGTTAAAGATAAAGAGAGAATCTTTTTTTAAAAGAGAGAATCTTAAAAACTTCAAGAGAAAAGAAATTAGTTACCTACAGGGGAGTTCCCATAAGACTATCAGCTAATTTCTTTAAAGAAACTTCGCAGGCTAGAAGGGACTGGCAGAAATATTCAAAGCAGGAACCTACAGCCAACATTGCTCTACACATGGCCAATGGACATAACAAGGTGTGGGGATTGCCTGAAGGAGTTGGGGTTCCTGGATAGAAGGGAGGGGGTAAAGGGGGAAAAAGGGGGACAACTGTAATAGTACAATCAATAAAATATTAATTTTAAAAAATGAAGAAGGCCTGAAGAAATGGGGCTATTGACGTAATCTGCCACAAACTGATATACTACAATTGATTTCAACAACCCCTATTTGAAGGTTTTCATCCTTTTGCCATTAAAAAAGTGCTATAATTACTAAAGAGTACATCCATCATCATCCACATATGTAAATTTATCTTTAGGATGAATTTTTTGGAGTGCTTTTAGGGTATGAGCATTTACAATTTTGATAGGTATTGACAAAGCACTGCTTAGAGAGTATTGTAACAATTTATGTTTCTACCAGCCATCTTAGGACTATGTTATGAATTTTTTTATCTTTGCTAATTGTGTACATGAAAAATGCAATATTTGTATGGCTCTAATTTGTATTTTTTTAATTCTAAGTTAAGTTGACAATCCTTTATATATTTAAGAACTATTTATATTTTCTTTTTAAATCTATTTTTTTGTTTTATTGCCCATTTTGTTTCAATGGGGTTTTAAATTTTCTTAATTGATTGTGTATACTAAAGAAATTAACACTTTATTAAGTTAAGGACACTCTAAAAAACAATAGCTCCTCTTAATTACAAACAAGCAGAACCACAGGCCAGTCAGTTCACTAGAGAGAATCAATGAAAGAGCTAAAAAGGGCCCTCTTGAGCCCAAGACCAATCTTAGACACTGGCCTCAAAAACTACCCCTGCTTGAATTTAAATGTAAGTTAATGTTTTAGTCAGCTCAGACTGTCATAACAAAATACCATAGACTGGGTAATTTAAACAATATACATTTATTTTTCACATTCTAGAGCCTGGTAAGTCTACAGTCAAGGTGTCGCCAAGGTAGGTTATATTCTGTGGCCTATTGTCTTGGCATGTTTCTAGCTGCCATCTCTGTATATTCAAATGGCCTCTTCTTTGTGTGCAAGCAGAAAGGGGAGGCTTGTTCCTCTTTTAAGGTCACTAATCTTATCATGAGGGCTCCAGCTGTGTGACCCCGTCTTAACTTAATTACCTCCCAAAGGAACTATAATCTATTCAAAAAATCATTAACAGGAGGGCAATACTAAATCCTTAGTTGTCAATAATCACTTTAAATGTGCTCTGCCAGGGGAGCTCAGTTAGAGCGTTGTCCTTATGTGCCAAGGTCGTAGGTTCTATCCTACATCAGGGCACGTAAAAGGATCAACCAATGAATGCATAAATTAGTGGAATAATAATTGATGTCTCTCTCTCTTTTCGTTCCCCTTTCTCTCTAAAAATCAATAAATAAAAATTTTAAAATAATAATTACTTTAAGTGTAAATGGATTACATTTTCCAATCCAAAGACATAGTACTGCTGAATGGATAAAATAAAAACAAGATTTAACTATATGATGCCTACAAGAGACTTCAGTTGTAAGGACATACATTGGCTGAAAGCAGATGGATTAACAAAGACATTTCATACAAATAAAAACCAAAAGAGAGCAGGGAGAGCTATACCTAAATAAAAAAGAAAACAGACTTTAATTTAAAAGCTCTAATAAGAGAGAAAGAATGTCATTACATAATGATAAAGGAGTCAATTCATTAATAAAATGTTACCATGTGACTCAGCAGTTGCAGGCCTAGGTATATACCCAAAAGAAATGAATACATATGCCACATCCAGACTTGTAAATAAATATTCATAGCAGCAATATTCATACAGCTAAAAAGTGTTTCTACACTTTGGACATTGTTTGGATATTGTTCCCAAATGTCCATCAATTGATAAATGAATAAACATACAATCTTCGAATAACATAGTTTTGTTCATTATTGGTTCATTATAATGTTGAAGAGATAACAAATCAACTCTAGCGAGGGCCACTTTCTGTGTGAAGTGTGAAGATTCTATTTTTTTATTGTTGTTCAAATACAGTTGTCTCCATTTTCCTGCCACATCTTTCTCCCACCCTCAATCCTTCCCTGCTTTGGCTTTGTCCGTGAGTCCTTTATACATGTTCCTTGAAGACTCTCACTTTTCTTTCCCCTGTTATCTCCCTCCCCGATCCCCTCTAGTTACTGTCAGTTTGTTCTTTATTTCAGTGTCTCTGGTTATATTTTGCTTCCTTGTTTGTTTCGTTGATTAGGTTCCACTTATAGGTGAGATCATATGGTATTTGTCTTTCACTGCCTGGCTTATTTCACTTAGCCTAATGCTCTCAGGTTCCATCTATGCTATTGCGAAGGGTAGGAGCTCCTTCTTTCTTTCTGCTGTGTAGAATTCCATTGTGTAAATGTACATAGTTTTTGATCCACTCATTTACTGATGGGCACTTATGTTGCTCCCAGTACTTGGCTATTGTAAATTGCACTGCTATGAACACTGGAGTGCATAGATGCTTTTGAATCAGAGTTTCAGAATTCTAAGGGTATAAACCTAGCAACGAAATTGCTGAGTCTAAAGGCAGTTCTATTTTTAGTTTTTTGAGGAAAATCCATACTGTTTTCCACAGTGGCTGCACCAGTCTGCAGTCCCACCAACAGTGCACTAGGGTTCCCCTTTCTCCACAACCTCTCCAACACTTGTTGTGTCTTGTCTTTTTGAAAACAGCCATTCTAATAGGTGTGAGGTAATAGTTTATTGTGGTTTTGATTTGCATCTTTTTAATGGACAGTGATGTTGAGCATCTTTTCATGTATCTGTTAGACATCTGAATGTTTTCTTTGAAAAATATTCAGATCCTGTACCCATTTTTTAACCGTGTTTAAACTGTGTGTTTTTTTGTTATTGTTTAGTGCTTTACATATTTTTTATATTAATTATATGTTACCATGTGACTCAGCAATTGCAGGCCTAGGTATATACCCAAAAGAAATGAATACATATGCCACATCCAGACTTGTAAATAAATATTCATAGCAGCAATATTCATACAGCTAAAAAGTGTTTCTACACTTTGGACATTGTTTGGATATTGTTCCCAAATGTCCATCAATTGATAAACGAATAAACATACAATCTTCGAATAACATAGTTTTGTTCATTATTGGTTCATTATAATGTTGAAGAGATAACACCCTTTGTGAGATTAGTAAATATGTTCTCCCATTTAGTAATTTGCCTTTTCATTTTGGCAACAGTTTTCTGCAGTGTGAAGAACATTTTAGCTTGATGTAATCACATAATGTTTATTTTTGCTTCTTTTTCCTTTGTACTTAGAGGAGTCAGAACTACAAAAACGTCACTAAGACTAATGTTAAGGAACATATTGCCTATGTTTTCTTCTAGAAATTTTATGGTTTGAGGTCTTATGTTCAAGTTTTTACTCCATTCTGAGTTAATTTTTGTGTACAGGATAGTGGTCTAGTTTCATTCTTTTGCATGTGGCTGTCCTATTTTCCCAAAGCTGTTTGTTAAAGAGACTAACCTTTCTCCATTTTATGTTCTTAGCTCCTTTGTCTGTATGTATGCAGTTTATTTCTGGGCTCTCAATTCTATTCCATTAACCTGCGTGTCTTGTTTTTATACCAATACAATACTGTTTTAATTACTATAAATTTGCAGTATGGTTGAATCCAGGGAGCATGATATCTCCAGACTTGTTCTTTCTTGTTTTGGCTATTTAGGATCTTTTTTTTTTTGGTTTTTTTTTTATTTTTTATTTTTTTTAATAATTAATTTTATTTAGTTATTTTTCAAGTACAGTTTTTTGTCTATTTTTCCCATCCCAGCCTCCCCCAGCCCCTTGCTCCCCACCTCCCTCCCATTTCCACCCCCCTTAGTTCTCGTCCCTGTGTCCTTCCCATTTGTTCCTTCAAATCCCTCCCCCTTTTTCCCCTTAACGTCCCTTCCTTCTCCCCTCTGGTCACTATCCCCTTGTTCTCCATTTCAGTGTCTTTGTTTTTTTTTTTTTTTCTGCTTGCTCGTTTGTTTTGTTGTTTAGCTTCCTGTTAAAGGTGAGATCATATGGTATTTGTCTTTCAGCACCTGGCCTATTTCACTCAGCATAATGCTTTCCAGTTCCATCCATGTTGTTGCAAAAGGTAGTAGCTCCTTCTTTCTCTCTGCAGCATAGAATTCCATTGTGTATATGTAGCACAATTTTTTGATCCATTCATTTACTGATGGGCACCTAGGTTGCTTCCAACTCTTGGCTATTGTAAATTGTGCTGCTATGAACATTGTGGTGCATAGGTTCTTTGAAATTGATGTTTTAGGATTCTTAGGATATAATCCCAGCAGTGGAATTGCTGGGTCAAAAGGCAGGTCGATTTTTATTTTTCTGAGAAAACTCCATAGGAGACAGTGGATATTTAGGATCTTTTGTAAAAACTTTCATACAAATTTTAGAATTATTTTTTCTAGTTCTGGGCAAATGCCATTGAGATTTTTGAATTAAAAAAAAAACTCCATTGGGCAAGTAAGTTTTAAACATAATAATGCCACCCTAGCTGGTGTGGCTCAGTGGACTGAGTGCCAGCCTATGAACCAAAAAAGATTACTGGTTCAATTCCCAGTCACGATACATGCCCAAGCTCCAGGCCAGATGCCCAGTTGAAGACATGCAAGAAGCAACTGATCAATGTCTCTCTTGCACACTGATATTTCTTTCCTTCGCTTTCTCCCTCCCTTCCCATCTTTCTAAAACTAAATAAATAATTAAAATCTTTAAACATAATAATGGCCATAATTAATAGAGTTCTGGAAGAGCTGCTAAAGGAAGTGTTAAATCTTATCTCACAGATTAAAGAACTTGATATGAACATGGGCTGATACAGGACATAGACATCTCATATGGAAAATAGGAATATTAATATATATACAAAACTTAGTACCCTCAGTCCCTCTTTTTTTTTACTTCTCACTCAAGGATATGTTTATTGATTTTTAAGAGAGAATAAGGGGGAGGAGAGTGAGAGAGAAAAGAAAGTGAAGAGAGAGAGATGAGAGAAACATTAATCAGTTGCCTATTATATGCACCTCAACCAGTGATCAAACCAACAACCTTTTGGTGAAAAGGCCAACTTCAGCCACTGACCATGACAGTCCCTGCTTTTTCTAATTCATCCTCCATACTGTCATTAGACAGATTTTTCTAAAGGCAAAATTTCAAGCAGTCCACTTTCTGTTCAGAGCCCTAATGGGACCCTATTAGGTCTCCAGTAAGGTCCAAGCCCTTTAATGTAATCTTCACAGCCCCTTGGGCTACGGCCTGTATCCCGTTCTCCCATAATATCAACCAGTCTATGGTTCCTTAACCATGTGGTATATTTTCTTCCTTTCTGTTTTCTGAACATTCACCACTCTTCTTAGAGGAATTTTCACACATATTTTCTTCACCTGCCTGGGAACCCAAATTCATTTTCTAATACTCAGCCTAACATCATCTTCTTGAAACATTCTGGCCTCAGACAGCATGCACTGATCCATCCTCTGTACTACCCATGTGAGTCATGGTACCTCATGTATGATAACTGTTTACATGGTTGTCTTCTATGAGTCAGACTGTAGTTCTTTCTTTTTTGCATCAACACTGCCAAGGGAAGCACCTACCTGCTGGGAGGGAGGGAGGAAGGAAAGGAGGATGAACCAATTACAAACTAATTACAAAGCCTCCATCATCACTTTAACCTTAGCACAGTTTGAAACACCTAATCAACCTGATGCCTTCCTAGCTAGTAGAATTTTAGAATAATTTTTAACTTTTCAGAAAAAAGTTTAGAAATCATATTATGGCATTTCTCATGGAAACTGACCTGTCTCTTACTATTTTTCCAAAATAAGTAAATTAAAAAAAATAGAATTACTCACTGTGAAACAGGAGTTAAAAATAATATAATTTTCATAATATAGATTTAATAGTGGTACATTCACCTCATCAAACAATGAAATTTAGCTTGGTATATCACCAGCTTGGTGTTATAAGAAGTTCTGAAATTGAAACAAAGCTTATCAGAAACCACATAAAGAAAATATATATGAATTCTAACCTGGGGTCATGATTGAAATATATTTTTACTGAGTTGTCTAATACACGTTCTGTAAGACCAACGTGACAAATTTTATCATGAGGGATTTATTATAACTTTTTTTTAGTCTTTGGAAAGAATAAAAAATGAGTTTATTACATCACAGGTTGTATGTGATATGGAAAATACAGAGTTCCCAGTTATTTGAACATGAAATATTATTTACTATAATTCTCAATAGCTTTGTTGAACTTGATCTTCTATTAAAGTATCTGTTATAAATTCTTTCATGTGTACAATTTTATTATAAATTGTTTTTTGGCAAAGAAAAAATAAGAGACCTGACACATAAGTTTCCATTTTATAATTAAATCTTTATTGAGGAAATATTTTCATGCTCAAGAAAACTGCAACAATATGTTGTCAATACAGATATTTTACAATCCTTATTTCCAATGTTTGTTTTTGTATTCCTAAAAGTTTGTGGCTTAGAAACAGACCAGGAGACATTTGATTTGTTAATAATTTAGATTAGAGAAGTATTTTGCTTTGTCTCTTGAGAGCATTTTTGGAGCCCAGACTCACTCACACCCCTCTGTCTTTTCTAAGCCCAAGACTGCTGCTTATTTCTGAAGTTGAAGTGGTGGGCTCTCAAATGAACGTTTAAAGAAATTTCCAGGGATGGACTTTGGCCAAGGCTTAGGTATTATCACAAGAAATAATAAATTGCTTAGACAGAAATAATTTTTTATCTTAGACTTTTCAGAGCCATTGGTATTTTTCTTATTAATCTTCTCTCTTTCCATTTTGCTTTGTGGTTACTTACATGCAATGCTCATTTTCCCCACTGTGCTGTAATTAAGAGACTGAGTTTTACTGAGCTTTTTTATAACCCATACTAGTTCCTACAGAGATTTGGAATATAGTAGTTACCTAATTAATGTCATTTGCATGTCATATTGTTCAACTAATTTGTCTAATGTCAACTAGAAATATGCCAAAGCTGTGTTTAGAGATAATTTTGGCTTTGCCACGATTATAAACATCAATGATACAATAATTAAACTTGATCTGCAGATCAACTTATATGCAAATGCTGTTGTCCTTCTCCCTCTTGTTCCTTTTCTTGAGTAGGCAGTAGCTCACTGAAGTATTTCCTATAGGAGTGCTCCTTGATGCTTCAGCACCCTCCAGAGACCTCTGGCATATTCTGACGCTTGTCCTTGGAGAGCCTGCAGGTTCCCTGCTGACAGGGATTCACAATTTTGCTTTGGAGGCATAAAGGTTGCCAGGATCTGCAACACCTGGCATGCCTTCCTGACACTAAATGGTAATATTGTCTCAGAATTTCCTTTTACTAATAAGAGTCCATGATCAAAAAACTCTAAGACTATTGTGTAAAGGATACTAGATTTTGTAAATATAAAACTATCAGAGGTCATCATGTTGAAGTTTAATTTTACAGATGAGAAAGTTTCAGATAGTCTACCACAGAGTGTAAGGCATCTGAAGTGACTTTCCCTTGGTTTGGAAGGCACACTTGTCTCCGGCACACATTCTGTTCTGTCTGTTCTCTGCCTCTCTCTCACCCATAATCTACCTGTCTCTCCATTTCTTTGTATTCTTGAACTCTGTTTATTGGCATTAATCCATTCCTCCATGTGGATTTCTCTTTTACTTTCATTCACTGGGTCTCCTAAACGCCAGTTCATAATTTGTTTTTCTCTGCCCTATAAACTTGTCTTTTTAACCTAATGCAATTCATGGTCCAACCTGATAGTGCTAATACTCACCAAGGGGTCCAGATCCTGCTTCCAAGGTCTAATTTTGCCTTGAATTATAGGAACCTGCTGGTGTTTCACCTCTCACATGTTGTTGGACCATTGGACTCTCATGTAGTCTCCAGTGTCCCTTTAAACTCTGAACTTATTTTGGTTCCGAATTGCTCTAGGTTTAGATAAGGGGTTGGAGGAACCTGAAAATATGAATTAAGTTCCATATATATATATGTGTATATATATATATATACACACATACATATACTTGCTGATTTAGCAACTGTTATATTTTCATAGCTATTGTGAAAAATAATTAGGACCTCAGTGTAATTATTCAAAGAAGACAAAGAAGCACAGCAAAAGGGAACATAAGGAAGTGTGATGGTAAGAGCATGGATTTAAAGTCAAACTGTGAAGAACTCACACAACTCAATACCAGGAAAACAAACAATCCAATTAAAAAATAGGCAAAGGACGTGAACAGACACTGCTCTAAAGAGGGCATGCAGAAGGCCCATAGGCACATGAAAGGATGCTCAACATCACTAGACATCAGAGAGATGCAAATTAAAACCATAATGAGATACCACTTTGCGCCAGTTAGAATGGCCATCATAAGCAAATCAACAGACAACAAGTGCTGGTGAGGATCCGGAGAAGTGGAACCCTAGTGCAGTGTTGGCGGGAATGCAGACTGGTGCAGCTACTGTGGTAAACAGCATGGAATTTCTTTAAAAAACTAAAAATAGAACTGCCTTTTGATCCAGCAATTCCACTGCTGGGATTATACCCTAAGAAGCCTGAAACACCAATTCAGAAGAACCTATGCACCCATGTGTTCATAGCAACACAATTTACAATAGCCAAGTGCTAGAAACCTCCTAAGCACCCATCAGTAAACGAGTGGATCAAAAAACTGTGGTACATTTATGCAATGGACTACTACACAGCAGAAAAAAAAGAGGAGCTCCAACCTTCACAACAGCATGTATGCAACTGGAGAGTCTTATTCTAAGTGAAATAAGCCAGGCTGTGAAAGACAAATACCATATGAACTCACCCATAAGTGGGACCTAATGAATAAAACAAATAAATGAGCAAAATAGAGCCAGAGGCAAGAAAACAAGGAACAGACTGATGGCAACCGGAAGGGAGGGGGCTAAGGGGGAATAGAAGGAGAAGGACCTAGTTAAAGAACAAGTATAAGTGACTCATGGACATGGACAATAGGGTAGGGATTGACTGTGGGAGTGGGGGTGGAGGCAGGGCAAGGGAGAGCAATGGGAGAAAAGTGGGACAACTGTAATAGGACAACAATAAAAATGAATAAATAAATAAACAAGCAAATAAAATAAAGTCAAACTGTGATATAATTCTAGCTCCGTTATATATCAGTTGCATAAACTTGGGCAAGTTAGTTCACTTGTCTATGTATGTCTTCCCATCTCTAAAATAGCATAATTGTACCTACTCCAGAAGAAATTTGTGAAGATTAAATAAGGTAATGTAGGTATAGCTTTTCCAATAATGTCTGATAAATAGCAAGTGCTATATAAGTATTAGACAATAGGGTAATTTTCATGAAGTACATGATGGTGATCTATTTCTCTATATAAAGTTAGGCTAGGTATTATAGGGAATGTAATATAGTATAATATGTCATACTGGACCTTAAAAAGGATGAGATAATATGAGGTTCTGAGTTAAAGCAGCAAAAGTAGTAATGGAGTTTCATGGACAATTTTTCAGGTAAAAAAATTAGAATACACAGGAGATCATTATTCTTTCAGATAAAAACTGTGAAAGTGAAATAAAAAGAAAAACCTAAAAAAAGCTGTCCCTATCCCATCCTTCAGCTTGTATATTACATAAACTATGTTTTAGAATAAGGAAGGAACAGGCTTTGAGTGAAAGATAATGAAGTGGATTTGAATATTTCTAGTTTGTGGCACCTACAAGTAGAGATGAACCTGGAGCTCAGGATAGAAAAGAACTGGAATTCCAGTTGCAATAGTTCTTGAGAATACAAAAGTTACTGGATTATCTAAGGAAGACATTTAAAGGAGAAAGAAAATTCATCTTAGCTCAACATGTAAGGGAGAACAAGAAAGGGATAAATCAGCAAAACCGGAAAGAACAGTCAGAAATGTGGAAGCACCAACAGAGTATAACATCATGGAAGCAGAGGATGGAGAAAGGTCGAAAGGTCCAACTGTGGCAACTGCTGTGGGAAAGCTGGGCAGGCTAAAGATTGAAAACAAACCCTTGGGTATGGTGACTGGGCAATAACTGACTACACTGAGTTGGTGGAAACAGTGTGCATTGTGGATAATAGCAATGATTCAATCAGAACCTACAGGATGATACTGGAGTTTCTATCCTGTCACTCAATGTCTGATTTTCTGAGCAACCAACATACACTCTCTAAGCCTCAGTGTTCTCAACTCTATAAATAGGGCTACTAATGATGCCTACCTCATTGGATTCTTGGAATTTGAATGAGACAATATCCTAAATTTCACAGGCTTCTATTATATGTGCCAGGCTTTCCTGTATTAATGTACTCAATAAGTAGTAACTGTTATTATGTATAATGATATCACGACTGGTTAAGGAGCAAATGGGAGGTTAGGACATGGAACCTTCTAAGGAAGTTTATAAGAAAGAGGAGAGACATGAAGCATTCAATTGAGTAGAAGACAGTGCCCAAGAAGGAATTTTTAAAATTCTAGGCTAGAAAGAAAATTGGGCATGCTTTTAGGTAGAGGCAAAAGAGCCAGTAGTTGAATAAAAAAATACTGTTGTAAGAAGTGGAAGCTTCTTTATTTAGAGAAAATTTTCTCATAATGGATATGTTTCACAGAGAGGTAATATGACAAGTTCAATAAATCAGTAACAGAAAGCAATATTTGAGTTGAAACATCTGTGTGTGAATCTAATTTAAGAAACCACCTATAATTTGTTAGCTATTCTCAAGCACACTAATTGTTTCCTGAATGAAGTACTTTTAATTTACAATACCTTACTGCTACTGAAATAAATGTGAATTCTGAAAATACAGGGGTGAGTCTGGGCAGGTTTATTTAGATAGGACACCACCTTTTTCCCCTTTTTCCAACCATTTTTCTAACTGTGTAATAATTGAAAAGATGAGAGAGAAAGGGAGGGAGGGTGAGAGGGAGAAAGGGGGTGAGGAGGGAAGACAGAAAGAGAGAGAGAGAAACCTCAACAAAGCGGGCAGTCTCTGCCCCAAGCAATAACACATCATTAGCCATAAATATTCATCAAAAAGCCAAAAAAAGAAAGAGAGAGAGAGATGGAGATCAATAGCCTCTTGCAAAATAGATAGAAATCAGTGGCCCCACCATCCCATGAGAGAAAGGGGAGAAAGAGGAAACAGAAGAGAGTACAAGAGTACCTTAATCTCAGAAAGTAAGCTCGTTCAAAAAACCGGCACTTCCAACGTTCGGTATTAAAGAAGCGTGATGATGAACCATCTTGACTGCCAGATACCTTCACACTAGTTATAATGAAAATTTAGAAAAACTTAACAGCTACCTCTTCACTCTTTTGCCTAGAGTTAATCCTGTAGACAAGTGAAGATTATTTTAGCTCAATTGTCTAAAAAGCTCTAATCCCAGGAATTCTCTTCAAAGGAGTTCTGGGGTCCCGGTCAGTGAAAAGAGAGTGAGACCTCAGGACGGCAGGACCTCATTGGACTTTTTCCTCTCACAGTGGCAGCGGCAGCACACAAGTCACTTCAGTGAAAGCTTCTTTGTTGAATTCTCACTGGTTGGTCATCTGAGAAAAGAACTCAGACACCTATTCACGCTGAGTTACTGATGACTGATAATGGTTTATTATGATATCCTTTCAGACTATTTACATTCGAGCAAGACAAAGTATTGACTCTGAAAGTAGGAATTTTAAGTAGTTTGGAAAGCTCTCGGGGAGATGTGTGAAGACAGGACTCCAGCACTTTACCAATTATATCTATAAACAGCATGCATACTCTTACCTCTGACAGTTCTTGGCAGGCTTCAAGGCTGAGGGTACTATGAAGAATAATCATGTGACCAGAAATTTAATTCTAAACATTGCCTAGAAAGAAAAGTCTTCATGACCTGGGAAAGCAAGGTGAAATCATCTCATCGTGGATAAACTATGACAATTAAGTGTACCTTGTACTGATTTTCTCCCCAAGCTGCTGGTTAAAAATATATCACCAACCGTTATTCTAATCTGAGAAAAGAAGAAAGAGGAAGAACAAGACCATAGTTAATAAAAACTGAATTCTCTAGAAGTCCTCAGGCCATGTTCAGGAAATAAAAGATTTTTAGTTATGGCTTCTTTTTATCCAGAACTGCCATCTTCCAGTAATTCATGAAAATGACCAAAACAAAGGAAAAGATGAGAGGCATCTGCTATATGTTCTCTAGGCCTTTTAGAAAATGGAATTATTCCTTTGGCCACATATGTGCTAATCTATAAGAAAGGTGATATTATAGACATCAAGGAAATGGGCAGAGTTCAAAAAGAAATGCCTCACAAATGTTACCATGGCAAAACTGAAAGAGTCTGCAATGTCACCCAGCATGTAATGGGCATGGATGTAAACAAATAAAGGGCAAAGATTCTTGCCAAGAGAATTAATGTACATACTGAGCTTATTAAACACTCTAAGAGCCAAGGTAACTTCCTGAAGCATGTGAAGAAAAAATGATCAAAAAAGAAAGAAGCCAAAGAGAAAGCTACCTGCATTCAACTAAAGCTCCAGCCAGCTCCACCCAGAGAAGAAGACTCACTATGTGAGAACCAGAGGAAAGGAGCCTGAACTGCCACAACCCATTCCCTGTAAGTTTATGGCATGGTAAGTGCAAAAGAAGTGGAAGAGCTCTGTACTGATAAAAATGTTTCTTCTAATTGAGTAAAAGTGTGGTGTCCTTTCCACCTTAAAGAAATATATGAAGAAAACTTTATGTCCAAAGAAGAGGAGGTTTTATTGATGAAAAAATTTAGTATACAAAAGCACCGAATATATATTTATTAGTCAGGTATACTGACTGTTGTGAGCAAATAGAAAAGACAGAGTAAAAAACTACTAAATAAATGGAAACAAACTTGAGAAATAGGTATATATGCAACTACAACTTGTGTGTATGTGTGTTAGTGAGGATAGAATGTGGAGGAAGGGCATAATAAATGATCAAATATTGCTTTAAGGGAGAGACAATAGCAAGCCCTATTTATGTAGGGCAATTGCTTTCACATAAATGTTTTTATTTGATCCTTACAACTTAAGTATAACACAAAAAACTCAAACACAGCAGACATTCAGAGAAAAGAAGGGACGTTTCTCAAGAGGTGGATAGTGTGGATAGTTAGGTGGAAGAATGGGAGCGGAGTCTGGACAAAGTACTCCCATTTAGCATTATTATTGGCTTAAGCTTAATGTTATTATAACCTCTATTTGTGGGGAAAAATCACATTACTCAAATCACAATAAAATGTACAGAACATCTTATTTCAATTGAAGAATTCACCACTCCTATCTATTTAGCCCAGGATAATTTCACACATGTGTGAAATGACACATATATGAAGTTACTCATTTTGCATTATTTTTCATAACAAATGTTTGAAAACAACTACATTTTTGGCAATAAATAAAAATTCTGGTCCAGCCATACAATAGAATACTATGCAGCTGACAAATAGAATGAATCAGCTCTCTGTTGATATGGAAAGGTCTCTATATTAGTTTCCTAGGACTGCTGGGGAACGTCCCACACCCTGTGTGATATAATGAATAGAAATTTATTGCATCACAGTTCTGGAGATAAGAAGTCAAAAATCAATGTGTTGGAATGGCCACGTTCCCTCTGAAACTTATGGAGAAAATCTTTCCTTACCTCTTTCTAGCTCCTGGTGATTTTCTAGCAAGCCTTGGCATTCCTTGGCTAATGGCTACATCACTCCCATATCTGCCTGTCATCTGTCATCTCATGTAATCCTCACTGTGCAACTCTGTGTTCTCTTCCTATAAGGACACAAGTCACATTGGATTAAGGACCCAACCTACTCCAGTATGACTCCATCTTAACTAATTACATCTACAATGACCTTAATTCTAAATAAGGCCTGCCATCTTTTGAGATACTGGGCATTTGGATGAGATATGAGATACTTCAGCATATTTTTTTTGGTGGGAGGGTCACAATGCAGTCTATAACAATCTCCTAGGTAAATATGTAGAAAAAAATCAAGGACCAGTGCAGAATATATATTATGATACATTTATGTAAAATAAATGTGCACACAGATGTTACATAACTGTTTATTTGAGCATTTCAGAAGCATTCATAGATTCATAAAATACTAGTGGCCACAAGCAGGAGAACCTCATAGCTGGTACAAACAGTATAGAAAAATCATATTTTTAAGTTTTTGCTTTTTTGTACTTTTTGAATTCTGTGTTAATTAATTTTTAACTTCCTTTTCACAATTACCCTTTAGTTACCTTGAATCTATTTAACATTTAATTCCCTCAAATATTAATATTAAGGAGAAGGTATTAGGGTGGCCAGTGATGTAGGCTGTGAAAGAATTCACAATGAGAGGGAAATACAGAAAGCAAAGGTTTACGCACTTTCCAAGGGAGGAAAGGGGCTCGGTGCAGAGAAATGCACCATCCCTGAGGGTTTAGGGCTTTGAGCTTTGATTGGATTGTAAAGGGCGAGGGGGTTGCAGTTAGGTGGCCAGGGCTGCTGCAGAACATGATGTTTCAGTTGGTCTTGCTTAGGCCGCAGACTGTTTCAGTGTTATCTTTGGGTACAGGGTATGGGCCTTGCAGTCTGGCATGTCCTGTTTTGTAAGTTCTAGAAATCTCTTCACTTGCAGGGTGCTTTCAGCAATTTTCTAGTCCTGAAGATAGAGACTCGTAAAACAAGAGCCATCCATGCTTTATGGGGTCAAGCTAACTCTGACAAAGGGGACCTGAAAAGGGGGCTTTTATCTTTTTCAGATGTATTCAGATTTTTTTCATCTGAGATACTTTGGCAAGATTAATTCTGGAGAAAATTCATTCGGTTTAATGCCAGTCCAAAATATTAAGTAGAGAAAAGTCAGAAATCAGGATGAGACAATGGGCTCGGAAATTACACAATGAGAATCTGAAGCAAAACAGATATGTACAGCAGAAAAATCAGTTCAGATTCTCCAACAGGATTATTATGGATATGTTAGTGAAGTGGAGGTCATGGCCAGGAGTGGCAAACCAAGCTCTATAGTTGTGGCTCAAAATGCAGTATTTCTAAACCTATGTGTTATCTTTTCTGCATTCAGATTCCTAGGGCCCTTCTCTGAAGAGTCTGGTTCAGTCATTTTGAGGCTCTGGCTATAATATGTGAATGTTTAATAAAAGCAGGAAGTTTGTAAAACATTCAAGATCAGAGACAATGAAGAGAACACTTACTGATTACCTTTGATGTTCTCTCTTTCTCTTCCTGATCCGCTTAAAATTGAGCTTAGTCCTAACCCATAAATAAGACATTCGGTTCAGGACTACTTGGACGGTCTATCTGGTGCCACACCATCCCTCTGTTATCCTTTATTTCTGCTTTTCCCAGTAACTCCAATATAAAAAGTTTTCTGACACAGGTTTTATTTCATTCTGAATCATTTAGATCCTGAAAAAAACAGATGGCCTGATATTCCAGAAAATTCCAAGACCGAGTAATCCTGAGAGATCAATTGGTAATGGGAGAAATAAAACTACTCCTCAAGATAAAACCAGGTACAGCATTAGGAAATATACTGTTGATAAACATGTTCCAAATTGTATTTTGATGCATTTTGCTTTGTAATAAATGAGTAGTAGGTTGTCTAAACAGGATTGGTATTAAAATAAATTTGAGGAATACTAGTAATTATTCCCTTCTTAAACATTCATAGTGCATATTATCATAGGTAAGGCCCTAAGAAGTTTTTGATTTAAATAAATTTATTTCACTTTGTTGCACTCAGAGTTTCTAAGTCGTACTTGACTACAGATCATTTTCTTAGATTTTACTTCTTAAAGTATTTTTGGAAATTTAAGATTCCAAGGAGCAGAACTTGGGAAAGGGTACTTAAATTCCTTTACATTTAGTTTGCCAAGGTTTGGGAGAGCAGTTTGGGAAAGGAAATATTTTCATACAAGTGAAGTCAGCTGAGTGGATGAAATAAAATTGTTTATGGGAGCATTTGTTTATTTTACAAACATTTATTGAACATCTAGGAGAATAGACTGAAGTATTTTTTAAAAATCACATAGGTACCACATCTTTTCTATGCAGTCCTCTATCAAAGGACACTTTAGTTGTTTCCATGTCTCGGCCACCATGAAAGATGCTGTAGTGAAATAGGGGTTCATATATCTTTGTGAATAAATATTTTCAAATTTTGTGGGTAGATACCCAGAAGAGGGGTTCCTGGGTCATATGGTAACTCTATTCTCCACATTTTGAGGAATCACCACATTGTTTTGCATAGTGGCTGTGCCAGTTTACATTCCCACCAGCAGTGAGTGAGAGTTCCTTTACCTCCACCATTTCCCCAACACTTGTTATTTATTACTTGCTTTGTTGATAACAGCCATTCTAACTAGTGTTAGGTAGTATCTCATTGTAGTTTTTCTATTGTTGTTCAATTACAGTTGTCCCAATTCCACCCCCTTCTTTGCTCTCCCCCACCTCACCTACCCTCCACTTCCATAGTCACTCCCTACCCTATAGTCCATGTTCATGGGTCCTTTATACATGTTCCTTGACTAAGCCTTTCCCCTTCTCCCCCCATTATCTCCCTTCCTTCTCCCTTCTGGTCCCAGTCAGTTTGTTCTTTATTTCCATGTCTCTGGTTCTATTTTGCTCACTTGTTTGTTTCGTTCATTAGGTTCTACTTATAGGTGAGATCATATGGTATTTGTCTTTTGCTGCCTGTTTTTTTTCACTTTACCCAATACTCTCCAGTTCCATCTATGCTATCACAAAGGGTAGGAGTTCATTCTTTCTTTCTGCCGTGTAGTACTCTATTGTGTAAATGTACCATAGTTTTTTTGATCCGCTCATTTACTGATGGGCACTTAGACTGTTTCCTGCACTTGGCTATTATAACTAATGCTGCTATAAACATTGGGGTAAATAGGTTCTTCTGAATTGGTGTTCCAGGATTCCTAGCATATAACCCCAGCAGTAGGATCACTGGATCAAAACACAGTTCCATTTTTAGGTTTTTTGAGGAAATTCCATACTGTTTTCCACAGTGGCTACACCAGTCTGCATTCTCACCAACCATACATGTCCCAGAGGAAGACATAAGCAGAAAAATTTCAGATATCCTACACAGCAATATTTTCACCAATATATATCCCAAGACAAGAGATATAAAGGAAATATTAAAGAAATGTGACTACATCAAACTAAAAAGCTTCTGCATGGCTAAAGAAAATATCAGCAAAATGAGAAGGGAACCAATCATATGGGAATACGTATCTGCCAGTGATACCTAGGACAAATGTTTGATCTCTAAAATATAAAAAGAATTTACATAACTCAACACAAGGAAAATAAACAATGCAATTTAAAAAAATGGGCAAAAGACTTGAACAGACATTTCTCCAAGGAAGACATATAGAAGGCCCAGATGCTTAGTATCACTAGCCATCAGAGAGATGCAAATTAAAATCACAATGAGATACCATTCACACAAGTTAAAATGGCCATCATTAACAAATTAACAAACAAATGCTGGAGAGGTTGTGGAGAAAGGGGAACCCTAGTGCACTGTTGGTGGGAATGCAAACTGGTGCAGCCACTGTGGAAAACAGTATGCCTCAGCAATTTTGAAAAAGAAGAACAAAGTAGGGGGGATCACAATACCTGATATCGAACTATTACAAGGCCACTGTAATCAAAGAAGTTTGATACTAGCATAAGAACAAACACATAAATCAATTTTATCTTTGGGTACAGGGTATGGGCTTTGTAATTTTGTAAAAACAAAATTACAAAATTATGCATGTTAATAAAGAAGTTTGTAAAAGTATTTCTATGTTACTGTTTTTTAAAAAATTATTAAATGTATTGGGATAACATTGGTTAATAAGATCGTATAGGTTGCAAGTATAGATGATCTGTATATTGTGCTGTGTCCTCACCACCCACGGAACAGAATCAATGGAACAGAATAGAGAGCGCAGAAATAAACCCATGTCTCTGTGGTCAATTAATATTTGGCAAAAGGGCAGGAGCATAAAATGGAATAAAAATAGCTTCTTCAATAAATGGCGTTAGAAGATCTGGACAGGTACATGCAAAAAAATGAAACTAGACCACCAACTCATACCATACACCAAAATAAACTCGAGATGGGTAAGAGACTTAAATATCAGAATATCAGTCTCATTATAGTTTTGATTTGCATTTGCCTGCTAGCTAGTTAAGTTTGAGCATTTTTTCATGTATCTGTTGGCCATTGTATATCTTCTTAGAAGAAGTGCCTGTTCAGGTCCTCTGTCCATTTTTTAACTGGACTGTTCATTTGTTTGGTGTTGAGTTGTATGAATTCTTTATATATTTTGAATATTAACTCATTGTTGGAGTCCTTGTTTGCAAATATCTTCTCTCAGTTGGTTACTTGACTTTTTTTGGGGGGGTGGTTTCTTTTGCTGTGCAGAAGCATTTTAGTTTTATATAGTCTCATTCATTTATTTTTGCCTTTACTTCCCTTGCCTTTGGGGTCAAATTCATAAAGTTTTCTCTAAGACCAAGTTGTAGTACATATACACAATGTAATGCTACTCAGCCATAAGAAAAGGTGAACTACTACCATTTATGATGACATGGGTGGACATTGAGAGTATCATGCTAAGTAAAGTAAATTAGACAGAAGAAGTTAAGACTTATGATTTCACTCATATGTGGGATATAAAACTGAAAGCAATAAAGAAAGAAAGAAAGAAAGAAAGAAAGAAAGAAAGAAAGAAAGAAAGAAAGAAAGAAAGAAAGAAAGAAAGAAACTCATAGACACAGACAACAGTATGGTCACCAGAAGGAAGGGAGATGGGGTAGTAAAGGGTAAAGGATGTCAAATATATGGTGATGGAAGATAATTTGACTTTGGGTGGTGAGGACACAGCACAATACACAGATCATGTATACTTGCAACCTGTATTATTTTATTAACCAATGTTACCCCAATACCTTTAATAATTAAAAAAACAGTAACATAGGGATATTTTTACAAACTTCTTTATTAACATGCATAATTTTGTAATTTTGTTTTTAAAAATTGTAAACATTTTCTGATATATTTACCTTCACATAATATTCCTAGCTTGATTTAATATGAATGAACACCAGCTTTTTTGGACCAAATTATTGGCTGAAAAGAAAACAACAGACTATGGGAACATTGAAGTCTTTATTTTTCGAAAAGTGTTTAGTTGTATAAGGAATTCTGTTGAATGACAATAAAATAGTAGAGTTAATGGCAGACATAAAACCATCTAAGGATTCCCTGTGTCACTAACCCCAGAAATGATCCCTGTTTTGACTTTTGCCAATCAAACCAGTGAAAAATAGAATGCTTTCATTTACATTTCCCTAATTATTAAGGAGACTTATCAGCCTTTCAGTATTTATTGGTCATAAGTTTTCTTTTCTGGGATTTCATTTTGCCTCTCCTTCTGGTAGTTGCCTTTTTCTCCTTGATTTATGTTAATTCTTTCAATATTATGACCATAATATTCTTCTGTTACGGGCATGTCAAATATTTTTTCCTAATCTTTGGCTTATGGTTTAGCTTTGTTTGTGGTGTCTTTCATTAATTAAATGTGTTTTGAATCTTTATTTTGTTTTTGTTGGTCCGATCTGTCAATCGTGTCAATTGTGTCTTGCTTAATAAACTCTTCATGACTACCCCCGCAAAGAAAACAACAAAAAAACTATCTAAGCATAGAATGAGGCTTCCAATTACATATGGCAAATCGAGCCTGGTTGTTTATTTTTATAATTGCTTAAAACCTTACATAAAAGGCTGCAGAGGAATAAAAAAGGAACAAAACCATTATGACAAAGAGAACTGAGTATGCCATAACAGCAGCTAACTGACATGCAGAGGACTTTAGAAAATATAAGGTAGGTGAATGAGTGGTAAAAGAAGCTCAGTGAGAAAGCTGAAGCCTTACCGGCTGCAGCAAGAGATGCCCCAACAAGAAATACACCAGTTGAACTGTAAATGCCACAAAGGTTCAGGATCTGAAGATGCTGGTTATCCCATAGGAACCAGGGTGTGGGATGGCACTAAAAAGAAGAGAATTAATTAAAAGACTGTAAACAGCAGTTAGACTTCCCCAAGGCCCTGTTCAGCCAGTGAAGTCAGGCACACCCCTCCAGCACCTCGTGGAAGGTATATAGGATGGAGGGCCAGGTTCATCATGAAGCTCATGAAACCTAGGCCTTAGGCTCCCCACCTGCACAGGTCCCTTTAGATGACCTGTATTTAATTCTGTATATAAAATAATTTTATTTCTTTGTCTCAAAGAAGGCCCCTCAAATTGCATCAGCTACCCTAGACAGGGTAGAGAGGTTGGATCAGGAGACACCATACTAAAAAAAGGGGGGACTATGTGGGAGACTGCATGAAAACCCCTGCCATGGCTCAGTTCTCCAAACACTGGTGGCCAGGCCAGGCAAGAGGCAGAAATAATGGACCATCTCCAAATGAAAGATCTAGGGAAACTAACATTAATAGGGACCTATCTGTCACTGTCAGGGATTCTTACCCTGGCCCAGTCTCCCTACAGCAGAGCTCACCAGTTTTTAAGTCCTGGAGCTTAAAGGCCTCATTTTGGGGTATGAGTAGACAACCAAGACTCACCAGAGACAAGCCTCTAATGTAATAGGGAAAAAAAGCACAGGAAAAGTTCACAATAAAAACAAACCTGGTAACAACTATTCTCAGAAAGGAGAAAATATTGCATCTATTTTAAAAGTTCATTATGTATGTATTTGTGTATGTATATATATACACATGCATATGCATGTATATGTGTACATATACATATATACACACATATACATACCTTAAAAAATAAGACAAAATATTGGGTATTTAAAATATGAGAGCAGTTGGATTACAATATACCAGTGAGGAAATTTTATTCATAACAGAGATTCCAGAAATAAAGTATGGAAAAATGGAGAGAAAAATAACAAAGAAATAGCACAAGCAGATGTCCCAGCTCTGAAAAACCTAAGTTTGCAAATTGAGTCTACTAAATGACCAGAACAACAAATAATAGTAATAGTAATAGTAATAGTAATAGCCAGTGTTTACAGTTATGTAGTAAACATTTTAAGTACTACTGCTATTCTCCCAAAGCCCCCTGTTGTGGGTACTACACTAGTGCTATGCTACCCTCCTTTACAGGCACCAGAGTTGCAGAGAAACTGAGGACATACTAGTTAAGTAGAAGACCCAGCAGTCTGATTCTAGAATCCATGTTCCTAGTTGCCACACATCCTTGCCTCTCCAGAAATAAAAGATCCTGTGAAAGCTGAATTATTTTGAAGTTTTAGAACCCTAAGTCTTCCAGGGAGAAAAATTAGGTCACATACCAAGAACTGGGAACAAGAATGCATGAGAATTCTCAATAGTACTACTGAAAACCAGAAGGCAATTGAGCAACGCCTTTAAATTTCTGAGGGAAAGTAATTTCCAACCGATAATCCTACAGGGAGCCTCTCCATCAAGGGTGAGAATAGAATTAAATCATTTAAAATCATTTTTAATCATGCATGCAAGGTTGCAAAACTGTACTCCATATGCACCCTTTCTCAAGAAGCTACTGGAGGACGAAAGAAAGAGGAAGAAGTAGTTCACCAAGGAAAGGCATTCTCCAAGTACAGAGTCAGCGGGAAAGCCTGGGAATCTGACAAAGGGAGGCCCCAGGTGACAGCTGTGCTGCAGGTCTGGAAAGCCATCGGACCGGACTGGAGCAAGAAGCAGAGGTCTCGAAGGGATGACAAGAGAGGAAGAACAGGAGGAGGAGGAGGAAAACCTGAGAGATTAGGTGTAGTATTTGACTAGATTAAGAGAATTTTGTAGTTCTGGCGGCATGTTTAGGAATGAATTAGTTCTCAGTGCATGAAAACTAAACGAATGCAAAAATGAGGCAATTTCAGACTCTGAGAAAGTAAAGTACAACAAATGAAAGATAATTACAGTACAAGTTATACATCAGTGTCAAGTAATAATTATCTAGTTACACCAATGAAATCATCAAAAATGTTTTAAAAATTGGGTGAATGGATGAGAAGGACATGGATCCTTTTCTCTTGTTCTTCTTTCTCACTTTATTTTTTTGCTATCGTGGTCACTTTCTAGAATTATTTAAGCTAGTTACTTGTTTATCTGCCACCTTTTCACATCGGAATGTAAGTTTTCCAGCGTGGGGACTTTGTCTTGCCTGCTGGTATATCCCCAGTGGTTTGCAGGGAGGAGGAGGGCAGGCAGTGAGTGACTGGGCAAAATTTCTGCCCTTTACAATAGGCAATGTCCAGTAGTGAAAAATCTAGAAATAAGAGTACAAGCAGATCATTTCAAATTATGTCTGTAGAAAACACTAAAGAAGTTGAAAGTGATTTCCTCTGGGAGCAGAAATTGGGAACGTGGAGGGATAAAGCAGGAGAGAGCTTTGTTTCATTACACGCCTCATAATTACCGACTTTTAAATTATTTGCATATATCGCTTGGATAAATAAATAACAAACTTTGACAGGAGAAAAATATAAGTGGGTACTATTAAATTCTGGATAGCAAAATGAAGCTTCATTTTACATTTAGAACATTTTCCAGTAGTGTTTTAGAACGACTAACTTCACAAATTCATGTAGAGAGAATCAAATGGGGTAAGAGATTATTGGAAAGAAAATCAGAAAGATTTTGAGATGATTGAGTTGATAGGTGATGAGACCCTGAACTAAGTTTATATTCCTGAAACTGGAGTAGTTAAAATATGTTTTGAAAGTTAACAAGAATTTTAAAAGATACCCAGGAACAACCACATATCTATAGGCATCATTTGTAGTCATTCTCAACTAATTTTTCAGGATGATAGCATAGTCAGTACAATTAACAACTTAAAATAAACACTTCAAAGAAACAAAAGATTACCCTTATTTGTAGCAATAGTCCTTTCAAGACATTTCTGTAGTTCTAGTGCCCATGATGGGCCCTTTCAAGGCATAAGATGAAATTGGGTGACTTTCAAAGCATAAGATGGAATTGCAGTATTCCTATCGTATTGTTATCTACAGTTCCACAGGTTCAGAACTCACGAGCTTTCAGAAGTTCACATCCTCTGATTTTAAGAAATCACCTGCCATGTTGCTGATAAAGACCTCAAGTTATTTTTCAGTTGTTTGAATTAGCAAAACACCTCCTTTTTTCCTGCTCAGTAACTTTACCTTATTTTTTCTTGTGTGATTTTGAATTGTTTTCATCCTGTTTTGAGTTGATAAGGCCATTTGCACCAGGATTTATGCCAGATACATGAAAACACTCAATAAAGAGTCATTGAGTTAAATTGAGCATTCACACTTTCACATGCTTATGGAAATTTGATTATTTACTGTCTTTAAGGTGAGAGGAGGTCAGTTTCTTCTCTGAATAAGAAATTAAAACTAGATCAATTGTTCTTAACCCCAGTTGTACTTTAGAAATATCAAGGGGAGGTTACCAAAATTCTGATGGCCAAGTCAATACAATATCTGGGTAATTATGTCTTAAATCCTTTGTTGCTTGTAACAGAGATTGAAAACTGCTGAATTACATGATCTTTATCTTTGATTCTGAAACCTGGATAAATATGAGAATCACCTAAGAAGCTTCCTAAAATGTATCCCTTCCAGCCACCAATTCTGTGATTACAGCTGAGTGGCACTCGGACCACTGCCATTACTTTTGCTCATGCAGTGATTTGACAAGTTACAGAAGCAAGTAAGTAGTCTCACCTAAGGACAGTCTTAAGTTTGGACTTGGATACAAGGAATTGAATAACTAGCAGAAGAGTGTAACTATCATTTTTCTCGACTCATGTTCCCATTCCCTGCAGCTTCTCTTTCTCCTTCTCCTATTTGGCTCAATTCCTGCCTGCAATGGAGACTTGAGGTTTGGAGCCAATCAGCACCTACAAGCTGGTTCCAAGATCCTGGGGAAGCTAATTGAAAAACATTACTAAAATCATTTATGTAACGCTGTTGGGAAAGAGTATTGCTCTTTCACCAGAAATAGGTATTATTTAATGGTAAATATTGTCACTATATTCTTCTTAAACCATACGCTAAAATACTCATAATACTACAAGGCTCAGCACAAAAAATACCCCCTTTTTATTTCAAAATCCTTTATTACAAAATCATAAGCATGTAATTCTATAACATAGCAATATCACACTCAAGCATACCATATGACATTTTAAATGAAATGTTCAAATTAAAACTATACGTTATTACACCCATATTATTACCCTACCAACCGCACTCAAGCAGATGTTACTTCTGCCAGACCTTGTATTTTCACTATAAACTTATCAATCACTAAATAGTAGCATTTATTTAATCATTTCACAATTATAAGCTCATAAATTGTGACGATCGTGACAACTGTCAGGATATATACTTATTTTGCACATGAGTAAACTGAAGTTAAAATTTGTTATAGCAGCCAAGATAGGTCTTTTGTCACCTGGTACCAACACCAATGCTCTTTCTACTGTCTCTTTTGTGGCAAAAAGTGGAAACATTTTTTTAAGAATGTCAGACTTCAAGTTCTGAATGTGCAACATACTTTCTGATTCTCTTTAAAGAAGAAAATGTCTGGGGTGTGGATATTCCATGCCATCAATCCAATATAATTTGTATATTAATTTTAGGTTACTTATATTTATCATTTTTCAACATGAAAATCACTGGCCATGTTTAAAAGCTATTTCCTGCAAAACAGCTAGCAGCCATTTGAAATTGAATTTTATCCTATAAAAACTGGGAACAGTTTGTTATGTGAGTGTCGGATGAATATTTTACTATATGGGCCTAGTAAGTTCTTGATAGCCGGTACTTGAGCATAATAACAACCACTTGTGCTAACATTCATCTTGCTCCTCATTGCATCCACAAGACCCGATTTGACCTTGCTGTGCAGCAAAAAAGAAAGATTTTGTGTGAAAAAGCCAAAAGGAGACTGGAGTGCTTATATACTGGGGTGTAATTACAGGTATTTAAAACATAAACTCATTGTTTAGAATCTCTTCACAGAGAAAAGCTTGTCCTCTACCAGCTGCATTTTTCTGTGCTCTTTTCTGCTTTTATGGAAATGAACTCCTTTGTTACCCTTCCAAAATGTTTAAATAGACCAGAGCTATATTTTGAGAGACAATTAGAAACTCTAGAGTCTCACTAAAGGTTAAAAAAATAAAAAAAAAAAGAACTTTGGTAATTAATCCTCTTGATTTTACTTCATTTTAGAATGTAAAGTGGGGGAAAGAAAACCTGAACAGAACACTGAGACCTTATTTTGAGCCCTAATTCTGCCACAAACTTGCTATAAACCCTTGGACACGTTACCTCACTTTGCAGAGCTTGTATTTCCTCACCTGTGAAATGAAAGGATTAGACCAGAATACTCTTCTGCCTAGTCCAAACATTCCATAATACTATGTTTCTACAATTCTTAAGTTTGATCTTTAGTTGAACCTGAAATATATCTACAATCTACAATTTTATGTAGATTGTCTCTTGAGAAATTATTTTGCTTCCACTAATACTGTTTTTCAAACTGTGGTCCTTAAACTTCCTTATAACAATCATTTGGAATGTTTATTCAAAATGCAGATTCTTGGGCTCTGACCTGATCCTACGGAACTGAAATCTTTAGGACAGAATCTAATGAACAGCAGGATGACTATATTCAATACTGTATAACATACTTGAAAGTTGCTATGAGAGTAGATCTTATAAGTTCTCATCACACACACAATTATAATTCTGTGAGGTAATGGATATGTTAACTACCCCATTGCAATAATCAGTTCACTATATATATATATATATATATATATATATATATATATATCAAATCATCACATTATATAACTTAATCTTATACAATGTTACATGTAAATTATCTCAATAAAACTTGGGAAAAAGAATAAAAATGTTCCTAAAAAACCAACTATGAGACAGTTACACATTAGAATTCTACTTGACTATAAAAAAGAAGAAAATTTTACCCTTTGCTACAGTATGGATGAACCTAGAGAACACTATGCTAAGTGAAATAAGCCAGTCAGAGAAAGTCAAATACCATATTATTTTACTCATACATGAAATGTAATGAACAAACTGAGTTAACAACCAAAACAGAGACAGACTCATAGATGAAGAGCAGATGGCAGCTAGTGAGGGGTGTGGTTAGGGAGCAGAAGGACTGAAGAAAGAGGAAAAAGGACTCATGGACATGGACAACAGTGTGGTAATTGTTGGGTGGGGAGGGAGTATAAGGGGACTAAATGGTAATGGAGAAAATACAATAAAGATTAAATTAAAAATAAATGAAAATCTTTATAATGGGGAGACAGAGTCAAAAATATTTGTGTCTCATCATAATTAAAATGCCAAAGGTTAAAGAGAAGGAGAGAATCTTAAAAGCAGCAAGAGAAAAGGAAAATGTTACCTATAAAGCAGTTCCCATAAGACTATCAGCTGATTTCTCAAAAGAAACCTTGCAGGCAAGAAAGGGTTGGCAAGAATTGTTCAAGGTCTTGAAAAGCAAGGACCTCCATTCAAGTTTATTCTGTCCCACAAAGCTATCATTTAGATGGAAGGGCAGACAAGGTCAAGTTAAAGGAGTTCATCATCATCAAGTTCTTATTATATGAAGTATTAAAGGGATTTATCTAAGAAAAAGAAGATCAAAACTATGAACAGTAAAATAACAAACTCACAACTATCAACAACTGAACCTAAAAAAAATACTAAGCAAACAAGTAGAACAGGAACAGAATCACAAAAATGGAGATCACATGCAGGGTTATCAGCAAAGAGGGGGAAGGGGAAAAATGGGGGAAAAGGTACAGGGAATAAGAAGCATAATTGGTAGGCAAAATATAGACAGGGGGAGGTTTAGAATGATATAGGAAATAGAGAAGCCAAAGAACATATATGTGTGACCCCTGAACATGAATTTAACAGCGGATTGCTGGAGGGAATGGAGGTACCAGGTGAAGGGGGACAAAGGACAGAAAAAATGGGACAGTTGTAATAGCATAATCAATAAAATATACTAAAAATATTTGTATCTAATGAGCTCAGTGGTGATCTCTATTTCCTGTAAAATTTGAGAACATCTGAGAATCCAGAAATAAGCCATAGAAGAGAAGAGGAACGTTTGACAGTGGAATAGGGATCATTGCTACCTCACTTTGATGAGGAAGAAACAGGTGCAAAGGAAACAAGGAGCAGTCTGGATGGAGAGGGCACTCCTGGAGAATGCATTTCTTTGCTAGCATTTCTTGCATTATTTTCGTGTTTGAATGGATTGAAACCAGGCATTGACTATGAGAACTGGTTGTGTGAAACTGCCCCAGAGTCATAGCATTGATGATACACTGGGTCTCTAGCTTAGGTTTTCTGTGGTATTCAAAACTAGGTAAGTAGCTCATGGTTATGTTTTATAGGTGAGGAAATGGCCTGCCTCAAGAAGCAGGGAGAAAACAGATAAATTATGACCACTTAGAATTTCTGACATTTTTTAAATGAGTGGAAATAAAGTATTTGGTAAATTAAAATATACCGATATTCTTTACATGTTGGGGATTTAGTTTAACTTTTATTTATCCTGTTTTGGAGACTGTCTGTTATTCTAATTTTGCTAAATCATTTATGAGAATCCATATAAAAGCATGATTTCATGCTATGATTTTATTCCTCTATAACTGTCTGTAGGTTCTATGACAATGTTGCCTTTTTAGCACAAACACACATATATACAAAATAGAAAGAGAAGGGGAAAATCTCACCATTCAGTGGCATAACTTCAGACAAGTTTCTGATTAAACCTCAAGAAACCCATCTAGTCTCTTGAACAGTCAAATGTACCTATGTGCAAGGATAGGGCCCAAAGCAGTTAGTGAAGTTCACCTCTTCGTTGCATTAATAGAGGGCTAATCATGTGGAGGAGCCACTCTGGCTTGGAAGAATCTTTCAGGAGCTACAGACATGTGAGTGCACCCCAGCACAGGGTAGCAATGAATAGGAGGGCCTTGCAACCTAAAATGGATTTTGATGAGAAGCAGCAACAACATAATAGCAACAAATTCAGCTATGAATTGGTTGAAGAGTGAATTTCTTTTTTTCCTTATAGCTGTTTTAAAGATTTTATTTATTTATTTTTAGAGAGAGGAGAAAGGTGGGAGAAAGAGAGGGAGGGAAACATCCATGTGAGAGAGCAACATCAGTCAGCGGCTTCTTGTACACGTCCTGACAGGGGACCAACTAGGCACGTGCCCTGATCGGAACGAGCCAGCAACCTTTCACTTCGTGGAATGATGCTCAGCCAACTGAGCTATACCAGTCAGGGTAAAGGGGAATCTCTAAAATTACAGTAAGCAGATAGATTCCTGTGGAGATCCAGCTCCCACTCAAACATAGTCTTAGTAGAGAAGAGAATAGAGGTAAAGAGGGAAAGGAGAACACAAGATTTCATTTTCTTCATGGATTTCTAAACAAACAAACAATTTTTTGAAGACTTGACTGTCTATTCAACCTTCTTTTCCACTTTATTTTATATCATATTTATAGTTACTTTGTTTATTGCTTATGTTCATTTTACCAGAATCTGTGCTCCCTGAAGGCATAAATTTCGTCCACATGGTTCATAGCTATTGCTCCAGTGCCTAGAAGAGTTTCTGGCATTTACTAGGTGCTCACTAAATAATTGTTGAAAGAATGAATAAATTCCTTTTACACATTCGTTGATAAATAAAGAATTATGTGATTTTAGAATTGTGTCCCCAGATGTGACAACAAAATATTTAGGGAGATAGACCAAGACTGAATATTTACCTGGTAGTTATTTCTGGCTTGAAGATTAGGCAACTTAGTTACTGAGAACTTCTGCAGTCATTGAGAGCTTCTGCTCTGGAATTGAACTATCTTGGTTTGAATTCTGGCCCTGCTACTTACTAACTGCAAAAACTTCAGCAAGTTAATTAATTTCTCTGTGCCTCAATTTTCTCCTCTGTGAAATGGGATAGTAGTAGGAAGGTAGCTCTGAATAGAAAATATATGTAAAGTATTTAAAATGTGGTCTCGCATATAGCATGTAGAAACAATATTTGTTGTAGTTGCTTTCTGGTGAATATTATGAGTTATTTCTTCCATCAGTGGTGCTTTCAGTAGATCATGAACACATAGTTACATTTGTGTCTTGACCTAAATCTGAATTTCTTGGATTGTGTAGCTACATGAGAATCAGAATGTACAATTTGAGTACAGGAAAATAAAGGAGAGCCACTTCTGGACAATGATGCCCAGATCACAACAACAATGAAATTATAACTATGATTTGTTTAATATTTTATTCAAAACTATCCACCCTTCTAACTACCCATCCATCTACCTACCAGTCTGCCTATTGATTGATCTATCTACCCATCTATCCATTCTACTGTAATTGTATGGCCTTATCTATTAAGAAGTTATTTATTTACAGATGTTTTCAATTTGAAACACAGAGCAATGATGTCAGGTACCATTCTAAGCATTAGAGAAAATTTGCTATTAGTTTAAACACTCATATGTTTGCTTGCTACTGTAGAAATTTTTTTTAATATCAAACTCAGAAACACACTTTTGTAGAGAGTTAATCTTAGTGTTTTTGTTCTTGTTTGTTCTGATTCACATAATCCTATTCCTGCCTTCTAGAGTTAACTCTAGATCATCAGAATGAGTTTCAGTACTAATTAAATAATAGTATTCAAATGCAACCCAACTGCTCCAGCCAAGATATCCTTAAGCTCTCCAGACTTCTGGGGATATGCCATTTTATATCCCTCAAAATGAAAAAGTCCTGTCTCTGCTCCAAACACCTTTGAGGATTTTCAGTGACTCACAGTTCTCAGAGTTCCAGCTGGTTGCTTCTTTCACTTCTTCCTAACATTCCTTACAGTGAGCAGAGCTTGCCATTCTCTTTCAAGGGCTTCACCTGGGGCCTCTGACTCTTCTTTCAGGCCCCCTAGAGCACTGTTTCCACAAAGCTCTTACTTGTAGCTCATTTTGATGTTTTCTGGGTGGGATAGTGTGGTGAGAGAAGATGCAGTGAAAGGAACACAACAACAAGTAATTTCAACAGAAAACACAACATACCCTGAAGTATTTTCAGACATCAGTATCCTGGGTATTTATGGGAATTTCCCACTATTGAGAATTTCTCACTGTTTGTCTTCTGCCTTATTTTAAGGTTCCTCTCTTCCGTGACCCTTCATGATTTCCTTCCTCCCTGTTTCTCAGTCCCTTCACTCAGTTACTCCTCTCTAAAGTTTCCCCGAGAAACACAAATAGGAGGTCTGTTCAGAAAAAGTCCAGCCATGGTTAATATAATGAAAACAGTTTGTGTGACATCAATATCACCTGGCAACCAAAGAGAGTGGACTGGAATGCACATGTGTGAACAAGGACGACCTCACTGTCCTAGTGAGTGGGGTCAGTAGACACCGCTGAGTGAGCATGTGTACTGTGTGGCCATCACATTCAAAATGACTGAATGAATGGAGAAAAAAAAATCTGCATCAAATTTTGCTTTAAGTTTGAACATTTCTCCACAGAAACTACTCACATGATTCAGAAGACTGCATCTAGGGGCAATTGGTGACTGCCAACTTCATCACAAAAATGTGCTTGCTCATGCATCACTTCTTCTGCAGAATTATTTGGCAAAACATCAAATCACCAGGATAATTCATCCCCCCTACAGACCAGATTTGGAACCCTGTGACTTCTGACTTTCTGCAAAATGAAAATCACCTTTGTAGGGGAAGAGATTTCAGACCATTGATGAGATCCAGGAAAATATGATGGGGCAGCTATGGTAATTGGGAGAATTGTGTGGGAAGTGAGTCATAATTCCCCTATGTACAATGTTTCTTGTATGTTGTTTTTTTAAATATATATTTTATTTATTATGCTGTTATAGTTGCCCCAATTTTTCCCCTTTTGTCCCCTCCACCCAGTAACCTTCATTCCCTCTGGCAATTCCACCTCCTCCACCACCACCCCCTGCTTAATTCATGTCCTTGGATCATGCATATAAGTTCTTTGACAACTCCATTTCCTATACTGTACTTAACATCCCCATGGCTATTCTGTACCTACCAATTTCCTGCATCATTTCCTCCACTATCCCCCTTCCCGCTCCCAACTGGTAACCATCCAAATAAGCTTCATGTCTGTGATTCTGTTTCTGTTCTGCTAGTTTTCTTACTTTGTTTTTTAGATTTAATTGGTGATAGTTGTAAATTTATTGAAATTTTAATGTTTATAGTTTTGATCTTCTTTTTCTTAAGTCCCTTTAACATTTCACATAATAATGGTTTGGTGATGATGAACTCCCTTAGCCTTATCTTGCCTGGAAGCATTTTATCTGCCCTTCAATTCTAAGTGATAGCTTTGCAAAATAAAGTAATCTGGTTGTAGGTTCTTGCTTTTCATCAGTTTGAATACTTGCCAGTCCCTTTTTGCCTGCAAAGTTTCTTTTGAGAAATCAGCTGACAGTCTATGGGAACTCTATCATAGGTAACTCTCTGCTTTTCTCTTGCTTCTTTTAAGATTCTCTATCTTTAACCTTTGACATTTTAATTATGATGTGTCTTAGTGTGGCCCTCTTTGTGTCCATCCTGTTTGGAACTTTCTGTGCTTCCTAGACTTGCATGTATATTTCCTTCACCAAATTAGGGAAGTTTTCTTCCATTATTTTTTCAAACAAGTTTTCAATTTCTTGCTGTTTCTCTTTTATTTCTGGCACCCTTATGATTTGGATGTTGATGAATTTAAATTTGTCCCAGAGGCTCTTTATCCTTTTTTTATTTTTTTCACATTTTTAATTGTTGTTCAAGTACAGTTATCTTCATTTTCTTTCCACCACTCCCCCACACCCCAGCCATCCCCACTTCTCACCCTTGATCCTCTTTGGTTTTGTCCATGTATTCTTTATACATGTTCCTGACATTTGCTGTTCTGATTGAATTTTTTTCTTCCTTGTGTTCCAAATCATTTATTTGATTCTCAGTTTCATTCACTCCACTGTTGATTCCCTATAAATTTTTCTGTATCTCCCATAGTGTAAGCTTTATTTCTGCCTGTGTCTTTTTATGCTATCGAAGTACCCAATGAGTGCCTTGAGCATCCTAATAACTAGTGTTTTGAACTCTGCATCTGATAGATTACTTATACACTTTGTTTAGGTGGGGTTTTTTTTTTAGTTTTGTTCTGTTCTTTCATTTGGGCCATGTTTCTTTGTCTCCTCATTTTGGCAGCTTCCCTGTGTTTGTTTCTATGTATTAGGTAGAGCTGCTATGATTCCTTGTCTTACTAGCATGACCTAATGTACAAAAGTGCACCTGTAAGTTGAACAGGATAGAGCCTTAGGTAATCTCAAGAGTGGGGCAACCCTTGTGAACTAGGTTTGTGGAATCTCAAATATGTTGCATCCACTCTGTGGCTCTGTATGGGGATGGCTCATAAGAGGGACAAAGGCCACTGCCTGGAATCTTTAGTTTTGTATGGGAGGAAGCTGTCCCCCATCACTCACCCTGATGCCAGACACTTCAGTTTCTCCCTTTATGATATGGGTGCTCTTGAAGCTGCTGTTCAAGTTC
Organism: Artibeus jamaicensis; assembly: GCF_021234435.1. Classification (NCBI taxonomy): domain Eukaryota; kingdom Metazoa; phylum Chordata; class Mammalia; order Chiroptera; family Phyllostomidae; genus Artibeus; species Artibeus jamaicensis. The sequence continues at coordinate 43,612,110 of NW_026521812.1, forward strand.
TGGAGCCCAGAGGGAGTGAGTCTGTGTAAGTCTTAAATCCATTTGTGGGCCCTTTAGGAGGAGACAGCTGAGAATTGCAGTTTCTTCCACTCACCCAACCCCCACTGATTTTTAAAGCCAGAAGTTATGGGGATTTATCTTCCTGGCACTGGAACTCTGGGCTGCATGGTCCGGTGTGGGGCTGGGATCTCTTGCTCCTGAGATATCCCTCCTGATTTTTATCTACCACACATAGGTGTGGGACCACCCATTCCATTCCACGTCTCTGTGTCTGTGGCCCTCCTATATGACTGAATGAATGTGATTTCTTTAATTCCTTTGTTGTTGGACTTTCATACAGCTTGATTTTCTGATGATTTGGGGTGATAGTTATTTTGTAGTCTAGACATAAATTTTGCTGTGGTTGTGCAAGGAGTCAAGCCATGTTTACTTATGCCTCCCTCTTGACCAGAAGCCTATCTTCTATCTTCTTCAGTATATGTCTCTATTTTTCAAAGTACCTGCCTGGATACCTTCTGGACAGACCTCATATGTTCTTACTTTTTTTTCTCTCTCATCCCCACTTCTTTCTCAGACAATGACAGGGCAGCCTTTCTTAACCAAGATAACCATCTCATTTGCATGCTTTCCTAAAAAAAGTCATCTACCCGACAATTGAATCATGACATTCCTCATGACAGTTCCAGAAATTCCATGTAGAAGAGGCTTTGTAAGTTTAGTTTAATTGAAAGGGAATTGAGACACCTCATCTTGAAATTGTGTTTGCATAGCAAACAAACAATGTTTGACTTAACTGTACATCAGCCGAAGACCTGGCAGAAATCAGTATTCCATTCAAAGGGGTTTAACTGAACAGAATTTAATAAAGGGACGGTTTGGGGAAGTATAGACAGATTAGAGAAATCCACAAGGAATATGGAGGCACAAAGAGATAGTGTGAAGCCATTACAACCCTAGGCCTAGAGGAACAGGGGGAGGAAGCAGTGGCTCTGAGCCTGGTGACAGCTGGGTGTAAAAGAGCCAGTAGGAGCGGTTATCTTTGGGGTTATAAGCACCAAAGCAGGAAGAAATACCCTGATCTCTCATTTCTCTTGCCCTCCAAGCTTCTGCAGGTGCTCCCTATGGGCCAAATCTAACCAGAAGCTAGAGGGAACCCTGGTGAAGTAAAATGTAGGGGTTTCCTACCAATGGCCAGAACAAATGGAGGTTGGGGCTTAGTAATAGAGAATAACTGGGAGGGACTGTATTTGGTTTGTGGTAACTTTCAAAGCAGAAACCGAGGAAGATCAAGGAGAGCTCAACCACTGTTGGCCACTTCCTAGCAGGCAGAAGCAACTACTGTCAAACTTTACTTCATACAGAGATTATCCTCTTTTAATACACTATAAGGCTGTTGGGGAGAAAAGGTTAGGCCTCACCTCCTTCCCTATTTCTGGGGAAAGGCCTGAGTTATATACAAGGAAAGTTTTCAAGCAGTATTCACCTTGGTCTTATTAGCAAGACCCCCACCTCCTTTGCACCACAGGTTAGCTCAAAACACTTGGTATTATACACAATAGAAAAGCAACTTTTGAAGCATCACACTAACCTGCAACAACTAATCTGCAAGTCAAGTTAAGCTTCAGAAGTCAAACCCAATTGAGGCTGTACACTTTTGAACTTAAAATTCTTTTCTTATTACATCTAAGCTCGAGCTCTCAACCAACCATGAGAAGAGTTTACATGACTCTTTGAAATCAGTGAGGCAAACACAGATTACCAAAAGCTGGAGAGAGGGTACTGGGTTGATTCTTTCCTCAGGGCTGAATACTAATTTGAGGGAATGTCTTTGTTCTTTTCATAGGATGGATGCTTCACTATAAGCCCCTAAATACTTTCAGCCAACTTGGCCTGCTGCCTGGCCCTTCATCTGATTGTGTCCGAAATTGCAAAGGGAGTAAAGGAAGAATGTCTGGATGAGAATTCCTGTTCAACCCAACTCCTTAGATGTGTCAATGACTAGCTCAACTGCAAGGAGTAATCCTAGCATGAAGATGTGGCTTCTGACCTGCAGACATGTGGGATATAGTATAGTGTCAGAGAGTATCATGAAATTTCTAAGTGGAGAATACTATCTTCAATGAAGTTAACTCTGATATGACTTAAGGAATAAAAGAGAGAATATCCTTGGACACACATGTTGCTCAAGCTCCTCCTTCATATTTTTTGGTATCTAGGATATCCTTTAGAAGTAATTGAATAACTGACCAAATAATTACTTAATTAGATCCTAAAATCCAGTAAGGGTTAAGCTGAGTGCTTTGCATTAATTTCCTCAAAAAAACAAAAACAAAAACTGGAAGAGAAAGAGTATATGAATATGAATAAAAGAATAAGAATGTCTTATTCAAAGGTAATGCCTAGTAGACTGAGTACAGACAATCTTTAATTTTGAAACTCTCCTGACAGAATAGCATCTGATGCTTACTTTTGGATTCTCTCAATTTCAACATCCCTCCAGAGCTGCTTTTCCAGGAGACCATCTCAGCCTTTGACCTTTGAATTCTTCTCTCCAGCCTCCTTTTGATTGGTCAGTGCTCAAGGTTCTCAATGAAGAACTTGAGGGTAGTGTTGTAGATGAACTAGCCCAGAGTCCTTTCCTTTCTCCATTCTCCTCCCCTCCTTCCTCCAACCACCTGAAAAACTAAACTTTTGGATCCTGCTCCACCAGCATTTCTTTTGTGCTTTCCTGTGTTACAGAACTCTTATTTTGTTGTCCTGTTTGTTTGTATTTGAATCTTTCCCCATTGTTTCTCAGTCCTCCATCATTGGCATGACAGTAAAACTCATGTTAACCAGTTTTGTATTTACAGTAGTTTTTATACCGCCTCACTTATAGTAGGTACTCAATAAATTTTTGTTGAGTGAATGAGAACTTGGCCATAATTTCTAAAATTGTGAGTCAATTTTGTTAGAAAATAGAAGAGAATTCAGAGACATTTTTGTAGAATTCAAAGAACTATGGATATTCTCAACTTAATTAAATAGCTAAATATATAATTATATACTAAGTTGAGCCCCATAGTAGATTTTGTTATGGAAAAATAGTGACAGTATTAAAGGGTTAAGAAAAGCAGTCAGATATATAGTTTTAAATGAACATTAGAGTCCAGCAGACCTAGGGTCTATTACTGGCTGTTCTGGTTGTTATTATTTCATAATGAATTGCCCCAACACTAACAAAACAACAAGGCATTTCTCCCTCGGAGACTGTCATGCATTTGCAGGCAGACATAGGACTGCAGACACCTAAAGGCTTGGCTGCTCTGGAAACATGGCTGACAGTTGATGGTAGGCTGATGACCAGAGTACCTATACATGGCCTGTCTGTCACAGAGGCCTCAGGGTAGTCAGATTTCTTACATGTCAGTTAGCTTCTGCCAAAATGAGCATCACAAAAAAGCCAGGTGGAAGTGACATCACCTTTTCTGACCTAGTATCAGGAGTCATACATTGTCATTTCCACTGGATTCTATGTGTTCCAGTGAACTACTAAAGCCAGTCAAAGGCAGGGGACATAGACTCTCAATGGGAGAAATGTAAAAGAATTTGTGGACTAGCTGTACCACCTAGTGTCTGAATATTCTAGAGAAAAATAGTCATTTGAGCTTTTCTATCTAGAAAACAGGATCCTAGTGAGGATTAAATAAGATAATGTATGCAAAACGCTTATCTCACAGTAAGCTTTGAAATGTTCTTTTATAATTGAGAGACAGCCTATGGGCAAAATCCTTAAAGCCAAGAAAATTATATCCAATAATTACATTAACTTGAAAATTGGAAAATAACCTTTACTCTCTTGTATTTTTCTGTAAAAACTTCTTGTGGGATACCAGTGTCCTGTGGGACCATGATTTTAAAAGAACTACATTCTAATAATATTTTTATACATATAATCATTCCAAGTTCCAATCAACTGACCCAAATGTGAACTTTTGGAACTCAACCCATTTGTTTGTAACTACAAAGTGGTTTCCATATGTGTGCATGTACATGTATTATGCAAATACATACAACCTTGCTATTCTGTCAAAAAATAAGACAAAGAAAGAAAACACTTACCAGAAAAAAATCTCTTAGTCATTGATGATATGACTTTGCATTATACTAAACAATACCAGGAAAGAGATTAATGGTTGATCTTCATTTAACACAAAAGCAAAAACTTTAAATACTATCAGAGCCTTTGCCAAAATGCCATATTGATTCAATAGCTAGAAATACAAATAGTAAAGAATAGAAAAATCATGGGTGAAGACAATAATCCTTGTAATCAATCTTTTATAAATTCTCTGTGGGTAATTAACTTCATGTAATACTATCCAGTGTTCTAACTTCCTCCCTGTTCTCCCTCTTCCCCCAACCCAGAAATATCTGACATGAAATAGAGAACTCTTGTCACAGAATTATATTAAAATATTCTATTAACAGAAAATTCTGCTTAGCAAGCTATCAAATACAAAGTGATTATTTGGCAAGAGCTCCCAGGGATTTCTGAGCAACCTCTGTCCATTGAGCCATTCACTTGAATCACAATCTCTGACACAATGTTTGTCTTCCTGGGATGCTCTGATGGATTTTAGTTTGTGACCACTTTTATATGCAACTTCCCTGGGCTTTCTAGAACTCTTCATTTAGTGAATCTTGAAAGTAGCCAAGGTTTCTCTCTTATCATCTCTCCTCTCTAAAAGCCCTTGCTCATTTCTCTTGCTGTCATCTATTCACTCAGCACCTTCTGGAAAACCATGGAATAAGCAAAACAGAGGGCTGTTGAACCTGGAGAGGTGTGAGAACTCTCTCTGCTGTTGCTAAGGGGAGGAGAACTTAGACTCGTTGCTAGTGCTCGCCTTTTTGCTTTTCTCTATGATAACTTTCTTGGGCAGAGTAATGTCTCCATCCTAGTGGTTCTTCCAATGGTCTTACTACCTTTCTCCTTCTTCTAGTGCTCCCTTACTGTGCATCCCTGAACAACAGTCTCATTTTGTGAGATGTCCTGAGTACACACAAATGGGATGGGAAAACTCAACTCCAATAATAACGATCTGACATCAGTGAAGAAAGGAATACAATCCAGTCAATGTTGAATGTTAATGAGTTATAAATGAATGAACCAACAGACAAAGTCTATTCTCAGATCTCCTGGAAAGATTTCTGTCTTTGCTTTCTTGCCTGAATGATACCCATCTTCAAACACTATTGTTGTTGTTCTTACCCCTTTCAGAAACTGCTTCGATTCACTGGCCTAATACTCCTTTGTGGACCAAGAATCCATTCAAGGATTTGGGGGGCAAAACTTTCTTCTTATCTCCCTTCCTAACAAAATATTTCTTTCAATAGGATATTTGCTTCATTAGATTTAGTTTTATTAATTGAGAGGATCCTTGTGGCTATATGTATACCTGGATTAAAGAATTGGTATTATTTCAGTAAGACAGCATGTTAATAGTTGGTTTCTCTGAAAAAACCAAGACTACCTACTATTTGGAAAGTCATTAGATAGTGGGATCAGAAGAACTGAGACTACAGGATATGACTAATAGGCCCTACACTGTTCTGCAGATCGTGGTGACCAGTGATTTTAGAGGAAGGTTCTGCAAAACCACAAGGAACTGTTGTGCCCAAGTTAGGATATTGCAAAAGAATATCAAAGCAGGAATAGATCTTAGAAATTATAGAATAAAAGTGTTAATATGTACCTTTCGGATAGCTAATATCTCCATTTTATTTACTCAGTCATTTATTATTTTTAATTGTGGTAAAAAGCATAGAACATAACATTTATCATCTTAACTATTTTTAACTCTAAAGTTCAGTAGTATTCACTCTGTTCACATTGCTGTGCCACAGAGCTCCAGAACTTTTTCATTCTGCAAAACTGAAACTGTATATCTATTGAACAACTCCTGTTCCCCCTGCCCCCTAAGTCCCTGGCATCATAATTCTACCTTCTGTTTCTATTAATTTGACTACTATTTATGCTTCATGTAAGTAGAATCATAGAGTATTTGTCCTTTAGTAACTGGTTTATTTTACTTAGCATAATGTTCTCATTATGCTAAGTAACCAGCTGTAATATGTGAAGATTTTTTTACTTTTTAAGGCTAAATACTAATCCATTGTCTGTATAGATCACATTTTGTTTATCCATTCATCTGCTGATGGATGTTTTGGTTGCTTTCACCTCTTGGCTATTGTGAATGGTGCTGCTATAAACATGGGCATGCAAACACTCCTCTGAAACCCTGCTTTCAATTCTATCAGACGTATGCCCAGAAGTGGAATTTCTGGGTCACATGGCAGTTGTATTTTTATTGTTTTGAAGAATTTCATTTTTGTTTTCTGTAGCAACTCCACCATTTTACAGTCCTACAAATAGTACACAAATGTTTCTTTTCCCTCACATTGTCACCAGCACTTGTTATTTCTTATGTTTGTTTTTTTATAATAGCTACTCTAACATGTCTGAGGTGATATTTCATTGTGGCTTTCATTTGCATTTCTCTAATGATTAGTGATGTTGAGCATCTATTCATACGCTATTGGCCATCTGTATATCATGTTTATAGAAATGTCTGTACAAGTCCTTTGCATATATTTCAGTTAGGGTTATTTGTTGTGTCTTTGTTGTTATTGAGTTGCAGGAGTTCTTTACATATTCTGAATATTAACCCCTATTAGATATATGATTTGCAAATATTTTCTCTCATTACGCAGGTTGCTTTTTACTCTGTTGACTTGTACAGATAGGCAGGTTGTTGAAGATCACAAATTAGAAAATGTAGTTTGCATTCATGCAGACTATACAGAGGACGACTTCTGTTTGATGCACAGAAGTGTTAAAGTTGAATGTAGTCTCATTTGCCTATATTTGTGTTTGAGGCCTATGCTTTTGTTATCACATCCAAGAAATTATTGCCAAATTCATTGTCATGAAGTTTTCCCTGCATATTATCTTGTGAGAGTTGTGTAGTTTAAGGTGTTACATTTAGGTCTTTAACTCATTTTGACTTAATTTTCCTATATGGTATAAGATAAGGGTCCAGCTTCATTCTTTCACATGAGAATATTCAGTTTTCTCAGTACTGTTTGTTATAGAGGCTGTCTTTTATGCCTGTGTTCCACTGTAATTTTTTCAATCCTTGCCTGAGGACATGTGTTTATTGATTTGAGAGAGAGAGAAACATTGATCAGCGGCTTCCTCGATGTGTACTGACTGGGGCTCAAACCTGCAACCTGGTTATGTGCCCCGGGAATCAATCCCACAAACTTTTGGCATATGGGATAATGTTCTAATCAACTGAGCCACCTTAACAGGGCTTTATTTTATTTTGTTTTATTTTATTTTGAAAGAGGAAGGGAGAGAGACAGAGAGGGAGAGAAACATTGATGTGCAATAGACACATCAATAGCTTCTTGCATGCCCCCAACCGGGAATCTGGCCCACAACCCAGGCATGTGCCCTGAATGGGAATCAAACTGGTGACCTTTCAATTTTCAGACCAGCACTTAATCCACTGAGCCACATCAACCAGGGTGAGGGCTGTATTTTTTTAATGAACGCAAGTCTACTGTGATTAAATGACACTGTATGAAGATTAAATCTGTGGCCTCTTGTATCAGTCTGCATGAATGCAAGTACTCCACCATTTTCTAATTGTGTGATCTTCAACAACTTGCCTTTCTGTGCCTCATTTTCCTTATCTGTAAAACAAAAATAATGATAGTATATCCCTCACAATGAAATTATGAAGATTAAATAAAATAAATCTTGTTAGAAAATGCCTGATACATGTAGCTGTCCAATCTCCCAACACCATTTGTGGAAGAGGCTATTTTCATTCCACTTTATGCTTCTGTCCCCTTTGTTGAATATTAAATGACCATAGAGACATAGGTTTATTTCTGGGCTCTCTATTCTGTTCCATTCATCTATGTGTCTGTTCTTATGCCAGTACCAGACTGTTTTGGTTACAGTGGACTTGTAAAATGAAACTTGAACACCAACTTACTCCATACACAAAAATAAACTCAAGATGAATAAAAAATTTAAATATAAGTCATGATACCATAAAAGTCCTAGAAGAGAACATAGGCAGGAAAATCTCAGATATTCCATGCAGCAATATTTTCACTGATATGTCCCCTAGAGCAAGGGACATAAAGGAAAGAATAAACAAATGAAACTTCCTTAAAAAAAAGCTTCTGCACAGCTAAAGAAAACATCAAAATGAAAAGGGAACCAACTGTATGGGAAAATATATTTACCATATGAATGATACATCAGACGAGGGTTTGATCTCCAAAATATATAAAGAACTCACATGACTCCACTCCAGGAAGACAAACAACCCAATTAAAAAATGGACAAAGGACCTGGACAGACACTTCTCCCAAGAGGACATACAGAGGGTTCAGAGACATATGAAAAGATGCTCAGTATCACTAGCCATCAGAGAGATTCAAATTAAAACCACAATGAGATACTACCAGTCAGAATGGCCATCATAAACAAATCAACAAACAAGTGTTGGAGAGGATGCAGAGAAAAGGGAACCCTAGTGCACTGTTGGTGGGAATGCAGAGTGGTGCAGACACTGTGGAAAACAGTATAGAATTTCCTCAGAAAACTAAAAATGAAACTGCCTTTTGACCTGGCAATTTCACTGCTGAGATTATACCCTAAGGATCCTGAAACACTAATTCAAAAGAACCTATGCACCCCCATGTTCATGGCAGCACAATTTATAATAGCCAAGTGCTGGAAGCAACTTAAGTGCCCATCAGTAAATGAGTAGATCAAAAAACTGGGACATTTACACAATGGAATACTACATAGCAAAAAGAAAGGAGCTCCTACCATTTGTGACAGCATGTGTGGAACTGGAGAGCATTATGCTAGTGAAATAAGCCAGCCAGTGAAAGTACTGTATAGTGTCACCTATAAGTGGAACCTAATCAACAAAACAAACAAGCAAATGTAATATAACCAGAGACATTGAAATAAAGAACAAACTGGCAGTAAACAGAGGAGAGTGGGAAGGGAGATAACAGGGGTAAGAAAGGAAAGGGTTGTCAAGGAACACATATAAAAGACCAATGGACAAAGCCAAAGGGGGGAAATATTGAGGGTGGGAGGTGGTGATGGGTGGGGTGGGGGAAAGTGGTTCAGGAAAATGGAGACAACTGTACTTGAACAACAATAAAAAAAAGAAAATGTCTGATACATGGGAAGTACTCAGTAAATCTTAGCTTTTATTATTGCCTAAATTGACCCTGTTTGCAATTCTACTAGGACATATCCAACAGAATTATAGGTCTCTAAGGATTTTCAGATCACAGCAACATCCTCAATTCCAGATGCCACCAACACTAATCACACCTATTGTGCCTTCTTTATTGATGTTCCCACACCAGGAGGTTACTTTTCATTTTATCTTAGCCCCATAAAGCCACTTAGCTTGCTGCCTTTTACCCATCACACACTTTTCCTGAATGTAGGAAATGAAGGATGATCAATATTTGGAAAATATAAAAGGTAAGGGTCTCTGTAGTTTCTCAAAGTTGGTGTTCAGCATGTATTGATCCATTTGCCTAAAATAGATTTGAAAAGGATCAGAGAGTCCCCCCTCCTTTCTGTGTGGTCTGTTGTGAAGGACTGAGGTCAGGTGGAGCATGTGAGGGAGAACTGAAGCTTCCAGTATGGCTCAGTTTGCTGGGCAGCTATCACAAAAATCTACCTGATTCTGAGATAGCGGCACTGCCCATTTCTTTGTCTGACCCATAATACTGCTTGCATAAAGATAGAAGAAACTCAACTTAAATGAAAATAAATGTATTAGCCATTCTAGCAGCAGAGTAAATCAGAACAACCAGGAAGATTTCATAAATCCAAGCAAAGGTGAGTGTTAACATTTGCTTCATCTGGTGTGGTCTGGTGCAGCTGGGGTTAACCATGTCTCTGTACTTTCAGCTCTTTTCGGACGGATTCTTTCTGTTAGAACCAGTGGTTTTTTCCATTGTCTTTTGATCTCCTTCCCTTTCCATATTAAAAGACTTCTGAAAAATCTGAAGTGTAAATGTTGTTTATTAAAATTGTTCTTGTCCAAATGTTAATGTAAATTATCCAGCTATGCTTGAGATATCAATGTCCAACTCATCTTAATATTAAAAAATGCAGCCATACTGCTGTTTTAATTAAATTGATAGCTATCTTTAGTTCACATTATTTCAACCCAGAAAAGACAAAATGTCAAAAGGGGATATTAAACATTAAGACAGCTTTTATTCTTAATAAAGGATACATCAGTATGTAATTACCAAATAAGAGGTTAATCCTTCTTTAAAAACATTGAAACAGAATGATTGCATTGTCAGAGAAAACTTCCATGAAAATTTTTAAAGGCAAAAACTCTAAATACAATTGAATATTATTCCGAATGGGCAATACTTCCAAAATATTCTAATTACTAGCAAGGTAGGTTGTTTTCTTCACCTTTGAAAAGCTTTTCTTAATAAAATAAAGAACATGGATTCTATGGTATTGAATCAAAATCTATAGACTTAATTATAGGCTTCTCTTATTTCTCTGATTAAAATAAAGTCAAAAGTAGGAGAATCACACGTTATTCAAATCAAATTTTGTGTGTGTATGCACGCACATGTATGTGTGTGAAATCATAACTCACCTTGAAAGTTTACTCACACTTGCTAAATCTAATCCTTGGGTATTACAGCTAGCAAGATACATGGCAGGCTCATAGAAGAGACTCATAAATATTCGAATAAGTGACCTGCTTTCTTTCATTGTTTTTCTGAAAAAAATTTGTTTTCAACTTTTTTTTTAAGATTGGACTTAGATGGATCCAATAAAGATGCCATACAGTATTGATCCAAATGTTGTTGATTATAAATTGTTTTTTCCATTACCATTTAGTCACCTTATACCTTCCCCCCTTCATAATCACCACACTGTTGTCCACATCCATGAGTCTTTTTTCTTATTTCTCAATCCCTCCACACTGAAACCTCCCCCTTAGCTGTTATCCTGCTCTCTATTTATAGTCTGTCTCTGTTTTGCTTGTTAGTTCAGTTTGTTCATTAGATTCCACATATGAGTGAAATCATATGGTATTTGTCTTTCACTAATCATCAGAGAAATGCAAATTAAAACCACAATGAGATGTCCTCTCACACCTGTCAGAATGGTTATCATTAATAGATCAACAAACAACAAGTGCTGGTGAGGATGTGGAGAAAGGGGGACACTTGTGCACTCTGGGTGGGAATGCAGACTGGTGCAGCCACTGTGGAAAGCAGTATGGAGGTGCCTCAAAACATTAAAAATGGATATGCATTTCTACTCAGCCATTCCACTTCTGGGAATATAGCCAAAGGAACCCAAAACACTAATTTACAAGAACATAAGCACCCCTATGTTCATCGCAGTGTTATTTACAATCACCATGATATGGAAGCAGCCCAAATGTCCATCAGTAGATGAGCGGATAAAACAACTATGGGACATTTACACAATGGAACACTACTTGGCTGTAAAAAAGAAGAAAATGTTACCCTTTGTAACAGTGTGGATGCCCCTAGAGAGCATTATGTTACGTGAAATAAGCCAGTCAGGAAAAGGTCCTCAGTAAGTCTTGTTCCCAAGTTATAACAAGGCTCCCATATTAAAAGCTGGACTTGGAAGACTCAAATCAAAGTTTCTTTCAATGTATGGAAAGGACAACTCATCCAAAGTCAAGGCTGAGCCACTGAGTTGAGTGCTATGAGGCAAAAGAAGGGTGTGATGTAGAGAAGGGGTGTCAAACTCATTTTTACTGGGGGCTACATCAGCCTCATGGTTGCCTTCAAAGGGCCGAAAGTAATATGTCCAAATGTAATTGTCCTTAACAATTAAGGAGTAGTTACATTTATACAGTCCTAAAATTATTTCGGCCCTTTGAAAGCAACCTCGAGGCTGATGTGGGCCCCCAGTAAAAATGAGTTTGACACCCCTGATGTAGAGGAAGTCCCTTTTCAGGGAGGAAAAATAAGTTTTTCCCTCCCAGAGGAAGATGGTCACAAGTCGGATGTGTAACTCTTGGGGTGGAGCTTTGAGGGAAAATACAGGTGGCAACAGCTAAAGAGACAAAGTAGACATTCTGGTTATAATTTAGTGGACACTAGTCCAAAGACTACTTCAGACTATCTATCAGATAGCAAAAACCAATGGAAAAATAATTAGTAAATGCCAAGTAACTGCATTTCCAAGAGTATTTTCCCAAATTATCCTATCTTTGGAATAACAAAAGGAAGAACATCCTCAAGAGGGAACTGACCTCTTAATTAACAATATTTAGCACGAACACACTGTATAATCCAGAAGATACTTTAAATTGGCAAGTTAAAGTATCTCTACTTCTGCCAATAAACTGTACACTTAAAATGGTTAATAATTTTGTATACTTTACAACTAAAAATTCTTTACCAACTTTATTCAAATTTTATCCTCATCTGAGGACTTTTTTCCTCATTGTTTTTACAGAAAGAGAGAGAGAAAAAGGTTCGAGAGAGCAAAGCAGTGAGAGAGAAATATCGACTGGTTGCCTTTTCGTATGTGCTCTGACCAGGGATCCAACCCTCAACCTGGGTATGTGCCCTGACCAGGAATTGAAGCCACAACCTTTTGGTCCATGGGACAAACTGAGTCACACCAGCCAGGGCATATTTTACAATTTTAAAACATTAAAAATTAAATTCACTTCCCACCCCAGTTATAGGAAGTAAAGAAGCTGTATTTCATTTACTTATCTGATTAAATTACAACGATTAACAAAATGTGACCCTGAACACCTCTCACACACGTACACCTACACACATAATTTCTATTAAATTCATAAGGCTTTCAGTCCAAGGACCTTTTTCCATTATTTATTTTTTTATTTTTATTTTTAGACAGAGGAAAGAGAGGAACAGAACCATCAATGTGCAAGAGAAACATGGGTTGGTTGCCTCTCGCATGCCCCCAACCCAAGACCTGGACTGCAACCTAGACTTGTACCCTGGCTGGGAATCGAACCTTCAACCTCTCAGTCTGAAGGCTGGTGCTCAGTCCGCTGAGCCACACTAGGCCACACCAGCCAGGGCCAAACTTTGCTTTATTTTAAGGGTTCTCCTTTTCGTAGGTGGAAGTCCTCAGGTGTGGGGGTTTGGGATGTGATCTGGGACTCGGTTTTTTTTTTCTTCTGAGTCCCAAAAGATCACATAATCACATTTACTCATATCTCACTAACAAATATAAAAATAAAATTAGCCTTGGGCTATATATTATAACTTATCCTCCCTACAAATCTCAAAATCTAGAGTATTCGAAGAGGTCGTGTCTACAGATCACATTCCAAAGCGAACTTCGGAGGCGGTTCATTCCACAAACTCTTTTAATAATAATATAAAGCCTCTCCGTATGTCTTGGTTGGCCCCCCCATCTCTAATGTATACTTGGAGCCAGTTTTCCACACTGTGCTTTCTTCATATGTGGTAGGGACTGTAACCGTACATGTCAAAAACATCTACCCCTAGAAAGCAAGAAACCCAGGACACCTCGGCCCTGGCACAGCAGTGGGGTTGTGGGACAGAGACACATTCCATAGTCTCCTCCAAACTTCACTTTCTCTTCCTCCAAGTTTCCCTACCGTAAAAGATTTCCCAGGGACTCTGGAAATGTGCTCACTTGAAGTCAGTTGGATGATGGTCATACTTTCTTTGTAACTAGAATCAATATACCGATATTTTATACCTGGAAGCCTTCACACTGCTAAGAGGTGTTTAACTGAGCAAGCTGCGGACTCTTTAGAAACAATTCCCTGGGTTTATTAACCACATAGTTTACTTTTAAGGCTGATCAGAATGATAATTCATAGCAGCATCCAAGTTGCACCAACTTCTCTTGCCCAGTTGCTGGTGCCTCCCGCTTTCTCACTCACGACCCCCACTTCACCCTCACTGTTCCTCCTAGTCCCTCTAGCTGCGCTCCTCCAACTTTCTACCATAAAATGCAGTGTTTACATCTCATTTCTCAGCGAAATTATGAGATGCACTGAGTGAATTCACATTAATAGTATTTTAACTCGCAACACTTTGAAGTGTCTACAGATCATTTACTAAGGATGCTAAATTATTTCAAATACTTGTGCCAAAATAAATGAACCAAGGCTTTTCTGATATAGTAGCCTAACATCTTATTGTGGGTATAAGCACAACTCTGTGACCCCCAAAATTCAGAAATCCTTATTAGATGCTTTCTTCATTAGTGAATGTAAAAAATGTTCCCCTGTGGTTTTTTCCATAACTTTCAGTGATGTAATAGAACATTTGTTTCCTAAGGTAATTCAAACTAATACAACACTCTTTTCTAATATGCAAGTGCCTTTAGAACACCTTAGAATTATTGGAAATGATAAGTAGAATTTATTAAGGTTATGAATTAAAGATAACTGCTGTGTTTTCATTGTCATTAAAAAAGACTTCATAGGTTAATCTTTTCCTCCATATTTTGGCGAAGCCATGACTCTGATTTTTTTTGCTCTTAATTGTTTTCTTTGGTTCCAAGATATTCCCAGCTGCTGAGAGTCACAAATTCTGTGTGAGTAGCTCCGTGACCTTTTGAGAGGAGCCAATGTTTGTAAGCTAAAATACAAAGAAGAAAAAAGTGTTTATTGAGTGTGTGTTGGAAGGAGAAGCCTCATGCAAATTGGTCATCTTCCATCCCACCCCCCACCCCAACCCAAACTTTCCAACTCCGGTGTGTCTCCGTTCCTCCCTGGCCTCCCTGGACTAGTAGAACTGCCAGCTGCGGGAACGTGGTCGTCCACTCGGGCTCTTTAATGTCTTTAAAATTCTCACTCTGTGTCCTTTTATCTCTTGTAGGGAGGAAGCAGCATCTGGCACCTCAGTTCCTGGGACAAGGAATCAAGAAGCAGCCGACCTGCTTTAGGAAGTCAGGTGACCTGGGTTACTCCTACCTACCGCCAGTCACAGAAATTACATTTTGTCTGCATATGACCAGATGTCCTCAATTCCCCAGGCCTGAATGCACTTAACCTTGCTTCTCCAAACTGTTTTATATTCCTTACCCACACCCTCAGCCCCTCCATTCTTAGCTCTTAAAAAAAAAAAACACAGACACTGAACTTATCACACATCTTCTGACTTTTCATCATAGCTTTGCATACTCCTTTCAAATATTCTCTTCCTTTTCTCTCTTTAACCTGACAATTTTGCTTTTTTGGCAGTCAACCAAAGATTTTTGTGTGCAACTTAAAAGAAATATTACAAGAGAAACCCTCCCTGGTGTGAGAGCTACAGAATTATTTGCATATATAATCTCTTCCTGTGCCTTCTGCTAGCATGGACTTTTTTTGTCTTCAATCCTTTGATGTATCAAAAGAATAAATTATGGTATTACTGATAGAACATTAAACCAACAGCCTTCCGAGGCACCGGCAGTTTCATGAAAACCAAAGAAAATTCAAGATTGTACATTTTCTTGTAAATGTATTTTTTTCTCTGTCTGCTCTCTCACATATTATTAATTTTCTCACCTTCTTATTATTCAGTTTCCTATGTGCCAAATTATAAACCTGAAGCTGCCTTTGAGCCAACCTCTTCCCAGTAGAACTGTACTTGCTGATAGAAAATTAAGGTACTGGCAAATCCTTACATAGTATTCAGGGTTATAATTTAAAGAGTTAGTTAAATTAGTAAACTGCAGCAATTTCAAAAAGACTAAATGAATTAATCTTATCTAATATTTTGTCTTCTTCCAGACTAGTCTTTGGGAAGAAGGGAAAGTGGAAGTAAAGGTGTTTATATAGTGCCATCTAGTGGCAAACATTAAAAAGTTCTGTTTTATCTAGGGGTCTTTTCAATGGGCAGGAATACAGTTCCTGCTCTTTGGGAGAGATTTGCAACTCCAGGTTTTCCCTCCCTCCCTCCCTCCCTCCCTCCCCCCCCCCCCCTCCCTCCCTCCCTCCCTCCCTCCCTTCCTTGTTTTAATCTCCTGTGGCTATGATCCAATCCTGGGGCCTCACTTTGTGTCACTGAGAGTTTTAAGCATTAATCTGCTTTGCAGAGAACCAAAAAAATGAAGGAAGAAAATCAGAGGACTTACTGCCTTAGTATTTTATTATTTTAATTTTGATATGCTTATTGATTTTAGAGAGAGAGGAAGGGGAAGAGAAAGAGAGAGAAGCATCCATGCAAAAGAGAAACATCTATCAGCTGTCTTCCATCTGTGCCTCAACCAGGGATTAAACCCTCAACCCAGGCAGGTGCCCTTACCAGGAACCTTTTGGTGCACCAGCCAACTTTGCCACACCTGCCAGAGCACTATCTTGGTATTTTAATTTTTAGAGTTTTCCTTGCTACTCTACTTCTATCTCACTAAAACAAAGCACTGATTCTGCTGTAGGAAAATGTTAATAATCTAAGAAAATTGCTGTGATCATACCAATTAAAATGTAACAATGCTCTCCTCTTCTAATGCTAAGAGTGGACTGGAATGAACATGCGTGAACAATGACAACTTCACTGTACTAGTCAGTGGGACTGTAGATGTCACTGAGTGAGCGTGTACTGTGTGGCCGTGACATTCAAGACGGCTGAGCGAGTAGAGCAACGAATCTGCATTAAGCTGGAACATTCCTCGAGGAAACTATGCAGATGATTCTGAAGGCCGCAGCTGTGGGCAGCTGATTATTAGCAGCTTCATCAGGACAACGCTCCGTCCTGCTCATTTACCATGTCTCATGCAGAGTTATTTGGCAAAACATCAAATCACCCAGGTGACTAAAAAAAACCCACAAAAACCTAAAATCACCCTTGAAAGGGAAGAGATTTCAGACCATTGATGATATCCAGGAAAATACAACAGGGCAGTTGATAGAAATTGGGAGAACTATGTAAGGACCCAAGGTTCCTACTTTGAAGGGGACCAAGTCATCATTGTCCTCTGTACAATGTTTCTTGTATCTTGTATCTTCAATAAATATCTCTATTTTTCATAGCACATGCTGGATACTTTCTGGACAGACCTCATCTTATGTGGAAATTTGTTCTTACATAAATATGATCTTCCTCCATAGTTCCCTGACACTTACCAAAGGGCTCCCTTAGTCTTAATATTTTCTTCATTAAGATACTCATAAATAGACTGGCCAGTAGTTAAGTTGATTAGAACGTCACCTGATACACCAAGGCTGAAGTTTCATTTCCTGGTAGGCACATACAAGAATCAACCAAATTAATGCATAAATAAGCAGAACAATAAATCAGTGTTTCTCTCTCTTTTCTTTCCTCTCTCTCTCTAAAATCAATCAATAAGTAAAAAATTAAAGACCTGGACCTAAAGAATGTCAGGGCCACATTATGACTTTCATGGGCCCTGGGCACTTTTGCCTTCATGGGCTGCTTCCTTCATAAAAATTTTAAAATTGTTTTTGAATTTAAAAAGAATAAATAAATAAATATACTCATAACTATGAAAGTGAACATAACTTTTCTGGGTGATGTGTTTTAGAATGCTATACCTTTCCCATGTTCATTAGAATGAGAGGGAATGAGACATACCTGTGTAAGGAATTTCAATTAAAAAGAACCCTAAATGTCTATTTTTAATTTCAGCTAATCTACTTCAGGCATACCTCACTCTATTGTGCTTTGCTTTGTTGGATGTCATGGATGTTGCATTTTTTACAAACCAAAGACAAGACACACCACGAGCAAAAAAGAGTACAGTCCACTTTATTGCGATGCTCGCTTTATTGCGATGCTCGCTTTATTGCGATGCTCGCTTTATTGCGATGCTCGCTTTATTGCGATGCTCGCTTTATTGCGATGCTCGCTTTATTGCGATGCTCGCTTTATTGCGATGCTCGCTTTATTGCAGCACTCTGGAACTGAACCCACGGTGCCTCCAAGGAACGCCTTTATAACATTTTCCTTTCAGCCACAGAAGAGTGATCTCTTGATCACTACCTGTATCCTCCGCCCCCCCAATTAAAACACCCCCATTTTATTGATGGCATTAGCAGTTATTTCATAATTGGTAGTTGGAACTGACATGTAGTAAAATTTAAGCGGTTGTTGAGATCTTTGTTGATTAAAGATTTGTAAGTTAAATACCAGTCTAGGACATGGTGTTATTTGGAAGGGCCAACCTTCCACAGCAGGAATTTTAGTGGAAGAATGCCGAGCAATGCTCATTTGGTGTCTTGTCTCCAACCCTCTCTAGTGGTGCCAAGTTTATTATGGGTTAGAAACTGAACATGATCAAGTAGCCCATTTCTAAAATGTAATTATTTAATTTTCATATAATTTTATGAAGTCAGTTTAATTATTTTATAATTATATAACCTGAAATTGTATGATGCAAGATAATAAGGAATGGGCTATCTTGCAACCTGGAATACGGAAAAATTGTAATCAAATCATATACAGAGATTCAGTGAAAGCAATACATGACCTGCCCTGGCTGGTGTGGCTAAGTGGATTGAGTGCCAGCCTGTGTGCCTGGGTGGCGGGCCAGGTCCCCACTGGGGGCATGCAGGAGGCAACTGATCCGCGTATGTCTCGTGCATCAGTGCTTCTCTACCTCTCTTTCTCCCTCCTCCCCCTTCTCTCTAAAAAGTAAATAAACAAAATCTTTAAAGTAGTACATAATCTGTGTTGGCATCATTTTCTCTCCTTTCCACGTGGGCATTAATTCAGAGTATTCCTGTAGATATTGTTAGAAAATATTTCCTTATATGTTCTTCTGGTTTCTCTTAGTTCTTGAACTTTCTAAAAACCTGTAAGACATTACTGTGTGCTGCTCTTGAAGTGTAATAATGATTCCCAATAGTAACACAGAATAGCAATTGTAGATGAGAGGACCTTCATCTCAGAACCTGTCTACCCTTCTCTGCTCCACTCTTGCCAATGACATGCAAACAGAATAGGTGTCAATGCTGGGTGGCTGGCTGTGTGACCTCATACTACTCCTCAATGTCCGTGATGTCCAAAAATACTTTTAGAATATATTGATTTTTTATTAAAACTTAATGGGTTTTATGGACATTAGTAAGAGGGAAAGGGACATTTCGCCTTTGAGATAAGCTCAAACTCAGAACTCTAAGGATCCTCAGAGGGACTTTTATGCTTCAGGTACTAAGGAGAAGTTGACTAAATGGGATGAACAGAAACAGATATTTGCATCTTCATGGTCTGGAGTCCACAGTCTACAGTTACGTTGTAGTAAAGAGGCAATGTAACTGTGCAGTTATAGAATGGGACCGTGATTCCTGTGTGTTCAGGGTAGGAGTGAGAGGAAGATGCCCGGGCAGGAACTGGGAGGGACTGAAATTATAGGCTCCAGTGGGAAAGAAATCAGGACCTGCTCAGACATTGTGGTCTACAAGGAGAAGCCTCAAGGACAGGGAAAGTTAGTGGAGGTGAAGCTGATGACTTGGGTGTTGGGCTGTGGCACTGGGAGTGGGGCACACCTGAGGTGTATGGACTGAGCATAGGTGGGGTGGGACTAGAGTGCTAGATGACAGACATATGTCTGTGAACAGGAATTACATGCCCTGCAGTGCTATCAGTTAGCCTGCACATTACAGATTTGTGAAATAGCTCAAAGACAGTGAAAGGCCCAGTGACCCTGTAGAGTAAGCTAATTCACCGAGTTTTCTACTGAAGTCATCCAGTAATCTTTTTGGTCCATTCACGGTCTTTCACAATTTTTCCCTACATTGGCAATCATGGAGATAAGAGATCACTCTCAGATGCTGCACAAAATCCTAGTCATCCCTAAATTTCTTCACAAATAGCTCTATTTAGTTCTTTCTGATCCCTTTAGCTAATGGTGATGTCTCTTTTTTGTGGCTCCACAATTCCATTGCGTCTCTTTTATGGCAGTATTTTATTTGACCATCAGTAATAGTTATGTATCATTCCCCTTACCAGATTTTGTGTCTCATTTTTAAAGTCCCCCGTGGTAGCTATCAGAGTGCCTGCATATGTAATGTGCTTCATGGAACTTAGTGTAGTTCTTCCATCCATTTGGCTAGACCTAATTAGGTTTGTTTATAAGTAGAGATGGCAGCTTCCTGCAAAGTAAGATCTGAGGAACTAATGTTTGCATAGAATTGTTTTCTCCTGCATTAACATAAATTGAATAACTCTAGGCCTTGCTTGTTTAGATCGAGTCTATTCCCAAATTTCTCTCTAAAACAACTGTGAGTGCCTAAAATCATTTCCACCAGTGAATTCAGTGAATTAAGACATCTTCTCTAAAAGGCTATTTTAGTGCTCTGCTAGCCATTAGCTCCTATTAATAGATCGGCACAGAGTAATTTACCAATATAATAGGTCTCAAAAGGATAATAAAGAAGAGGAAGGGGCTCTGAATGGTGTGGCTCAATTGGTTGGATGACGTCCTACAAAGCAAAGGGTCGCCAGTTCAATTCCCAGTCAGGGCACATACCTGGGTTGCAGGTTCGGTCCCGGTTGGGGTGCGCATGGCACATGGAGGAGAAGTAACAGATTGTTGTTTCTCTCTCACATTGATGTTTCTCTCCCTTCTTCCTCCCTCTCTAAAAATAAATAAATTAAATCTTAAAACAGAAGAAAAAGAAGGGTTTCTTTCCTTCTTTTAAATAGAACCCTGAGGAGTTGGGGATATGCTGGTCTGTAATTATTAAAGATGAACAGAAGTCCTTCATGGCCCTCCTTGTGAGAAGACTTTACTGCCTTTTCCTCCAGTAAAATTAGAAGCTTAGAAAAATATTTCCGTGAAAAAGTGTGAATAAAAACTTTTTTTAATTAAAGAATGATTTTTTAGAGTGACTCTTGATTTTTGAAGCACAGGTTAGATAATGATCCCAGCTAATATTTATGGGTTGGCATTGCACTGAAATTTCCTTTACATCACTGCGTATGTGAACAGACCAAGTTTAAAACACTGCCTTTGAAACTAGAAATGATTGTACCGGGACCCAGAAACAGTTGGCATCCTGGCAGAAAAGTCACTTGTACCACTTATTTATGCACTAAACGGGTGTAGAATTCCAGGTTAAATTACCACGGTTTTGGTTCAATTAGCTTTTGATTCAGTGCCTATGTCTTTAACGACAAAGTTATTCCAGGAAAAGTTGAGCTTCAGAAAAGTTTTACCCAGCTATGGTTCCCCTGAAGAGAGGAAATGAGTCACACGGAATTTACATTGACAAATAAAACCACAGTGCATGTCTCCTCCCTGTGGATTTTAATTTGCAGCAACAATAAACTGCAAGCAATAGGCCTTAGGTTGAATGGTTGAATACAAAGTTCAAATAAGACTTAAGAGGACCTGAGTGGAAAGAGGTGAGGCAAGTGTCGCAGGCCAAGTGGTCCGAGGAGCCTTTCAAATGCCTCTCTTTTCACATGTCGATAGGATGGTTTTATCTCCCACCCTAGTCATCTTCATTTGACTCTTTTCATTTTAATTAAATTTTTCAACTCAGGTTGCACCCTGTACTCACAGCACCTGGAGAAAGGGACAGTGAAGGTGACCAGGAGAAAATTTTAACCTGTCAGAGCATGAATTTCCCAAGTGAGGCTTCCACTTTGAGAACACTTTCTTCTCCAGATACACTGATCATACTGCTTTTTTTCCTCATCATTTATTCATGAACTAATCTTTCATTTTTACATTTTTTATTTATTCATTCATGTTCATTTATGCATTTCTTCAATAAACAACACCTATTTAGAACCTACAGTGTTTCTTATTGGAGATACTATTGGTATTTGGGGGAAATCATTCTTTGTGCAAGGCTGTCCAGTGTATTGTAAAACATCTATTATCTTTTTTTTTTTAACATTTTATTTATTTATCTTTAGAGGGGAAGGGAAGGAAAGAGGGAGAGAAACATCAATGTATGGTTGCCTTTTGTGGGTCCCCTGCTGGGAACTGGCCTGCAGGGGACCGACCTGCAACCCTGGTATGTGCCCTGACTGGGAATCGAACCGCGATCGTCTGGTTCGCAGGCCCGCGCTCAATCCACTGAGCTACACCAGCCAGGGCAACATCTATTATCTTTAATAAATCCACAAAACAGTTCTCTCCCCCAGAGCAACCTAACCCTATGCCCCACTTCTATTTCCAAACATCACAGTGGAAGAACCCTGGGTATGATCCACTTGCCAGAAAGGTATCAGCTGAATCACACAAGGTTGTGTGAACCTCAAGAAGTTAGTAGTCTTGTAGAGAAAACATAAGTAAATCCAGTAGTGATACACGCTGTGAAGAAACAGCCACAAACTAATGACTCCTGAGATATTCAACAAGCCTTCTCAGGGAAGAAATGCTTAAGCTAAGTCTTTAAGCGTAAGTAAAAATTAGCTAGAGGAAGATTTCTAGGCATTAGAAGAGGTCCAAAGGCCATGTTAGAGTTCAGAAAAATGGTTTAGAAAAGCTGCAAGGAATTTCATGCAGGCTGGGTGCATGGAATTAGTGTTGGGATAGTGGTGATTAAGAAGACAAAGTATGTGACTGTAAGCAGAGTGCTACAGGCCAGGCTGAAATATTTACACTTTATTCTTAGGATTATGGGGCACGGAAGTAGTAGGATCAGATCGGAGTTACAGTAATTCAGGAGAGCAAATTCACTTTAATGAATTTCAGTGAATACTTACATGGATGCAGTAAGGACTGCTAACACCCTTCAGCCCAAGCCCGCGAAGACACATCTTTAGGTGAACAAGTTGGTTTTATTACTTGTGGCAAAGGGAGAAAACACCAGGAGGAATGGAGGGGTGTTTCAGTAAGAGGGTGTTAGAAAGAACCTATTAAACAGGTTTGAGCTTTAGTTGGGTAATTGGAGGAGAGTCTAAGAAAATGGGTGTTTACTCACTATCAAAAAGCAAAGGTAAGTCTATGATTGAGTGTCTGAATAAATCTTAATCTATAGGGAGAGCAGATTAGAGGGAGGACAGGTAAAGAAGTAGTTGTCAGGTCAGTCCTGGCTGGTGTGACTCGGGTTGAGTGCCAGCCTGCTAATCAAAAGGTCACCAGTTTGATTCCTAGTCTAGGGCCTGCGTTACAGGCAGGTCTCCAGTAGGGGATGTGCGAGAGGCAACCACACATTGATGTTTCTCTCCTTTCTCCCTCCCTTCCCCTCTCTAAAAAAAAATAAATAAATAAAATCTTCAAAAAATTAAAATAAAAGAAGTAGTTGCAGTTCATATTAGCTGGGAGAGTTTACTGTAGGTTGATCTGGGGTTATGATCGAGTTGCGCATGTGCAACAAGAAGGTCGAGGGAATAAAATGACTTGGCAAAAGAATGATTAAAATGATGGTATTGGACTCAATAGGCATGAAGGTACCTGGTAAAATTGTCCTTTTTTTTAAATCTTATCTCCTTAGGGCCACATGTGCATTTTCCACACTATTATCTAATCTAATTAAATTTAAATAAAGGGTTATTTATAAGCATTGTACTGTGCTAAATTTTGTTAAAATATAAAAGTCTAGGTTTCTGTTTCTAATACTTATATTGTGTCATTAGGGAGTTCACACACACACACCTTTACCCATTCATTTATTAAATTCCTTCCTCCCTCCCTCCCTTCCTTCCTCTCTTTCATAGAATTCATTGGGATGGCACTGGTTAATAAAATTGCATCAGTTTCAGGTATACAATTTATAATACATCATCTGTATATTGTATTGTGTTTACCACCCTCATATATTAAACTCTTAAAAGCAAGACAAGACAAAATATGAGGAAGAGCTCAAGTGAATTTTACAGATGGCAAGTGCAATGGGGTTTGAAAGAAACTAGAAGGCAATCTGCGCTATGCAGCTAATGTGGGGTGATTAGAGGAAATTCCCCAGGGCTCTCTTTTCTCATTTAATATGTTAGCATTAGAGAGGGCAGCAGGTTTACTTCTGATGTGCTTCTGATGTGAGAGATGAGGGATCTTTTTTACTTGCTCTGTGGCCTTGAGAAAATCAATCCACCGCTTTGGGCGTCATCTTTTTCATTTCAAACTTTTTCAAAAGAGATTTTACGTATTAATTTTTTTTAGAGAGGAGGAAGGAAGGGAGTAAGAGAGGGAGGGAAACATAAACATGCAGGAGAAACATGCATGTGCATGTGAGAAACATGGATCAGTTGCCTCTTGCACAATTCCCAACTAGAGAGCTGGCCTGTAACCCAGGCACGTGCCCTTGTAACAGGGTCCAGCCAAGGAGGGGGGTGCAAATCGGGATTTGTAATGGGGTCCAGAACTCAGTGTCCAGGAAATATTAGAAAAATATATACATATAGGATGTTCTAACCCCCACAGGTCTGAGCTGGGGGATGTGATGGATGGGACAGGGCCACTGAGAGCTATTTTGAATAGCAACAGTTTTGCTGATAACCTCTAGAACAGTCATTGAACATATCTATAACCTTTAACTGGTTTCATAGATATGTTAAACAGCTGTGGCTGTGCTTTGGGCCAGGGGGATGGGAGTCACTTCAATTCACAGTGTAACGGGGAGGCAACTCCCCTTGGTTACAGCGCCTGCGTGAGAGCTTGGAGATGATTGGCTTCACACCACAAGGCCACACCTGCCTGGACTTACTATGGTAGCCCAGTCAAGCTGGTAAAAATACAGGAATGCTAGCAGCTGTGGCCAATTGTGGGAGGAGTCAGAAATGGTGTGGCAGAGGGAGGTTGGTGCTGGGATCTGAACACAGGCATGGGAGCCATGCGGCTTGGGCAGAGAAGAACCACGGACTTCTGTTTCTCTTTCTGAGATACGGTACTCAGACCGGGCAGAGGGGGAAGGAAGGACTGTGCATTTGTGGTTATTCTAAAGGACTTTGGGATCTCAATGAAGACATTAAGTTATTACTCTTAAGTCTGTATAGCTCTTTAAATAAATAATCCCTTTCCTTTTCACCAATCTCTGGCACTGAGAGACATCTTTCCCTGAGCACAAGGGTGGGTCCATTTGGTAATAGTATATCCTTCACCTCCCCACTCCCCCATTTTGTTCTGTATCATCCTGACCAGGAATTACACCAGCAACCTTCTAGTTCACAGGCTGGCGTTCAACCCAGTGAGCCATACAAGCCAGGGCTCATTTCAAATTTGTTGATAATAATTTGTGCACCCATTTCCTTCTCGGGGTTATTATAACAAATAAAAATATTAATGGGAAACAAAGGATATTAAAGTAACTTCTAAACTGGAAAACACCAAAGAAAATTAGGCAATGATGCTTGTTAGATCTAGGCAGGCCTAGAAGGAATGAAAATCACCAGGCGAGAAAATGGCACCGTGAGAAGCTGTTGCAGACCCTACCCAGGAAGATTAGGGTCTGGGGTCGGCTTATCCGGCATAACAGGATGCAGCTTTCACCCAGCAACCATCTCTAGCCAATCAGACTCTAATACCCCAACCACAGGTTTTTGTGTTTAAAAACCCTGATGTAAGAACAACAGAGCGAGTCCCAACCTCCCTTGGATGGCCCCACTTTCCCTCTTATTCCTGCTAATAAGCCCTAGTCTCCTTAGCTCACTGCATCCCTCTGGTTTCTTGAGAAACTCCGACTTAACAATGATGATAATTAATGGCAGCCCTTGGCACACCCAGAGCTACCCCAACTTCCCTGTTTTTTTATTTTATTTTACTTTGTGGTTTTTGTTGTTGTTGTTAAAAATTCTAAATATGTAATGGTGGAAATTTTAAAAGGTATAGAAGGAACAATGACAAAGAATAATTGTTACACAAGTCATAACATAAGTGCCTCTGTGATCCTCTCTATCATGATCATTTTGGGACGCCTCATTTACAATTCTGTAAAAGTTTAGAAAGTGCTTATTCAGTTACTTTTTATTTACAAATATAAAACCAGTATCAAGAAGCAAATGTATAATAAAGCTAGCCATTTCTATTTGGAACAAAGAAAAATTCTATTTAAATCAAGTTGCTTGTGTAGATCTGGTTTTGTAAGCCTTGTGAATTAATTTCTTCATATTGTAACCTGAGTGAACTGGGTACACATCCCAATACCAACAAGGATTCCAACCCCCATATACATTTAATGCAAAGCAGTAACAAGTGTAGTAGGGGAAATATTAACTATGGGGTCCTTAAAGATCCTGCCCTGGCTCTCTTCCTCATTATTCTTTTACTTAGTTTAAGATAATTTCTATAAGTCTTCTTCCCCCCACCCCCCCCATCTAGATGTTTCATGTTTTTCTCTTGCTTTCTTCTCTGGTCCTTTGCTTTGTCCTCTTGTCCATTCCTGATCTTCCTACACTATAAGGTAACTGTAAAGCTCTTTTCCACATCCCCTCTTCAGAGTCCTTATTGAAGCACATTTAGCAGCAGCAGGGTTCCCAGCCAGTCTTCCTACCATGTAAGAAGCAGTATGGTCCACTCGTAGAGGGTGGGAGGGAGGGCAGTACTGTATGTCATTAGTGAGGTCGAGAAGAAAAATCCATGTCCTGACACAAACGTATACACAAGAGTTCTGGCTTCTTAGGGATTTCAGGGAAACAAGAAAGTCAGAAGGTGAGGGCCATCAATAATTGAAAGGTAGCCCAGGCTTCCGTTCTCCCTGCTTCCAGAGGTAACAAAGGAGCTATAGTCAGGCTCGTAACAAGGAAATTCTCGAGGGGTGTTGCATATCCACTTATTACTTTTTAGCCTGATATCAATTTCCTAGTGGCTTCAGTGTGTAGAGCTATGTTTTAGCTTTATTTATTACTTCTCAAAATCCCTCAGAAATTAAAGATACGCAGTTGAAACTGTCAGAATGAAAATCAGCCAGCATTCAAAGCTGCAAATCAGAGTCCACATTGTCTGGTTTTTGCAGAAAAGGAATGCTATTAAAATATTGGGCTCCTTACCAAGTCTCCAGGAGGGCTTTATAATCAGGTTTACAGGCTACATGCCTGTGACTATTAGGCTACTGGGCTTTCTTTAGGTTACAGTGAAGACTGTCTGCCCTTTCCTCTTCTGGACTGAGGAATGGAAGCCTGCACTTTTGCACTGTCAACAGTGGGCATGGGATTCAGCTGCTTGGGCATCTGTCCTAGCCGCCATTGAAATCTGGATGCTTTTTCAAAAAATGTATTTCCATATCTTTACTTTTTAGAAAAGCATTTTATTTTGAAATAATTACAGATTCCCAGGAAAACTAACTTAAAGCGGTCTCTTGTGCCCGCCACCCAGTTTCTCCTCATAGTTACATTTCACATCACCATAACTCAAATTCAAAACAAATTGGCATTGGTACAATCCATAGGCCCTACTGCAGATCCAGATTTTACCATTTCTATATGCAGTCATTTGTGTGTGTGTATTTGTGTACAGGTTTATGCAAATGTATAGATTCACATAACCACCACTCTAACTCAGATACAAAAATGGTTCATCACCACAAAGATCTTTGTTTTGCTACCATTTCATAGCTGTACCTGCTTCCTCCTGTCCCTGAACCCTCAGGACCATTACTCTCTCCCCACCTCCCTGCTTTTGTCATTTCAAGAATAGTATGTAAATAGAATAATAGATGATCTTTGAGGGTTTTTTTTTCACTCAGCATATTGTCCTTCAAATCAATATGGATAATTGTGTGAAACAACAGTTAGTTCTTTTTTTATTTATTGTGTAATAGTATTCCACAGTAAGACTATACCATGGCTTGTTTAACTGTTAGCCCATTGAAGGACGTTCTGGTTGTTTTTACTTTGGGTCTATTACAGATAAGGTTACTATGAATAATCATGCGCAGGTTCTCTGGTCAACTTTTGAACCAATGTCTTCCTCAAGCAAGTCTGCTTGCCTGAGGAGCAGAGCCCAGGCCAGGGTTTATGCTTAAGATCTGTTATCTTCATTGGCTCCTACCAGTCATTTTCAGTATAATTTTGAACATCTACAAAGTAGACAGAAGTGTATAATGAACACCCGTGTCCATCACTCAGCTTTAACAATTATCATTCTGTCATTTTTTTTTCATTTGTACCTGTACCTACTCTCCCACTAACACTTGATTATTTTGAAGCAGATCCCATACAGTACAGTTTTATCTGTGAATATTTCATTGTGTATCTCTGAAAATTAAGAACTCTTAAAAAAATAACTAAAATGCTAGTATCCCAACATCACCCTTATGGTTCCTCTAGAACCCGACCCTGAAAACAAACACTTGAATGCAAATAGTCTATTTGAGAGGAGGATGGGGGAATTGAGACAGAAAAGGAAAGGCTGTAAGTTAGACACTGGCAGAAAACTGCTGTAGCAAGCCTTAACTCCCAGCACTTGCAGGCAGCCACGGGAGCAGGCAGAGGATTTTGGCAGGCAGAGAAAGCCCTCTGGCAAAGAAATGCAGGTGCTGCCAACTGAGTTCTGGGTAACACGCAATGAAGTGGGAAGGGCAGCGACTATGGGCCCTGGGTAGTCAGTGATCCAATTTCCCCTAGTATATTCCCCCTAGTATATAATAATCTTTTTTTTACAGATTACATGTCCTAATCATGACCCAAATGAAATTCATGCATTATCGTTGATTTACATGCTTTTGAAATCTCTTTTCCTTCAACTTTCCATTTTGAAATTGTTAAACATACAACAAACATGGAAGAATTTTACTGTGAGCAACTATATGTCCGCTACGATTATACCATTACCATTTTTAATGTACATGCTTTATCACATGTCTATTATCTATCGATCCCTTTATTCAAATTTTATTTCTTGATGCATTTTATGGTATGCCAGCACCGTGAAACAATAGCAGGCTAATTCGTTAGCTTTGCAAGTACAATATAGTCTCAAACCCTGGAAATGATTCACAGTTCTCAATTTTTTTCCTGATAACTAATTATAGCAACGGGTTTATCAAATTTGATATTTTCAAAGAACGAACTTTGGCTTTGCTATAGTTCTCTATTGGTTTTCTATATTCAATTTAATTGACTTCTGCTCTCCTGAATATTATTTTCTTCTACCTACTTTGGACTTACTTTTCTTTTTCTAGCTTCTAAATGTAGAAAGATTAGATCAGCAATTTGACTACAGTGTTTCTTGGCATAGTTATCTTTGCATTTAGCATGCCTAAGTTTTGCTGAGCTTCTTGGATCTGTCATTTTATATCTCTCAGGATGTTGGCTTTTCTAAAACACTCGTTGATTCTCAGTTCTGTGATCATCTATCTGTGTTTTAGAGGTTCACTTTTTAAAAGAACTCATAGAGGGGGCTGTGGTGGCTGTATATTCTCCCCGAGAGGAGGGATAAGATCTGGGGCCACCCCCTGAAAAGCTGTCCCAAATAGAGGTATGGGGAAGGCTGGGCTGTGCTGCTGAACAGGAGGAGCTGGTGGCTAGGATTCTAAGTATCCTGTGTTTCCTGGTTATTCCAGGTGTCACCAGCCCCATGAGCACTGTCCTATATGCTACCTAGAGATACATTACAGGTATCTCTGTTGCTATCAAGGAATGGGGGATGAGGAAGCTTCAGCTGGCCCACTGCTTCTGCTATGATACTTCACTAAACTTCTTTGTGGTTTAGTGTACACTCCTTGCTTCTGATAGCCACCTGTAGATGTGAAACTTTTTTGGTGCTGCTACTACATTTCATAGTAGTCTTGTTTTCTTTTTGTTCAGAGCTGTCAATCTTTTCTTCTGTCCAATGAAGTCTTCTAGCCACCTCACAGGGAATCCCCATAGGTTCTGGACCACCAGTGGCTAACTTTCTTGTTTTCTGATGCACTTGTGAATTTATTTTTAATATGTCTGTTCTGCCAGGTCCAGGGATTTGTGGCATAAAGAAAAAGCTACAGTAGGTGTTTAGTCTGCCATTTTTAAATCAAACTTGTTTTTATTTTTTGTTTTTTTTAACCAAGCAGTGGTAATATTTTTGTTAAAGCCTGTTTATGCAGTTAGGAATAGGAGTTCAGAACTAGTCACCCTGAGATGTGTGTCTGTGGTATGTGGATTGTTTTGAGCTAAAGGCAACTTTAATTGCAGGCTCAAGAGAAACATCTTCCCCTCCTTTAACTATCTAGAAGAACTTGAATTAGGGGCGTTGCCCATAATAAGAGATTATCATCCATGATCTGCTTTGACCTATCTGTAGGGCAGGACAATCTTCTATGTACTAAACATCTGCTCTTCTTCGAAACCCCCAAGGTACCTGACCTCACCCCTAGCTCAGAATGTCTTATATATCCACTTTCCCTTTCTGTCTTTTAACCTTTTAATCTTCCCTGCAGGTGGGATCTCTGACTGTCATGTATTTGGGGTTCCCATACATATGTGTACATTAAACATGGTTATTTTCTTTTGCTACTTTGTCTCGTGTCTATTTGATTATTAGACAAGCCAAAAGAACCTTGAGGAGAGAGGAAAGTTTCTTTCTCCCCACACAGATAAAGAGGAACACAAGCAATTCTGGGTAAGATGGGATGAGAAAGCAATATTGTAAATTCCTAGTCATAGCAAAGGGGAAATTTTTTGTGTGTTCATATTGCTCTGATTATAAAAGAATACTAAGCTTACTGAATTCACTGGTTTGATTTCTCACAAGTTTTACTTGTTTCATGTAGGCTTTGAATTTGCCTTGAATTTCTCCAGTACTTGCCATGAGTTTTCAGCTTTGTTGAGGCTTTTAAGCTGATACAGTCCTAAAGCTATGTTCAGGTGCTGCCATCTTGTGGGCCACTTCTTGTAGAAGCATCCCACCTCTCAGTTGCTCTCGGGGAAAATACATCTGTCCAAAAGAGTTAAGGTGTGTCAACTTTTATTAAGTGCAAAGTATTCTATTAAGAGAGCTTTACAATTAATCATCTCACTTAAATCTCATAAGAACTTTATGAAGGAAGTACGATTAATCCCATGTGAGAGATGAAGAAACCAAGTTGAAGAGAGGTTATGTAACTTCCCTGGTTACATGAGGTTTCGCAGCTAGTAAGAAGAGAAGTAAATTTTATATCTAGGCAGTCTGCCTCCACAGCCCTTGCTTTTCCTGCATCCACATGTAAAAACCAATAAATCTAAAAACAATATAGTGTGCTATAATATGGGTAAGTTATAGATGAAGTAGAGAGGAGGGGACAACTATTAGGAAAGGGCATCAGGGAAAGCTTTACAGTTGGTGAGGAGGTGGTCTCCTATAAATGGGGATTTGAAGGATAATCATTACATAGGAAGAATGTGGCTGGGACCATATCTCTCAGATCTAATAATAAACCCAATAGTTGCCTGTCATTTCATCTGCCCAAACCCTGCCTTCTGTGGAGGAACTACTCTTTGCTCTGCTTCAGCCATATGACTCTAATAGAGGTTGTCAATCAGGATATTCTTGACTCCTTGCCTAATCTGAGCCAGTATGAGCTCATCAGGAGACCCTGGAATTGTGCCTGAGGTAGAGGGTTCAGTGCTCTCTTCTCTAGTGGAAAAGTTGAGGTGTGTGTCTAAAAGCTTGAACCAGCCACGGATTTTTATATGGAAAACAGTCTGGAATAGAAGAGAATAAAGCCAAACAATAAGGCTTTAGTCATCTCTGGGCCAGCTCTTTTGCTGAGCTTCCTGTAGTGATAACCATTCTTGCAGAACCTAATCAGGCTTGGGTTTTGATATATTGAAACCATACAAATTCTAATATTCTTTCTTCTGTCACCAGCTGAAGTAGGTGCTACCCTGGCATTTCTTTCCTCTATACAGCTTAAACGACAGCAAAATACACTTTGATTATAGACAGCCCTATTCATTTATTTTGAAAAAAATGTGTTTAGGGAGTTTATTACAAATGCCATGTGGCTTAAAAACATTTCTGCAGTGCTCTACGCTGGCCTCATCTCCAATTCCATTCCTGCTATCTGGACTATTCTTTTTCCGTTTCTACCTATCTAAATCACTGCAATCTTTTAAAGCCATCTCTAGATTTCTTTCTTTCTTTCTTTAGGTCTGCTTTAGTGTGCTGAAGGCCAGGGGAACAGGGAAGTGGGAGCTGGGTGGAGGTGGGCAAAGGGTGAGAAAATGGGGGACATCTGTAATAGTGTCAATAATTAAACATTTTTAAAAGAAAGAAATTTCTTCCCTGGCTGGTGTGGTTCAGTGGATTGAGTATCAGTCTATGAACCAGATGGTTGCTGGTTCAATTCTCAGTCAGGGAACATGCCTGGGTTGCAGGCCAGGTCCACAGTGGGCGGTATGTGAGAGGCAAGTGATGGATGTTTCTCTCATACATCAATGTTTCTCTCCCTCTCTTGCTCCCTTCCCCCCTCTCTAAAAATAAATATTAAAATCGAAAAAAAAATTAAAAAGAAAATTTAGTCAACTATTTTCCAAATTCTGATTGTTTAAAATCAATCAACATTTAATTATTGCAAATAAAAATAAATTACAAAATTCAAAATGATAGAAAATAAGAATTATTGGCAATTTCACAGAGATAATCATTGTGATTGGTCAATTTCTTTTTCTTCTATGTGTAAACTCAAAAAAAGTTTTAAAAGTCAAGCAAAAATGACTAATTTTGATCTCTTCCTTCTCTAACCACAACTACAATGCATTTTTCATTTAATTGTATTTTGTTTATACTATTTCTTAATCATTTCAATATTCTATCCTAAAAATAACCAGTATCTTCGAAGGCACCTAACTTTCCAGGGAAATGGAGAGTAATTACACACCCATTAGTCCATAAAGTTATTTTCTTTTTTGCTTCATCTGGATATCTCCTACTCATTCTTCAGATCTTAGTTCAAGTGTCACTTCTTTGGGAAGTCAG
This sequence comes from Artibeus jamaicensis, assembly GCF_021234435.1. Classification (NCBI taxonomy): domain Eukaryota; kingdom Metazoa; phylum Chordata; class Mammalia; order Chiroptera; family Phyllostomidae; genus Artibeus; species Artibeus jamaicensis. The sequence goes on from NW_026521812.1 coordinate 43,644,958, forward strand.
ATTAAATTTATCATAATATTCTTTGCGGTACTTGTAAAAGTTACAATCAATTTTTACATTTGGGATTATCTGGGTCTGTACATATTTTTGTTCACTATGGGATCCCCGGTGTTTACCACAGGTGCCTGGCATTTGGCAATTGTTAAAATGAATGAATGACTGTTTTGAATAACTCCACTGCTAAGGAAATACTTTTTTACTTATAAAAAGTAACATTTGCTATTTATGATGTGTCATTGTGTGGTAGGCATTCTACTACATGCTATACATCTCTATCCATATAATTGCCTTTTCATGGACCTAAAACTCATTATTGCCCCTATTTTACAAATGAGGAAACTGAGGCTTCACAAAACCAAATTACCTTGCCCGGATCCAAATAGGAGACAGATAAAAGATGTAAACTTAGGTCAATGCATTTATCTACCTTATTAGATTTACTTGACACTACTGGCTTCTTTGTTCATGAATATACTAGTCATCATATATATAGCTTATTTTCAAAATCACTCATTAAAGTAGGAAGTAAGGCACTTACTCAGAATAAGGGGCAAAGAGACAGAATATTGTATTGAAAAGGGTAAAAGGAGAGTTAGTTATTCTCCCTAACCAGCCCTATGACTTTGGGATTCCACAAGGAATAGAGAGTAAAGCCTTCGTTTTATACATGAGAACTACAGGTTTTGCGTCATTGACAGCGTGGCAGAGCTGTATGCTCAACCCCTAACTTGTAGTGTTCTTTGTTCTTGGTCACACTGCCCTCTTTGAACAAATACTGAGTGCATACTGTATGAGGCATTCTGCAGGTATTACGTTTCCCATTTGGCAATACCGACTATGGACTATCTTTCCTTCCAGCCCCCTGCTTTTTTTTTTATATGATCACTTATAAAACGCTCCATTGGATGCAGAGTTAAAGAGGAATGCAAGCCTTAGCATCAGCGCTGAGTCGCGTGTCCTGGTGGGTGGCTTGACCCAGGTCTGCTGCTGGTCACAGCAGACCTAAGGAGACAGTGACACATTCTGACCAAGGGAGTACCTCCCAGATAATCTAGGTGTATGTGCAAGCCATGGAGGGTCAAGGCTGTGTCCCTTCTGGACAGCGCCTTTGGCATTCCGTTGACCCCCCTAATTGGGCAACAGGAGGAAACAATTCTGTGCCAGATCCCTAGCTTTTGGCTTCTGCTGTGTGGCGACCGGCTGCCAGAGCTCTGTCTCTCTACCCAAGTTTATCTGAATTCTGAGTCTCTAGCTTGTCGAGAGCACAACGTTCCTGCTTCTACTACAACAGATTCCAAAAGGGTTATTTCCAGCGGAGCTGTTGGCCCCACGTCCCTAGCCACTTCCTTTCCTGCCCCCTGGCGGCTCACACGGCCCCAGGTCCCGTGGGGTCGTGCTCCCTCCCAGCTCTAGGGAAAAGCCACAGTTTAGCAGCTGCCACGCGTTGCCTCCTGGACAGACAGCAACCAATCTTCATGAGGCATATACGAGCCCCAGCCAATCAACGCCCGTCTTATTGCTGAGCACAGCCCTCCCCGGCCTTTCCTCCCTGGGCCCCATCCTGGTACCTGTAGGTTTGGCTGTAGCTGCAACCAGCAGCAGATCCCCTCCGGGTCTGGGGTCCAGTTCCCCGCTGGCGCCCTTCGGTTGTTCCCGTTCGCTTCACTGAGAATGAGTCCTTGCGTGGCCGTGTGCCCAACCCACGGAGACTGCCAGCGCACTTTCATCTAGCGACTGGTAGGGAGGGCTTGGCACTGCCCGACGGTGTGGGAGGGGCCGAGGGGAAGGTGCCCCTTCACCCAGGGGGCAGCGGGACAGTATTCCCTTTCCAGAGGGTGCAGGTGGGCAGCGGTGAGGGGACCGAGCATCACTGATACCCGGCCTCTCGCCAGACAACCGGGGCGGGCGCTGTGTCCGGGATCTGCAGCCTGAATCCCACCTACTCCCTCAGCTAAGGAATGGTCTTCAGGCCACGAGCTAGTTGTGAACCTGCCTGACACGCCCTCCAACGCTGTGACTTTGCTAGTTTCAGAGAGTTTTCCTCAATCACCTCCCTTAGAGCCCTGAGCCTTAAATGTGAAGCCATCCCTCGAGACGTTTTCCCCTGCGTGGGGTCACACAATTTTAGTCCACTCTGTGAATTCTACTCTTAAATTTAGCGTGAATTGACTGTGTGGAAAGGGACTGGTTCTTTGGGGAAGGATAGGGGACAGAGGATAGAGGACTGTTGGATCACGTTGTCGGGTTCTAAAGAAGTTTTAAGTAGTAGAAACCCAATTCTGTGACTATAAATAAGGGTGATTTTTTTTTCAACAATATTCTACTTATTGAAGGTTTTATACCTGCATTTTAAGGGAGTATTTTGGATAGAGTAGAATAGGTAATCGAGAGCCTTCCTTTCTATCTGTGATTTTGAATGGGCTACTTAAACTTCTACACCAATTTCCTCATTGTAAAATGGAGCCAATCATATATATACAGGAGCAATAATGAGGCTGAAAAGAGCATTGAGTTAGTTAATTTATGTAAAACAATCTGCTTGTACATACAAAGTTTGAAAGGTGGTCGATGTTTGTAAGCCGTGGTCAGATTTGCAGCCCTGTAAAGGTTTGGGTGAAAAACATTCCAAGCAGAATGCTTATAGTTTTCCGTATAGTTTGTCATACAGTTTTGCCATTTTCTAACCTGCATACCAATATGTCTCCTTTTCCCTCTTTTTTTTTTTTTTAATATTTGTTAGGTGCTTATGTATCAATGAATTGTCTCATTATTTTTTTCAGAACAACTCAGAAGATAAGTAGTTGTTACCAGCTTTTCACAAGTGAGGGATGTGAAGCTTAGGAAATTGCGCCCAGGGTCATTTAGCTAGTTAGTTGTGTACCTGGGTTACTAGCCTAGGTGTTCAGTGCTCAGAGTCTGAATGTTGTGTGCTACAGTGGTCACCAGACCTAATTGGCATCCTCTTCCTGAAGTCACAAGACTATTTTTAGTACATGAAATACAAGTCATACTTTGTTTTATTGCACTTTACACATGTTGTGATTTTTACTAACAAAAAGATTACAACTCATTTTATTGTGGTCTTGGAAAATAGCATAATCAGGTTGGTGCTTTAAGAAGAACTGAACTCTTAACCAAGCATTAGTAGGATTGTTAGCCATTGTCGAGGGCTCAGCCTCCACTGGCTAACACCTTTGTGGTAGACCAGCCTTCAAGGTTGAGTAATTGCCTGTAGTTAGCTATACTCCTCCAACTCAGTTTCTCAGAAACACTTCATCTTCATATAAAGCACATATAAAGCACATTTTTAAAAAGATTTTATTTATTTATTTTTAGAGAGAGAAGGGAGTGAGAAAGAGAGGGAGAGAAACAATGACGTGTGAGAGATACTTCAAATCGGTTGCCTCTTGCACGCACCAGCCAAGGACCTGGCCCAAAACCCAGGCATGTGCTGTGACTGGAGATTGAACTGGTGACCTTTCAGTTTGTAGGCTAACACTCAGTCCACTGAGCCACACCAGCCAGGACTAAAGCACATTTTTAACTTTAATTTTTATTTGTTCCTTTGTTTAAGTTTGTTTTTCTAATTTCCAAGGTATATACTTCTTACTTTCCTTCCTGGTTGCTTAATCTGTAATCAGCCAGAAACCTGGGAGTTATCACATCTTTGAAGGTCCTAAATTTGTTTCAGAATTGCTTATTTTCTTTATCCCTAAAAAAGGCAGATAAGGCTGTCCATAATCTTGTCCATCTTTGTGTATATATTAGGCCTCACTCATTTCTGTCTTCTGAATTACTTGTAATTTTCAGAATGGACCAGGGTGATCCTAGAGCTTTTTATATTTACTGTCTTCTCTGCCTGAATTTACCCAGCAAATGTTCTCATTTTAAGTCTTAGTTTAAATATCTCCTGTGGTACATGCTTCCCAGACACCTTTTGTCCACTCCCTATTTCTACAAGTCTTGTTTTATCTTAAACATACTATGTTTGTAATCATGATATATTTTAAGTACTTGCTTAAATAAAATCAGTCTCCTCTACCAAACTGCTACCCTTTGATGGTAGAGAATGGGTAATAGATAATAAATTGTATTGAATCACTGCAGTTGTTAAATGAGCTAAACGTCTGCCCTGACTGGTGTGGCTCAGTTGGTTGGGCATCATCCCGCAAAATAAAAGGTTTGATTCCTGATCAGGGCACATACCTGGCCTGAAGGCTTTGTGTGCGGTTGGGGAGTTTACAAGAGGCAACTGATCAATTCTCTCTTCCTCTCTCTCTCCCTCCCCCTCCCTAAAAGTAAATAAAATTTTAAAAAGACTTGTTGTCATATTTAAAAATAAAAATAAATGAGCTATACTTTCACCCAAGTATTATTTATGAACCTGTATTTATCATCTTACTTTTATATTCCCAGTACTTGGTGCCCTACTATGTGGATGCACCGTGAAACAGTGTCATGTAGAAATAGCTGGACTTTACTGTTAAACAGACTAACTCCTCTTTTACTGGTGGGATGATTTGGATGGTTTGCTTAACTTCTCTGTGATGTAAAATATGGTGGGGGGCTCTGCCCACAGGGCCCTCCCCCCGCCCCATCCCATCCACCATGGATGAGAATAAGTCTACCAAGACATGATCTGCTTGGGGAGGAAAGGTGGACCATCTCTCAAAGGAGGGCCAAGACCCTTTTCCTCAATGGGCTTTTATTGGGTTCAGTTTGCACAGGAAAACAGGTAAAGCTCATCAATCATTGTCAGGCAGTGAGGATCAAACAATAGAGAACATACAAAAAAAACTACGGGGCTTATTCTGAGTCAGGGTCTGTTAGCTAAAGGACTATAAAACTTTGGGAACCAAACTCATTTCCTGCTTGAACCTTATTCAGAAAATTGAGAGCATTCTTAGCAAAGCAGGTTCCACAGGATTTTATGCATTCTTTCTTAGGCCCCTGGGGAACCTGCCCTTTCCAGCACAGAGCTACACCCACCTCCAGCATAGTTTTAGGCCTAAATTAGGCAGGGGAAGTAAGGCAGTCAAGAGATTAGGAGACTTCTTGCAGACAGAATGAGGACTCAGGCTACATCAAAGCTGAAGAGTGAGAGTCCATCACCCCTTTTTTCTAACGCCCCCCCAAAGTCCTTCCCTGAGGGCCTCCCATGACCATACCTGTCTTAGGTTGCTCCTCCCTTGAGGAATCTTACCTGTCATTGGCTAACTGGTCATGCACTGGGGGCCAGGCGGGGTGAAGAAAAGTGGGCAGAGGTGGTGCTCCTGCCAGGGAGATAAGCTTTGTCTCCTTAGTGGCTTAAGGTCTCTCCACTCAGCCTTAGCCATGGAGAGGTACAGCTTCTGAAACCAGGCAGGGTGATTCCCAACAAAATATGCAGTATGTATTAGATGTTTCATATGTGTTTCTTTTATTTTATTTGTTCTCAATAACCATTTGTTGAATGCATAAATAAGATTTACACTAGGTATTGGAAATGTACAAGCCTGGAATTTAGGAGAGACATGAGGGCAGGAAACAGATTTGGGGATTATGAACGTGTAGGTTAAAGTTAATATGAGAGATTGAAATTATCCAGGGGGAATATCAAATAGAGAGGAAAAGAAGACTGAAGATGGAACATTGAGAGAATCCCAGCATTTAAAGATCAGGGGAAGGGGTAATAATGCCTTTGTAAGAAGTGATAGGAGAGAAAGATCTCTTGCTTAAATGCTTCACTGGTTCCCTGTGCTTTCAGCATCCCTTTAGATTTCTTTAGGAGAGTGTGCTGTTGATGAATCAACAGGACAGTCAAGTAAGATAAGAACTGAAAATACCCAAAAGTATTTGGCAGTTTTGAGGTCATCGGTTTCATGGTTTCATTGGAGAAGTGTACAAGAAAACTAGGTAGTGGAGGTGGTGAAGCTCAGCTGCGAACTTTGGAATTAAAAAAGGTGTTACCTTTTCATTGCTGAAGAAATAATAGTAATAAAAACTACTATTGTCTTGAATCCATATTTGGTGCCAGGCACCATGCTTAGCAGTTTTATTTATCATTATAGTGACTCTGAGGTTGGTGGTATTGTCTCTATTTTCAGATGAGGACATGAGGGCTTGGAGAGATTATGTAATTTTTATAGTTACATAATTGATAACAGCTGGCGTTGCTATCTTTGAATAGAAATATGTAGGACTCTAATAAATGCTAGTTCTTAGTCACTTCTATATTAATGTATTAATGTTCATAGTATTTGTTCTCTGTGTTCTCTCTATATGTAGATACATACTTTAGATGACACTACTTTTATATTTAATATATTTTATTTTCCCTTTAAATGTTTAAATTGCATATAGTAATAAATTAGGAATTCTTTTCTGCTGTATCTTAAATTCTTTTATGCAGGGTTTGAGTGGTTCACCAGTAAGTAGTTTGTTTCAGGTACTTCGAAGACACATAAAACACAATGATGGCAAAATTTTGGAGCCTCAACAGAATAAAATTAACTAAATTGAATTTTGCCATAAACCATGTTCCATGTTTATCATGTTCCATGTTTAACATTTTAAACTGTTCAAGACTGTGGTACCATTTTCTTTATGTCACTTTGTGGTTCAAATTAGTATTCTAAGGGGGAATGTTTTTTTATAATACTATATTAAATTATAAAACTTACAGAATTGAAATGGAACTGGAGCTATAAAGATGAGGGATCTTCTAGTTCTGTGCTGTCATTTCCCAATGGGGAATCAGAATAGTTAACTAGTTAAATTTAGGCGTTCTGACTCTTAGTGTAGTTTGAAATCAAGGAGTGGACATCGCAGATTTGGTTTCATATTTGTCTGGGAAAAAATTTTCCCTATACATATAGAAAACTCATGTATGTCCCTCCACATAGTCTTTTAATAACTTTTTCCTTGTCATTCAAAGTGTGTGTGTATTTTAAGATTTTGTTTACTTATAGAGAGGGTGAGGGGAGGGAGAAAAAGGGAGAGAAACATCAATGTGTGAGAGATACATCAATGATCAGTGGCCTTTCACACTTCTCAACTAGGGACCTGGGCTGCAATCCAGGCATGGGCCCTGACTGGGAATCAAACCAGTGACCTTTTTGGTTTGTAGGCTGGCGCTCAATCCACTGAGCCATACCAGCCAGGGCCAAGGTATATATTTTAAAAACAAAATTAATAAAGCATTTTGAAGAATATAAGTATTTATAATAGTTTGATACCTTGTAGAAGAGAAGTAACGTACAATTTCTACTATAAAAGCTTAAAATATCTAGGCAGTATGAATGAATTGACTACTCATTTAAAATCCAGAGGACAAAAATACCTTCTGGAGAAGACAGATAATTAGAAGACACTAAATAAAAAGATGATGAGAGATACTTAGGATAAAGTAGTACACTCTAGACATATAAAATAATATATTGGTGGTAAGATTTCTAACAGGAAGTGAAGAAACTGAAAAATAGTAGGTTATCAAATAGTTGACAAGTGATATTGTATTTTTCCATATCTGAATAAAGCAAAACAGGGTAGCATATTGGAAAAAAGGAAGCTAGAGGCTCATATATGTTGATTGAGTTTTCTGTACTTCCCTGTGACCTCTCCAATCAATATATTAGCATATATTTCTATTTTTTAGACATTTGTTTTTGGATAGGTATATATGCACATGGTAAAGCATTGACAAGGGGTTCATAGTAAAGAGTAAATCTGCCTTCCATATTTGTTACCAACCATTGGTGCCTTTCCTCAGAGCAACCACTATTAACCATTTTCTTGTGTATTCTTCTGGATATCTTTGATAGGTATGTACCAATGATGTTACAAATGCATCTCATCTTAAAAGACATTTTACAATATATCCTTTAGATTATTTGATAGAAATTATAAAATTGGTTCATTCTTTTTGATACATGAATAATATTCTATTGCATGGACAAACCATAATTTCTTTTAACTATTTAGGTTTTTTTCTATGCTTTACTGTTCTAAACAATGATACAATGAATGTCCTTATACTTATGCCATTTCACACACAGGTATATTTTTATGGGATAAATTCCTAGGAGTAAAATTGTCTGGGTCAGAAGGAATGTATATTTTACATCTTGATAAATAATGGGTTGACCAGAAAGTTTGTTTTTGTCTGTACAGTGGCTGTAGTAGTGGTTAGTTGTCTTTAACTTCATTTGAAACAATTTTGTTAGATTGTATTGTGACAGCTGTCATATCAGTGTACATTTAAAAAACTTACAGAATTGGTGAGATTTTGTGCAGCTGTTTTAATATTAGAGGGAAGGCAATACACAACATTACTGGCACATTATGCTTTATTATTTCAAGAAGGTAAAGATGCAACTGAAATGCAAAAAAAAAGATTTGTTCAGTGTGTGGAAAAGGTGCTGTGACAAGATTGAACGTGTCAAAGTAGTTTGTGAAGTTTCTTGGTACTGTTGACATTTGGTCAAACAATTCTTTGCTATGGGGCTGTGTTATGCCTGGAAGATGTTTTAGCAGCACTTCTGGCCTCTATCCGCTAGAAGCCAATCATGGGAGGTAGCTGATACACTCTAAATACCCAAATCAATAAAGTTATTAGTGAAAATGAAAAGTGTATCTTTTATTTTACAGAAAAAACTAAGTGGACTTTTGGCCAACCCAATACTACTAAATTGCTCTCCATAGAAGTGTTTCTAATTTATACTCTCACCAACCATGGTGTAGAGTTCATATTTCTCCACAGCTTTATCAATACATAGTAGTATCAACCTTTTTAATTTTTGCCATTCTGATAGGTGAAAAGTGCACTTATCATAGTTTTAATTTGCATTTCTTATGTATGAAGTAATCCTCTTTTCTTTTTAAAAGTCCATTTAAATTTCTTTTTTTTTTTTTTTTTGTGAGAATGTGGTTATGTTCTTTGATTTTTATTCTTTTGGCTTCCCAATGATTCGTAGAGAATATAAAGGATGATTTTTCTTCTTTTTTGTCTTTAAAATTTTTTTCATCTACGTTTTTAAGTAATTGAATTTGTTAATTTTTTGCTTTTAACTTTTGGATTTTGGGTCATTCTAAGGAAGTCCTTTTTTTGCTTTGAGATTGTAAAAAAAAAAGGTTGTATTTTCATCTAGTGCTTTTATGTCATTTTTTTATGTTTGTCTCTGAGCCATCTAGAATTTATATGGGTTGAAGGTATAAAGTAAGTATTTAAAGTTATTTTTCCCATGTAGCTCTCTAGTTGTTTTGATACTTGTTCTTTAATTATCATCTCCTATGATGAAGGACTTTCTAGGTAGAACTCAGTTAGCACAATATCTGGGACTTAGTAAAAACTAAATGATGAGAGTGTTGGTTATTGTGGTGGTGGTGTTTTTAGTTTTAAGGGGTAAAGTTTTGAGATGAGAGTCCTATAAAGATGGTGGAATCAAGTGTGTTTATAACTTGTGGGGACATAGCCAGAAGAGTAAAAAATACAGGAGAGAGAAGTGAAAGTTTTGAAAGAAGAGAGTTGAACTCCAGAGTATAGACTGGCGGTTGCCTTAAACATGAGACTGGAGAAAAGCAGGTGAGGATGACTGATATTGACATATCAGTAGAATACACTAGATGTGAAGGTGAAAGTTGTTAGACTTCTTTTCGAAATAGGAATTAAAGGCAGTTAAATATAGAGGTAGTTTTATTGTGAAGTACTTAAAGAGAGTGAGAGATTTTGAATTTTTACTTTCTCTTTGTTTCCTCTTCTCTTACAGGTCACCCTTGCAATTATGGATATTTAAAAGGGTCAGACAGTGTGGAGGGGGACCTCCCCTCCTCACTCCCCCTTGGTGCTTGACTCCAGGAATAATTTATAAACTGTGGAAAACTTTTTTAAAAAAAGAACTTGTATTTGATATAAACTTTATAGTGCTATTTATAATTTTTGACTTAAGTGCCAAAATCAATTATACAAAGATTTGTAGTTTTATACTCTTGCTATGAGGGTTTAAATTATAATCCCAAGTGGGTCATTTATTCTCTATACATTTTTCTGAAAAGCACCTTTGTGTCCTGGCTTTTTCATTTTGTAAAATTAGTCTCATCTGACTATTCTGAAGAAGTAAGCAGTATAAAAACAATTAGGATGAGTTCTTCCATCCCTGACTGCACATCAAAGTGTCGATCCCTGAAGCATGCTTTGGATGTCCTTTCTGTGGTAACCAAGGGGAGTGAAAGCCAGATTAAGGCCTTTCTCTCCAGTCACTGTTACAATGCTGCAACTATCACAGATGCCTTTGGCAGAAATGTCCTCCACCTTGTTTCCTCCTGTGGGAAGAAAGGAGTGTTGGAATGGCTTCTTGAGAAAGGAGTGGATCCACTGGTGAAAGACAAGGAGTCGGGATGGACAGCTTTGCACAGAAGCATATTTTATGGACATATTGATTGTGTTTGGTCTCTACTGAAGGTAAGTGTAATTTATTTATTTAAAACTATTATGTTTTTTTTTTGAAAGAAGGGGAGTAGACTAGATCCATATTTTACCCCACCAGAAATTATGTTACCTCAAGATATTTTGATCCTGATGTTTTTGGTAATATATGGTGGGTCGCAGTAGCCAGAGAGCCATATTAAACTAACTCAGTTTAGCTTCATAACCAGTTTGGAAAGATTAATGCATCAGATGCTTCTGTTGAACCATTTATGTCATCTTGGCCTCCTCATCTCTTATTCCAGCTATAGCTGTGTGGTGACCAGTTGTACACAGGCTTCCAGCAGTTTCTGTAGCTTTAATCTGCATTTTGTTCCTTGTGTGTACTGCATGCCTCTTATTTTATTCCTTAGAGCTTAGCAAATGAATGACCAGTCAAAAGTTCAGGAGCATTAAAGCCTCTGTAGAGCAACTCTTCATTAATGAAGAATGAGAACTTGTAAATACTTCCTCCTTTTGTCCCTTGATTGGACAGTTATTCTCTGATATACTTTATAAGGTCCCCAGAATGTCCTGGTCAGATCATGTACTAGCCTCCTTAATAGTGGCCTACTTGATAACACATCCTTATATTGGTTTTTCTTGCTTCCTTGATTTATTCTTTTGGTTTCTTACTACTGCATTCTCGGCTGTCTTCCCATGGAAATTACCTGCCAGTCTGTCTTATGCTTTGCTTTTTTGGAATACAGTCAAAACAACCAAAACCTGTTTTCTGTATTTGCAGTCAGACATCTCCAATAGTATTAACAGTGGAATAGATATGTCTGAAGTCCATGTGCTCCTCGTTGTAGGGCACTGACATGAAATTCTCAGGCTTATAAACCTGGTATGTGCATAGATGCTTTTTAATAAGCTAATGAATTTATCTACTATTTTGCGGCTATGTGAAGAGTTGATTTTTAAAGAAATGAGATAGACTACGAACTGGTTCTCCTACTACCTTTAGAGTTTAAGATGTGCACATCAAAGTGTTAGAGCCCACCATTTCTAGGGAGCTCTAAAAAATAAATCCCTAGCTCTTTATTCAGGTTGTAGCTACTTAGGGTAATGCAAATGTACATAGTTTAATAAGTTTAGTATAAACTTATTAATGGACATGTTGGCATGAACTTACAAAATAAATGGACATGTTCACAGACCTTACAAAATAAATGGACATGTTGACAGTACTTACAAAATAAACTCTCCAGGGATCTAAGTATCTGGGATCCATTCGTCATTCATAGCTTGGAGCACTCTGCCCTGGAACCTGAACTTCATATCCTGAAAAAGGCCAAGCTCAGGTCTTCCCACATGAATTCGTGTGTTTGTTTGTTTTGCTTTAATCTTTATTGTAATTTTTTCCCTTCGACACTTGGTTCTCTTATACCCCCTTCTCCCCAGCAATCACCACACCGTTGTCAATGTCCGTGAGTCCTTTTTCCTTTTTAGTCAATTCCTCCACACCCTCATCTCTCCCTCCCCCTCAAATAGCAATGATCCTGCTCTCCCTCTATGAACTTGTCTCCATGTTCCTTGTTAGTTCAGTTTGTTCATTAGATTACACATATGAGTGAAATCATATGGTATTTGTCTTTCTCTGACTGGTTTATTTCACTTAGCATATGTTCTCCAGGTCCATCCATACTGTTACAAAGGGTAAAATTTTCTTCTTTTTTATGGCCAAGTAGTATTCCATTGTGTAAATGTCCCATAGTTGTTTTATCCGCTCATCTACTATAGACACTTGGGCTGCTTCCATTTATTAGCAATTATAAATAACACTGCAGTGAACATAGGGATGCTTAGGTTTTTGTAAATTAGTGGTTTGCGTTCCTTCGACCATATTCCCAGAAGTGGGATTTTTGGGTCAAAACACAGATCCATTTTTAATTTTTTGAGGTAGTTTGATACTGCTTTCCACAGTGGCTGTGCCAGTCTGCATTCCCACCAATAAAACAAAAGGGTTCTCGTTTCTCCACATGATCACCAGTACTTGTTGTTTATTGATTTATTGATGATAGCGATTCTGACAGGTGTGAGAGGATATCTCATTGTGGTTTTAATTTGCATTTTTCTGATGATTAGTGGCATTGATCATCTGTTCATATGTCTGTTGGCCATCTGTATGTCCTCTTTGAAGAAGTGTATATTCAAGTTTTTTGCCCATTTTTTAATAAGGTTTGTTGTTTGCCGTTGAGTTTTGCAAGTTCTTTATACATTTTGAATATTAACCCCGTAGATATATTGGCAAATGTGTTCTTCCATTTTGTGTGTTGTCTTTTTATTTTGTTGATTATTTCCTTTGCTGTGCAAAAACTTTTTAGTTTGCTGTAGTCCCATTTATTTACTTTTTTCTTTTGGTCCCCTTCCTAGGGAGATATATCTGATAAAATATTTCTATGAGCAATGTCCAAAATTTTGCTGCTTGTGTTTTCTTTTTTTTTTTAATTTAAATTTCCTGAGGTATGTTTGTGGCTACTTTTGTAAATAATATCTGTGTCAATGTACTTCCAAAATGTACTTGTAGTGACATTGTACATATGTGTTTTTGAAACTGGAAAGGTTGGTGTTTATATTGCCTGTCGCTACCAGAACCTATAAGTAGAGTCAAAGATTGAATCTTTATGAGTACTTTATTCATATGGCTGGGGAACTAAGAAGACAGTGTGTTATATACCCTTGAAAACCATATTAACTGCTGCTTATGTTTTATTCTATGATTTTTATGGTTTCAGGTCTAATGTTTAAGTCTTCAATCCATTTTGAATTTATTCTTGTGTGTGGTATAAGAAGGTGGTCTAGTTTAATTTTTCTGCACATAGCTAGCCAATTTTCCCATTACCATTTATTGAATACACTATCTTTAGACTATTGTATATGCTTGCTTCTTCTGTCAAATATTGATGACAAATGTATGGGTTTATTTCTGGGCTCTCCTGTTCCATTGATATGTGTGTCTCTGTTTATGCCCATACCAGGCTGTTTTGATTACTATGGTCTTGTAGTATATTTTGATATTAAGTAGTGTGATTTCCTTCAACTTTGTTCTTCTTTCTAAGGATTGCAGTTGCTCTGTGGGCCCTTTTGTGGTTCCATACAAATTTTTGAAATATTTGTTCTAGTTCTGTAAAATACGTCATTGGAATCTTGATAGGAATTGCATTGAATCTATAGATTGCTTTGGGTAGTATGGACATTTTATTGTTAATTCTTTCTATCCATGAACACAGTATGCACTTCCACTTATTTATGTTGTCTTCAGTTTCTTCAGTGTCTTACAGTTTTTTTAAGTACAGGTCTTTTATATCCTTGGTTAGGTTAATTTGTAGGTATTTTATTCTTTTTGTAGCAATCCCACATGAATTTATTATGCCTAACTTTTAAAATCAGTAGTCAACATACAATTTTAAATTTATTAAAATCTTAGATCACTTCTGATTTTTATTTTACTTATTTATTCACTCACTTAAGTATTTAATGTTTATTGACAATCCTTGTGAAATCAGGTATTGTAACTATCTGGAACAAAGAAAATTTAAAATTGGTTTGAGTTTATTAGAATCCATTGTTACAGGGTAAGAGGGGATTTCTCTTTCCTGAGTAGCCCAAAACAGGGTATACCAGCATGTCACAGTTAAGAGTTTAAACACTGTGTGGTTCATCTCACCCTCTAACTGTCCAGGCTGCCAGGCTGTCTTTGTGTGTGGACAGACAGTGAGGACTCTCACCAGCTAAGATAGAGATGAGTCTTAGTAATTGTTGAATGTCTTATTAAACTATCAGGAAACATAGGAAGTTATTTCTGAAAAGGAGTACATTTTACATTTAAAAAGCTCTAATGAAGTAACAGTGATATGAAGTGAACATAGCTCTCCTTTCCCACATTATAATTTAAAAGACAGAAAATGTGATAGGGAAAGGGTGTGCTGACTGCCTTAAATACGTGGGGCGGGATATTCTATTTCATGTTTGAATTTTAATTGTAGAGATATAAAACTATAGATTACTTTAAATTCATCCTTAAAACACACACACGAGACCAAAATTAAGCAATTCTATAAAAATTTTAAGGAAACACGTGAAAATATGTATCATACAAATAGGAATTAAAAGAATAGAATTGTCTTAATGTCAGTAATTGATGCAGTAGAATGCAAGGCAAAAAGATATGGAGCGTAATTGATCCCATTGTGTTTAGGAAGAGTAAATCCTCATTGTAAGTAGTTTTCTGCCATTGCCTTGAAATCTTTACAGCCATTACCTGGCCACAGAATGTTGCTCTTTATATACCAAACAGCATGCGTATGTGTGTGTGCACACTGACACAGACCCTGAGCTAGGGCCTACTAGGCAACCCTGTGGCCTTTAGGGCCCTCCTGTCCACCACAGAAGAAGTCTACCAAGACATGATCTGCTTGGGGAGGAAAGGTGGCCTATCTCTGTAAGGAGAAGGGTCAGGAGCCTTTTCCTCAATGGGCATTTACTGGGTTCAGTTTGCACTGGAATTACAGGTAAAGCTCATCATCAATCATTGTCAGGAAGTAAGGATCAAATAGTAGATAGCATACAAAGAACTCTGAGGGCTTATTCTGAGTCAGGGTCAGTTAGCTAAAGGGCTACAAAACTCTGGGAAACAAAGTCATTTCCTTTCCTGCTTGGACTCTTATCAGAAAACTGAGGACATTCTTAGCAAAGCAGGTTTCACAGGATTTTATGCATTCTTTCTTAGGCCCCTGGGGAACCTGCCCTTTCCAGCACAGAGCTGCACCCACCTCTGGCATTGTTTTAGGCCTAAATCAGGCAGGGGAAGTAAGGCAGCCAAGAGATTAGGAGACTTCTTGCAGACAGAATGAGGACTCAGGCTACATCAAAGCTGAAGAGTGAGAGTCCATCACCCCTTTTTCTTGTAGCTCCCCAGGTCCTCCCTGGGGAACCCCCATGAGCATGCCCCTCTCAGGTTCTTCCTCCCTTGAGGAATCTTACTTGTTATTGGCTAATCAGCCAGGCGTGGGGCCAAGCAGGGTGAAGTAAAGAGGCAGTGCCCCTGCCCAGGGGCATAAGCTTTGTCTCCTTAGTGGCTTAGGGACTCAAGGTCTCTCACTCAGCCTTAGCCATGGCGATTACAGTTTCAGAAACCAGGCAGGGCAGTTCCCAACACAACCCAAACTGCCTTGCCGTGGAAAACTTTCACATCTAGTTCATTTTGATTTTAAAAGTTATTTATTCATGTTTTCGAGTCCTTCCTTAGTCCACCAAAAATTGGATACTTGATAATTCTTAGGTCTCTTGTGTGTGAAAAAAAATGTTTGTGGTCATAGGAGATAATGGTTATTAAATGTTTATTTTAAAAATATATTTATGATCTTAATCATCTGGATTTTTAATTAAGAGTTAGAGATTACTGATTATAGGTAAATGGTTATAATACATACATATATATACACATATATATATTTTTTTCATTTTTAGCATGGTGTTAGTCTGTATATTCAAGATAAGGAAGGCTTGTCAGCTTTGGATCTTGTAATGAAGGATAGACCAACTCATGTAGTATTCAAAAGTACTGGTAAGAAAATTATATGTGTGTGTGTGTGTGTGTGTGTGTGTGTAAAATTATGCATATATGTATGGAATGGGTATATACACATATACACATGCATATGTATGTATATATGTGTGTACATATATTCCATTAAGGTACAGCTTAGACACTTTTAATGAAATTTAATTTTTATTAAAATTCCTGAGGAAATTTGTGTATGTATATCTATCTGCAAACAACTTTTACTTTGGTATATGGTAGTTGATAATTTTGATTCTATTCAGAACATTTCTATTTATTTCACATTTTTCAGTTTTAATGTATGTTATGTCCATAAGAATAAAGACGCAGCCTAAAGAGGGGAGGCATTTAGAACTGTAATTACTATAAAGTCATTAATGTGCATCCAGAAAGTAACATCAACGTTTAAGATACAGGGAAAAAGGAAGTGATTTTTTTACCTACACATTCTTCTAATTTTTCTTATCCCTCCAGTTTGTTTACCCCTTGAGCTCTGGAAAGGGAAATTGGCTTTAGAAGAGAAAAAGATTTAAATGGGATATTCTATAATTGAAATTTAACTAATGATCAAGCTAAATAAGGACTCATTTTTTTATTTCTATCTTGTATACAGTATTGCAGGTTATAGTCATAAAGGAATTACACAGCCTTCCAAAATAAAAATGAAGATGTATGTCAGAAACTTAGCTGTGATTAAGTTTTATCCCAGTTTGATGGGTACCCTAATCAGTAGTATTATTTTGCATCTGTCAAAAGCATGCTATTGCTTTTTTGAAAGTTAGTGTTTCTATAAGAACAGTAATATCACATTTGCTTACTTTATAACCTTATGTGTATATGTTTTAATAATATTTTATGTCTAAATAACTATATTCTTCATGGACAGTAAGTGGATATGGCAGGTGTTTTTTACTCATTGGCAGTTAAGCTTTAGCCGCTAAGGAAACAACAAACATTAGACTGCTTACATTGAGACTGGTCTGTGCTGATTTGGATTTTCTGATTTCTATTCCTAGAATTATATAATGAATTAGTAGATGAATTATTTGAAAGAGAGTGTTGGCAATAGCTTTCTAAATATGGTAGTTAAATTAGTTCCTGTAAAGAGTCCTAAGGTAAAATTATTAGTGGGATATAACTATAATTGAACTATACTAATGTTTATTTTAAAATATGAAAAACTGATTTTCATTTTAGACCCTACAGATGTCTACACTTGGGGAGATAATACAAATTTCACCCTGGGTCATGGAAGCCAGAATAGCAAATATCATCCAGAGTTGGTGGATCTGTTTTCCAGGAGTGGGATTTGTATCAAGCAGGTATTTTGAAGCACAATGTAAATACCTTTAGAGATTGAAAAGAACTTTTGTATTTGGAAGCTCATCTTTTTATTTAGATTATGTTAACTTTGTTGAAGGTATGATAACATGTTTGAAAGAAGAAATTAATAAAAGAACTTTACTAATTTATTTTATATTTTGTTAGCCTTAATCATGTTTATACTGTGTACAGTACCATAAAACTATGAGATATTTGTTAAGCACTGTTAGAAATTAGAAGGCATTATGCAGATATTGATTTTATTTAAAAAAGTAGAGCTTCTGTTATTTTCTAGTTTTTGTTTCTGTTCAACAAAAATTAGAGTTTTTCAAGTTTTTCTCAAGTGAATTCATTGTTAAAACTCAGTGTTACCAGTTCTGGGTAAGTGAACCTGAGTTCTTAAATATAAGTAATTGTAAAATTAATTGACATAATTGTAAAGTTTTGGTCTTTTGTCTTCTGTCATTATGCTCTATGTTATCTTCCACTTCTGTGGATGAGTATATTGA
Source organism: Artibeus jamaicensis (assembly GCF_021234435.1). Classification (NCBI taxonomy): domain Eukaryota; kingdom Metazoa; phylum Chordata; class Mammalia; order Chiroptera; family Phyllostomidae; genus Artibeus; species Artibeus jamaicensis. The sequence goes on from NW_026521812.1 coordinate 43,662,797, forward strand.
CATAAGTCATCTTCCTCTTTACCCCTTTGTATGTGTGTGCACGTGCATGTTAAACTGAGCTTGAACAGGTCTTCAGAATCCTTAAAATGGTATTCCACCCTTCAGTAGCCACTAACAATTGAGCAGAGTTGGGGCACTTTAGAAGGATAACCTGTTTTCCTTTTCAGTTTTCATGAATCGAGATTTTTTTCAGGAGCAGGGACTTGTACACAAGAGGGAAGGAATAATGGTAATATTGAGAAAGCAGAGGCTGATTGTGCCTTCAGACCCTAAGATATATGTGCTATATAAAAATTGAGCATATTCCATTTGGAAGGGTTGTAGATGAAACAGTACTTCCAGAGAGAATGCTGTATTTCAGTTAGGGTAAAGGAGTGAGAGTATTTTGTGAAGAGATTAAGGATGTAAGATGTTTTATTTATCACTGAATGAGGGTTGAAGCAGACATTATGGACAGATTTGAAAGGAAGGAAAACAGTCTAAATTTCAGTCAGAAAAGAGGAAGCAAATTTATGGGAATATTTACTGAGCATGGGCAAAAGTAGGTTTACAGTTGTGAGTATGCGAAAGTTTATTCTTGTATTATTATTTATTTGTATTACAACTGTAAACTTACTTTTTTCCACTGCTGTATATAGAAAGCCCTATTACTGAAAAGGGCTGATTCTGAAGTATAGTATCAAATGAATTAGCTACCATGGGGCAGAGATTGTTAATATTAGCATAATATATTCCTGCAGATAAGGATGAAAAGCTGTGATCAGTTATCTCCTTAAGAAGGTTGAAGGTCTTGAATTCTGGTTGTGGTTGATATAGTAGAAGTCAGAAATTGTAGAATGGCATTCTAATATCGAATATAAAGTTGAACAATATTATTTCTGATTTTAGAAAATGATCATTTTCTTTCAGATTTAACTTTGTATTATAAAAATAAATGTAATTTTGAGTTTCATTTTTAGACTTTTAAGGTATGGTGGTATAGCTCAATGAGAGAATGACTTTTTGCATTATTTGTAATAGGCACATATTTTTCTAGAACTTGCCAACTAGTATGTATAAATAGAGCTTGCAATTCAGTTCATAATTTTCTTATTTTCTAAAGGAACTTGAGTTTCCAAAAAATAATTCTAGGATTTTATTATTTCTTAACATTTTTTAATATCCTAAGTTAGAAATATTTATAGATGGCATAAGAAATATAAATGCAAATAATTTTTCAAAATAAGAAAACAACATTGTTAAGTGGTATTAGCGTAAAGTGAATACACTGCACATTAGATGCATTGAAAAACAGCACACTGTGGCCTGGCGGTTAAGTACGTGAATATTTGAAACTTCTCTTGGTTTCCAGTTATTGCCTTCTGCTAATGCGGTTCAACCATTTTAGTACCCGTGTGTTCTGGTAAGAATATGTAAATATGTAAGTGTGGTTTTAAAGATATATTAGAAAAAATTAGAAGTATATAAAGGACATATTGTTTAACCCTCATTCCCCATGTATAGGTAGTGTTTTTAAAAAATACTTTTAACCTTAATACATTTCCGTTATTTTCTTCAATAACATTATCACTATTTGGTAATCTTTACATCTCATTTTGCAGTTGGCTCAGCTCTTGCTATTGGGGATTTTATGAAATTGGAAAACAACTGGCTACTGCTTTTTGTAGCTGAAGACTTAAGATTTGCATTTTTCTTTGTTAAATCTCTTCTGTGGGTAACACATGCTCAATTCCTTCTTTGTTCTTTTTTCTATATGTCTGTTTTTAGACATAGTTTAAAAATGTGTATATTTTTAATTTTTATCACAGAAAACTTTAAATATATACGAAGTAGAGAGAATAGTATGAGTCCCCTTGTACCTATCATCCAGCTTAAACAATTAGCAATACTTTATTATTTCTTTTTTATAAATTCAAGAATATTTTATTCAGAGAATTTGAATAATACTCTCTTTTTTCCCTGTAGGTGGTGCTTTGTAAATTTCACTCAGTGTTTCTGTCTCAGAAAGGGCAGGTCTATACCTGTGGTCATGGTCCTGGAGGACGTTTAGGCCATGCAGATGAACAGACATGCTTGGTAATTGAAATGTTTAGGTAACTTTAGTAAAATTTTGATAAACTGGAAGCTTTAATTCACTAAAAAAAATGTATTTGACCAACTAGAAGAAGAAAATAATGTACCAATTGATCATGGTTTTTTAAAAATCAATGATTTTTCTGGTGTATTATGTTCAAATTAAAGATTTAGATATGATGCTATATTCTAGAGCATTAAGGAAAAATTTTCTTATAGCAAATATTGAGAAGGGAGTACTGGTATGTTTACTCTTGATGAAGTGTTCTTTAAAAAGGAGAGAGAGGTATTGTCATAGCTTCCATTTTTTGAGGGTTTATTATATTCTAGGCATCGTTCATAAAGCTATAACAGCCCTGTGAGGTTATAGGCATTATCATCCTCTTTTTATACACAATGACAGTAACAACAATCATTTATGGATTGCTTACTCTGTGCCAGAGACTGTTGTGTTTTGTACTTACTGACTCATTACTCCTAACACCAATCCAATTATCATCTAAAATAATATTATTTTATATTCAGGTGAAGAAATGGAACTACTGAGAGGTTAAAAGACCTGATTGAGGTCAAATACCTAGTAAATGTGTTGTTGAAGGAATGCTTTGTTTCCTGTGTTTTTATTTATTTCTTTAATACAACAGTAAATTCTTTGGCTGAAGAGCTCCCTCTATTCATACCAAACAAATTTGCACTTGGTGTATAATAAGGACTCAAAAACCATTTGTTGAGTCAAATTATGTTATTGAAATGTCTTACTGGGGTTTCGTGTTTTACAAGTAAACCAGTGTCTTGTTAAACTCATCTGTTCCTTGCTGAATTGTAAAACTTAACCATTATAGACCATATACCAATCATGTCATTTGAGACATAGTATCATCAGATTCTGTTTATATTTGTATATAAATGGTTAATATACTAAGGTTAATTTTATTGTGCAGGTCCCTAGGCTTGTGGAAGGACTGAGTGGTCATAATTGTTCCCAAGTGGCAGCTGCTGAGGATCATACTGTTGCATTAACTGAAGATGGATGTGTATATACATTTGGTGTCAATACTTTTCATCAATTAGGAATTATTCCTCCACCTTCCAGTTGTAATGTACCTAGACAGGTAAACTTCTCTCTTTAAAACAATAAGGTGATTATTTGCTATAAAACCTACATGGACCAAAAGATGGAAGGTATTGACAGAGCAACTTACTTTATCTTCATTGCTTATATATATTTCACAGGAGAAATCAAGCGCAGTGCAAGTTAGCATTTGCTTGGAGCAAGGAAGAAAGCATTTGGGATATTAGACACCAAACTGCCTTAGATTAATTCCTAAGTATTCATAGCTGAGGGGGACCCAGCTTTTTGGGGTTTAAGTCCTCCTTAATAAAAAAACACCGAGTTTGTAAATACAAAATGGGTTATGTAAATGAGGCACCTAGAAGCCTTAAGTTTATTGGCTTCATAGTAAAGCAGCCTTTAGGGAGAAATCGCACCTGGTTGGTAGGTTGGTGTGAAGGAATATAGGCCCAAAAGCCACTGCTCGTTCTTCCACTTTCCCCCTCACATTTGTACACCCACCACCAGAAGGTTCCCTTTCCTCAGCTTCAGGAACCTAGTACACCGAGCTGGGACTGGTGCTCTAAATTAATGTTTTGAGAATCATCGCCCATAATAAATGTGTTTTCAGCTCATGAAATTTGTATTTTAGATGTTAAATTTCTTCTCTGGATTTAATCCTCTGGATTAAAAACCATTATTAGATTCATATTTTATATTAATAAGCTTTGAAATCCAATGATTTTCCATTTGGGATGACTAATAAATTAATAGAAATTACCCCCAAATAATTGGAGGTAGTCTCCAATCTGTTGTACTTTTTTTCTTCCACTGTGGAATTTGTGGATATTTAATCATTTGGTAGATTTCTTTAGGAATGGTAGATTACTACTCCCATTTTTATTCTCATTGTGTAGCTACCTCAGAGCTTTGGGTTGATAGGGACACATGTAGTATTCTCAGCTGGGAGTGGTTTTGCTCACCAGGAGCCATTTGGCCATATCTAGATATAATTTTAGTTGTCACTACTTGGGGCAGCGGTGGGAGTGGTGCTACTGGCATCCAGCCGGTGGAGTCTAGGGATGTCGTAAACCTGCAGCTAGGCAGTCCCCCACAGCAAAGAATCATCTGGCCCAAAATGCTATTAGTGCCACTCTTGAGAGACCCTGGGTATGTTACACGTAAAGCACTGTATTTTCTAATAAGACCGAGAATGCTAAACTGCAGTCTTATTTGTCTTTTGGAATAGATGCAGGCAAAATACCTGAAAGGAAGAACAATCATTGGAGTAGCAGCAGGCAGGTTTCATACAGTGCTGTGGACTAGAGAAGCTGTTTACACCATGGGACTAAATGGTGGACAACTGGGTAGGAAATCTTTGATGACACTATCTGAAAAACAAATAGGATTTTTAAAATGGATATTTTATGATTTATTTGTGTAACTTTTTAGGTTATTTACTAGATCCCAATGGAGAAAAGTGTGTAACTGCTCCTCGTCAAGTCTCTGCCCTTCATCATAAGGACATCATCACCCTGTCTTTGGTTGCTGCAAGTGATGGGGCCACAGTCTGTGTGACCACAAGTGGAGATATTTACTTACTTACAGACTATCAGTGCAAGAAGATGGCTTCTAAGTATGTGTATTTCTGTGAAAGAAGCTTAACTTTAGTCTTAGTTCAACTCTCCCAGCAAATATCAGTATCAGCTTTATGCTACATTCTGAAATGCCAAATGGAAAAAAACAAGGATTTCTCTATTTTTGTTTTGAGGTTAAAAACTTTTATTTGCTGTTAAAATGTAAATAGATGTAGGGTCTTTTAGCCTTATCAGTTATTTAAACTGGAGTGACTGCATGCATTAGAAAGGGAGGGACCAAGGATACCAAAGGCTAAATCATCTTACTTCACCTTTCACAATAATCGCACTAGCTTGTTGTTTGAAGAGTAATTTCTTTCAAATTGAGCATGTGTATTTGAGAGAACATACTGATCTAGAATTTTTTTTTTTTTTTTTACCTAGACAGCTAAACTTGAAAAAGGTTCTTGTATCTGGGGGGCGTATGGAATACAAGGTTGATCCTGAACATTTCAAAGAAAATGAGGGTGAAAAAATTTGTATTCTTGCATTGGATGAAGCTGGAAGGGTGAGTATATGTTTATGCAAAAGTGTAGTGGACTTATTATCAGCTGGTAGGCGTGTGCAAATGTATTTCTGTGATAACGATGACTCCTGTTGACTTTGTTTCTCAGCTTACTCTGACCTCCTGTACTAATTTGTGTGGAGCTGGTATTTCACAGAAATTATGACGACATTGAACTAATGTTGCATAGTACTACTTTGTTAAACTGTAGTGTAAAGTATCATTTACTGTGTTTAAAATGGAAATAAGTGATGGATTGTTTTATAGGTATAGAGTATTGATAAATGATACTGAATTGCATAGACATGAACTACGTTATATAACTATTCTTTAAAAAAACTAGTCAGCCAATATTAAAAATTTGATGTGTAATTGGAAAATTTTCCCCAGATTTAGTTTTAAACAAATGTACATAAAGTATATGTAAGCAGAGATTATAACTATTGTTCTAGATCACTATATAAAGAATTTTACCTTTTTTATTTAAGTAAATACTATAGAGTTTTCATTTTAGTTCCATGTGTAAACATACCAGTATATTTCTTAATAAAATTGGTAATTTAAAAATACATATTATACATTAATATACATTGAAAAAATTTTACACTTTGACTAGAATAAAACAGATTTTCTGGTTTTTCCTTATAAAATATATATCATACAGTAAGAATGATTTTTCTGAGGTTTATAAAGTTTTGACATTTTAGAAATTGAAGAATTAGAATCATAAAGCTTCACCTATCAGTACATTACAAGTATAAGTCTACTGTAGTTGATCATTTTAATAGAAGGAAATATATTTAAGAACTAAAGCTCTAATTTGTACTAATGGAAGCTGAGGCATGAGATTACATAAAAACTTGAGTATTAAAAACTTACATTTGACTTTGGGGTGTGTTTAATTTATATTAATACAGACCTAGCTTATATCTCTGGATATTTACTTTCTGCAAAATTAGTCTTTCTATAAAAACCAAGCTGTGAAGGAATCCTTCAGTCAATAGAGGGTTGTTTTGGGGGGTTTTTGTGCGTAACTTTTGATTGACTGTCGCAGATACCATTTTGTGCTTCACTTTTCTTAGTTATGAGGGGGTTGAACTTTTAAAATCAGCAGTGTTAGTTTTTCAGATGAATTATTATTTGGAATGCCGATTTCTAGAGCAGATGAAAGGGTTGCTGCTCTGAGTAAAACTGGGTGGGAAGCCCAGCACTCCATGGCATCATTGTTCAGTGTCCTTGAACAGCAGCCCAAAGCCATCTCTCAGAAACACTGGTCACCATCGAGCTCTATCATGTTGTGTTCCGTTTCTAGAATTTTATTTTAGTTATATAGTTGAGTTATATATACATCTTTTTTTTTCTTGAGAGTCAAATTTGGATTTTCATAGGATGATTTTCATTCTTCTTGTAAATAGATGAGATGGTACTATAGCAAACTTGATATCTAAGTTTTACCTTTAAACTTTTTATTTTTCTTTACCATTGTAGCAGATCTATATATCCAAAAGAAGCAATACTAAAAACTACTTCTTAAGAGTGTCTTTGAAGCATATTTCATGCTTCCTGTTTGCTTAATGTACTTTTTCTGAAAGACAGTTTAAAACCATCTTAATTTTTATAGTATCTATGTTCTTCTGCAGAAGAATGAACATTGAAACATAAATCAGAGCTTTTATTTTAGAACTGTCACCTCTTGATTTCAGTTTTTGGTTGATCAGATGTTACTTTGCTTTACATTCCAATGTAATTTGGTTTATTTTAGGTGTTTTGCTGGAGATCAGTCAGCAGTTCCCTGAAGCAGTGTCGATGGGCTTATCCACGCCAAGTCTTCGTTTCTGATATTGCTTTAAATAGGAATGAAATTCTACTTGTCACACAGGATGGAGAAGGATTTAGAGGGAAATGGTTTGAAGAAAAAAAAAAGAATTCTGAAAAGAAAGGTCAGTTTGTGTATACGAATGGGATGTGAAAGTTCCTTTCAGTTAACCTTTAACTTCACAAGTATTTATTGTTAGGCTTAATTAACAAGTGTGAGTAGATTTTACCTTACATCTCTTGAGTCTTTTGATTTTGGTTTGCTTGCGTACAGTTAAACAGGGAATTTGATCTACTGATCTATTTAAACCTGGGGTTTTTTATTTTTATCTGTCTCCACATACCCTGAAGTCATGATACATTCTTTTTAAAAAAAATATTTTATTTATTTAATTTTAGAGAGGGGAAGGGAGGGAGAAAGAGAGGGGGAGAGTATAAATGTGTGGTTATGTCTCTTGCACCCCCTAGTAGGAATAGGGGACCTGGCCTGCAACCCAGGCATGTGCCTTGACTAGGAATTGAACCAACGATCCTTTGGTTCTCAGGCCGGCACTCAGTCCACTGAGCCTCACCAGCCAGGGTTCACGGTACATTCTTATCAGTAATAGTGCCTTACTCTTGCTAATTGCTAGCCTTTACTTTAGGGGTAGGGAAATGTAAAGTTAAAAATCAAATGAACAAAAAAAAAAACAATTCCCCAGACATTTGTGAACCATCTTCTAAGTCCCCTTTTTTATCTTTTGCCCCAAATTGAGAATTTAGTAACTATATTTTTGTTTTATTTTTTAATATATCTGTATATATAAAATAAAATTTAAAGGTATATCTTGTGACTTAGATGAAAATTTCAGGAAAAATAAAGCTTTTGTGTTCATTGAGAATTTTAAAAAGTGCAAGTTTCTCAAACAACATTGAAGGCAAATTTTATTCATTCCTTGATGAATATAAAGGATACCTTTAAGATGCTACCAATGAAAATAGAAATTATTCATTATGTAGTTCATTCTTAATTATCTGATTATAAATTTATAAACTTGTGGATTACTTTGTTTTTTAACTTAGGTTAGTGACTTTTTTCTTTCATCTATCATTAATAATTAGTTGATTTTTTTTCCTCTCAGAAAAACCAGAATTTATTTACCTATCTATATATCTCATTGCTCCTACCCTAGCCTAAGTCAGATAAACTACTGAAAACATAATTGTTCTTATTTCCATTCTTGTTTCTTTTTATCTATTCTCAAGTCATTACCACAGTGGACTTTTGAGATCTGATCCTTAAACATATTACTATGTTTAAAAACTCCTTAACGGTTTTAGTTTTCTCTTTATTAACACGTGGCCTATAAGGTCCCTGCTCTGACTCTCGTTCATGTCTCTGAACTCATCTGAGTTTTCTCTCTTTCCCTTACTACTCTCAAGTCACATTGACCTTCAGGGTCAGTCTTGTTTAGTGGCGATTAGTGCCAGGACCTTTCTAATTTTTCACGTCTTAATTTATACTTGATCAGTGATGTTTTTCACTTATTCCTCAATCTAAACTGCGTAAACCTGTTTCACTTTTAATATTCCCTTTGTATTTTCATCCTGAGACTTGTTTTTACTTGTTTTTATGTATTTATCTTTGTGATTAATTTTTTATTTTATCTATCTATGTATTTATCCTTACTTGAGGATGTGCTTCTTGATTTTAGAGAGAGGCGATGGGAGGGAGAAAGGAGAAAGAGAGGGAGAGATATCCATGTGAGAGAAGAACATCAATTGGCCACCCCTTGTATGTACCCCATCTGGGGACTGAACCCACAGCCTTTTGGTTTGCCAGATGGTGCCCAGGCAACTGGGCCACACTGGCCCGGGCTATGATTAAGTTTTTAAATGTTTGTCTCCATGTTTGTCTCCTGTCAGACTATAAAAGGGCAAGGACCATGTCTGTCCTGCTATATCCTTAGCATTCCTGGCACATAGTAGTCATCTGCTGAATGAACAGATCACTTATGGTATGCATAAAGAGTATTTATAATTATTCAGATAATTAACAAACACTCATCAAAATCATAAAAGTACAAAGGAATGTTTTTGTGTAATTAGTTTAATTTCTTTTATTTATAAATTAGTCAAGTTTGTAAACATTCAAGGTACATTTACTATATGCCAGGTGTAGGGCTAGGTTTTCATAATACGAAAATATGTAAGATGGGCCCCTGTTCAGAGACACTCATAAATTCGTAGGGGCATAGATATGTATGTAACTATTTGCAGTTCATGGACATGCCTAAGTTTTTTTTTTGAGATTATCAAAACTGGAATAGCTGAGTATTAGGGGGAGATTATTAAACGTTCTGAGATGGAAATAGAGTGAATTTAAGAGTAAATAGAATGCAGGTTATAAATGTTGGAAGTCCTTAGAATTGTGTCTTCATTATATTTAGTGGTCTAGCATTGAACTCATATATCCACATCTGCTTTTCAGTGCTTCAATCAAAAATAAATGGCTGTCTTTGACACCCCATATTACCTTACCCTCTATATCCAATTAATCACCAAACTTTGTCACTTTTGTCTCACATATTTCTGAAATCTTTCCATTTGCTGTAGCTTTATTACTATAACTTCAATCTAGATCGTTTATTTTTTTCTGCACTCTGAGTTTCCTAAATAATCTCTTCGGTTTTATTTACTTTAAACATTTTCATACTGCAAGCAGAATAGTTTTTTTGCATGCAAATTTTGTACTTTTCTTTCATAGCTTTGATATGACTTGTTTTGAGATTATCGTTGTTTAATGTCTGTCTTTTTTGCTAGAACTGTAGGGACATGCCTGTCTTTTTCACTCCTGTATCACTAGAGATAAACTGGTGATAACTGTATTACAGTAGCATAGCGTAGTCACTCAGATATTTACTGAATAAATAAGAAAAGGAAGAAGAGGAAGGGAGGGAACAAATAAAGAATCAATTATGAAGATGCAAAGTTTATATATTTTTAATGTCTGCTGAGGAATTTTAAAAGCCAGTTTAACACTAGATTTGCATTTTGGAAAGATAACTTTGGTTGCCTGAGAGGATTTTTGTTGAAAGAGATAAATTCATGGACATTTGAGAATTGATTCACCAAAATCTCCTGTACAATACAACCAACATATAGGGTACAAATTGTGTTAAAGAGAAAGAGGATATAGTTTTTCAAAAGTACTTAATGCATATAAAAGATGTTCCCATATTCTCTTAACTGTTTTTCTATTCTGTTTACTCCTGAATAATTTTAATAGTTTTAATGAAGTCTTGACTAATGGAAATTTATTTTTTTTGCAGAAATTTTATCAAACCTTCATAATTCCTCATCAGATGTGTCTTGTGTCTCTGATATAAATAGTATGTATGAAAGAATTCGACTTGAGAAACTTACTTTTGCCCATAGAGCTGTTAGTGTCAGCACAGATCCAAATGGATGCAACTTTGCAATCCTGCAGTCAGACCCTAAAACAAGGTATACTTGTATATATTACATTTCCTTTTTTAGAAGGAACAGTCACCGGGTTTTCTTTTGTTTTCCATAGCTCCTGGGCCAAATTTAATTGAAGAGCTGTTGCCATGTCCTGTAGAGACTTGAGACATATTATCATGTTACCAGGATAACTCAAAGATGGAATATATTATACAGGAAATGATGAGTGTTCCTTGTAGTTTGTAAATTGATATTTATTGAAAATATTGAAGATGTGTGTGTGTGTCTCTCTCTCTATATATATGTTTATTATATATAGACACGATTTCTATCTTTAGTACTTTATGATTTACTCTGAGTTCTCAGATTCTGAGAAATATAATATTTGTTATGTAGTTTGCAGTAATTTTTGTCCTTTGAATATGATGAGACTTGGTAAAAGAAGAACTAGAATGATCTGTAGGGCAGTGTGAATCTGTATATAAATCTTCTAAGTCATTAGTAGAAAGATGGCATGTTAAGATAAAAATATAGGGTACTACTGAAAAGTAAAGAAGTTCTGGAAATAGGATAAGCATTTGTCCTGTTTTGCCCAGGTCTTTCCTGTATTTAGTGCTGAAAGTCTCATTTCCTAGGAAACCTCTTTGTTGCAGGCACACTAGGAGGGTTGGTCCCCCATACCTGGAACGGTAAAAAGTAGATTGGGCAGGTGCGATCTTATGGTACTGAAAAAGTCAGGGTTACAGACCAGCTGTATGTCTATGTGTATATTTATCTTTACTTCCTTGGGTTTCTGACCTATTCTGGGACCTGAAGTATTTACTCAGTTCTTTGTATATTTACTTTTCTTCACTTGTGAAGTAAGCAGACATAAAAGAAGAAAAGTTTGAGAATTGTGCTCTTTGTTGAATGGTTTTTTAAAATAATTTTTATCATTTAAAAATTTCTATGAAATAGGCACTTGAAACTTATATTCTAGTGTTTTTTGTAGAAAAAGAAAACAATACTTTTAGAGGAGACCTTAATTCTAATAATTTCAGTCTAGAAGAAAATAACAGAGAAAAGGGAATAGAAAAAATTTAAAGGGTGATACAGCATCTAAGACTATACAATTATATTTTAGGAAATGCCAAATTAAAAATTTTCCAAGTAGTAAATAAAAAAGAAATTGCACTTTAAAATAAGAATTTAATAGGGATGCTTTAAATTTTTTTTCTTGAAAGTAAAAGTGATTTTTGTTTCCTTTCTAGCCTTTATGAAATTCCAGCTGTGTCTTCATCATCCTTTTTTGAAGAGTTTGGCCAACTGTTGAAGGAAACAGATGAAATGGACAGCATTCATGATGTGACATTTCAAGTTGGCAACAGAATCTTCCCTGCTCATAAATATATTTTGGCATTGCGTTCTGACTTTTTTCAGAAATTGTTCCTTTCAGATGGTACTTCTTTAGACTTTACAGATGTTTATCGGAAAGACGAAGATGCTGTAGGATGCCCTCTCTTTGTGGTAGAAAAGGTTCATCCTGACTTGTTTGAATACCTTTTGCAATTTATGTACACAGACACCTGTGACTTTTTAACTCATGGCTTCAAGCCAAGAATAAATTTAAACAAAAAACCAGAAGAATATCAGGGCACTCCGAATTCTCATTTGAATAAAGTGAATTCTCATGAAGATAATCAGAAGTCAGCATTTGAAGTTTATAAAAGTAATCAAGCACATACAATTAGTGAAAAGCTGAAAAGCAAACCCAAATCTTCCAAAAAAGTAAAAAGTGTTGGGAAAGATGATCCTGTAGGAATGTTGCAAAATGTTGCAAAGAAATTTGGTTTCAGTACTTTGAGTAGTAGGTATGGATGCCTCCTGCTTAATATCTATTCTTGTATCTTATGTCCTCTTTTAAAAATTATCTTTACCTTTGTTTTGCTGATCTTCTCTTTCTCCCTCCCTACCCCCTTTTGTGGGGGGGTACATTTTTTCTCCCTCCATTTTCTGCTAAAGCTGTCTCTGTGGGACTCTGAATTATAACATGGAAGTGTGGGAAGGCTGGTACTGGGTTTGAACCCCCTGTCATGTTTGTGTAACAACAGATCTGGGCTGGCAGGCAGTGTGGTTTCTGCAAAGAGTACTGTCTTTGGAGTTGGAGAGACTGTGTATGTCTCTGAGCTTTACTATAACTAGTTGGGGCAAATTTCTTAGTTTCTTTGAACTTTAGTTTCTCAATATACAAAATGGGAGGGATAGCAATAACCTCATACTGTTGGTGTAGTTTTGTGTAAAGTGGCTAAGATAGCATTTGTCATATTACAAACCAGACTTGGGAATTCTCTGTTTTAAGGTATTTACGTTGCCTATGGCAGTGTAACCTTAGTTGTGGGGTGGAAGCAGGTAAACAGTGCGCATTCTCTATTTAAAAACAATAGAAAGCTTTGTGCTACAGCTTTTTATCAGTAATTATATTGAATATACTTTGAATCCTAAGTAAAATTGAAGGAGAATGTATGATTCTTTATCACAGAGTGGGAGTTCTTTGAGATATTTTTCTAGATGATATATAATCATGTTCAAATGTAAGTTAATTGTTGGATTTTTGTTTTGTTTGTTTTGCTAGAGGAATATATACACCAGTTGTTAATTTTTTATCTATTCTTGTTGTTAGGTTAGAAGGAGTCAGATTTGAAAATGAAAAAATTAATGTTATTGCCAAGAAAACTGGTAACAAACCAAAGCTAAATCAGGAAAAATGGTAAGTTAGAAAATGAAGGTAATTTTTAATCTCTAGATTTGGGGACCTAAGTGTAGAAATAGAACTCTTCTTACATATGAAACAAAATGTTTATGTAGATATATTTTCTCCTTCACTAGTATTCTTTACTTTTGGAAATGTTGGAGGGTTGTTGAGGTAAATGGGTAAAATATTAACTATTTAATAGACGTCGGTATAATTGGTGTTTCTGATTACTTTCTAATGAAGAAAGGAACTTTTAGTTATTATTTTTTCTTGCCTGGATTTTGTATTTTTTTGATCAGTAGGAAATGAAAAACTAAACCGATTATGCCTTTCATTATTATGATGATCCTTTGTAAATTTCTTCAGTAATAAATATACTATACTAAATACATTTGTTAATAAATGCTTTGTTTCTAGTGAAAATTTTAGAGAAGGAGAAACTGGAGTTATCAGGATTAAGCTTAGCACAGAATTGGTTGTACAAATAAGTGAACTAAAGCTCTTTGACTATGATGTCACTTACCATTATATCATTATCCTTTGGCTTGTAATAAAAAAACAAAATTAGAAGAATGAATTGTTTGAATATTTATCTGAATCTAATTTTCTTTTCAAGTATTATCATTATCGTAAGGCCCTTATCTTCCTTAAAGTGGAAGGAGATGAGCTACTTTGTGTGGACATACCCTCAAGTGATTCTCATCTACCTTTCCTGAAGAGCAAGTCAAAAACTAAGCCAGATCTTATCATGAATTTTTTTATTTGCTCCACATGTAAAGAAATTGCTCTTGCTTTAATTAAACATTTTTCTGGCAGCTCATTTCTGTGTGATGTGACCATGAAATCGGTGGATGGAAAGGAATTCCCTTGTCATAAATGTGTTCTTTGTGCTAGACTTGGTAGGTACACTTTTTCTTAGTCGCTGATTTATTTGTTCAGTATTTCACTGTTCTTACTGAACTAAATTTTTTTCTTTCAGAATATTTTCGTAGTATGCTGAGTAGCTCATGGATTGAGGTAAGATTTAAGTAGAAACCAGGTAGGCCTGAAACAATGCTTATGTAGATTGGGGGCAGATTGTATACTAAAGAAAGTCGAAATGGGAACCTGTATTTTAACTGTTTTTCTTTTGTATTGAACTTTGTTTATGCTTAATCCTATCGGAAAATAACAACTTTAGAACTGAAAATATTGCAAAAAGGCTACTTAAATCAATATTTTTCCATTATTTAGAAATTTGGAATACAGTATATTTCTTTTTTCTCAATTTGTGTTGATCCTTTTTCATGTTATAAGGCAATTTAAAATTAAATGTGTTTTAATTTTAACATTGTGTTTTATAAATGTTTCATTCTTTTGCATTTGATGTGATTCCTCTTCAAAGTTTTTTGTACCAGTCTCAGTCAGAATATAGTAGTATTTTGTAGTTTAAAATTAAATGTTTTAGCCCTGACCTGTATGGTTCAGTTGGTTGGGTATTATCCTGCAAAGTAAAAAATCGCGAATTCAAGTCCAGTCAGGGTACCTGCCTGGGTTGGGTTGCAGGTTAGGTCACGATCAGGGGATGTACAAGAGGCAAGCAGTTTATGTTTCTCTCTCACATTGATGTTTATCTCCCTCTCTTTCTCCCTCCTTAACCCTCTCTCTAAAAATAAGTAAATAAAATCTTTAAAAAATATAAATGTATGTTTTACTTTATCTTTTTAAATTTTACTTTATTTAGGCTTCCAGTTGTGCAGCTCTGGAAATGCCAATACGTTCTGACATACTGAAAGTTACTTTGGACTACCTCTATACTGA
The DNA here is from genome assembly GCF_021234435.1 of Artibeus jamaicensis. Taxonomy (NCBI): domain Eukaryota; kingdom Metazoa; phylum Chordata; class Mammalia; order Chiroptera; family Phyllostomidae; genus Artibeus; species Artibeus jamaicensis. The sequence continues at coordinate 43,677,853 of NW_026521812.1, forward strand.
TGAAGCTGTGGTAATAAAAGGTATTAATAAGAGTTAGGATATTTTAGGTCTTTAAGCTATAATTCGATAATGGTAAAATCAACATGAATCTTCTACTCTTAATAGAAGTAAGTCATTGACAGAAACTTAATCTAGAATTAGCGATAGGGATGATTACCAACAGTAAAGAAGTGGAAAAAGGAAGTTTTCATTATCCATGTGAAAATGAACTCTGTAAGAATTATAGTGAATGGTTGAGATTAGATTGAAAGTTTCATACACAACTGATTCTATGACTAAGATGAGGAATTGACCATAGGGAGTATAGTTTTGGCCAATTAGTCTATAAAAGGGATTTTTTTTTAACCTACTGTAGTGATGTGAGTGTAGTGAAGATTTTTACCTTGTGATGTGTCTGAAGTGCAGGTTTGCCTTCAAGATCCTGATTTCAATTGGAGAATTGCTGTATCATATGGTGTTTCTATTTTTAGTTTACGGAGGAACCTTCATATGTTTTTCATAGTGGCTGTACCAGTTTAATTTGCAACGGTGCACCAGTGATACCTCCACATCTTCCTCAATATTTTTGTTTTTTGATACTAGCTATTCTAACAGGTGTCAGGTGACATCTCCTTGTGGTTTCGATTTGCATTTCCCTGATGATTATATATTATATACGTTGAGCACTTTTTCATATACCTTGTTGGCCACTGGTATGTCCTCCTTAAAGAAGTATCTATTGAGGTCTTCTACCCATTTTTCAATTGAGTTATTGTTTTTTTGCTATTGAGTTGTAGGAGTTCTTATGTATTTTGCATATTAACCCCTTATCAGATATTTTCCCCCATTCCAAAGGGGTGTCTCTTCATGTCCTTGCTTGTGGTTTCTTTGTTTCTTTTCCTGTGTAGAGCTTTTTAGTTTCATGTAATCCTGCCTGTTTATTTTTGCTTTTGTTTGTGGTTTTGGTGTCCTATCTGAAAAATTATTGCCAGGATCAATATTGAGGAGCTTTTCCCTCTAACAGTTTTGTGGTTTCAGTCTTACGTTTAAGCCTTTAATCCATTTTGAGTTGATTTTTGTGTATGGTTTAAGATGTGGGTACACTTTCATTCTTTTCCATATACTCAATTTTCCGAATATTGTATTGAAGAGACTGCCCTTTCCCCATTTTGTAATCTTGACACTTTAGTCAAAAATTAGTTGACTGTATATATATATGAAGGTTCATTTCTGGGCTGTATTTTGTTGCACGGGTCTGTGTGTCTGTGTTTATACTAAGATATTAACTGTAGCGTTGTAATAGAGTTTAAAATTGGGAAGTGCCCCACCTCCAGTTTTGTGCTTTTTTCTCAAGCTTGCTATTCACGGTTTTTTTGTGCGTGTGGTTTCATATGAATTTTAGGATTGCTTTTTTCATTTTTGTGAAAAATACCATTGGAATTTTGATAGGATTTAATTGAATCTGTAGATTACTTTGGTTAGAATGGGCCTTTTAACAATATATTGCAGTAAGTTCTTCCAGTCATGAACATAGTTGATCTTTCCATTTATTTGCGTCTTTTCTTTATACCTTTCCTTGGTATTTTATAGATTCAAGCATACAGATCATTTGTCTCCTTGGTTAATTATATTCTTGTGTTTTATATTGATGTAATTGTAGATGGGAGTTTTTTTCTTAGAAACTTTTAGGGATAGTTCATTGGGCTTAGAAAAGCAACTGATTTTTTTTGTTGGTTTTGATCTGTGTCCTTCAACTTGACCGAATTTATTCTAATAGCATTTTGTTGGAATCTTTAGGGTTTCTGTATATAAGATCTTGTCATCTGCAAACAGGACAGTTCAACTTTTTGCTTTCCAAATTGGATGCCATTTATTTATTTTTCTTGCACAATTGCTCTGGCTAGGACTTCCAGTACTGTGGTGTATGGATCTCCTTGATTTTAGGGTGATCAGCTTTGATATTTTTACTGTAGAATATTATGTTAGCTGCGGGATTGTCATATATGACCTTTATTGTGTTGAGGTACATTCTATCATACCTAATTTTTAAAATATATATTATTGACTATGCTATTACAGTTATCCCATACCCCCCCTTTATTCCCCTCTTCCCTGCCCACCCCCTCCCACCCACATTCCCTCCCACCCACATTCCCTACCTTTAGTTCATGTCCAAGGGTTGTACATACAAGTTCTTTGGCTTCTATATTTCCTATACTATTCTTAACCTCCCCCTCTCTATTTTTGATCTACCATTTATGCTATTTATTCTCCGTACGTTTTCCCCCCTCTCTCCCTGTCCCACTCCCCACTGGATCATCCATGTGATCTCCATTTCTGTGATTCTGTTCCCATTCTAGTTTGCTTAGTTTGTTTTTGTTTTTGCTTTTTTTTAGGTTCTGTTAATAACTGTTTGTTGTCAGTTACAACAGTAACTGTTGAACTGTTACTGTTCATAGTTTTGATCTTCTTCTTTTTCTTTGATAAGTCCCTTTAACATTTCATATAATAAGGGCTGGGTGATGATGAACTCCTTTAATTTTACCTTATATGGGAAGCACTTTATCTGCCCTTTCATTCTAAGTGATAGCTTTGCTGGATGGAGTAATCTTGGATATAGGCCCTTGTCTTTCATGACTTTGAATACTTCTTTCTAGCCCTTCTTGTCTGCAAGGTGTCTTTTGAGAAATAAGCTGACATTCTTACGGGAACTCCTTTGTGGGTAACTGTCTCCTTTTCTCTTGCTGCTTTTAAGATTCTCTCCTTCTCTTTAATTTTGGCTAATGTAATTATGATGTGCCTTGGTGTGTTCCTCCTTGGGATTTTCTGAGCTTCCTGGACTTCCTGAAAGTCTATTTCCTTTTTTAGATTGGAGAAGTTCTCCTTCATTATTTTTTTCAAATAAGGTTTCAGTTTCTTGCTCTCCCTCTTCTCCTCTGGTACCCCAATGATTCAGATGTTCTAATATTTGAAAATGTCCTGGAGGTTCCTAAGCCTCTCCTCCTTTTTTCGAATTCTTGTTTCTTCATTCTGTTCTGGTTGAATGTTTCTTTCTTCCTTCTGCTCCAAAGTGTTGATTTGAGTCCCGGTTTTCTTCCCATCACTATTGATTCCTTGTATATTTTGCTTTATTTCACTTCAGGTAGCCTTCATTTGTTCCTTCATTTTGTGACCGAGCTGAATCAGTTCTGTGAGCATCCTAATTACCAGTGTTTTGAACTGTGCATCTGATAGGTTGGCTATCTCTTCATTGTTAGTTGTATTTTTTCTGGAGATTTGATCTGTTCTTTCATTTGGGCCATTTTTTTTTTTTCTCTCAGCTGGCCTGTTACATAGTAAGAGGCAGAGCCTTAGGTGTTCACCAGGGCAGGGCAACCCAGGTCATTTTATTGTGGCACTGTATGTGGGGGAGGAGTCTGAGAGGGAACAGTGCTGCTTGCTCTGCTCTCTGCCAGTTTTCAGTCACTTCTGCCACTACCCACAGTCATACTGGGCCCTTCTAGTGCTGATTCCTGGGTGGGTGGGCTTGTGTATTTGGACCCTGTGTGTCTCTCCAATGAACTCTCCTGTGAGGCTGGGAGTTTTTCCCGCTGCCTCAGCCCCCACTGGTGTTTTCAATCAGAGGCTTTAAGGCTTTATTTCCCCCGCACTGGAACCCTGGTTTGTGTGGTCTCTCTTGTTCCCCAGTTCCTCCCAGTTTATCTGCACACAAATGTGGGACTGCCCAGGTCCTCCAGTCGCTGCCTTACTGCTAGTCCTCACTGCCTAGCTGTCCGACTCCACCCCTCCTACTGGTCTGGATGAATGTTTCTTGTTTAACTCCTTGGTTGTCAGACTTCCATACAATTCAATTTTCTGTCAGTTCCGGGTTTTTTTGTGTGTGTTTAAATTTGTTGTTATCCTCTTTTTGGTTGTGTGAGGAGACACAGTGTGTCTGCCTACACTTCCATCTTGGCCAGAAGTTTATCATACCTAATTTTGTTGACAGGTTTGATCATGAATGGATATCAAATTTTGTTATATGCACTTTCTGCATCTATCAAGGTCTTATAATTTTTATCTTTCATTTGGTTAATCTGGTGTATCACATTTATTGATTTGGATATGTTGAACCATCATTGCATCCCAGACATAAATTCTACTTGGTCATGGTGTATGATTCTTTTATATGCTGTTGAATTTGGATTGCTAGTACTTTATTGAGGACTTTTTCTTTGTATGTAAATCAGGGATGTTGTTCTATAATTTTCTTGTAGAGTCTGCATCTGCTTTTGATATCAGGATAATGCTGGTCTCATAAAAGGAGTTTGAAAATGTTCCTTCCTCTTAATTTTTTTAGATGATTTTAGATGAGAAGGGTTGGTATTTATTTTTCTTTAAATGTTTGGTGAAATTCACTTATGAAGCCATGTAGTCTTTTGGGGGAGATTTTTGATTACTGATTCAATCTTTTTACTCTGTTACTGGTCTGTTTAGATTTCCTATTTCTTTATGATTTAATCATGGTATGTCGTACATTTGTAGAAATTTATTCATTTGTTAGATTGTCCAGTTCATGAGCATATCATTGTTTATAGTAGTCTCTTGTGACCTTGTGTATTTCTGTGATATTACTTGTAATTTATCCTCTTTCATTTATAATTTTATGTGAGTTCTCTTTTCTTAGTCTACCTAAGAGTTTGTTAATTTTGTTTATCTTATCAAACAACTGACTTTTAAAAAATTACATTTTATTCATTATGGTGTTATAATAGTCCCAATTTTTTCCCCTTTGCTCTCCTCTATCCAGCAACCTCCATTGCCTCAGGCAATCCCCACACCATTGTTCATGTCCATGGGCCATGTGTATAAGTTCTTCTACATCATTTCCTATACTGTACTTTACATCCACATGGCTATTCTGTAACTACCTATTTGTATTCTTAATCCCCTCACCTCTTCATTCATTTGCCCACGCCTCCCTCCCATCTAGCAACCAGCAAAGCCCTCTCTGTATCCATGATTCTGTCTCTCTTCTTCTTAACTTAGTTTGTGTTTCAGACTCATTGTCAATAGGTATGTATTTATTGCCATTTTATTGTTCAGAGTTGATCTTCTTTTGCTTAAATAAGTCCCTTTAACATTTCATATACTAATGATTTGGTGATGATGAACTCCTTTAATTTTTTCTTGTCTGGGAAACTCTTTATCTGCCCTTTGATTCTAAATGATAGCTTTGCTGGGTAGAGCCTGTTCTTCATGACTTTGAATATTTCTGCCAGTCCCTTCTAGCCTGCAAAGTTTCTTTTGAGAAATCAGCTGACAGTCTTATGGGAACTCCCCTGTAACTAAATAACTTCTTTTCTCTTGCTGCTTTTAAGATTCTTGCTCTATTTTTAACCTTTGCATTTTAATTACGATATGTCTTGGAGTGAGCCTCTTTGCATGCATCTTGTTTTGGACTCTCTGTGCTTCCTGGACTCGCATGTTTATTTCATTCACTGAATTAGGGAAGTTTTTATTATTATTATTATTATTTTTGAAATAAATTTTCAATTTCTTGCTCTTTCTCTTCTTCTTCCAGTACCATCATGATGTAAATATTGATGAGCTTGAAGTTGTCCCAGGGCTCCTTATACCGTCTCATTTCTCTGGATTCTATTTTCTTCCTGTTCTGATTGGTCGTTTTTTTGCTTATGTTCCAAATCCTTGATTTGACTCTCAGCTTCATCCACTCTATCATTGTTTCCCTGTAAATTGTTCTTTATTTCAATTAGCGTATCCTTAATTTCTAACTGTATCTTTTTATGCTTTTGAGGTCCTACTGAGTTCCTTGAGCATCCTTATAACCAGTGTTTTGAACTCTGCATTTGGTAGATTGCTTATCTTCATTTTGTGTAGCCCTTTCTCTGGAGTTTTGATCTGTTCTTTTATTTGAGCCTTTTTTTTTTTTTTTTTGTCTCATTGTTTTGGCAGCCTCCCTGTGTTTGTTTCTATGTATTAGGTAGAGCTGCTTTGACTCCCTGTCTTGGTAGTGTGGCCTAATGTAGTAGTTGTCCTGTAGGATCCAGTGCACAGCCTCTCCTGTCACTCTAGCTTGGTACTTGAGGAGTGCCCTCCATGTCGCTGAGTATACTCTCCTCTAATAGTTGAGTCCTTATTGCTATTGCCAGATAAATGAGAGGGATTTACCAGGCCAGTCAGCTCTAAGGACTGGCTCTGACCACTTACCACAAACCTCCACTGTCCATAGAGGATCTGTTCACGGGTAGGGTGGTGGTACTATAATGTGGTATGTAGCTGTGCACTGGATGCACTGGCTGTGGAGTTTCCTGGGGGTTGCAGGCCAAGGTCAGCCTCCACCTGTGTTTTGCCTGGGGCCACCCTGCCTGATTTGTAAAACAATCTGAGATGGCTGCTACTTGTGTTGGGCTTGGACATTCCTAGGCAAAGCCAAGGTGTGAAGCTAGGCTGGTTCCTGCTAGTGCCAGGCCTGGGACCACTTAGCAAGAGGTACAGTGCTAGGGAGCTCACTGAGGCTGGCTGTTGTTAATTTGAGAGGATTTAGGAAGTTTTGAAGCATGAGCCAAGACTAGCCATTCACATGGAAAAGCCACTGTTAACAGCCTTGGTGGGCCCATAAGTTGTGGGGTACTCCAGGGCAGGGCAAACAGTGTTACCCAGGTTGATGGAGTTTCAGATATGGTTCCTGCCTGCTGGCTCTGTGGCTTTGTGTGGGCATAGTTCAAAAGGAACAATGGCCTGTGCCCACCTTTTTGTCTTGGAGAAAGCTGTCCCCCAGTTCTTGCCTCAATGCCAGACACTTCAGTTTCTCCCTGTATTCCACTGATGCCTTTCAAGCTGCTACCCTGGTGCTGCAGCTCAGAGGGAGTGAGTGTGAGTAGGTGAGTCAGTGTGTGGGTTCTTTAAGAGGAACCTCTTGGGGGCTCCAGAAGTTTCTTCCACCCACTGAATCCCTGCTTCTGTTTGCAGCCAGAAGTTATGGGGACTTATCTCCTGGGCATTGGTACCCTGGGCTGGTAGGCCCGGTGTGGGGCTGGGACTCTTTGCTCCTTAGATATCCCTCCTGAATTTTTATAGACGACAGAGGTGTGTGGGACCATTCTGTTCTGTGTCTCTACTCCTTGTACCAGTCTGGATGGATGTGGTTTCTTTACTTTGGTAGCTATTGTACTTCCATTCAACTTGTTTTCTGATGGTTCTGAGTGATGATGGTTGTTCTATATATAGTTTAGTTGTGATTTTTATTTGGTTGTGCAAGGACGCTGTGTTTGCCTACATGCGCATTTTGACCAGAAGTCCAAACGACCCTTAATTTTATTGATTTTTTCTATAGTTTTTCTTTTTACTCTTTTTTTTGTATGTAGTTTACTGATTTCTGCTGTAATTTTTCTTTCTTTTCTGCTTCTAACTTTGGGCTTCATTTGTGTTTTTCTAGGTCTTTGTTATATAAAAATATCAGTATAAACTTTTGTGTTAGAACTTTCTTTATTTACTTTATACCATCAGTTTTGGTATGTTGTATTTCCATTTTCATATGTCTCAAAAGGTATTTTTTTTGCTTTCTTTTTGATTCTTTTTTTGACTTACTGGTTGTTTAGGACTGTGTTAGGTTGAGTAATTTCCATGTAGGTACATTTTCCAATTTTCCAATTTTTCTCTTGTTTACTTATTTAGATTTTTGCCTTTTTAGTGGCAGAAGATACTAGGTATTATTTCAGATCTTTTAAAATAGTTGCTCGTTTGGTGGACTCACATATGACCATTTGCGGAGAATGTTTTGTGTACACTTGAAAAGAATACATATTTGCTTCTGTTAAGTGGAATGCTCTGAATATGTCTAAAGAGGAAAAGTTGCAGTGTTCCAAGACTCTAACCAAGATTTATCTAAATTTCTTGAGTCAGCATTTCCCATATTATTGTCTGGCTAATTTTTTGAATTCTGAAAAAGTTGATTTTGATAATTTTTTTCATCTTCTCATTGCTTTTCTAGAGGAGAATAAATGTTTATTTAACAACATGGGAGATTTTAAATAAATCAGGCATTGTAGTGGCCCTCTCAACTAAAAATATCAACTCAGATTGCTCATTTTATGGTCCCAGTGTGAACCAGGGCATGTTTTGATATTACTATTCATGTTTGCCATTCTAACACTTAGAAAATAATCACTATAATTCTTTTACTATCTTAATTACTTGAATATGTTTTCCTAGGTGTAATGTTTATAAAGTAATAAAGAGTGATGCTTATTCTTCCTTTCTTTCTTTTTCTTAGAATCTCAAAATGTGGATTTTATTTGTAGTGTTCTTGTGGTGGCTGATCAGCTTCTCATAACTCGACTCAAAGAGATTTGTGAAGTAGCATTAACTGAAAACCGTGAGTATTTTTGAATTAGAATATAGCATATTTTTAGGTTGGTCCAGGATTATTGTATTGACTTTTGGTGCCATTTATGGTAAAATGCACCAATATTTTTTTGTGTCATGAAAAATAACAAAACACTTAAATTAATTGATGTCATCAGTTGAAAGAACATCCTTAATTCAGGGATTTTACTGTGTGAAAATATGTACACCTTAGAATTGAAATATGTTACTTTTAAAAAAATGTCACGAAACTTGAAATAATAAAGATGGTGTGATATTTATTTTGAAATTTCAAAGATGAGTTTGGAAGCAGAAGTTTTTTACCCCTGCGCTGGTCTTGACTATAAGTCAATGAGGTCTGTCCAGAAAAAGCCCAGCTGTTGTTAATATAATGAGAACAGTTTGTGCAACATTAATGCAACTTGGCAGCCAAGGAGAGTGGATTGGAATGCGTATGCATGAACAGGGATGACTTCACTGTACTAGTCAATGGGGATGGTAGACACCGTAGAGTGAGCATGTGTACTGTGAGGCCACTGCATTAAAAAAGACTGAGCAAGAAGAGCCAAAAATCTGCATCAGATTTTGTGTTAAGCTTGAACATGGTCCTCTGTGGAAATGGTTCAGATGATTCAAATGAAGGCCACCACTATGGGCAAATAGTGATTGGCAGCTTCATCAGGACACTGCATGTTCATTCATCATGTCTCATGCAGAGTTTTTTAGCAAAGCATCAAATCATCCAGGTAACTCAGCCCCCTTGAAGCCCAGATTTGGCACCTGTGACTTCTGTTTTTTCCCAATACTAAAATCACCTTTGAAGGAGGATTTCAGACCATTGATGAGATTCAGGAATCTCCTTTCCTTTGTAGGAAAGTGCTGTGGGACAACTTATGGCAATTGGGAGAACTGTGTGAGGGCCCGAGGTGCCTACTCTGCAGGGGACTGAGCATCATTGCCCTGTGCACAGTGTTTCTTGTCTCTTGTATCTTCTTCAGTGTCTCTATTTTTTATACTGCATGGCTGGATTCCTTCTGGACAGACCTCATTTGTTTAGCTACTCATTTCTTACTATTTGCTGGAATGTTTATGTACCCATCTCATTAATGTAATTGATCAAAATACATCTCTTTTCTCTTAAACTTTTATTTTTCTCTCTTCACCATTTCAGTTAATTGCATGGCATGTCTCCTGAAAACTTAACCTTGCTGGGGTTTTTTTGTTTGTTTGTTTTTGTTATTTTGTTTCTTATACTGAGGTTATTTCAGTTATGAAAACTAACGCACCTTAACTACATTGATCACGTTTCTCCCACCTTTTTACTGTGACCAAGATAGTTGAATTTACTGCTATCTGTGTCCTCTGTGTAATGTCACAGTAGTCTTTTAAGTTCTCTCTCTCTCACTCTCTCCTAACTTCTATCTTCCTGTGGAAGTAATTATTGCCTTCCCCTGTTCAAATATTTTAAATTGCTTATTCTACTATAAAGGTTAAATTTCCTTAGCCCGATACAAAAGTTCTGTGAGTTTCTGATTTTATCCTTGTTCTCATTCATTGCCACATTCCTAATTGAGGAAATGTGAAGGGATTTCCTGTCAAATTTTTCTAATTTGTACTTGCTAATATTGGGTTGGTCAAAAAGTCTGTTTTTTTCTGTACAATGTCTGAAGTAGTGTTTTAACTACTGGAATAAAGTCTTTATTTGGAGCAATTTTGTTTTATTGTATTGTAATAGTTGTCACAATTGATGAAGGTTTAAAAAAAATCTCATCAAAATCAGTGAATTTTTGTGCAGCCATTTTGACATTAAAGATGGGAGGAAACACATATTTGGTATATTATGCTTTATTATTTCAAGAAAGGTAAAAATGCAATTGAAATGCAAAAAATGATTTGTGCAGGGTATGCAGAAGGTGCTGTGATGGAACATGTCAAAAGTGATTTGCAAAGTTTCTTGGTACTGTTGACATTTTGACCATAATTATTTGTTGTGGGGGTGTCTTATACATTGGAATATGTCCAGCAGCACCCCCAGCTTCTACCCACTAAAAGTCAAGAGTGAGAGATAGTCGACATACTCCAAATATTCAAATCAATAAAATTACTGGTGAAAATGAAAAATGTGCCTGTTATTTTACGGAAACAAAACGTAATGGACTTTTTAGCCAACTCGGTAGTTTGTCTTAGCTCCAGTGTCCTATTTGTGCAATTTTTTAAAGCTCTATGGCGTATCTTCTGAGTTTTCAAAAAGAGTAATAGCTCTGACCTTTTAAGCAAGAGAAGGGAAACACATATATATATAAAACAAAGGACACAACATGCAATATTTATCAAGTGTCCATATAGGTGATATTTTTAGTTGTTCATTTCACTTTCCTGGCATCCCTTGAATATTATTTTCTTGGACCCTGCTACAGAGTTGTCTCTTTAATGAAATCCTTGATCTTCCTAGAATGTAGCAAGAGAATTGTTTGGTCTTTCATTATTGGGCAACCTTGTTCCCAACTGAACAATTCCAAAAATTTATATAATCCATTTTAATTTCTTTGAAATGGAAGACTTTGGGTTCATCATTCATTAGTTGAAATTTGAGGTTTGTCAGTGGTGAGACAGATGATTATTGGTTGCGGTTACAACTTTTTTGGGGGGGTGGAAATACTATTCTTTTTAAGATTTTGTTTATTTTTAGAGAGGGGAAGGGATGGAGAAAGAGAGGGAGAGAAACATCAATGTGTGGTTGCCTCTCGTGTGCCCCCAACTGGGGACTTATCTACCTGGCACTGGTACCCTGGCACAGGTACCCAACTGGGGACCTGGCCCACAACCTAGGCATGTGCCTTGATTGGGAATTGAAGCATTGACTCTTTGGTTCGCAGTTGGGTGCTCAGTCCACTGAGCCACACCAGCTAGGGCTGCAGTTACAACTTTTGACAGAGTCACTAAGGGGAAAGAAGAAAGAAATAGAGGGAGAAATCTGGCATAGAAGACAGTTGTATTTCTCCGTTGACTGGGACTCAGAGTAAATAAGAAAAAGAATGGGAAGCCAAAGTTATGTACTAGGTAGGTAGGATATTTTGTGACAATTTTCTAGTGAAATGTACTTTATAAAAAGTTACTAGCATTGTAATAAAATTCAGAATCTTTTATGCAGTATGTGAGATTCTACACTGGCATGAATAATATGGTAAAGATATACTTATTTTCTAAATATATAGTGTGTGGATATGTTTATATATGTAAATATACCCACATAAATTGATAGACTACTCAACATAGATATATTTTATAGAATGATTTTACAAGTTTCTATTAGTCTTAAGACTAGCTTTAGTTTTATAGAGGGAATGACTATTCTGTTCTATACAAATGAAAAGGAAAGCTCTGTTTGCCAATGAAAGTTAAAAATATTCAAAATATTAAGTGGAAGATTGCCGTTTCTTATGTGTTTGCTTTTAGGTGACACTCTATGCACCTCTATTTTCTCTGCTTACAACTTATATGTGCTTATTTTTTTCTAATAACCAGTCATTTAAAATTAGTTTGGTATATTAGAATGAAAAAAAATTGGTTCTATATTAGTTAATTTTGGCAAGAAGCTACTTTAAGTTTTCCTTGTTCCAAATTTAGACGACTTTAGAAATAAGTATATTTCATTTTCTGTAGTATCATGCCTTTCATCTAATTTTACATGTATTTTCTTCCTTTGTAGTTACCCTTAAGAATGCTGCTATGCTACTAGAATTTGCAGCAATGTATAATGCTGAGCAGTTGAAACTGTCTTGTTTACAGTTTGTAGGGCTGAATATGGCAGCTTTACTTGAAGCAAAGTAAGTTGGATGTATATGTTACATGGACATTGCAAAAGCAATTATTTATAAATAATAGTTATATTAGTAATTTTAAATGAACAATGATAAATTCTAGCTTTGTAGAAAAATATGAAATGTGTGAGGATTCCATGAACATTTGAGTGCCTATTATATGCTAGCTGTTAGTAAGATACAAAAATGAATAAAATGGACAAAATCCTTGTCCTCAGTGGAGCTTACGTTCTGGTTGGAAAGTTGTGGGACAGTATCACAAGTGTATTTATTATATGTATGCATATCTCTTGGCTTGTTTAGGTTGATTTGTAACTATATAATTGTGACTTTGACATTTGGAAACTATCTGTAATACTGGTGCTTAATTACTTTACATGTAAGCGTGCATAAAATTTGTTAATGGTTGATTTCTATTTTATTTTGTATTTCATCTCTTTAAGACTTTCCTTGTCAAACTTAGGCTTCAGGGAATGGTGTGAAAAATTCATTACCTATAGTTTGTAGAAAACTGATAATGTTGAATGAAGGCTTTATGTAGAAATCAATGACTAATGAAATGTTCCTTATGAAAAATGACACATTTTACATAAAAAATCAGATAAATATATATACCCTGTTTTGTAAGTTAATATTTCATATTATGAGGATTTGAGGATTACCCAGATGAAATTGATGTATGTTAATGATTTAGGAATCATAGACATTTCAGAATTAGAGGAATCTTGGAAATTTCATCCTGTTGTTTTCAGTAGTTTTAGCAGTAGAATTTTTAATGAAATGTATTTACATATTTTTAAGTAAAGTCAATATTTTATTGCATTTACTCAATATCCAGTCAGTGGTAAGCAAAATGAATGTTTTGGTGAACACAAATGTGAAATTAGAGATCTTGGTGTCAGTTTGCAATTTTAAAGCTTTATACAGTAAAATGCAAAATAGTGTAACAAAATACTTTTGTATTTTGTGTCAGTCATAATAATAATAATAATAATTAAAACTGCCATAATAATTATTAATGACAATAATAATAAATATATAAATGATAACTAATATTGATGTGGCAGGCAACATTCTAAAAGTTTTCATGAACCCTTATGAAGTAGATTCTGTTTATGTCTTCATATTAAAGATAGAAAAACCCAAGGATATTTTTATATGTAAATAATCAAGAAAATCTTGACTTACATAATTGATACAAAAACAGTTTTTAATAATTCACCTTTCAAAGTTATGATAATCTTTAATGGAACCAATTCCAAAACTGATTGAAATAAAAATGTTCTACTAACATTCTTAGTAATTGCATCTTAGGGTTCTATTTAGAGGATATGGTATTTTGGCAGCTGAATCATTTGTTATTTTGTAAAGAATGCTTTTCAAGTTCAAATTAATGTTATGGGATTTGAAAATGCCCCTGGTATTTTAGTATGAGAGCTTGGCTAGAGTTTCAGAATGAAGTTAATTTCTTTACTGCCATTACATTAGTAATTTTAATCATACTAACTTTTTAAACCAAATTAAGCTCATTCAGTTTGTCAGATAAGAGTCAACCAAAATGTAAAATAAGCACCAAACCTATCAAAAGTATGATATTAAAAATGATGTATGATACTACTATTGTTTAATTACTATATTGTGGAAAGTATGTCAGCTGAACTATTAATATTAAGGATGACACATGGATGATTATGTCTGTATTGATGTAATTTTGCAGGAATAGACAAATATACTGACATTAAAATGAAGATTTGTACAAATTTAACTATTCCTAATCAAATATGTGTTTGCTAGAAAAAGTGCAAGTAAACATGCACAGAAAAAGGAGGGGACACCAATATCGACATAGCATCACAAGTTAATTAATTTCAAAATGTTAAAACGGGTGTGCAAGTTGTTTTAGATTAGTTGTAAAAATAGTTAAAATATATTTCAGAATGTAAACTTTAATTTAAATTTTCACTGATGCTTTAAAGTACATCTTTGGAACCAGAGAGTTCCTTAAAATCTGCTTTGAATTCTGCTGATCTAACCTAAACGTTATTTTACACATGAATTGTTCAAGCCAAGAGAGGTACAGTGAGTTGCTCAAAGTCGTGCAGGTAATTGGTAGCAGTGATGATTCTAGATAAAATTTAGGTGTCCTGATAGTTAGGCGATTGTTCTTTCAATATAAACACTCCTTCTGTAGTTAAAGATTATAATTTGTGGAAAATTAAAGTTGAAAAAAGAATATGCACTTGCTATTTCATTATAATAAAGATTTTTCTATCACTTTTAAGAATTGCTTGAGTTTTATTTTAAGTATTTAAGTGTTTGTGATATTTATTTGAAATATACAACTGTGTACACTTTCTAAAAGGTTTTGTGACAGCTAGATATTAATGCTTTAAATATAACTGTTACTTATTCAGCAATATAAAATACCTCTACATGTTTGAAAATCTTGACAGGCATTAAGTTACTTGAGTATTAAGATAAAATTTTGTGTTTAACTTGTTAGGTCTCTTGATGTTTTAAGTGTTGGCGTTTTAAAGGATCTTTCTGTATTTTACCGAAAAATGGTAAGATTTATGTTTTTTCAATAATTAAACAGTAATTATTGAAAGTATTAAACAGTATATTAGGGCAGACTTCTTAATGGAATAAAGGGTCTTTCAGAAATAAGACTTCGTATTTCTTTTCAGATTGCATAGATAAGAATGACAATCAAAATTGAAGATATTAAATAAGATTAGTATCTTATCATTCCTTTATAAATGAAAGCTTCTGAGTCCTTTGTTATTTACTGTTTCCCAAAGGTCAGGACAGTGCAAAAGCACGGATTCACAGGAGCCTTAACAAATAGGTTAATTTGCATTTTTAATGAAGGGGAGCTTTTTAGTCAAGGTTTTTGTTTTATATAACTTAATGAAATTAATTTTAATCAACCACCCTTGATTTAAATTTGGGAGGTCATTAGGCATTCTAGACTTTTTCTAGTTAATGTCACCGCATATTTAAACAAATGGGGCATTATACCAATTTTTAAAAGTCTTTGTAAATTTTGTATGTAAAAGGTGACAACTTGTTTTCTGCAGATTCCAGCAATGGCTAGAAGAATCATTACACCCTACCAAGATGGACCAGATATTAGCTATCTGGAACTACTAGAAGATGGAGATGTTTTTTTGAAAGAAGAAATAAATAATGAACAAAATTATTCGTAAGCTGTTTTCTGTTTTCTTCTCCTTTCCTTCCTCTCTTCTTCCTCCCCACCTCGCTGGCCCATCCCAGATCCTGGACACTTTTATAATGATATTGAAAGAAAAGAATTGAGAAACATGACATAAAATATATGTATTTATGCTCATTCTTAGACTTGGTATAGAACAAAGTAAATTAATCATTTATCTTTGCAGAATATGGGAAAAGGTACAGGGAGTAAGAAGCATAATTGGAAGACAGGGAGTAAGAAGCAAAATAGACAGGGAGGACTTAATAGTACAGAAAATGGAGAAGCCAAAGAACTTGTATGTATGACCCATGGGTATGAACTAAGGGGGTGAATGCTGGAGGGAGGCAGGGTGCAGGGTAGAGGGGGATAAAGGAGAGGAAAAAAAATGGGACAACTGTAATAGCATAATCAATAAAATATACTAAACAAAACAAAATTACACATGAATATGAAAGGGATGTAGCCTTCAGACTATGCTTGTGTTGAATTAGTGCATTTATCTTTATTTTTTTTGTAATTTATTTTTAAAATTATATTTTATTGATTATGCTATTACAGTTGTACTGAATTTTCCCCCTTTGTGCCCTTCCACCCAGCAGCCCCCACTCCCTCAGGCAATCCCCTGCCAAAGTTCATGTCCATGGGTCCTGCTGTTTAAGCTCTTTGGCAACTCCACTTGCTATATTATACTTTACATCCCTGTGGCTATCCTGTAACTACCTATTTGTATTCTTAATCCACTCACATCCTCACCCATTCCGCCACACCCCTCTTCCATCTCACAGCCAGCAAACCGCTGTGTTTATACATGATTCTGTCTCTGTTCTTGTTTGCTTAGTTTGCGTTTCAGATTCAATTGTAGATAGATGTGTATTTTTTGCCACTTTGTTGTTCAGAGTTGATCTTCTTTTGCTTAAATAAGTCCCTTTAACATTTCATATGCTAATGGTTTAGTGATGATGAACTCCTTTAGTTTTTTTTCTTGTCTGGGAAACTCTTTATCTGCCCTTTAATTCTAAATTATAGCTTTGCTGGGTAGAGCAATCTTGGCTGTAGGTCCCTGTTCTTCATGACTTTGAATATTTCTGCCAGTCCTTTCTAGCCTGCAAAGTTTCTTTTGAGAAATCAGCTGATAGTCTTATGGGAACTCCCCTGTAACTAAATAACTTCTTTTCTCTTGCTGCTTTTAAGATTCTTGCTTTATTTTTAACCTTTGCATTTTAATTACGATATGTCTTGGAGTGAGCCTCTTTGCATGCATCTTGTTTTGGACTCTGTGCTTCTTGGACTCGCATGTCTTTTTCCTTTACCAAATTAGGGAATTTTTCTTTTTAAATAGATTTCCAATGTCTTGATCTTTCTCTTCTCCTTCTGGCACCCCTATGATGTGAATGCTGGATGTCTTGACGTTGTCCCAGAGGCTATTCATACTACCCTCATTTTTTTTGGATTTTTTTTCTTCCTGTTATTCTGATTGGTTGTTTTTTGCTTATGTTCCAAATCAGTGACTTGATTCTCAGCTTCATCCACTCTACTGTCATTCCCCTGTTAATTGTTCTTTATTTCAATTAGTGTATCCTTCATTTCTGACGACCTTTTTTACGCTGCTGAGGCCCTCACTCAATTTCTTGAGCATCCTTATAACCAGTGTTTTGAATTCTGCATCTGGTAGATTGCTTATCTCCATTTTGTTTAGCTCTTTTTCTGGGGTTTTGATCAGTTCTTTCATTTGAGCCATTTTTCTTTGTCTCATTTTGGTAGCCTTCCTGTGTTTGTTTCTATGTATTAGGTAGAGCTGCTTTGACTCCATGTCTTGGTAGTGTGCCCTAATGTAGTAGGTGTCCTGTAGGGTCCAGCAACATGGCCTGTCCTATCACCCAAGCTGGGTGTTTGAGGTGTACCCTTTGTGTGGGCTGAGTATACTCTTCTCTTGTAGTTGAGCTTTGGTTGCTGTTGGCAGATCAATGGGAGGGATTTACCCAGGCCAGTCAGCTCCAAGGGCTGGCTCTGACCAGTGACTGCCAAACTCTGTGCTCTGTTGAGGGTCAGTTGTTCAGGAGCAGGGTGGTGGTGCTCTGAAGTGGTCTGTAACTGTCCACTAGGTGCACTGGCTCTGGGGTTTTTGGGTGGTGCAGGCCACTGTCAGCCCCACCCTGTGTTTTCCCAGGGCCACTGTTTCTGAGCTGTAAGGTAATCTGATATGACTGCAGCTAGTGCTGGGCTTGGAGATTCCCAGGCAAAGCCAGGCTTTGAATCTAGGATGGTGGCTGCTAGTGCTGAGCTTCACTGAGGCCAGCTGTTGCTTGTTTCAGAGGATTTAGGAAGTGGTACATCATGAGCCAAGACTCAGCCATTTCATATGGAAAAGCAGCTTGGGTAGGCTTGTAAGTTGGGTAGGGCAGAGTCGCTGGGGATATCCAAGGCTGGCCAAACAGTGTTACCCAGGTTGACGGAGTTTCAGATATGGTAGCTGGCTCTGCTGGTTTGTGTGGGCATAGTTTAAAAGGAACAGTGTCCTGTGCCCACCTTTTTGTCTTGGAGAAAGCTATCCCCCAATTCTTGCCTCAATGCCGGACACTTCAGTTTTTCCCAGTGTGCCACTGATGCCTTTTAAGCTGCTACCCTGGTGCTGGAGTTCAGAGGGAGTGAGTGTGAGTAGGTGAGTCAATGTGTGGGTTCTTTAAGAGGAACCTCTTGGGGCTCCAGAATTTTCTTCCACCGACTGAATCCTGCTTCTGTTTGCAGCCAAAAGTTATGGGGGCTTACCTACCTGGCACTGGTACCCTGGGCTGGAGCCCTGGTGTGGGGCTTGGTTTCCTTGCCCCTGAGATATCCCCCCTGAATTTTTATCCACCACATGTGGGAATGGGACCAGTCCATTCCGTGTCTGCGTCCCTCCTACCAGTCCCAATGGATGTGATTTCTTTAATTCTATAGCTGTCACACTTTCTTTCAACTTGATCTCTGAAGGTTCTGAATAATCGTTCTATTTTTATTCGTAATTTTGTTTGGCTGTACGAAGAGGGGAACCACGTCTGTCTGTGCCACCATCTTGACCAGGAGTCCACATTTCTCTTAACCACCTGCCTAAACCCTGCCGAGGTTAAAGAAATAAAAAAAACAAAACAAAACATAGTGAGCTAAAGATCAAAGAAGAGGAGAGGGGAAGACAGCAGTCAGGAAATGCTGTTAATTTTGGAAACTGGAAAGAGGTTTCCTAACATTTAATGAGTTAGAATAGGAAAAAACTAAGAGAGAATTCTGGAAAGTCTTAAGAGGTAGAAGAATCAGGTGTAAGAAGACCAAAGTGGGTAGTTGGATTCGGAAAAGAGCATTTCTTTTTTCTGAACCCTATTCGACCAAGTGATTTGTCCTCCCCAACCTTGGTATAAAGATTAGAAATGTGCCCTCTGGAGAGGATGAGCGAGAGGAGAGCATCGAGCCACTTCTAGATTTTTCCATAGAGCACTTGACTGGTTTAAGAGAGGTGGCCTACCGTGACTAACTTTTGGGAGTTCTCCAGCAGTATCCCAGGTTCCAGGCATATCCTTGTAGTGGGGCCAACCATTTGACACGCCCTCTTAGATTCCACTTCATGGTTTAGTTGTTCCAGTTCTACTTGGTAAATGACCTGTTAAAATCTTTGGTTTGGTTGTTCAAGTCATTTACTATGTGTATGTGTTGTGCGCATTTGTGTAGTAGCATACTCTAGCTCCCTGAAAAACGTCTTGAGTTCCAGATAAGTTATTTTTTTAATTCCTTTTCTAGAGTTTGGTAGCATTTGGGATACTTGGAAGTTTATAGGTATCTGGCTTAGATGTATGCTATTATTATATTTAAAATTTATAATAAAATTTTTAGTGTTGACAAATGTTATCCTTTACAAAATAATAGTATTCACAGCTGACCTGTGTAACTGTTGATGAATTATATAAGGAATTTTTAGTAAAAAGGGGGTAGTTGTAGTTCTCATAGGTGATTTTATTTTCCTTTCCTGATTAATAATACTTAATTTAGTTAGTTAGGCATTCCCTGAAATGCTTTAAAAGTTATCAGCAAATACTTTTCATTCAAGATTACAGTTTATAATAACTTTTGTGTGAACATGTGCAGTATTTTACTTTTCAAAGGATTTTCTTATAACCGTCTTGTTTCTAACTTTTACCGAAATGCCACTGTCAGGACAGTTAGTAATAGCACGCTGTGAAGTTTAATAATTTGCTCCAGACCACAAAGATAAATGTGATTACAGCATGCATATCCATATCCACATGTTTTCTCAACACTCATAGTTGTTTTATTTTTTAAAATGACTTTTACGTGTGCTCTTTTCTAGGGAAAGTATGTTCAAGAAGGCAAGAACAAAAGCAAAAAAGAAGCCACGGAAGCGTTCAGACAGTTCTGGAGGTTATAACCTTTCAGATATTATTCAGAGCCTACCATCTACAGGTTAGTGGAAGGTGTTTTCGGGTAGATTTCTGGATCTAATCTTTCATGTCTTAATCATTATCTAATTCATTTAATATGTACTAAATACTGTTATATGCTATCCGCTGGGGCTGGTGAAAGAAAATTGTCTTGGGGGCTATAGAAAATGATCGTATTTGTAATAAGTACTCTGAAGTTTGCTGTGGAACTTGCAAACTAATCTGAGAAGCTACACAGGAAGTATCTCTTAGAGGAAAATGATTCCTGAGTTGGATCTTGAAGAATGAAGAGAAGTTAGCCAAAAAAAAAAAAAAGCAGGCAGTTAGACCTACTCAGAGAAGGGGGTAATTTGTTCCCAAGACTACAGGCAATATAAAGAACTGCACGTTTCTTTTGCATATAGTTGAGCATTGCCCAGCCATGTAGGGTGTGTGCAGATAGGAAGGAGATAGGTTAGAGGGGATCATATTTTGGAGGGTATGGCATATCAGACTGAGGTATTTGGATTTTATTCTGAAGGCCGTTGTTAGTTTTGGATGGGTTTTTAATCAGTTATGTGACTGGATAAGATTTATGTTTTTAGAGAGGCCACTCTGTCCAGTGGCATGCCAGGTTAGTGGAGGTAGGCAGCATATGGCAGAAAGAATGTTATCCTGTGGATTCAGATCGTATGTATCAGTGCTCTGAGGGAGATGTCAACTGAGATGCTATTCATGTGCACCAGGAGGTATATAATCCACAGGAGAAAACAACATATTTTCTATCTAGGCATTATGTTAGCCTGTTTGAAAGTACCAGTTATGTACTTTTTCTGCAATTTTTTTTGTTTTTTTTATTTTGAAAATATTTAACTCACTGAAAAGATGGAAGAAAAATGCCATGAACACCTTATACCCTTATAATTCATCCACACTTGTTTACCTCTTAGCACATTTACTTTTTCTTGCCGTATTTCTGTTTCATGCTCTCTTCCCTCATCCTCCAACACTCTGCACGCACACTTTAAAAAACTGACTCATTCTCTTGGAAGTAAACTGTACACGTGACATTTCCCCCAAACTTTTATGTGAATGTCCTGAGAATAAGGATATTCTGCACAACCATAATACCATGATCGCATCTAAGGCAATTACATTAACTCATTATTATTAGTGTCTAGTAATATTGATATCCAGATTTCCCTAATTGTCTAAAAATTTTTTTATAACGTTTTTGTTTTAGCTTTTTAAAAAATCTAGTATCCTATGAAGGTTGATTTTGCATTTTCCTATTAAAATCTCTTTACTATCTTTTTTAAATTATATTTTATTGTTTATACTATTACAGTTGTCTCAATTAATCCTCCTTGTCCCCTCCCCACTCCCACTCAGCCCCACCCCCCTCAGGCTCTCCCTACACCATTGTCCATGTCCATGGGTCATGCACGTATGTTCTTTGGCTACTCTATTCCCTATGCTGTACTTTACATCCTCATGACTGTTCTGTGACTGCCAATTTGTACTTCTTAATCCCTTCACCTTTTTAATGTTAATATCTGTTAACTTAGCTTAGCACTCAAGTCATTTTGTTTTGGAAAGATCAGGCAAAGGGAATTACAGTGTCCCACATTCTAGACTCATCTGATTAGATTCAGATTAAATTATCTAAATCTTTGATTTCTTTAGATAAAAATATGAACTGACTATAAAATAGTGACATTACAGTATGGCTTTCAGAAATGATAGGTGTGTCCATAGCAGTAAGATACAACCTGATAAAATTTGTATCAGCGTATTTTCAGTCAACCTTATACAGGTAACTTTGAAAAATACAACTGCACATTCTTTTGTGTTCCTGTGGGGAATAAATAGCTGCAATTCAGGGCAAGAAATAATATCTTTTATGTTTAATAAAATACTACAAATGAGGGACTTGACATGCTTGATAAAGCTCGAAGGAATAAATAATGTAAGAACAGTTATTTTAGATAACAAAAGATATAAAAAAGATAAGCACTGAAAAATGGTTTCCCAATTACCAAATTCCTCTCCTGATTCCTGTGTTAGGTCTTTAAAATTTTTTAAGTTTGTGATTCTTTGCACTCTGTGTTGTATGAATTACCTCTAGTCCTTAGAAGGAGGCGTGGGTGAATTGATGGAAGGATGAAAAAATGTATAGACAGACAATTCTGAGACTTGATTTTTTAGTCACCTTAAAAAACTTATGGAAAAGTAGATACTTGGTTTGTTTTAAGTAAAGTTATTGTTAGCACATGTGTTAGTCGTAGCATTTCAGAGCTGGAAGAAACATTAGTAATGAACTGATTTATATCCCTTTTTTTAAAGTTAAAGGAATGGGCTTAGAAAACTTATGTGATTTGAGTGACCAACAGAAATAGATTTACATTCTGATCACAGTTTTATATTATTCCTGTTGTACCACTCTTTACGTGGCTGAATCAGGTAATGATTGAAAGGTCAAATTTAATTGGGGACCTAAAAGGCGTATTCTGGAAGAAAATTTGAGTATGAGGCAAATTTCATCAAGATAATTTGTAAAGGTTTAATATTTATTTGAGTTTATCTTTAAAATTAGACAAAAGACATTCTGTGAAAAATACCTTTTTTTACTCAAAATAATTGTTGGCTACTTTAATCATTCTCTTTATTATATTTATTTCTGATCGACTTTTGGTAGCATTTCAGTATTAAATACGGTCTCATAGATAAAAGTTTGCCTCTCTTAAAAATATTTAAAGTATTATGGTGGGAAAAGTTTGAATGTTATTCCCAAACTCCATTTTAGTAATGATTGCCACAAAAGAGGTATATATCTTGTCAAGGTGATTTACTTTAAAAACAATACTTATTTGAATATATAAGAGATGGTATCTCTTACCTGTTTTTAAATCCATTGTACAGTTTTTAGTTACAGTCCATATAATATGTTTATTTTGCTACTTCATTTAGACTGAACTAAATTTGCAGCATGAGATAATAAGCACGTTTACTTTTTTTTTTAATTTGAAATTATTCTGATTTGCTAATGAATCTGAATACTAGGTGTGGCAGGGAGACAAGTATTTATCCTTCTTAAAAGAAGAAATGGTGTTTTCATAACTACTCTGTTGCTTTACGTGATGAACTAATAAAAATGGTTCTTAATCTACAATTTTTCCTGGCAGAAGGAAGCCTGATCTGGAACACAGCGGGCCAGGCTGCCAGCTGGATGAGAGGGGGAAAGGCTCCAGCGCTCTGCCCACACAGAATGGGCACCACAAGTCCCCCTGTCTGTGTGCGCGGAGACCTCTCTACAGAGGGACAGATGGGAAAGGGAAAGCGCCGGGGTCTAAAGTTTCTTTCGTTCTCCATTTCAGTTTCTGTTTCAGCTGATTTCTTCAGTTAGCTTAGATTATTAAGATTTTGGTATAGTGACTATAATTTAAATATTAAGTCTGGATAAATGGAAGTCTTTGGCTTTATTTGGTTTATTGAATGTGATGCATGTATGTTTAATGTACATAAATTTAACTACATATTTTTAAAAATTTACGTTTTAGGATTATTAAAGTCTGGTAAGACCAATTCCACGGAATCTGTTCTGGAACTAATGACATCTGAAGACTCTGAAGGAAGCTCTGCAGGAGTGGGTAGCCCTAGAGATTTATCATCCCCTGATTTCACAACGGGATTTCATTCAGATAGGATTGAGGTTTGTTTTTTCTCATCTGTTAATGTACTCTTTTCTTAACTTCAAAATTTAAGTTTATAGACAGTTTATCTTTCATTTTATGTTATTTTTACTTTAAAACACCGTCCTGGCTGGTTTATAATAAAATATAATTGACATAATGTACATAGTTGGTTTTTAAGAATTCATATGTTTCCAGTTTTAAAGATTTTTATTTTTTAGTATAATCATTGTAATGATTATGCTGTTATAGTTGTCCCAGTTTTCCTCCCGTGTCCCTTTCCGCCTAGTATGCCCTTACTTCCAGCAGTCCTCCCCACCCCTTACTTCATGTCCATGGGTTGTGTGTGTAACTCCTGTGGTTTCTCCATTTCCTATACTATTAATATCCCCCTACTTTGTACGTACCAATTATGTTTATTAACCCATGCACCTTTTTTGGTGAAGGCGGGGCACCTTTCCCCCATTTTCCCCCTTCCCCCTCCCAGCTGATAATCCTCCATGTGATCTCCATTTCTCCTCCTGTTCTGTTTGTTTGTTGTTTGCTTAGTTTGTTTTTAAGGTTCAGTTGTTGATAGTTGTGATTTTGTTGTCATTTTAATGTTCATAGTTTTGATCTTCTTTTTCTTAAATTAGTCTGTTTAATATTTCATGTAATAATGGTTTAGTGATGATGAATTTCTTTAGCTTTACATTGTCTGGGAAGCAGTTTATCTGCCCTTCCATTCTAAAGGAGAGGCTTTGCTGGATAGGATAATCTTGGCTGTAGGTCCTTGCTTTTCATCACTTTGAATTCTTCTTGTCAGTTCCTTCTTGCCTACAAAGTTCTTTTCGAGAAATCAGCTGGTAGTCTTATGGGAACTCTTTTGTAGGTAACTCTCTGCTTTTCTTGCGGATTTTAAGATTCTCTATCTTTAACCTTTGGCATTTTAATTGTGATGTGTCTTGTGGCCCTTTTTGGATCCAACTTGTTTGGGACTCTCTGCGCTTCCTGGACTTGTATGTCTATTTTCTTCATCAAATTAAGGAAGTTTTCTTCCATTATTTTTTCAAATAAGTTTTTAATTTCTTACTCTTCCTCTTCTCCTTCTGGCAGGGATTTGGATGTTGGAATGTTTAAAGTTGTCCTAGAGGTTCCCAAGCTTCTCCTCATTTTTTTGAATTCTTGTTTCTTCATTCTGTTCTGGTTAAATATTTATTTCTTTTGTTCCAAATTATTGTTTTGAGTCCTGGTTTCTTTCCATTCACTGTTGGTTTCCCGTACATTTTTATTTCACTTAGTGTATCCTTCATTTCTTTCTTTATTTTGTGGCCATACTCAATGAGTACTCTGAGCATTCTAATCACCAGTGTTTTGAACTTTGCATCTGACAGGCTGACTGTCTCTGTTTTACTTAGTTCTTTTTCTGGAGTTTTGTTCTGTTCTTCCATTTGGGCCATATTTCTTTGCCTTCTCAATTTGGCAGCCTCCCTGTGTTTGATTCTGTGTTAGGTAGAGCTGCTTTGACTCCCTAGCTTAGTAGTGTGGCCTGTGTAGAAAAGGTGCCTCTAAGTTATGTGCAGCTGATTTTGGGGTAATTGCCAGGGCGGGCAATCTGCTTCACCATCTGTTTTTCTCTGTTGGGGTTGGAGGGTGGGACTCAGAGACGGGACTGGGCTGCTGCCTTGCCTCTGGAGGCCTGCCCAGCACTCACCCTGCTTCCAGTCACCTCACCCCCCTACCATATGCGATCAGCTCTCCTCCAGCTGCTGCAGTAAGGTTTGCATACATTCTAAGCCTGTGTGGGCCCTTTAAGAGGCTAAAAGCCAGCAGTTTCTTCCACTGCCCCACCCCCTGCTGGTTTTTACAGCAAGAGGTAATAGGAGTTTATTTTCCCCGTGCTGGAACCCTATACAGTCTGCTTTAGGGCTGGATCACTTGCTAGCAAGGTATCCCTCCCGATTTTTATCCACCCCTTCTCCCGCCACCACCACCACTGCTTCTCCATGCCACTCTGCCTTTCCACCCCCTCTCTGTGACTCTGCCCCTCTCACCCTTCCGAATGAACGTGCTGCTTTAAATCATTGGTTGTCGGACTTCTGTGGAGCTCAATTTTCTGACGGTTCTGAGTGTTACTTGTTTTTGAGAGGGGGTTATAATTCTATCATTGTGCAAGGAGATGAAGCATGACTACCTACTTCTTCATCTTGACCCAAAGTTAGTTTTAAAGATTTTAATGGCAGTTTTGAACACTCTATGATGTTTTATTTCTAATCTTTCTACAAATAAAATTCATATTTATGTAAAATATAGGAACACTGTATAGATATATTGGAGAATATATTTATAGCTAAATTACTTGAAAATTATTTTGTGTAATTCGGTTAATACCAGCTACATATTGTCAAAGGAAAATTATTTTGATGGTAAGCCTAATTTCAAATTCTGCAGTCTCTTTCTCCATAGTGTTAATGGAAGCAATATAATATGGAATGGAGTTCTTATCTAGCACAGTTCACATTAAGATTCAGAATTCCTAGTCTGTTCAACTTTGAGAGGCCATTTTTTAAGGCATCTGTTGATTCCATGATTTTGAATCTATAGGAAAGGAAAATGTGTGACTTATTAGATATAAAGTCATTTTTTTCTAATCTCTATACATAGAGCATTAGAACTAGAAATTACTAAGACAATGGGAGATTTACCCTTTCCTAGGATCTTTTAGACCTCAAGGATTTTGTTTGTTTGTGTGTTTATTATTATTTTTTCCCCTGGCCTATGCGGCTCAGTCGGTTGAAGCCTCCTCCTGTAACTAAGGTTGTGGGCTGACTTTTCAGTCAGGGCACATACCTACTTTGCAGCTTCAGTCCCTCCTGTAAGGTCTGGGTGCATATGGGAGACAATCAATCAATGCTCATCTCTCACGTCGATGTTTCTTTCCTTTCCTTTCTCCCTGTGGAATAAAAAATGTCCTGGGGTGAGGATAAAAATAAATAAATGTTTTTTTAATGTAAGGTAGAAATTGTGGGGGTAATTCATATTTACCCTAGGATTGGTCTGGAATACAGTTGAGGTTTAAAGGAAGGTTGAAGTTATGCTGTGAATATCTGGCAAGAATAGAAGAATCTTATATGGCAGTGGAAATACTGTTTTAATAACTTCCTTCACCTTGGATAGTAGCAGTAGTTGTCTTTTTTAAAGTGTTAGTATTATGTGAGTTTAATTTTATCAGAGCATTTCAGTTACATTCAGAGTGAATTATACATTTTTAATAAACTTCCATTTTGTCTGATACTAAAATCTTGGACTTTCATTTTGAAGTTACTGCTTCATATGTTACTGAAACAACTTACATTTATTTACATTTTTGTTTAGTACTTGTGTAAATAGGGATTTAATATGCAAACTTATTTCCCTAAAAATTATTCCCAAAGCTCGGAATAATTGAGTTACAGTCACTGAACCAGTCTGAGAACTGGCTAAGGCACTAAACTCTAGAACTGAAGTGGAGATGCTAGACGGTCCTTGTCACGCGGCTTTACTCTTTAGCATTTCAGTGCGTTCGCTGCTCCTGGTGCTTCCTCTTTTGTTCACTTTTTAAATGTTATTTTTTTTTTACCCTCAGGGCAAAATGAAACCATGTGTTAATGGCACACCGCCTGCATATTTCAGAGAAGATTTAAAACTGTGGCAAAAACCACCAGTACTTAAAAGTTCTGCTGCACAGCCCATTCCAAGTAACAGAATCGATAATTCAAACTCTTGTAGTTGGGTTGCTGGCTCTTTCAGGTAGGATATTCATTTTGTGCCATACCTGTTAGTCTGAAGAAATATTATTCCTTTTTAGTCGAATGAATATTTTTAATGAAGCACATTTAAAAATTTTAGTATAGATTTATAATATGATACACAGGAAATTACCTAAAAGCACACAAATTACTAAATGGCTAAAATAAGTTCTTTTTTATTGCCGGACAAAATTTAATTGCCTTTGTATTGTCATCAGTGAATACTAGTAAATACTGCCACACAAATATAATGACTTTGTATCAGCTTTTTTTGGGGGGGGGGATAGTATATATTAGTTAAAAATATCACCCATGAAGACCATTTTGTCATTTTAAGGCTTACTTTATCTTTTTTTAGCACATTAAAGGGGAACTTAAGATTGCATAAAATGTATTGTTATTCACAGTTATTTAGCTAATGTTATAGTGTGCTTTTACCTTAAACTGTATTTTATCTATATTTTTCTTTTATTAGAAATCAGTTTTTAAAACTGAAGGAGTAGATAGATATAATTAAAATGCAGTATTTTCAGTATTTATTGAGCTTGCGTTTCATCTCTATGTACTTACTGTGGTTTATAATTTACTGTGGTTCTGAAACTTTTAATTGACTTACAATTATATTATTCGGGTGTGTGCCACTGTTTTGAAGTATACTGTGTTTTGCACAGTTGGAATGAAGATTTGTTTTGTCCCAGTGTTTGTTGCTTCATGTTCTAAAGGTAGTTTGAAATGTAGTCTCAATTTTTTTGTCTAAATAAATATATTTGTGAGAACGCCTAGTAGCATTTTCTAATCACTACTGTTAGACTATTTTAAAAACATATTTTAATAATACCTTGGGCTAGAGTCAGAAAAATAGATCGGCTGTTTCTAAAGATTGTAGGATTTTTTTTCTCATTATGGTGTAACTCTCACTACGGTGGGTCTCTAATGTTGTTGAGCATCCCCAAGTTTTCCATTAAATGTTTTTTCTTAACATTAGATAGCAGCAAGAATTTTGTTTGTTAAAAATAAAAGGAAAGTATATAATTTTTAAGTTCCATTGATCTTGAAGGATAAGAATTTAGGTAGAACTCTGAGTCCATCTGCCTGAGTTATATAAGTCATGAGTCTTTCTGTCTCTTGGCTTAGTTTTTTCTTTAAGAGTTTCAATTTTATTACTTAACCATTACGACTTTGGATGCATTTTAGTGGTTATTTATGTATGTACATATATATAATTAGCTGTTATTCAAAGTATCTTTTTTGAAGTTTGCCACAGCTGATGAACAGACCTAAATTGTCCTCTCATTGTAAACCTTGTATGTACTTTACAGTTTCAGTGGAGTTTCAACATAGGGCTTTATGGATAAATGGAGACGTTGTAAAGTAACTTTTGTGTCTTTTAGTCCTGTCAGCCCTCCTGTCGTGGATCTCAGAACCATCATGCAAATTGAAGAAAACAGACAAAAATGTGGAGCAACACCAAAGACAAATGTGGGGTTAGTTTAAAAAATGATAAAAAAGGAGAGACCATGTTGTATTGTAGTTCTGCCCTAAAAAATTGGAAATACCTACTGGACCTTTCCTGTTATTTTTCTGCATTTTATGTTCAGGTTAATTATAAGCCCTTTTCTAGGTAGTTCAGCCTCCATAACATATTTTCTAATAATGAGCTACAGACTTTGTTAGGTTGATAGTCCAGCTCTTGTTGAATACAATATTTAATGCCAGAAACTTGCCTTTAAAATGATCATTGTGGACTAGTTCTGATGCAGGTGTATTAATAAGTAGGAGACTCACTTGATTACTGATAGTATAAACTGATATTATCACTGTTGAAACTTTGTGGCCATTTTGATTCAGTAATAGTAAAACCATATCAAATAAGCAGAAAATTACCTGTAATCTCCATTAAGTAGAAATTAATGTTAATTGGTTTAATTTAATTTCTAACAATGATTTCTTATGGAATTAAACTTTCTCAGGGGTAATGAAACTAATTGGTTTAATTTAACTTAATTTCTAGCAAAATGATTTCTCCTGGAGTTAAACTTTCTCAGAAGCAACGGAAAATGATTGCAATGACTACCAAAGAAAATAATTCAGCAATGAACAACATGGAAACAGGTTTAACTGTTCTTCCCAAAACCTCAAAACCAGCACATGCATGGTATGGTCTGATTTTTAATAAAATAAGCATAGATCTGTGCCTTATTAGCTTTTAGTTCTTGGCTTTGGGATCTTATTTTTCCATCTTTTCAAATATTTCATTTTCTTCTATGTTTTTAGTTAAAAACTGTTCCATGGGAAGTAAATACCACTTTCTTTTTGTTTTGACAATTACATCATGGTTTTCAAGTTTTTCATACATAGATATATTACTTTTGGTATTTTAATTTGTTTTTATAGAGAAAGCATTTTAAAAGGGCATTTTTTTTCATTTTTTATAATATACAGGGGTGGGCAAAAGTAGGTTAAAAGTTGTAAGTACATGAAACGCAGTTTATACATATATTATTATTTACTTATTAATTATTGTATCGTTTGAGCCCTTATTGGATTGCACCTAAGTGCATTGTGCCACTGTGACATTCTTTTGAGTTAATAAAGAACTCAGTTAATAAAGAACTTTATTTTCCTAATAACCATGATTATGATAATAATCATAATCTGCATGTCTTTTTTCATATGAATAACTATAAGCCTACTTTTGCCAATGAATGCCTGTATATTATGGGAAAATATGGTAAAAGCAAACTGTTTTGACTGTCTTAATTTCTTTGTCTTTCTGTGTGCATCGTGGATATCTACAGTTTTATCATCAAAGATTGTCATTGTTTCTTTTTAAAGCGGAGCCATTTATATAATAGTGTATTATATAAATTTTGTCCATTGGAATTTACCCATAATGGCAGCATTAATAGAAATAATCTTCCAAATGGTAAAATAGCAATTTTAAGATGTGCAAAATATGTTGTACTTTCTGTTCCTCTCCAATTCTTCCTTTTCTTGTGACCGATATAATAATTGGCAATCAAAAGCAAAACTACCCGGGTACACAGGGCAGGAAGATCAGTAGAACCTTGTTTCTCACAAGCATTGACTAGAATCTAGGAGGCTGCCGTAGGATTTGGGAATCCCTTCACTGCTTCCACTGCCACATTTTTCTGTTTGTAAGGGGAAATATTTTTCCCCATTAAAGTGTAAATTGTTTTGAGAGAATGAGAATTCACTTTATTTTGAGTGCCACCAATGAGACTAAATCAGTGTCTTTTAGCCACTAGTAGATATAAATCATGATCACAGAGAAAGAAACAAGAGGTGGGGAAGCCCAAGTAAAAAAGAAAAGAATATGTAAGACTTTAGAGAATGGATTTAGTAGAATGTTTTAATTCATTTGTACTGGTTCTGTACCTTCTACATGGAAGGCATTGTTCTTGTTTTTGGTGATAAGGCAATGTGTAAGACTGATTTGGTCGCTGCTTCTTAGGGTTTATGGAGTAGCTCTTAAAACATTCAGTTGTGTTTTCCCTAGTCAAAAGAATGGAAAAGATAAAAAAAAGCAATTCTCAAGATACTAAATTTATGGTCATATGAGAGAATTAACTAAGCACATGAGAAAGCACTGGGCTTAGGGATATAGTTTTAGTCACGCCATCAATCAGTTTTCTTATTTAAAAACAAAAAGTGACCAAAAAAGGAACAAACAGTGATGATTCAAAGTAGGGAATCCATCCAATGGACATGGACATGTTGAATTTCTCGAGGTGGAATTTCATCCCCAATTAAAAATTTTAAGTCAAATTAAAGCACAGGCATAGTTAAAAATTTGATAATATGGTAGTGCTGCAAGGCTTATAAAGAAAGACAATGGCTCCCTGTCCCAAACTTTCCCTCTTATGTCTGGTTAATTAAGACTGATGTATGGATCATGAATGTGATTTTATTTCCTTGTTTTACACTTTTTTATTTTCTTTCCCCGGAATAACTAATTTCTTCAATTTTCCCCTTGCTTTTTGTGTACTCATCACTAATTTTCCCAAAACTCTAAAACATACCTCTTTCTAACGCAGTGAAACATAACAGGTAATCTATCAATTTCACTTGTTTCCATGGGGTTGTCTTTCTTAGAGCCCTGTGTTGCCTGGTCTGACCCGGGTCTTTTCCAGGCCTGCTGAGTATCTGTCATCTTGACTCCCCTTGCCTGCCATCCAGGGAATTGCCCTTATTTCCCTACAGTGTTTGATCCCCAGATTCCTAGATCCTGTGGGGTTTTGTTTGTTTGTTTGTTTCTTGGTTTCCTCCTTGTTTTGATACAGCACAGCTCCAGTAATTTTCTGACAAAGGATGTATAGGACATATATTTATGGAGCTGTCATATCTATGAAAATGTTTTTATTTTCTTCACTCTTGGCTGGTAGATTGAAGCAATTCTAAGTTGGAAATCATTTGTAGGGTTTGTTTTTTTATCTAATTGTTGGGAGATCTAATGCCATTTCAACTCCTAACTTTTTATATGTTACCAGTTTCTTCCCTGCCTGCCTTTTTTTCTAAAAGCAAAAAGTTTTTTGTTTGTTTGTTTTAATCCCTAGTGTTCTGAAATTTTCCAATAATGTGCCTTGGGTTTGTTTTTTTTGATATATTGTGCTGCCTACTTGATTGGCTCTTTTAATTAGGAATAGTATTTCTTTATGTTCTAGGAGCATATTACATACTGTTTGATACTTTTCACTATTTTCTTGAGAATTCATATTAGCTGGCCATTGCTCTTCCTAGATATCTCTAGTTTTCTTACTTTTGCTCTTCTCCTGGCCACATAATTGTCTTTGGTTCTACCTTCTAGGATATTTCTCATATTTTTCTTACAACCCTTCTACTGGGTGTTTTATTTCATCTATTAAAATCTTTATTTGGCAAGAGCTCTTTCTGTCTGCTGATAATGTCATTCTCTAGTATCCTATTCAACATACATACACTGTTAAAGATAACTGTGTGCTATAAATTTTTCACTCTTTAGTATGTACCAGGCAACATGTATCAGAATGTTCATATTATTGTTAGTAAAATCCAAGAACTGAAAACAACCTAAATGATCATAGCAGCAAATGAATAAAATATATGGGTTTTTATAGGATATATACCTAATAATGAAAAAATGAATTATGACTAAATTCAACTACATGGATGAATCTTATCAATATACAATTAAGCAAAAGAAGCTACTCAGCAGTTCTGGCCAAGATTGAGGTGTAGGTAGATATACTTTGCTTCCTTGCAAACCAAAAGAAGGATAACAATCAATTTAAAAACAAACAAACAAAAAAAGCAACTAGAACTGCCTGAAAATTGAACTGTATAAAGTCCAACAACGAAGGTGTTAAAGAAGAAACATTCATCCAGACTGGTAGGAGGGTGGAGACAGGCACCCGGGGCAGAAAGGACGTGCAGCAAGGTGGTGGCTGGAGGATAAGAGCCAGGAGGCAGCTGGCAGACTGGGCGGTTCTACATTTGCTTGCAGATGAACTGGGAGGAACAACTGGGGAGCAAGACAGACTATGCAATGCAGGGTTCCAGTGTCGGGAAAATAAAGTCTCAGAACCTCGAGCTTTAAAACCTATGGGTCTTACAGCAGTGGAAGAAACAGCCAGTCTCTCAGGAGAGCCCGTTGGAGGTACCCATAGGATCCTGGAACATACACAAGCCCACCCATGCAGGAATCAGCATTAGGAAGGGTGCAGTTCCCATCAACTCGGAATCAGCACCAGGGCAACAACTGGAAGGGCCACCAGTTGCTTGTGTAGGGAGGGAAGTAGGGAAGTGACTGAAAGTCACTTGTGACTGCTTGTGAGAGCTGAGCAAGTAGCATTCTTCCCTTTCTGACCCTTTCCCCGACATATAGCTCCACAAAATGGTGAAGTGGGTTGCCCTGCCCTGGTGATACCTAAGGCTCCGCCCCTTACAACATAATAGGTGTGTCAACACACAGAAATATGGCCCAAATGAAAGAGCAGATCAAAACTCCAGAAAAAGAACTAAATGACAAGGAGATAGCCGACCTATCTGAGGCAGATTTCAAAACACTGGTAATCAGGATGTTCAGAGAATTCACTGAGTGCAGCTGCAAAATAAAGGAGTGGAGGCTATACAAAGTGAGATAAAAATATACAGGGAACTAACAGTGAAGGGAACTAACAGTGAAGGGAAGGAAACCGAGACTCAAATCAACAATTTGGAACAGAAAAACATTCAACTGGAACACAATGAAGAAACAGGAATTCAAAAAAAAAAAAATGAGAGGCTTAGGAACCTCTGGGACAACATCTGAATTGTGGGGGTACCAAAAGGAGAAGAGGAAGAGCAAGAAATTGAAAACTTAATTTGAAAAAATAATGAAAGAAAACTTACTTAATTTGGTTGAGGAAATAGACATACAAGTCCAGGAAGCACAGGGAGTCCCAAACAAGTTGGATCCAAAGAGAACCACACCAAGGCACATCATAATTAAAATGCCAAAGGTTAAAGATAGAGAATCTTTAAAGCCGCAAGAGAAGAGGAGAGAGTTACCTACAAAGGAGTTCCCATAACACTATAAGATGATTTCTGAAAAGAAACCATGCAAGCAAGAAGGGGCTGGAAACAAGTATTCAAAGTGAGGAAAAGCAAAGACTCACATCCAAGATTACTCTATCCAGCAAACCTATCATTTAGAATGGAAGGGTAGTTAAAGTGCTTTCCAGATGAGGTTAACTTCAAAGCTATGAAGAGTAAAATTACAACAGATTCACAACTATCAACAACTGAACCTAAAAAAAGAAAAACAAGCAAACTAGAACAGTAACAGAATCACAGAAATGGAGATCACATGGAGGGTCATCAGTGGGGAGTGAGATGGGAGAGAATGGGGGAAAAGGTACAGGGAATAAGAAACATACTCGGTAACTACAAAATAAACAGGGGGAGGTTAAGAATAGTATAGGAAATGAAGAAGCCAAAGAACTTATATGTATGACCCATAGACATGAACCAAGTAGAAGACAATGCTGGAGGGAATGGGAGTACCAGGCTAGGGGGATAAAGGGAAAAAATGGGACAACTGTAACAGCATAATTGATAATATATACTTTTTAAAAAGGTCACTCAGCAAAAAAAAAAAATTACATAGTTAGAGAAGTGGGTCCAAGATGGTAGTAGCATCAATGGATGCTGAGTTCACCCCCTCCTCAAGAACACATCAAATGTACACCTGTATTTAGAGTAATTCCTCCTGAGAGACAGTAATGAGCCAATTGAATAGCGTCTGCACAAACAAGCAAGAGAGAGAGTGCCTAGAAAAGACTGGGAGGCACAAGAGTTCTCCAGGAGCTGAAGGATTAACCCAGGATTAGAGGAATCAGTGAATACTGTTTACATTTCCCCTGAATGTGGATAGCAGTTGGAAGCTCTGTCTGAGATCTCTGGCCAACTGGCCTATAGGGCACTGGCCTGCATTCATAGCCGTCCTTTCTGGAGGTAATTCTAGCAGAATCAAGGGGGCTCTATAGCTTTCATACAAGAGTCCACTTTAACCAGAGAGTGATCAAGCAGGTACCGCACTTGCTTTTCCAAGTATCTAGTGGGCTGCGTACACAAGAGACCAGCCTCGAGGCGGCACAGCTAACAAAATGCTACAATACCCACCTGGAGGACTACCCTGAGTAGAGGAAGTGCAGAGGTAGTGGGGCACTGCTCTGTGCCCATGTGGGGCTGCTGCTCCTGGAGAGAGAGTATGGAGCTAGCAAAATGCTGCAGTTCCCACACACTGGACTGCCCTACCGAGAAAGTTTGGAGGTAGCGGGGGCACTGCTGCACATGTATGCGCCTGTCCTGACTCCAACTGGCTTGGTAAATACACAATACTCATAGTGAGTCAACCACTAAAAAAAGTAATAGGAATGTTAAAGATAATAGTGGCAAAATTAACTATAACTACAATAAATTATTGTGTCCCCTGATAAAAATTATTATACACACATATACACAAAAAACCATGACATCAAAAACAAAAAAGTGGAGAGTAAAATACATGAATTCACTTTTAGAATGTGATTAAAGTTAAATGCCTCTTAGCTTAAAGTAGATGGCTATAGATATAGGTGGATATATATATGAACCTCACGATAACCATAAACCAAAATGTACAAAAATATACACACAAAAAAATAATGGAATCCAATCAGAACATGAAAGAAAACCAACAAATTGAAAGCAATCAAGAGAAGAAGAAAGGAACAGTGAAGAACAACTAAAATAGCAATAAACACATACCTATCATGAATTACTCTGTGAATGGACTAATTATTCCAGTTAAGGACATACAAGTGGTAATATGGGTAAAAAGACATGACCCAGTGATAAGCTGCTTACATGAGATCTAGAGATTGAAAGACAGATAGACACACAAACACACACACACACACACACACACACACACACTGAAAGTGAAGGGACAGAAAGTGATATTCCATGCAAGTAGAACTGAAAGGAAAGCTGGAGTAGCAACACTTATATCAGACAACATAGACATGTCATTTTCAAAGGGTCAATCCAAGATGAGGATGTAACAATTGTAAATACCTACACATCCAACACAGGAGCACCTAAGTATATAAAGCAAATATTAATGGACATTAAAGGCAGAAATTAACTGTAATTGTATAATAGTTGGGGACTTTAATACTCTAATTAGCCCAACGGATAGATCATTTAGACAGAAAATTAATAAAAAATAATGAACTTAAATGCTACATTAGACCAGTTTGACTTGATAGACATTAATAGATCATTTCATTTTAAAAACCCTTGTAGATTACATCTTTTTCTCAAGTACACATGGAACATTTTTCACGATCACATACTAGGCCAAAAAACAAGCCTCAGTGATTTAAAGAAGATTGAAATTATTTCAAGCATATATTCTGACCGCAGTAGGCTGAAACTAGAAATCAACTACAAGAAAAAATTGAGAAGAAAAACACAAGTATGTGGAGGTTAAATAGCAGCCTTTTAAACCACCAGTGGATCAAAGTGGAAATCAGAAACTACCTTGAGACAAATTAAAATTAAAAACACTTTATAAAATTTATGAGATGCAGCAAAAGCAGTTATAAGAGTAAAGTTTATAGCTATGCAGGAAAATTCTCAACTTAAATTTACACCTAAAGAATCTAGAAAGAGAAGAACAATAAAACCCAAAATAAGGGTAAGGAAGGAAATAATGAAGATCAGAGCAAAAATAAATAGGAAATAGAATATTTATATGGAACTGCAGAAGACCATGGAAAGCCAAAGCATTCTTGAGAAAGAAGAGAACGGTTGAAGGTATATAATGCTCTCTGAATTCAAACCATACTACAAAGCTATAATAATCAAAACAGTATGTTATGGGCACAAACCATGCAGATCAATGGAACTGAATTGAGAACTCAGAAAAAAACTTTGCTTACGTGGTCTATTACATATATGACAAATGAGGTAAGAATATATAAAGGAGTAATTACAGTATCTGCAATGAGTGGTGTTGGTAAAATTGAACAGTTACATGCAAAAACTGAAACTGGACCATTTTTATCATATACAAAAATAAATTCAAAATGGATAAAGACCAGAAAACACAGGTAATAAACTATGGACATTAATGTAAGTAAAATCATCTTTGATAATGTCTTTTCAAGCAAGGAAAACAAAAGAAAATAAATGGAACTTCATTAAATTAAAAATCTGCACAGAGAAGGAAACCATCAAGAAAACAAAAGGACAACCTACTTAATGGGGGAATATATTCAGATGATGTATGCAATAAGGGGTTGATTTCCAAAATGTGTAACAATCACATACAACTCAATAATGAAACAACTAACTGATTCCAAAGAAATAAAAAGTATTGTAAGAAAATATGAACAGTTATATACCAACAAATAGGACAATCTGGATGAAACGTACAAATGAACTTCTAGAAACATACAATTTTACAAAACTGAATCAGGAAGAATGAGAGAATCTGGACATCTGTCTGTTGTATTGTGTTCACCACCCCAAGTATTATATTGGGTTGGCCAAAAAGTGTGTTATGTTTTTCTGTAAAAGACACATTTTTTTCATTTTCACCAATGACTATTGATTTGGTATTAGGAGTATGTCGGCTTCTAGTGGGTAGAGGCCAGGAGTGCTGCTAAACATCTTCCAATGCATAAGACAGCCTCACAGCAAAGAATCATTTGGCTAAATGTCAATAGGACCAAGAAACTTCACAGATCACTTTTGACACGTTCAATCAGTCACAGCGCCTTCTCCATACACTGCACAAATCTTTTCTTTTTTGCATTTTAATTGCATTTCTACTTTTTTTGAAATAATAAAGAATAATAGGAAAAAAGTATGAAGATTCCTCACAAACCTAAAAATAGATCTACCATATGATCTACCCAGCAATTCTATTTCTGGGTATTAATCTGAAGAAAATGAAAATACTAAGTAGAAAAGGTATATGCACTGCTACATTCATTGCAGCATTGTTTACATTAGGCAAGATGTGGAAGCAGCCTAGGTGTCCACTGATACAGATGAATGCATAAAGAAGGTGTGATGTGTGTGCGTGATCACACAATAGAATCTTACACAATAATAAATAATGAAATCTTGCTATTTGTGATGCAGATAGATCTAGAGCATGTTATTCTAAGTGAAATAAGCCAGACAGTGAAAGATAGGTGGTTTCATTTATGGAGTGTAAAAAAATAGAAACAGATTCAAACAAATCAAAGGGATGGTTATAGAGGGAAGTGGTGAGGAGTTGGGTGAAAACATGAAGGGGAATGTAGTCACTAGTGTTGTGATAAGTTCACGTGGTGACAGATGATTACTTGAATTAGTGGGGTGATAACAATGTAAGGTATAAAAATGTCAAGTCACTATATTGTGTACCTGAAACTAATATAACTATTATATACCAATTATACTTAGATGAAAAAAATTAAAAAATAAAATTAACTGACTATAATCATTTAAAAACTTCTGTGATTACATTAATACAAGTTGAAAATACTCATTGATTCAAGATCTGATTGGAAGCTCTGTGTTCCCGTGTGAAACAAGTTGACTGGTGGTTGTGAAATGGGAGATGACTTGGTAGTCTAATCTCAGAGGAGCCCTAAGTATCAGTATCTCTGTGTCTTTCCTTTTGAATTGGCCAGTGTCTCTAAAGAAGAGCCTTTTACTTTTTTATATTTGTTTGCCAGCATCCTGTTAGCTGATCAGGGTAAAGAGGTTGAGTTCTCACCATTCAATGTACATTTTCTTATCTCATTAAGTGTTTGGACTCAGTCCTTCCTGCCTGCACTACTAGTGATTTTCAATCAAATTTTCCTTCTACCAAGATAAAGAGGTACAGTTTTCTGACCACATGGAGATAGGGAGAATATATGACATTCTCTATCACTCCATAAGTAAACTTTCAACTTTTTCATGTTTACATTCTCATGCCCATTTTAGGATATTATACATAAGATGGGTCCACTGTTGAGCCTTTTCAGGGTTCTGGGCTCTGTTACACTGTACCACCATCTCGCTTCACTTGAGTTCTTTTCCATCCTTCTAAAATATAGTACGTTCTCCCAAAGTTTAGTCTGCCATTGGCTTAATGCTTTATTCTTTTTGCTTTTCAGGTTTATGTATTTCGATGACCCCTTGTCCACCTAATAAGGGATTTCAGGGGAAAGAATTAATGCAGCCATTTATTTGAAACTTCAGACTTTGACTTTCAAATTTAGGAAAAATTTTCCCCCAGTGATTTGGTAACATGAGGTCAGACTTCTACACTGAAGAGACTGTCTAAATTTCAAAAGAATTCTGTTATGGAATGTTAAAGAGAATTCTAAAAACATGGGAAATAGATGCTAAAAAATTTGTTCAAAGTGTAGTCAGAATATTTTTCATTGAAAAATAACTTGGTAACTATGAGGTGTAAGAGATGTTTATTATACATTTATTTTATGGAAATGTGATTGGAAAAGTTAAATACAAACAAATGAATAATGGATTTTATAACACAAGGAAATGTGTTTTGGGATACCAAGAATATTGATCTTAATGGACCAGTTATAGATAATTTTTTTCTGATTTATCAAAGATGTGTCTGCATTGCCATAAAATTAATCATTTGTATACCTTTTATGATTTCTTGCAACTATAGTTTTGATATCTGAAGGATCTTTTAAAATTCAT
This sequence comes from Artibeus jamaicensis, assembly GCF_021234435.1. NCBI lineage: Eukaryota > Metazoa > Chordata > Mammalia > Chiroptera > Phyllostomidae > Artibeus > Artibeus jamaicensis. The sequence continues at coordinate 43,717,345 of NW_026521812.1, forward strand.
TTATCATAAATTCCTTTATAAAAATATTTTATTTATTATTTTTAGAGAAGGGAAGGGAGGGAGAAAGAGAAGGACATGAACATCCATGTGTGGTTGCTTTTCACTCAATGGGGAGTGGTTATTTTGTGTGTGTATATATATATATCTATATCTATCTATCTATATATATATATAGCACATTTATTCATATATATAGATAGATAGATATAGATATAGATATAGATATAATTTTTTAATGTTCTCTTGTATATATGTGTTTGAGGGGAAATTTTTTGATAAATTCAAAGTCAGGTAAGTTTCTTTCGAAGAAATATTTTTAACATGACTACTAGTAGGTCAAGTTTCTGATACAAATCTATAAAGAAAATTTCTTGAATAATGAGCTAAGGTTTTACTTAGAGTAAATGACTTAAATGTGGACACAGCAGTAGAGTATAGTGATTAAGCTAGACTTCTGAATTTAAATCATGGAAGGCTTACTTGGTAGCACTGTGAACTTAAATCAGTTACTTAACCTTTTTCTGTCTCTATTTTGTCTATAAATAGAGCTAAAAACAGTACTTACTTCACAAGGGTATTGTGAGTATTTCACAGTACCTATATCATAGGAGTTGATACATGGAATACATTTAGCACCACCAATATTGTATTAACAAATATATAAATGTTAGCTATTATCATTTACTTAAATAATTTTGTAATATAGCCACATGATTTTTTAAAGTAAATCACTGATTTCCTTAATACATATTAAGTTTTTAGTGTGATTGTTTTTAAAAGAAATCTTTATGTGAAGCAGTTCATGTTCATTTAACCTTTACTGAGTAAATAGAAATTTGGTAAAAATTTTTAGCTAATCTTGTTATGAATGAATGAATGGATGCATGCATAGCTCATATGTTAGCAAAGCAAAGTGTGAAACATCATCGTTTTCCTCCCATCTTTGTTATCTTTGGCATTTTATAAGGGGTGTTGTTTTGATTTCTTATGGAATACAGTGGTAGACCAGAAGGCAAATTATGAGATTTGTGACCTTAAGAATTGAGTTTGGATCCCAGTTCTGCCTTATCTCTGGTGACTTTATGGTTGTTGAGATCCATGAGCTTTGGTTGTACATTTTTCATGGTGATGAATGTACTCTGTCAAGATTGTTATTGTAAGGATTAAATGAGATGATACATGTAAAAATGTTTTTGAAAATATGGTTTGGCCAGAAGCAGGTACAAATGTGTTAATAAACAGGATATGGAAATTTAGAAAGCCTTGCTTTTTTTATGGGGTACCCTAAATATAGGTGAGGCAAAAATAGGTTTACAGTTGTGAGTATGCAAAACACAGAGTTTATTCTTATGTTGGTTATTTATTAATTATTGTATTATTTTCCATACGATCAACTGTAAGCCTGCTTTTGCCCTACCCTAGAGTTTATGAACTTAATCTAGGTGTGGATTTTATGGTGTCTTCAAACTATGAATTTAACTTTTGGGAGAAGTATCCAGTTAGCACTTTTATTCATTTACTAACATGGCCATTTTGTTTCCAAGTAAATAAAATGGAAAAAATTAAAATTAGACTAGGAAATAGTTTATATTATTGTTGTTCATAATTTTCACTAATGTTACAGATTCTGAAAATGATTCTAAGGGTACAGTATAGTTTGTACAGTGTATGAAATAATAAAAGTTTCTTTTAAAATTATTTTTCCAAGTTAGTCACTTGTTAGGAAGGAAAGACATGCTAAACCTATTCACTGATTTTATTGCTTCATGTCAGAACTTCTGTGTTCTCATTTTCTTCTTTTTCTCATAAATTACAATAGGTTAGTTTTGTTAAATGTGAAAATTGTGGATAATGACAGACTTACATAGCATTTCTCTGATCAAGTACTGCTTTAAATGCTTAAATTAACATTTGGTCCTCATAACTGTTAAGATGAAGAAGATGGTATTAGCATCTCCATGTTATTGATGAGGAAACTGAAGCACAGTGGTTAGGTAACTTCCCAAGGTCAAAGCTAATAAATGACAGAGCCAAGATTTGAACTCAGTCTAGCAACAGAGTATGTGTGCCTAATCCTGACTACTACCCTATGAATCTGTTTTACATTCTTCTTTTAAGATTTGATTTATTTATTATTAGAAAGAGGGGAAGGGAGATTGAAAGAGAGGGAGAGAAGCATCGATGTGCAATGAACCAGTTACCCCTCACACGTTCCCAACCAGGGACCTGTCTCCCAACCCAGGCATGTGCCCTGACCATGAATAGAACCTGGTCATTGCCTTTCTCTTTGTGAGATGATGCCCAACTCACTGAGTCACTCCAGTCAGGGCACTTTCTACATTCTTTATTTTAAAGTAAAACATTGATTGCCTAATAAAAAGATTCTGATACCATATAAATTTAAGTACAAAATCTTTGGAAGCTAAAATAATCTCTATAGGTAATTTTTAATGATTTGCCTATTTTTTCATGGATATTCTGAAATTCTAATCTTAACTAATACTCAGAGTATTACATCTGTGTTGTGTGTAATTGATTTTAGATTTTCTGTTATTTAGATCAACTTAAGTTTTATTTTCTCTATTCTATCCATGTAAAATCAGGTTTAAATATTAAATGACTTTTTGTTGAAACATATATGCATTTAGAAGTGTAGTTAAAAGTGTATAGGTTGATGAAGTTTCTCAAACCGAAAATCGTGTTCAAACAGAACTCAAATCAAGAAGTAAAATTACCAGCATTATTAAGAAGTAACATTTTATCTGCTGAGCTTAATTATTTAATTTATTAAGCACAGTTTTTGTTGTTACCTGAGATATACTTGTAATAGCTGTTACTAGTATCATTGCTATCATTCAATATCTTTGTTAACTTGCATTTATTATTTTATCACATAATTTTGATTGGTTAATCACAGTTAACAGCAAAAATCCAACATTGTGCTGAAAACTGTAATTACATAATATAAAATTTTTATGTACCCTCTCTCCTGTATGCCCTATGACTTCCAGCAATGACCTTTTTTCAAAAGGAATTTTCACATGCGATCCCTGTTGTCTTTCACAGGGCACCGTCTCCACATTCATTTTCATCCAAGTCCTTCTGGGATTTCTTAGTAGAAGGAAAAAAACCTATTACTGGGCACAGTTCAGGAGATCACGTCAAGAAAGTTTGTTTTAAAGGAATTGAAAATTCCCAGGCTCCAAAAGTTATAAGGTAATAAAATAAACTTATACATTTTCTACCTTAAAATGTTCTGTGGTGGTTTTATGTTCTAAAATAATCTTTAAATACTTATGAAGCAAATTTTTTTAATCTTCTCTTGAATATGTTTGGGGGGGGGCAGGGGGAGAGAAACAGTGATGTGAGACATTGATCAGTTGCCTCCTGTATGTGCCCCAAATGAGATTGGAACCTGCAACCTGGGCATGTGCCCTGAGGCCATCAAACCCACAACCTTTTGGTGTACGAGATGATGCTACACCCAACTGAGCCATGCAGCCAAGGCAGCAAGGCAGATTTTTATATTTTACATTCAGAATTAATGTATATCTTTGAAGCTTTATTTTCATATAATTGGCTTATAATAAACTGTATATATTTAAAATATATAATTTGAAGTTTTGGCATGGGCATATACCCATTAAACCATTGTCATCAACCACATTCAAGACAGTGAATATAACTGTCATTTTCAGAAGTTTCCCCATCCCCCTTGGTAAGCCCTTCCCCCCTTTCCCATCCTGCTGCCCATGCAGTTACTCACCTGCTTCTGTCCGCATAGACTACCTTGTGTATTCTAGAGTTTTGTATCATTGGATTCCTTCATTATGTACTTTAAAAAATACCTGGGTTTTTTATTCAGCATATATTTTGAGATTTATCCAAGTTATTGTGTGAATCATTAGTTCATTCTGTTTTATTGCTGAATAGCGTTATATTTATGGATATAAAGCAATCTATTTATCTGCATCTGGTGAGGGACGCTAGGGGTTTCCAGTTTTTTGTCTAGCAATTTTTGGTACTTGTTTTTAAAGTCCAGGTTTTATATTTTAAATTTACACATCTGATCTCTTAAATGTTGTTACACTTTGGCAGTAAAAATGTTTATGTCTAGCTACAGTTGAGTGCCACTTGTACATATACACATGCATGTGCATGTGTTTTGTATTTATTACATACGTAATTATAAACAAATGTTTTAAAATAAACCTGTACTCAGAAAAGTATAAGACATTGAAGAAAGGAATTGAAGAAGATACTAATAAATGGAAGCGTAGATTACGCTCATGGATAGGAAGAATTAACGTCATTAAAATTTCCATGCTGCCCAAAGCAATCTATAGATTCAACACAATTCCTATTTAATTACCAATGGCTTATCTCACAAAACAAGAACAAATAATCCAAAAATTTGTGTGGAAACACAAAAGACCCTGAAAATTTTTGAAAAAGAAGAACAAAGTGGGAGGTATCATACTACCTGATATTAAACTGTGCATTGCTGTAGAATCAAAAAAGCGAGGTACTGGCATAAAAACAGATACAGATCAGTGGAACTGAATAGAGAGCCCAGAAATAAACCCCTGCATATATAGTCAAGTAATTTATGATAAAGTGAGCAAGAACATGCAATGGTGTAAAAGAAAGTCTATTCAACAAATAGTGTTGGGAAAATTGGACAGATATATGCACAAAAATGAGGCTAAACCACCTTCTTATACCATATACAAGAATAAACTGAAAATGGATTAAAGACTTAAACCTGAAACCACAAAACTGCTAGAAGAAAATATAGGCATTAACAATCTCTGACACTTCTTTTAGCAATATTTTTTTCTGACATATCTTCTTAAGCAAGGGAAACAAAAGAAAAAAATAAATGGGACTCTATCAGAATAAAAATTTTTGCCTGGCAAGGGAAACCATTTACAAAATGAAAAGACAGGATAATGAATGGGAGAAGATATTCACCAATGAAACATCCAATAAGAGGTTAATATCCAAAATGTATAAAGAACTCAGGTAATCTAACACCGAAAAAATAACCCAGTCAAAAAAGTGGGCAAAGACTGAATGGACACTTCTGCAAAGAAGACATACAGATGGCCAATAGACATGTGAAAGGATGCTCAACATCATTAATCAGAGAAATGAAAATCAAAGCCACAATGAGATACAACTTTACATTTCTCAGAATGGCTATCATCAATAATTCAACCAAGAGCAAATGTTGGCATGTATGTGGAGTAAAGGGAAATCCAGTCTGCTGTTGATGGGAAAGCAGATTAGTGCAGCCACTATGGAAAACAGTGTGGAGGTTCTTCAAAAAAATAAATGGAATTGCCTAATGATACATCAGTTCTTCTTCTGGATATATATCTGAAGAAACCCCAAACATTACCTGAAAAGAACATGTGCACCTCTGTGTTCATTGAAGTGTTATTTGTAAAAGCCAAGCTATGAAAGCAACCAATGCAGATCAATAGATGAGTACATAGTAGAATACTACTCAGTTATAAAAAGAGTGATATTTTACCTACTGGACATTATGCTAAGTCAAATAAGTCAGAGAAAGACAAATACCATATTATTTCACTTATATGTGGAACCTAAAGAACAAATAAACAAAGTAGAAACAGACTCATAAATTACAGAGAACAGACTGACAGTTGACAGAGAGGAGGGGTTTGGGGAGCTGGATGAAGAAGGTGAAGGGCTTAATAAGTACATATTGGCAGTTACGGAATAGTCACAGATGTAAATTACAGCAGAGGAAATATAGTTAATATCGTAATAACTATGGATTGGGTCAGGTGTGTACTTGAAATACTGGGGGAACTACTCGGTAAAGACATGATTTTCTAACCACTTTGCTGTACATCTGGTACTAATATAGAATGACACTGAATGTAAACTGTAATTGAAAAATAAAAATAGTGATGTATACATCTCTCATTAAGTTTGTCTATTCCAGACAAACTTTTTTAATTAGAAAAACATTTTTAATTGTTTTTTTATTATCCTCTGTCATGACCCTACATCTATTATATTTTTATTTTATTTTTTAAAGATTTTTATTTATTTTTAGATAGAAGGGAAGGGAGGGAGAAGGACTGGGAGGGAAACATCAATTGGTTGCCTCTCACATGATCCCCAGCTGAGGACCGCATCTGCAACTCAGCGTGTGCCCTGACAGGGAATCAAACCAGCGACCTTTCAGTTCCTAGGCTGGCACTCAACCTACTGAGCCACACCAGCCAGGACTACCTCTGTTATATATTTTTTAAACTGAATATGGTACATAGTCTTTTTTTGAAATAAGAAAAACATAAGAATATCATTGGTTTTGTAAGTTACATGATAATGTCCTGTGGACTATGTTTTTAAATAGAAAGAAAAGTAAATTCTTTATTTTCCTACTGTGAGACACTATTCGCCTCTATCTGTATTCATCTTATCCTTTTTTGTTTTGCAGAAGAGTTTTCCTTCCAATCCAAGGCTAGTATTTTTACCTTTGCTTGTGTCTTAACTCTTTTATACTCCAGAAGCCTTAAACTATGGATTACTCCTCTCTTTTCTTGAAAATATTCAACCTTTTCCTTTTAAGTAGATTATTCCCATCTGGTTTTCAACATGCTCAGGTCTGTCATGTGGTCTGGGTAAGATAATCAGTCCCTCACTGGGCCCCCACACTCTGTTGGGCACTTGTCCTATCATTACCAACCTCCTACTCCCTTCCCAGCCAGACTCCTCGAAGAGCTGTCAGCTCCCACCCGTTCCATAACATGTTCTGGCTTCCAGTTTCATCGCACCGCTGAAATAGGCTAAGTTTATCGGTGCCCTCCATATTGCCAGCACTTTTTATATGGACTCAGTGTGCTTGAAGTTCAATTACAGGTCATCTCATTTGACTTTTTTTTCTATTCTATTTTATAAGCTTCTGTGTTCAGTTATCAGCAACACACTACAGACTCAGAATTTATATCACCTGCCCACAACTATCATCTGGGCTTCAGATTTCGTTATCCAACTACCTTTTTGATATTCTATCCTGTTTGGATGTTCAGAAACACCTTAAATCTTATGTCAAATCCAAACTTAATGTTTTCCTCATACCTCCCTCATAAAACCAAAATCAAACAAATACACAGATGAAACATTGAACAGCCCATTCTTCCTGCTTTTTCTTTCTTGATAAATGGCATTTGCAAGTCTTTAAATGTCCATCTTTCTCACTGATGTCCAGTCGGTCATCAGGGCATGGTGGTCTTATCTCTCCAATATTTCTCAAATCCATAGACTCAACTTTACCTCCACTGCTGTCATCCTCATTCAGACGCTTGTGATCTTTCACTCGGGCACATGAGTAAGCCTCCTAACTGGTCTTGCCACAGCCTTCTTTCCTTCAGTATACTGAGCCTCTTTAAAATGCAGATTTTAGTGCTCTTAGGATAAAAGCTGTAATTCTTCTGTGGTCTTCAAGGCCTCTGCCATTCTCGTTAGCTTCATCTTTTAACAATCTCTAGCCATTTTGGCCTTCTCGGTTTCTCAAGTGCCATTTACTTCTTTCTACCTACCTACCCTTTGACTAATTGACTATGAGTCTTTCAGCCTCCATTCAGTCATATTCTTTGGAGATGTCTGGCTTCCTTTTTTGGGTTTGTTTCCTGTTATGTCTGTTCTCAGTATACTTTTCACTCCTCACAGTTTTCATAGTTATACTTTTTATTAGTGGGATTCTTCGTTTGATGTTTTCTGCTACAGGTATTTTAATGTCGGTATATTCAACTACATAGTTCAATGGGAGCAAGAAAATTTGCTCTCTTTGCTTACCACCAAATGCTTAGAATGTTTCCGTGCATGTAGTAGGTGTTCAGTGAGCATTTGGTGAATAATGGGATAAATAAATGAAATAAAATTACAGCTCTGTCTCAAGTAACGTTTGTTTCTAATATAGCAAGTTATATTGTATTTCTTAGATGTGTAAATTTCAAAGTATGAAGTATTAAGTTTTTGTAATTTCTTAATATTTTAAATATTAAAACTATAATTTCTTTTCTTTGGATATTTTTGTTATAGACTCTTAAAATATTAAGGATCTGTGGTTTCATAGTTGATCACTAGAGTGTGCTGTAACATCAGGACTCTTAATTGTGGACAGTGGTGAACGCTATGATACTACTTTGGAAATTTTAGTTAAAGGAGTGTATGACAGTATCAGGTCATCCGCACAATGCGTGTTTGATGAGTGGAAGTTGATGTTTTAAATAGCTCTGTATTATCATCTGATCACTGAGAAAGAAAACAGCTTGAGGGTTTTTTTAATTTTATCATAGAAAATATGTAATCATAACTGAGTTTTAAAAGGAAATAATAAACCATAACAGATAAGTTATTAACTAATTCACTAAATTATGGGACACATGATATATGTACAACACTTTGCTGGCCTCTTGAGTGTATATAAAAGTATAATACATAGGCCCATCCTTAAGTGTATTTGAAACGTAGTTGATAAGTCTCCTTATGCACACATGGAAGTTGTATGACAGAATGAGAATGAAATTACAGTTCAGTTTCACCTAATTCATGTCCTGGTTCCAGCTCATTCTCTCAATATTTATCATCTTAGTTATAATAGTCACTTCTATTTCAGTGTCAGTGTAAATGTGGTAGGTATATGTAAAAAACTAAAATTAGCTGTAGACATGTACAACAAAACCTTTCTTTTAAAATAAAAAGTTCTTAAACAGTCAAAAGAAAAAAAAACAAATTACTGTACAATCTAACAGTATTGAAGAAGTCACAGAGCAACATTTGATTAAGTGCCAGATGCGTGGTTCAAAGAAGGAGAAAGTGGCTGGGCTAGAATTGTAAGGGGAAACTTCATTGAAGAAGAAGGGCTTGAGTGTAGTTCATAAACATTTTTTTATATTCAGTCCCAAATATCTGATCATTATTTTTATGGCCATATAAATAATACTAGAAAAAAACTATTGGTATATTTTATTGCCACAAGTTTTTGAAAATAGGATGGGATTTTTAAAAAAGGAGAAAGGACAGTGTAAACAGAGGAAATAGTGGGAATTAAAGCAGGAAGAGAGGACTGCTTGTGGTCCTTTAGGGAGTGGACAGGCGGTGCAGGGGTCAGGGAGCTCATCTCAGGAAGTGCCCTCAGTCACATGCAGGTTTTAATTGTGGAAAACTAGGGGAACCCAAGAATCGAAGTGTCATTTATTTGGGGATGCTAAAGTGTAGAAAAGAGGGATGTATGCAGTTTCTCTTTATTGTTACTTATGTGTTATTTGTGTTTTAAAATGTTTTCTTTCATTTTTCTTCCACTAAATACCTCCTTATGTGATTTTGAGCAAAAATGTGATCTTGTGTTTCTAACTAGTAAGAAAAACTACTTGTGAGACAAAAATTGTTATATCAGCTCTAATCTTATATAAAAAATCTTTGTAGTTAAGCCAGTATAAAATTCTTTTTGAAAAAGTCAACTGTATGAACAAAGAGTAATTTGGTTGTTTTCTTAAAGTCTAAATTCAGCAAAGTTAATGCTCTTCAGTTTGAAGAGAAATTTTGGAAGAAGATTTTTCTGGAGTATTTATGTTTTCATTTTTTAGAAGGCTAAATTTTAACCAAGGCGTCTGTTGGGATGCCTGTTTATGTGTTGCACATACTGTGGGCTCGATAGTGCTGTATTTATTATCTAAAAGCTCAGAATGGTTTTTATATTTGCTTAATCATAATGTAATAATTTTACTTCATTCTAAGATGAAATTTTGACAAACTTTAAGTTGTTTTAGTAAATTTATAATTAATGTGATTATCCAGGGAAATATCATTATTAGATTATAATTTTCTACTGTGATTATAATTTTATGAAACAGATTTGAGTTGCAGTCTAATGGTTACAAAAGGCCTCTGTGAACCTTTGTGAACCTGTTTCCTCATATATGAAATACAGTAATGCCTATACTATAGATTTATTATAAGGCTTAATGTATATGAAAGTACTTTATAAATGATAAAATATTTCATAAGTAAATTATAGTTAAGCTCTGATTGCTTAACTTTGATTTAACAGGGCCTATATAAGAAAGACACTTTAGTCTTAATATCAAATTCTGTTAGCCAGTGACATACCATTTTCTAACACAGAGCTTGTAGCTGCTACTTCTTAACAATTAAATAATGATTGGTTCTACATTTTTCTTTCATTTCTTAGAAACACTTTAGCTAATCTCTGGACACCAGGGTGATTTTTGAGCACCAGTTTAGTCATTATATGTTTGTTCTAAGTTAAACCTGTAATCTTCTGCCTTAGACTTACTTTAGGTCCTTTCAAGGAACTTGAGGGAGTTTGCACTCATTCTCTGTCTAATGTAGTTATCTGTTCTGTGAGAATGTAGGTTTTTCCATTTATTTTATAGCCATTTTAATCTAGAGTCTCGTCATCTCAATACATTTATCCCAACAGCTCACTAGTTCATCTTTTTGGCTTCATTTTTCTCTTGGTCATCTTTTATTTCATCCTGGAGACTAATTTTTGGATGTCATAGGTCAGGTATCCAGTAGGTTTCTGGTCATAGAACTTCATTAAAACTAAGAACCCTGTAACTTAATCTATTTTCATTTCATTTTGTACTTCATCATCTACATTACTGTTAAGAAAAAGTTACCAGTAATGAAAGGAATAGGGATATTTTCTAAAAAGGAAAATGACAACAACAAAAAACTTTGCTTTTATTTTTATCATGTTCTTAAAATCTTTTGGCTTCCTGCTCGGGTTGCTTTGTTTCAAGTGTTCTGCTAGACATTTGGATCTGCTAGATCCAAAGATGAATGAAACGCAGTCCTATACTGTCAGAAACCAGTTTAGTAGTTAAAACAGACATGTAAATAATACTAACACAGCGTGTGAAAGCTCTGTAATAGTGCTGTAGTACCAGAGAGAAGGCGATATTTGAACCAGTCCTTAAAGACTGATAAGACATTTGTAGTGGAATGTGTTCTAGACTAAGGGGAATACTAGAAATAAAGGTAACTTTGTGATAATGGAAAATACACTGAACTCTGAGTGAAAAAGGCCTGGATTTGAGTTCTCTTTCTGACACATACCCAATTTGTGAATCGGGCATGTTATATAATATTCTGAGCCTTAGTTTCCTAATCAGTACAAGGGGAAGAATACATGCTCTCTTTCACAAAGTATAGCAATGATTAAGTGAGGTAAGTATACAAAAGTATTCTCTGATTGTGCACACATCAAGTCTAAACATTTTAGCTTTCACTGCATTTGTATTCTGGTCCTTCTATTTCATTTTAACTTTATTTCCCTTTTACTCTCTTCCACATTCTTCTGTTTAGTGATGAGAACAGCCTACTTTTACTTAAGCCACCAAAATCTTTTACCAGTGCTTGTATTTGTACAATTAAAACCCTATCTCAATGTCACTGTCCTCAGTTTTAATGTCATTTCTTCAGTGATGCCCACAGCATATACCTACTTCCCTGTTATGTTAATTTCTTCTATGAATCCATAGCACTTTGTACATATTGGTATAGATATCAATTATAGTACTCTCATGCTGTTTTATCATAGCTTAAACCGATTTAAAAATCTTCCTACCAGTGTTTTTGAGGGGGACGACCTGAGTGTTAGTCAGCCTGAGTTTCTGCACCATAGTGCTGCCAGTAACTGTGCATAAGTGAATCCGGAAGTCAGTATTTTACACTGTTTGTGCACTCTCAGACTTTGTTGTTAAACCCGGCTAGGCCTGTATTTGCCCATTCCTGAGAGAGGGCATTTGATTAATTTTGATAATCTCTAAGTATCTTTCTAACTCTAAAACTCCATAATTTGGCCCATCTCTATAGTACGTTTGTTAGTTTTTTCCCTTACAGGAATGCTTTCTACGGTCCTCATCCTACACCCCTTTCTTAAAATCGTCTTCTGCTTGAGGCCCTCCCCAATAACCAGATCTTTATGGTTTTTATAATCTTTATGGTCAGTAGATCTCAGTTTGTTAGACACTGTGTTAAATCCTTTTCTGTTGTATTATTTATGTCATTTTATATGTTGTTTCCTCATCCGGTTTGTGAGTTCTTAGAAGATAGAGATTGTGTCATATGATTCTGCCTTATCCATAATCCCTAACTTATCAAAGAATTTACTGTATTTTAGTCACTCACAAAATTTAGACTATGTATCACTCACTTACAAAATCTGGTTGCAAATTATTTCTTTTGTGTGTGTGTGTATGTGTATATACACATACACACACACACACACACACATACACAATCAATTCTCATTTAATGCCATTGATGGGCTCTGCAACTTTAAGAGAAATGAAGTATAATGAAACTGATTTCACTATAGGCTGATTGATAAAAATAAGAGTTAAGTTCCTATAATATCTAATCAATGACATTATAATTAAATGACATTGAATAAAATGATGTTATTCTAGGCCCTGCTGTATTTTGAAACTTAGTGCTAATTGTCATTTTTTAGACATAAAATATCAATGTGAAAGATCTTCACAAAGTTGTCTGTATTTCTTAATGTATGTCTGATTACAAGAAATGGCTATATGAATATTAGTTTTAAAATTGGGCCATTTCTTGCAACATCTTCCCTTATGGTATTTTATATAGAAAATTGTTTAAGTACCTATAGATTTTTTCTTTGCTTATAATTTTAAAGGTAAGTCTGAACACATACATTAATTTGTCCCTGAGTCAGGGAATTACAATTCTTCTTCTGTATTTCTAAAAAAAGTAATTTTACTAATGTTTCTAGAAGCTTTAAACTTCAGTTTGGCATTTGTTTTGCAGATGCTCTACTCAAGGTACCCCCGGACCTGAGGGCAACCACGTTCCAGATGTGCCACTTCTAGACAGCCACAAGTAAGGCTGACTGATTAGCTTTGGGGCCTGCAAAGATAGGCTATTGCTTAGCATTGAAAGAGAATATTAAGAAGTTGGGAATAGTATGATACTGAATGGAATGTTTTATCTGAATACTCTCTGCTCCAAAGTTTGAGTACCTTTGTATAGACACAATATAACAACAATATTGCATCTGCCCCATCTCACTTTTTAGGTGTTTTCTGAAATTTTCTCTATTGCAAGTAAATGCAAGTAAAATGTTAGTAAATCCAAGTAAATGTTAGTTCTTTATTTCTGTTTCTCACTTTATTATTCTGTAAATGGAATGCAAACCTTTCAGGTTCTTTATGTTGTAGGTGAAAAATGTAACACTGTTAAAGAGTATTTCAGAGGGGATAATTGGATGAAAAATGGGGACGATGAATGAAAACTCATTATGTGTTTATTGTTCTCTCAGTCCCTGGTTATCTTCTTCATTGGCTGCTCCTCCTGGGGTAGCCCCAGTCACTTTCGCATCGATTGTAGAGGAGGAACTGCAGCAGGAAGCAGCACTTATCAGGAGTCGAGAAAAACCCTTGGCTTTGATCCAGGTAAAGACTGTGCCTATGCAGGTTTAATTTTGGGAAGACCTACACTATTTTTATCCTTACATCTTAAGAAAATTATGTTGGTTCGCTTTGTGTAGGTGCATATAATAATCAGATTAAAATATATAAGTAAACTGAAATTCAGCAATTTAAGTATAAATTGATGTATTCAAGATAACTAATTTAGAACTAATAAATTGTGGTAAAGCTAATATTTTTAGCACTGGTGATTCTTTGAGCTGTTTTAAAAGTGACCTGTAGAGAACTTGGCATTATCTAGTATATTGCACATTCCCCAGAAGTTCAGTGAGCATCATTAAGAGTTCTTAAAGCAACATACACCAATTCTGGCTTACTTAAGGAAAAATAAATTTATTTGAGGATAGTTTGTAGAAACTATTCAGCTTATAGAATCTATTTATTAAGATCCTACAGACTGCCCTGGCTGGTATAGCTCAGTGAATTGAGTGCGGGCCTGCAAACCAAAGGATCGCGGTTTGATTCCCAGTCAGGGCACATGCCTGGGTTGCAGGCCAGTTCCCAGCGTGGGACACATAAGAGGCAACCATACATTGATATTTCTCTTCATCTCTCCTTCCCTTCCCCTCTAAAGATAAATAAATAAAATCTTAAAAAAAAAAAAAAAAGATTCTACAGACTGCCCTGTTTGATGTGGCTCAATGGATTGATTGCTGGCCTGTGAACTAAAGGGTTGCTGTTTTGATTCCCGGTCAAGGCACATGCCTGGGTTGTGGCTGATCAATGTATCTCTTGCACATCTCCCTCACTTCCTTCCTCCCTTCCCCATCTACAAATAAATAAATCTTTAAATCTTAAAAAAAAAGAGTTGTTGGTTAAAAAAAGAAAAGATTTCACAGACTTAAGCTGAAAGACCAGAAAGCCAGGCTTGGAAACAAAGACTCATTTTTGCCCTAAAAACCTTACAAGCAAGAGTTTGAAGACCTGCATAGTAATAGAAATTAATCTCACAGAATGAAGGTATTAGAATGAATGGATTCCAGCTACTATTTTCAGTTTCTTTTTTTCTTCTACTCAAGATTAAAATTCAAGGGAAGGTGAGTATCTGATTATCCTAGCTCAGGCCTCAAGCCTTCTTGCCAAGGGAATAATAGGATACCTAATTTAATTCCACTATGTTGTATCCATGGAAAGTGGGAGTTCCACAGAAGGGAATTGGAAAGGTATTATAATCCTGCTTAGTTGATAATTAAAAGAGTAAAGCAAGTCTTCCTTTTTTCCCCCTTCCCTCTTTTCAGATTGAGGAGCATGCAATACAAGAGTTACTGGTTTTCTATGAGGCATTTGGCAACCCTGATGAGTTTGTCATTGTTGATAGGACACCTCAGGGACCACTGGCAGTACCTACGTGGAATAAGCATGGATACTAGTTTGCTGTGGAATTGAGATGCATTTTTCATAAACCGTGATTGTTACAAAGAAAAGCTATGGAAAAGAATTTTTTAAATTTAGTAACATCATTCTAGATAGACTAAGAAAGATCTAATTTCTGTATTGCAGTTTCAGCATATAACATTTGTATGATTAAAAAGAAATTACTTAGAATCGTGATTTAGTAATTTTATGTAAAAGTGTGTAAGAGGACAAACTAGATTAAGTTTAAATGAAATCATTTCTTCTGAATATGTCTGAAAAGAAGATGGGAGTGATTGAAGCATAGAACTTAAGAGTGGTACAAAAAAAACTTTCCATTTGAAAATTTGGGATAAATAATTTAGAAGATTATTGCCAAATATCTGTTGTCACTTTTTTTGATGTAACATTGATGAGCTTAAAGTAGTAGTATTAGCCATTACCTTTGATCCATTAATGGCCAAAGTTTTGTGTGTACTACGGTAGTTGTGTTTCATTCTTGTGTCTTTTTTAATCAAGCTATGAATGTCCTGGTCTGTTTAAAGCTCAAACTGCTCGAATGCTATATTATTTCAGCTGGGATGGTATATTCCCTATTTTGCATTTAATTGTTGAGTACAGTGCAAATGAAATATGAACACTTCTGAAAATCTCAGTCCAAGATAATAGTTTCTTTATAAGATTTGGAGTCATTGTAGATTGTTTCTTGGTGGGGAGAGGAGACCTTATAAAAGTCTAATTGTGACAGAATCTGTTTTCTAAAATGTTAAAATTTTCTGAAACAAATGCTTAATTATATATTGCAAAAACAAAATAATTTAGAAGAAGGTTGGTTTATAGTTAACAATATTATGTAATCAGAAATTCTCTGAGACTGGATTATATGAGTAGTCATAAACATTATTTGTTTTCTGTACAGTATGCTGTTTGGTTTATTTTTGAGTAGTTAATTTTTTTTTAAATGTCACATATATGCTCCAGTACCTAGACAAATTGAGATGTCAGTGTTCTAGTTTCTAGGACATCAGCCTAGGGAAATGTACAGGAAGTTCAGATGATGGGAATATGGCTGAAACTAACTCAATGATCGAGGTTTAGCTCTACCTGAAAGAAGCAAACTTGTAAGCAACTGTGCAATAAAAAATTTTGATCACTGCTGTGTGTTTGATATCTTGTACTTATGGACATCTATTATAGGAGGAATTACTAACTATTTTTATTAGTAATTAGCAAGAAAGGACACCTCTTAATTTTAGTATCTAGTAGTTAACTAATTATTAATGTTTTAAGTGAATGCTGTATCTATTCCTTGACCACTTAAAAGAGGGGAGTTGTTCTAAAATGCACCTGTGAAAGGTTTTATATTATGTGTTTGAGTAAATTGAGACGAAATTAATTTTGTTTTATTGGTGTTGCCGTAAAGGAGCCTTCTGAGTAATTTATTTGAAGCCTTGACTCTTACATGTATATTGGCATATCGGATACTTAGAGATGCAGTGAAGTGATGATGATTTCCATGGGGTGCTTCATGCTGCTTGTGAGCCACCCTGAAGGGCCTTTGTTGGATGCAGTCGGAGGGCGGGACAAGGGCCGCCTGAATCTATGGGGCCTCAGGCCTTAACAAACCTTAATCCACGGTTAAGGCCTATTTTATATAGTGAGGTATTCTATTACATTTCCTTTCAAAAGAGTTATTTTGCTAGTAAAATGAAAGATAAGCACTGCTAGAAAGTATGAATTTGTAAGCAGTTTCATGAAGATAGCAACCTGATGCATTGCCACTACAGAACCCAGGAAAGTGGTGGTGTTTTCCTCTGTGCCTTGATTCTGCCTGCAGTTATTGTGGTAGTTCACCTTTAATCCCATGACTCTACGAGAGACTTAATACAATTGAAGAAAACTAGCAATGGGCAACTTAGAGGGTCAGTGGGAAGGAGGCGGCAGGTCTTTAAGCAAAGCAATCATACAGTTCTTTAGCCTGGGATGATAGGTTGGGAGTGGGGGTAGGGAAGAGGTGTCGGATCAGAATATGCTTAAAATTTGCAAAACCAAGTCTATCAGTGAGGTAAATTCAAATTTGTTGACAAAATTCAAGATTCAGGACTTCTCTTAAAGTTCTAAAGAGGTGGCTTTTACTTTACATAGGAACAACAACGGATACAGTTAGTTGAGAAAGGTGTGGCTGGGTAATATTTGGGTTGGTTTCTGTAACTCTCGGAGGCTGGGGTAAGTGTGTTTGTTCATGATAAGGGAGTTGATAGCTGTTTTGTAAAATTTTAGATCTGAAGAAGCCTTACAGATTATCTTTGCGTATTCCCTTTCATTTTATAAATTGGAGAAAGGGACTAATGAGAATGAGGTCTTCTATCTTTTGTCTGGTTCCGCTACCACTACACCAGAATGCCTCTTAGAAATTGAATTGCCTATGGAAATTGAGCCAAGACTGAGAAAATATATTTTTTAAAAAGCTCTTAGTAAAAATAAATGTAACCCAGAAGCTTCCAGAATTAGCAGCATACTTTCAGAAGAAACTACAATAGTCTTCCACCAAGGAGTTGGGGGCAGGTGATTCAAGATGCCCTGACAACCTGGTCTTTTACCTGCACACATGACTGTCAAACTGTCTCAGCCCTTAATGTATTTCATTTTCATATATATGTCTATTTGGCTAGCATTTTATTTGTGTCAAAACTGAATTCTTGCCATCCTCAAACTCTGATTTTTTTAAATTTATTATCTCGATCTATTATTTTCCCAAATCATTCTGGCTGAACTTTTTGATTCTTTGTCTCTTTCCCCATTTTGTGTGTGTCTATATATATTCTTTGTCTGTAATATCTTTTAATCTTTTTCATTTCATTCTTATTACTACTACTGTGTTTTATGTCCTTCACTATTTTCAGAAGTTCTCAAATGTTTTGGTCTCAGTACCCCTTTATACTGATAAAAGTTATTGAGGTTTCTAAAGAACTTTATATGGATTACGTCCATCCATATTTAATGTACTCAAAATTAGAACTTTAAATATTTAATTCATATAAAAATCATAAACCACTGTATGCTAACATAAATTATACCATTTTAATGAAAATATAACTATTTTATAAAACATAATAGCAAGAAGAATGGGATTGTTTTATTATATAGAAAAATTACTTCAAGTTTAGGTCTTTACTGCCTGGTTTAATAGAGTACTCCTAGATTCTTGTATCTGCGTCTGCATTCATTCTCTTTTGATATCACATGTCTTACAGCATATGAAAACTTGAAAAACTGAGGTCAGAAAAGGCAAATAATATGTTATGAAAACAACTTTGATCTCACCACCTCATGAAAGGTCGACATGGCTGAGAATCATTGCACTAGTCCCTTCATTTCTGCCACCCTTTTCTCCATCTCCCGTCCCCTCCAACTGGTCCAGTCCATTAAGCTCATTACCTCCCCAAACTAATAAGCCCCAAAGTATATGGCTTGTCTTTTCCTTGCTTTGAAAATATAAATTACTTCTCTACACTTTTAAGTTCATATATCTTCAGCTTGGCCTTCAAGAGATTTTTTTTCATCTGTACATGTAGTAGTCAAGTTAAACCTGATGACCTCTTTCTCTGAAATAGGCTGCAAGCTTTCCTCACACAAATACCTACTTTTTTTTTCTCTTCACATATTGAAATTTTACTTATTCCTGATTAAGACAACCCAAATTCTATTTTCCTTTTCTCATATTCCTTCAAAAATAAAAAACATAGCTCAATGTTATTTCCTCTTAACACTTTATACCTTTTAGAGTCTTTGTCGAGTTCTGCCATTATTTTTACTTTTCTATTAGTCACAGAATTATATTTTGAAGGTATAGACTAAACATTCTTTTTTATTCTTGTATGTGTGTATTTAAATTTTTAAAATCTTGAGCCATAACAGATAAATGCACAAGAAAAAAATTCAACTCAGTGATTTATCAGTAGATCAGTAAGTGGACCATTCACAGCATTGCAAAAAAGATGCTCGATTTGATTTCCTAATATTTCATTGAAAATTTCTGCTGTAATTCATGAGGGAGACTGGTCTGTGGTTTGCTTTCTTTTTCTGACTTTGAAATCAACATAATAATGGCCACATACAGTGAGTTGAGAAATAGTCCCATCTGTACTTTCTGGAAGTGTTTATAAGTGATTGATATTATTTCTTATTTAGATATTTGATAGTGAAGCCATCTGGGTATATTATTTTTTAATTCTTCAATTACCACTGACATACAATATTAGTTTCAGAGGTACAACATAGTGATGAGATTATATAACTTTTGAAGTGACCACTCTGATAAATCTAGTACCCACCTAACACCTGTATGGGTTTTTCTTTATGGAAAGATTTTTAATTTCTGTTTCTTTACATGATACAGGTTTAGTGAGTTTTCTGTGTTCTGAATTTTTTTCTTTATATTCTTGAGTCAGTTTTAATAATTTGTCTCTAGGAATTTTTCCATTTCATTCAAGTTGTCTAATGTATTGGCATAAAATTGTTCATAGTATTTACTAATCCTTTTAATTTCTGTAAAGTTGGTAGTGAGATCCCCTTTTCACTCTTTATTTTGGTGATCTTTGTTTTCTCTTCTTTCCCCTGGATCTTATCAATTTTACTGAGCTATGCACAGCAGCAACTTTGGTGTTACCTTTGAATTTTCCCTGTTGTTTTTCCTGTTCTCTTTTTCACTGGTTTCAACCTTCATCTTTATTCCTTTTTTTCCTGCTTCCTTTAGCTTTAATATACTTTAAAGTATATTAATATACTTTAATATACTTTTTCTTTTTCTAGACGTTTTAGCTTAGGTTTTTGATTTAAGATCTTTTTTTATCCAGTTATAGGTATTTAAAGCTTTAAGTTTACCATTAAGCATTGCTTTGTCTGTATTCCATAAGTTTCTTACCTGTTCTGTTTTCATTTTCATTCAGTTGAAAATAGTTTCTAATTTCTTTTAGATTTCTTCTTTGAACCATGGATTATTTAAAAGTATATCACTTAATTTCAAAATATTTGGGAGTTTAGTCCCAAATTCTTGTGTTGATTTCTAATTTTGTTAAATTTGGAGAACTTATTTTGTGTTGCTTTAATCCATTAAAATTCATTGATACGGGTTTTATTACCTAACCATGGTCTATCCTGCAGAATGTTCCATGTGTTAGTGAGAAACATATGAATGTATTGACATCGGCCTCTTAAGAAATAGTAGCTTATAAGACTTTATATACAGATTTCTACATTGAAGACACCAATTTGTTACCTAAACAAAGGACAAGAATAGATGCTGAAGAACAAAAGAGGTAGGACTGTGTTGAATATCTTCTGTGCACCTCAGATCCATTCTCTGTTCTCCCCACTACTACGTCTCCTAGTTTGAACTTCAGGATGTAATCAACCAGCTTATTGTCCCTGTGGCTTCTTGTTCCTTTAGCCACAAGAAGGAGCACTAGCCTCACATTGGCATATTGACAGGAGGAAAGTGAAAGGAGCTTTTTTTTTTCCTTTCAATTCCTACCCCTCTATGTGTTGTTATGGGCTGCCCTCCACTCACAGGAGGGCTTTAGCTCCTCTCCACACGGCACTCTCTCCAGATTCTGGGCAATGTTTTCCCTCACCCACATCACATCTAGGAATGGCGGAAGCGTTCCCATTGTTTCTAGCCCAGGTTACTGTAATATCCATTACAGTTTTCCTAAACACTGCCCACACTTTCAAAAGAGTCCATTAATTATTTACCCAAGTTGAGAGCTGCCTTCTGGGATCTGATACAGAGATGATCCGACTAATGGAGAAAAAGTAGTGGAATGTAGAGGTCCTGGTTCAAGGATATTTTATCTACAAATTTGGCAGTAAACATGGAGATGCATGAGACAGAAAAAGGATAGTTAGATGGGGCACCTCTTTTGTGTTTGAAAAGTGAAGGGTTATGCATCAAGAAAGCAGATAATGAGAAGTCGATGCAAATAGAGACTAGAGATGCTGGGAATAGAGAGAATAATTGCAGAAGCAGGTGAAGATGGAGTCAGGAGTATGAAGTAAACCTTGGTAAGGAGGGAAGTGCCATTTCTTCCAGACTTCGGGAAAGACCCTGGAGATGTTACAGGTGTGTGGTTCTTAGTTTGGCTTCTAGATGATTGGCAACACCAATATCACTGAGAACTTGAGAAATGAAAATTATTGGCTCTGCTGTCTACTGAATCTGAAAATTCAGTGGGCCCCACAATCTGTTTTCTTTGTTGAAACAAGCCCTCCAGATGATTCTGACACATGCCTAAATTAGAAAACACCACAGTACTGAGGACAGATATTTTGAGGTAAAAGAAAAGGGAAGCTATTTGAGTCTTGATAATCTGGGTAGAGTAATTTTTTAACATTGTATTTACCTCCTTTTTAATGAATCAAATGTGAATCAAAAAGAATTTTCTTTAATAACAAGTAGTAAATACATTTTATTTTTTTCAAGTTTTTTTTATTGTTGTTCAAGTACAGGTGTCTCCATTTTCCCCCCTCTACACCCTCACCCCACCCATTCTCAACTAGTACGCTGTTGGTGGGAACGCAGACTGGTACAGCCACTGTGGAAAACAGTGTGGAATTTCCCCAGAAAACTAAAAATGGGCCTGCCCTTTGACCCAGCAGTTCCACTGCTGGGATTATACCCTAAGAATCCTGAAACGCCAATTAAAAAGAATCTATTCACCCCAAAGTTCATAGCAGCACAATTTTCAATAGCCAAGTGTTGGAAGCAACCTAAGTGCCCATTAGTAAATGACTGGATTAAAAAATTATGGTACATTTACACAGTATAATACTACACAGTAGAAAGAAAGAAGGAGCTCCTACCCTTTGCAACAGCATGGATGGATCTGGAGAGTATCATGCTAAGTGAAATAAGCCAGTCAGAGAAAGACTAGTACCATATGATGTCACCTATAAGTGG
This sequence comes from Artibeus jamaicensis, assembly GCF_021234435.1. Lineage (NCBI taxonomy): Eukaryota > Metazoa > Chordata > Mammalia > Chiroptera > Phyllostomidae > Artibeus > Artibeus jamaicensis. The sequence goes on from NW_026521812.1 coordinate 43,739,185, forward strand.
AACCTAATCAACAAAACAGGCAAGCAAAATATAACCAGAGGCATTGAAATAGAGAACAAACTAACAGTAACTGGGGGAGGGGAGGGATAATGGAAAATTGGGGAAGGGTCATCAAGGAACATGTGTAAAGGAAACAGTTATTTTCCACACCATAGAAATGGTAACTGGAAGAGAACGGAAAACATACTTGGTATAATTAAGTTTAAAAGACTTAGTGTTTGTTACCAAAACCAGGGACTTTTCATTAATTGATAGCAAAAGGGGGATATTTATAAATTGCTTAATTTTTAAATCTCAAATATTTAGTAAAGTTTAACATTTTTTTGAAGCTACATTATGTGCCCTAAAATTTGCTTGTTCTAATTAGAACTTGCTGTTAAGAAAATAAAGGTTTCTTCTTAGATCAACCAGACAGGAAATCAACATGGAAACACTGGCCTTAAAACACAAGTTTTATCAAAGAACCCCCCCCAAACGCGTGTTAGGTCAGATGGAATTAAAAGACTAATGTGGAACATTGCATCCAAGAGCAGTAGTACACATTTAAGTGTGCATGGAGCAGTCACTGGGACAGATCACACATTAGACCACAAAACAAGTCCTGATACATTTATGAATATTGAGACCATTTCATGCATTTTTCCAGCCATCATGGTGTGAATTAGAAATCAAATACAAGGAAAAAAACTGGAAAATTCATACATATGGAAAGATTAAAATGCTTTCAAACAACCAATGGGTCAAAGAACTCAAGAAAGACATTAAAATTAACCTTGAAACAAATTTGAATGCAAATACTAAGATTGATGGAGTGCAGCAAAAGCATTTCTATGAGGGACAAATGTCTACATCAAAAAATGAGAAAAATCTCAATCTAACTTTATAACTCAAGGAAATAGAAAAAGAACAGAAAACCTAAAATTAGTAGAAAGAAGGAAATAAACAAGTAAATGGAATAGAGATTAAAAATGCACTATAAAAGTTCAATGAAACTAAGCTGTTTTTTTAAAAAAATAAAAGTCAAATCTTTAGCTAGACTTCCCAAGAAAAAAAGAACTCAGAAATGAAGGATGTTAAACTGATAACACAAGGACAGAGGGTCCCAAGAGACTGCCGTGAGCCATCACACAGCAACAAATTGGATGACCTAGAAGAAATGGACAAATTCCTAGAAATATGTAGCTTATGAAGACTGAATGAGGAAGAGCTAGAAAATGTAAACAGATTCATCATGGGTAAGGAGAATGAATCAGACTCAGAAATCTTCCAACATACAAAAGTCCAGAACCAGAGATGACTCACTGGTGAACTCTATCAAATATTCAAAGGGAAATACCAATTCTTCTCAAGTTCTTCCAAAAAAACAGAAGGGGAGGGAACACTTCTAACTTGTTTTATGAGGCCAGCAGGACCCTGTTACCAAAACCAGACAAGTACATCACAAGAAATTTACAGAACAACATCCCTGATAAACATAGGTGCAAAAATTAACAAAATAGCAAACTGAATTCAACAATACATTAAAAGGACCATATTACACCATGATCAAGTGGGATTTGTTCTAGGGATGCAAGGATAGTTCAACAGATGCAAATCAGTCAATGTGATATGCCACAATAACAAAATGAAGAATAAACACCATGTGATAATTTTAACATGTGGAAGAAGCATTTGACAAATTCAACATTTGTGATAAAACTCAACAAAGTGGATATAGAGGGAACATACCTCAACGTAAAGGCCACATACGACAAGCCTGCAGCTAACATCATACTCAGTGGTGTGCCTTCCTGTTGCAGGTCGCAAAGCATGACCTCACTTTCCCTGTAGTCACTGTGTGTGCACTCCCCCTCCCCGGTTGGCTGGACTGGGCCAGAACTTACTTACCTTGCAGGAATAAGTTCTGGAGATCTCTGTTACAGCCTAGCAATAGCTGATAGTATAAATTTTGTGCTTAAAATTTACCAGGAGGGTAGCAGAAGAAAAGTTTGGTTCATCAAGTTGAATACATCAAATATATACAGCTTTATACATGTCAGTCGTAACTCTGAAGTGGTTTAAAAAATAAACTGAAATGAAAAAGAAGAAACAGTTAAAAGCTGAAAGCAACGTCTTAGCAACTATTTTGACACAACTGTTTACCAGAGTTTGACTTCTAAGCTCTCAAAATATTAGTTTTATAGTAACATAAAAAAATTTAAAACTAGCTAACTGTAAGTTTAAAATAATTAGATACACAGCTTTATAGAAAAGAGGACCAAAGATAATTTTTGCTCTGTTTATTAATTTAGCTTGTGTTTAATGTTAAGATTTGTGACAGTATAAAACAAGCACCCTGAACTTTGTAAACATGAAAGCTCTAGTGATTAAGCCCAGTTTTCTTCCCAAAATAAGCCTCAGTTTTTAAAAATGTGCAAGTATAAAGCCTCTATCCTGTAACTGTCAGATACTTTATGGCAAAATCTGTGGTGGAATGTAACAAACATGTTACATACATTATTTACATATATTAAATCTTGTTTCACAGCCTTGAAAACAAGTAGTTTTTAGACTTGTTAAAAGTAAACTTTTGAATTCTATAATTATGTATTATTGATAAGAAGAGACAAGTAAATTGTGTGTTCTGATAAATTACCAATGTATACAACATAGTTAGAGCAGTAGATGAACAGATTGGAATTAACCCTTTTCTAATAAACATATTAATTGCTGGCTCACTTTATATGGACTGTCAGTCAGTAAAGAACATAAATCCAAAGCTGGAAGTTAACAAAGTATATTAATATTTATGAAGGTCTGAGACTGATTTCTATTAAACATTTTTTAAATTAGTTTTAATTTTGTGTTTCATTTCAGCCTCAGGTTCTTCTTTGGAATCACTATTTTGAGGCTTGCATTTTAAGAACTTGTGAATTCTAAAGGTACTCCAGAATTAGAAATCAGAGGTTTTCTAATGGGAGTTCACAAATCCAAACTGCCATGATTTAATGTGATGAAAGTCTCCAAATGAAGTACTACCTTTCAGACTTATAAAAATAGCATATTAGTTTAGAATTTTAAGTTGTGAATTGTATCGCAGTTACTAGTTTAAGAATTGAAAATGTGCCCTGACTGGTAGCAAGTCATTTTATCTCTCTGAACTCTTGGTTCATATTTATACATTAAGAATAATAATTCCTTTCTAATGAGAATTCTAGAGATTGCTAGTTGAAGTAAGGGGCATAGCTTATTATAAGCATTAAAAAATGCTTAGCAAAACAGCATTAGCTGGAGAAGCAGAGAGCACAAACGCCGCCCCTGTGTCTCCCCAGAAGAACGTGAGGAACCCAGGAAAACTGAGCAGCCTGTCACCAGGACTGTGAATGAAGCAATAGGAAAAATGTGAACTGCTCTGGTTCATGATTCTAATTTAATCCTGTGGTTAACTGATTCACTATTTATTAAACTGAGTATTTTCACATATATCTTGTTTAATCTTCATAAAAATTACCGAGCTATTTTGTCTTTTTTTTTACATTTAATTTTATACATGAGAAAACTGGAGTGATAAAAACTTTCCCAACCCCACAACTTATCTGTGGGGCCTGTGTTGAAACTGGCCTGCCTCAAAGTCCACACTCTGTTTTTTCAGTTAATTTATTCAAATAGTTAAAAACTTCAGCAATATAAAAAGATGGAAAGTCACACCTCCTACCTCTCCCCCGAGTGGACCCTCCTGGTCCACTGCAGGTGTCCCGCACTTTAATTAGATGAGTAGCCTTTTACTTCTTTATGCAGATTCCAGCAAATACAAGTATGTTCTTTGACATGACATCAAAATCCATAAAAGAAAAAAATCAATAGATTTAAAAACTTAAGAGGATGGAAGACAAGCTACATACTATATCTAGAACATATAAAAATTTTAAAAGAATAATTATAAAATGAGCAAAAGACATAAACTGGTATTTCAGCCTAGAAGAAGTACGAATGGCAAGTAAGCACATTAAACCATGTTCAACATCATTAACCATTAGAATAATGCTGCTTAAAACCACAGTGAAATAATTTACAGCAACTAGAACAGCTAAAATGAAAAACAGTGATGATACTAAGCATTTGTGAAGAAGGCTATGGAGTAACTGGGTCTCTCATTTGCTGGTAGGAATAATGGTTTGGCCACTCTGGAAAACAGTTTGGCAGTTTCCCATTAAACTAAACATGCATTTACCATATCACCCAGCAATTGCACTCTTGGGCATTTATCCTAGAGAAATGAAAATTTAGTTTCACACAAGTTCATAGAGGCTAAGTGTAACAGCAAGATACTAGAAGCAACTGAAATCTCCTTTGCCCCAGATGTCCTACGTTATGGGTGAATACTTCTCTCTCTGTGCCACCATTTACTCATGTAGCTGGAGGACTGCGTAACTTGTCTCCGAGACGGGGCAACGATCCCTCGCATCCCACTTTCAGCGGGACAAATTGGTACATCCATTCACAGACAAGAATTGAAACAAGCAACAAGCTGGATTGACCTCAAGGGTCTTATTTAATGAAAAAAATCAATCTTGAAAGATTACATACTTATGATTTAATTTACATAAGATTCTGCAAGTGACAAAGTACAGAGATGGAGGACTGCGTGGGTCAGGGCACGGAGGGTGTGTTTGGGAGACGGTGACAGACACAAGGAGCAACGGGAAGGCACTAACTTTAGTGGTGGTGATGGAACAGTTCTGTGCTGTTACTGTAGTGCCTCTTACACACATTTATTCAGGGTATAAAACTGCAAAGAACTACATGCACACACATGAATAGAGGTTTAAAAACGGTGAAAACCAAATAAGGTCTGTAGTCCAGTTAACAGGAATATACTAATGTCAATTTCCTGGTTTTGACAGTGTACCGTGTCACTCTACGTTGTCCTATAATTGTGATATACTGTTGCTGTAGAAGTTGATCGAAGGCTACAAGAGATTCTGTACCATTTTCACAACTTCCTGTGAGTCTCTAATTTCAAAGTAAAAAGTTTAAAAAAGAAGTGCCTGTGGGATGGGTAGGATGATTGGCACAGTCCGTCGGCTAAGTGAGTAGATAGTGGCGCAGACAGAACCGGGCTCTTGGAGCCAGCAAGCAAAAGCCATGATCCGATGGTCTGCTCGTGTTTGGACGAGACGACAGGGCAGAACCATCAGGGCTCCATTTCTATTAACTCATGCTCAGGATGTAGCAGCCTGCCTTTGAGGGTGAAGAGTACTAGGCAGAGCAACTAACTGCAAAAATTAAAGAGAAACTTAAGCAAAGACCCAATCCTGAAAAAGGAGGCCAAAGTGGAGAAAGGACTGAGCAGCCTGGGGATCTGGCCCCAGGGGGAATCAGCCTGGGTCCCGGGCTGCCACTGTGACTCATCACCACATCCTAGAGCGTGGGGTTCAGAGGCAGGTAAAAGGCAGAGACTCGAAAGAGCTCTGGAAGTGGATGGACTGAGCTCACAGAGGATTTATGGGGGTGGGGAGCTGGAGACAGCAGACACTGGCACTCAAACAAGGGCCGAAGGACAGAGAGAAAACAAGAGCTTTCTTTTCTAAGGAATCCTAAATTTTACCTCCTTCCCTTTACCATTGCACTCCTTACATGTTTTCAATTATGAAGTGACTGCAAAATACTTCTTTTTATAGAATCAAATAATGATTTATAAGAATTATTAAAGTTATACTTAGATGGAATCAAACCACATACGATAACCAAAATCTCTATTTCTTTGTGTGTGGGGCCGGGGAGGTGGTTCTGAATAGCAATGTGCTTTATGGACATGGTCCTTCCTTTTTTCTTTGAACAAGAAAGACAAATTTTTAAAATAATCTCAGTGTAATCCCCCACAAAACTATGTCAATAGATTGAAGAATTTGGGCTCAAAATCCTCCCTGACCAAGTAGTTCTCCCATTCACTTTCCAAGATAGTAAAAAGGCAAGTTACGTTCTCTTTCACTCCATCCCTGCACCCCAGGGTGCTGAGATAGGCTGTGGGGGCAGTTCTGAGTTCCTGTTCATTGGGAATGGCCATGTGAGTCCATGCTGGGCATTGTGTTGCAAGCTCCTGCCTTTCCATCCCATCCTTGAGAAGAATGTTTTGTGTAGGACTCACTCCGTGGCCCTGCAGTGGCCCCAACTCCAGTCTCTTGATGTCCACGTATGGCTGTGACTCAGTTTCCACTTGAATGTTAGAACTGTCAGGTCCTGGCCACATATTTCCACTGCTTTCTTGGACCTAATTTGATTTCTAGAGGTATTCAGGATGCCTGGCTTTACACAGAGCACATTTTAAGAATCAATTTGATAGTCAATTATTCCACACAGAGGAGAGAGGCCTGTTTTCATTGGCTGCTGAATAAACAGTGCTTCAAAATCTTGGATTAGTGTGGGATACTATTTAAATATAGTTAGAATACTTAGAATAACAAAAACAGAAGATGTTGTGAATAGTAGTCTTAGTGATAAATGTACTTGTTCAATTGCCCTTATAACTTTTAAATCTGGCATTTATTTCATACAGATTTTTCCATTAAACTTAATTCCAAGAGCTACCAAACATCACAATGGCTATATTTTAACAGTGACAGTAGTGGCTATAAAGGCCAGAATTTCAACTGGCAGAAGTTTTAAGCACTAATTGAACAGGAAGATGACTCTGAATTTAGTTTCACATTTTGAATGAGTGTGTTGCATGAAAGCAGGAAGTGATGCTTCAGCAGGAAGCCAGGCTGCTGGCCCACAGACTGGGAGTGAGTTCAGAGATGCTGAGCCCCAGCCGTTGGGTGACACCGCTGTCAGCTTGCTGGTGCACCGTGCCCGCCCTGACTGCTATTGCAGCCTCCTGGTGAGAATCTGTTCACTCCTTTCCTATCTCAGCTGGCTGCCATCAAAGTCAGTTAAATACACATACTCACAAACACACAAAGCTGTTTGAGCCTCTCTGACATAAGTAGGACTTAACTTCATTTTGCATTCTAAAATGGGCTCTTCGTGTGAAAGTAGAACCTGGGCTTCGGGGCCCAGACCTCCAGGAACAGCCCTCCTCATACATTGTCGATGGCCACGAAGTTTCCCTGATTCCTCTAGAGAGCACAGCCCAGCCTGGACCAGGAGTCATGGAAACCCTGAGTGGATGGCCAATGTTGTCAACTGCTCTCATTGGGACCAAAACGATTTCCCGTCACAACAGGAGAGATCTGCAGATAATTTTTATTAGAAAAGGAATATGGCTAAGGGTCATGTCTAGTTTTATATTTCATTCTGAGTCTTGGTTTCATGACTCTTATCTACGAAGCATTTGTTATACTTCCAAAAAAGATTTGAGTGACTGAGTATGTATTGCCAAGTTCTGCTAATTGCTTCATGTTTTAGTCAAAGAGAAAACACGGATTCTGTGTGCATTCTGAACATCAGCAGGGAATCAATCACATTTTCTGAGCACTATGTAACCAAGCAGGGAGTGGACTGGCCTTCCTTAAGACACCTTTGACCAGATAACTTTTACTTTAGAGCAACTACCACCACCCACCATCCACAGTATGGTTGCCATCAATAGTCTCATTTGTAGGCTTGTCAAACATTTGGCTTGATAACATTGCAAAGTCATCTCTGTCACTGCAGAGGTCATTAAATTCTGTAGATGACTCTGCAATTGATTCACGAAGTAGTATGGTAAGTGATCCTAACAGCAATGAGCATTCACCAGTACCTACTGATACACACTAGGATACTTTTCAGCACACATCCTCCCAGTGGCAAATCCCAGATGAAAAAATGTGTGTGAGAATCAGGGGTTTTGCAGCAGCTGCGATGGATGAAACCTACGTAGAACCCCAACACGGTTAAGCTCTTAGCTGTGGCAGTGAGGATGGCAGGAGGTTTTCCTGGCCTTAATTGAGACCAGAAGCATTGATAATGTGGCTTAAGAAGATGCTCTGACACCTGAAGTGATGTATGATGTGGGGCTTTACAACTTCCCATGAAAAACCACTTTCTTCCCCAGTGGCTTAATGCCAATCCCTAACAATGCTAAGTGGAAACTTTCAGTTACATTATTTGTTAGAGCCCTGTAATCTCACAATGTGTGGTGGCCACAGCAGCTTTGGCAGAAGTCCTGGATAGAAAACCCTGGAAACAAGGGATCAAGCTACATGCATGGTTGGCTCTCTCTGATGGGGTATTCAGAAGATGCAATGCCTTGTGTGGAGAACAGCCAAAGACTTCCCAGTTCTCACGGAACCATCCTGCCAAGGGCTCCTGGTACTCTGCTTGTCTGCACACCTTAAGGCAAGGCCATAGAAACCTGTACTTAGATGCCCTTTCTGACCACGTTACAGAGATTAGGTGACTCAGACAAAACAAGGCTTGTGAAGCCTTCTAGCACTTGACAGTTATGAGCCCTGCCACAAATTGGGTAGAATCCTAGGCATCCGTCCTGGCCCTCTTGGCATAGCATCTGATTCTTTGGCTGAATCATCCCAGGCAAGGTGAAGCACCATGGTCAGAAGTAGCATCGTCATGGCGCAAAACTGAGAGAAATGAGATGAGCTAAAGGTGTGTCCTTGTGATGGGAGTATAATCATCAGAGCAAAACCCCATGAACCATAAAGGTATGAATGTCCACATATTGATAGTGCTTTTAAATTGCATCAGGAAACATCAGAAAGTTTTAAAATATTGATTTAATATTCAAGCATAGAATAGGATAGACTCAATCAGACTATGTAAACTTTCCCATGGGATCTTGAGTCTGTGTGTTGAATGTTTTCTGTTAGGTTTTTAGCTACGTAGGGCATGTGAGCTTATTTACACTCCAGCACAGTGAGTAGCAGGGTAAGCCTGCAGTTCTCTTGGATCCCGTAAGGCTGGGATTCTGTGGGAACATTTATAATATCCCATTTTTTGTCTCTGTTTTTTTAAAGGGTGACTAAGGGAGGCAATGGTCCCTCTGGGGCCTTCGCATGAGTCAGTGAGCTCCGCTGCTTGTGAGCTGTCAGTGGGCGCCCTCCCTCCCCTGCCCTGCCCTGGGAAGGTCACCTTTATCATGAATCCCTTCTTCCGCTCTGAAATGTCTTCCCTAAAAGAGGAAGAGTGTGTGTGTGTATGCAAAAGGAGGTGGAAGAACAGGGGATTTATATGCTTCACATTCTCTTCCGTTTTACAGGGCCGTCACATGCTCTTTCCTGGACTGAAACATCCCGTGAGAAACAGGTTTCCTTGGCGTCTGAAATGACAGGAGTTGTTTAAACTTAGCACCGGGGAGGGAATGCTGCTTCGAGGTAACACACATTTAAAATGATTCCAAATGTTTTACTGGATGCCAGCTGTGCAGCCTGCTGGATAAATCATCTCGCATCACACACTTGAGAGCATTTAGGACAGATGTATCCGCAGGCCACAGAGATCCTTAGCTGAATACAAGCAGCCGATGCAGAACTACCAGCCCAAAGGGAGCCCTCAGCAGACCTATCACAGCACTGCCGCCTGCGGCTCCTCATCCCTGCTGCGCAGTGGCGGCTCGGCGGGATGCAGACCCGCCGACTCTGCCCTGGGGACCGAGTTTCCCAGGGTACACTAGCTAGTCCCTTGCATATATTTTCCTGGGACCTGGTGAATCACCTTTTGTACTATCTTATATCGTGTGGCTCGTCTCAGGCTGCCTTCTGCCCACTCTCAGCCGAGTCGTTTACATGAATCACAACACTTTCTTCCTAGAAACGACACGCTGCTTCCCTGGAGTCTGATGCGTAAACCGCCAGAGCCAAACAAAGAAACTGCCTTCCTGTGGGTGAATCTGGGTGAATCTGCCCAGGCCTCTCCTGGGCTTATTTTAAGACCATCATTTGCATATGGTTTGCGCAGTGATGACAACATTGGCGTTTGTGATTTTGTTCTCTTTTATCAGGAGGCAGATGGGTATCAAACTCAGAATGTGAAATCAACATCTGCTTAAAGAAGTTTCAGAGCAAATGTGGCAGGTGGCCTGTCCCACTTCCTGGCAGCCCCTTCCTGACCCCGCTTCCCTTTCCCTTTTCTCCATGTGCATTTTAGAGGAAATACATATATATATATATAATATGTATGTATTTCTCCTGGCATGCCCTTTCTAATTTATGACGAAACAGTGTTTCCAGAGGAAGCATTATTAGTTTAGTCAGAAAAATAAGTCTGTCCAGTTTACCTATACTGGATAAACTTAATATCCTCTGGAGACTTGGAGTCTTTCTGAATATTAGAGAAGCTGATAGCAATCACCGCTTCCACGGAAGCACCAGGAAGACACCGCAGAAAGGGGGGCGTCCAGGTCAGGCGCTGGGGCGGGCTTGGCTGCCTCCCTGGGCCCAGTCAACTCCTCCGGGCCAGCCCACTGTGGCCCTGGGGCAAATGTTGAGTCTTCTTGGCAGAACAAAGGGAATCTTTTCCCAGTTGTTTTACTTAATTCCTTCTTTTTTTTTTTTTTTCAGGACACATTTTGAGTTTATCCAAGGGTAAGAGTCAGCTTTTTCTGGGTTAGGAAATGATTTTGTAAAATAATTTGCTGGGTTAGGACATGAACTACCTCACTCTGAGGTGAGCTCAGGACCTTGAGGTGTGCTCCAGGTTCAAATGCCTCGAAAGTTTGGGTTCTGAAGAAAATGTGACAGGAAACAGTTGTATCCACACTAGGCAGTGACCCATGTAATCTATGCGAGAGTCCCCAGGAACGGAGAAGGTTGCTTCTCACGGACTGCTCCTGACCCAGCGGCACTGGCTCCCAGCCGCACAGCCGCCCCACAGCTGCAGCCCGGAGCACGTTAGGCATGGCAGGTTTTTGCTATGTGTTTTGAATTAGCTTAGTCAAGCTATAAATATTTTTGGTAATTCTGAAAAACGAAGTATTTTTAAGGCAGAAGACTGGGTTATGCAATACAAATTAACTTCTCATGGAGGTGGGGTCTGGAAAACATGATGGAAATGTCCAACATGTATATATATTTGTCCAAATATATATATATATATATATATATATATATATTTATCTCCAAATTTGCTTGAGGATTTCTCACTTACCTCAGGTGGGAGATTCGCACTCCTGCCTGTGGATTCCAGTCACCTCCACTGAGAGCCAACACCAGCCCTGCATGAGTGTCCGCCCCTCCTGGTGCACGCCTCCTCATGTACCACTCCTGAACTGACTGGTTTGACCTCGCTTTCCCTGACTGGAATAATTTCTGTCTTCCTCTATGCCATGCCTTGTCTCTCCACTTCCCTTAATACCAATGGAGATGCTCTTATCCTAAGAAACTTCTCTAAAGAAATTTAAACAATTTCTAATCACTTATAATCACCTCTGCTTTTTTGATTCTATAAGCAACATTGTTTATATGAATATACACAGTAGATTCTGTCATTCACTGGTGATACATTCTGATGGTCCTTGGGACAGGAAAATGCTCCAAATACCATCGGGTGTTAGAATGAGGATAATGTTTGAGAGGGTAGAAACAAGAGGCCACATGCACAGCTTTTTCATCTTTTGATCATCCCTTGTCTCTTTCTTCTTCTTTCTCCTTCTTCTACTGCTTCATAGTGTGAAAGAGACAAGGGATACTCAAGGAAATGTTGGACAAAGCTGGAGTTCTTAAGCTAGACAGAACCTGGGTTGAAAACACTGGGTCGAACCAGGCATTCAACCTGTTGAACCGGGTGATGCCATGATTTTTCAGACCTTGGAACTAGTCTTCATGTCCTCGATGGAGCTTGGTACACCAGACTGCCGCTAGGACCCCATTGTCACCCCCTCCCCAATTTCCCAGGTTAGGAAACTAAATATCAGTGAGGCAGATGACCCTAATAACTATTGTAATATACAGAAAATAATGGTGGCACTAGGGCATGTAAGGAGGATGCAAAAAGGAAAGACTTAAACTTATAAAATGCCGCCATACTCCATGTTATCAAAGCTTTATCATCGATGGTTTGTGTCTTGTGCTACATGGGTACCACCCAGCAGCTGTTACACACCCACACTCTTCTTATCCTGATGACTGGAGGAGGCACAGGTGAGGGAATCGAATTGATGAAGTGGGTTTGCCATGAAATTCAGATCTAATAACAGGGTGATGAAATGTAGGGAGCTAGGGCTGATTGGAGGAGGGCTGGGTGGCACGGAAAAGGAAGCCTGGTTTGGGCTTCAGGCTTTTCCTTTGAGAGACAAGGAGGCAGTTATTCTGTCTGAGATGAGGAGTATGTCCGTCTAGGTGTGGTGCTGAAACATTTGGGGCCTACATTTACCTGGACTGCCAAAGTCATTGCAAACTCTTCACAGCCACGCAGAACTCTGAATTTCCAAACCTCAGCCTCAAACCTGTTTCTTAACCTTTTTGCTGAGTCTATAGCATCCACTATCCACTCAGTTACTCAAAGGAAAAACCTTAGGGAAATTCTCAGGGTTTTTTTTTCCCTTTATTTGCTATTGTCCCAACTGCCCACTTCCAAAATATATCCCAAAGACACTCTTTTCTCTCTCCATTGCTATCACTTGACTACCCAAACTAGGTTAACTCCATAGTGTTTAATGGTATAGTCATAATTCTCTCTTCTTTGAAAACAAAAATGGGAAACCAGCGTTGTCAAAGGGTGAGGTTGCGAGCTTTGAGGCTCCAGGCACATCACATTGTCTAGTACCACCCTCTTCTCCCATACCACACCTTTGCACACTCACCAGTGAACAACCAGTGCATGTAAGATCTCTCCCAGATAGGAGAGAAGGAAGGCACGAAAGGATGATGTGTAACTTTGGGTAGGGGGCATTTTTTCCATCTGATGTGCTAGGGCTTATGGGTTTATGCCTGGATTTTAGGAGCTTCTAGAGGAGCGTTCTCCTTCCTTCTTTCCCTCTGTCCATTCCAGTCTGCTCTCAGTGCAAGTTCTTCTTATAATTCCCCTTTCAGCCCTCAGTTAGGACTCCCTCAGTGTACAGATCCTATGGCATTTCTCTTCGCCGCAGGAAGATGTCCATCTGGGGGTAGCTCCATCAAAAGGAGACTGAATGACTACATTTCAGGGAGATTCAGAGTTAGACACGATGTGAAGTGTCAGAGACATGTATTCTCCTTCACTATTATAACATTTTGCTAAGATTTTGTTTATTTCAGGCTATCTGTAACTGTGACTCTTTAAAAAACCTCTAGATAAGAACTCAAAACATATTGAACCTATTTAATTTTAATTTCAACTAATGGACATGAAGAGAGTTTTCAGCAGTGACTCCACCTCGGGTAAAGGAAGTCAAAATGGTACCCGGTCGGTCATGCTATGAACTTTCACCAAGAAGATTAGCAATCAAGAATTTTAAAATAATATGACTGTAAATTACCTCATTCTTGAGCACTTAAGGCCTTTCAAGATATTTTAGAAACAAGTTAAATCTATGAAGTATTAAAGAAAAAAATTAATTGATGCAAAATTATAAAATTAACCTGGCTTCCACAAAAGTGCCTGGGATTCGCCTCTTGTACATTCACTTCTTGTACATCAGTACATTCATATTTCAGTTGTTTCTGAACCAAAATAATTTGAAGATAATAGTTTTCTATTTAATTAAGGCTGAATTTAATAACCATGTGATTTTGGTGTGTACTTTTTGAGAAAAAAATTACATAAAAGTTTATCACTTTATAGGCAGTTATGGTTTTGAGTCACTGTTAATATTTATACACCAAAAAATTCTGATTTTCGTTATAAAACTTATTCAGCCTTAAGTTCTTTAAAGGACACAAAGAGTGAAAAGTTTACATGATAGAAGAACAAACTTACCCACACTCAGTCATTTTCAAATTTGTTCAAGGACATCATTTACTATGGAAAGCAACAAAAATGGGCAAATTCAAACTCCAGACCTAAATCCTCTGGCCATCTGAACCAATGTTAGCCTTGCATCTAAAGTAGAATATAACCTAATAAAATTAACCATGTCTCTTTCCAAACCTGTTCTCTGATCTTTTGATTACAAACATCAAGGCACAATAATAGAGACTCAGCAGTCCCTTCAGGATAGAGGCTCAAAATGTAGAATATAACATTTTGTTCAGGAAAGTTGCAGAGGTACATAATAGATTAAGAATAAGAGATACAAATCCTAATGTAATTGGCCTAAGTTTGACAGGAGAGGAAATGGATTAATTAACTTCCAGAAGTTTTTTGCTATCATATTGGATTTTATCTCAAAACATGTGTTTTTATGTGGTGCCATTGTATATGATACTGTCCTAAGATCAATAGACCGTGCAGTTTATTTTTTGACACATTTATATTAATCTTATCATAGAGTTGGCAAAATGTTGCTGTCTGTCTATCTGACTGGTTGGCTGGCTAGGAGATGAGTAGAGTTATTTGATCTTTATAAGATTAGCATTCTTGGACTTCTGGCCAAGATGGCAGCATAAGCAGACATATGGCCTCTCTTCATACAACCACATCAAAATCACAACTAAAATATACAACAACTGTCACTCAGAACTGTCAGAAATTGAGTTGAATGGAAGTCTGGCAACTACAGAATTAAAGAAACCACATCTATCCAGATTGGTAGGAGGGACATAGACACAGAATGGGCTGGTCCCATATCCACATGTGGTAGATAAAACTTTGAGAGGGATGCCTCAGGAGTGAGGAGTCCCAGCCCCACGTTAGGCCCTTGAGCCCAGGGTTTTAGTGCCAGGAAGATAAGTCCCCACAACCTCTGGTTGCAAAAACCAGGGCTGGGGGTTGAGTCAGTAGAAGAAACTGCTAAAGCCCCAAGAGTTCATCTCGAAGAATTCCCACAAAGACTCACGCACTCAGACTCACTCTCTGCACTTCAGCACTGGGGTAGCAGCTCGAAAGACACAAATGGCCATACAGGGAGAAACTGAAGTGTCTGGCATCAAGGCAAGCAGAGGCCATTGTCCCTTCTCTAAGTAATTCCCCCACAGAGCTAGTAAGCTGGTACTAGCCATCAACCTGGCTAACACTGTTTGGCCAGCTTTGGAGATGCCCAGAGACTCTTCCCTACCCAACCTACTGGCTCACCCAAGCAGCTTTTCCATATGAATGGCTGGTCCTGGCTGATGCTTCACAACAGCCTAAATCCTCTTCAGTAAGCAATGGCTAATTTCAGTGAGCCCCAGGCACAGCATTATGAATCTAAGCATCTTCAGCCAGCTTAGATTCACAGCTTGGTTTTGCCTGGGACTCTTGAAGCCCAGCACAAGTAGCAGCTGTCTCAGACATTTTATAGCTCAAGCAGGGTAGTCCTGGGAAAAACACAGGTGGGGGCTGACCTTGGCCTGCACCACCTCTGGGCCAGCACATCCAGTAGACAGCTATAGACCACATCTGAGCACCACCACCCTCCCCCTGCACAGCTGATTCTCCATGGAAGGTAAAGGTTGGTGGTCACTGGTCAGTGCCAGTCCTTGCAGCTGATTGGCCTGGCCAATCCCCTCCATTGATCTGCCAACAGCAACCAAGTCTCAACTACAAGAGGAAGGTGTACTCAGCCCACATAGAAGGCACACCTTGAATACCTAACTTGGTTAATAGGGGAGGCTCTGCCACTGGACCCTATAGGACACTGACTACATTAGGCCACACCGCCAAGACACAGAGTCAAAGCAGCTCTACCTAATACATAGAAACAAACACAGGGAGACTGCCAAAATGAGGAGACAAAGAAACATGGCCCAAATGAAAGAACAGATCAAAATTCCAGAAAAGAGGTAAATGAAATGTAGATAAGTGATATTTCAGATGCAGAGTTCAAACACTGGTTATAAGGATGCTCAAGCAACTTAGTGAGGACCTCAGCAGCACCAAAGAATCCAGTCATACATGAAGGATACACAAATTGAAATAAAGAACAATTTACAGGGAAACAACAGTAGAGTGGATGAAACCAAGTATCAATCAAATCAATGATTGGGTACATAAAGAAGCAAAAAACAATCAATTAGAACAAGAAGAATTTAAAAGAATCCAAAAAAATGAGGATAGTGTAAGCAGCCTCTGGGACAACTTCAAGACATCCAACATTCACATCATGGGAATGCCAGGAGAAGAGAAAGAGCAAGAAATTGGAAATCTACTTGAAAAAATAGTGAAAGAAAACATCCCTGATTTAGTGAAGGAAACGGGCATGTAAGTCCAGGAAGCACAGAGAGTCCCAAACAAGATGGACACAAAGAGGAACACACCAAACACCTCATAATTAAAATGCCAAAGGTTAAAGATAAAGAGAGACTCTTAAAAACAAGAGAAAAGGAGTTAGTTACCTACAGAGGAGTTCCCATAAGACTATCAGCTGATTTCTCAAAAGAAACTTTGCAGGCTAAGAGGGATTGGCAGAAATATTCAAAGTCATGAAGAACAGGGACCTACAGCCAAGATTGCTCTACCCAGCAAAGCTGTCATTTAGTATCAAAGGGCAGATAAAGAGTTTCCAAGAAAAGAAAAGAAAAGAAAAAAACTAAAGGAGTTCATCACCAAACCATTATAATATGAAATATTAAAGGGACTTATTTAAAAAAAAGAAGATCAAAACTATGAACAATAAAATGGCAAAAATACATACCTATCAACAATTGAATTTAAAAAACAAACTAAGCAAACAAGAAGAACAGAGACAGAATCATGGATACAGAGAGTGTTTGATGGTTGCCAGATGGGAGGGCTATGTGGAGAATGGGTAAAGAGGTAAGGGTATTAAGAAGTACAAATTGGTAGTTACAAAATAGTCATGGGGATGTAAAATACAGTATAGGAAATGGAGTAGGCAAAGAACTTGCATTCATAACTCATGGACATGAATAAAGCTGTGGGGATTGCCTGAGGGAGTGGGGGCTGCTGGGTGGAGGGAGTGAAGGGGAGAAAAATTGGGGAAACTGTAATAGTGTAATCAATAAAATATAATATAAAAATTATAGCATTCTTGATCTGGTACTCATCATAGCACTGCTTTGTAAGCCAGTCTCTGTATTTTTTACAACAGCATCAATTATTATTCTAGGGAGTCAATATTAACATTTGGTCATTTTGTTATTCAGGAAGCATTTATTTAATGCTTATTCTGTGCTAGGTATGTGCTGTTCTGGGCACAGAGGATACACAGATGAAACTGCTTCTGCCACCAAGGAGCTTACGAAAAAGATTGATAATACAGTGAAAAGTTTCTGTTACGAAGATATATGCAAAGTGCGGTCAGAATACAGGAGAAGCCCCTAGTTTCCTGAGTTATTCAGAGAAGACTTCACAGTGGCAAAGATATTTACTGAGAGTGTTCTAAGCATATAAGTAGAGCAAGTACATTTGAGAGAGAGAGAACAGCATATGGATAGGACTGAAAGCATGAGAGACCATGGTGTGTTCTGTACAAATAATTCAATATGGTGAGAGAGTAACATTAGCCAATGCAAGAGGGAAGAAAGACAGAAAATGCAGATAGGCAGGTTTTTAGATTCTAGATCATGAAGGTCCATGCACAAATCAGAGGAGATTCCATCACCCTTTCATCAATTGAGAAGCACTAAAGAATCTGGAACCAACATGTATAACAGAAAGGTCTCTTCATGAAAAATTGGATAAAATAGATTAAATGTGTGAAGGATGATCTTGAAACACAAAGAACATTCAAGGCTACTGCAGTGTCCATAAAGGGGAGACAAGTTCCTGAATATGGACCCAGCACCTGAGAAAGGACTTGGGAAGTATTTAGGAGGAAGACTCACAATGGGCTTTCACTGGAATGAGGGTAGAGGAAATGCAAATCTCAATAATCTGGTCTGGATAACTGATGTCGGTCATTGACATCAGTAATGCAGTGGCAGTAGCTTTGGAGGAAATATAAAAAAAATAGTTTGGAGAGAGTTTGAAAATATTACTATGCACATGTATAGAGGACATAGATCAGGAATTAAAACAAAACAAAAAAAAGGTCTCAACTGCAGAAAAATTATTGGAAGTGATTTGCATTTTCATGGGGAGGTGATGCTTACACATTTTCCAGTACATAATACATGTGATCCAGTCCTGGTCATGGACCCTGGGTATAGTCTACATGCTTGCTCCTAGAGAAGATTTTCTGTCTGGTAAAAGAGATACACGAAAAGATATCACTACTAACCTTTCTGCCTTTGGATTATGTTGAGTGAGGACGTGATGCCTAATGGTGAAGGCCAATGAGAAGATCACAGAGTGCAAAGGGGGGAGGAGTTGGGTGCTTCTGACATTAGCTACTGCACCAACCCAGAAACTTCAGACTTCTTGTTTTGTGGAGGTTTTTATGTCCCTGCTGTTTAAATCACACTTATTTTAGTATTTTGGTACTTAGAACAGAAATCTGTGGTTTAAGAAGCTAGATAATGAGAGTGGAAATTGAGTTGAGAATTGATGACAGTTATAAAGGGAATAAGAGGGGATCTGTCTAGAGATGTGTATGATTGTCAAACAGTATGCTGGGCATAGTTAAGGCCAAAGATCATATCAGACAATGGCACTAGTAATCTGCATGGTTGTATAATTTTTTCTGTGTTGTCTTGGCTGGATGCAAAGGAACTTCAGGTGGGGTAGGAGTGACTAATATACTTATGGATCAGGAAAGTCAAGGGTCCAAAGAACATAATAAGGAGTGACTGTAGTAGGAAAGTGAGGGGACTCAAAGGTCAAAAAACTGGCAATTGGGATCTAAGAGTTCAACAGTGAGAGGCGATCCTAGCTGAGCACGTGTAGGATGTGAAGAAAGGCCTGTGTCTGGAATGTAGAGAATAAGGGGAAGTAGTATGAGATGATGATGAAGAGGAGGGCATGAGCCAGGTGTAGTAGGGCTTCTACTTGAGGAGCCTAGGTTCTTATCTAAATGGATTAAAAATCCATTGAAGGGATTTTTTAAACAAGCATTGACATTAAAGAGGCTTAAAAAAGGTAATGATCTGATATTTGAAAAGACCAGTCTGGAGGTAGCATAGATGGATCATGGAATGGAAAGAAAGGAATCAGATCAATGGCTGGTGGTTGCAGTCCAGATGGCCCCTGACTTACGATGGTTCCACTTAAAATTTTTTGACTTTACTATGGTGCAAGAGAAATACGCATTCAATAGAAATCATAGTTTGAATTTTAAATTTTGAGCATTTCCAGGGCTAGTGACACGTGGTTGACACTACCTTGTGGTGCTGGGCGGCATCAGCAAGATGACTTTGCCCAGCTGTAGGCTAATGGAAGTGTTCTGATCACATTTCATGTGGGGTAGGGTAAGCTATGATGTTTTGTAGGTTATATTAAATGCATTTTCAACTTACAATATTTTCAATTTATGACGGGTTTTTCATGAAATATCTCCATCATAAGTTGGGAGCATCTGTAGTTTAGGCAACAGGTAATGATGACTTGGATGCTAGAGGTGACAGTGGAGGGAAACAGAGGAATGAATAGCTCTAACTTATAATGGTGGTGAGAACCGGCAGGACTTGTTGGCAGATTAGATTGTAGGGCAAGGAAAAGTAAGAAGGCATAGGTAATATCTCAATTTTGGTCTTTTGCAAAGTGATAGATAGTGTTTCCATTTACGCTTACGGGCATATCGGAGCAGAAATCAAATTTAGTGGTGGGCAGATGGGAATGAGAGAGAGTCAAGAATGTTAGTTTGGTCATGTCTCAAGGAGATGTCAAGTAGGCGGCCAAATATTTAAGTCGGATTCAGAGAAGAGATCAGAAATAAAGCATAATTTTGGAAATGATGTCTGGGTGTTTCCCATCAGTCTTTCTTTCCCACAACCACTGTGTGTCACCCACATTATTTGGAGGGAATTGTCTCTTCCTGATAATCCTCCCTCTTCCAAATCATCTTTATTCATTCGGGTAACTTAGATTTAAGTCACTCTGTACATGGCATTACCTGATCCAAAGGAACTGAATCAGAAGTAGTTCTGTGAAAAATTTGGACATGTAGAGTCTCATTTTCTGGGATCTTCTAAGAAAAAATATTTCCTGAGAGCACTGAGAAATCTACTGTAAATCAATTTTTCTCATTTTGGACATCATGATTTGTAGCTGTCAAGTCTGGGATGTGGCTGCCGTTTTGTCAACATGAGGGACAATGGCTGAAGGAAGAAGCTAGCAATGTGGAAGGCAGAACAGAGACTTGGAAAGCAACTGGTCCCCTGATGACATCTTTGAGCCCTGAGGACAACCTTGCTTCTGGACTTGTCAGTTATGTAAGCCAGTGAACCCCCTTTAATTGCTTAAGACAGAATTTGACTTTTGGTTATTTGCAGTGTGAATCCTAACAGATCACTCCTGAGTCTCTAGCCCATTACTAGCCCATTGAATCCTGAGGCATCTAACATTAGAAACTGGACCAAGAAGAGTTGCATACGACAGAGAAAAGAAACTGACCGTAACACCAAAGGAGGATGAGGAAAGTGTGGAGTCATTGACTCCCAAAGAGAAAATGCTTGAAGAATGGGCCTGTGGTCACCTCTCTGAAAGTTCCTGGGAGTTAGGGTAACATGAGGGCAGATGCATGATCCCTGGGCAGCATGCAGCTTGTCAGTGACCCCAGCAAGAGCAGTCAGTGGAGGGTAGGATGAAAGACTGATGAGAGTAGAATGAACGAGAAGAAAGGGTTTAGGGAGTGGAGACAGTGAATGGATACACACTTTAAGAAGTGTTGCTGTGAAGCAGAGAGCAGGGAATCAGGGAGAGAGGGTTCTATGGGATTAGAAGCATTTGTTTTATTTGCTACTGTCACTCGTTTTTTGAACATAAAAACATGAGCATGTCCATCTGATGATAGAACCATCTAGGGAAAAAGAACACATAGAGGATGCAGGGGAAAAGAGGCAATGGCAGAAGTGTTGTCCTTGTGAAGGTTCAGAAGAATAAGAGGAGATACTCACAGGAGCAGGAACCTTTATTTCCTTGTCAAAGGCAAGAACAAAAAAGATGAGCACAGATAAGAGCAGGTTTGTGGATTTGTGGTAAATGTTGAAGAAGCTGCTGTTCTGTTTTCTAGTGGAGTGTGAGTGAGCCTCAACTGCCAAGGTGTGAGGAAAGGGTGAGATAGATTATGAGGTCATTATTTCCCAGCAGGACAGGTGTTTTCTTTGTTAGTCTCTTAGAAAATGACCTGTACATTTCTCTAGCTGCAGAACTCTTAAGAGTAGATTTTTGTCTATAAATTCTAAAAGAGATGCTTTATAAAATTTTAAAGTTTTTACTTTGCATAAATGGGTTTAGAGGGTGGTGGTAGAGGGTGGCATTTCCTTTACAATTAGTTTAAGATTTATGCAACTAGGCAACTAGATTCACATTCTCTTAAAGACCAGTTTTGTAAAAGGGAAATGTAAAACTTTCCATCTAAAATATTTATAAACCAATAACA
This sequence comes from Artibeus jamaicensis, assembly GCF_021234435.1. Taxonomy (NCBI): domain Eukaryota; kingdom Metazoa; phylum Chordata; class Mammalia; order Chiroptera; family Phyllostomidae; genus Artibeus; species Artibeus jamaicensis. The sequence continues at coordinate 43,760,597 of NW_026521812.1, forward strand.
TTTAATGCTTTTCCTTTCAGCTGGAGTACCTGTCAAGTTTGCTCACATCTGTGTTTCTTCTTGACACAGCCCTGGCCTTTGTTCCTTCTTTAAATTTCCCTGTTTTTTGGTATCATGAAGAGCTGGAAAAATAATTTATAACACTGAGCCAAAGCTATAACTAAAATATATATTCTTAATGGCCTAGATGAAGAATAAAATATCATATTCTATTTCTCTGGACAGTTTTATAATAAGTGTCAAGTTGAGAAAGGGCTCGATGTTTCAAGATGATTAGCTGTGACTTTAAGTTATAAGTTAGTGGGAGGTTATTATTACATTTAATTATAGATTTAGCTAACAAAACCATTTAAGTTAATTAGATTATTATAAAGACCATGTGGAGGAGGAAAGAGGGTGAGTTATTGTTTTGTGAATCCTCCGCTGGGTTTTAAGAAGTGTAAAATAACATATTTTGCATAAATCTCCATAAGGGACTTGAAACACAACTTCTCTTGTATGCAACGTCTCTAGCTGCACACGTCTGAAGACCTAGCACATCCATCAATCCACCTGCTGTGTGGGCTACAAACCCTGGTGAGATGTGGCTAAGAACAAGGGCATTTTCATTCAGGCAAAGTCAAACCCAGGCCCATCCTGTTGTCTGTGAACAAAGGAACTTGGGGCAAAGATGAAAATACTTCTTAGTTATGTTGTTCAAAATACATGGCCGAGGAGAGAGTACACCCACATGTTCATAAAACAGTCCCTGGGCCAGTTACAGGCTCTTTGAAAGAGCATTAGTCAAAACCACCTTTAAATATTTTGTTACAATAGAGTATTTCAAACATGGTTTCTGTACAAATCAATTTATAACTATTTGAATTTAAAACTATTGATATAGATACAAGTATACCTATGTGTTTTAAATTAGATATAGAAGTGTATATGTTGTGTGTGTGTATTAAAAAAATCCCTTGAATGAAGGGACCTTAGTGAATAGTAGAAGAAATGACAAGTGAGAGTCCAATAGCTATAATCACATTTTTAAAGTTGCTTTCAAAAGTGGTTCTTGTATTGCACTGAGTGGGTCACAGCTTCGGGTCCTGAGTATGATGATATTTTGTAAAGAGTGGAGCTCTCTGAATGATCTTTACTTTGGAAATGTCAGATGTGGGTTTGTTGGGATGGAAGTGTTATTGGGATTGTCAGTAAAAATATCTGATGTGCATTTAGGCTGCAGCCAGGAGGGTGAAATTTGGGATCAGTTATCAGCCTGTCAATTTAGCTGATTGATAATTAGCACACTTATTGTTTTCATTTTTCAATTTAATTTTGTTTTTTTAATATATTTTATTGATTGTGCCATTACAGTTGTCCCATTCCCCGCCCCCCCTTATTCCTCTCCACCCTGCACACCCCTCCCACCAACATTCCCCCATTTTGGCTCATGTCCATGGATCATTCTTTGGTTTCTCCATTTCCTATACTATTCTTAACCTCCCTCTATTTTCTACCTACAATTTATGCTCCTTATTCTCTGTACCTTTTCCCCCTCTCTCCCCTCCCACTCTCCCACTGATAATGCTCCACATGATCTCCATTTTTGTGATTCTGTTCCTGTTCTGGCTGTTTACTTAGTTTGTTTTTATTTTTGTTTTGTTTTTTTAGGCTCAGTTGTTAATAGCTGTGAGTTTGTTGTCATTTTACTGTTCATATTTTTTATCTTCTTTTCTTAGATAAGTCCCTTTAACATTTCATATAATAAGGACTTGGTGATGATAAACTCCTTTAACTTGACCTTATCTGGGAAGCACTTTATCTGCCCTTCCATTCTAAATGATAGCTTTTCTGGATAGAGCAATCTTGGATGTAGGTCCTTGTCTTTCATGACTTGGAATACTTCTTTCCGGCCCCTTTTTGCCTGTAAGGTTTCTTTTGAGAAATCAGCTAATAGTCTTTTGGGAACTCTTTTTTGTGTAACTGTCCCCTTTTCTCCTGTTGCTTTTAAGATTCTCTTTTTAGCCTTATCTTTAATCTTGGCTAATGTAATTATGATGTGCCATGGTGTGTTCCTCCTTGGGACTCTCTGAGATTTCTGGACTTCCTGAAAGTCTATTTCCTTTGTCAGATTGGAGAAATTCTCCTTCGTTATGTTTTCAAATAAATTTTCAACTTCTTGCTTTTCCTCTTCTCCTTTTGGCACCCCCATGACTCAGACGTTAGAATGTTTAAAGATGTCCTGGAAGTTCCTAAACCTCTCCTCATTTTTTTGAATTCTTGTTTTTTCTTTCTGCTCTGGTTGAATATTTTTTTCTTCTTTCTGCTCCAAACTGTTGATTTGAGTCCTAGTTTCTGTCTTTTCACTCTTGGTTCTCTGTATATTTTCCTTTATTTCACTTTTCATAGCCTTCACTTATTCTTCTATTTTGCACCATATTCAACCAATTTTGTGAGCATCCTAATTACCATTGTTTTGAACTCTGCATCTGATAGGTTGGCTATCTTTTCATTACTTAGTTGTATTTTTTCTGGAGCTTTGATCTGTTCTTTCATTCGGGCCTTTTTTTTTTGGTCTCGGCCCACCTGTTTTGTAGTAAGGAGCAGGGCCTTAGGTGTTCACCAGGGTGGGGCAACCCACCTTGCTGCATTGTGGTGCTGTACATGAGGGGGGGCCTGAGAGGGAACAGTGCTGCTTGCTCCACTCTCTGCTGGCTTTCATTTACTTCCCCTGCTACCCACACGCAAAGTGGGCCCTTCTGGTGCTGATTCCGAGGTGGGTGGGCTTGTGTATGTTCTGGAATCCTGTGGGTCTCTCCAAAGAACTCTCCTGAGAGGCTGGAGAGTTTGTCCCGCCGCCTCAACCTCCACAGGTGTTTTCAGTCAGAGGTTTGAAGGCTTCATTTCTCTCGCTGGAACCCTGAGTTGTGCAGTCCCTCTTGCTCCCTGGGTGTTCCTCCTGGTTTATCTACACAGGAATGTGGGACCACCCGGTCCTCCAGCCAATGCCTTGCTTGCCCTGGTCCTACAGCCCTCGCTTTGCTGTGAGTCCTCTCCACCCAGCTGTCCGTCTCGACCCCTTCTACCGGTCTGGGTGAGTGTTTTTTCTTTAGCTCCTTGGTTGTCAGACTTCCATACAGTTCAATTTTCTGTCAGTTCTGGTTATTTTTTTATTTTAAATTTGTTGTTGTCCTTCTTTTGGTTGCGCATGGACGCACAATGTGTCTACCTATGCCTCCATCTTGGCCAGAAGTCCCACCTGTTTTTATTTTTTCTTAATTGGGGTAAGTTATCTCTATCTCATGTCCAGTTCAGAAGTACAGGAGGTAAGGACAAGAAATTCCTGATCAACTTAGATTCGTGCTTTTTTTCTCCTGAATCTTCTTGTTTTTAGCAAGAGAATGCCATGCTCTGTCACTGGATTTTGAAGACTTTCACCAGCTTTGTTACTGGTTCAGCTATAGCCAGAGTCAGGGAGTTATTTAGACAAAACTGTTTGCTTTTCATCAAGCTATCCAGACCTATCTGCTGTGACACAGAGGCAGGGCCAAGTGAGCACAGCCCTGTCAGAAAGGATGAGCCTCACGTGTGAAGAGACAGGGCATCTGGTGGCCAACATTACCTTGCGGCTCATGGAGCCACATCCCATTCTGAGCTTAAAAAAAAACAGCAACCATGATCCCTTCCAAGGAAAGCAGGCAGGTTTAGATTTGCTCTTGGGTATGTCTACACCAGAATTTTTAGGCAGCAGTTAGTGGAAGATTTAATGTTTTTCTTCTTTAAAAATATTTAGGCATATTAAGCTAAAGGAGTGAAATTTTGAATAATTATATTTTCTTTTGTTTACTGTTTTTGTCACATTGAAAGAAAAGTATTAACTACAAATATAACAGATTTGAGATGAAATGCGAGACTTGTATGTGGTCTAAAAAATTTTGCATTGCCCTGTGGTTCTGATTCCTTTCTGTCAGAAGAAATATAGGGTATTTGAAGCCTAGAGTGATTTCAAGGTATGTGCTCTTAAGGTGAGGTTTTTCAGAAGGTGTTCCACACCGGGCCAGAGTTGCTAAATGCTCCTTGTGCGAGGATGACCACCTTCTCCGTATTTACAGTATACTCGGCCAAATGACTTGCTTCAGCCAGTGAAATGGCAGATAGACCACTGTGGGCCACTTTTGGCAAAAGCCTTAAAACCATCACGAGGTCCTCCCATTTCCCTTTTATCTCCTCCATGAGCCCAGCAGTGGGAGCTGCCCTTTTAGCCTTCATCGAACAGTGAAAAAATGTTGATGAGAGCTATAGTAGCTGTCAAGTGAGCAAGAAATAAAGCAGTTTTTATAAATCACCGAGATTTTATTATTGCTGTATTACTTATCTTTACTGAGATACTTACAAAAAAAGGGGGTTCTTTGCATCAAATAAATTTTGGAAATACCGCATATGCTATCCCACTCAAAAAATTATGATGTCCATTGGCATTTAAAAAAAATCCTGCAGGAAAGAAACCAATTTACCACTAGTATCTAGCATATTTCCAATTATATTAAGAATTATTTAAAAAATAATACATAATAGCTTTTTATCAAGCATACTTTTCTAAAGAGCTGCCCTAATGTGTTTTTGTTTTGTTTTCATTTCCTGTTACCTGAAAGAAAGCTTGATTCAAGAAGCTGGTAGATTTTGTGAATACTTACAAATAATTAGCTTTATTCCTTTGTTCATTCATTCATTCATTGAGTAATGAAAAAATATATCAGGTACTATAGTTAGTGTTGGAGAAACTAAGGTCTCCCACTGCGATCTTGTGGAGGTGTAAGAAATATCACTGTCATTAGTTTTTATAACTCAATTTAATTTGTGACTGCAGTCTGAGCTTTGACACAGGACCAGGTTTTGAGAGTATGATTACAGCTGGTCACCTCTCAGATGTCTATTGTCCAGTTCCGTATGGTGGCTTCAGGACTGGGAATTTGACGTTGTCGCACTATGCCAAGTGTCTCACATGCCAAGCCCGGGGCACGTGAGAATCTCTGCTGGGCTCCCTAGAATCCTACGAGTGTCGGCACATCCCCCAGCTACTCCTCCCAAAAGCCTTAGTGGTGTTGCCCAAAGGAAGGGTTCAGCTCCTTGCTCTGGGACAACAGTAGAAAGAGTTCTGGAATGATCTCTGAGAACCTAGTCCCAGGAGTACACATACCCTTAGTTATTCAACAACAACAACAAAAATCTAGATACTGCTGTGCAGGGATTTTGCAGGTGTGATTGGAGTACCAAATCAGTTGATCTTAAATTCAGGAGAATATTCTGGTGGGCCTGACCTAATGATAGAAGTCCTTTAAGAGCAGTATGTTTTTCCCTGCTGGTGGCAGAAGAGAGAGTCAAAGATTCAAAGCATGAGAAGGATTCAGCATACTCTTGCTGGCTTGAAGACAGACTGAGAGTAGCCCTGATGGACAGCCAGCAGGACAATATGGGCTTCAGCCCCACAACTGCAAGAAACTGAGCTCTGCAAACCTCAGTGAGCTTGGAAGAAGATTTTTCTTTCTCCAGGCAGAAGTCAGCCTGGCTGACACCTCATTTTCAGCCTTGTGATACTCTGAGCAGAGACCAGCACATATGGAATGGTGAACTGTAGAACTAGAACATGCTGGATCTATAGAGCTGGGAGTTAAGGAATGTTTTCAGCTGCTGGTCTGTGGTAATGGCTTATACAGCAATAGGAAACTAAAACAGGTGCCAAAGGCCTTTGGTCTTTCTCCTCCCCCTGCCTGGGCCTCTATCTGCCGGTTTGGAGGAAAAGTCAGGAAGCAAGAGGGAAGCCTGTGCAACCCTTATTTCTTCAAGGCATTCCTTCTTCCTCTCACTGCTTTCAAATGCTGTATATGTTTTCTTAAAGGTTTAGCCTTAGAAAACAAAACCTGGAGAGACTTGCAGGCTACCTCTCCCTCCTCCATCTTTGAAACACACGCCAAGCCACCGTCTGCTACACCAAGACTGTAGGTTCAGAGCCTACTTCCTGGTAAAAAGTGGGGGAAGGAAAGAACAATACAGGGAGGGGAAAACAGGCCACAGAGTAGTCTCTTCACATGTTGTCCCAACCCCACGACTGCACCCCTCAGCTGTGTGGATTTAGATGTGGCAGTGGAAAGTTGTCCAGCAGGGACATCAGGAGCAGCGTTTGACTGAGAGACAGCCTGGCCTAGTGCACCCCTGTCCAGCCCTCCCCTTGCTACAGCCCTTCTGGTGCAGGATCAAACTCCAGAGCAGCCATGAGGAACAGAAAGGAAGGCCAAGCTGCAGGTGCACATGGCACCTGCAGGGAGCAGTACCCCAAGGTGGCAGCAGGTAGCAGTGAAGGTGGGTTAGATGTGGAAATCCTAGAGACTCCCAGGCAGAGGTAGAAACCATCTGGTGACGCCTCCTGGTATCAGGCTCTGGACAGTACTGAACAAGCCCTGATTGGTAATTTCATAAGCCCATGTCTCTCTGGGGCCCATAGAGGGGGGCAACTGCAGGCCTGGGACATGGGCTGTGAGAGATGGAGTTCCTGAGAATCACAGAGGAAGCCACTTTGAAATGTATTCCCCCAGGGGAGCCTCGAGGGAGAAGGGGCAAATAGAGCCAGCAGTTCCCAGTTACTCAGAGCCCATCTGTGCCTTGCATTACAGAGTACAGGACTCCTAACAGATGCGCAGGGTCAGTAAATTCCCATTTTAATTATGAGGCAGCTAAGCCACAAAAAGTTTAAAATAAGCTACCTGATTCTCACACCTCCTAAGTGCCAGTCGACACACCTCAGAATCAACCAGAAAAGAAAGCCCAGGGCAGAGATGTCAGGTGGAGCCCAGTAGATCTGGCTGTCACTGCTCTTGTCCTCCACTCTCCAAAACAGGTTTCCTGGCACATGGCGTCCCCAAGATGAGAGCACGGGCAGGCTGGACATGAGAAGGAAAACCACGTGGCTCAGAGGCAGTGTGAATGGGCATCTGGGGAAAATCTGTTCAAATTAGTTGGCAATGGGTCCAAACTGGATAGGGAATTGTGATGCCTTTGATCTTGGTGGCTGCAGAATAACCTAGACACACTCTCATGGTATCTCCATGACATGGTTCAATTTGTTTACACTCAACATGGCTTTAAATCATTTCCCCCCTGGTTTAGGTCTCTAACATACGTATGGGAAGAATTAGTTATTCCTTGTAGGAGACTGTTCTGCGTGGCATGGGCCCAGCTCCCACTGGGAGATGCACAGGACCCACGCCCATGGATAGGTTCTCCTGTGGGGAATCAGGCCTGCAATGTGCCTAGGCCGCTTTGAGTCTTGCTTTTTGCTAAAAACTCTCTCACCTGGATTTGTGGCAAACATTTACTGGGACATAACTTCCTAAAATCCATGCTAAAACTCCCAAGGACCAGTGTAACTGGTTCAACCACTTTTGCCTTTTCATTTGCAAATATCCCTCTTCTGTGATGTGATTAGCAGCATTGGCTCCTTTCTTTTCTGTAAAAGGTAAACCACCTGAAGCAAACTTGTGCTTAGTAAATGAGGACTATCCTGTAGTGTACTGAGAAACCCAATAAAGGCCGGTCAGGGCAAGCTTTTGCTCCCCTTGAGAGAAAAGCCATGCCTGCCCTTTTCCTCCACAGGACTTGGTAGTCCATGTGAATGTCTCATTTCATCTATTATGACATGGACACTGCAGGCCTGTGTCCACATCAATTCCCTCTTCTTGGTCCAATAGCATTTGACTCCAACTGCTTATATAACCATAATTACCACACTATATTAAAGTGTGGACTTCTCTTCACTGAGCAGTCCACCTGCCACCATTAGCAATTATTCTTGTTTCCCCAAGACCCTGGTAAGTCCAGTGTATAGTGGGTCTTTGGTATTAGAAAAAACAGAGAAATCTTTGCACTGTCCTGGCCACAGAAACATAGGGTTTGGTTGTAGGATAGGTTCTTACCAATTGACCAGGGGCCAGTTAGCTCTGAAAGCAGAAGCATCTCTGACCTGCTCCTCTGTTGCTTGAGCCAAAGAGTAAAAGCTGACAGTGTGCTGAGCTGGGACACCCTAGTCAAGGTACAGAAGGGGAAGGATATGGTTATCAGTAGAATCTGAGGTAGTACCTGGGGCCCAGGTGAACTGTGGGTCTGAACTGCAGATCAGCCATTCATTTAAAGGGGTGTCCACCAGTCACGACAGCAATGGAAAATCTTGAAGGCTGCTCCTATGCAGCACTGAGCTATGCTCAAGCATTTGGACCTGTGATATAGCTAGAGGAAGATTCTCCTTGGGCTTCTGAAGGAGGTGCTGCTGAAATTACTACCCCAAAATGTAACTGTTCTGAAACCCTCTGTTCCACTACATGCCTCTCTCTCCCTTCCCCATCTGATCTGACTACCTCCTTTCCCACCAAAGTCCCCCTCTAGCCTCCACCAAACCCAGTGTGGCTGTACCTATAGAACCCCAGTTGAAGCTTTCACTGGGGCTTGGCTCTGTGATTCTAGCTTCTGGAGGCTTTCACGTGCTTCCTCTTTGAAGGAGGCCTCTGCTCAGCAAGCTCTGTCCTGCAAATACTGATTGCTTCACAGGAGCCGAGTGCCACCTCCGCCCCACACCCTCATACCAGCCTTTGCCGGGACTGGTTTCCCATGCACTGGGGACAGTCCTTCTGTGGCTCAGCAGGATTAGAGTTGGAAGCTGGGAGATCATGCCACTGAACTGGGAAAGTGAGAAGGTTGTTGTTCTTGCAACTGCATTTGAGACTTGTGATGTGTCTTCTCAGAAGCAATGATGTTAAGTTCTAGAATGTTGTTAGGATAGCACTAGCATGGTTGTGTGATGGATGCCATTGGCTCTGTGGGCCTGTCTGCTCTGGCCCGCGGAGCAATCAACTGGGGCTCGACCACCTACCTAGAACAAATGGGTTGGGGGGACAAGAGGCGCAAAGAATGGCAGCAAGACAAAAGATTCTGATCAAGCTGCAAACTTTATTTTTCCAAACTGGGTATATATATGGGGGGAGGGAGAGGAAGGAGATTAGGTTGCTTGCTATTGGCTAGCTTGAGACAAAGAAGGGCCCGCTTATTGATTACTTGGGTGCAACTGGTACTCGTGGACACCTCATGTGCCTGTAGCCGATTGGCTTGTGGAGTGCATGCACACCTCATGTACCTGTAGCCGATTGGCTCGTGGAGCGCACAGGTTCCTGTAATCAATGCAATGTTTTTAGCTAGAAGCCAGGTGTAAGGTTCCCAACACCTGTCTAACATATTTCTGTGGGAGAAGGTATTCTGAGTTCCCAAGGATGTCTTACAAAAGAACTTTGATTCCCGAACTGGTGGGGAACTGCCTGTTTCTCACATTTATCCCAAGGAGCTTATGGTCTTTCTGTGCCATGATACTGAGCTAGTTCTGTTTCATGATGGGTATAAATCAGTCAAGTCTCAGGCTCTCAGAAGGGAGCGATACTGAGAAGAGAAAAAGTTTCCCTGAAAACATCTCCAAAGGCAGCAACACAGGAGCTGGGCTTCTCATTCGGAACAACACTCCTGACATTCTGACCTTGGATTTTATTTCTGTTTTGAATACTCAGGTGGAGGGCGGTCAGGTGGAGGGCGGTCAGGTGGAGGGCAGTCAAGCAGGGCGTCGGGGGGCAGCCTGCCTGCAGTGGCCGTGCACCTGAATCCTAGGTTTTGGCAAAGTTACTTCTTCCTGTGTATCTACCCTTTCATTTTTTCAACATATTATTATTAGAATACATGTCTAATATGATCTTAGGAACAAAGCCCTCAAAAATATTTATTGAAACTGATGACCTTCACTCTTCCTAGTTGGTTCTAAGCTATATGTTCTTTTCTGAGTGAAAGAGAGGTGATAATCCATTTCCTTAAATTGACTCAACTCTGGCAAACATAGTTTAAGATTTGGTCAGTTTGGAGGAATGATGAAACTCAGCTCATATTTTCTTATGATTTGTTCCCCTCTCTCGCCCACATCACCCCCTTAAGTGTCATTAAATGAACAGTAAAAATAATTCCTGTCTTTCTTTTGCGGCTCTTTGCTTTCCCTGGGCTTGCTGACATTGAACGGGGCCCGGGCAGTTCCACTGTGGGTTTGCAGCGTCCGGAAGCAGACTGGCTGCGTGTTCCTACTCTGAACTTAAGAGCGACAAGATTTTGAAATGCAAAGGAGCAGGAGACTATTGTACTATTATTTTCTTTCCTTCTTTCTTTTTTGAAAAAAAGCCTTTCTTTATTTTTTTAAAGAGTTGAGTTATTTATTTTTAGAGAGAGGGGAAGAGAAAGAGAAGCAGGAGGGAAGAACTATCACTGTGTGGTTGCCTCTTACACTCCCCACACTGGGGACCTGGCCCACAACCAGGTATTTGCCCTGACTGGGAATTGAACCGGTGACCGTCTGGTTCACGGTCCATGCTCAATCCACTGAGCTACGCCAGCCAGGGCGTGTACTATTATTTTCTTAACAAGGCAGCGTTGTTTCTTTTGTATCCTGGCAATGGAAGGTGAACTTTTCATTGTCTAAGAAAATTCAGAGGCGGGAGAATTGCCTTCCTTCCTGTTTTCACATCATGGTGACTACTTGGAATAGTAAACCTAGAACACAGGAGAACTAAAATGCAAACCAAAATAAAAGGGCCAAAAAACATCCCTAGAGGCTGCCTGGTGACAATGTGACAACGTTCCACATTGTGTGAGACACAATGTGTCCCACACACCCTCCTGCTGGGGTGGACTGGGTTAGAAAACTGTTAAATGAAAGTCAGAAGTTGAAGCGCAAGGGTTCTATTAAGATGAAGGCCTGGCTTTGATATTTTTGTTTTCCTCTGGAGACCTTTCACAGGATCTGTCACTGAAAAAATGACTCTGAATAAAAGCCAGTAATCAGCGTGGACATTTAATATTTAGCATGTTAAGGTCTTAATAATCTTTAGTGATCATTAATCATGAAAACTTACCAGGAAGCCCAGCAAATTCATGAGGAACCATTTCCTAGGGTGATTAATAAGACCAAAGAGACTATCAAATTTCAACATATCATTACTTGAAGTGAAGATAATTTAAAAATGAATATAAACCAAACCAAATTTGGTGTCTGATTATGAAATAAAGACCATATTAATGCAAGTTCTTAGATACTATTTGTTATGTCATGAAAAAAATAACTGTGACTTACTTATTAACAATTAAGCCATTTTACTCAAATATTCATGATTCGGAAAGGCTTGCAGAGGCTCAGTGGGCCTGTGGTCTGTGGTTCTGATGGCAGAAGAGCACTGCCTGTGGGAGTGAAGTTTTTGTTCACAGGCCACTTACACAGTAGAACAGTGACTGAATTTTAGGAATAAGTAGGATAAACGCAAGTTCAAACACAGGACTTGTTGGATCATATTAGGGAATTTGAATTCATGTATTTTTTCTACCTTGCATGCTTTGAAGACTAAGAACCCCTTGCTGGCTGAAGGACATGTGTGTTGGTGTGCATCCGCATTCTTCTGTCTGCCTGAAAAATAATTGACAGAGAAGAAAAAGTAAAACATACTGCAGTTTGCAAAATTGCCTCCCTTTTTATTGTTTGGTTGATCTAAGCAGGCTACCTATCTGCTCTGCTAGGGTAAACTGAGAGAATGGGCACTGACTTTCCCAGTGATTTTGATGTGGTATCTGATACTGGGAAATGGTGGAGTGTGAGTGTGTGCGCGAGTAGAGAAACCACACATCCGGGGCACTGATGGCTCCGGCAAGATCGAACGCCGAGGGAGCACAGCCCCTGGCATTTCTCTGCAGTGCCTAGGCACGGCAAGTTTGAACACTATTTAAGTCACTATTTTAATGAAGTGTGGAGTCATTTTTGAGGAAACAGTTGTGGTCAGGTTGGCTTCTATAATTTAAAGCAAGGAGTAGATTTCTAGGAAAGTGCTCAGTGCTTCTATTCTCCTTCTCAGAGCCTTCCCCAGGGACAGGTCAAGGGTAGGGGAATTGTATTGGCTCATGATGTTGGTAGGAAGTTCTTCCACTGTGATTAGAAGAGGGTTTGAAGCCTAACCCACCAGGGAGTGATCTCTCTTTGACCTTTCTGACTCCCTTGGACTTGCCACTCTTATTTGAGGTGCTAGCTCTGTTCTGGGCCTTGGGAAAAAGACTCTCCCATTGACTTCTCTTCTGGCCTTTAGCCTAATGAAAGGAACCTGTGCCAGCTCACTGTGGCTGGTCTTCAGGCAGATCTAAAGAATAACCAGATGCTTGTGAACCTTCCTTTAAAATATCATTGGTATAAGAGAGGGCCTAAAATTAAATGACTGAACTCTTTTCCCCATCTGCTGGACAACCTCAAGGTCATGTCTAATTAGAGAGACCTTTCTTCTCTCGAGGCAGGAATTCAAAAGAAGATTCCTTTTGGGTGGATCTCTTCAACTCTTCGCATCTGGCTAGGATCAGGGGTACGCCAGACACAGAACAAGTTGTTGGAGAGAAAACAATGCAAGTCTCAGTACTTGCCTTTATGGAGCTCATCTGGTAATGGAAACGGAGAAGAAAATATTACGGTGTGAGAAGTGTTATGGTAGGCTATGGCCATGGAGATGGAAAGCCTGGGATGGGGTGTGTGTTAGGAATGGTGTGAGGTAGAAATCATTCAAAACTTACTGGAAGAGGTGGCATTTAAATTGATCCTTGGAGACCTGCAAGAGTAGAAAAATCATGTCAGGAAGGACACCGACAATACAGAGATGGGGAGATGGCTGCACACTCAGGCACCTGCAGGTCAGCCTCTCTGGGTTCTGGAACAGGAGGGGAGAGACATGAACAGGACTCTAGGGGCAGGTGGGTTCAATCATGAAGGGCTTAGGTGTTTACTGACAGCCATGGCAAGACACTGAAGAGCTGTAGGAGAGTGTTATGACTGAACTTAACATTTAGAAAGACACCATTTTCAACAGCAAGGGTAAGTCATGGAAGTTGTCATAAACAGGGGCAAGAGGGTTAGAGGGAGTGAGAAGTGGACTAAAACAGTAATGACAGGGGCGGATACAAGTACTTCTGTCAGTAGAATGTAGGAGTGAACTACAAAGTGGGACAATGGGGTGAGCAAAGCAAGACAACTCTTCTCCCTAGTATCTAGGTTTTGGCATTGGATGGATAGTGATATTTGTTAAGAAAGAGAACACAGGAGGAGTGAAGTTTTTTATACTCTGAGTTTGAAGCTTGTGTGATATCCACATAAGTAAGTCCTTGAACATAAAGCAAGGTTTAGATTTATAGGTTTGGGAACCATCAACATTTACATGTATTGACCCTGGGACCTGTTGTAGTGTTTATGAGTCTTTGTAGTGGCAGGAACAGGTACTTTATTTGAATACTTTCTTATGTAATGCACTATAAAGAGTTATATTTATTTTTATAGATTGTTAAAGATGTTTATTTTCAAGATTTCATGGTCATCACAATAATTCTGAAAGATGAGAATGGTGCCATTAGCTGTATTTTACAGAAGAGGAAACTGAGACTCAGATTAAATGACTTTCCTGAGGTCATATAGCCAGTAAAGTTGCCCTGGTCTGTCTTCAACTCCAGAACTCACATGGGGCCTCTTACATGACAGTGAACCATGTGTAACTGACCGCATCTTCCTTCCTGCAGCAAGCAAATGTGGATCCCTTAAAGAGTTTTAAAGACCAAAGGTATAATATCCACCAAAGATTATACCACAGCACTCTTGGCATGCACAGCACCATCCTGAAGTCCTTATTTTGTTGCTAAATGTATTCTTTGTACATGCTTATTGGCTGGAATACAGTATGAAAAAGTACAGTTACATAAAGGATTCTAGTTCATCTAGTCCTAGTCAATCTTGTTTTCAGTGCCCTGGAAGGTAGAGTCTCTTGGCACAGGGTTGAGATACAGTTATGTTGTCTTCAGTATAATGCCTCTCTTGAAGTTCTGCTGTACTCTTTGTGCCTACTGGAACTGGATTGTATAGAAACACAAGAAAAGCATGTGAGTGTTTAGTGAAGTCCCTACCTTATTTCCTAGGTTGAGAAACTGTGATTGTACTTACCAGTTGGGTCCTTACCTCTGCCCTCCTCATCCATGAGTGAGACCACAGACCTACAGAACTCTTTAGTGGCTCTCTTCAGGGTCCACCTCCTACTCTATTTCCAAGATCAGTTGACCCGACATCCTCAGGCCCTGCCTCTCTCACCATGCCTGGCCTCCCTGGAGTGATACACTGGGTTGCATGCTCTCCTGGACCAGCATTTCAGATCACTCTTGGCCTGAACTCTCTAGCCAATGGCAAATCATGCCTCACCCTCACATCTGTCCCAGATTCCTGGAAACCCTGTCAGGTCTAGCAACCTTGGCTTCCACAATAACAGAGAGATGAAGGCAATCATGTGAACTCAGGAAGGGCATGGGCCTCAGGTTTTCCAGTGGAGTTTTTGGTTCCTAGGTCTAGTGTGTAGTCAGGTCATTAAACAATATTCTTCATTCCTACCACAGTTTACTTACCCATTTCCTTATCATTGAACATTTTCGTTATTTATAATTTCAGCTTATAGATAATAGCACAAATATATCTGTCTATAAAGCCCTTTATAGTGTTGAATTATTATGATTTATTTACCTCAATTGGTATGTCATGAATCCTGTGTATTTTTCTGATTCCTCCCCACTAAGATTCCTTCTAATGCTCAAACTAAGATCTCTATTTTATAGCTTTCCCACATTTGGTTTTACTCCATGGCCATAATTAGATTCCTTATTATTTTTCTTTTAACTATTGCAATAGCCCCCTATATAGTCTCTCTGTCTTAGGTTTTCCAATCAGACAGTCTTCCAAAGCAGGTCACTTCTCCTCACAGAAATACTTCACATCTCAAAGGACATGAGAGTCCTCATATCAGAATGACTAGCCTTGGTAATTCAGGAGATCTTGGAACTAATGTCCCATAGTCTTTAACAAACATAATCCCTGCAGCTGGCTGCTCTTCATTAACAACAGATAGCTGTTCTGTATGTTTGTTTGTTTATTTTTTCTGATGCTTTCCCTCCTGAACTGTGTCACAGGCTAGAATCTAAGAATACTAAAGTACTTGTGATTCCTTATTTTGGTTTGTACAGATGAACTCTGGTACATACCTGATTAAAAGTACTCTTTTCCTATCAGGATAGGGTAACTAAGAATGCTCCTTCAGGCAGGTCTTTTAAACTCTCAACCTCTGCTCAGGGCTGTGCGACTCCCAAAAGGACTTTAAAACAAGGGATTTGATTTCTCTCTTCTATGAGGATAAATTAATTCCATAGAATTGTTACCGAACAAGAGGAGGTCCGAGGGAGGGGCAATACAATATTTGGCCCACCTAGGGATGCCCAAAACTGCTATACAACAGGGGCCCCTCCCAAAAACAAAATACTAAAATCTACTGGGCCCTTCTGTCCTCCGTCAATTGGAAAGACATCTCTTAATGCCAGAGATTTGTGAAAAGGAAACAAAATGTTTATTTAATGCTGTTCAGGCCTAATGCCACCACTAAAATATCAAAGTCCTTTATGTATACACCTACACCCACACAGCACTCCCTTCTCCCACTGTCCCAACTCCAGGTACCGTAAATCAGGAAAAGAGCACACGTCTGTGTTGCAGGCCGCTGGCACCGTCAGCTGTGTCACTGTGCAGGATCTCGAGTTAATCCAAAGTACTGTGGTACCCTCTCATGGTCCACTGGCAAGAGTCCTTTGTACCCAGTTCCAGTCAAAGTCTCTCTTGCTTTTTCAGGCCACGCGGCCAAAGGGGGCACACCAAAGCTGCGTGGGCCTCTTCTGCCAAAGCTGCAGGAGTCCGCACTCCACCAAAAGCATGTGGCTTTCTTCTTCACCTGGCTGCAGGGATCTCCATTCTGGCAAAGCTGCGTGGTTCTTCCCTTTCAGCTGGGAAAGAGGGGGGTCCACACCCTGCCAAAACCACGTGGCTCCCTCTTTCACCTCACCAAGAGGGGGTCCTCACTCTGCTGAAACCGCGGGGCTCTCTTATCTGGCCAAGCGGGGACCCTTCATGTCTCGGAGCCAGTCTTTTCCAAGCTCCCACCCAGGCACTCCTCACTCCGGAGCGCAGCCCCTAGTTCCCATCATGAGTCCCTGCCACAACCTTCTCCCTTCTCAGGAGCGCCGACCCTAGTTACATCCTCCTGAGTCCCAGTCCACTCACTCAGGAGAGCAGCCCTTAGTTACCTTCTGAGTCTCCGCTAGTTCCTTCTCACTCAGGAGTGCAGCCCTTAGTTCCCATCTTGAGTCCCCCTAGTTCCATCCTCAGACCCTGCTAGTTCCTTCTCTCTGGCTCCAAACTTGGCCACTGCTATTTAACATATCTATGAAACCAGTTAAAGGTTATAGATATGTTAAATAACCATTCCTCCAGAGGTTAGCTCCAAAACTGTTGCTATGCAAAATAGCTCTCAATGGCCTGGCTCCATTCATCCCTTCCCCCCTGGGGGGGGGGCGGTGAGGACATCTTATATGTCTCTCCAATATTTCTATACACTTTGAATTCTGGACACCTTTCTAAATCTTTTTCTGTGGGGGGGCCCCCTGGCTGCACCCTGTATCAGAATCATCTATGAACCAGAAACTGAGTATAATTTCATTTAACCCGGAACTGCACTAATCCAGCTAAATACAAAACATACTGAGGGAGTTGATGCAGACCCCAGCCTGTGGGGCCCGTGTGTTGTCGATGCGACGAGCAGATTTGCATGGACTGCAGAAGTCCCGTGGAGAAAAAGGGATGGCCTGGCCACTCTCTGAGTGGGAGAGAACCCCGACTCCTGCCCGGACAGGCTTTTATTGCTTTTCTGGGCACATTACATGGAGAATGGTCCTCATTTACTATGCACAGGTTTGCTTTAGGTGATTACCTTTTACAGAAAACAAAGGGGAGGAAGTTGCTAGTTACTACAAAGAAAAAGGATATTTGCAAATGCAAATGAAAAAGTGCTTGAATTAGTTACACTGGTCCTTGGGAGGTTTAGCATAGATGTTAGGAAGGTACTTTAAAGATATGCAGTAAACATATGCTCCCTTAATTCTGCTTTTGCTTTAAGTCATAGCAGTCTAGGTGCAAAATAGGCCTGATTCCCCACAGGAAAACCGATCCATGGGCTTGGCTTCCTGTGTGCCAACTCGTGCCTGTCGGTTTTCCAACAGGGCTGGGCTGCATTCTCTATGCCACGTGGAATGGTTTTCTATAGGGAGGCTTGGTGGAGGAGCATAATTATTAGTACAGGCCTCAAGATGGCCAGGCCCACTTCGTTCTTTCCATGCACTGTGACTCAGAACCTTGGAAAACGAACTGAGTTATGCACAAGATTTGGACCTGTGATATAGCTAAAAGACAAGTCAGATTCTCTGATTCGTACCATAAAATGTCAACCTTGCTTTCTATAGGCCTCGATTCTTTAGCATATGGAATTACTTGAAATCAACTACAGAAGCCCTTCTTCTGCATCCTCCTAGTGATTCTAATTTTGAATTTTTACTCTTCATATTCTAAAAAAAATCCATTACCCAAAAAAGAAAATTGACATGGATTCTAGGACATACCAACCATGTGCTTAGCTTGACCCCATATTGAGTCAGATTATCTGAGAATTACAACTTTAAGTCTCCAAATGAATGCTTTCAGAGATCTATAATTCAGCATTATGCCCCTGGGCTTCTCAGAGAAAGAATGTCCATATGAATAGAAAGGAATCTGCACTGTTCATGAAACTGGTTCTGGAGAGTAATCCCCATCCCCTTATAATCCTTCCTTCTGTGACGGTCTGCTTGGTATCACCTTGGCTCTCAGAGTCAGGAGAGCCTGGGCTTGGAGAGCAGTCTCATTCAGCACCATGGCTCCAAGCTGTGCCCTGGATCCCTGGGGCCTTCAACCTGGAGTCTCTGGGAACCTGCTACTCACGGAGAGGACCCTTCAGGAAAGAAACCAGACAAGGTGAGTGTGGACCCACCCGACTTCAGTCAGAGCAGCTCTGCTCTCACATGTTTTGTAGATGGTGCCTCTTTCAATGATTTTTCTTTAAGAAAAGGGTTTGATTGTTACCATTACATTTGAAAACCTCTGGTGTAGTAATGGAAAGAGAGTGTGTCATTGTATCAGAGGTTCTGAGATTAATTTTCAACTCCATTCCTTCGTAGCTCTGTCATTGCTCTGTGCCAGCTACCCGCTCGACACCTCAGTTTTCCTATTTGTAAAATGGGAATATCAATAATACTTGCTCTTGAGGGGGTTTACAGAGGATTTAGTAAGATTCTGTAAGATAAAAAAGTGCTCATTACATAGTTTGGTTTTCCGCTTTTGGTGTCCATTTTGTGCCACTGCTGGAACCCAGGACCCGTTTGCACTGAACAAATTCTCAGGCTTGTAATTCTGCACGTAGCTTAGGAACAGTCTACTGTGTAACTGATGTTCCATAACTGCTTTCAAACTGGACTCTTGGCAAACTGCTTCCATGTATGAACAGTGATCATAATATAATATATCAATGTTTGCTAGTGTTTCATGTTTTTGCTCATAGCAAATTCAAAATTTAGTTTTGGCCCTGGCTGATGTGGCTCAGTGGGTTGAGCACGGGCCTGCAAACTGAGAGTTCGCTGGTTTGATTCCCTGTCATGGCACATGCCTGGGTTGCAGGCCAGCTCCCCCACTGGGGTGAGCAAGAGGCAATTGATATTTTGCTCATGCATCGAAATTTCTCTCTTTCTCCCTTCCTTTTCCTCTCTCTAACAATAAATAAATAAAATCTTTTAAAACAATTTTAGTTTTGCACTCAATTGCCTCTTAGGTCTCCCTAGTTCAGATTCTCTGGTATTAGTGTTTATTACTAGATTTATTAGGTAGCACATTTAGAAATCTCAACTTTTTTTATTTTTTGGTTTTGTGGTTTTACTGAATGTTCATTTTTCACTGTGGGCCACCTCAAAAATGATTTTGGAAATATTTAGTACATAAATAATTTTTAAAAAGTAAATATAGCTACATTTACATAACAAATTTTTATCTGTGATATTGCAAAATAGACACACTAAATATTTGCCATAATAAAAGAAGGGGAAGGTCAACAAAAAGTCACAGGCCTTGAGTTTGCTTCCTTTAAACAAGGCTTCCAGGGACCCACTATCAACCTCCTCTTACATCTCCTTGCACAGAACCGTGTCGCATGGATCTTGAGCTACAGGAGAAGTTGCACACTATTGTGTGTGTGTGTGTGTTTAGTCTGGACACATTGTTTTCCCCAAATGATTAGTGAGCAAAATAGATGGGTACTGGGGAGCAGTGTCTCACCACAGTGGGAGTTCTTTGCTCCAGAGTGTGTGGACACCAGGAGCCTCTGATTTCTGTTCTTCAACCTCCAGGGTTGCTCTGTAACTCAGTTTTCTCCCATGTTTTAGCACTTATTTTATTACATTGATCTCATAAATGGAATGACCAGTCAACGTTTCTATTTCAAGTCATGTCCGCTTTCCTGTAAGAGGTGGTTACGAATTCACATTGAAATTCTCAAAGTGATATGTGGTAGAGCAATATCAGTTTACATTTTGTGTTTTATTATTTCACAAAATTCATTTTTCCCTTTAGTAAAATAAATTTATTTTAAGTAACAATGAAACAGTTGATTCATAAAGCTATACCAAACACTGTTTAGTTGTAAGCCTTAAGTGCCAGCCGGCACAGGCTGGAGTGAATTTTGCTCAGTGATGGTAGTATTTTCACATGGACAGTTTAGCCCAAAAGCAGATGAATGGCTCCATCTAACTTAAAGCTAGATTGCCCAAGGCCATGAGCCTAAACAAGTTTAGGCACCATTAGTAAGAGAAAATCCTATACGAAACCCAACCCTTACCCCTTTTTCCTGCTTCCTCCTGTCCTGACGTTCACTCCATCTTTTAGCCTCAACTGAAGAAGGTGCCAAATCAAGTACCCCAGGAAAAAGAACTTGAGGGAGTTTTGGGTGGGGGATGAGAAATGAAATAAGGAAAGAGGATCATGTTCAGCATCTGTGCTCTGCAAAGTGGGAGAAGGCTGGTCAGATACCAGAGTAGCTGACTTCATAGTGACCTCTGCCTCAAAACCTGCAATAAAGGAAGAGCTCTTGTCTGCACCACAGTCATCCACCCCCTTCAAATTGCGATGTGTTATTTTTAGTTTAACCACAGTCTTTGTGGCCATGGTTTCCCAAAGTTATTTCTAGCTCTAACTGATAGTGTTTATGGTTAGAAAAATCAGACCTACTCTATCTTCACTGATTTTCCTTCAGATATCATTATAGGATTAACAGTGAATTCCTCTAAAAAAATTACACCTACAAGAGAAAAGGGGGAAAAAAAAAAGAAAGAATCACATCACAGTTCTGCAGATGACAAGGGGCCACATACTAAACCTGACAACTCAGGGGAGGTCTGCAGGACAGGCCTTACAAACCCAGAGACCTCAAGTAACCACATAGGATGTTCTGAAATTAAAACCTTCTAACTAAAAGTAGTTCATGACGGATAGTCATGTCCTAGGGCAGTATTTTTCCCTAGCGAAGGTCAGCCTGCACCTTGACGGAGCCTGTCTGGTCTTTTTGCAGCTAAGATAGCCCACCTGATGACATGCCTTTGGAATAGCATGCCTTTCCCTTTCTCTGGACCCCTCAAAGCACAACCAAAGGGGAGACCACAAATCCCCTCATTATTATCGTTCTTATTATGTTAATTGCTATTCACTATCCTGTACCCATCTCCTAAAATAGTATGTGTCTACTCATTTTACTTTTTACCCAGGTGCAGAGGTACTACCCCTCAGCTTTGCTTTGTCCCCATCCCCGATCTATTACCAGTGACTATCATGTAACCCCCTTATGTCTTGCCTTTCGATTCTAATGTATAAAATAAGTGGTAAAACTGCCATTTTTCTGGACCATCTCTCAATCCATTGAGGTTTTTCCTCCTGGCAATTGTCATCAATTTGGCTCAAATAAACTCATAAAAATTCTCTATGCGTGTGAACATTTCTTACTTTTAAAGCTCTATTCTAGATACTCTCCTCTGGGAAATTTTTAATTCTAATTTAAAATGCAACAGTGTGGCTCCCACACTCTGAAAAAAAATCAGTTGTTTGATATGAAGTTAATTAGAATTTGAAAACTAGAAAGAGACTATATTTTCATATGAGGTCAACTTCGACTAGGTATTAATGTCAAACAAGCCATTAAAAATGTTTTTCTGGCCATAGTTTATGTTGAAACCTGAGCAGGAGGTAAATGAAATCAAAGTGGAGGACAGTTCCACTTGGTACAATTTCTGAGCTCCCTGTTCGCTCACTCACATGCTTCATTCCACCCACATTCTTGAGTGTCAGCTGTTAAGGTGACAATCCCCTTGCTGGTTCTTCTAGAATTCTGAGAGGGAAGGTGGAGGGCCTCAGGGGTGTCCGTTTTCATCACTGCAGAGTGGCTGAGGGGTAGGGTGGCAGCAGGGTGGCCTGAGGTCTTCCTCATGAGTCTAGCACATCATGTCCATGTCACTTCTCAACGTCAGTTCACATGAGTGTTATATTACGTCTTCTCTCTGAAGGCTGCTGCCAGGTTCCATGAAACTCAAAGTGAGGAAATTGCAGAAAACCATGTTTTATCACGGCTCCAAACTTTCACATCTAATCATTAAATACTGGGGTTTTTTTTTGCGATGTGAAATTTACATGTCACTTCAAGAATGTCTGGCCCTCAAACCAGCAAAACAAAGTCTTCCTTTTATTTCATTAAAAAATATAGTATGGAGCCCTGGCTGGTGTAGCTCAGTGGATTGAGCATGGGCTGTGAAACAAAGGGCCACGGTTTGATTCCTGGTCAGGACACATGCCTGGGTTGCAGGCCGGGCCCCCAGTGGGGCCCATGTGAGAGGCAACCACACAATGATGTTTCTCTCCCTCTCTTTCTCCTTCCCTTCCCCTCTCTCTCAAAATAAAAAAAAAAAAAGAAATAAAATATTTTTTAAAATACAGTATGGAGAGTGGGAGTGTTCAGTCTTGTGAATGGTTTTGCTTAATATTTCTGAGTTGATGGCATTATTGGTTTGCCCATCAATGACTTAAGTGCTAGCATTTTTGCTTTAAACGTTTTAATTTTGGAAATGGGGAGGACAGGTCATAAACTCATAATGAACAATTTACATAAGTGGTTATAGAGCGAATGTTGGCAAAATGCAGTCCATGGGACCAAATCTAGCTTGTCACCTGTTTTTGTAAACTAAGCTAAGTTCTCAAGCTAAGAATGGTTCCTACTTAAGAAAACAATGTGCAGGACACTCATTAGGGAGTGCTGTTGGGCTGTCGGAGGGACAGGCAGGAAACAGGACCGGGCAGAGGGAGCTGAGCTCAGCAGCCTCAGCTGACCCCAGGGGGAGCTCTGGGGCTGGCACCTTCCTTCAGAGTCGGCAGGGGTGAGTTGCTATGAACATGAGTTGTTCCTGGATGGAGGTGTAATTTTGAGCAAGGCAGCTTTCTTAGCTAAGGCAATCCTCATAGAGAGGTGAGTGAAGAGGATTAACATTTTCAGCAACTGGCAAAACAAGTTTTTCTCTCCAGAAGAAGCTCCAGACTGGTTTATGGCCTTTCTCAGGATTAGGCCCACCCCACTTTTGGTCCCTTTTTTCTAAGCTCTGCCTGGGTTCCTGGGTTACGTGACATGGAGCAGCACAGAAAGAAGAAACCAGGGAAGAAAGCTCTTCAGAAGAAAAGGAAAGGACATTTTTCTCTGAGAACTGGAGTTAAATCTAAGTTACTCACCCCAAATCCCCTCAAGAGAGACAGAAGAAATAATAAAAAGTAAAATTGTCAGTCTCAAGAGTGGAAGAATCAAAAAGAGAACAGACCCTCAGCGGGCACAGGGTAGACCCCGCATGCTTCCCTGGTCATGTTGAGTGTTCCACCGTCTGCATAAGGGCTCTGTTACTGCCCGACCCTGTAGCCCAGTGGATGGAGGAACACAGACACAAAGAAGGCAAAGTCTTGAGCTCCTTTTTGAAGATGACCACCATTTTCTCCCCTTTAACACCAAATCTCTTTGATTGACTTCTGCCCCAAATCTCTTCACCATAAGGATCTTTTCTCATTTGTTGGCCACTTTTTCTCTACTGCATAACTCACTTCAGATTTCATTTCATCTAGTAAGTTGTCAAGTTCAAGGTTACGCTTACACAAATATTGACCCACTGGCACCCCCATCTGCCCTCTTGGAGTTTGTGGTGTTAGTTTACAATGGTGGAAAGAGAACAGACTCTGAGGGGTTTGTGTTATCTTGCCTTCAGTGATTGTGCTTTGTGTTTGATAAACAGTCAGTAAACATTAGACCAGTTCAAGTCGGACTCATAGAAAGATGAGCAACTCATTGATGTCATATGAAAAGAGTCAGGGATCTTGATTCTAAATATTCTTCAACACCACCTATTATTGTTGTTGTTGTTGTTGTTGTTGTTATTGGTTTCTTCGTTCTTTTATCTTTTGAAAGTCTAAAGCATCCCCTTACTGGAACATAATTGTCAGCATCAGTTTTAATTAGAAAACTTGTATTATAGTGCTTATGTTTCCATTTATTTTTTTAGTATTTAAAGCCTAACATATTTAGAGTAGTTCTGATCAACCTCTTTTTTCTGAAGATATGACTGCATCTGAATGGATAAGGAGATAAAAAAAAGAAGGTTGATTTGAAGGTTTTATTTTGGGAACCACCCTGCCTGTTTCAGAAGCTGTAAACCCCCCATGGCTAAGGTTGAGTGAGCAACCTTTGGACCATAAGCCACTGAGGAGACAAAACTTGTCCCCTTGCCAGAGGTGCCGTCTCTGCCCCTTTTACCTCACCCTGCCTGGCCCTCAGTGCATGATCGGTTAACCAATGACAGGTAAGATTCCTCAAGGGAGGGACTATCTAAGACAGACACAATCATGGGGGCCCCCCAGGAAAGGACTATATCAAAAGGGGGTGATGGACCCTCACCCCTCGGCTTTGACATAGACTGAATCCTCATTCTGTCTGCAAGAAGTCTCCTAATCTCTTGGCTGCCTTATTTCCCCCGTGTCTGACTTAAGCCTGAAACAATGACAGAGGGTGGTACGGCCCTGTGCTGGAAAGGGCTGGTTCCCTCGGGCAATCAGGCCTAAGAAAGAATGCATAAAATCTTGTAAAAACTGCTTTGCTAGGAATGCTCTCAGTTTTCTGATAAGGTTCTGAGAAGAAAATGAATGTTTCCCAAAGTTCTGTAGCCCTTTAGCTAACAGGCCCTGACTCAGAATAAGCCCTTGTAGTTCTTTGTATGTCATCTATTGTTTGATCCTTACTGACCAACAATGATTGATGATGAGCTTTACTTGTATTTACTTGTGCAAATTAAACCAATCAAAGCCCATTGAGGAAAAGGGTCTTGGCCCTTCTCCTTTGAGAGATGGTCCACCTTTCCTCCCCAAGCAGATCATGTCTTGGTAGACTTATTCTCATCCATGGCAGCAGGGATGGGGGCCCTGTGGGTGGAGCCCCCGCAGAGCTTTATACTTATGGCTGCTCTGTAAAGGCAATTACTCCTCTTCTTTTAAAAGTATGTTTTATTGATTATGTTGTTACAGTTGTTTCCATTTTTTCCCCTTTGCCCCCCTCTGCCCAGTACCCCCTTTCCTCCAGCAATCCCCTCTTAGTTTCTGTTCATGGGTTGTGTATGTAAGTTCTTTGGCTTCTCCCTTTCTTATACTATTCTTAACAACTGCCTATCTATTTTGATCCTGCCAATTATGCTTAATCCTTGCACCATTTCCCCCCTTTCTCCCCCTTCTACCTCCCAGCTGATAACCCTCCAAATGATCTCCTATGATACCTTTGATTCTGTTCCTGTTCTGGTTGTTTACTTAGTTTGTTTTTGTTTTGTAGATTTAGTTGTTGACATTTGTGAGTTTGTTGTCATTTTAATGTTCATAGTTCTGATCTTCTTTTTCTTAAATAAGTCCCTTTACCATTACATGTCATAATGGCTTGGTGATAATAAATTCCTTTAGCTTTACCTTGCCTAGGTAGAACTTTATCTGTACTTCCATTCTAAATGATAGCTTTGCTGAATAGAGTAATCTTGCTTGGTTGTAGGTCCTTGCTTTTCATCACTTTGAATACTTCTTGCGAGTCCCTTCTTGCCTGCATAGTTTCTTTTGAGAAGTCAGCTGACAGTCTTATGGGAACTCTCTTGTAGGTAATGCTCTCCTTTTCTCTTGATGCTCTTAAGATTCTCTGTATTTTTAACCTTTGGCATTTTAATTATGATGTATCTTGGTCTGGTCCTCTTTGGATCCAACTAGTTTGGGATTCTTGTGCTTCCTGGAGTTATATGTCTATTTCCTTCCCCAAATTAGGGAAGTTTACTTTCATTATTTTTTCAAATAAGTTTTTAATTTCTTGCTCTTTCTTTTTTCCTTCTGGCATTCCCATGATTCAGATGTTGGTATGTTTCAAGTTGTCCCAGAGGTTGCTAAGGCTATCCTCATTTTTTGAATTATTGTTTCTTCTTGTTGTTCTGGTTGAATGTTTGTTTCTATCTTATATTCCAAATTATTGATTTGAATCTGGCTTCCTTCCCTTCACTGTTGGTTCCCTGTGGATTCCCCCCCCCCAAATAAATATCTTTATTACAGAAGTCTAGTTTTTTTTTTTTAACATGAAAGGAAGAAAGGAAGGAGGAAAAGTTATTTGCCTTTTCAGGCCTTAATTTCTCTCATATAGAACTCTAGCTCCTTGCCTTCTAGCACAGAGCCATCTGCTTAGCCACACTGGCCTGGTCTTGAAGCAATGCATGCAAGAAGCTTGCCCTGCTGGAACTGCTCTTCCAGAAGACTGCTGATTTTGACGTTCTTTTTCCTATCATAATATTTCTTGTGAATTTTATTTGATCATTGTTTGTTTAAAATCTCTTCCTCTTCAGGAGTCAGCTTGGTCCCCTTCTTGTGGCCCAAGTGCAGTGCATAGTGGTATTGGTACCACTGTTGGTATGGTGTACTGTCAATGAGCACAATGCAGTTCTTTATTAGGGTCTTGGTTCGGACAGGTTCGTTGTTGGATGCGTTGTACACAACACCAGTAATCCTTGTTTTACGACTACAACACTCTGAGCCCCAGGAGAAGTTGCCCATATCCAGCCTCAAGGCTTTGGTATTTCTTGTTGCCTCCTTGCACACGAACTGTGTGTAGGCATTGGGAGCCAATTTTAGTAATGCAGACCCTGGCTCATGGGGTCCGCCACATTGTGGATGAGACACAAGAAATTCACAGGGACTACCGAGTCCTGTGAAGGGAGGAAAAGGGAGAGCTTGGCTTTTCTCTCAAGGGGAGAAAAATCCTTGGCCTCTGCCATGAATGGCCTTTATTTCTTTTCTCTCAGCACATTACCTGATGGTCCTCTTTTACTATGTTTGCTTTAGGGAGTTACCTTTCACAGAAAACAAAGGAGCCAAATCACATCACAGAAGAAAGATATTTGCAAATGAAAAGGGAAAAGTGGTTGAACCAGTTACACTCATCCTTGGAAGGTTTAGCATGGATTTTAGGAAGTTGCTTTGCAGTAAATGTTTTGTCTCTCAATTCAGGGTGAGGGTTAGCAAAAGCAAGTCTCAATGCAGCCTACATACCTTGCAGGCCTGATTCCCCACAGGAGAACCTATCCGTGGGCGTGGGTCCTGTGCATCAGACCTTGCTTTCCATTGGGAGCTGGACTCACGCCACACAGAATGGTCTCCTACATCTTAGTGTTGGCAGCAGGGCACCCAGCTCATATTTTTGCTTCTTGTGATAGGCTTTCCTCTTGCCCCAGTCTTGCGGTGCTTGTGCCAGTTGTCCCGAGAGATGCCCATGGCTTGGCGCTGGCTGGAAAGAAAAAAAAAGACTCCTGTGGATTTTTCTTTATTTCATTTAGTATAACCTTTATTTCACCCTTTATGTTGTCACCATACTCAGTTCTGTGAGCATCCCGATCGCCAGTGTTTTGAACTCTGCATCTGATTGGTTGGCTATATCCATTTCGTTTTGTTCTTTCTGGAATTTTGTTCTGTTCTTTCATTTGGGCCATGTTTCTTTGCCTCCACAATTTGGCAGCCTCTCTGTGTTTGTTTCTGTGTATTAGGCAGAGGTGCTTTTACTCCCTGCCTTAGTAGCATGGCTTATTTAGCAAACACACCTGTATTGTGTGGGGCTGAGCCTTAGGCAATTGCCAGGGTGGAGCAATCTGCTTCATTGTTCTGCAGCTCTGCTTGTGGTGGGAGCCCGGAGACGTGACAACACAACTGCCTGGCCCCTGAAGGTCTGCCCTGCATTTGCCCCATTTCCAGTCACTTCAGCCACTTCCTGTATGCAATTGGTGTCCCTCCAGCTGCTGCCCTGGGGTTTAGGTGCATGCTAAGTCCATGTGAGCTCTTTAAGCAGTTAAAATCCGGTAGTTTCTTCTGCTGTCCCAACCCCCACTGGTTTTTAGAGCAGGAGATAATGGGGGTTTATCTTCCTGGTGCTGGAACCCTGGGCTGTATGGTCTCGTCACTGGGGCTTGGGTCACTTGCTCCTGGGGCACCCCTCCCAATTTTTATCCACCATATCTGTTCTGCTGCCGCTTCCACTGCTTCTCCATGTCACACCACCTCTGTACCCAATCTCTGCTACTCTGCCTGTCCTACCCACCTGGGTGAATGTGGCATCTTTAAATTCTTGGTTGTATGACATCCATTCAGCTCAATTTTCTGATGGCTCTGAGTGGTTTTTTTTTTTTTTTTTTTTTTTTTTGAGATCTGGTTGTAATTATTTCTATGGTTGCATGAGGAGGTGAAGCATGTCTGCTTATATATCCATCTCGACTGGAGATTGGAAATTACTTCTCTTGTAGTGACATAAAAATGTTGGTGGTAATAAAGGGGAAATGACTTAAGACCTTCAGGAAAAAGACTAGAGAATCTACTGCTTCAAGTGAGATAAAGACTAACTTTAAAAACAGCTGTTTCAGACACTTAATAAAATGGGATAAAAGTGCATAGTAAAAGTAGTGAGTTATAGTTTTCCCTGTACAATTTAAAGATGCAAAATAAATCAAAGTTTAAAGTTAATACCTTAAAGCACACAAAATAACTTTTATCCCGTGTTTTTTTTTTTTTTGCTAATAATAATTATTTGTTGCCTAGTTCTTCCTCCCATCAGTGGAAAACTCCTTAAGGTTAGGAGCCCTATGGTCTTTTCTGGCATTTCCACTCCAACAATAGTCTCTGCACCCAGTGCTTAGTGAATAAGTGAAGAAATTTTGCGACACCACATTTACATCAGAGAGTATATGAGTCCCAACTAAGGTTTTATTGAAACAATTTGGATAGATTCACTACACATAAAAGCACAGGCATAAATACAGTAAAAGTTGTTTTTCTCTGTCAATATAATGAGTCCATTATATCAAATTTTACAGATGTGTTTTACTTTGGTCCCCAATGCCTCATGAAATCTGTCATCAGAAATTTTTATATCAATAATTTATACCTTGCTGTTAATCAGTTGTTTTACTTTCTGAGACTAGGTGAAAGGGGGTAACATTTTCATTTTAAATCTTGTTGCTAATTGTAAAATTAAATTTTTTTTCATAGAGAAAGCACACAAGAGTAGTAAGAAAATTTGGGTTGGTTTTCTAATCATGCAAGTAACCACTTACTCTGTTTTCGCAAAAGGCTATCTTCAGACCTTGCAATGTTAAATAAGTTGTCTGAAGACAGACTAGAAAATGTGACTGATAAAAAAAAATGAAAGAAATATTTGGATATGGAGATATGAGTTTGAACAAAAACTATCATTTATATTTACTGTAAACTATATTGTTATTATCTACTTTAACATACACAATGATCTTAATCCAACCAATGACTCACCATTATTTTGTTTTAAGAAAGAAAGTGGAATTTAGAGACTAAGGTGGCTTTTGACTGGGCACACATACAATATGTACAAGAACCAGTGTTTCAACTCAAGTCTCACTTCAAAGCTCATGGTTTTAATTATTATGTAATCTCCCATTAAGAAACTTTGATGCTAATTAAAAACTTGGCCAAAAAGCCAATTCTTACAACAGACTGTACTTTACAGCAAACTTTTTCAGAAATGACTGTCTCATGCAGAAATGTATGCCTATAGCCACGCCTCAGCTCAGGAAGCTATCCTTAAATTAAGCACGGTTATTCAACCTGGCTTCTTCGAGACCATCACCCTCTGGATCCAGCTGAAAATGTCCTTTTTGTCGGAGTCCTTTCTGCTTTGTATGACCTGCCTTCCTCAAGTACAGACACTCTCTCTTAACCAACTTGGCTCTGGAGAAAAAGCAACACTCTCTTACAGAAGCAACAGAAAATCTAGGCTTTGACAGTAACACTCGTGACGAGGGAAATACTGCCCAGATTATGATGACCCTGCTATCACATTTAGGACCCAGTGCTCTTCCAATATTTGTAATAATTTACTTTCAAACTAGATCTGTCTGGAGGAAGGAAGATTTAGCATATAGGCAGGAAGATGATAGTAGTTCATTAAATTAAAAAAAATTAGCCTACTTAATTTGAAGCATGAAGACCTGGGTTTAGGTATTTGCAGCTATAGACCTGGAACAAAATGCTTAATTTCTTTAGGCCTTGACTTGCTTTTCTACAACACAGACACAATAATGTCTACCTCTCAAACTGGCTCAAGGCTAGAATGCAATAACATACATGAAGGTATTTCTTAAACTGTAAAGAACTGAGTAAGTGTGTTACCACTACAGATAAAAATGTCATATCAGTGTATTGTTCCCTGTGATGCTTTAAAAATGTTATCCAAAGTACTCCTCAGCTCAAGGAAACAGATACTGTGAATTCCAACTAATTGTTTTTTAGTCTGTTCAAAATTGAGCAGGATGTGGGTGTGTACCAGGGAACACTTTATTTTTCCATAATTTTCACAATTAGAAAAATTGCAAAGATTTATGGAAGAGAGAGTCACATACTGAGTTTTAAACTAAAATGGATGACAGAATTGAGATTAATGTAAAACAGTTGTTAGGTTGCACTGTTCAGATGGACATTAAGATGTTCATTCTTAAAAGCAAGAGTGAACACAGGCTCAGATGAGGAAAACACCTCTAAATATTCACATCAATTTTGATTCATAGTTGAAAACATTAATTTTCTTAACCCATAATCATCATTCATATTTGTACAGTTTTATGTAGTTGATTTGTTGAATAGTTTCAATAACTGAGATGAATACGTATTCAAAGTTTTTTATATTATTTCAAATGCCCCCTAAATTATATCAAATATTGCTTTCCCACCCCTAATATTCTGTGGAGAATCCATCATTTCCTGTTACTTTCAGTTATTTAAAGTCTCAATCTGGTTTAATCTCAAATGTAAACTTCTGATTTCAAATCTGATTTAAACCTTATCTACTTCTGACCTCCCAAGCTCCCCCTCCCAGGGTGGCTTTGCTGTCCCCTCCAGCACAGAATCTGAGCTGGGCCTCTGATCCAGTGGAGAGGATGCTGTGCCACTTCTGAGCCTAAGTCGTAAGAAGTCCTGGCAACTCCTTGTTTTGCATTTTTGGAAGCCCCGAGCCATCATGTAAATAATCTGGCATGTCAACATATCATGTAGGGA
This sequence comes from Artibeus jamaicensis, assembly GCF_021234435.1. NCBI lineage: Eukaryota > Metazoa > Chordata > Mammalia > Chiroptera > Phyllostomidae > Artibeus > Artibeus jamaicensis. The sequence goes on from NW_026521812.1 coordinate 43,791,309, forward strand.
GCTCCATGGAGAGAGGGAGGGGCCAGACATGTAAATGGACCACTGTGGGCATGAGAGCCTAGTCAAGGCACAGGATGACTGGAGCTCCAGGTAACTGCTCACGGGACAGAAAAGTCGCCCAGATGAGAGCCCAGCTGACCCTCAGAACCATGAGAGAAAATCCCGCTACATTCTGGGGTGGTTTATCACACTGTAGTACTGATGGGAACATTTTTCATTCCCATCTCTCACTGGTCAGTGGGGGAGGGAGGGGACATGAGTTTTTCTTTTCTTTTCCTTCTTCCTCTTCTGCTTCTAGCTCTGTGTAATGGGGACTATGAGAGGGGTAAAGGAATTCAGAAAGTCTTTTTTTCTAACTGCTCCTGTATCAAGTAATGTGTGGGAATTGGCCTGTACCAGGTTGTTAGAGCTGATAAAGTTTTCAGGAATTTAATGGGCCAATTATTAAATATGCCATTATTAAAAAATTAAGCTATATAGAAATATAATTAAATTATTTTAAAACTATATTACTTGAAGTAATGAGTACTCCAAAATTGTCATATTCTACTTTATTATATTTTACTATTACCCAATCTCCCAGGATATTGTACTTGGTATGGTGTCAGTATAATGTAATGGTGTGCTGTTGCACATTTCTTTCCAACTTCACAGTTGGTTATGTCACATTGATAGCTTGCAATAAGCCAAGGTGGGAATTTTTAAGCTATACAAATAAGCAAATATACTAAATCAGTGCTTTTCCAACCCCTCTGGACTGATTGCTGACTGTTAAACTTTTGCCAACACACCACTGGCTATAATCTACACCCTGGTTTTATATATGTGTATTGCCTTTGGTCCATCCTGACCAGTGGGTGATCTCTTCACTGTCATTGGCATAAAAGCTCTGAAGGAGTAAATTTGTGAAGTTTTTGAGGGTATCCTGTGAGACTTCCTATCATCGTAGTTCCTAATGTGGGGAGTCCCTGCTTCACCTCCTCATTTTGGCCAGTAGAAGAAAACTCTTAACTTCTTACCAGTAGGTCCTTTTTGCTGGTGGATACTCTTACTTGTGTAGCAATTCAAAGCAGATCATGCCCACCATCTTCCTTGATGTCCACCCAACCCGTCAGATAAGTAGGGCCTAAAGATGAAGGAATGTGAGTAAACTACAGTTTACTGTTAGTCTAAGTAATAGTGAGTGCGCTGAGTTGGGTTATCCAGGAAGCAAATTCTGACACGAGCTTAACATACAGAAAGTTTACTAAGGAGGAGGTTAAAGAGGAAGAGAACTTGGGCAGAAGGAGAAGTTGGGCCGAGATGCCATTACTGCAAGGTCTCTCCCTACACTGTAGGAGTCTGAAGTTGGAATGGCCCTTCACACTGTGAGTTGTTCCGACTCACACTGGCATGTGGTCTGCCCAGGGGGCATGTGACCTTGGTGCAATTACTGAAGAGGACTGACAGTCAACAGCCTCCCACTGGCTCAGTGTAGAGGGGCGTGGGGCGATCTTTCAGCGTTGAAGGGAGGATCTGATGATGGCATTGCTCTCATGACAGACAGATCCTTCCTTGTGCTGCTTACTTAAATCTACTCATTTCACACAAAGGGGCCAGCTCCTACAGCATGCTGAGGGGCTGCGGGGGAAACTTACAGAAGGACCGTTATTGAGACAAACTACTGCCCCCACTGCTGCAGTTGGCTCCAAGGCCACAAATGATACTCATTCTCTTACCCACTTGCTTACTAACCACTCACAATTCCCTTCACCCTTGGATGGTGCTTCTGCTGGTCTATGTGGCTTACTTGGTGGGAGATCCCTCACCCCTGAAGGGTTCAAGCCCCTTCTCAGGCAGTGGCTGCTGCATTTATAATGGATGAGTTATTTTACTATGTATGTTAATATAGCTGGTGAGGGAATACTAAGAGAAGCCCAAGGGGATTACCTCTGTGCTAACCGTCATCCTCTTGGGCCTCTCTGGGTAACAGCAGTTCTGTCTTCTCATGATTGATGATCAGGTAGTTTACCTCTTCTGAGACAGTGATTCCCCCTTTCACCAGCTCATCCATTGGGTTGGGTAGACAGCAGTGTTTGGGCAGCAGGTGTGGCTTAGTATGCAGTGAGATTCCCGCCAAGTCTCTTGGTGTCTACATTCTCTCTTTGGCATCCCAAATTCTGAACTCACGGAGGTCACACTTATGGGGACCAAGAATGACTTCCCCAAGAGAATATTAGAAAGTGTATGTAGCCTAAAGAATAAATGAATTCACACTTCTATTATATAACTTCTGTTGTATATTACTATGCTAGGGATTATAAAAGACAGGATTTTTACATAAAATGACAACTAAAGTCTGTAAATAAAAAGACCCAAATTCCTAAGCCATTTATAGCTAGTAAAATATAAAATAAACCAGTTCAGTGATCAGTATTAGTGTGGAATTTTTCAAAAATGAATTTGAGCAGATAAATTGGCAACATTTGGATTCCAGGACATTGAGATTTAGTTCTTCCCTTAGATTCCTTCCTGTTTGACTAAGAAGTTGGCCCTGTGTGGGGTGAGGAGCCTCTGAAAGAATTTTCAGAGAATTAGGAGAACACAGTCCAGAAAATAAAGCACATTAGGTGTGCTTCTTGATATTCACAACATGAGTTTTCATTATCACTGGGCCCTAAATTTGTAATTCTGTCTGACCCACCGTCACACCCTGCTCTGCTTTTTCACACTTTGACAGAGAGAATGGCATTTGCACTCACACACGCCCCATTTTTTCCCACGCCCAGCCTGACGCCGACACGAATACGAACATAACAGCATATCAATAACGGCAAATTTTAGTGTGGGAAGCACTAAGTAATCTACGTATGTAGCTAATTTTAGTTCTTATGGCAATACTATGACGAAGACTTCATTATTATTTTTATTTTACAAACAGGTCACGGGGACATGGAAAAACTAGGAGGAATGATTAATGCCAGAGGAAAAGGCGCTGTAAGATTTCTTTTGCATCCATTAGCTGCTTTTCATTAGCCACGTTGCCTGAGTGATTACAATTTCCAAATAAAAAATCAGGACTTAGGGCTTTAACACATGCTTTTCGTGCCTCTTGAGGAATATGAGGCAGCCAGTGCTGTGAGACCGAGGAAGTACGGGTGCTAGGAGTGGAGGCCCGGGGACAGGCGTCACCGTCACCCGTTGTCACTGTGGACCACCTGGGGGACTCTGGGCAAGGTGCCCTCTCTGAGCCCCGCTTTCCCTCTTGTAAAAGGAAGTTTAATGAAGCGTGGTCTTGACAGTTAAGCATGATTGCCAGTGCAAAGCACTTAACCTAATGCCATACTTATGTAGTTTCACTATCAAAATGGTTCTGAGTTACACTTGAGATTTATAATCCACTGAGGATGACATGTGAACTCTATTTTGGAAAACCCAAGACCCATGATCATTCTTTTTAAGCTATTTGAATTTTGTTCCATTCTTAGCCCAGAGTTCAATGTGCTGATTATCTGATCAGAATTGTCTCATTAACTACTGTACCTTTTCTTTAGCTTGTCAACAAAGAAACTCAGAGTTTTTCTACTTAGATGTTCACCCTAATAATTAGTTAGGAATTCTTGAGGCTGAGGCAAAGATTTTAGATTCTCAGCTCAAGTTCAACTCAAGTCCCTGCCTCTTGGAGGAGCAGGGACTTCTTGGATAGCTTTTCCATTTTAGGAGTCTCTTCTTGGGTGGTGTCTTTTTGTTCATTATTTAGATAGACCACTGTCACATGACCAATTAATTTCTAAACTAATGAGCTCCTCTTCAGCAAGTACGTGTGCTAAGAATATTTCAGGGTTTATCCTTCATGCAGAATTGGCCTCATGGGCATCCCTGGTGTGGTCGTACCAGGCTCTATGCTCAGAAGGGCTCTGGGCTTGGGGTTTAATGTTCTGTGGCCACTGTCATGAAATTCTAAATAGTTCTATATTTGAATTTGTGTCTTGTAAGTGCAGTCCAATGGGACCACAGGGTAGGTGACGAGGGCTGGAGCCTGCTTCACACATGGTCCCTCTTCCTGACGTGTCACTGCCTCTCTGAGATAGCTTCTTGGCTGCACTCCACCCAGTGACTGCTGTCCCCTTCTGACTCTATTTGCATTAGCATTAAATGGCAAATAAATACTATGACAGGTTGAGAGACCTCAGGGAAGAAAGGAAAAGTCTGTTTTCTTGCTTTTTGAACAAGAGCCCTACATTTTCCTCTTTCACTGGGCCCTCCAATTTTGTGTAGCTGTCCCATTCAGGAACAAGAAGGAGGTCGAGGGGTTTATGCCATCTGGCATGGTGCATGACCCTGTGTGTGTACCTATCTTAACAGGCAGGACTGGTCAAGGGTCTTAGGATAACTGGAGACTGTGACAGCTCCGTTAAGTGGCAGCTCATCTACTTTTGACTCTTTGAGGCTTTTGGCCAGTTTTTGTTATTTCTTCTCATGAAGGTGTGAAAAACACAAACATGCCTTTGCATAGTTCACCCAAAAATCGTGAATTCTGAGAGCATCCCAATAGTATAATAGTGAAGTGACAGGAAGTCAGTTAAATTCTTGCTGGCCTGCCTCTAGATATATTTTCTGTATATATGAACTATACCGTAGTACTAAATAAGAACATCTAATTGACATCTCACTGAATAGTCATAACTTATGAATTGTGACCCCTTAATTCTGGGCATCGCATGCAGCAGGAGTCTCAGGTTCCTCCGCAAGTACCTTTAGGTAAATATTTGGGTTCAGTTTGATGCAGGTTCTCCTTAAGGAAGTTGAGTTGGGTGTTCTCACGAACTTTGACATATTCCTCCTTCTTAATAGTCTCTTTGGACAGTCCCAATCAAGGTTGCTCATACTCACTGCTTAAGTGAAAAGTCCCATTGTGCCCAGTGTAGGGGATTTTCATTGCACAATACCTCTCCAAAAGAAATGAAAAGCAAACTGTTCTCATTCTCAGTTTTACCAAATTGGTTCCTCTTACAAAACATATTACATAATGTCTACTAAACAGCCCTGAGAAAGATTTCCAAGCAAGGTCATTAAGTGAAGGTGGCACCTTGGTACCTCGTGTTTGGTTCAGAAACCCTGGGTTATAACCCCTGGCCTGTTATTTACAGGTTGTGGAAAGGAAAAGAGATGACATGTAAGGAAGGTGACGTGTGAGGCAGAACCTGGGACAGAGTAGGTATGTCATAAGTATTTATTGTTAAAATAACCTTTATTTTGTGTGCTCTAAAAATCTCATTTAAGTTCTTATTATGTCCCAGAATGGAAGAAGCATTATTTGTTACCTTATAATTTGATTAATATCATATTTAGGATGATCCTTTATTTGACTTAATTTAATTAGGTGTGTGATTGTGGGATTTTAGGTCTCATTTCACCATTCTCTGTACAAGTTTCACAGGAAGCAACCGTGGAGATTGGCATTTCCTACCAGTAAGTGGTAGTTGGCTGTGTGTCTGAGAGCCTCTCTCTCCAGAAGCCACATGACTGTAGATTCTCTGGCAAGGATGCTCAGCAAGGATGCGCACAGGCCTCCTCACCAGCAAGATCTATCCCCTATCACAGGGCAAGTTGCCACTGAGCATTGGGGAAATCACAATGCTGACTCAGCAAGCGAGCAGGGCTTCTTTGGGGGAAGAAGAGGGGCTCCATGTCTTAAGTGTTTTAGGTGCCACAGGGCTGTAGCTAATAAAAATATACAAGTAAAGAAAACCTCCCATAACAAAGTCATTTTAATAGTAATAGAGTAAACATTCCATCTATTAAGTTAAAGTCTCTTAATCTGTAGTAGGATAAGACTCAGCTGTTTCTGACCTAAAAAATAGCAGATTTATGAGTCTATGATTCTAACATCACACATTTACCATATAACAATCTGTTTTGCTAACTGTGTATGTCATCTGAGCTCTAAAAGTATGAATGATTTGAGTATAATTTTTATATTAGTTATGTCCCGGGACAGGAAGTATGTCATTAAGTTCTGCACTGAACTGCAACACCTAGTGCTTTGTGCTCAGAGGAGGCGCTCATGTGGCTCTAGTTAGTGATCAACTGAAATCCTCATATGGAACATGTGGTAACTCCCTATGATATCCAGAATGCTGTCTCGAATCTGACCAGCACCCTCACTGCTGGCCTTGCTGAACAAGGGATGTTCAGAGTACTAGAAAGTTCCAAGTTCTTAATGCTTTGAACTGTTCCCAGAGTGATGATTACCAGTCAAGGGCCATCTGATTTGAGACTACACATAACAAAACTATTTCCACTGAATTTTTTCTTTTACTGATTAAAGATCCAAGAAAAACGACACCCCTAAGAGAATCATTACACCATTAGCCAGATGAAACATCTACCATTTTCAGGGTGTCAGCCAGTAAGCGCCTTTCACTGGTGCCAGAGGCTTGGGACCCAAAGCAATCTGTGTTTTCTGTCTCCGATGTTTCCTTGTAGAGACAGCAGAGCTTAGTCTTCTCTTCCATGGGTACATGCAAGGCACTGGTTATCCCAAATATTGGGCTGATGCTATCAGCAAGGCCTGAAGACAAATAGACAGACGGTTTAGTTTCAATAGCTGCTTTGCACTAATCATCGGGTTATGTTAAGATGAACAATTGCAATGTGCCATCTGCAGATGTAACCGTTGTATTGTTATTTGCACTAGGAGGCCCTTGCTGAAGGCTTCATCATTTTACAGTGGCAACGAGAGTTCCCGCCTTCCAGATACAGAGAATAAAGTCCTCTTTGCTTTTTGCTTTCTGTGGCTTGTAACAAATGTCTGACCTTGAGTCTTTGTACAGCTGAGAAAATGAGGACATTGAAGGAGGCTGAGAGCTTATAAAAAGTAGGTACAGGGCAAAGACTTGACTCTTCCCCCACCTACATTTATCCTGTCATGTAGCTCCCAGCACGTTTCTCAGTACCTGACATCTTGGTGTTTGGAAGAGAGATTACTTAACAAGAGGGACATTCCACCCAGTGTGTCTTTTTCTGTCTACAGAAATGTGGTGTGTGGGCTTTCAAAAAGAACATGCACACAGGATAATCTCCAAGATGCTAGACTCTATCATTTACACTACATAAATAGAATTTAGATGTTTGACCTCAAAAAGTAACTTACCCTCTCTTTACTTTAATTTCCTTATTTCTAAATTTGGGCTACAATAGTACCTACTTCATAGGTGATTGAAAAGATTAAATAAGATAATATACAGGGTCTGGCACAAATAACACCCCTATTTTTATCACAAAATCTTTTGTCACAAAATCATAAGCATGTAATTCTGTAACAAAACAATATGATGCTCAAGCACACCCTATGACATTTTAGGTGAAATATTCAAATTAAAACTGTAAACTATTACACTAATATTATTACCCTGCCAACCACACTCATGCAAGCCTTACCTTTGCCTGACTCTGTGTATGTAAAGAGCTTGAAATGGGGCTGGCAAACCATGGTCAGTGGGCCAAATCCAATCAGCCACCAGTTTTTAATGACCTGTGAGTTAAGAATGCCTTTTATATTTTTTTAATGACTGCATTTGAAAATGGTTATATAAAGTACCTACATCATAGTCTCAATTTTGCTTCTTGACCCATAAAGCCTGAAATGTTTCCTTTCTGACCTTTTAAGAAAAAATTTGCTGATCCCTGGCATAGAACAGTGCCTGGCATATTGTGTGTGCTTTAAAAGTGTAAACCATTATTAATAGTATTATTTACTGTATCATAGTATGTCCTACCAAACTGTACTCTCATGCTCTCTGAATTAACTGCTAAAGCCAAAGAAAAAGAGCCCAGTGTCCCGGAACACTTCATCCAGCCTGCTCTGTAGGCTCCCGAGGGTCCTGTGCTCAGTCCTTTTAAGGGAGCTCTGACTCTGTGCTGGAAGGAGCGTTCACTCATTCCAGACCGCAGAGGTGAGATTCTGCCATGCTTACAGATCACCTATTTACCCAAAATTTGGGAAGTGGTCTCTGTGTCCTTTTGCAACCATCAGGAAACAGAATTCTTCTGAGTTCGCAGCTGGACAGAGCAGTATGTAAATTACATCTCCAAAAATAAATGGCACCGGCTTCCTTAGATTCTTACTTGATTGATTTAAGGGTGTAGAATGCCTCTATTATAAGAATTGCGCCGATTTATGTTTTTCAAGTTTCACCAAGGGAGTCAATTTCTAACCTTCATCATACTAGTTCACAGAGCACTATTTATTTTCACTTATAGAAATCCATTTTACAGTGAAACACCACTCAATCATAAGAAAAGAAAATGCTCCCATTTGCAACAATTCGTGGATGGACCTTCAGAATATCATGCTAAGTGAAATAATTCAGGCAGCAAAAGCTAATAACCATGTGATTTCAGTCATATGTAGGATATAAAACTGAAACTCATGGACACAGACAGCAATGTGGTGGTTGCCGGAGGGAAGGGGGTGGGGGGGGCGGGGGCCTCATATACGGTGACCAAAGATGATGGCGGGCACATGGTGCAATGTACTGGTCTAGGATCATAGAAATGTACACTTGAAACCTATATCATTTTATTAACCAGTGTCACCCCAATAAATTTAAATAAAAAATAAAAAACTCCATTTCTGATGCGGCATATGCAAATATACAAAGTATTGGTTGTTGATCAAAGTACAGAAATCAGATATTGCCTCACATCTGATAGACTGGTTATTATAAAAAAGAAGAGATATAACAAGTGTTGGTGAGGTTGTATAGAAAAAGGAACCCTCGTGCACTGTTGATAGGATAGTAATTGGTGTAGCCACTAAGGAAAACAGTATAGAAGTTTCTTGAAAAATTAAGAAGATAACTACCATTCCTCTTCTGGGTACTTATAAGAAGAATATGAAAACACTAACTCTAAAAAAATATATGCATCCCTATGTTCATTATGGTATTATTTATAACAGCCTAGATAGGGAGATAACCTGGGTTCATCAGCGGATAAATGGATAAAGAATATTTGACACACACTGGAATATTTCTCAGCCATAAAAAAGATAAAATATTGCCATTTGCAAGAATATGGATGGGTCTCTAGAGTATTATGCTAAGTGAAATAAGTTAAATGGAAAAGGACAAAAGCCATTCATTTTTTATTCATGTGAAATATAAAACAAAAAAGGAACAAACTCATACATACAAACAACAGATTGGTGGTTACCAGAAGGGAGATTGGGGAGGGTGCAAAATGGGTTAAGGGGGGGTCAAATAATATGCTGATGGATAGAAATTAGACTTGTGATGGTGAGCATGCTATAGTGTCTTCAGATACTAATTATGATGGTGTACACCTGAAACTTATATAATGTTACTTCAATTAAAATAAAATTTAAATAAATAATAATTACTAGCATGGCCTGAAAAAAAAGAAAGACAAAGAACAGATCTCTTATTGCACCACCTTTGGAAAACGGTTTTCCTGATTAGAACATCAGCATATCATCTCATCTACGCAAGACAGTATGAAGGAATTCCTCTAAATATTAGGAATAGGACAACCACATGATCCAGCAATTTCTTTTCTGTGTATTTATCATAAGAACATGCAAATACTAATTTGAAGAGATATATACAATCCATGTACTTATTACAGCATTATTTGTAGCATATCATCCACATGAGCATTGGGGTTTGGTCTAGCCTAAGTAACATACTCTTTGTCACATTGCATATGCTGAAGTGTTTAAACTAAATTATTGACATTGAAAATTGCCTTTTTAGAACATATTTATTCCTTAAAGTGCACTGCACCAAACTTGGGACATAAAGTATATTATAAAGGCTATACCATGCTCTTTTCTGAAGAGGATCTGATACTATTCCCATATATATTTTATCTTCTAATGTGTGTATGGGTGGGTGAAGGAAGAAGTGGGTCCGAGGGAAAAAGACAATAGATCTATTCAAGAGGTGAGAGTGTTAATATTCTGTGAGCCAGAAAGAAATAAAGCAGGAAAAGGAGGAGGAGGGAGAATAGAAACCTGGGATATTTCACTGGTATAGAAACTGGCAGATTTAAAAAAAAAAATTGAAATGTTTTAGGCAAGATGCACATGTGCTTAGGAGGTGAAGATATAGCATCTTGAAGGTAGGATGGTTGTTGTGGTCAGACCTTCATTATTCCCCACCTGGGGTGTGAGATCCAGGGACTGAGAAACTAGCCTGATATTCTTTTTACTTCTCAGTCCCTAGCATGGTGCTCACTCACCTGTGATGCTCCGCTGTCAGTGTTGTTGACGGCTCTCACAATGACTGTATGAAAACATAGTTTATGTGAATTTAGTTGCAATTATTAGAGCTCTTGCTCCACCCCTCCACCCCCTTTTTAGAGCAAGAGGTCATCCAGTTTTATTTAGAAGCTGCTGGCCACACGATGGAAAGGCCTACGTGGCACAAAACTACCGCGGTTCAGTCCATTCACAATCAGTAAGTCTTTAAGATTCACTAGAGTCTGAACTTTCGTGAACTCCCATTTCATAATGTAGCAAGTCAATATCATCCCCAAATTAAAATCGCTTCTTTATATGTGAACCCATCATACAGTATTTACAGAACTCCACACTTAGAAATTTTCCAGTCTCCTAATACAATTAGTAAGTGTCAGCAGCCTGGCAGAAGGCATGATGGACTTTTCTGAGTGTTCATGTAGGTACAATCAAGTCAGTGTCCTGGGCATAAAATACAGGCTGCACTTTTGGCCCCTACAATAAGACAACAGACAGGGAGGTGGCACTGCCTATCTGGGAAGGGCCCTGGGAGCTGACCGTACCCTGAGATGCGGCCCGCAGGCAAAACTTAGACAAGCAAGGATCAACTTCGCCAGGAAAATAAACACCCACCAAGTTCTTTTCCATTTCACATGCAGGGAAACTTAAAGCCAAGAGGAGAGAGTGAGGATGTAAATGCAAGTCAAACCTTCCAGGGATGTCCAACCTATGGCCCACGGGCCACATATAGCTCAGGATGACTGTGAATGCAGTTCAACATGAAATCATAAATTTATTTAAAACACCGAGATTTGTGTGTGTGTGTGTGTGTGTGTGTGTGTGTGTGTGTGATTACGCATTGCAATGTATATAATGTGTGGCCCAAGACAATTCTTCCAGTGTGGCCCAGAGATGTCAAAGGGTTAGACAACCCCATGGGAGAATAAAACTCTTCCACCATCTGGTTGCTGGATCAATTCTCTTTCTAGACACACAGGGCCCTTCTCCGAGGCCCTGGCCACAACCACTGGCCATGTTCTTTCCCTATTCTTTTCCCTCTGGACAGGCCTGGGCACCCAGGACACCCACTGGCGGTGACCATGAGTGTGCAGAGTGGGAGGCAGAGGCACCCAGGGGTCTGTGCCCCATCTCTGATGGTCTGCCTTTCCTGTTAGGGCCCTTCTTGTCCCTGAACTGTTTGTGTTGTCTGGCACCCACAGCTGCAGCCCCAGATCCAAACACCCTTCCCCGTAGCTGTCAGACTAAACCCCAGAGTCTTGGATTCTCTAGGAACCACATCCCGAACCCTAAAGCTGATACTTTACTTAAAATTAAGTCTGTTTATTAGTAAGTTGAGGACAAAGGATGGCCGAAATGGAGTCTCTGGATCTCCCAACCTCACACCACTCCCAAGCCCCTACCTTTGGCCACATAAATACTGGGTTGTAGGGCTGCCAGGGCTTGTCACTTTAGTGACCTTGTCTACTGCATGCCACTGCTTTTCTAGTCACAAGTTAACATTTGTCTGTACCAAAATGGGGAGTGAAAACAGTAGACTGAAGCAAGCAGGCTTCCTTCAGATGTGCACAGCTCCCCACCTAGAAGGAGGAGGGCTCCCCTGAGCTGCCTGGGAGACAGTGGGCTCTGATAGACAGAGCCTGGGAGTGTCCTGCAGGGTACCCTGCTGAATCCATAGACACACTGGCTGGAAGGGTGTGCAGGTTGTAGGACAGGAGGGTCAGAACTGCAAACCCCTGCACCCCGGCGAGGGTCCGGCACAACCCCACACTGTTATTTCAGAGGCTGCCTGACATCCCCTTGGTGGGTCATGGTGATCAGTGGTTACTGGGGCCAAACCGAGTCAGGAGAGCCAGGTCCGCCATGCTGTGGTCTGACCGCGATGCTGCAGATGGGGACTGGCCAAGGTGGGCAGGCCAGCAGCAGCCTCCCCCAGCACAGGGTGAGCTTCCATGTTGACCTCCTAGGTGCAGTAACAGGGCGCCAAGAACACCAGTGGGACAAACACCTCCTCTCTAACACACTGCCAGGACAGGTACCTAGACACGCTGCATTTTAAGAAAACCCCAGGCAAGCCCGGGGCTGAGGTGTGTAAGAGCAGAGACAGAGCTTCCCTCCCTGGAGAAAGGACCACTTTCCCACACATGGCCCTGAAGGCCTTCCCCTGCAGGAGCAACAGAAAGCTATGAACAATGCTGTCCTCATCCCAGTCAGTTTTGGTCAGCTGCTTGCAAGTCTCGACAAGGCTGAGGGAATACCATGGGTGCTAAAGAAAGGGTGCTTCCCTGGGAGACAGAGATGCTAGGAAAGGTCTGAAGGGTGAGGCAGGGCTAGTGGGAGAATGTTAGGCAAAGGGAACTGGGAATGTTTCAAAAGCAGGCTCAGGACAAAGCCAGACTCTGTCGGGCTGCCCACGAAGGTGAGGTTGGGTGAAAGAGAAGGTGGCCGTCCTGGAACCGGCTCAGAAGTACTTCGTTCAGGCTGGTGTGAACCATGTACTTTGAGGCTCTTTCAGGCTTCCTGTGAGCTCCAGCTAGTAATAATCAGTTCAAGTCAATAATTCCACATTTAAATGAAGCCAAAACAACAACAACAACAACAACAAAAGAGTTCACACCCTTCATTCCCCAACTGACAGTTGTATGGAATTTTGCTGACACGGTGTTACAGAGCAGATGGCCCTCACCACGCACTTCACTAAATACCTAAGGACCACAAACACCCGAACAACCTGCTGTTCCTAAGTGTCTGCTCTCCAAGGAACTTGGTGCACAGCTTTCTGCCCAATGGCAAATCTCTAACTGAAAACAAGATGTTTAAAGGAAAACTTCTGCACTCGGAAGGAAGTTAATCACAAAAGCAGAGCCCAGAAATGACAGCCTATAATTCAGAGACACATGCCCAAAGTGAAGGTATTCACCAAAATGTCAGCTGAAGACCCACAGGAATAAAAATTAGTGCTGGCCTTTCATTGGACAGGGTCCCACAGACCTGGGGCTGTCCCGCCAGGCCCGCCAGCCCCATGACAGGATTCTCCCTGGAAAGACCCCGAGGAGGGCAACCCACCAGCTACAAGGGCACCCTCTTGTCTGACCACGAGACTGGACAAACAGAAAGACACCCATCTCTCAGGCCAGGGATGCTGTGCAGGTAAGGACAGGTCGCCGAAGGCAGCTGTCAGGGTCGGAGCAGGAGCTGACTTCTTGGGCCCCTACCAGGGGGACTGTGTCCTCTGTCCAGGCGTCAGCCCACCTTTCATGAGGGATGCCCAGGGCCAGCCATCTGCTAGGTGCTTGGGGGAGCATATCCTCACTTGAGAGCCCTGGGTTAATAAATTTGAAAAACCTGGTTGAGTCTCTGAGCACCATATCATAGGAAGGGAGGCAGAAGAGCTAATCACCAGCAAACAACTGACTCTTAGGAGTTGGACCCCAGGCGGTGGGACAGGTGGTCATCACGAGTAATTAATGGAACCTAAATAACCCGGGGCTTTTTTCCACTGCGGCAATCACAGTGAGCAGTTGCCGTGAACCCCACAGATGCTGCCTGAGGGGTTCTGCTTCCTTGGCTGGCCAGTCACCCCGTCTCAGGGGCAAGAAACCTGGCACTGCTTCTTGTGAGAAGCTTCAAATTTCTAAATCTCTTCAAAAACCAAAGATTTCTCAACAAAGGCTTTCTGGAGGTCATTTTGAAGTCTCTAAATGTGAGCACGGAAAGCAGGTAGGCAAGAGTGCTGTGTGTAGATCCCGACCCAGGGCTTCAGCCCCTGACCTGCAGGGGTGTCCTTGGGTTCTTGCTCCCGGCCCAGGCCCACGAGGCTCTCGGGCGACAAGCAGGGAAGGTGGCTGAATGTTTAGTGCTACCGCCCAGGGTTACTTCCTTTAGGAAGTAAATGCGTAGAAGCATTGTCAGAGCAAAAATGAAATGATTTTGTTTTATTTTTTATTTTTATTGAATTTATTGGGGTTACATTGGTTAGTACAATTATATAATACATCATCTGTGTGTCGTATTGTGTGTTCACCACCCAAAAAGTCAAGTCTTCTTCTATCACCATTTATCTCCCCTTTACCCTCTTCTACCTCATTCCACTCCCCTTTCCCCCTGGTAATCACCATATCGTTGTTTATGTCTATGAGCTTTGTTTTCTCTCTGCTTCATCTCTTTATTTTTACCTGGCCCTCCAGACCCTCTTCCAATAGCTGTTCTCTGTCACTGTGAGTCTGTTTCTACTTTGTTGGTTTGTTTATTTTGTTCATTAGATCCCACATACAAATGTAAGTGAAATCATATAGTACTTGTCTTTCTCTGATTGGCTGATTTCACATAGCAGGTCCATCCAGGCTATTGCAACAGGTAAGATTTCCTCCCCCTCCTCCTCCCCTCCCTTCTCCTCCCCCCTCCTCCTCTTATCCCCTCCCCCTTCTTCTTTTTGCAGCTGAATAGTATTTCGTTATGTAAATCTACTAAGGCTTTTTTTTATCCACTCATATACTGATAGGGATTTGGACTGCATCTAAATTTTGGCTATTGTAAATGACACTGCAATGAACATAGACGTGCATGTATTCTTTCATCGTTAAGGCAGTTCCATTTTTATTTTTTTGAGGAAACTCCATACTATTTTTCACAGTGACTACTTCAGTCTCTATTCTCACCAACAGTACACAAGGGTTCCCCTTCTTCCACAGCCTCACCAACACTGTTTGTTGATTTACAGACGATAGCCATTCTGACAGCTGTGAAGTGATATTGCATTATGGTGTTAGTTGCATTTCTCTGAGATCAGTGATTTGCATCTTTTTATATGTCTATTGGCCATCTGCATGTCCTCTTTAAAGAAATGTCTATTTAGGTCATCTGCCTATTTTTTAATTGGATTTCGTGGGGTTTTTGGTGTTGAGCTGTATAAGTTCTTTATAAATTTTGGATTTATAACCCCTTATCAGATGTATCATTGCAGAATATCCAGAATATCTTCTCCAATTCAGTGGTTTGTTTTTTGCTTTTGTTGAGCCTTCCTTTGCTGTGTGAAAGATTTTAATTTGATGTAGTTCAATTTGTTATTTTTTTTGTTTTGTTTTCCTTGGCTGAGGAGACATATCAGGAAAAAATACAGCTATGAGAAATGTCCAAGATTTTACTGTCTACATTTTCTTCTAGGACTTTTATGGCTTTGAGTCTAATATTTAATTCTTTAATTCATTTTCCATTTACTCTTGGGTATGGTATAAGAAAGTGTTCTAATTTCATTGTTTTGCATATATCTGTCCAATTTTCCCTAAAGCATTTATTGAATAGACTGTCTTTACTCCATTATATGTTTTTGTCTCCTTTGTCAAATAGGTGATGATAATGGTGTGGGTTTATTTCTGGGCTCTCTACTCTGTTCCATTGATCTATATGTCTGTTTTTATGCAAATACCATGCTGTTTTGATTGCTATGGTCTTGTACTATAGTTTGATATCATGTGGCATGATTCCTCCAACTTTGTTCTTTCTCAAGATTGCTGTGGGTACTCAGGGTCTTTTGTGGTTCCATATAAATTTGTGGAAGAATTATTTTAATTCTGTGAAATATGCCACTGGTATCTTAATAGGAATTATGCAAATCTATAGATCGCTTTGGTTAGTATGGACATCTTAATGATGCTAATTATTCCTACTCATGAACATGATATATGCTCCCACTTATTTGTATCTTCCTCAATTTCTTTCTTCAGTGTCTTATAATTTTCTGCATACAGGTCTTTTACATCTTTGGTTAAATTTACTCCAGTGTATTTTTGGTGCAATTATAAGTGGGATGTTTTCTTAGTTTCCCTTTCTGATAGTTCCTTACTGGTGTATAAAAATATAACTGGTTTCTGGACATTTATTTTGTATACTGTCACTTTACTGAATTCCTTTATCCATTCCAATCATTTTTGGTATAATCTTTAGGGTTCTGATATACAGTATCATGTTTTCTGCAAATAATTACAGTTTTACTTCTTCATTTCCAATTCGGATGGCTTTTATTTCTTCTTGCTTTATTGCTGTGACCAGGACTTTCAGTTCTTATTCACCATTCACAATGGTGAATAAAAGTGGTGACAGTGGACATCTGCATCTTATCCCTGATCTTAAGGGAAACATGTTTAGGTTTTGCCCATTGAGTATGACACTGGCTGTGAATCATCATATATGGCGTTTATTATGTTGAGGTATATTTCCTCTATTTCTCACCTTGCTGAGAGTTTTTATCTTAAGTGAGTGCTGGATTTTATCAAATGCTTTTTTAAAACATCTATTAATATGACCATGTGAATTTTATCCTTCATTTTATGTGGTAATTGCATTTATTGATTTGTGGATATTGTACCAAACTTGCATCTTTAAAACAGAGCTTATTTGATCTTGCTGTATGACTTTTTTAATGCATTATTGGATCTGGTTTGCTAATATTTTGTTGAGAATTTTGGCATCTATGTTCATCAGGAATATTGGCCTATAATTTTCTTTTGTTGTAGTGTCTTTATCTAGTTTTGGAATTACAATAATGTTGGCCTTATAAAATGAGCCTGGGAGTCTTCCCAGCTCTTGAAATTTTTGGAATAGTTTGAGAAGGAAAGGTGTTAGTTCTTTGAATGTTTGGTAAAATTCACATGTGAAGCCAACCAGTCCGGGAGTTTTGTTTGCTGGAAGTTTTTTAATTTATTGCTTCAATTTCAGTCAGCTTTTCTGATTCTTCCTGATTCAGTTTTGGAAGATTGTATGTTTCTAGGAACTTATCCACTTCACTAGATTGTCCAATTTGTTGGCATATGGTTGATCTTAATATTTTCTTATAATCCCTTGTATTTCTGTGGAGTCAGTTGTTACTTCTCCCTTTCATTTTTGATTTTATTTATTTGGATCCTCAATTTTTCTGAATGAATGTGGTTAAAGTTTTGTCAGTCTTGTTTATCTTAAAAAAAAACAGCTCTTGGTTTCATTGATTTCTTTATATTTTTAAAAGACTTATTTTGTCTATTTCTGTTCTGATTTTTATTATTTCTTTCTTTCTATTCACTTTGGGCTTTGTTTGTTCTTTTTCCTTTGAGTATAATGTTACATTGTTTATTTGATGATGTCTTTGTTTATTGAGATATGAATATAATGTTATGGATTTCCCTCTTAGGACTCCTTTCACTCTATCCCATAAATTTTAAGTTGTTTCATTCTTATTTTCATTTGTTTTAAGGTGGTTTTTGATTTTTTTCTTGCTCTCATTGTTAACCCATTCATTGTTTAATAACATGTTATTTAGACTGCATGTCTTTGTGTATTTTTCAGTTTTGTTTGTTTGTGGGTGTGTATGTGATTGATTTCTAGCTCCATTCCATTATGGTCAGAAAAGATGCTTGATATAATTTCAGCTTTCTTAAATTTATTGAGACTTGTTTTGTGTCCTAACATGGGGTCTATCCTAGAAAATGCCCCCTGAGCCCTCGAAATGAATGTGCCCTATTTTGCTGTGTATAATGTATACTTTTTTGTCCAAATTTTTGAGGGAAAAAATGAGGATGGGAATTAGTACTGAAACGCAGGTGCCCATTATACACAGCAAAATGTGGTGTTTTCTGCTGCTTTGGCTGAAATGCTCTGAAGATATCAACTAAATCTATTCAGTCTAGTGTGTCCTTTAAGGCTGCTTTTTCCTTGTTAATTTTCTATCTGGAAGATATAGCCATTGATGTCATTGGGATATTAAAATCTCCTATTATGAGTGTATTTCTGTCAGTCTCTCCCTTTATGTCCATCCAGATTTGCTTTACATATTAAAGTGCTCCTATGCCAGGTGCATAAATGTTTACGAGGGTCAATCCTCCTGTGGGTTGTTCCCTTCATCATCACGTGGTGTCAGTCTTGGTTTCTCATTATAGTCTTTAGTATAAATACCATTTCGTCAGATTGCCACCCCTGCTTTTTTTCCTTTTCATTTGCCTGAAATATCTTTTTTCATCCTTTTACTTTTAGTGTGTATGTATCTTCTGTTCTGGAGTGGGTCTCTTATAAACAGCATATATATAGGTCTTCTTTTTCTAATTTATTCAGCTGTCCTATGTGTTTTGATTGGAACATTTAAACCATTTACATTTAAAGTAATTATTGATAGGTATTTATTGCCATTATATTTTGTTAGCTATTTTGCTTTATTTTTCTCTCCTTCCACTTCCTCCCCCTGCTCTTCCTTTCTCTTCTTAAGCAGACCTTTTAACACTTCTTGCAGTGCTGGCTTTGTGGTAACAAAATTTTTTAGCTTTTTTTGTTTGTTTGCTTGGGAAGCTCTTTAGTTCTTCTTCACTTTTTAAATGATAGCCTTGCTGGGTAAAGGAGTGTTGGTTGTAGGTTCCTGCTTTTTATCACTTTGAACACTTCATGCCAATCTTTTTTGGCCTGAATATGTTTCTGTTGAAAAATCAGTTGACAGTTATTGGACTTTTTTTTCTTTTGCTGCTTTTGATATTCTTTCTTTGTCTTTAACCTTTGCAGTTTTAATTATGATGTGTTTTGGTGAGGACCTCTTTGGATTTATCTTGTTTGGAACTCTCTGTGATTCCTGGAGTTGTATGTCTTTTTCTTTTGCCAGATTATGGAAGGTTTTGATCATTATTTCTTCAAATAAGTTCTTGATCCCTTGCTCTCTCTCTTGTCCTTCTGGTGCTCCTATGATTTAAATATTGCTATGCTTCATGTTGCCCCAAAGGTTTCTGAAACTGTCCTCAATTTTAAATTATTTTTTCATTTTGCTGCCCTGATTGGATGTTTTCTGCTACCCTGTTTTCTAAATCGCTGATTCAGTCCTCTGCTTTATCTAACCTACTGTTTGTTCCTTCTTGTGTATTCTTCATTCCTGACTGGTACCTTTTTTATGGTTTCTGTTTTTTTATGCTTGCTATTTGTGTGTTGAACTTCTCACTAAGTTCCTTGAACATTATTATAAACATTTTTTAACTCTATATCTGATAAATTGCTTGCCTCTATTTCATTTAACTCTGGAGTTAACTTCTGGAGATTTCTCCTGTTTTTTTCGTTTAGGGCCTGTTTTTTTAATTCCTCATTTTGGCTGCTCTTTTGTGTTTGTTTCCATGCATTAGGTAGATCTGCTATGACTCCTGGTTTGGTAGGGCGGACTTATGTAGTAGGTGTTCTGTGGGACCCAGTGATTCAGTCTCCTTGATCACCTGAGCTGGGTGCTCCAGGAATGTCCTTGTATGAGTTATGTGGGCCCTGCTATTGTAATTGAGTCTTCATTTCTATTTGTCTATTTGTGCATGGTGTCAGCCTTTAGGCTGGCTGACCATGAGGCTCAACCTGACTACAGTGTATAAGCTGCTCTACTGGTGCTGACCAAACAGAGTAGAATTCACCTCAGCAAGATCTAATGTTTGCCAAGAGGTCCCTTTGGATATGCCACTTGTGAAATAATTTGCTCTTGCTCTGATGTTGTGTGAAGCTGGCCACTGTGTGTATTGGTTCTGGAGTCTCTTGTGAAGGACTTGTTACAAGCTGCCTGTGACTGGCTCTGGGCTACCTGTGTGGAGCTACAAAGTGATCCACAGTTTGTAGGTGCCTCTGCTGGGCCTAGGTGAGCATGAGAAGGACCAAGCTGCACACCAAGGCTAGATTTTACTTGCACTATTCCCAAGGGAGGGTCAGCAGACATCCCAAGGCACCCTGGGATCCATCTGAGACCTTCCTTTGCCTGCCTCTGCCTGCCTCTGCCTGCCTCTACCTACCTCTACCTACAAGCTTCCAGGTAGGCTTAGTCACTGAAAGAGCCTCTGACAGTCCTCAAATTGCATGAGGCTGATTCTCAGTGAGTTCAACAGGTTGATACAGGTTCCAACTTAGTGCCAGTGTTGGGTCTCAGGCCCCTCAGGAACTTCCACTGGGTATATTGATTCTAGCTGCCGCCTACCAGGTGCTTGCAGACTAGTGGTATGGCAGAGTCTCAGGGAATCATCCGGGTGAGGTCAGCAGTGTTTATAAAGACCAAACAGACCAAGATTTGGCCACTGAAGGGAGAGCTCTGAACAAGTCATGTGTGCAAGGAAAAAATGGCCCCTGTCCTAGAGCCACACAACACACTATGTCCAAGATTCTACCTGAAGCCCATGCTCAACAGGACAGGGCTGCTGGTAGTTGGGAGAATGGGTCTAGTGGATTTCCTGAGAGGGAAAGGTGCAGGTCAGGGTTAGGAGAAGGTGGGAAGAGTGGCTTCTGTTTCAGAGCCACATAGCTCAGTCTGACCCAGATTCTGCCCAGACCTCCCCAGGGTGGGGCCGTCAGGATTTGAGAGGATGGGGTCATCTAGAGCCCAGGGGTTGGGTCTAGAATATCTCCTGTGAGGGGAAGGCACCAGTCAGGTTTATGAGAAAGTGAGGGAAATTACACCCACCCCAAAGTCACACCAGACTCCTCAGCAGGGTGTGAGTTACATAATGTGGGGCAGTAGGGAGTCCAGAAGGTAAGACTAATGCACTTCCCTAGGCTGATGCCATAAGGAGAGTAGTGTCCCATTCAAGGAAGATGGCATCTGCAGTGCAGAAGAGTGACTCCACATAGGGGTCTTGGTAGCTGTCCTCTCAGCTATCTCCCCAAAGCCACAGACTCCAGTCTCTCTTCACATGACTCAAGTCTGCTCTGCCCTCCTCCCACCAGAGCCCAGGGTGAGTGGCTACCAGCAAGATTTTGTGTGTTTGCCCTGTAGGAGGGCACCCTGTCTCCAGGAGACTCCTGTCACTTCCTGGCAGACAGAATCCCCACTGAGTTTCATAGCCAGATGTTATATGGGTACCTGTCCCTGGCTCAGGTGTCTTGGGCTGAGGAACCCAGCGTGGGCTGAGACACCCTCACTCCTCAGGCATGAACCTTTGCAGCTGAGATATCCCTCCAGAATCTCGGTCTTTGCCTGTGAGAGCAGGGCCAGCTCTATTCATGTCTCTGCCCTTCCTACCAGTCTTGATGCGGCTTCTTCTGTAAATCCTTGGTTATAAGACTTCTCTTCAGCTAATCTTCAGTTGGTTATTCAGGTTGATTTTTCTATATTTTAGTTATAATTTTAGTTTGGTCTTGGGATAAGGTAAATGTACTAAATCATATTTTTTAAAAAGAGACTTTGTTTTGAAATAAACATAATTATAGTATTACAGGATGGCAATCCATGAAGAATGGCTTTAAAATATTTTTTTCTGAGGGTGGTATAGTTTTGTTCATATTATTAAAATACACCATAGACTAAGGTGTAGCCAATAAAGAGTTTCTTTTTTTTTTATTTTAATCCTTACGTGAGGAATTTTTTAACTGATTTTAGAGAGAGGAAAGAGAGAGAAAAACATTGATGTGAGAAAGGAACATTGATCTGTTGCTTCCCATACATGTCCCAACCAGGAATTAAATTCACAACCCGGTTATGTGAACTGACTGGGAATTGAACCTGCAAGTTTTTGGTGTGTGGAAATGATGCTCCAACCAACTGAGCCACTAAGCTAGGGCTGGTTAACAGTTTTATATGTTTATTTTATTTATTTATTTATTTATTTATTTATTAAATTTTAATTAATTTTATTTAGTTATTTTTCAAGTACAGTTTTTTGTCTATTTCTCCCATCCCAGCCTCCCCCGCCCCTTGCTCCCCACCTCCCTCCCATTTCCACCCCCCTTAGTTCTCGTCCCTGTGTCCTTCCTATTTGTTCCTCCAAATCCCTCCCCCTTTTCCCCTTAACTTCCCTTCCTTCTCCCCTCTGGTCACTGTCCCCTTGTTCTCCATTTCAGTGTCTTTGTTTTTGTTTTTTTTTTTTTTTTAAAGCAAGTATATAATGCCTCAGAAAGTAATTACAGTTTCTAGGCTAGAGAATTTTTGTGCAAAATATTTTTAAAACAATTTCTCAATAGTAAAGAGCAAATAAAATTTATAATAATATGCTTCCTGTTATCATTTTATACCTTGGTCTTTCTCTTCAATGACCACATTGGAATTGGAGAAAGGAACAAATATTTATTTTTATTCTGATTAATTAGCAATTGATCTAGTATAGGAGATAGTGTTATTTAAAGTTAACAATTAGGACAGTAATAAAGAAGTTTCAGAATATATATTAATCCATAGCTTCAGGCTAGTTATTCCTTAATCAAATATTATGTTATTGTCTTAATAATAAGCACCTAAGGCCGTGGCCCATGGCTTTAGTCTTAAAGATATTTGAGAAACATTCTTTCGATGAACTTGACCCATAGAACTAACAAGCTTTCCCTCTACCCTTTCCTTTCCTCCCTCCTTCCTCCTTCCTCCCTTCCTTTGCCCCCTCTTTCCCTTTCTCTTCTTAGATATTTGAGTCATGAAAGACCAAAACATAGTCTCTCATTAACTTTTCAAAACAATTTTGTGTTACCATATTCCTTTGGAAGTTTCTGGATGAATGTTCTAAGATCTACTCTAGTTGTTTTGCAGTCTAGAGTGTAACACAAAGAAGTATTTATCTGAATTATTAGTACTGTGACTCTATATTATAAATTGTGTCATTAAATAACTAAAGAATAAATCATAAATTAAGAAAATACAACATATATTGGGCTTTTTGCTGTGTGTTTTACTATCCTCCAAATATATATATCCTACTTATTAGAGATATTTTTTCTTTCCAAGATGTTTGGATTTTTTTATTCCTCTTGCTTTTTTTGTAGTGGACTTCTTCATTTCTGTTGAAAAATTGGCCAATAATCATATTGCTATTTCTTCAGTGTAATGCACTATTGTGTTATTTTTTCCCTTGTTGCTTTCAAGATGTTTTCTTTTACTTTGGCTTTCTGCAGTTTGGCTATTACATGCCAAAGTAGGTTTTTACTCCATTCAGAGTTTGTTGAGCTCTCTGGATCTGTAACTCAATTTTTTTCACAAAAATTGGCATGGTTTATCAAATAGTTTTCTTCCCCCTTCTCTCTTTTCTTTCTGGAATTCTAATTACATGCATATTTCATATTTGACCTGTCCCCTAAGTCTCTGAAGCTTTGTTCACTTTTCTTCAATTTTATTTCTATTTGCTGGAATGAAAATTTTTTATTGATCTTTTCTCATGTTTACTGACTCTTTTTATTATTTCAAATCTGTCATTGAACACATCTGCTGTATATTTAATTTCAGTTATGGTATTTTATGGTTTGAGCATTTCTTTTTGGTTCTTTAGAGTTTCCAATTCTCTGTTGAGATTTCCTATCTGTTCTTTCATTAATACTACATTTTCCTATAACTCTTTGAATATATTTATAATAGCTTCTTTGAAGTTCTTGTTTGCTTAATTCAACATCTGGGCCCAGCTGCTATAGACTATTTCCACCCCGCCCCCCCCAAAAAAAAGGACCGTACTTTTCACTTCTTTGCATACCCAGTAATTTTTGTTTGAAAAGTAGACAATATAGAGTATATGTCACAGTGAAATTTGTTATACTTTTTGAGGATTGTTGGATTCTTGCTCTAGTAGGTGGTTAACTTGCCTGGACTCGAACTATAAGTGCCGTCTGTCCCCAGTGAGGTATGCAACAGCTGCTGTCTTTGCTCAGCTGTTCTTTGACTTGCTATAGCCGCTATTTTAGATGGGTCTCTATGGATGTCTCTTGTCCATCTGTGAAGTTTAGCAGCCAAGAATAGATCTGTGCAGATGTTATATTCAGATTTTAGATCTCAGCCTTAGTACAGTTCTCATGCTTTACAATCTTACTCCTTAAATGAATAGCTTGTGCATTGCTCTTAATTCTGTCATCTGCCACCTCTATACAAAGTGTAGTTTTCTATCTTTGGTGTTGGGAAGGGGTCACTGGGGAACATCCTCGTGGTAAGAACACCACACATTCAGTTATAACCCAATTCAGTAACACCCTTCAAGAGTCAAGTCTTTTCAAGTTTTTGCCTGTCTTTGGTTATTTCCAATACCTTGACATAGCTGTTTTAAATAACTTCACAGATGAGATAATTGTTGTCTTCAGAAAGAATTGCTGAAATTCTTTATGCCTCTATTACCCCAAATCTAGCTTTTAATGTCCAGTTCTTTTACTTTAAAAAATGGGCATAATATAATGTCCACTTTATAGGGTTCTTATAAGAATTAAATGGTATAATGTATGCACAGAGCTTAGCACAGTATCTGTTACATAATGTTTGATAACTGTTATATTTAATATTCTTCTCATCTATTTCATTTATGCAAAGTCATACACAACTGACTCTTGGAGCTGGGTCTTTCTATTTCAGGTCCAAGGCTCTGTATATCAAATAGTTACTTGTGAAAATAACAGAGTTTCAATGCTTTAGTCACTTGAGAGGCACTGACTACAATCTAGATTGACACGGCTCTAACAGCCACCCTGAGTAATTATTTCTCTTATGTCTTCCTTAAAAAGAATTTACTCAATGGAAAATATGTAGCACTAATTATCAACTCACCTTGGATGACATCCTCTATTAATTTTTATCTCTTTAAGAAATGTTTGCTGAGTCCCCACTAACTAGCAGGCATTGTAGTGTGGGGCTCCTGGTGGCTTAAATGCACTAAATACTTTGTATAACAGAAAGCCCTGAGTATGTTAGACACCAAATTTGGCGGAGTGGCTCAACAGTTTCATCACAGCTCAGGTTGCTTTCACATCTCTGCTCTCCCATGCCTGGTGAAGGCCTCTTTCTCCGGCTCGTAGGGAGTCTTGTTTGGAAAGGCTATACATATATTTGATTAAAGTAAAAATTTAGTTAACATATATATTTTTCCTCAGTAATTCTGAATAGTAATTCATATACGTACTAATGCATTTCATCTTTAAGTTCATGTATCTTTTTTATTTGTTTGCTTTTATCCTTTCTTTTTTGAACTAGAAGTCTTAAAAACACATATCTGTGCCTATATCTGCTTCTGGGTGGGACATAGTAGGCTGTGGCCCACTATAGTGGATATAATGTCAGCAACACTAATAAAAATAGAACAAGTTGCGAAAATAATACTTTAAACTCACCAAAAAGCCATTAAAATAATAAGGACTAGATAAATAAAATTCCAGGAGCCACAAAGCTCTTTTGAAATGAACCGATGTCTGCTAACAGTTCTGTTCCTAAGAGCATCAACACTTTGCAGTGTGCACTGAGGATCGAGTTTCCCTTAAGCAGAGGAACTTCACTAGAAAAAACAGAAGTTGCCGTGGGACTGCTGTAACACACAGAAAAGGGGGCAGGCCAGAACAAAAGCTTAGTTTTTCCTGTAGACCACTGACTACATTCTGGTACAGGAGTCTGAGGTGTTGGCCATAGGGGCAGAGTGAAGTCTCTCATTGTCCGAGGGTATGGAGGATGCAAAATCCTGCTAAAGGGAAATAGTCTGCAACCGAAATATAAAAGTTCTCTCTCTTAACACATTTCTCAAATTATGAAGCTGTGTGGGATGGGAGGCCATTGCGCTAAACTGAAACTTCTAACAGGAAGTCCGCAAGGGCAATGCCTGAGGAGTAGGGACAAACCAGAGCTGCATTGAGGCCTACTAAAACTTAACTTACCCTCAAGTTAGCTCACTCTCCGATGGCACTGAAGATATTAGTCTCTTGCTGTATTAACTGTGTCTTTTATTTTCTGTATTCTGATGCTTGGACATCTTGGGGCCTTGCTGAACCTGGAGGGACTGCCCCTTCCACAATTAGCCAGAACTCACCCCGAGCACTCCTTTCAAGTGCAAACCAACCAACCCAGAGTCCACGCCCACAGCCACCTTCTTTAAAAGACTGTCATGCTCTGGGCCACATTTGCTTGCCCTAATCACCCCAGTGACAAGTACCAGACTACTAAGGACAAATCCTATACTCCAGAGCCTGAGAAAATTACTCAACCTAGCCAATTCTAGACCCATTTACCCTGCAATGCCAGTCCTGGCTCACAGAAGCCACAGTAAACGTTCTTGCCCATAGTGTTTTCCTCCACCAGCCTCTTGAACTGCCTGGCACTTCCTCATGTGTTTACCTCCTCCTAGTCCTTGACCCATGGTGTAGCCTGCTCCTTTCTCTTGGGAACTGTGTGTATAAAAAGCTGTCTTTTCCATGTCAGTCATGTCTTAATCTGTTTTCCTTGTCATACCTAAATAATAATAAAATCTATACTTTAAAATACCCTGTCTTGTCTGTCTAATAGAGCAAAGAGTAAATCTTGCCTGGGGCAAATAACATCACCTGTTGCCTCTATAGTTCTCCTATATACAATGTATCACATACAAAAACGAAAGAGGCAGGAAAATGTGACTTCTACAGTGTTTATATAAAAGTTCCTGTATTTTGCCATGTTTAATGAGCACCCATGTTTTGGGCTCAGACTTTCAGGGAAGAAAATCTTTTGTTTTAATATTTTAATTTGAGTATTTTCTTACATTGTTGCTTAAGATTCTAATCAGAAAGGAAGTTGAGTTAGGAGGCTGAGAATAAAACATTGTATGTTCTGGCAATGGGAATGCCAAATGATTTTACCTGTGCTGTTTAAAGGGATTGTTTTTATAGAAGTTGTCCTGGAGAATATTTAGAAGTTCATAGAGTAATGAACTGGAGGTTGTTTTAAAACCTGTGTTTGAACAAGAACCAGAAAAAAAAGGCCAAGAATCACAGTTATTTAACTGGTTCCCTCAATTAGATTTGCTCAGGAGTGGCCTTATAAAAATTTCCTTCTTTGGGAATTGTTGGCATTCATGTGTATTAATTAACACTAGTCAAATCCAGACAACTACAGATAATCTAAGGAACATTTGGTTCTGCCTCTATTTTTTTTTACAACTAGTTATTATTAAAACTGCCCAACATAAGTAGGGCCATAGTTTGTGGAGCCCAGTACAAAAGAAAAATTCAGGGCTCCCTGTTCAAAAATTGAAAATTTCAAGATGGTGACAGCAGAGCATTAAACCAGGTACGGAAGCCCTCTAAGTGTGGGGCACTGTGTAGCTGCACGGGTCACATGTGCATGGAGCTGGCCCTGCTTCTTAACATCACACTCCAAGTCTATGACTGCAGCCCTGGCAAACTCTGCAGCCTCATCGTCAACCTTCTTTCCACACGTGTTGGACATAACACTCGGCTTGCAGTTCTTCAGACACTTTAGGTTGGTTCATGTGCTTAGTTCTTTATGTGGATTGCATTTTCTTTTTAGAATGTTTCTCACTGATATAGTCTATTGCTTTTTATCAGCTAATTACCCTGTGAAAATTACACACTCCTCCCCTGAGCCATCTCTGACCTTGTGACAGCTCCATTATTATACAGTAAGTCCTTACTTAATGTCCTCCATAGGTTTTTGAAAATGTGGATAAATGACATATAGTGAAACCAATTTTACCAGAGACTAACTGATATAAATAAAAGTTCCTATGGCATCTTCTCAATATTATAATGAAACATTTTGAACAAAATGACATTATTTGAGGACCTACTGTATTTCGTATATTTTATCACCATTTTTGCTCACTTGTTTGCCTTTTAAAATGCACATGTTGTAATCAGGAATTGTGTTTTATTTATATTATTGCATTGCACAAAGTAGACATTTAAAAATTATTTTTAAATGGACAAAAAAAAGTAGAATTCTAAAAATACAAAATAGGGAAAATTCAGCTCCATTAAAATTAACACATACAACTACTTTTTCCTATTGAAATAATGTATAACTTTTTTAAAATAAATGCAAAAACCATAAGAAGAATGACTGAGCTCAATCTTTTCTGTTCCTCTTGTTCCCTGTTTAATTAATCTTTAAGAATTGTAATATTTAAACTGGTAAAATAATTTGACCTCATTCCTACATGCTGATTAAATTTAATATATTTTACAGTCACATTTTGTCTCTCCATGCTAGAAGTAGTGAGTCTACTTCACATAAGTAAGATGAAAAATGAGTTATTAGGAGTAATGTTTTAGAAGAAACTTTCCTCAAAGAGATTATAGTATCCTGACTGAGTAAACGAACCAATGACGGAACCTACTAGTAGCTGGACAAGTAATGAGTGCTTTCCTTAATTTTTTATATACAGAATAGTTTTTATTGCTATTTCCATACTGCACGGCCAAATTCTTTTTTGTTTCTTCACAATAATTTCCACCAACTGTTGGAAAGTTAGCAGGTATGAACTGAAATATAAACTGCAGTTTTTCTAAAGTTTGATGTTGCCTTTTGACTCAATGAGACATTACTTTCCAGCCCCAAGGGTCAAGATCATGAATCATTTTATTTTATTTTATTTTCAGAAAAAGTAATCCATCTGCGAGGGCTGACAGTCTGAGTACTATATAAAGCTCTATTTAATAGCAGGCAAGATGAAGAAATGAGGAAACACCCTTAGCTGAGTAAAGGGTAGACTTTCTGGCCTTGACTGTCGTCTGGAAGAAAACAGAGAAACAGAGCAAGTGGAAATATAATGAGGAATAAGCATCATTCAGGCTTCGGTAACCTGGAATAAGAATACTCACATAGAAAGCCTCAGTCCTTCCAGCAAGACTGTTTCAAATCATATTTATTGGGCATTCACAATTTTCAGAAGACATGGTCTCAGACCTGTTGGAGCCTAAATTCTAAGAAAACAAATGGATAGAGTGACTATTACATGATGTCTTTTCACATTTATTTCACCCACTGTTCCAGGGTGGGGAAGGTATACTGACTGATTTTAGTTATGGTAGGTAGGAAAATACTTTGCTTTCAACTTATTCAAGGTAAACTCCATGAGGGAATTGAGGCGGTTTTGAAGAGAAAGAGGCATGGGAGAAAATTATGACAAGCATAGTAGTATATAGCATGTGAATATGTGTTTGTTAATTTATTTTTATTTTCTAAAATCAATTTTTAATTTCAATTATAGATGATATATACTATCATGTTAGTGTCAGGTATACAGTCCAGCAATTAGACATTTACATAACTTACTAAGTGGTCATCCCAATAAATTTCACGCCCATCAGACACCATTCATAGTTATTAGAATATTACCGAGTATATTCCCTATGCTGTACTTTATATCCCCATTATTGTTCCTTTTTTATTTCAAATTTTTATTTATTGATTTGAGAGAGAGGAAGAGAGAGAAATATTCATTTGTTTTCTCTCTTTATGCATGCATTGATTGATTCTTATATATCCCCTAACGGGATTGAACCTGCAACCTCAGATCATTGGGATGACACTCTAAGAGATACCTGGCCAGGCCCCCATGTCTATTATGTTACTACAAATTTGTGCTTAATCTTTCCACCTTTTTAACTCAGACCTCCTCCCACCTGACAACCATCAACATGTTCTCTGTATCAATGAGTGTCTTTCTGTTCAGTGAATTCATTTTTGTTCTTTTGATTCAATTGTTGGTAGATATATATTTATGCCTTTTATTGCTCATATTTTTATCTTTTTTTCTTAAAAAAAGATCCTTTAACATTTTGTATAATACTTGTTTGGTGGTGATGAACTCCTTTAGCTTTTGCTTGTCTGGGAAATTCTCGATCTGTCGTTGATTCTAAATAATAGCGTTTCTGGGTTGTAGGTCCTTGCTTTACATGACTTTGAACATTTCTTGCCAATCTCTTCTGCCCTGCAAAGTTTCTGTTGAGAAATCAGCTGACAGTCTTATTGGAGCTTCCATGTAGGTAAATAACTGTTTTTTTCATGCTGCTTTTAAGATTCTTTCTTTGTCTTTAACCTTTCGCATATTAGTTATGATGTGTCTTGGTGTGGACCTCTTTGGCCTCATCTTATTTGGGACTCTGCATTTTCTGGACTTATACATCTATTTCTATCACTATATTAGGGAAGTTTTCCATCATTATTTTTTAAAATACATGTTCAATTTCTTACTCTCTCTCTTCTCCTTCCAACATCCCCATAATGTCAATGTTGGTGTGCTTGAAGTTTTCTCAGATCCTCCTTATAGTATCCTAATTTGGGGGGATTTTTTTTCCTGCTGTTCTGATTGGATGTTTTTTGCTTCCTTACATTTCAAATTGCTGTTTTAATTATTGGTTTCATCTACTTTAATGCTGATTCCGTGTAAATTATTTAATTCAGTTAGTGAACCCTTCATTTCTGACTGGCTCTTTTTTATGGTTCCTGTCATTTTTTATGCTGTTGAAGTTCTCACTGAGTTCATTTACTCTTCCTCTAAGTTCATCGAGGATAACTTGTAACCAGTGTTTTGAATTCTACATCTAGTGAGCTACTTGTCTCCATTGGGGGTTTTTTTTAGTTCTTTTTCTGGAGTTTTGTTCTGTTCTTTTATTTAGGACATATTTCTTTGTTTCATCATTTTGGCAACCTTTCTGTGTTTGTTTTTGTGTATTAGGTATTACTATTCCATTTCCTGGGCTTGTTAGACTTATCTTTTGTGTGGTAAGTGTCCTGTAGGGTCCAGTGGCACAGCGTCCCCATTTACCCTAGCTGGATACTCCAGGAGTGGCCTCCATGTGGGCTGTGTACAGCCTCCTTTTGTAGCTGAGCCTTGATTGCAGTGACACCTCAGTGGAAGTGATTTATCCCCCAGACCGACCAGCTATAAGGATTGGCTACAACCACTAACCACTGACCACTGTGGAGGATGGATCAGTTGTTTAGGGGCTGATTCCACTTCAGCAGGGCTCTAGTGCCCATTGAGTGTGCCCTTTGAGTTTGTTGTTTGTGGATCTGGTTGGGTGATGCTTCAACATGGTCTGGAGCTGTTCACTGGTTGCACTGGCTCTGGGGCCTCCCAGGAAGTCTAGACAAAGGTCAGCCACCACCTGTGTTCTGCCTAGGGCTACCCAGCATTGGCTACAAAGCAATAGGCAAATGGTTGCTACTTATGCTGGAGGTATCCAAGAGATATCAAGCTGTGAACCAATGCCAGCTCCTTCTAGTGCTGGGCTTAGGGCCACTTAGTGAGAGCTATGGGGCATGCTGAGGACAGATGCAGCTTGTTTGAGAGATTTTAGAAAAGTCTGAAGTATGAGCCAAGACAGGCCATTCATACAGAAATGCTGCTGGAAACATCTGGGTGGGCCTGCAGGTTGGCGGGGTGGGATCTCAGAGGATCACCAAGGTGGGGCAGACAGTGGGAACCAGATGATAGGCTCTCAGATATGGCACCCACCTGCCAGCTCGGTGAAGGAAGGACTCAGAAAAGGAAAGATGGTCTCTGCCCACACTTCTGTCTGGAAGAAAGCTGCCTCTCCACCTCTCATCTTGATGCCTTTCAAGCCATTGCCCTAGTGCTGGAACTGAGAGGGAGTGAGTCCAAGTAAGTCTGTGTGTGGCCCTTAAAAAGAACACCTGGGACTCCAGAAGAACTCTATCTCACTCAGCCACCATTCCTGCTGGTTTTTACAGCCAAATTTTAGGGGATTTTCTTCCTGGCACTGAGATCCTGGGCTGGGGATCCTGGCATGAGGTTGGAACCCCTTGCCCCTCAGGTAGGACTTCTGTAGCCAACCTATCCCTCATGATTTTTATCTGCCACATGTGGGTGTGGGACCAGCCCTTCTATGCCTCTGCCCTTCCTACTAGTCTCAATTTGGCTTATGTTTTGTTTCCTTGGTTGCAAGCCTTCTGTTCGGTTAGATTTCAGGTAGTTCTGCATGGTGGTGGTTATGCAGTTTAGTCGAGATTTTGATGTGCTGGTGGGAGGATGCATGTCCTGCATTTACCTATGTCGCCATCTTTGCCTGCCTCTGTGCTTTTGGAAGACGTATTTGTCTTATGATCAAAGCAAAGGCTTTTCACATGTGAGCCAATATTGGGAAGGAAATTGAGAGGGAATGGAGGGAATGGAGCCAATGGAGGGAACTGATATTAATAGAAGGATAGCCTAAAATCAGACTGGGACAACTAATATTCATTCATTCACCCATGAGATTGCCTAATGTCTGCCAGGCAAAGCAATAGGTTCCACTGAAGTGTCAATAAAGTAGAGCTGTATGTAAACTCAGCTCTATAACAATTAGTTTTTTGCTAATTTTTAAAAGAGATTTTATTTACTTATTTTTAGAGAGGAGAAGTAAGGGATAAAGAGAGGGAGAAAAAAATCAATGTGTGGTTGCCTCTCAAGCACATCCTACTGGGGATGTGGCCCACAACCCAGGCATGTGCCCTGACTGGGAATGGAACTGGTGACCTTTGGTTCCCAGGCTGGTGCTCAGTCCACTCAGCCATATCAGCCAGGGCAGTTTATTGCTCATTTTCAACCAAGTTACACCTGTTTCTTTAAGTCAACTCTACTAGGATCTATAGGCTGGCAATATCAAATTATAATTATAAGAATAATTAAATATATAAATGTACACTGCTTATGTTACATATTTATAATATATTTTACATAATCAACCAATATGTGATTAAATTTATATGTGTGTATTGAGAAATAAAAATAAAATTAAAATATCTGATTAGTTTCATAAAGTTTTCTTTATGTCAGAAGGTTCTGGATGATTAATTTCCCCCAATCTTAAGAAAATTGATTTGAAAATAGAAAAAATTTCTATTATATCTAGAAGTAACATAACTATTACCGATGTAGTAATGATAGTAATAATAGCTAACATGTATTGTGTACTTACTACGTGTCAGGTACTGTTGAGTTAACTCAGTGCATGAAGACTTTACAGGAGAAGTGCTGCTATTGTTCCTGTTTTCTAGATGAGGAAACTGAGACTCAGGGTGTTTGAGTCACTGCCGGGGCCACTGAGATAAAGAGCTTGGACTTACAGGCAGTTTGTCTGATTGGAGAACCCAAATCCCTAACTCCCACACATACACTGATTGTTAGTGATTTAGCAACAGTTGTTACTGATTGTTAGTGATTTTGCAAAATACTTAATAGATGTGTAATTTCACTAGAGGATGATGCTACTTCATATCAATTCTCACTAGGACTTCGCAGCAGATAGATCGATCCTGTGCACTACCACACAGAAAAGTGGGAAAACACAAAATTTTACATTCTTGACCTTTCAACTCTATTCATTTAGGAATTTTACCATTTCCTTTCCTGGCATGTGGACCATTGTTATTTTTCATACTTACAATTCAAATTCCCACAGGAATGGTATTAGGAGATTTTTCTCTTCCCTGGTAGACAGCCAGACAGCTGACAGGAAATGCTAGAAGGAAACCTAAGAATTTGAAGAAATAATTTCCAAAGTTACCTAGCATTCCTTTCATTTCATTCACTTTTTCTCCCTAACCATTATTTTTTTCTCTCTTCCGCCATGCCCCCCTTCTCCTCAATTTAAGACATGCAAGGGGGAACTCTCCCTCTTTCTACCTTCTCAATCTGCCTCACACACATCCCCTTCAGTTTATTCTGAAATATTTATTTGTGTACGATTTGAAGGAAACACAATTTGTGCTCTGTGTAGTGTAAATATCTGGCACAATTTCTCCTTTTTTCAAACTTGGGATGACTTTGGGAATGGGAGAATGATTCATAGGCTTGTGTGGCTTCAGCTGCACTAAGGGAAGTGGAATGCAGGCTGGTCATTACCAGGGAGCCCAGAGACCCAAGCTTTGCTAACAGACACCAATGACCGTGATGCAGACAGGGCCCGTGTGTGCCAGACAGGAGCTGGCTGCCTCTACAGCATGCACACACTGACATCCTGCAGGGCCCCGTCATCAACCCAAGCCACATGCCTTACTCACTGCACTGAAATAGTGCTACTTTATTTCTCCTTTCAGTCGTGAGTTCCCTTTGATTCTTTCATTTGCACAGCAGTGCCATCCACCTCTGTACCTCAACCTGGCTCGCCATCTGCTAATGCCTCTGCAAGTTGGTAGTCTGCCTGGAAGGGAGGGAAGTGCCCATTTGATCTAGTATGTTGATAACACATCTCTTGTAAGTGCAAAGTCAGTGAAAAAAGTTGGTGACTTTCTCAGACAAAGCTGCACAAATGTGAGCCCTGTGTAGAAGCCACAGGGGCAGCTTGAGTGGACCTCTGACTTCAGATTTAAAGATAGGATTTAGATGGTAATCCTTTTGGGGATATGGGACCATGTGCCACAGAATTTCTAAATGCTTAAATATTATTCTTGATGTTGTCAAAACAGGTACCTCTCTCAGTGAATGGAGTTTATTTCCAAAGTGGTATAAAAGGATCAGTGTTTCTTTTTGCCACTTCTGCAGGAGGCTACTTTAGCAGTTTATTCATACATTTTATAGACTCAGCAATAGGTTATGTGACTTCTGATGGAGCTGTAAATTCACCGTGTGTGTGTGTGTGATGCATCCTTCAGAAGCCAGTGCAGGATAGGTTTTCAGGGCCTTGGGCCCCAGCCACAGATGCTGTCGGAACGCACTCATTTTACAGTGGTGTGCATGGAGTCGTTGCTGCGGAGTGATCTCATCTATGATGTGGATGGAAAATGGAAATTCCAGTTCTGTTTTTACTTCGGAATATTTCTGCTTTTTTGGTTTCCATTTAAATGCAGAACATAAGTAGATTTTCCTCCAATATACTTTATTTCATATTTACTGTCACTCGATAATAACATATTATTGGATGAAAGTGCTGCTTAATAAACTTGGAACAGATTTTATTACCTGATGATCTTTTTACCTCGGTCAGGTCAGTAGTTTAAAATTTCACAGGTAGGATAAAATTTTGCTTATTTAACTTATTTCTATTTTTGTAACTTTTAAGTGGTGAATATTGATTCTTGTCAATAAAATTGCATACTAGTGTTATTTATTTAGTTTTTCCTGCAGGATTCTGAATGTACCTAAAGAGCTACATCAAGGAAGGGCTTCATACAACAGCGGATAGTTTGCAGCAGCTGGGGAACAGTACATAAGGAACTTGACTCAAAGCTCAGAATGCTAATTGAGAAAGAGCCTGGTGTTTAGCTCCAAAGCCAAAGGGAAAGCAATGTGGGAGGTATTATCCAATTTGGGATATTGCTTGGGTAAAAGAGTTACTGTGTTAATAAAAAATATAATGAGGCCTAGTTGCCTGGGGTTGCTGTTTATTTTTGCATATCTCCCCCAGGAGCTATCTCCAGGTGCGAGATGGCTCAGAGAGTCCAGGGTTTACTTTTGGCACTGACTCAATTTGAAGGTGGGTGTGTACTTCCTGAAAAACACAGAGCCCAATACTGACAGGAGGCTGGGTAATTAAACGATAGACAAGGATCTCAAGATAGTCCTCCCACTATTTTTGGCAGCAGTGAGGGTTCTGTGCTATATTCAGGTTTAAGCATTATATTTTAATTTTTAGAGAGATGAGTGATATAGAAGAATAGAGATTGAAAATAACCGAAGATTATGAACTGGGAGAGGAAGGAATGTTAGAGAACGCGGCCGCTGGTGTAGGAGGAGGCATCTACACATACAACAGTCAACTTGAAGTGTATTCCGAGTGAGCTGAGAATCA
Organism: Artibeus jamaicensis; assembly: GCF_021234435.1. Taxonomy (NCBI): domain Eukaryota; kingdom Metazoa; phylum Chordata; class Mammalia; order Chiroptera; family Phyllostomidae; genus Artibeus; species Artibeus jamaicensis. The sequence goes on from NW_026521812.1 coordinate 43,826,980, forward strand.
CCTCTGAAGATGGGGCAGTTGCAAATGAGCTTGGGAAGAAAATCTGGGCTTGCTGTTTTTCTGTAAACCTGAAGAAATAAGTAGTTTTCAAAGTAAAAGCCATTTTTAGTGTAAGAAATAAGGAATCAGGAAGCTGTTTTTGGTCCACCTCAAAAGTTCTCTTCTTTCCTAGCATGATTTGAAGACTAGTGGGAGGGCTTCTGCCCTATGGTCTGTTCTGGTTTTCAGTGTTTATAACATTAAGATTCTTTCTTTGGGGTTTCTTCTCATTTTCAGCTTATTGCCTCTTGTACTTCCACAGTCCTTCAATTCCCACCCAGCCCCTGGCCTTCTACCCACTGGTCCCACCATCCTTCACTATCCTTCATCCCCTCACGGCCTCTTCCTTACTGGCCTAAATTCCAGGACCAATCATCATGTCTCTCCCTTGTGCACACCCTGTGCTACCATTTGCCTCTCTTGTTTTGTAGAACTGGTAGTAAACATGGAACCCTGGTTAAATCCAAGAGTTGACCTGCTCTGTGCCTGCTTTAGTGCAGCTGAACTTGGCTGGTAAAAGCACTCCATGGTGCTGGCTGGTTTCATCTTAAATTTATCACCACAGACATCAGATGTGCCTTCATTATTGCTGAACAATCATTCTGTACTTTTCACATACTCACTTGCCTGATTTCCTAGACATTTATTTCATATCATCTCCTCTCTGCTCCATTCTCCATCATCTTCTGTCCCATTTTTATCTCTCAGACAGTGACATCTCTTCCAACTTCATGGGGGACATTGAGGCAAGCAGAGAGAACTTCCCAGATTACTAGCATCCTGCCCATCTGCTCACCAGCATCCTCTTCCTCTGCCTTCTAGTCTGTGCCCGAGAGAACCCTCTGTGCCAGTCCCTTCACTCTCCCACTGGGTCCCATCTCATTGGACATTGCTTCAGCAATTCTCCCTCTCTTCCACATTGTCATTTATTATTTTTTGCTTTTCCAGTGGCTACTATCAGCATAACTATATGCTGCTTTTTCTTTCAATTTTAAAAACCATTTCTTTCAGCCTTCTCTTTGATTCTCTTTTTAATATTGCTACTACGTTACCAAGGGGGGCTTCTGATCTTAAAAATATATATATAATCAATATTTTAAGATTAAAAAATTTAGTACCTATGGTTAAATCCATTCACTAGCAGTCCTCAGTGGTTTTGCATTTAAGCTTTGAAAATTGCTCCATGTGTCGTGTGGGGAGGGAAATCCTTGGTTAAGTCTTAATAATTGATTGAAGTTCTGTATAATTTGCCTAAGTTTTACATTAAAAATTGCTCTTTAAAATTATTACTGTTAGTTTATAGGGATATGATCTCCTTTACAATCCCATAGAAGAGGCAATGATTATTATATGTGACGTTTTGAAGGTCTTAAACCATTCCAATTATAGTTAGATTTAAGAAACTCAATATATTTTGGTAATATTTGCTGGTCTTAACTGATAAAATCAGTGATTAAAGAAAACCATATCTAATGGAATCTAAGTTTATTTTTTGAAGAGCCTATGCCACTTCTACTATAAAACTACCTTTTCTTAAATTTAAAAAAGGAGAGTGAATCTCTTTTGCCTGTATCTACTTCTTACTATTTTAGTCAATTTAAAAAATATCATAGACTAGGTGGATTAAACAACAGAAATTTCTGACAGTCCTGGAGTCAGGAAGTCCAGGGGCAGGGTGATGGCGTGGCCGGGTTCTGATGAAGGCTCCCTCCCCGCCTTGCAGACAGCCACCTTCTCACTGCGCTCTCACACGCCAGGGAAAAGGAGAGGGCAAGTCTCTTATAAGGGCACTAATCCCATCGTGAGCCTACGTGACCTCAACTAAATCTGATAGCCTCCCAAAGGCTTCCTCTCCAAGTACTGTCACTTTTCAGGGTTCGGGTTTCAACATGAATTTAAGGGGTTGGGAGCCATCAGTCTACAGCACTGACTTACTCCTTTTATCACTCCATATAGAAACAGATGAGAACAGAACACATGAATAAAGCAAGTAACACTTTCCAATTTAAGTTCTGTAAAATTAATTTGTCTACTGGCAAATTTTATTTTATTTGAAATCTTTTTGTAAGTTTGTTCTCTTAATCAGCGAGGGACCTATAAGACTGACATAGTAAACAGAATAATGGCCCCCTCAAAGATGCCCATGTTCTGGAATTTATGGATTTGAGTTCTCACATGGCACAGGGCACTTTGTGGATATGATGAAGGCTACAGACTCTGAGATGGGGAAAATTATCCTGGCATAGCCAGGTGGGTGCAATCTAATTACACGAGTCCTTAAAAGTGGAAGAGGATAGGAGAATAGGTCAGAGAGATGCAACATTAGAAAGATTCAACCCATCGTTGCTGTCCTGAGGATGCAGGAAGGGGGCCTCTGGAAGCTAGGAACGACCCTCAGCTGACAGCCAGCAAAGAAATAAGGACCTCAGCCTATAACTGGTAATTGCAAGGAACTAAATGCTGCCAGCAACTCAGATCAGCAGGAAACCAGTTCTTCCACAGAGACTCCAGAAAGACACACAACTTGCCAACACATTGATTTCAGTCCAGTGAGACCTATTTTGGACTTCTGATCTACAGAACTTTAGAGTTTGTGTTATTTTAAGTCCCTATGTTTGTAGAATTTGTTACACTGTAATTTGTTATTGGCAGCAATAGGAAACTCATACATTTGGTTATGAATGAAAATCCTCAGGCTTCAAATCCTCAATGTTAACAAAATGTGAAAAATTCTTTCCTTCTGGTCTGAGAGAATAGGCAGCCTTTGTTTTAGCAATTATTGTAGAAGCATCAGAGACATTTTAAGAAGCACTGTAGCAGTCTGTTCTTTGAAAGCAATTATATCATTCTGGTGAGCTATGTATGGCATTTGTCATGTTTCCACATGAGTCAGGAGAGATGTCGACAGATAACATGAATGGACTGGGGAGGATAGGTGGTAGCTCATGTTCAGCAACAGGGTGTAGGAATTGGTGAAGACATCTGAGAAATTCAGAAGTTGTACAGAGATTCATTCAGTCCCACAGTTCTGCTATCAGATAGATTCTTTATGAAGAAAGCAGTGCCCTGGTTTTAGAATCATAAGAAGAGGCTCGCAACCCCCTGTTTTTCCAGTCTCCATCGTGCCATTTGCTTGTCTGCAGGGATGAGGCACATCTGAAAGGCTGGGCTTTTTGTTTTGGTCGGTGTGTATAAGAACCTCGAGTCTCAGAGTCCCTTGGATTTGATCGCTGTGAGAGAGTGGTTTAGAGCCAATGCTGTCAAGGTGTCCTGCCTGACTGTTGTGGTCGTGGTCGGCCTTGGCACTGGCTAAATTAGTAGCTTCAGTGGTGATTAGATAGTTTAATATAATAAGACTTTTTGCCTTATTTAAAATTAAAGCCCTTTTCATTGATGATTATTATTATTCAATAGACTAAAGAATGGATACATGAAGAGGAAAGCTTATGGAAATTTCAAGCAAAATACCAAAGGAAGCACTTATTTATCCTATCAGCCACTTATGTGTGATGTATACCTCTCTCGTGACAGATTTATTAGTTTGTTAATGTTTTTCAATTGATAAAGTAGAACTGTATCTATCACTAAAAGGTCAAATAAAATATGATGGTTATTAAAATACACTAAAAAGATCATTAAAAAATAATCTAATAATAATAATAATAATAAATCACTTTGCTTCTTCTAAAGCACTATGTTTAGAAAGGGGAGGATTCCTACTGTGCCGGAAACCTCAATGGCTGCTGAGTCTCACGATCCAGGCTGAGCACAAGTGTGAACTTAGAAACCCTCCCTGGGCAGGGCTGCCTTCAGTGTCTCATGAGTCAGTCTAGGGCCTGCGAGTGAGCCATACCAGCTGATATACTTGTATTTGCCTCTTCTCCTTTTCATATCTTCTTTCCTCTGTGACTAGGAAGATGTATGTTCTTGACAAACTCACCACGTTGCCACTTGGGTTTCTCCGCTTTATGTCACAAAGAACATATTTAATGTTTTCTCACGTGCTCTGCTTTCCACCCATGAGTCCCTCTCTTCCATTACCTAGAAGGGAGTATGCTTTTGCATTTTTATTTTGCTTGTTCTGTGTACATCCATTATATTTAGTTGTGAAGTGAATATTCAGGGTATATGCTAAACAGACTTAACAGTTTGAGTTCTTGAATTTTCCACTTTTAGAGTACACAGAAAATTCACAGAGTATCATTTATTGAGTATTCACCCCTCTCGCATGGTCCTTTCTTACCTCTCTGTCTTTTGGGATGAAGGGACTGAGATCCGAACCAAAGTGATCCAGGTATTGTCACGTTGTTTTAATTACCTGAGACCAAAAATAAACAACCACAAGTGGACTCATTTAAAACACACTCAGGAGTTTCAGGGAGGTTTTTCTAGATTAAAAAGAAACAAAAAAAATTGAGAGCGATCATAAAAACATTAAAAAAACATTTTACTATTAATCTTTTACGTTGTGATGCACTGAGGACGAGGCGCTTCAGGTTTTGGTAAATGGGGGAGGGATGAAACTAGAATCATGAGGGGGATTGTTTCATATCAGGGAGGTTATCAGGAGTCCAGGAAAAATTAAAATAAGAGTATCTGCTGAGCAGTAGTGTAGTGCATCAGTCCTCCATCAAGATTGAATTCAGGCCCTGTGACCACCTTTTTGTGACTATGGACACATAGAGTCTCTGTGAGCTTCACTGTCCTCATCTGTGAAGTGGGAATAGTAACAAATATATGCTCTGTGGAACATGGGGTTTGGGGGAGAGAGACTGTGTGCGAAAGTAGAAAGTACTTTACTAAACACGAAGCATCAAGTATACCAAAACATATATATCAGTGCAAGAAAACTTTTTAGTTTAATATTTGTTTAGTTTAGTGACATGAATTATTCGCCATCTTCAAAAATACGTAGTTTGTTATTTAAAAATTTTAATTTAATTTTATTTTTAACTATATTTTATTGATTATGCTATTACAGTTGTCCCATTTTTTCTCACCTTTATTCCCATCTGCCCTGTACCCCCCTCCCACCAGCATTCCCCACCTCCCTCAGTTCTTTGGCTTCTCCATTTTCTATACTATTCTTAACCTCCCCGTGTCTATTTTGTACCTACCAATTGTGCTTCTCATTCCCTGTATCTTTTCTGCCATTCTACCCGCTGCCCTCTCCCCACTGATAACCCTCCATGTGATCTCCATTTCTCTGGTTCTGTTCCTGTTCTAGTTGTTTGCTTACTTTGTTAGGGGTTTTTTTTTAGGATCAGTTGTTGACAGTCATGAGTTTGTTATCATTTTACTGTTCATATTTTTTATCTTCTTTTTCTTAGATAAGTACCTTTAACATTTCCTATAACAAAGGCTGGGTGGCAATGAACTCCTTTAACTTTGCCTTATCTGGGAAGCACTTTATCTGCCCTTCCATTCTAAATGATAGCTTCTCTAGATAGAGTACTCTTGGATATAGGTCCTTGCCTTTCATGACTTGGAGTACTCTTTCCAGCCCCTTCTTGACTCTAAGGTCTCTTTTGAGAAATCAGCTGACAGTCTGAACTCCTTTGTAGGTAATTCTCTCCTTTCCTCTTGCTGCTTTTAAGATTCTCTCCTTATATTTAATCTTGGGTAATGTAATTATGATGTGCCTTGATGGGTGCTTCCTTGGCTCCAGCTTCTTTGGGACTCTCTGAGCTTCCTGGGCTTCCTGGAAGTCTATTTCCTTTGCTAGATTGGGGAAGTTTTCTTTCATTATTTTTTCAAGTAAGTTTTCAGTTTCTCGCTCTTCCTCTTCTTCTGGCACTCCTATGATTCAGATGTTGGAACATTACAAGTTGTCCTGGAGGTTCCTAAGCCTCCCCTCCTTTTTTTTTTTGAATTCTTCGTTCTTTATTCTGTTCTGTTGAATATTCATTTTTCCTTCTGCTCCAAATTGTTGATTTGAGCCCTATTTTCCTTCCCTTCACTCTTGATTTTCTGTATATTTTCCTTTATTTCACTTTTCATAGCCTTCACTTCTTCCTCTATTTTGGAACCATACTCAACTATTTGTGTGAGCAGCCTGATTTACCAGTGTTTTGAACTGTGCATCTGATAGGCTGGCTATCTCTTCATCACTTAGTTGTATTTTTTCTGGTGCTTTGATATGTTCTTTCATTTGGGTCATATTTCTTTGTCTTGGTGCACCTGTTATGTTGTAAGGGGCGGAGCCTTAGATATTTGCCAGGCTGCGGCAATCCACTTCACTGCATTGTGGTGCTATATGTGGGGGAGGGGCCAGAGAGGGAACAATGCTGCTTTCTTGGCTTTCAATCAGCTTTCAGTCACTTCCCCACCCCTAGCCCCCACTACCCACAAGCAAATTGGGCCCCTCTAGTGCTGATTCCCAGGTGGGTGCGTTTTTGTATATTCTAGGACCCTGTGGGTCTTTGCAACAAACTCTCCTGTGAGTCTGGGAGTTTTTCCCAATGCCACAACCTCCACAGGTTTTTACAGTCTGAGGTTTTGAGGCTTTCTTTTCCTGCATTGGAACCCTGGGTTGCATGGTCTGTCTCAGTCCCCAGTTGTTCCTCCTGGTTGATCTGCATGTCAATGTGGGAATGTCAGCCACTGCCATTGCCTTGCCAGTGCATCCTCTCAGCCGCAGCTGCCTGTCTCTGCCCCTTCTATCGGTCTGGATGAATGTTTCTTCTTTAACTCCTTGGTTGTCAGACTTCCATACAGTTCTATTTTCAGTCAGTTCTGGCTGTTTTTTGTTTTTAAATTTGTTGTCCTTCTTTTGGTTGTTCGAGGAGGCAAATTGTGTCCACCTGTGCCTCCATCTTGGCCAGAAATATGTTTGTAAATTTTTGATACACCATCATAGAATGATTATTTTCATGCTGTGCAGTGTCTACTATGAATATACCAGTTTGTTTATTCATTCTACTAATGATGGGCATTTGAGTAGTTTCTAATTTGAGGCTGTAATCAATAGGATTCCCAGGGATTTTTATGGTGAACGTGTGCAAACATTTAACAGATACTGTCAGTTTTCCAACCAATTAAAATTCCCTCTCACTGTATATGTGAGTTCCTATGACTCTGCTTCTTCATTAACATTTGCTATCCCTTTTAGGTTATTTTAGTCATTCTTGTTTATGTCTAGTTTTATTTTGGTTTTCCCTGATAATTAAAGAGATTGAGCACCTTTTAAAAATAATTGACCATCTGGATATTCTCTTTCTGCAATACTTGTTCAGGTTTGTACCCATTTTTTGCCCTACCTGCTGTGGTTCAGTGGGTTGGGCATTATCCTGCAAAGCAAAAGATTGAAGTTTCAATTCCTGGTCAGGGAACAAGCCTGCGTTGTGAGTTTGGTCCCTGGTTGGGGGCATGTGAGAGGCAACCGATCAATATTTGTCTTGCACATCTATGTTTCTCTTCCATTCTTTCTCCCACCCTTCCCTTCTCTCTAAACATAAATAAATAAAATATTTGAAAAAAGTTTGCACCCATTTTCTTCCATAAAAGTAATGATTTGTAGAAATTCTTCATGAATTGGTGTCTTCTTTCACTTGCAGTTTTCCTCTTCACTTTCTTATTGTGTCTTTTGAACATTTTTTAATGTATATTGTGAAAGGACTCCTCCCTTTGAGTTAATTTACACATTAATCACTTTACATATAAGCTCACACATATAAGAACATTTAAGTCATGCTCTTATAGCAAATTTCATCATACAATACAGTATTATCAACTACAGTCACCTTGTTATGCATTAGATATTCAGAACTCATTCATTTTATACCAAAAATTTGTACCCTTTTATCATTTCCCTTATTTTAATATATTCCAGTTTATTGTTTTTCTTTTATAGTTAATGTTTACCTTTTAAGTAGTGCTTTGCCTAGTTTATAGTTATAATGGTATTCTCCTACCCATGGGGTTAATAATTAGATGTCAGTACCAACAATAAAGCTATACGAAGGAAAAGAAACACATTCAGCTTGGTTAATCAAGTGCAATTAAGCAAATGACTGACTAAGCAATGAACATGAAAGCTGAATCTTTTAGCTTTATAATCATTCATTTTAGATTATGTCAGTTTTTAGGCTGAAATAGCAGGTTGTTTTATTTCTCATATATTCAGTTTCAGACATATCAGGAGATTACTTGTGATGACAGCAGTCATACTTTCTTACATGCCAGAAAAATAAAATGCAGCCCTTTACAGGACTGTGGCAGCCACAACTTATAAATGGAATAGTGTGAGGGATTTCAAGGTAGTAATTAGGAGACGAAGGAAATGTAGACTGGTTTGTGAACTAATTTTTTTGCAGGTATACCTATATATTGGTAAAAGTCAATATAACTTATTTCTCCATTTTTATCAGTTGATTTTTTAGAATAAATGTTGAAGTTAGGGCCCTGGCTGGTGTACCCCCCCCCCCCCCCCTAAAATAAATAAATTAAATAAATAAAATATTCAAAAAAATGTTGAAGTTAGGGCAATTGCCTTCTGGTGTATGGGGAGTCTTTGAATGTCAACTATTTATGAATACCAGACTGAAACAACTCTAGCCATCAGTCTCCCCTGGTTCAATGAAGCTAGAGTTTTGCCATAGGAAAAGGCTTATCTAATTTGACCAATTCTAATTTTTGCTCCTGATATTCAAGCAAGCATGAATTACAGCACCTAATGTCAACTCAGAATATTTGCCACAAATAAAAAAAAAACCCACTTGGGAGGGGTAATGTAAGTTTTTTGGATAAGGATTTGGGTTTTGACCGGAGATTAAAAATTTATTTGTGATTTATGTGAGAACCCTCAGAAGCTGAGATATGCTTTTGGAGTTTGGGGATTTTTTTTAGCATAAGAGTTGGGCATAAAATGTTTGAGGGTTCTACATCAAAAGAACAGAAAAAGACCTTTTTAAGAGTTTTTAAATAAAATAGGTGAACTACCCTGGTTGAAATAGACAAATGTCCTCACCTACTTAGTGGACCTCCCTGATTGCCTTGAGTTTAGACCAGAGGTGCCCAAATGCCTTCAGGGATGAATGCAGGCTCTCCAGGACTTGGTACCTGCCTTTTGGGACAAACAGTTCCTCTTCCTCTGGATCACTGAGGTTGGCTTATCCCATATACTGCCTGATACTTATCTATAATTAATGCCCAAAAATTTGGGAGCTGCAGGTTTATATTTGCTTGAAGGGTAAGTCTGAATTTGTTTTTTATAAAAGAGGCTTTTTTTTTTTTCTGTGTCTTCAGGTTAAAAGGCAAAAGTTAAAACAATACAGTTTAAGGAAGAAACTAGGAAGAAAACAGCATCCTCAAAGTGGATGCTGAGGGCACTAAGTTTTCTTTACCTATTTTTGGAAGAATAAGAATAGACCCTGAACAAGAATTGACCCTGGGATTTCTCCACAGTGCCTTTTAGAGAACCGAATCTGAGTAGTACAACTGATGTAATAACCACCTTTGTAACTGCTCCCCAACGTGGTATGCCCTCAAAAGTCTACAAAATTTTAGCAGGTCATGGACTTTTTAATTCCTTATTGTGATAGGTAGAAAATGATAGATAAAAATTAGGATTTGCATTTAAAAATTTTTGGATTGTGAAGGGAGTTAAGTGGCCAGTTACTGAAAGGGACCAACCAAAGTAGAGCTCTCATTGGGGGCATCGAGAAATACAATGGAACAAAGAAATGAAAAGCACTGATCCTTTAATAAATTTAAAAATTAGTTCTTAATTATTTTATGGGGGATGAATTTTATGCATCCTTGAAGGCCTGCAGTCAGCACTTGCTTCCACCTCACAAAGAATAGCAAAGGCCTCAAGACATCTTGGAGCAGAGTGGGGAGTGATGGTAAGGCACTGATGAGTTACGATGTAAACCCAAATTTGTGAAGATATTCTGATACCTTCCCCTCAGCCCTCTTTACAGGAAACAGTCTCTCTTGAGAATGTTTTATTCCTTGACGTCACTTGGGAGGTTTTGACACTGATCTAATTTTAAAATGTGATCTTGAGAAAAGGAGCTGTCCATCTCTACCTTCAATTCAAAGAATTTCCCTAGAGTACCTGTTGGTGGTGGAGGATTAAGTGCTAGCTATGCAGCATCCACTGCATCCTCTCTGTTCCCGAGGACCCCTAGACCACTGACCTTGGATCTCTCTCATGCATGGGTAGATCTCTTCCTCTTATCTAAGAACTTTCATTTGTGTTTTACTGACAGTAGTGAGTCTTAGTCAAAACATAACACAGGCATGGGTGTGGGGTATTGGTGGGAGTGATTTTAAGGGTTTCAGTACAAACTAGATAGTTTTTGTTCTTCTACTAATTTGTTAACTTCTTGAAGGCAGGAAGTTTTCTTTTAATCTATATATTCCTCATACTAATTACCATGGTGCTTTGCATATTGTAGATGATGAATAGTATGGAATGGTTTGTGCTTTTGTAAGTTGTATAGCAGTATTTACAAGTAACGGTAAACATTTTGTTTCTAGAGTCTGATAGCTTGGGTGGATTCCTGGCTGTGCCACGTGACAATTGGTGACATTAGGCAAGTAACCAAACCTCCCTGTGTCTGGGTTTCCTCATCCAGAAAATGAGAATAATAATATCACCTACCTCATATGTTGTGGGCATTCACTGAATTGATAAATGTGAAGTTGAACCATGATTGACATGTGATAAGAACTTGATACATATGAATTATTATTATTATTACTATTATTAGCAGTTAATGGTTTACAGAGGGCTTTTTCTTTATTTTTAATTCTATTTAATTATTTTTCAAGTACAGTTTTCTGTCTTTTACTCCCATCCCAGCCCACCCCCCCTGTGCTCCCCAGCTCCCTCCCCTATCCACCCCTGTTAGTTTTTGTCCATGTGTCCTTTATACTTGTTCCTGTGAATCCTTCCCCTTTTTACCTGAAATTCCCTCCCCTCTCCCCTCTGATCCCTATCAGCCTGTTCTGTATTTCAGTGTCTTTGGTTATATTTTTCTTGCTTGTTTGTGTATATGTACCATAATTTTTTGATCTATTCATTTACTGATGGGCACCTAGGTTGCTTCTAGCACTTGGCTATTGTAAATTGTGCTGCTATGAACATTGGGGTGCATAGGTTCTTTGGATTGGTGTTTCAGGGTTCTTAGGATATAATTTCAGCAGTGGAATTGCTGGGCCAAAAGGCAGGTCCATTTTTAGTTTTCTGAGAAAATTTCATACCGTTTTCCATAGTGGTTGTACCAGTCTGCAATCCCACCAACAGTGAACTAGGGTCCCTTTTTCCCTACAACCTCTCCAACATTTGTTGTTTGTTGCTTTGTTTATGATGGCCATTCTGACTGGTGTAAAGTGGTATCTCATTGTGGTTTTAATTTGCATCTCTCTGATAGCTAGCGATATTCAGCATCTTTTCTGTGTCTCTGGATCCTCTGTGTGTCCTCCTTGAAGAAGTGTCTGTTCAAGTCCTTTTCCCATTTTTTAATTGGGTTAGTTGTCTTGTTAGAGTGAAGTTGTGTGAGATCTTTGTATATTTTGGAGATTAAACCTTTGTCTGAGGTATCATTAGCAAATATGTTTTCCCATACAGTTGGTTGTCTTTTTATTTTAATACTGTGTTCTTTAGCCACAGAGAAGCTTTTTATTTTGATGAGATCCCATTTGTTTAGTCTTTCCTTTATGTCCCTTGTTCTAGGTGACATATCAGTAAAAAAGTTGCTGCATGGAATAACTGAGATTTTCTTGCCAATGTTCTCCTCTAGGACTTTAATGGTGTCACGGCTTATATTTAAGTCTTTTATCCACCTTGAATTTATTTTGGTGTATGGTGTAAGTCAGTGCTCACGTTTCATTTTTTTGCACGTAGCTGTCCAGTTCTCCCAGCACCATTTGTTAAAGAGGCTATCTTTACTCCATTTTATGTTACTGCCCCCTTTGTCGAATATTAATTGACTGTACAGAGTTGGGTTGATTTCTGGGCTTACAGAGGGCTTTTTCACACAGTAACTCATTTACTTCTCACAAGAATCCTGTGAAATGTAAACTTAGTATCTTTACTTTATTTTTACTGTTGCACAGACTAGATCTTACAACTGGTCAGGCCACATTAGGGGCCTCCAAATCCAGTGGTCCTGTTGCTGCCCTGTCTCACCTATCATGTACTTTCTATCATCCTAGAGCATTTATAAAACATGGATATCAACTATATTATTACAGGGGAGAATCACAGAAAGGTCAGAACATTGGCTCCTGACAGCACACCAGGTGCCCACACTGATTTAACTTTGACCATGGCCTTATGTCTGACTAGGGGAAGGTGGGAGGGACAGTGTGAATCCCACAGAGGTGGCCCCTGCCCTTGTAGATGGATAGATAGGATGATAGTTCCCATAGAGATGGAACTATTCTCAGAAATGATGGAAACCAAGCTGCTTCTGAAAGGAATCTCATTCCTGGAGCACTGGGCAGAGCAGCACCCAGTCACTACACAGAAGTTTTTGTCCCCGATGCCGTGTTACCAATGCCTCCTTATACTGCTGCTGTCAGGTCCTCCCTCCTGTGCTCAGTGCGTGACCTGGGGCTCTGAATATAGTAGGTGTTCACCCAATAAAAGCGGAACAAATAAACAGATGACTGGCATGTGTATGAGGACCAAAATCATACAAAAAGCGTGAATTTAGAAGTACATTTGCATTTCCCATAATCCTTGCAAAATATTTGTTTGGAGGAAGAATTTGGCATTATTATAAAAACAAGCCTCTGGAAATGACAGTGCATTTAAAGGGTGCTTCCCATCCTGCCCCATCTTCAGATTAATAACAAATGACTGGCTTGTTAAAATAAAAATATTTACCCAATTGAATTTTGCAAGATGCACCACTCCTAGTATTCCCAGTCCCCTTTGCCCTACCTTACTGTTATTTTTGTAGAACTCCCTACCTCCTACCACAAAATACAATGTACTCGTTTACTATGTTCGTTATTGATTATTTAACTTCTGCCATCAGAACTCTACCCTTTTGAGGGCTGGGACCTTTCCTTGCTTTGCTTACTGATTTACCTCAGGGTCCTAGACAAGTTCCTGGCCTGCATTAGTGCTCAATAAGTATATTTTGAGGAAACTTTTAATGACTTTTTATGTGCAAGACAATATGAGTACTATTGTATGTAGGAATAATCAGTGAAAAACTATTTCAATGAATGTGCATACATGTGTATATTAATTGACTTAAAGCACTTACATTTTATACATGCAAATATGTTTTAAAATTTAAATGATCATTTAAACATTTACATATAAAATATGTATATAAACATTATATACATTTTAATAGATATTAAAATGTCAAATATATATTTTTATTTTAAAGATATTTTATTTATTTTTAGAGAGAGAAGAAGGGAGGGGGAGAGGAAGAGAAACATCAGTGTGTGGTTGCCTCTCATGCGCCCCCTACCGGGGACCTGAACTGCAACCCAGGCATGTGCCCTGACTGGGAATCAAACTGGCGACACCCTGGATTTTCAGGCCAGGACTCTATCCACTGAGCCACACCAGCCAGGGTTAAAATACCAAATATATAAATATATATATATATATATATATATATGTAACAAAGGGCTGTGTTCATTTTGACAAGTTTTGACCTCTCAATGTGTCTTTACTCTCCTGGGTTCCCCTAGTTCTGAGTTCCCCTACCTTGTTGGTGACACTCTGCAGGGCCTCTCCCTTGCCCTGCCTTCCCAAGCTCTGGGCAGCAGTTCACAAACTACAAGTCTGAAGGCAGCATCTGGCCTGCACATGTTTATCGTTGGGCTTGCTGGGAGTTTAAAAATTCTTTAAGTCAATTGCCAACATTTAAAAATCTGGAGAATTCTCATAAATATCCAGATTTCCGCCTTCGCTTGCAAAGCCTAAGGGTGTCTATTGACACTGGACTGGCATTCCCACATGGGCTTGGTGAGCTGGGCTGGACAGCAGCTGGCGGTCCGATGAGGCATGTGCCCTCTGGTTAGCAGCACCCCAGTTGGCACATCTCACATCTCACCTCCCTGCCGGGCCCGGAGGGGCTGGGTCTGCAGCCCCTGCTTCAGGTTTGCCCTCTACCTCATTTCCTGTGACAGGAATGTGATTCTGTCACAAGCTGCTGGAAAGGTGAAAATATAGAATTGTGCTTAATTTACACTGGTTATTAGCTACACACTCGTAACACCTAGGATCCAGCCTGTGTCTAAATGAAAATTCATTAATTCAGAAAATGGGCATATACTCTTTTAACAAGTACTTAGCTTTAACTGACCAGTAACTAAAATTTATTTCTCACTTCACCATGTGTCTTCTGAATTATCCTTTTGTACTATAATTATTATGTGTAGCAGTAAAAACCCAAGATGATTAAGGCTCAGTTTCTTCTCCTACTTCGGACCCAAGCCTCCATCTCGGCCTCTGAGAGGTGTTTTGTCTTCAGCTTATTAGATGGCCGACACCTGGCATTGAGACAAAGCTAGTAATTCTTTCACTACTCATCCATACAAGGTGCTCAGTAGCTTAATCTCAAAAATGTATTTGAGGAAAAACATGACAGTAAGGAATAATGGCTCAGCATGTCACAAAGCATCTTCCTGATGATTTTCTTCCTTTTGTTTTTTTGAAAGATAAGCCTGCCACTTGAGCTTGTCCAAGTTTGTAGATTAGGCAAGTGTGCCTTTTTGCTTTTAAAACAATCCCCTATTGATGCCACTTTGGACAAAATAGAACCACAGGCTTCCCAACCCTGTTCCCACAGCAGGGCTCTTTCTGATGTACGCAGGCGGCACGATGGAGCCGAAACACTTGTTTAGATCCAAATGAAAAGTCATCAGAAGAAAGCAGGCATCTTAATGTTAGTGGATGAAAGGATATCACTCGTCTGGCCTCTCCACCCGGGAAGGAGAAAACATGATGTGAATAAATCTTCCTTGGTTATTTCCCCATTCTCTGCTTTCTTCTTCCCGCTGTTTCTGCTGACAGGGATGAAAAGCTACAATGTGAGGGTAATTCGTGTCAGGTGCTACTGAGCTGTACATAGGAAAGCATGGGCGTAACTGTGAATTTCCATTACTTTGAAACAATGTTGCTATGCAATTAATTAACATGTTGTTACTGCTACCCTGACTGCACTCTAAATAACCCAGTGCTCAGGAAAAGGTAGTCAGTTTTAAGTAAAAAAGGAAAATAAATGGCTCAAATCATTTGACAGAAAATAAAGAACCTGCCAATATGCAGTGAGCCAGATGCAGGGGTGTCTGAATTGGGCTGGAGGGGAGGGAGGAGCCACTGGGACCAGAGTGCACCAGAATTAAGGGGAACTGTCCTAGCATTGAGCCCTGATGAGAGTAGCCCAAATCCAGTAAAAAAGATGCCCAGCAATTTCAGTTCCCAAGGGGGATCTGTCTGGCTAGTGGTTTGCTGCAGCTGAAGTCTGCAAAGTGTTCATGGGCAGATGGGCACAGCAGCCAAGGGGCAGGACACACAGCCAGAGGCCCAGGAAGTGGGGGCCCTTGGCGAGAGCTAGCTGAGTGTTAGGTCCTGGACAAGAGTTGGGGTGAAACAGGGTTCCAGGTCTTGAATGGGAAACAAAAGTACGAATCAGGAGCCTGAGGCATCCCAGTCCTGTGGGTTATAAAAACTCAAGTGGACTGGGAAGGCTGTAGCTCCGGATATTCACGGGAGTCCAGGGCCTGTCTTGGCTACCACAGAACCGTAACAGTAAGATGAGGGTCAGGCCCCACCAGCTGGTGGGGGCTGTGTTTGCTGTCACGTTACCAGTGTCGGCCCCAGAGGGGTCAGGAAAAGGCCAGGGCAGGACTGGAAAGCCAAGAGCTTATAAGTACCAACACTGTCAAGAACATCTGAGAATACACACACACTCATACTCCTGCTGGAAGGATGTATACTCCAAAATGCTAGGAACGATTATCATGAGGTGGTAGAATTATGAATGGGTTCTTTTTTGTTTCTGTAAAGCTTATGTTTATGTTCCCTCAATTGTTTTTGCCATGAAAATAAAACTACTATGAAAACTTTTATAATTAAGGAAAAAAGTTTCTTAAGTTATGCTTTATCTTTTTTGAATTTGTACTTGAAGCCAGTCTAAAGGTGGGCCACTTTAAGACAAAAACCAAAAAAAAAAAAAAAAAAAAAAGGAATAGGAAAGATTTTTTTCATCTTTTTTTCCACAAAATTCCCTAATTATAGTCTAATCTAATCTTAATCACACACCACCTTCAAACCCTCTTTCTGGCCTTACAAGGTGGAGTGGGGATAAGAAGGGTAAAGAAAAGAGACAGAGGGTAAAAAGTCATTTTTAAAATGGCCTTGAAATGTTAAATTGCATGATAAAGTAAAAGCTGTGCATGATAAAGTAAAAGCTGTTAAAATAAAAATTGGAGGGCTAGTACTTGAACTGAGAGCAAAATCTTATCAGTTAATATTTTAGTCTCTACTTCCAAGAATATGTATAATCTTATTCCCTTTATCCATGTATTTGTTCTTAGCTATTTAACATGGAAATGAATATCTTCACTATATCTTAGTAATATACTATCTAGCTTTCAGGAATAACAGACTGTGTTTATTCAATGATTTGCAATCTGAAGGAGGCAGAGAGATACAAAAGCTGTTCCCTGGGGTCTCCAGCCCATTCCCTTCTTTTCCTCCTCTCTGCTAGAATTGCAGTGTTCAATTATAGAAATGGCAGTGTTCAATTATAGAAATGGCAACAATTACTCATAATTGTGCTTCTCACTTGCAGTGAATGATTTCAGATGTTGTTGGCACAGTTCAGTATCTTAGTATCAGCTCATTGTCAGGGTTGCCTACCACAATTTGTCATTTAGTTTACATGAAGGGACTAGAGACTGGTTAATGGAAGGGTTCTATGGTTAGTTTTTTCAAAGAGAGAAATCTGTCTTGTACTTTTGAGAGGTAAAACTCTCCATAAATTGTCTAGTGTCTTGGCATCATTGTACTATTCTCTAATATGAGTTGTATTTAGTGATTTCTGTAAAATGGCCTCTATCTTAAAATATATATTGACTTTAACTTGCCATCTCTGAAATTATCTGGGGGTGGAAATGAGGTGGCTTTTCAGAAGTAGGTAGTTCAACTTGTACATGGTGTTGGAAGGAGATATCAGAACCAAGAAAATATTTAATTGGTAGAGAGACATTAGATCTTAATTGAAGATTTTTTTTGACTACTATCTGTTGCTACCGTCATATTCCTCTCCTTGCTTTTCCCAGTAGGGGAAGACCAAGGAGGAGAAGAGGAAGCAGGGAGTGAGTGCCACAGAGCAGGAATACCGTTCAAAAATACGCACATCCCTTTCTAACTCCAGACTTGCTGTTGATTAGTTCCTGGTGTTTTCTTCTCTCTTCTAGACCCTGGTGATTGACTTTTCCTCTTTATAGGTTTGACAAAAGTGAAAACTATTGCAGACACCTACCAGAAAGACAAGAGAAAAAACTTACTTTTAAGTGAAAGGATGCTTGTTAGAACATATATTGCACCTACTGAGCGAAGCTCAAGTCTTTCCAATGCCACCTATTCTGTCTCCACGGCATGGGCATTGTCAGCCTGGAAGCTGACTTCCAGAGGGCCACCAAGGGAGACAAATCAGATGCTGGTGCTTGTGGTAGTGCTGGCATCCACAATATGGTCTCTGACCCAGGGGACTCCACTCAGTTTCTCTCTGGACCAGTTTCATTACTGTGGAATGAAAGAACTGCCCTCAAAAAAAAGACTTATAATTAGCTAGTTTATTGGCCATCCCTAGCACATGATACAATTGCTCCACCAGTCACAGAGGAGGAAGAAGGAAGTAGAGAAGTCAGTAACTGGCCAGACTTCAGAGGTCAGGAGAAGTCTGGGACTGGCTCCTGCCACTGAAATTCTGATAATACACATCCAAATAAATCTTGGGTGGAACTCGGTCACTTATCTTATTAAAAAGAGAATGTCAGAAAATGGGTAAAGAAAAAGGAAAACAAGAAATGGGAGGTAACATCGCACAAGTCGTCATGACCCTATGAACTATTCTGGGCTCCAGTTTTATCTGCTGGTACACTTTATTCAGTTGTTACTCCTTGGGGAGAAACGAATCTTTGTCTAAGGGCCAGGGGCTTTCTAATCTTCTTAAAGATTCTACCTTTGAGGGGTTTTTTTTTTGTTTGTTTAAAAGTTTTTGAGAATTACAGTGCTTTATAAGGATTTTTTTTGAGTTTGTGCCAATGATCTTCATTGGAAAGGGGCTGCTGGGTGACCACCACGGCAAAGGGAACAGATGCAAATTTGCATTTTCTAGATGACAATGTCTAGGTCAGATCTGTCCCTTTCTGAATGGGGTCAGGGGATGACAAGAATAATATTATTGAAAATATTTACAATCAGTCATTTTTAAATGGTTTAATCAGTGATATTTTTAAATAAAGTTGTGGGGGAGATGGGACATAAGAGTTTTTTCTTCCTTCCCCTCTTTCTAAGGCTCACATACCTCACGTCAATGCACGCCCATACTTCATCTCTTCCAGAGGTTTTTTCCTGGATCCTTTCCCTAACACCACAACCCCCCAACTGATACAGATCTTCCCATTTTATGATGTCATGCTTTCTCATGCCTCTCCACTTTTGCCTATGTTAAGCCCTCTGTCTAGATATTCTCTCATCCTCCCTTTGTCTCCTCAACAAACTCTTGTTTACTGTTCAAGGCTCAGCTCCAAATTTTATTTATCTACTCAGTCTTTCCTGACCTTTATTACTATGCTAAAAAAATACATAAATTAAGTTTACTGTCTTAACTATTTCTATTGTACAAGTCAGTAGTGTTAACTATAGTCACATTGTTGTCAACAGATATCCAGAATTTTTCATCTTACAAAACTGAAACTCTATACCACTAAATATGAATTCTCCCTTCCTCTTATCTCCAGCCCTTGGTAAACCACATTTCCATGTCTTGTTTCTATGATTTTGATTACTGTAGGTACTTCACGTGAGTGGAATCACGCAGTATTTGTCCTTTTAAGACTGGCTTATTTCACCCAGCAAAATGTCCTTGAGGTTCATTCATTTGTAGCATGTGATGAGATCTCTTTCTTTTTAAAGGCTGCATAGTATTCCATTCAATGTATTCACCACATTTCCTTCACCCCATTCACCCCATTCATCTTTTCTAACCTTCTTTTAACATTTCCTCTGTTCCACATTGCTAGGTTAAAGGTGCTAAAGTATTGATGATGCTCTGTCACCTCATGGGTTAACATAGTTGCTTTTTTCCCTCAGTCTTCAGTAGAGTGTGGCTTGAAGGCAGATTTGGAAGTCTTTTTTCTTAGGAAGTCTGCAATCTAATTGTGGAAATGAAAACCAACACACATAAAATTACTGTATTGTGCAGTAGATACAATATGATGTGCCAGGTTTATAAGAGCTATAATGATTCTTGAGAAAAGTATTACAATGTAAGAAACAATATTATAGGCAACTTTAGACAAGTAAAATTTGACAACTTAGATGAAATGAAAACATTTCTTGAAAATGCAATTTACTAAACTTACATGAGAAGAAATAAAAATATAGTTTCATAATTGTTAACATGATTTGAATTTGTTATTAAAAATTAAAATCATGAATTTTTCTTCTCACAAAGAAAAATTCCAGGTAGTTTCACTAGTCAGGTCTGCTAATAATTTAAGAAGTAAATATTATCAACTTTATACAAAATCTTTCAGAAAATAGAGATGAAGGGAATACTTTCTATATCATTCTACAAGGTCAATATCTTCCTGATACCAAAACCAGACAAAAATATTGCAAGTAAATAAAAATTATCATCTGATATATTGCATGAAAAAGACAGAAATCCTTAACAAAATAGCAAACAGAATTTAGCAACATATGATATATGCGAATATATCATGATCACGTGTGTTTTCCAAGGAATTCAAGGGTTCATTTAAAATTTTAAAATCCAAAAAGGGGAGGGGTTTGGAGGAACAAATAGGAAGGACACAGGGATGAGAACTAAGGGGGGTGGAAATGGGAGGGAGGTGGGGAGCACAGGGCAGGGGGGGCTGGGATAGGAGAAATAGACAAAAAACTGTACTTGAAAAATAACTAAATAAAATTTAAAAAAAGAAAAACAAAAAATTTAAAAATCCATCAGTACAGTTTACTATATTACGAAAATATACAGAAAATCATTTTAATAAATAAATAATAAGCATTTACAATATCAATATCCATTCATGATTTAAAACTCTAAGAACCCTGAATCACCAATTCTAAAGAACCTATGGGCTCCAATGTTCATAGCAGCACACTTTACAATAGCCAAGGGCTGGAAACAGCCTAAGTGCCCATCAGTAAATGAGTGGATGCAAAAACTGTGGTACATTTACACAATGGAATTCTATGCAGCAGAAAGAAAGAAGGAACTCCTTTGAGACAGCATGGATGGAAATAGCATTACACTAAGTGAAATCAACCAGGCAGTCACAGAAAAATTCCATAAGATCTCACTTATAAGTGGAACCTAATCAAGAAAACAAAGAAATGAGCAATACAGAACCAGAGACTTGGAAATAAAGAACAAACTGGCAGTGACCAGAGTGGTGGGGGGAGGGGGATGGGGGAAAGAAGGGAAAGATGCAAGGCAGGGAACAGAATAGAGGGCTCCTGGTCATGGACAATGGGAGGAGGTTGACTGTGGGGGCTGGAGGGATAGGGCAGGGCAGAACAATGGGGAAAAGCAGGACAACCGTAGCTGAACAACAACAAATAACACAAAGAAATAATAGTACAAAAAAACTCTCAGCAAATTAAGACTAGAAAGGAATTTCCTCAACTGATATAGAATGTCTTCTAAAATTAACAGCTGACATCATATTTAGTGGTGAAACTGAGTGCTTTCCCCCTAAGATTGGGAACATGGAGAAAATATTTACACTTACAATTTCTTTTGTATTTGAAGAACTACCTTTACAAAACAAGAAAAAAAATAAAAGTCACAAAGATCAGATAAAAAGAATTAAAATGATCTTCTTCACAGGAGAAATCATGTTTACATATGTAATCCTAAAGAAGCTATGAAACAATTACTAGAGCTAAGTGAATTTAGGAAGGATTTAGTATATATGATCAATACTAAAAAAAAAAAACAACTTTATTTCTACAATTTTAGTAGTAAATAATTAAAAACAAAATAAAAATCCATTGATAAAGCATTAAAAATGAACTACTCAGGAATAAACTTAACAAAATATGTGCAAGACTTCAATGCTGAAAACTACTATACACTTAAAAAAAACTAAGAAAACCTAAATAAATGAAGCGATATACCATATTAATGGATTGAAAATTCAATATTATTAAGATATAAATTTTCCCCTAATTTAAGTATAAATTGAATATAACATTAACTAAAATGCCAATAGGGTTTTTTAAATGCAGAAATTGAGAAATCAATTCTAAACTTATATGGGAAATCAAAGGATCTGGAATAAACAAAACCTTGTACAATAAGAGAAAAGTTAGAGGCTTTCCTTGACATAATTTCAAGATATTATTAGGCTTCAGTGCTCAAGGCAATTTGGTATAAAGATAGGTAAAGAGATCAATAGAACAGAATAAAGCAGAAGTATTTCTGTTCTAACAGAAGAACAGTAGTCAACTGAATATTTATATGCCCCTAATGCATCAAGGCTATTTAAAGAGGAAAGGAGAGGGGAGGGATTTTCAGGGGAATTTCAGGGGAAAAGGAGTAGGATTTACAGAAACAAGTATAAAGGACATATAGACAAAAACTAGGGGGTTGGAAATGGGAGGGAGGTGGGGAGGCTGGGTGGGTGGGCTGGGATGGGAGTAAAAGACAGAAAACTGTACTTGAACAACAATTAAAATAAAATAAAAAAAGAAAGTCTTTTCAACAAATGGTACTAGAAAAAATGTACAATTTTATGAAAAAAGAGGTATATCAATGCTACCTCATACTATACTCAAAAATAAGTTTGAGGTGGATTATAGATTTAGATGAAAAAAGTTAAAATCTTCTAAAAAACATAGGAGAATATCTTCACAAAATTAAAGTAGGTAAAGATTTCTTAAATAGGACAGAAAAAGCACAATCATAAAAAAAATAAAAATTTTAACTTTATCAAAATCGAAAACTTCCGATTATCAAAAGACACCAGCAATAAAATAAAAAGGCAATTCACAAACTGGGAACATATATTTGCATATGCATATTTGAAAAATATTTAAATATAAAGAACTACTATAAACAAAAGCAAAAAGTCAACCCATTAAAGATAGACAAATTTGAACTTACCACAAAAGAAGATATCAAATGAACAGCACGTAGAAGAACAGGTGCTCAGCATTGTCTGTCTCTGGGGAAATGGATTTAAAGTCACAATGCAATACCATAGATAACCTTCCACACTAATAAAATGGCCAAAATTAAAAAGACTGACAACACTAAATGCTGGCTATGGTATGGGTATGAAAAAATTGAGAACTATAATACATGCCTGATAGGACTGTAAAATGGTTCAACTACTTCAGAATATTGCTTCTTGCCCTATTCTAGCAATTTCAATCTTAGCTACTTATGAAAGCAAAATGAAAACATATGCCATCAAAAAGATTGTATCAGTCTATTCAGAGTAACTTTATTAATAATAGCCAAATATTTCAAATGCCTATTAACAAAAAAACCAAATAAACAGATTGTGATATACTTATACAGCAGAATACTAACAGCAGTAAGAATGAGAACTGTTGGCAAGGATTTGGAGAGAGTAGAACCTTTGCACTTTGCTGGTGTGACAGAGAATGGTGCAGTCTCTGTGGGAAGCAGTTTGGTGAGTCATCAAAAAGTTAAACATAGAATTACCATTGCCATTCTACTCCTAGGTGTATACACAACAAAACTGAAAACAGGTACAGATACTTGTACATGAACGCTCATAGCAGCACTATTCACAGCAGCCAAAAGGCAGAAACAAATGCCCATCAGCCAATGAACAGATAAACACCATGTTGCATGCACATACAATGGAATATTAGTTGGCCCTAAAGGAATGAAGTACTGATACATGCTGCAATGCAGATGAATCTGGAAAGCATTATGCTAAGGGAAAGAAGGCAGACACAAAACGTCACACATGGTATGATTCCATTCATATGAAATGTTCAGAATAAGTAAATGTAAATCAGTGGTTGCCAGGGGCTGGGAGAAGGGGAAAATGGGGAGTGACTGTTTAATAGATAACAGTTTTCTTTTTGGATAATGAAATTTCTTTTGAAACTACGTACAGGTGGTGGTTGCTCAATAAGATGAGTTCAATAAATGACACTGAATTATACACTACAAATAAAAGGAATGAATGACTCCTATTGGTACCAGTATGGATGGACCTCAAAAATGTTACTTTGAACAAAAGCATTCAGATACAAGAGTACACGCCGTATGATTTAAGTCAATTCTGCAGTTGCTTATGTGGAGATTGACTGGAAGGGGGCATGAGAGAAATTTCTGAGGTGAAAGAGCTGTTCTGACCTGGACTGGAGCTGTGCAAATACAGATACATGTGTACATCTGTGAAAGCTCATTGAAATATGCCCTCAAGTCCCGTGCATTTAACTGAACGTAAATTTCAACTCAACTAATGTGCAATTTAAACAAAATTACAGCAAAATTGAGAAAAATAAAGGCCAAATCCTGTACAAATGTAGGCAAAACCATGACAGACAATTCATAAAAAAGATGTATAACCGTTTATAATGAAATGAAAACTTCACTGAGCTGTTTCTTATCTATCAGATTAGCAAACATTTGAGAGCTTGACCTACTCTGACATAAGTGTGTGGGAAAACAGTCTTAGATGTTGCTGTGGTGAGAAATTTGGCAATATCTAACAAAACGACAGATGCATTTACCCCTTAATCTAGCACTCTCACTTCTAGGAATGTATCAGTCTTAGCCAGAGTGGTTTATAAACAGTAGAAATTTATTTCTCACAGTTCTGGGAAGGGAATTCCAAGATCAGGGTGCAGCTTGCTCTAATGAGGTCAGGCTTCCTGTATCCTGGCATAGAAGAGACTAGCGAAAGCCGTGGTCTCCTATACAAGAACGTTAATCCCATTCATTAAGATTCCACCCTCAAGACCTCATCACCACTCAAATGCCCCATCTCCTAACACCATCACATTGGGTGTGAATTTTGGGGGGAGATAAACGTTCAGACCATAGTGGTACTTGTGAGACACATATCCAATAATACAAAAATATGTACACAGTAGGTTACTCATTGCAGCAATACTTAGAGTTGCAAAATATTGGAAATTCCCTAAATATCCAAACATAGAAAATTGGCTAAATGAACTATGGTACATAAACATAATTGAATACTATGAAGATTTTAAAAAGAATGACAAAGATCTCTCTGATATAGAGTGGTTTCCAAGACACATTGTTGCACGAAAAAAAGTACAAAAATAGACTTCTGGTTTCACGTTCTGCATGCAAGGAGTGAAGACTCTGTCCTAACAACAAGTAAAAAACTTAAAGAGTAAAAAAATCAAAAACTCTCTTTGGACCCATAAGAGAGGTGAGTGCACAGGCCCAACTGCTGCCCAAGGTTGGAGAGACAGGTGATTACAGGCCTTGACAGTTTTCCTGGAGCAGACTCATAAGTAAAAACCGCAGAGGAAACCAGCACTGGGGAGGGAAAACCTGAACTGTAGGTGACAGATTGCTGGAGGCTCAGTGTGGCAACCTCTGGGAGTTAAAACTCAGGGGCACTCAGTCATGGGGGCTCCCACAGTATTGTGACATTTACCTCCAGGTTCTCACCTGGAGGTGAGTAAATATTGGGAAAGAATCCCCTTGGCCTTCTAGCAGGGACAAAGGGGTCATTTTGAAAAATGCGCTATACGTGTGTATATACGTTATATGTATGAGGTCTGTCCTGAAAACATCCAGTCATTGTCAAAAAAACGAGAACAGTTTGGGCCACATTGATGTAACCTGACAGCCAAGGAGAGCAGGCTAGAGTGTGCATGTGTGAACAGGGATAGCTTCACTGTACTAGTCAGTGGGGCAGTAGATGCCCTTGAATGACCATGTGTACTGTGTGGCTGTCACATTCAAAATGACTGAGCAAGTAGAGCAAAAAATCTGCATCAAATTTTGTGTTAAGCTTGAACATTACTCTGAGGAAACTATTCAGATGATTCAGAAGGCCACAGCTATGGGCAACTGGTGATTAGCAGCTTCATCACAACAATGTGCCCACTCATGAATCATGTCTTGTGAAGCATTTTTGGTGAAATCAAATCACCCAGGTGACTCAGCACCCCTGCAGCCCAGATTTGGTGCCTGTGATTTCTGGCTCTTCCCCAAACTAAAATCACCTTTGAAAGGGAACAGATTTCAGACTGTTGGTGAGATCCGGGAAAATACAATGGAGCAGCTGATGGCCACCGGGAGAACTGTGTGAGGTCCCAAGGTGCCTACTTTGAAGGGGACTGAGGTGTCATTTTCTTATGTACAATGTTTCTTGTATCTCCTTCAATAAATGTCTCTAGTTTTCCTATTACATGGCTGGGTACCTCCTGGATAGGACTCATATATGTATGTACGTATATGTATATATACACTCACTATACACACACACACACACACACAGAGGGTCAGAAACAATGACACCGCAGTTGTGATGGCCAAAACTAGATTACAGGTCCTGGTTCTAAATATGATTCTCCACTAAATGGGACCTTGGCCTTTTGAAGTAACGACTGACTCCAGGGCTTAGGCAGGGAAGGTTCAGGGTGAATATGGAATATCTTGTGGTAACTGAAAGTCAGAATAAAATGATGTGATCATGTCACAAAAGACAAAGAAGCAGGCATGAGCCAAATCTGGGACAATCTGAGCATCAGTGTATTATAACCCACTGAATAAAGTAAAAATCCATGAGTCTCTACTGATAACAAATATCTAATTAGATAAATATGAAAGATGCAAAAGGTCTATGAACATAGAATGCTGACTATTGAATATTAAAAGAATGATAATACATTAAGACTCAAACTTCATGGATGTCTAAAGATGATAACTGAACTGAGTTTCCATGTTTCTCCTGGGACCAATCGCAACTTCAGGAATCGTTCTAGCGACACTCCAGCATGCTCTCTGCTCCAACCGCAGCACCAAGACACTTTCATTTTCACCCTCCAATCCTGAGCAAGTGATTTACAGCTAAGCCAAGTGAGTGCCTGCAACTACACAGGTATGAGCACTGATGACACCTTGGAGTCCCCTCCAGAGCTGGCACCCTGAGTGGTACCATCAGCTCCACCCTCAGGAATCCTGATTTAATTGGCCCGGGTGGGGTAGAGGAGTCAGCAATTTTAAAAAGCTTTCCAGATGATTCTTTTGTGCAGCCAGGTTGAGAAGTATGGAAAACAGAAATAGAACATATTTCAGGATAGAAAAAAAGAAAGCACAAGAATTCATCAGTATTCAAGATCTCACCGTGCTATGTAACACATTAAATTCTCCATCCTTTTTGGGTGCTTACTTCCAACCAGTGTTCTATGTGGCTACATCTGCTATGGAAAGGAAGATGGGGGTTTGATCTTCACCCTGGTGAGTCACATAACCCTTTTATTGGGGGGAGGACTAAATGCCTTTACGATTAGGTGCTCCTTGAAACATTTTGCTGTGTTTCCACCTACCCCCTTTCAGTGAGGTCAATGATTGGGAATACCACAGAGACTTCTGGGTCATCCTTGCTTTTACTGGCAATGGTGTGGCTGCTTTAAAGAGATTGTGTGAGTGAGGCAAGAACAGGGAAAGGAAAGATGGTAACTAGATACATTGTCACCCTCCTGTTTGTAGGCATATTGGTTTGGCTTGTTTATTGCTGATTTCCAGGTCAGAATGTTCTCTTTATTTTTTCACTCAGAGCACTGAAGGCAGGGAAGCATCCGATGGTGTTTTTAATGGGACAACTTTGATGATGTGATTTTTAAAAATTGCTTGGTCAATAAGGACTCACTTGAGCTTGTAGAGAATGGTATTTGATTGGGAAACATAAGCAAGTGTAGAACTGATGTCACAGGACAGTAATGGAAAAACAATTTTATGGATTTTCAGACCCAGTGTCTCCTCAACCCACACAAAATTAAATTAAAAACGTTTAAAGTTAGTCTGTTAACTGTCACTAGGAAACTTGCTGTGAATTCCCATCAGGGTTGATTTCGTTGCTAGAGGAAAAAAGGAAGACAATCATGTAAATGGTGAAAAGTGACACTGATTTTTGCATCTGTCCAGTCAGTGGTTGAAGTCCCATTCACTACCAGTAGCTATCAGTTAACTTCTTTCTAAATGTCTATCTTCATCCATCTGTCTTCAGAAATTTTTTTAAAACTACATTTTAAAAAAGATTTTATTTATTTATTTTTAGAGAAAGGGGAAGGGAGGGAGAAAGCAAGGGGGAGAAACATCAATGTGTGGTTGCCTCTCCCGCACCTCCTACTGGGGTCCTGGCCCACAACCCAGGCATGTGCCCTAGACTGGGAATCGGACCAGCGACCCTTTGGTTTCATTCACAGGCCAGCACTCAGTCCACTGAGCCACACCACCCAGGGCTGTCTTTAGAACTTCCGAAGGGAGATCTATGTGAGTGAGCAGAAGTGGAAGGGACTGTCATCTCAGATTGCATAGCTCTATTTAGTTCTAAAATATGGCCCATTGTTTAAAAAGAGGCACAAGGTTTGAGGATCTGCCTTGTATTCCGGAAGTTACTTTCCCAGTCTGTAGATTATCTTGTGAGCTTCTATACATTTTCCCAGTTTGCATACTTTCCATTTCTTCTCTCCATTGGGAGTAATTATCTAGTCCTGCTTTTACACTTTATTTTTTTTCCATAAATTTCCTTAGACCATTTTAGCTGGAACTGCTCCTTCATTTTCCTAACACTTTTACAGAATGCACCCCCAAATCTAGAAAAAATTCTGTTTTTAGTGCTTGTTGCTACTTCATATACATATAGCTTGTCTTTCTAACAAAACTTTAAGCTTTGTTAAACTTTAAGCTGCTTAAGGAAAGGAGTATCTTAAGGAATATCTTGAAACTTCTGATCTGCCCCAGCTTCTAGCTTTGCATTTCACATATTCTATGTAAAGACTTTAGTTAACAATGAACTAACCTTGAGCTACAGAGTTTTGGATAATAAATTATTCTGGTTTGAATATGGTGTTTCCTGTTGGGACTGTGACTAATAGAAAATAATATCATATTTTAGGTGTAAAAAGGGACACAGGCATTTTTAAAATACTATAATTTTTTTCTTTTGTGAAGCCAAGAATCTTTCTGTAAAGTGGAGAGTCATCTTCTAATTTATCACTTATGTAACATCTATAATTTTTGAGTTTTTAATACCATGACATTTCTACATAGAGCTAATGGAAAATGAAAACAGCAAAACCATGGAAAAGGATCATGTTTTACAAACAGCAGTTTATTTGATGCCATCCGAACAAAGGTCTGGGCTGGGTGGTACAGTTTATGGGTTGTTCAGTCCTCAGTTTCCCTCCGTCACTTCAGTCTCAGCCCAGAGGCTGCCTCTCTTCCTCCCTTGGCTCCCTCGCCTCCTCCCCAAGGACAGAGTTGCAACTTGACCTCTGAAAGGATATTGTGGATATTAGACATGGGAGCCCCTTTTGGTCTGAATGACTCATTACAGTTTCCACCCTCAGAAGAGGAGAATTAAAGTCAGCGGTGGTCTAGTTGCTCCCTGTTCTATGACCTTATTCGGCAGTGCTCTGCATGGTTCTTTAAATGACGCAAGTCTTCTGAAATTTCTTTCCTGAGTCTTTTCCAGTTTATTCAAAACCTCAGAAGAGATCCTGGTCTGTAATGCTGAGTTAACATGTCTGCTTAACTAAGTACAATGCCTAAAATAATAGAAAGATGAGTACTGTGTATGATTCAGCAATTTATTAAAATAAAAGATTACAAATTGTTCCAATGGTTATAGGTATCAGACAATTACCATGCCTCACTTGCAAAACAGCTGGAATTAGTATGAGGTTTCTGATCTACAGCTTACTGAGACATTAAGATCAGCTCATGGAGAATCATGTGCTAATTTTAACATTGTAATACCTTCTTTGTAGCTTCCCAAGCTTTCTTTACACATAGGTCTACTAATTTAGCACACATTGTCCTTTGCAGACATCTTTTTACTAAGACGATTACTTATTTTCATCTGCTACCATACATGTAATGCATGATGGCCCAAAAAATAAACTCTCACAGCCCTGGCCAGGTGGCTCAGTTGGTTGAAGCCTTGTCCGATGCACCAAAAAGTTGTGGGTTTGATCACCATTCAGGACACATGCCTAAGCTGCGGGTTCGATCCCTGGTCAGGACATATAAGGGGAACACCTGATCAATGTTTTTTTTCTCTCTCTCCCTCTTTCATCAAAATTAATAAACATATCCTTGGGTGAAGATTAAAAGAGATAAACAAACAAACAAACCGCCAGCAAAGCAGCAAAGCTTGCCTGTAAAACAGGCAGTCTTCCTGGTGCCTGAGACAGACAGAACCAACAGCCGATAAAACCAATGCTTATCTTCATTCTGGGGCAGGGAAGGAGCGAAGGAGACATTTAGG
This sequence comes from Artibeus jamaicensis, assembly GCF_021234435.1. Lineage (NCBI taxonomy): Eukaryota > Metazoa > Chordata > Mammalia > Chiroptera > Phyllostomidae > Artibeus > Artibeus jamaicensis. Next base: position 43,856,731 of record NW_026521812.1, read on the forward strand.
CATCAAGTCTCCCCTCCTGAGCATTTACAATATAATCCAGTGACATTTTCTCACACTGAGGCCGTCAGAGGCAAGGACACTGGGCAGCGTTGCTGGGTGGGAGGTGTCTAGAGTCCCATGATGAGATAATTCCCCAGGGATAAGGCAGCTGTTTCCTTCTTTGGACTGCTCAAACTATTGGCATGTGATTCTGTTTGGTTTTTATATTGATTGTATTTAAGCTTCTCTTTTGTATGTGTACTTGAAACTTTAGCCTAGTTTGAGAAACTTTGAGGACATTCGGGTTTGTATTTTGTATAACTTCATCTAGACGTAGTCAAAAGCACCCCTAAGGTGATGGGAAAAGATCTTGAGCCTGGCCAGTGAGGTTCAGCTGTTGGGAGCATCAGTTCTGTAAATTGAAATGTCATGGGTTTGATTCCCTCTCAGGGCACACATGCAGGTTGCAGGTTCAATCCCCAGTGCATACGAGAAGGCAATCAAACAATGTTTCTCCCTCATGTTGATGTTTCTCTATCTCTCTCCCTTCCTCTCTCTCTAAGAGCAATGAAAAAATGTTGTTGGACGAAGGGTAAAAAAGAAGAAGATTCTGAGTAAGCTTTGACAGCTTTGAAATGCAGAAGGATTATATATTTTATTAATGTTCATAAATAGTACATTTTAGTATGTAACAAACTTTATTTACTTGTCCATACCCCACCTCAATTTACAAGTGATTTTACATCACACAGTTTATATCCCAAATAAGTAAAAATTTTGTGAAAAACACGAACAGAAAACCAGGTCCAAGGGGCAGAAAATACAAACATGGCACCCATGCAGGGCAATGCTGCTGTTTGGATGGGGCCTCGAGTCTGACTCCTGGTCAGGAAGTGAACGTACCTGATGAGGCGCTCATAATCAGAGAGGAGGGAGCAAGACCGTCTTCAGTGGAAGTGAACTTCATTTAGCACTGGGGTGAACAGAGAGTCCCTTGAGGACTCTCTGTTTGTTGTGAACTCTGAGTCCTGCGATAAACAATGTCCTTGACCACAAGTTTATAGTAAATGAGGAAATATATATTTTCTATGGTTGTTTCTCAAAGTACCGTTGATGAAAGCCAGCACCTTGATGTTAGCACTTGGTGAAGGCGATTCTCAAAGCAGGTAGGCTTTACCAAATGCTTACTTATATAATCTTTTGGAGGTCTTACTTGATTCGAAAAATAGTATTTATGGCTTCTTAAGTTAGTTTTCCTGATTTTTTCTGACAATCCTTTGTGGTCCACTCATGTGGCGTAAGTGGCTGGTAAGCATTTCCCCTGAAATGCAGTTCACTAGGGCTTTAATGACATAATAGTTATTGATTTTATCTGGTTATACATAAATACATACCCACTGTATAAAGCATATACAACAGAGAAATAAAAGAAGGAAAAATCACACCTAAGCTCATTACCTAGAAATTTCCACTGTCAACATTTTGTGTATTTTTTCCTCATATTTTTAATGTATGCATACACAGAGACACACACACAAGTACACAGTGCCTATGTCTTGCTATTGAAGACTCATTAGTACACTTTAGGAAAGACAAGGTCTTTGCCATCATGAAAATTATAGCCTAGTAGCTGGAAAAAAAATAGAACAAAAATAATCACATAGATTAGGGCATTATTACAAATTGCTGTGAGTGCCACAAAGAAAAAGACATATTTCTATGCTTTCATGTACAAAGTAACAAAAGAAAACCGAGTTGAACTGGTGTGAAGGGAATGTCTTCCTTAGGGAACTGAGACTGAAGTCATAACCTAGGCGGTCACTGAGGGTAGAGTGTCATTTAAAAAAGATGACATCATACTGGCAGTGTGGGTCAGTTGGCTGGCCATCACCCTGTAAACCAAAAGGCTGTGGGTTCAATTCCCAGTCAGGGCACATGCCTGGGTTGTGGGTTTGGTCCTCAGTTAGTGTGTGTGCAAGAGGCAACTGATCAGTGTTTCTCTCTCACATTGACCCTTCTCTCTCTTCCTCCCTTCCTTCCTCTCTCTCTCATATCAATAAAAGAAAAAAAATTTAAAGATGCCACCAGTTTATAATATCAATGGCTTAAGGAAGGATGCCTCTTTTTCCACACTTTTGATGAATACTTTGCATTATTAAATTGTTTGAACTTTTCCAAATGAAAAAGTAAATATATATATATATATTCCTGTTATATTGCCCTCAAATTCTTAGTGAGTTTGAGCATCTGTTCCAATATTTATGAGCCATTAAATATTTTTTCTGTGACAATTCATGAAGTGCAAAAGCATTTTTTTTTTCTGGAGAAAAAGTCTGTTCTTAATATGAATATCTGTTTTCAAACTGACCCTCAAACAGTTCAGCATCACTAATTTGGACTTGTTCTGAACAGGAAGTTTAATTTTCCACCCGTCAGCCTTGCGAATATTTAATTGCTGCTCTCACTGTCCTGTTCAGCCATCTTTCTACAGATTCTGTATCCTCAGTGCACTAAACCTTATGATATCTTTCTTTGCAAGGGTGGTAGGGATCACGCTGCTTCCGTTTGGGATCAGCAGTGCAAACCGGGACAGGTCTAACATAGTCCACGTTCCTCTCTCCTTTTTTTAGACACCCAGAGTCTTCCTGCTTCTAACACTTGCCTCCTCCCAAAACAAGGAAGATCTGGTGTCGTTACACTGTAACTAAAATTCATTCCCTCCGATCTGCTAACGTCTATGAATTAAGCTTGTGCAATACTTCTGTCTATTCACAGAATAGAAAGTCAGTGTATGTGTCAGGTGGGATGTGGGGGAAATAAAGGCGCAGTTTTCTGTAACAATTAACATTTCAGGCTGGCTCTTTCTCTTTGCTATCAGGGAGGAATGGTTAAAGACGTCATCGAAAGCTATTCCTGGAGCTGTCACTAGGGGGAGTATGAGTCAAATTTTTCTTGAAAAATGCCAGAAAGGGGATTAGAATGCTGGGGCACAGAAAACACTAAAAATTTAGAAAGGAATTTGTGGGTTTGTGTCCTGCCTCTTACACTGAGCCTGGGCCTGGATCTGCTGGAAGCATAACACTTGGTGCGGGACTCACCTGCAGGTGAGGGATTCCCCTGTGGCCAGGGCTGACAGCGGAGGCCAGCAGGTGGAGGGAAGAGCAGCATTCCCTGCCCTTCCCAGGACAAAAGACACGTGAGATTGGTGGGCTTCCTGAACACGCCTTCAGAAGTAGGTGCATGCCTCTGTGATCTTGCTTTGATACGTGCATACATTATGCTTTCTCATATCTTTTTGTCTGTGTCACGTGGCAACTAATGTTTAATGAAGGGAAACACTCCAAAACATGAGTCCGGGCACTATGACACCAGATGGGAAAAAAAGTTTGTGAGTCCAGCTTGGGACAAACCATTATTTTAAGGACACTAAAGGGTAGTTAAAAAAGAAAAGAAAGATATAATTCCAGGATTTGCAGTTTTACATCTTGTTTGGCAATTTGCAATATTTTCATTTCTCATTTCCATCCTTGCCTTACTTCATCAATATCTCCTTAATCCTATTATTTTCATCTGTCTTTAAGACCTTAAGTCTGGTCCCTGGTCCAAAAGAAACTTTTCTTGATCTGACATTGCTCTCCAACCCCACCCCAAACCATGCCCCCTCACTTTCAGTCTGCACAACGGTCTCACATCCAGCATTTCCTAATCAACCCAGTTCTCAACTGTGCTTTGGGTTCTGCCCACATCAGTCCATGACACTCTTTGGGCAAAGGTCACAAAAGGTGTCATCCACTGGAAAGGATCCCTCCTTCCCCACCTCCAACCACCCGCTCCCTTCCACAGAGACAGTCATGTGAGAAATCTTTACTCCGGAAATATTTTGTATATACCATACAGTAAAATATATTAATTCGTGTTTCTCTTTTACATCAAGATACCATGCATGATGTATGCACTCTTTTGTACTTACTTTGAAAACATATACAATGTATTTTGGTCATCTTTCCATAAAAGAAGTTACTTTTTTCCCTTAAAGTGCAAGATGTTCCATCATATCAAGCTAATAAAATGTATTTAGCTAGCCTGCTTTTAATGGACATTTAATAGTTTTTGATATTTTGCTAGTACAAATAATGCTACAGTGACTGAAGTTGTACATACGTTACTTCATGCTAGTGTGAGAGTAATTGCAGGGGAATTGAAATTGCTGGGTCAAAGTGTATTTACAAAATGTGTGTTTACAAAATGTGGCAAATGCCTTTTTCTCTACCCCACTCAAAATTTTTGTTTTTGCTAATCTGATAGGTGAAAAGCAGTACCTCTGAATCATCTTTCCTTATGTTTAAGACCATTTGGGATTATTTTTAAAATATGAATCAGACCATGTAACACTTTCTTGATATTTCTGAATTTCTGAGAGCTCCCCATCACCTTTGCTAAGGATTTTATTTATTTATTTTTAGAGAGAGGGGAAGGGAGGGAGAAAGAGAGGGAGAGAAACATCATTGTGTAGTTGCCTCACACTTGCCCCTTGACCCAGGCATGAATTCCCAGCCAGGCATGTGCCCTGACTAGGAATCGAACTGATGACCCTCTGCTTCAAAGTCCAGTGCTCAATCCAATGATCCACACCAGCCAGGGCTCTCCGTCACCATTTTCATACCGCTCAAACTCCTGGGACAGCCTTTTCTCTGCCTCTAGCTTCTTTTGTTGCTGCACTTCTTTCCTATACTCAGCACTCTGGGCTCCCTGAGCTTCTTTCTGTCTGGAACACTAGGCTTTCTGGTGCTTTTATCTGCAGTGTTCTTCACCCCAGGCCCGATGTATTTAACTACTATTATCCCCTAGGACTCAGCTTCTCAGGGAAGACCTCCACACCGTCCACTTCCACACGGCCTAGAAACATGGCTTAGCGCTGTTAGGTTCTTGTGACTTTTCTATCTCTAGCATAATTTCTTTCTCTAGCATAATAAGGGCAGGATGTTGGCCCTTAGTAAATATTTGTTGAATGGCTGAAGGGCTCAATCTCACTGTAACTAAATAGGCTTTGTAATTTATATATAGATATCTACATATCTATATATAAATTTATATATACATGTATATATATTTTTCTGATTTCTAAGCAGGATTTCAGCTGCCAAATGAAAATTTCCAGATACACTTATCCCTATTCTATTGCTACCCATAAATTTTCTCTTTTTTCCCTCTGAATTAAAAACAGCCAGAGAAATAAATGCCTCTCAGAGTCCATAAGATTCAAAGTTATTTTGCTTAGAGATGTGATGGTTCAAGGGAAGTATGCTCTTTGTGGTGGCTTTCATTAAAGAAAAAAAAATCAAAATTTTGAGACACTACATACTTCTAACTTTCTTGTAGTGGGAATGGAAAATAGTTGGCATGTTCACTTAGGAGTCATTAATGTTGATTGGCTTGACCTGCACACGAGGGCTCAGGGCCCGATTCTTTTCGGTATAGACTTCTTTTCTGGTTCCAGTTTGGCTCCAAGCAAAACTGACTTGCACATCCTGCTTTAGGGAGTGTCTGTGCCGGCAGGGAGAAGGCTATGGTCCTCGGCCTCAGCAAGCCTGGTTACTGGTCCCGGCTCAGCCAAGAATTAGCCATAGGACTGGCGAGTTCTCTCATCGGAGCACAGGGTTCAGATTAACTAGTTGTTAAGCTCCCCATCAGTACAGACATTGTTTAATTTTAAATATTTTTCTATTAGGATTTACTAAAATATTTAACATCCTATAGGGGAAAAAAAATTTTCTAGGAACTCAGTTTTTCATTCATTCATTTCCCATATGGTTCCACACATATCGTTGGGCAAAACGATGTCACGTTAAATAGTCAAGCCAAAATTTTCCAGCTAATGACAGTCGTCTTTTTATGCAGTCACTCCATTACCTTGCAGATCTCATGTGTATGTCTCTCCGACACACTGAGAGGTGTCTTCCCCAAGTCCATGACTGTGTGAAACACCCCAGGCCCCACTGCTTTCCCAGGCAGAACGTGGGCCTGAGATTCTTCAGCACTGCTGCCCCGTCTTTAACCACCTGGGAACACTTTCCCACAAGTGTCTTTCTCTCCCCAGAGTTTAAACCTGAGAAGGCAGAGGCAGTGGCTGCCTCCTGGAGCCGAGGAGGCACAGTGGCCGTCATCTCTCCTGGGCCTCCATAGTTCAGCTTCTCCATGCTCTTTGCAGTTGCCAACATCCATACTACTCCCGAGGCTGAGGACTAAAGGCCTAAGAGGAGGCAATTAGAACAAGCTAAGGAAAACTTAAATTGGGCCTGTATATGTTATACATTTTTTTTAAATACCTGCCGTGAGCCAGGTTTTACCTTATGCACTGGAAGGCATGGATTCCAATTGTGGACATGGTTTGAGCATGCTTTTCAAGAGGACTCTCGGAGCCTGTGTAGGTCAGTGGCTGTGGTACAGACCCAGGAGTTTTAAGTGGGGCGAGTTTTACTTACAATCACTTGCCAGTTGTATTGAATTTTAGTTTTGGCTAGCCAGGACACTTACTGTAAGTTCATTCAATAAAAGCCTTTAAAATGCTTTTATAAAAACATCTATTCATGCCAGGCACTGTGCTGAGGCACAACAAACTAAGGTCTATGAAATGTGGCTATTGCTCTCAACAAGTTATATTCCCATGTGTAAGTACTCAAATAATCATAATGAGAAACAGAGTGACAAATGTCAAAACAAATAAAAAAATTAACATTTGATTAAGCAAATACTACTTGCAGTGGTGGAGTGAAAAGGTGAGGTACAGGGGTTGCCTAGTGTGGGGTCGGGAAAGATGGGGAAGACGCAGTTTGTGGAGGTGGAGACCAGAGTTGTCCGGTCCACAGACACGCCCCAGTAAAGACTGCTGGTGCCAGTATCAAGAATGGGAAGAGATTTGGGCTAAAGCGGAGGGCACACGAAGATGGGGGAAGAGATCTAAAGGGAATACAATGGTGCCAGGTCAGCGATGTTCTTAATCAGCAGCAGAATGCCAATTTATTAACAAGGGTAAAGTTCTGCCCAGAAATTCACAAGACACGGAAGAATGTAATAGTACTTTAGATTTTATTTTATCAAATTAATCAAGTCTAAAAGTATTCTGATGCTTGAAAAATTGCCTTGTTTTTCTGGAACATTCACATATATGGAACCACTGAAAACCACTGACTATACATTGGATTTTACTGTTGTACTATTTCTGAATCATGCTGGCTTATTTTCCTAGCGCCTTTCCCCAAAATTCACATATGTGGTATTGACCATCCCCTTGGGACTCTAAACAAGAGAGTGCTCTAAGTGGGTAGTGGCATCCTGACCCATGCTGCGGGCAGAGGCGGGGAGAGGCGAGGCATAATTGCGGTGGTCTGGGAGACACAGGCTGTCTCTTGTGGAAGGGCCATGGCTATCACTTAGAAATGGCATCTGTCCAGAAGCACAGGAATGTCATAGCTCAAAGTTGTATATTGGTCCAAAGCCATTTGGGAGGACGAAGGGTTACTCTCATCCATGCCATGCGTGCTGTGTTTCAAATGGAGATTTTGTTCCTTTTGGCTTCCTGGGGTTGGTGGTGTGTGCCGTGACCCTCTGTGATTTGCTTCTCCACAGATTTAGCTTCAGTAGAATGCTATCGCTGAAGGCCTCTTCTGCGAACTTGCCATTCCATTTTAACAGAGTTACACTGAGAGAGTCTTCTGGTTTTAAATTTATGTTTGTCAAATATCTTTTACTAGTTGGCATTGAGGAGTTAAGAGTTAAAATCTAATGCAAGGTAGTATAAAAGCAAATATCCATATACATATATATACACACACACATATAGTGTACATGTATATATGTATATACATTTATATGTATGTATGTATATACATGTATAACATTTTCACATCTATGAATAAAATCAAACTCAAGGGGACAGAGCCTTTTATTCTATAACTGGAATCTTGGTCTCCAGTGAGAAACTGTATCTTTCTATGACTTCCAAATATGAAATCAGAATCTTTATGTTTTAGTGGGAATTAGACCAGAATTCCAAGAAAATTTTCCTGGACCCTGTGCCTTGCTCATAGGCAATAGGTCAGAAGCCTATTAGACCCCACAGAAGAATGGGCGCCTCTCCCAACCCCTCAGAGCTGGCCCAACTGCAGAGAGTAACTCTAAGCCCGTGTAGATGGAAGCAGTGAACATCAGTCCAAAGAAACAAGTAGATGCTATTTCAGGGCGTCTCATTCCAAGAATGTGTTTTCTTTCTGTATGTGGTTTCTTTTAAATGTGCAATACTTTACTTCCCAGGTTTGCGAGAAAAAAATAATAAAAAGGGATACATGTAATTAAAATAAAACCAGGCCCATAGAAGGCTGTTTATAGAACAGTGAAATGTTTTCACACACAAAAAATCAGAGAGTCTCAGCGTCCCCAGAGGAGAAGCCATTTATTTTTCTTCTACATAATTCGCGCTGTGCCAAAGCTATGTGAAGCCTGGCATGGGGCCCCCAGAGGCTGGCTGCACTGGCAGTGCTCAGACATAAAGAGAGTGTCCTGCCAGGCTCACTGCTTGAGGGTTGCTTTAATTCTCTCCTTGCACTTTGGTGAAGGAAATTGTTCTCAGCTAAGGTCGATGACAGACTGAACTGAGATCCCGAGAAGTTACTTCTCAGTAGTATAAAGCAGAGTCCACTGGTTAGAATGGTGGATCATCCTTAACAAACCAGACAAAAACTAGCCGTCACTGTCTGCACCCCTATCCCACCCACTAACACTTGGATCGATTTAATCCTGAGGTGCCGATAAGGGATGAGAAAGAATTGGAAAGGTTAAAATAACCAGTTGCAACAGGAAGTCAAAGATAGCACAGTTTATAGTTGCAGCATCAGTGGGTCAGTGCATTTTTCCCTAAGTGCTTTTAAAATTCAAGAGGCCAAGTCAGTTGAAATCTGTTCTGGGCGATACTTGTTTCAGTCATTAGCCAGTTTTAGTGGAGATTATTTTTGCAGGAACTCAGGAAGGCCACCCAGGCTTGTTTTATGTTTTCTAGTTATTTCTGAGGTGTCTGGATAATCCCATCCTCCTCTCCGATAATTCCGGATAATTCTCTTCCTCCTCTCATTCCTGACTTCGCAGCCCACATTGTGCATAACTTCACTCCTACTTCTTCTCTCAAGAGTAAATCTTTACTTCCTTTCAAGAATGACGTGGTTGCCAGACCTCAGGGACCACCACTAGGTCATGTAGAGCCCCTTCTCTGCATGGGAGCTGCCCCTAGGGCTCACCTGTCCTCCTCCTCCTCCTCCTCCTCCTCTCCAGTATGCAGCCCAGAGCTGGACTCATCCCACTGGAGCAAACTCCGTGAAGCTCGGATCATAGGGGACATTTGGAAACACTCAAAACGTCCCATGTTAACCCCCACATGTTCCCGCCATAAGAATGTTTTCCCTTAAATGTTGAGAGATGAGTCAGAGATAGCAACAGTAAGAGCTGGAAAAAGTGATTCTCCCAGGAGACCTGGCAGTGAAAGTCTGCCTTCAAAGCAAGTTCTTCATGGAAAATGTCTTTTCTCAAGTGTACCAAATCTACTAATTATGCAAGCAAACTTTGCATTGGCCATTGCTACCCAAATGTGTTAGTGTCTGTCAGCCTGCCAGTGTGTGACTTTTGGAAATACCATTTGCTCAGTCTGTTTTTCTCGTAGGGCTTACACACACACACACACACACACACACACACTCTCTCTCTCTCTCTCTCTCTCTCTCTCTCTCTCTCTCTCTCTCTCTCTCTCTCTGCAGCAACTCCGCGGCCTTCCAGCTACAGCATGGTAAATATCAGTTAAACTCAGCGTTCTGCCTTGACCGCATTCCTGTGAGTCTGGCTCTGTGTTACTGAAGGAGAATGCAAACTTGGCCCGCCGTCCCCTGCCTCTGTTACAGACGCTGTCACCCCCTCAGATCCTTCTACCCAAACCAAGTTCAGACCTTTACACAGAGCAGGGTAGTCGACTGGGCATGCAGCAAAGACGAGGACATTTCCACACACATGCGCAGTTTGGGGTGAGGCACGTAACAGCACATCACAACAGTCTTTGAGCTGCGGAAGATGAAGCTGTGTTCAGGTTTTCTATTTAGCATATCTTTAGCCTTCCTATTCTCTAACTTTGATGACTCAGGTGACATATACAGTTATTTTCTACTCTCAAAGCAGTTGAATGGGTGGTAACTTTGATAACATTAGGGCAGGTATTGTTTTAGGAAGTGTAATTCCGTAGAGCATTGTGTGGTGCTTGATTTTACTCTGGGAAACACGTAGGTTCCTTTCATTTTCTTAAACAGATGATTAATTAATAAAAGAACCCAGATATTTCATCTTTTATTCTCCAAAAATAGGCTTTTCAAATACGTGGTAGTTAGAAAGGAAAAAGATGATATAATGGGAGGTTTCCTCGTCTTCTAGGCATCTCAAACTCAATAGTGGTCCAAACTAGACCCCCACCCAGGAACCCACACAGTTTTTCCTTCTGTGGTCCTTTGCTGTGACCAGCTCGACAACACCTCTGAACAGGTCGCGAGATCTCGCTGCTCGCCCACATCGCACCACTTCCACTTCCAGAACGCCTCTGCCCCATCTCCTCCGTCTTGCCATGGCGTTAATTCATTTCCATCCCAACTCTTTCTCTGCCTATCTCCTCACTTCTCCACCAGCTCACATTTCCCCTCCATTCTTCGGCTGGAATCATCTCCCTGAAATGACAGTTATTACAAAACCACTCAAAATCTTTCAATGCCTTTTGACTACTAATAAAAAAAGCCTTAGTTTACTAGGCTGACCCAGAAAGCCCTTTGAGCTGATCATTTCCTTCTTGTTTCAACTTTACTATTGTCTCTCCTACCACTTAGTTTCAGAGATATTCAACCGATTGTAATTTCCCAAATGTTTCATTTTGCTTCTTAATTCCATGACCTTGAACCTCAGGATGAAAGGTTTCTTCATTTCTGTGTTGAGTAAACTCCTACTTACCCTTCAAAACCCTGCTCAGGCATCATTGCCTCTTTAAACCTTTAAAAAAAAATCTTCTTATATTATTATATGTATTATTTTGTATTACAAATAAATGTTGGCTCATTTATGTATGACTTTATTTAAATTTGAAAGTTATCTGGCAAGGTTTATTAGTTATTAATGTGTTGAATTGAATATAGTGAATAATTTGATATTGCAGAAAAAGTAGTTGAGAATTTAACCCTAAATCATTTTGCCTAGGTGGTATTATTAGACTTGGAAGCCAAACCTGTAGTCTCAAGTTTAGAAATATATTACATCTTAATCATACCAAGCAGTATACTGTGTATTTATAACTGAGTTTACAGGAATATTTGTTAACAGCGGCTTACCAATTACCCATAATTTCACTGGTAATACAAGCTAATATTTTGTATGTAATAATATGCTAACTTCTTAATGGATGCTTTTATTTTTCATGAACTTCAAACAGTCTTTATAGACATTCGTCTTATTAACCTATCTCTACTCACAATACCTATTACTATTGTTTCATTTATTTATTTTTAAATGTACATTTGTTGTTATGTTTTTTCCATTACTATTTAGTCCCCTTTCCCCCTCCCCCCACCAATCACCACCCTGTTGCCCACGTCTATGAGTTCTGTTGTTTTGGTTCATTGCTTGTAGTTCCAGTCTTTTAATCAGTTACCTTGGCTTTTCTTACTTTTTGTCTTTTAAAGTTGAGTGTTTCTATGCCTGTATTTTGTTAAAATATTTCCTCGCTCTGAACCTATGGCTATACTTCAGAGTCTCAATTTTAGCTGGATGGGGTTTTTAAAACATAATCTAATGTTTTGTTTGTTTCTTAATAACAGAGCAAACTGAAAGGCAAAAAAAGTGTATCATGGGAGATTACACAACGGACTGGTGACTGAGCCAGGCCACCTGGTCTTCAGACTTGCTTCCCAACCTGGTGCCCTTGGCGCTGGCCGGATAGTCTCCTTCTATTGGTCCATCTTCACTGATCTCTTCCTCCCTCCAAACTTTTTCAGATCAGTCAGGTAGGTGGATACTGTAACTTCACTAGATAGTATGACTAGTCTGCCTTTTTGCTCTATGCTCCTGGGCATAATGGGGGAAAAAGTTGGTCTTTATTGACTTTTCTGTTTCTTATTCTAGATTTCATGTGTCATGTTTCTTCTATAAGAGTTGAAATGCTGCTTCTGTTTTAAAATTCCTTTGACTTGGATAAGGTTTTCGCTTTCCCTTGTTTGATTGTGTGGTTTTTCTATATTCTTAGTGGGTATATTTTATGTTTATTTAAACCATCTATTTTTTATTTGTGTGGTTAAAATATGTGATGCCTCTCATTTTTCTTTCCTCCACATTTTCTTTAATAGAAAACTATCGTAAATTTGGGTTAGCACATTCCATTTCTTTATAAGATATTGTGAGTTTCTTTGTCTGGCCATTAATATTCTTTACTTAAAAGAATTTCTTCCATAGAATTCTTAAATATCCAAGCTAATTTTCAATGCTTCCAACCCTTTCAAACAGCCTCCCTCTGTGTTAAGCCCGTGTGTGAAGACATCCAAGGATAGGAAATTTAGTATTTCCATGAAATTACAACTGCCTCTGGGCTTGGTACCTTTCAGAATCTTCTTTTCATCCCCTGGAATCAGTCTCTCTCAGTAATATAATTCTGACTTCAGAGCCATAAAAAACAACTCTAGTTCTACGTCCAGGCAGCTGATCACATATTTGAAAGGAGCTTTCATTTCCCCCTGTGCCTGTTGTTCCTCAGGCTAAACATTCCCATTTCCTCTCAACTGCAGTCCAGTGATTGGGTTTTGCATTCTCTTATCATCCTGATTGTCTGTCAGGGCCCAGAACCCATTACAACTCACCAGGTACCCTCTGGCTGGAGGGGCAGAGCTGCCTGCTTTGATCCTGGTTTGCGCCGCCTTGCTTTTCATTCCGGGCACATCACCATCAATTCACACTGAGTTGTTTGTTATGGGTTGACTTGTGTCCTCCCCCAAAGATGTTGAAGTCCCCCAGTACCTCAGAATGCGACTTAGTTCGGAAGCAGGGTTTTCATAGAGGTAACTAGGTAAAATAGGGCCATTAGGACACACCCATGTCCAGTAGTCTGGTGTCCTTGTGAAAAGGGGAAATTAGGACACAGAGACGGACATGCACTGAGGGAAGATGATATGAAGACACAGGGAGAAGGTGGCCATGTGACTGAAGTGGTGCATCTACAAGACAAGGAGCACCAAGGATTTTTGACAAACACCAGAAGACAGAAAGGCAAGGAAGGATTCTCCCTTAGAGCTATCAGAGAGATCACAGCCCTTTAGACACCTTGGCTTCCAGAACTTCGAGGCAACAAATTTTTGTTGTCTTAAGTCACCCAGTTTTTGATACTTTATTATGTTATCCAGTTCTTGGTACTTTGTTATAGTCCTAGGAAGTTAATACACTGTCCATTCACCAAAATGCACGTTTTTTTATTCCCCATTCTGTAATCTTTCTTTCCCTTCTGTTGTAATAATGTTCTGGTCTTTCCACCCCATGCGAAAAGCTCTTTATTTCTTTTAAGTTTCATTTTTGTTTTACTTGGCTCATTATTTAAGCCAATTGAGATCTTCTATGTCCTGTTTCCCTCATATGGGGGTTTCCTATCTGTCCCAGTTTAGGCAGTCTCAGAGTTGCCTAAGGGTACTTTTATTCAAACCACTGGCGAAAGCATTGAATGAGATTTGATAGATACTCCTGGAATTCCCTTTAGGTCGACACTGCCTTTTTTTTTTTTAACCTCTGTTGTTCAACTCATTTTAAAATCAGCTACTTCCTTGACCCAAATTATAATTCTCTGTTTTGAATGCAAGACAAAATATTATAAAAGAATTGTCAAATATATTGCTGCAATCATGATGTGCCATGCTCATATTATTGTTTCTTGCAAATTTAGTATCTCTACCAACCATTAGTTTGATCAGGGATAATTTTATTCCTTATCATCTCTACTTTCTTTTCATGCATAAAAAACCACGGTTTTAGTAATTCAGTGAAGGATTTTGCCCAAAACACATATTGAGCCTTTTGGTTTATGCTTTGTGGAATCTCTCTCTCTCTCTCTCCCTCCTTTTTTGAAATGTGAGCCACACTGGCTTTTCTTCTGTTTTACCTGGCTCCTCAAAGACTCAATTTAGAGACTCATTTGCATTCCCCAGCTACCTCCCCTCCAAATATTCATATGTATTTTGTCTAGACCATGAGACTTAAGTTCTTTCATGATTACAGTTATAATTTCTACACTTATCTTGGTTTTGGCTCCTTCTTATCTGACCTTTTCAGATTGAAGAGTGTTCTTGACAGAGAAGGTGAAAGCCTGAGTTTAAACTAATGGCCTATGAATATAGAAACATCTGACAATAATTACATCTTAAAGTTTTTCCTTTGTGAAATAATGAAAGTATTTAAATTCACATTTTGTTTTGTAGATAGGTAGCTGCCATTATCACATATATTTTCTTGCTTAAATTTTTACTTGACCCAGGATCAGTCACTGAATATTTTCTTTAAACATCCTTTTCTTAAGGTTGATTACAATTTATCTTGCTAAGTAATACGGATTTGTGTCTACTTGATAAAATTCCAGAATGTTCTGGAACAGTCTACTACATTTTGACTAGATGATTTTAGAATTATCTAAATTCTAAAATTTAGAAATTCTACACAGAAAGTAGGCCAATACCAAATTGTAAGTTCTATGAATTGTTGTATGCATTGTTTATAAGACTGTGTACCTCTAGAGAAAATAAGTTCCATACATAATTGGAATCATGCCCAGAGCTCAGCTGTTTAGGGAGTATCACATAAAATTTGAGTTGACTTAGGAAATCAAGTTTAAAATAGGTGCCTTGTCAATGGTAAGGCCCTTGTAAGAGGTACTGGACCAGGAGTACAGATTGTCCTTGTCATATTTTAGGTATTATTGACCAGGCCTGCCTAAAGTAGGATGTGGCAGCCAGAGATAAAAACCTGACACCAGGCCTTCTACACAGCATGACAACCTCAGTGGCAGCAAAGTGGCAGCTTGCCAAGCGAGGAATAGCACAGAAGATGGATGGGAAGTGGCAGTCCTCAGACATTCTTCAGGCAAATGGTTGGTGTTGGTGCCAGGGAACCGAGAACAGGTCATGCTTCACTTCCATTCAGCTAGTACTCATTAGGTAGCTGCTATATGTCAGCCATTGTGCTAAGTGTTGGCAACCAGGTAGGGCATATACAACACAGACACTTGGCTGGAGTTTAAGGTCATATCTTTACTCACTGAGAAGCAACCTTGAAAAGATAAAGGCAGGACCATAGATGTTCAGGGAAGCTACAGGGTCCTGAGAAGGTGTCACAATAAATATTGAAGTGGTCACATGGAGAGACTACAGGATGGGGATTTAGGGGCAGGGTAGTGTTATCAGAATGAGGTCTCTGTTAGGTGTGTAGAGATGTGACTTAATGGCTGACTCTTAAGTGAATAGGCATTTAGGAGTCAGCCTTTTGTTAGTGTATCCCAAGCTCAATTAGAGTGTTGGGAAGAGTGACCACACTTAAAGATATATGAATCCCTATGATCATTGCAGCATTATTTATGGTGAGTGGGTGGGATACAGAGACAACCAAATTGTCCTTCAGTAGAGGATTGGAGAAAGAAGATGTGGTACATATGTACTATGGAATACTATGCAGCCATAAAAATGAAATAGTAGCATTTGTGACCATGTGGATGGACCTTGAAAATATTACACAAAGTGAAGTAACTCAGCAAAAGCTAAGAACCATATGATTTCACTCATATGTGGGGTATAAAACTGAAACTCATAGACACAGGCCACAGTATGGTGATTACCAGAGAAAAGGGGGTAGGGAGGTAATAATGGGGAAAGGAGACCAAATATATGGTGACAGAAGATGATTTGACTTGGATGGTGGGCACACAATGCAATATATTCTATATCATATTACATTCTATATCATAGAAACATATACTTGAAATATATATGATCTTATTAACCGATGTCATCCCAATAACTTTAATATAAAATTAAAGCTTAGAAAGATTAAATACAGTAAGGTTCTCCACTTCAAAATAAATAAGTCTTGCGAGATTAGAAAATGGGAGGGTGTGGTGGGAGGGACAGAATAATGAAGACCAGAGTTGTTTCTGTAGTCATTACTCTGGAAACTGGGGTGTGATTGAGCCTATTGGTGTTCCCAGGTCACCACTGATTGTTTGGAACATGTTCTTTGCACCTGTTGGCATAAAACTGCACTACGTGGCTTAGAGCTACCCATTAGAATTATATATTCTATACATCCTGCCAGAGAGATTCCAGGCCTAGAGAATGAATCAAAAGAAATAAGATTTGGTCCTCAGAAAATTCAGAAATATGTCAACCTTGGGAAATGCAGGAGGCCTCTAATGAAACCCGGAAGTCCTTCCACTGATGTGCTGGAACCGGTGGTCATAGTTACTCCTATTAATCAGGATCCCCTTTGGCCTGTAAAAGGCTTTGAGTATTAATATAACTTCTGATTCTTTTTCTTTTTTTTTTATTGTTACAAACTTGGCTAAAAGGTATTTAAAAAATGACTAATTGAACTGTCCCTTTATGCAGATGGTCTACCATTTGAATAACTAACACCATTTTCCTCTGCAGGATTATCTAAGAACATAGTGGGTAGGCAGAAATACGTTTTATCCAGTGTTTGACTTTGGTCTAGTAACTATGAGATATTTCTCAAGGATCCGATGAAGTAGATTTATTTTTGAACAAATGATTGGTATTGATAATGAATTGTGTCGTTTTTTATCTTTTTTCACTAACAGACTCCTTGATTAATCTGATGTTGCTCTCAGAAACAGACTTCGCATTTGCTTAAGAATGAAACCTTTATGGATATTTTGTATGATTTTTCTGTACTTAATATACAATCAACATGCTTTTAACATCTTCACTGAAAGAAAATGAGAGATTGAAAAACAGTCCACAGCACATTATTTTGTTTCTAAATGTGTACTGAGTGTTTATACTTCGATAAAAGGGAACGCTCTTTCAATAACATTAATGACAACATAACCAACCACTGGTTCTAAATAAAAGCTCTAAAAGTCCTACTATACTTCTTTATTTTCTCCCTACCTTCTCCTCTTCTTCCTTTCTTTTCTTTCTTCTATGCCTCAGCAACTATTAATTAAGGACCAACTCTGACTAGGTTGAGCAGTGTACCTTGCCCTCATGGGGCATAAAAGTAAGTTAGACGGTTGCTAAACAACTAATTATAAAAATTAATTTATGAGAAATTCTGGCTCTTGCTTATTGGCCACTAGATTTTTCTCACTGGTAATCTGAGTACCTGATACTTTATTCAGTGACCTTTGCTTGTGCCTGCCTAGCAAATCCCTGAGCTGTTGGAGGAAGTCAGAAACCACACTGATTAAACCTCCTACAATTCACAAAGCCCTCTGCTATCACCTGGGCCCCTCAGGGTTAATAACTCTGTTTTATGTCTCTTAAATGTATTTCTAAGGTAGCTCATTCTAATCCTTTTCACTCTTCTTAATTTTTATACCCCAACTCTGTGCAATCTCCCACTTTCTGTTTTCAGGAGAGGTCAAGGCCAACATAAATCTTTCACTTAAAATTTCTCTGTATCCAGCCAAGATTTATGTTCCAAATATCTTACATATTGATTCTTACATAACAAACTGTATTCTCTCTTTTTTAAGAATAAGTATAAGTTATTTCTTTTCTGAGGACTTGCTCTCTGTATTCTAGGTCCTCTGATCTTCTTTGGACATTTGTTCCATAAATCATGTTCTCTCTCACCTCAATCCCACTCTGACTTTTATCATCCTCTAATAGTCCTGTATCCACAACCTACACAGGGCTTCAGATTGCCTTCACACAAAAACAAGAGGCAAAAGCAAACAACAACATCCAAATTGTGCAAAAACTGTGCTTTGGACTTATATTAAGCATATGCTCCAGTGAATAAAAACCTGCTCTGGGAAACACTGAACCGAGAATGCTATGTTCCATCTTTCCAATCAAATATAAATTTCCCAGTAAAAAGAAACAAATGTACTTTTAGAAGATTGAATAATAGAAAAGCACTTTTCAAAAACCCTTCTGCTTGTGTAAGTTGAGATCAGTTTAAGGAAATTCTCTGACTCAGCCTGTGTCTTCTTCATTTAGTGTCAACTGCAGTGTTTTTATTCACGTAAAGCTCTTTTCTCTCTAGTGTGTGATCTCTAAAAACTAATTTCTGAGGTCAGCGTTCATCCAGATCAAGGCTGTTGAGATGGGCAGTGAAGAGAGGACAGTGAGTGCAGGAGGTGGTATATCCATAATCTCGGA
Source organism: Artibeus jamaicensis (assembly GCF_021234435.1). Taxonomy (NCBI): domain Eukaryota; kingdom Metazoa; phylum Chordata; class Mammalia; order Chiroptera; family Phyllostomidae; genus Artibeus; species Artibeus jamaicensis. The sequence continues at coordinate 43,875,147 of NW_026521812.1, forward strand.
GGAGTGGCAACTCAGTCACGGGGGTGTGGGGGAGTGTCAGATGGGGATGATGAGGGAAGGAAAGCAGATATACAGCAACTAAAAAAAAAGAGAGAAACTAGATTTATTGATTCAGGAATGTCCAGCTGACCACCAGGACTGGGTTATCATTATTAGACTGTCCAAACACAAGAGTTGGAGATGCAGTGGAAAGCCAAGGTAAATAGTTCTTAGCTAATCATTCACTAAAAATGAGTGTTTATCATGCTCCCACCTTTAACTGGAATTAAGTAGACACAAAGGATCATTTAACTAAAAAGAAGAGAGTTTTGAAGTCATTGTTAGTACTTGCACAGTCTCCAGATTAAAAGTGAAATGTCCTGTGTTATCTTGTTCATCTTAACAGCCTTGATCTAGGCTGTCTCCTCTAAAATGAGTGTTCAGAGAGCAGAGGACTCTCCAATGCCATTCCTTTCCAAAGTCTGGACCCTTATGCCCTCCTTAATGTGTGCTGACTTCTCTCTTTAAATCAGATCTGTCACTGTGGTCCTTCCCATAACTTTGGGCTTTCTTCCTCCTTTTTGGCTATTACATTGGAAACTCAAACCAGAGAAGTTCAACTCCTCTTTGGGAAATTTACAATTCATAGTATCACCTGGGGTCTCCTATTACAAACTCACATCATGGTTCTGCCATGTGTTTAAACTCACTGTTTTCCTAATCAAAAATCCAAACCAGGTAATTCAAAACTTTAGTTTTATAAACTCACAACCCAGGGAATTTACTGTTCCGTAAGTAAAAAAGGTAATCTGCACAATCATAAATGCTATTTTTATTTGGTTATTATTTCTGGACTTGCTAAACTGTGTTTTCTTCTCATTCTAAATTAATCTTTCATTTATAGACATTTAAAGCTATTTCCTGAAAGTTTCAGGGAAAGGACTGTATTTCCTATTCCAGAATATTAGTTAATTTTAATTTGCACTCATTCTGTTCTTTTACACGTACACACTTTTCAGACACCTCCAGACCTATTGAACTTCATTTTATTCTCACTTTCCTTATCATTATGACTGCAGCTTCTAAGCCAAAAAAGCCAGACATGTTGACTGACATGATTTGTCATTTCCTTGTAAGAGATAAATTTTAGATTCAAACTGGATGAATTTATAGTTCTTTTTATGCTTGTATTCATATCCAGTCAGGATGTCTAAAATTTGGCTATGTCTGGAAAACCCGATATATGAAATAATCACATTTGCAGCTTCTTCTTCTTGCTATAATATATAATTTGGCTTTTGATTATATTCTGTTTCATAATCTTCTGTTTTCTAAAAACTTGCTCTTTGGAAGGGCAGGGGACATATTTTATATTCTTTTGCATTTCTTTTAAACATTTTTCTCAGATAATAAATGCATAATGCCAGCCACTGGATATGTCTCCACTATCAAATAAATCATATTTTACGACTTATGTATTAAATATGATGTGAAGTCTTGTTGTTTTCCAGATATTTGTACAAGACTATAAGTGGCTTTTTTCTCACACATTACCCTTTTAACTTTAAGCATTTGTATTAGTTTTCTATTGTTTCTGTAAAATCAGTACAAACTTAGTGGCATAAAACAACACGAGTTTATTATTTTCTAATTCCATGGGTCAGAGTTCCCACATGGGCCAAAATTTTGACAGGGATGCATTCTTTTTTGGAAGGTCTAAGGGAGAATCTTCTTGCTTGTTTTTTCCAGCTTCTAGGGCTTGCCCACTTTCCTTGCCTTGTGGCCCACTTTTTCCATTTCAAAGCCAGCATTGTTGCATCTCTCTGACCCTCATTCTTTAGTCACATCTCTTTCTTACTAACTGTAACTGGGAGTTTCTTCACTTTTAAGAACTCACATGATTAGACTGGGCTCACTTGGATAGTCCAGGATAAACTTCCTGCAGATTATCTCACATGCAAATTATTCATACCTGCAAAGTCCTTTTCACTATATAAAATAGCACATTCACAGATTCTGCCATTTTTCTGCCTACCACGGCATCTTTACATTGACCAAACTCTTATTAATTTCATTAGAATCAATAGTCATCCTAATGACTTGCCTTTTTCACCAGTAGTTTTGTTAATGGTGTTATCTTTCTCACTACTCTTTGCACATGTGAACATTGATAATAATCTCTTTAAGAAGCATATTATCCATTCAGAGTTCAATCTTCAAGTTGAAAACTATCTTAAATATTTAGATATATGAAGTCTAAATTTGCAGTTCAAGCACAGAAATTAGCTCTCAACTTTCTCCTTCATCATGCTATAAGAATATATAGATTCAAATACCTCAGGCAGGCACATGTTCTCCGGTTCCTATGGCAGTCCCCACTATGGCCTACTTTACATTTTCAATCTATTTTACTTCATTTATGCAAATACTTTCTGCCTCGTTCCTAAGGCATTAGAGATTATGACATCTAATTTAGTCAATGTGCTAAGAGATGAAATTATCACTTAATACCTTAAGGTTTGTTGAAATAACTTCCAAGTGGTTCTAGTCATAGAGATATTATAAAACAGATTATTCTATTATAAACATCTCTTTGAAGATTATTTTTCTACCTTTACATCTTAACTCTATCTGTAGCTATACAGATTAGTCTAGTTTTTTGTTTTTCATGGATGTCTTGAACAATTACAGGGATCAAACCTCCTAATTCTTGTCTTTTCCATTACAAACATTCCCTATTCAATTAACTTGTTTCATTTGATGCAGTTTTTAAACATTTTAAGTTTTTCAATCTCCTTATAATGTGGTGCTAAGAAATAGTATTAATACTCCAGATGTGGTCTAATTCTTGTCAGGTACCATTGACCTACTTTCTCGCTCTCTTTTTTGCATACACCATACTTTTACTGATACAGTGAAAATCAGCTCTACTTTATGACCGGTTATAAAACATATATAGCTCACATTGCACATCTATTCAAGTAAAACGTCAAGGTCTTTGTTGTTGTTGTTTGCTTGAGATCTTTTGTTACATGTGTGTCTGATACTCTAGTTCCCCTCAAGTTTTGGTCCAGTTATCAGGCAAATATTGATTGAGCACTGGCTGCATGCATGACAGCAAGTGTAGTGCTACGGGGTATAAAGAAGAACATAATACAATGGAGGAACTCATAGTTTCATGAAGGAGAGAGAGGCTGACACATATTTTTTGGCCCAGAGTGAGAAATGCAGCAGGAGAAGTATCTGTAGGGTAGATTTCTACCCAATTAAAAAGGAGCAAGTGCTTACCAATGTACTAAGGCCTTGAAGTAGAAATGGTCAGTCATTGAATAGATTTGGAGGTGATTAGAAGTCTGGGCTGACATTAAAGACTAGGATTATAGTAGACTTATTATTTTGCATCCATTTATTCATTGTTTCTTTTTGTTTTTTTGCTCTGGGGGCGTGAACTTATCCCACTTGGATACAGTCAGGTTTGAATTGCCAATCACCATGTTCTATTCTTGTCTTTCCAACACATGGGCTTGGCATGTGTCCCCGCCAGGCCAAGATGATGCTCGCTCTCTGGAATTTCAGTCTTGACCGAGTTGCTGAAACAATTGGCAGCCAATTCATGCAAGTGGCTGGGCCCTGATGAGACTGCTCCTCAGTTCTTATAGTCCTGGTGCTGAAGTCCATTTAGATCTCTGTCTTTTTAAGCCCAATTCTCCAGCTTTCCTTTCAGTTAAGTGGATTACTTCTTATCCTTACCACAAATTTCTTTATATTTCAAGTTGTCAAACCCAGTTTCCATTGCCTGCAATCATTTACTCAATTATATCATTTACTATACAGAATTATACAAACTTAATTTAGTGGTGGATGCTATAGAACTAGATAGGAAAAAAAGTCCAAAAAGCACAAACTGTGGAATCAGTTTCCTGAGGTTAAATGCTAGCTCTTTCACTAATCTCTTTGGTTAACTTAAGCAGAGTACTTTATTTCTTTGAACCTCAGTTTTCATGTCTATACAATGGCATTTTTAATAATCCCACCTACCTAATGTTTGGTTTTGAACATAAAGGGAAAAAACATACATACAACACTTAGCATAGTGTCTGGCACGTACAAAATGCTCAATAATTGTTAGCCTGGGTAGGAATTAAATATAGCAAGAGCTAGTGAGGATATTAGTATGAAAAGACAAGAGTAAGGGGAAAATTATAGAAAAGAGAGCAGTTAGGTAGTCAGAAGGGGGGATCATTCCAGTTAGAATATGGGCAAATGCTGCAAGGAGAACAAAGAAAAAAGCTAAAAAAGCTTTTTAGTAGCAACAACAAAATAAACAACAGAATTCAAAAATGGGTAAAGGGCTTAAATAGAGATTTCTCTAAAGGAGATATACAAATGGCCAATAAGCACATGAAAGGATGCACTTGTTATGAAGGAAATGCAAATCAAACCCACAATGAGATAACATACATGCTCACTAGGATGGCTTCTATTAAAAAAATAGAGCATAAAAATGTTGGAAAGGATGTGGAGAAATTGGAACTGGTATGCATTGGTTGTCAGAGTTAAATAGTACAGCCACTGTGGAAAACAATTTGACAGTTCCTAAAAAGTTAAACATAGAATTACCTTATGATTCAGCAATTCCACTTATGGGTACATACCCAAAAGAACTGAAAGCAGAACAAACAAATACTTGCACACCAATGTTCATAGCAGCATTATTCACAATAGCCACAAGGTATAAACAACTTAAATGTCCATCAGTTGATGAATGGGTAAACAAAATGTGGTCTATACATATAATGAGCTATTATCCAGTCTACAAAAGGAATGACATTCTGACACATGCTACAACATGGATATACCTTGAAGACATTATGCTAAGGGAAATAAACCTGGCACAAAAGGTCAAATATTATATGACTAATATGAAGTATTCAGAATAGGTAAATTTATAGAGACAGAAAATAGAATAGCAGTTACTAGGTGCTGAGGGCAGGGGGCAATGGGGACTTATTGTATAATGGTTGCAGAGTTTCTGATTGTGATAATGTAGAATTTTTCAAAATGAATAGTGGCTTGCATAACATTGTGAATGTACTTAATGCCACATGATGGTACACTTGAATATGATTAAATGGTAACTTTTGTGTTACAAATAATTATACAATATAAAATGCCACAGTACACTTAGATGTTACGGGTGACATTTTCTAGTCAGTTTAATGATGTAGGAGCAAGAATCAATAGTTTACACTGTGCTACAAGGAAAATGGGAAACATGGAATTAGACTCATCAAGAATAGCCTCCTCCAAAGAAGTCTGATTATGAAGAGCAGGGTAGGTAGAGTGATAGCTGCAGGGATGATGCATTGTCAAGTTAGAGTTTCTTGATGAAATATTGAAATATCGGAGCATATTTACAAGCTAGAGAAGCCAGCAAAAAGGGAAAGGTTGATTACAGAGCAGAACGGGAGTTCATAGAGCCAGGCCCAGAAGTAAATAGGAAAATGAAGGGCAAGAAGTAAAGTTTACTGGAAATAAATGTAGCTTTGTAGATTGAGTGGAAAGTTGAGGAAGTTTACATGAAGTGAATTTATTTCTTCTGTAAAATGGGGAGGGGGGAGCACAAAGGAGAGTGAAGTATTTGAAGTTGAAAAGGGAGCTGAGTGTTAGTGGCAGATGCTGAGAGGGCTGGAGTGGGAGCTGAAGTAGTAAGTAGAAGGAGTGCTGTTCATTGTTGAGTGCATAGGAAGAGAGAATCATATATGTTATGTGATTGTATAATTTTTCTCCATTTGTTGTCAGAAGCCTGAAGAAGGCCAATTATTTTGCTCACTCTGTGCTTAGGATTTCTAGAACGAGGGCCCTACAACACGAGATGAGGAAATTGAAATCCAGTTTTGGTAGGCGAACAATTTAAATAATTGAGGTCTAGACTGGTTAAAGAAAGATGTTAAGTGAGGAGGAAAATAGCCTAGTCATCAACAGTTTTCACTGAATAAGCCAGTAGAATTTTGTTACTTCCCACGAAATGATGTGGAAAGATCACTGTCCTCAGAAGAGAGAAGGTCTGGGTCCTAGATTGTGCTCCATTACTAAACAGGTATGTGGTGTCAAACAAGTCATTTCATGTTATTGGGTTTCAGTTTCCTTAACTGTGAAATGCAACTGGGTTCAGATGACATCTGAATCTCCTTCCTGTTTTAATATTCTGGGATATAAGTCAGATGATTTTCCTAATTAGTAATTTTTACAAGCCTCTGGAATGGGAAACCCTTCTATAGAAACTTTTTCTTCACAACCGGAATAGAGTTTCTTTACCAAAGAATTTGGTTCCTTATATACTATCAGGAGAACATGGAATCCATATGTCAGCCAATAATAAGAGAACATCAGAGTTCAAGTGTCCAAGCATTCCTATTAGTCACCTCAGGAAATCTTAGCTGCCTTCACTGGGGCACAGCCCTGCAGCCCGCTCTGCTTCTCCCTTGCTTCTCTGTATCTCAAAGTGTGGCAATGGCCTGTTCTCCAGCATGTTATTGAGTAAGTCAAGAGCCCATGCTAGGACATTGGGAATTCTGAATAGTTATGCCACAGCTATTTCACCCTGTGGAACTTATATCCTGGTTGGGAAGATAAAACCCAAATACAGTCTTAACAAATAACATAAAACAATATACCATATAATTAAGTGGCAATCTATGGATTAAAGACAAATACCCTGGCATTTCAGCAGTAACAGGCCATCATAGATTTGTGGGGCAAATGGGAATTGAACAAGATCTTGAACATTAGATAAAATTTGGGGAGAAGGCTGTCTTGACCATAGGCTAGAAGACTCAGACTTGGCAGTGAGAAGGATCTTGCTTTGGTTTCAGGTCATTTTCTGCTTCCCTCTTTTTTGTGAACCTTCATTTCCCTTTCTTAGTTCTATGAATACAATTTTTTTCTCATCTGTCCATAGCTCCTCATAATTCATATAGTTATATATGGAGAGATTTTATTGTTCAAAAATAAACTGAAGCTCCTTTTTAGGTTGCGGGGTGATGTTACAGAGTCAGCTGCTCAGATTGCCAAGCTACCTGAAGTAATGGCTCTGCCAGTTACTCTCAGGGATTTGCAACTGTATGTAAAAAACAGCTCCTTGCAGTCTCTACAGAACACCTGCTATGTGTTGATAAGCATGCATTCCAAAATAACATTTTCTTTGCTGTTACCTGTCTCGTGAGGTGCATAAAAACATAATGCAACAAGGTGAAATCATGTGACTGGAACAGGGATGGGAAAGCTTTCCTGTTGATGGCAATATGACACTGAGTTAGAGTCAGGATCATACTTCATTTAAGAGGTAAAACCCTCACTAGGAAGTGACTGAAGATGAATCCAAGACTGCAGAGGATGTGAGGCAAAAGACTTAGTTTAAGCCCAGAGAATTCTCATTTTAGATTAGTTTAACTCCACATTCTGGTTTTGGGGGCTGAAAGGTTCAGAACCACAGTGAGTTGAGATAATCATCACTGGAATATTTATATTCTCACTGATTTTAATTTCATTAAAACGTAGACTGTTTCAAGTGGAGATGGAATATGGCTGCACAATAGTCTTTGCGATATTGTGGCAGCATAAAAAAGAATTTGAGACAGTTCCATTTTTATAAAATTGACAGAGTCCAAAGGTATACACATGTGAAAATGACTTAATAAAGCTTATGAAGAAGTATAAAAATGAGAACATCAATTAATAACTATAGTTAATAATAATAATAATAATGATGATGATGAATACATATTGAGAACTTTATGCTAGGCACTATTTTAAATTTACAAGAGCTAAGGGAGGTATAGGATTTACAGAGAAAAGTGAACTTGTGAATCTGAACCTCCACAATACTATATTATAATATTCTTCCCACCTCATCCCACCTGCCCTTCATATCCACGACTAAATATCAGACTCTCAGAGAAGACTTCCTTAACATCTAGAATTGTAACTATTCAATTTAGATACCAATCACTGGATATTTGAATGTAAATAAAATGAAATAAGATGAAAAATTTAACTCCTTATTTGTAATAGCCATAGTCCAAGGAATCAATGACCACATGTAGGTAGTGACTATCCTATTGGCCTGCACAGATAAACATTTCACAGATACAGACTGTTCTATTGGACACCATTGGCTAGACTTTAGATCTCCTTAACACATAGCTTCTATCATAGCTGTCAATGTACCTGAGTTACATGTGTAACATCTGTTCTCCCCACTAAATTATAGGTGCCATAGAGATTTTCTATCTCTCTAACCATGTTATACCCATTATTCAGCACAGAGTTTGGCATCTAATGCATAATAATATTTTCATCATTTGCCAATGCATACAAAATATTAATAAGTGCCTGGATTAATCAGAAAATGTCTCCCAAAAGAGGTTTCAATCCCACTTGGATTGAATTATTATTTATTAAGTTTATTGGAATGACAGTTAATAAAATCATAGGTTTCAGGTGTACCATTTATAGTACATCATCTTTATATAGTTGTGTGATTACTACCCCAAGTAAAATCTCCCTCTATGACCAGTTATTCACTCTATACCCTCTTCTACCACCCTAGACTTCCTTCCTCTCTGGTAATCACAATACTGTTGTTTGTGTGTATGTGTTTTTTTGTTTTTTGACTTAATACCTTCTCCTTTCTCACCCAGACCCCCAATCCCTCTCCTCTTTGACAGTTGTCAGTCTGTTCTCTGTATCAGTGGGTCTGTTTCTATTTTGTTTGTTAGTTTATTTTGTTTATTAGATTCTACACACAAGCAAAATCATATGTTACTTGTCTGTTTCTGACTGGCTTATTTCACTTAGCATAATACTCTCCAGAGCCATTCAAGCTGTCCCAAAAGGTAAAAGTTCCTTCTTTTTATGACCAAGTAATATTCCACCATGTAAATATACCATAGCTTTTTATTCATACATCTACTGATGGGCACTAGGGCTGCTTCTAAATCTTGGCTATTATAAATAATACTGTAATGAACATATAGGTGCATAAATTATTTTGAATTAGTGTTTTGGAATACTTCATACATATATATTCCCAGAAGTAGAATCTCTGAATTATAAGGCAGATCCATTTTTAATTTTTTCTGTGGAAACTACACACATTGCTCTTCACAGTGGCTGCATTCCTATCAATAGTGCACAAGGGTTACCTTTTCTCCACATCCTCACCAGCACTTGTTGTTGGTTGGTTTGTTGATGATAGCCATTCTGACCACTGGTGTAAGGTGATATCTCATTCTGGTTTTAATTTGTATTTCTTTGATGATTAGTGATGTTGATCATATTTTCATATGTCTATTGACCATCTGTATGTCCTCTTTGGAGAAGTGTCTATTCAGATTCCTTGGCCATTTTTTAATTGGATTGTTTTTTTTTTTTTTGGTGTTTGGTTGTATAAGTTCTTTTTTTTTTTCTTTTTTGGTTGTATAAATTCTTTATCAATTTTGGTTATCAACCCCGTATCAGATGTATCATTGGCAAATACGTTCTCCTGTTAAGTGGATTATCTTTTAATTTTGTTGATGGTTTCCTTTGCTGTAAAAAAGCTTTTTAGTTTGATGTAGCCCAATTTTTTCTTTTGTTTTCCTTGCCAAAGGAGAGGTGTGTGAGGTTCTACTGCCTATATTTTCTTCTAGGATTTTTATGGTTTTAAGATGTAAACTTAAGTCTTTAATTCATTTTGGGTTTATTCCTGTGTATGGTGTAAGAAGATAGTTTAATTTTATTTTTTGCAAGTATCAGTCCAATTTTCTCAACATTATTTATTGAATGTACTATCTGTGCCTCATTGTATGTTCTTGCCTCCTTTTTGAACATTTATTGGCCATAAAGGTGTGGATTTATTTCTGGGCTGTCTATTCTGTTTCATTGACCTATGTGTTTTTTTTCTTTTTATCTTCATCTGAGGACATTTTTTCTTTGCTGTTAGAGAGAAAAGGAGAGAGAGAGAAACATTGATATGAATTAGAAACATTGATTAGTTATCTACCATATGTGCCCAGACCAGGGATTGTACTGGACTGAGGATTGAAACCACAACCTAGGCATGTGCCCTGACTGGGAATCAAACTCACAAACTTCTGGATATGGAATAATTCTCTAACCAAATGAGCCACACTGGCCAGGGCTATATGTCTGTTTTTATGCCAGTACCATGCTGTTTGATTTCTGTGGACTTGTAGCATAGTTTGATATCAGGTAGTGAGATTCCTCCAATTTTGCTATTCTTTCTCAAGATTTCTTTGGCTCCTCTGGGTCTTTTGTGGTTCCATGTAAATTTTGGGGATATTTGTTTTAGTTCTGTGAAATAGGCCAATATGGATTGCTTTGGGTATTAGGAACATTTTAATGATGCTATTTACTCCTATCCATGAACATGGATGTGCTTCCATTTATTTGTATCTTAATTTGTTTCTTCAGCATCTCATAATTTTCTGAGTACAGATTTTTTTATATTCTTTGTTAAATTTATTCCTAGGTATTTTATAGTTTTGATGCAATTGTAAACAGGATTGTTTTCTTAATTTCCCTTTCTGATAGTTCATTATTGGTGTGTAGAAATGCACTGATATCTGGACATTTTTTTATATCATGCTACTTTAATGAATTCTTTTATTAGTTCTAGTAGTTTTTGGTGGAATCTTTAGGAGTCTATACACAATATCATGTCATCTGCAAATAATGACAATTTTACTTCTTCCTTTCCACTTTGTATACCTTTATTTTTTCTTGTCTGATTACTATGGCTAGAATTTTCAATACTATGTTGAATAAAGTAGTGAAAGCAGACACCTTGTATAATTCCTGATATTAATGGAAAGTTCTTAGGCTTTGCCCATTGAGTATAATGTTGCCTATGGATTTGTCACATAGGAACTTTTTACATTGAGGTATGTCTCCTTTGTTCCCACTTTGCTGAGAGTTTTTATAATGAATGTTTGCTGAATTTTATCAAATGCTTTTCCAGCACTGGTGGAGAAGGGGGCAAGGTCTTCCTGGGCAACCTCCGACAAAAATTCCCACAAGAAGAATGTGTTTGAGACATTCTTCCTGGATTGCTTTGTGCACATCCTGCCCCTAGCCTGGCACAACCAGATCACCCTGTGCGTGGGTGTGGAGCTTTTGGGCTGTTAGTAGGCCTGCCTGAAGTGGCTGGGGCACCTGACCCTTCTCTAGTTCTCCTGACCTTCTGTGGGCCTTCTGCCTCCTCTACTCACCCCCTTCTGATTATAGTGCCATGGTTGAAGGGTTCAGTCACTTCTCCCTCCCTCTGTCCTCCTCATGCTTCACCTCCCAAATTCCTACCTCCCACCTGCCCCTGGCACCCAGCCCTCAAATTGTCCCATTTTCTTATGTACTGTGGGAGTGGAGTAGGTCTGGGATGGACAGAGAAGAGTGAAGTTGGGGGCATAGGTTGCCTGCCCCACATCCTAGGTTATCCTGACCCTGAAGGAAGGCTGTGAGGCTGTAGGCTGGAGATAATAGTCCCCTGCCCCTAGTCAGGCAGCATGATGTTGTCCCTCTCCATGAGGCTACCTGGCCTGCTGACACTCCCCCCTTATCACCCTGGAGTACCCTTAAGACCCTTATGTGGCAACCTAGGAAGACAGAAAGGTGTGGGGAAGGTCTGGAGAGATGTGGGTGGGCACAGGGGTCCTGAGTGCACTGGCAGCTTCCAAAATACATTTATATCACTCTCCCATACCAAAAAAGTTCTTTATTTCTTTGTCAGAAACTACACTTCTGTTCCCTCTTGTCAAAAAGAAAGGACTTATATAATTCATTGTCAGGAAGTGTATGTGATTGATGGCAATTTTACATTTCTCCCAGAGGTATTTCACTCAGTTTCTAAAACTGAACTTACTCTGTGGCACCTGTAAAGAGAGAACCAAGAATCAACGGTTAGATATGAAAGGGGGCTGAATATGGTTCTAATGTTAGACTGTCAGTTTCTTGAGTGTAGAAAGTTTTATCATCTCTGGGAAATGCCTGGCATATATGTCAGTTGCACTGGTACATTGAACTATTTAACGAAGTAATTGGACTGCCCTATGAGTTAATGAGTTGTCTGTCAATGGAAATATTTGAGTAGAAGTTATTTATACAGTAAAAGTGTACAGTAGGTAGGCTGCACGTATAGGGAAGGTTGAAATGGAGGAGCTGGATGTATTCCCTAGTTCAATATGCTGTGGCCATTTCAGCAAGACTTGTGATGGATGGAAACTTGAACTTTAAACATGCACTGTCTGAAAGTATGAAAGCATAAGAAGAAATAAGAAAATGATGGGTTTTCTGGAGATTTGGCATTCATATTACCCCACAGGCCATTCAGAAATCTGACACAGAAAAACCACAACACAACTGAGTTTAAGAAAATAACTCACAGAGCATGCTCAGTCTCTTGACTTCCTCCCACACCAGCTGCATCCTTTAGCTGAATGTACCCTATTTGTTCCTGTGTCCTGAGCAATAAAAGTTAGTTGAATGGGAACATATCTCAGCCCTACAATAAAGCTCAGAGAAACACTGGAAGGGTTAATTCAGAAACCAGAAGTTGTGTCCTGGGTGTTCACTTGAAAAATGATCTATAAATACCCCCCCAAAAAGTCTTATGACTTTGCTGTTTTTAAGCAGAGTTGAAATTTGCTGTAAGGAATCTGGAAGTATGGTAATAGTGGAAAGGAAACATCCTTAAGATGCACCTATTAGGGTGCTGACAACTTTGGAATTCTAACTTCAGTGCAACACTTTTGAATTGTTAGTTAAAGAGAAGATAGGCCAAAGTTCAAATTGAGTCATATTCTTCACTCTGACTTCCAGAATATTTATCGGCATGCTAAAAACAAAAAACAAACAAAAAAGTCTATTAATATACTGGTCGTAAAGACAATGGAGAATGGCTGAGAGCATGGGTCTGGTGGTCACCAACTTAGGTTTGACTGAGGCTCAGCTTTGTGAGTTTTGGAAAGTTGCTCACTGCTTACCCCTTCTCCAAACTTCAATTTTTTCATCTGTAAAGTGGGAATACTAATACTTAAATCATAGCTGCTGTGAGAGTAAAATTAATTGTTACTAATTCTACACAAAGGAACTAATGTATAACTTGATTCTTGAAACAGGATATTTTCAGAGCACTCAATATAGTAATTTTCATGAGGATGAAGTAAATTAATCATATACAGTCTGGGTAAAGATATTTTGCCACATTCACAGGGGAGACAAACATCCTTATAAAATCTTTGAACTTTACAATGGAATGATATTCTCCTAGCTTTGTCCCCTTCTCCTGTTGCCTGTTGAGATGACTGGGAAAGTTGTTAGCAAGCAAATGCTTAACTCCTCCAGATTGATGAGTCAAAGTCAAGAGCAGAGAGCAACTGGCTGAGCCTCTGTGACCCTGAGCTCTCCTTCCAAAGCTGTGACTGACTCTTGCCCAGGTTTGCTTTATTTCACCATGGAGACAAACATTGTTGACTGTGAAGCAGTATTTTCTGGCCTTGTTTATTGCTGTAGTAACATCTGACAGGTGTCCCATTGCCTCCTTTTCCTCTGAATGAGCCTAGATACCCCAAACCCCATTTCCACTGCAGAGAGGGGACTTGCCTCCCTCCTTGGTCCTTGATTGCTAGCTGTGAGAATACCATCACTTACTTCCCCAATGCAAGATAATTGTGAAGTGGTCATAACCTGGGCTTTGGTGACAGACTCACCCAAAGTTTCCATCTTAGCTCTTGGAATGTACCTAAATTCTCTTATTCTCAACTTCTGCTCCATAAAACCAGCATAAAAGCACCTCATGTTTGTGGAAACTAGAGGCGATGTTGGATTTGGAGTAAGCATTCCACATAGTTTTGAAGATTATTGTTATTAAAAATGTTTTCTGAACTTTGAAACTGATTTTGGAATAACTCATTCTGGGTTCCAAATAGCCATGGTAGGATTATGAACTCTGAAAGCTACTGACTCAGGCTTCTGACTATCTCCAGATTTATGTACACGCCTCTTGTAGTAGTTCGAATGATTCAATATCACTTCTCATTTGCTGCATTATTATTGCTCATGAATGTGTCAACTAGGTTCTGGGCCCTGCTAAACTGATCTCTGCTTAGTTCTGCTAAATTCATTAATGCATCTTATATATGCTGTTGGGTTGGTTAGGAATAGGCTGCTTCAAGAATGTCTTGCTCACATGGCTGGCTGTCAGTTTGGTGGATATGGAAGACTGGCTGTGTGTTTTCTCTCATCCAGCAGGTTAGCCCAGACTTATTATTATGTTGGTAGGCAAATTCCAAGAAGATAGGTAAAACATTCAAGATATCTTGAGGACTAGGCTTACAGTTAACATGCTGTCACTTCTGATGTTTTACTGGCCAAAGCAAGTCACAAAGCCAGCTCATATTCAAAAGATGGGAGGATAGACATCACCTAGGCAAGGGGGGATGTGCACATGAACACGTGACTACAGGAATTGTGAACATCGGAGGCCATCAGTTTTCCACATCTTTATCCTTAGCCCTGGCTTCCCACATCCTTGACTCAATAACTGGTATACAAAGCTGAGCTATTAATCCACTATATTCCATCCAAGAGGCTGAAATTATTGGCTTTTTACAGTGTTTCAGCAGCCATTTTCCTGGCCCAGTGGAAAGAAAGATATACATAGTGTTCTGAACAGCTCACACTGTCTGATCTTTCCTTCTTCTCTGCTCCTCCTATTCTTCCACTCTCCCACCCCCTACTGAATGTTCTTTGAACTCACTGATCTACTCTAAAGAGTTTAAATCAAATGTAGAAATTGGTAGGGCAAAAGTACAGGAGTAAAATCCCAGCTTCTAAAAGTTCTCTGTTTGCTTTTGGAATCACCCCACAGGTAATAATGCACAGTTGTCACTTGATAGTCAGTTTTGAGAAATGAGTTTCTCTTTTTCCTCACCTCTAATGCCTATTGCCAATATTTATTTTTCACTGTAGAGTGGTTGTTGCAAAAATTTCCCCACACTGAATACTTTTAGTCTTTCTATAACACATAGGCACATCATGGCCAGCTTCTCAGAGCTTACTTCCTGAAGGCCATTTTTGCACATCGTCTGTGGATGTTTCTTAGGTGTCTGAAAACAAAGAGCAGAGTCAGAGGAGGGCAAATGAAGAGCAAAGCATCAGAAGGGAATGCTGTGGCTTCCAGCCATGGGGAGGGATGGTCAAGGACCAGTGAAACAGAGGCAAAGACATACACAGAGCTCACCTGGAATGGCTGACTCCACCAAATGTAAATCTCAGGGAATTAAGGGAACAAAGAAACATGAAAAGCCAGAAGCATGATTCCTATACCCATAGATTTTATAATCTGGTTATAAAGACAGGTCTTAAGGAAAAAACAAACAAACAAACAAACAAACAAACAAACAAACAAAAAATGGCATAAGAAAAGAAACCATTAAGAGCACAATTTGAAGGAAGGAACTGTAAAACAGAATTATAAAGATGGCCTGGAATAGCTAAAGAAGGCTGGCAAACACTGGCAAGCTAAAAATATAGGCTAATTTCTGGTATGACTGAGAATGATTGAATATCAAACGGGGGACAAAGAGATCAAGGAGACTCTATGTGCTTCCTTTTTTTAAATAGTTTTGTGATTCATAGACTGATTGAGCTTCAGATTTATAACAGACCTCAGATGTCATTGAGAAAAAAATTTTCTTGTCCTGTAATATTTGAAAATGTCGAAAGCCTTCTTCCACAAACCTTTCCTTCAGCTCTTGACTAGGTTGGCAATACTCCAAACCTTATTGTATAGAAAATTGACTGCTCCTTTGTGTCTCCACAGACACACCCTGAAGTAGGGGAAACCTAAGGCTCCTTGCGAGGAGACAGTTCATTTCCCTAATCAGCACAGACCCATCACCTCTGCTTCAAAGCTCTCATTTCACATCCGAATCAAAGGATGCCTTAACCATGGAACACAACCCTTCCCTTCCTTTTTTTCCCTGTCAAAGTGAAAAATGGCTGGGTGGAAACTCTAATTATGTGGAACATGCTGGCATTGTTTCCATGTCCAAGAAAATTGGTATAACCACTATCCTCTAAGCAGATGAAGTGATGCTATGGTGACTAGAGAGACATGCTGGTTGGCTTAGCAGTAGCAATAAAAACCTAGCATTTGCACAGTGTTTTATAATTTTAAGAAATTTTTACATATATTATTTCTTTGAAAGCTTGTTTAATTTAGTACCTTAGCCCTGATAACTATTATCATCTGTTCTTATTTCACAAATGAATAAACTGAGGTTTAGACTAGCTAAGTTAAGACTAAGACTTAAATAGAATCTAGATATCCCCCCAATACCCAGCTCAATATTATTTTTACTATAATGTGGTAGTTTTTTCATATTAGTTCATCCTGTGATTTTATTTTATTTTAAAATTTTATTTATTTATTCTTAGAGAGGGGAAGGGAGGTAGAAAGGGAGGGAGAGAAACATCAATGTGTGGTTGACTCTCAAGTGCCCTGCGCTGGGGACCTGGCCTACAACCCAGGCATGTGCCCTGACTGGGAATTGAACCAGTGACCCTTTGGTTTGCAGTCCTGTGCTCAATCCACTGAGCTACACCAGTCAGGGCCATCCTATGATTTTATTTGGTAACTTACTTTCTGTGAACATGAACCCCCCCAAAATTAATGTCTTTGGTCTTCATCTTTTTCAACAAAACTGAAAAGACTCCAAAGATCTGTCCTCCAAAGTGAACTATAACCTTCTCTTTGTGAGTATTGTAAGCCCTTTTTGTCCACCGTGAACCATTCAGGAATTTTAAGATGTACAAAATAGATCTATGGGAGAAAAAATATTTTAAAGTTTAAGCAATTTTCTTCTTTTCTACTCTGAAAATATAGGCCTATTGCTCATTAGTGTTGACAACACCCCAGTGAGGTAGGGAGGTCAGGAACACTATTATCTGTCTGTTTTTAAAAGCGAAGTACATAGAGAGGAAATAACTTGGTCAAGGACAGGGTGACTCAGTCAGCAGAGGAGCCAGGATGAAAACAGCCCTCATTTTTTACTCTCAATACACACCAAGACCATGATACACATGGGTTATGGGATTATGGCCCTTCACAAACAAGCGCATATTAGTCAGACATGGAAATAATTATGCTTCTTTCACATTTTTAACAGAGAGTAAATTCTCAACGACATTGGCATAAAGGAATCCAAAGATACCCTGGGACCGTTTTTTTTTGTTTTTTTTTTTAAGTGACAGATGGGAAAAAAGGGGGAAAAACCCTTTCCTTGTCTTTTTTTCTCAGGCCTGTCCTCACGTAACACCCCCTCCACACCCTTGTGGGAAGAAGGATTACTCTTTCCACTATTCCTAGGGTAGATTTTGTTCTTTTAAAATAAACAAACACTTGAAAACTTTTTTTCTTCTAATATTAGCTTTGGTCTTGAACCAAAATTGATTTGGCATTGAGTAACCAGAAAGGACAACTAGTATTTTCAATGAGCAGTAGAGAATATTCTCTTTTGACAGAGTCTTTTAGAATCATCACTTGGTATGACAACAATAAGTGGGACTGACACTGATGGATAAAAATGACAGAGGAGACAACCACTCATCGTTCTCCCGTAGCCAGGGCCCCTGTGTTGTCCATGGAGACAGCTGCCTACGTTCCTATTTTCCCTAGACTATATGTCATGGGTCTGGTTGTACGATAATGAATTAACTTTTTAAAAAACTTAATGCAGGTTTGTGCTCTCCAGTTCACACAAAGATTATATACAGTGCCTAATGGTGGCCCTGACTCTGTCTTTCCTAGTGCCTCTACTTCTCTGCTCCCAAGTTCAGTCTGCTTTCTCATACGCTGCTAGCAAAGTTAGGTTAAACAGCAGTGACCTATGTGCTGCAATGACTCTTTGGTATTCGATCCCCTTGCTGTAACAGGCACTTTTTTTCATATATAATGTGTCATGAAAGGTGAAGCCTTCTTAATCTAGTGATTCAGAAAACAAACTTGTTGAGAGAAAATATGAATGAGCAAGTAGAGATGTGAATTGCCCTGTGTGGGTTCTTCTAGGGCTGCCATAATGAAATACTACAGACTGAGTGACTTAAATAACAGAAGTTGGTTTCTCACAGTTCTAGAGCCTGGAAATCCAAAATCAAGGTATCAAGAAGGTAGGTTTCATTCTGAGCCCTCTTGACTTGCCTTGTAGGCAGCACCATCTCACTGTATTGTCACATGACCTCTGTGTGCATACGGGGTGGGGGGGAGGGGGAAGAGAGAGTAAGCAAAATCTCTGGTGAATTTTTATAAAGACATGAATCTTACCAGATTAGAGCTCCATATTTATCATTTTATTTAACCTTACCTCCTTGGAGGCCCCGCCCCCAAATATAGCCATGACATGAGTTATCTTCAACATATGAATTTTAGGGTATATACACATTCAATCCATAATAAGACCCAAGCACAGAAATCTCATTAAAAAATTCCCAAAGCATGAAAAGACTTTATTCCTAAATTATAGACAGAAGCTTTCCCCCATAATGTAATGAAGACAGCTTCTGCCTCCAAACTCTGCTATGGATGCAACAAGCATTGAAAATCAAAGATACTTATTTAGGAAAAATTTATTACTCCTCCAAATATAATTGTTTTCTCAAATTATTGTAGAAAGATGTTCAATGGGACATCCCATAGTCTATGATCCTAGGCTCCAAGCAAAAGTAGATGCTGCCAAACATCTAAGCATTCTAGAGAGTGCCTGCTAAACTATCCATGCAAGGCTTGCTAAGAGATGGTGAGAGTGGTTCTGTGACTTATCATTCACCTCCAGTTTAATGTAAGAAGAGGTGTGAGATGGAGACAATGGGTAAGGAAATGGGTACCTTTCTTATTTCTTATAAGAGAGGCACAGGCTTGGCAGGAGAATCTGTGCTTATCGCCGTCACCTAAACCCAAAGACTGGGTGCTTTAGGAGTACTATGCGTGGAGATTGTCTACAAAAAAGACAACACTTCACTATGTGGATAAAATAAGTTTTAGGTTAGCTGCTTTCTGGGCTTACAAGTAGTATCAGTAGAATGCTCTTGGAAACTTTTGGGTGTACCTAATCTGTGTTCCAGAATTTACAGTGTCTGGTGCTTATCACTGATCAACAGTTGCCTACTGTCCAGAGGCTGGCTGCAGCTGTCCCTAATGGCAAAACAAGGACAAACGACCGCCTTGGAGGTGGCATGTTACTGTAGAATGTTTCTATGAGCTACATAGATCTCATGAAAGCTGGGCTCATATTGAAAGGGTGCTCTTAGAGCATTGCGAGGTGCCGGGTAGCTGGAGGTAACCCTGCCAGAAAAGTTTACCCTTTTCAGAGCAGGAGTCAGTGAAAGTCAAATAAGAAGAATACAGCAACTGAAGGACCTTCTGGAGATCTCATAAGAAGAAGAGTTAGCATATAGACATCTGCTGGAAATAATAACATCCATTACCTCAGAACTCTCCTGTCTCTCCTCCTTCGCATCCATGAGTTGCCAGAGGCATCTAGCTGGTGAGAGGACATGAGGCTGGAATGGTTTTCTTAATACCAGAAAATGGACTGCAAGTGAATGGAAGAGCTATGAGATCTGCCAGAGATGCACTCACGGGTGCAGAAGGGGGATCCAAGAGATAATTTAGAGCACTGAGTTGAAGAAATGTTTTCTCTCAGAGCCCCTCCAAGTCCAGACTATGCCATAAAGTAGTAATTCTTGAATTCGTTTGTGTCATATTTTTGTGGAAGGATTTTGTAAGCAAAATTATATGAGAACCATTTTTATAACTGTTTTAGAAATATTTACAACTAAGTTGTCCTCATCTGAATACTTATATTTAAAAACAAGCTTTTTGGAAAATATTCTTTAGAAGTTTTTTCATAGGAAAAAAGCCATTTTCTTATTGAGAATTGGTTCTACTTGACAATGTCCAAAGCTGTCTTTTTTTTGTATTATCGAATGTTGTCCCAGAACCTAATTACTAATAAAAATGTATGATCTCTCTTTTTTTCTGTAGGTATATATATATATATATATATATACTATACACATGTAAAAATGTGTATACATATATGTGTGCACACATTATGATATATGTACGTGTTTTGATGTTTCAGCTTTAGACTACGGTGCCCAGCTATTTAGTTAAACACTGATAGGTATTGTTATGAGGGAAGTTTGCAGATATAATCAATACCTATCATCAATTGACTTGACCCAGAGTGAATATCCAGAACAATCTGCCTGAAGGCGTTGAGGGTTCCTTGAGAAAAGAATTCTGCCTGTGGATAGCAGCTTCAACTGATGCTTGTGGATTCCAACATCTGAGATCTGCCTTTCCTGATGGCCAGGCTATAGATTTTGAACTTGCTCAGTTAGTCCTCATAGCAATTTAATTCAATTCTATGTAATAAATCTCTCAATATGTACATATGTATGTGTGTGTTACCTTCTGGGGTAACATACATACATACATGCATGCATGCATACATGCTGGTTCTACTTCTCTGACTGGATCCTGTTTGGGTATTGAAACCAGAGGACTGTAGGAGTAATCTTACTCTCCAGGGCAGCCTTCCTTTAGTAGGCCTACCCAGAAAAAACACCATAAGGCCCAAAACAAAAGCAAACCAAAAATCCATGAGGTACACCAATAGAGAGCTCATACTTGTGGTAAGTGAAAAAATTATAATTTTAGATTCAATAAGCAACTCCATCAAGGTGGCAGGAATATCTAATAGGACTTCAAAAGGCTGGTTATAAGAAGAACTTCTGTTTTTGTAGTTTGGCTTACTGGAACATTTATAAATTATAGATTGAAAGTTAATATTATAAATACAGGCTCCAGAACCAGATGTTCTGAATCCACATTTTGGTTCTACTTCTTAGTAGCAATGTGGACTCATGCAAGTTAACTCTCTGCACCTGTTTTGTAAAATGGTGGTAAACAGTGGTGCCTCATCCATGGCTTTGCTGTGAGGACTAAGGGAGTTAATATATGCAAAGCACTTAAGACAAATGATGGCACATAGGAAAAACAAAATATTGGTTATCATTTTATTTTGTATTATTGTGTTTATTGTCACAAATGTACTTAACCTGAGAAACCACTTCAAATATGAGGCAATGTTCCAGAGAACATCCAAATGAAAAGTAAAAGAAATTGCACTTCCTGTATATTTCAAAGGAGCAATCCTGTAAAATTTTGTTTCAAGCCTCTTCTTGTGAAACATCAAAAGCTCATTTTTCAAAATGTTGTCCTTTATTACTTTGGTTTGTATCCTTTCAACTTAAAGGGCTTCGCCTCTGTCCCCTTAAAAAAATAACATGTAGCAATTTTGTCAGGTGAAAGCTGCATCACTTTTGTTTATTTTAACTTCTAAAATGTCCAGTAACTTCAGGTGTCGATGATAACGTCTGGTTTCCTGTGGTGCTCAGGCTGACTTTTGATGCTTTGCCCTCTCTGTGGGCACCTGCTGCAGTGACTGCATGGGGCTGTTATGAGTCAAATTGTGCTTTCCTAAAATATGTTGAAGTCCTAACTTCCAGGACCTGGGAATGTGCTTTATTTAAAAATAGGGTCTTTGCAGAAGACCAAGTTAAGTCATGGTCATTAGTGTCCTTATAAAAGAAGGGCATTTGGACACAGAGAGATACACACACAGGGAGAGCCCCATGTGAGGACCAGACATCTTCTGCCACAGCCAGGGAACTACCAGCAGCTAGGAGGGAGGCCTGAAGCGGGTCTGTGCCTAGCACCTTCAGAAGAGGCATGGCCCTGCTGACACCTTGATCTTGAACTTTTGGCTCCCCCAACTGTGAGACAATAAATTTCTGTTGTTTAAGACAGTTTGTGGTACTTTGTTAGAGCTGCCCTAGAAAACTAATACTAGGCTATAACTCAGGAATCTATACTTTCCATAGTCTTTCCCTTGAGTACTCTGTATTGAAAGTTCCATATTGGATGATTTAAAAAAGAAGTTATAAGGGAGCACAAATTGCCTATGCCACATACCTGGAGGAGTTTATTCCAGAAAGGGAAATTAAAGAGTCACTTGGAGTACTAAATGTATTGAGCCTCTTGGCCTATGACATCAGAATTCAGTGTGTCTCATCTGTATTTGATGTGTCTTGCCCATGAAAGTTATCTGAAACTTAGCAGATATGCAACCCTGTTAAGCTCAGACACAACAGAGAAGAGTCTATTATTCATTCATTTCTATTTCATTAAACATTTGTACATTCAATGTACCAACAGTCAGAGTAATAAAGAGCTATGAGTAAAAGTCTGCTGGGAAATTGGTACTGAAAATACTTTTGTGGCCAATAGAGCAATTTCACCCACTCAAACCCAGCTGAGAAGTTCAGATAACCCCAAGGCTGAGTCGTCTGACACGTACGCATTTGACCTTCTGTTAGAACTGCCCTCCAGGCCAGTGTGTGGGTTGTTTCTTTGCTTTGTTTTCCCTCTGAGAGTAAGTTTTCCTAAGCAAGGAGGAAGAAAGACAGCAAAATCGTTGTTTGCTGGACTGTAGAAACGTCATCATGAGTCAGGAAGTTTAAAAACGCTCCAATGCCGGTACAATCTGTATTTGCAGTTCCACAGCACAGCTTAGTCTCACGTAGCCGGAAGCAGCTTGATTGAGTTACATATATCAGAGTGAAGATGCTCTTGGCTATTGAGATTCAACAGGAAAGGAATTTTATAAATGAATTAAAGCAAATCTGAAAAGTGAGAAGGCCTGACTAAACCTTCTTTCACCATGCCATTAAAATCTCTATTTGGTGTTAGTTTCTGTACCAATAAGATATGTCATGATTTTAAAGTGAATAAATAAATAAAGCCTTAAGAATATGGGCTTGCAAACTACAGTGTATCGATTCCCTTTAATGCGAAACATTTAGTTGATACACATTTAAGGCTTATAAACGGGATGTAAGATGAAATATTAGTGCATACCTTGTATGTATAAGGACTTTGCCAGGTCCTGTGAGATCCTACAAGGAAGGATAAGGAAGGCAACTACTCCCAAGAATCTGAAGGTCAGTATATGAAGTCAGGGCACATAGAGTAAAGACATACCTAACAAAAGGACTGGGTAATATGTAATCTGAGCCAAATGGATTATATAGCACACAATAAATGCTATGCACATTTTTAAAAAAAAGCACAAAGTTGCATTAATTCAACCATTTGTTCATTTGTTCTTTCAGTCAGTCAGCAAATATTTACAGTCTATTATATACCAAGTTTTGGGCTGAGTGATGGGGAAAAAAACCCAGTTTATCTAATATTCACATAGGAGTGTAAGTTTACAGACTGCAGTTACATCCATAATGTCACCTTTTCATTTGAGCTGCACTTTAACTTCACTTTCTAGGTGAGGAAATCAAGACTAAATACTCAAATAACCAAGCTAACCAGTCCAAAGAGAATTAGAGCTAGACCCACAGACTTAAATAGCAGGTTCCAGACGACTCAGATATGTCAGGTTTGGGTGCAGGAGAGACCTATGAACTGAGATGAAGTCAGGTGACTGAACACATGTTTAGGGGAGATGGGGTGTTTTATTATAAGTCTCTTGAGTTTGAAGCAATGTTCACATGAACTATATCCACCGGGCCTTTGGAGATGTAGGCCTGCATCTTCAAAAAAAGTCAACAATAGCTAAAAATCTGGGAGTCATCCTTGTAGAAATGATAGTTGGAGTATTAATAAGAATTGATATGTTTTCCAAAAGAGAAAGTATTAAATAGTTGAGAAAGGGACAAAGGGTCCAGTCTTGTGAAAAGCCTGTGTTGGGGGGCAAAAGATTGACAAGAGCAGTCACCAAAGAGACAAACAGTAGGGAAAGTATCAGATAATGCTGCTTCATCCCTGTGGCTGACAGGACTACTTCAAGAGGAAATGATGAAAACCGCAGGGAGTGCAAGGAGAAAAGGCCCAAAGCAAGTGCTTTGAAGATAGCAATGAGGGGCTGACTGGTGGTTCTCAGGAATGCAGGTCAGTAGAGCAGCAGGAGCAGAACCAGATTATGTTAAGGGATGGGTGCGTAGTGAGAAATGAAAGCAACAGAAATTTTATTTAAAAAATTTTTTTAAGCAGCAGGAATTTGAAGTGTGAAAGCTTTAAAGTGAAAAAATTATTCAATGTAAGTTTTGTACTTTATCCAAAGAATCTAAAAGTAAATATTATCTTGCTAATTAAGTGCAAGCAGTATGCTACTTTGCTGACTACTTTAATTACTCTTATTGGAAAGTTGGCAGATAATTTAGGAAATTACCTGGAATCTGATTCCTATTAGTTCCAGAATTTATGCATCATCAAGGTACAGGAGAGTAAGACATGGCAAAGCAAAATCTAGTCATGGGGATTGAAAATACAGCATAGGGAATATAATCAATGATATTGTAATTACTATGTATGGTGCCAGACTTACCCGAGGAAATGTAACTTCCTAAGTTATATAAATGTCTAATCGCTATGCTGTACACCTGAAACTAATATAATATTAAGTGTCAACTGTTATTGAAAAATTAAAATAAAAAAATAGAATATGTTAAAAAAAACCCAGCAACAAACTAATGAAGGTCACTCTTGGTGCCAGAACAGAGAACAGAATTATTAGGTGATGCTCCTCAGGGCAGCTGTCCCTGCTGCCCAGCAGTTCTCGACACTTGGTGGATGCTTAACAATATTTGTTGAATGAAATTGAATGTGTTGATAGTAGAGACAATGATTTTATTGTACATATATTTTGGGGAACTCATTAAAGAGTTACGTGGTGGCGTGCAGCACAGAAAACATGAAGGCAATATTTTCGATTAGAAAGTCAACGTTAATAGGTTGACTACAAGCTGTTGATAGATATGAAGACTTCATTAATTTAATATTTTCTGCTATCTCTAATATATCACCTTTTCAAAGGCTTTTTATTTAAATATGCAGATGTAAACATATGTATAATAAAGGCGTGTATGCATAAATCTGTACATACAGTGTATATAAGCTTTTAGAATTGAGGGATATCTATATTTACATCTGCCTAGATAGGTATATAATTTTCTATTAATTTTCTGTTTAACAGTAAATCAGGACCTTTTCCTCTTAAAAAGCACTTTAATATTTAATAACTAATTCTTCATATGAATAAGTAATAATTCATTCAGCTATTTCTTGGTTAGGAAATTATTAGAGAGGATTTTATTTTATTAAGGGTATTATAACTGTGATATTTGCTGCAAATTTTTCATAGAATATGATTTTACCTTTTAATCTATTGGTGCTGGAAGCTGTAATTTTTATTTAGTTGATCTGTTTCATTATAATTTTGTTCTTTACTTTTCTTGCCTATGATGTCTTTCACATCCAATTCAGTTATTTCTTTAGCTTTAGAAAGCTGAAATTTAATTAGAATGGTGAATGTTCTTACTAAATCCTAGATTTAGGCAAAATATTATTTTCAATAAGAATAATAAAATTGAGTCAGAAGGATATAACTAGTGAAGAGGAAAAAAATATGACTAAAAAGATAAAGTACCAAGTCCTACTAGTAGTATTTTTCTCTTACGTCTTCTTCTTTGCTAATATACTTCTTTATTTCGTTTTCTTTTTCAGTTATAGTTGACATGTGATATTACTTTATATCAGTATCAGGTATACAGTGTAGTGCTTAGACATTTACATAATTTACGCTAACATAAATACTTTACCACTCTACAAACCTATAAATGTGTTTCTAAATTTTCTTGTAGTTCCTTTATAGCCTTGCCTCTTAACACTTGGAGTGTTAACTTGCTATATGCTGACATCTAATTTATTTTGTTCCAAAATGAACCTGACTTTCAACCCTATTTGTTTATAAATTATCCTTTTCCCATTGATCTGTGATTGTGTTTGCAAGTGTTCTGTTAATATTCAGTTGGTTGGGACTATGTCCTCATCCCCCTCTCCATGCAGTATTTAACCAAAATTGTGTGTAGCTTTCTTTTCATATGTCTCTTATATTTTGTCAAAATTTTGATATTGGGAATATATTGGTTTCATTAAATTTATAAAAAATAGCGATCTACACTTCTAAACATGCTTTATAGAGCATGCAGAATATCTGTTCCCTGACACTTGTAGGACCTCACTTATACAACTTTCGGATTCTAGAGCCTTCCTTAAGAAAATTCTTCAAATTTTAAAAATAATATCCATGTAGCTATGGACCTATTAAGTCTCTTGATCATTCCTATTTTATTATAGACTGTCCATTACATAAAATGTTTAGAATTTTATATTTTAAAAAATATTTGTATAAACATTTATGTAGAATATTTGTTAGGTATTCTCTCATATTTTTAAATGTTCTATATTTCTGTTATATATGCTTTATCATTGCTAATTATGTTTATTTTTTCTCTTCTGCTAAATTTATCAGAGTACTATTTTTATAAAGAACCAAGTTTTGAATTTTAAAATCAATTTCTATTATTTTCAAGTTTATTCAAATTTTAAAATTATTCTAAATTTTATTTATTCCAATTCTTCTTTGGTTCTGTCTTGTTTTTCCTCTGACTTTGGAGTTTAAATAAAATGTTGAAGACTAGCTTTATAAATAAATTTTGTCATGTATCCAAAGTTTCTATCTTTATTTTCATCCTCATTACTTTATAAATCAGTGATTTTCAAATAATGTGTCTTGACACATTAAAATATGTTGATACATTAGACTGTGCCACATGAATTGTGTTGGCTTCAGAAAATTTATTGAAAGCCTTTTTATTTTTTTATACAATAAAATAATATGTGTGACATGGGATTTTTTGCTTTTTATAACTTGCTTGAAAGATCTCATTGGTAAACCACACCTAAGTTCTTTTTAAAATGTAATTTTTTAAGCTTTATGTTAGTTTGTAAGGAGCTTATAACTGAATTGAAACAACCTAAAAGTATTGTCTTAATTTGGGAGGCTTCAACTTTATTATTTTCATTTTTATTATTTAAAAAATATTTATTTATTTTTAGAGAGCAGGAAAGGGAGGGAGAAAGAGAAGGAGAGAAACATCAATGTGTGGTTGACTCTAATGTGCCCCCCACTGGGGACCAGGCCTGCAACCCAGGCAAGTGTCCTGACTGGGAATCAAACTAGTGCGATCCTTTGCTTCACAGTCCAGCACTCAATCCACTGAGCCACACCAGCTAGGGCTCTTATTTTTATTTCTGCCTTTTTTGTTTTGTCTTGTTTCTGTATTTGCTTTTTTAATGCACTTATTCTCTTTTTCTGGGTTTTACTATTTTGAACTATTTTTCATATTGTTGTAAATTTTAAAATTCAGTGATTTTGAAGATTTACATTGTGCGGTACCTTTGACTTGTGGCTCTGCTTTTATTTTAAAATATGCCCCAAGTTTTCATTTTCAATTATCAAAATTTAGTGCAATTTCATCTTGGGTCATTTTGTCCATGTTAGGGAAGGATTTATCATAATTTTAATTATATTTACTTTTAATAAAATTTGTGTTTTATTCTTTAATTGTTGTAATTTTTATTATTTTTTATACTACACAACTTTTTTCAAGATTTTTTTCCTACTTTGTATGCATTTTCACCTTATTTTTAATAACCATCTAAACTCAATTTTATTTTTAGTTGGTTTCAGTATCAACTGTTAATCTTTCTTTTTTCCTTACCATATCCTTATTTTTTATTTTTAAATTTGAATTTAACTTTCAATAGAAGCATATCTTCAATTATTTTTTCAAGATTGCAGGTGATGGATTTTTCTCAGCATGCCTGTATTTTATTATAACTTTCTATTTGCTTTATGCCTGAGTGACAGATTGGCTCAGCACAACATCTTTAGCTCACCAACTTTTTTCCTTCTTTTGTGGTATATTTTACATTGCCTCTTGGCCTTCCCGTTGTGAAACAATAGTCCGAAGCCAACCCAGTTTTTTCTGTTAGTAATGTGTTATCTGGAGGATTTTTTTTGTTAAATGGTTTGTTTATTCTCGTAGGTCCAATATTTTTTTCACTCTTTGTTTTTTTTTCAATATTTTACTCTGGGCCTGTTTCAACTTAAGAGTTATCTTTGATAGTTGTGTCCATATTTATCTCATCACAAAGTCCTGTTGATTTGTTACTTCTTAATTATGTCTGAAGTGTTTCCCACTCTCCTCTGCTACACTCCAAAGTCAAGCCACTGTTATGTCTTACTTCTCATGGTGAGAGCCTCTGGCTTACTTCTTTACAAACCTACACACTTTAACTAGAGAAATTGTATTTTCCAAAATTCAAATTAGTTCACCTCATAGAACTGCTTACATCAGCAAAATATCTAACATGGATTTACCACAGAATATTTCAATTTGCAGGTGGGGATCCACAGATGAATCATGAAGTTATGAAATCAATTCGGTAAATCATAAGAGCATTTAAACATCATTATATACATAAATGAATATATGCATATATACACATATATAAAATATACATAATGCCATAAGTATAAACAAAATATTTCACAAACTATTAAATACTCTTACTACTAGAAAAATATTCTAGTATGTTCTTTTGTATTCTGTTCTGTTTCATGTTTCTTAATGCTTTCATAAAATAGCAAATTGATTTCTACATATGTACATATGGGTGTGTGTACTGGGTTATGATGTAAAAGTATTTCTTATTGAATGTCTCGGTAAAAAAATGATTGAAGTATCTGACTTACAGTGCCATACATGGTCCAGCTCGTGCCTACTTCCTCACTCTGTTGCCATCTATGTTCCTGCTGAGTGGGCTTCAGTCTCACTGGCCTTCAGTCATGCCATGCTCACTTTTGCTAGAGAACTTTTCATATGCTATATTCTTTCTTCCAGGGACCCTCCAGTTTCTTAACTTTCACTGTTCCTCAGACCTCATATGAAACATAACTTCCTAAAGAAAATATTATCTGACCCCCTGAATGGATCAAATCTCATATCACATAATCTTATAACACCATCTACTTTCTTGTCACAGTTGTAATTTTTATTTATTCATGTGATTATTTGCCTGCCTCTCCAATTACCCATGAAGGAAAGAATATGGCAGGTGTTCCTTTTTGCTTTCTTTATCCTCTGTGTATTCTGTAAAATACAACCTTAATAATTATTTGCATATATAATAAGTGAATGTATATTCACATGTGGTTTTGTTTTAGTTTGAAAAGATTGCTTCTCACTGTAGTTTTGGTTACTGCTTTGCTTTGTCTCTAACTTCTTGATTTTTTTCCCTATTTTGCATCTTCCTTGTAAAGATCTAGACTTCCTAGGGTGCATATATTTTTTGGTCAATATTTTACTTATTTTAATTTTTAGTTTTTAATTTTTTATTGTTGTCCAATCACATTTGTCCTCATCCCTCACCCCATTATTCTCCCCTGCCCTACCCATCCCCACCTCCCACTTTTAATCATCCCCCTACCCGCACCATTGTCCATGGGTCCTTTATACATGTTCCTTGATTTGACCCTTCCCCTTCTTCCCCCCATCATCTTCCTCCCCCTTTTCTGGTCACTGCCAATTTGCTCTTTATTTGCATGTCTCTGGTTCTATTATTGCTTGTTTGTTTGTTTTATTGATTAGGTTCTACTTATAGGTGAGATCATATGGTATTTGCCTTTCTCTGCCTGGTTTCATTTAACTTAACATAATATTCTCCAATTCCATCCATGCTGTTGTAAAAGGTAGGAGTTCCATATTTCTTTCTGCTGCATAGTGGTCCATTGTGTAAGTGTACCACCCTTTTTTGATCCACTCATTTACTGATGGGCACTTAGGCTGTTTCCAGCACTTGGCTATTATAAATTGTGCTGCTATGAACATTAGGGTGCATAGGTTCTTTTGAATTGGTGTTTTAGGATTCTTAGGGCATGATTCCAGCAGTAGAATTGCTGGGTCAAAAGGAAGTTCCATTTTTAGTTTTTTGAGGAAATTCCATACTGCTTTCCACAGTGGCTGCACCAGTCTGCATTCTCTGCTACAGCACACTAGGGTTTCTTTTTCTCCACAACTTTGCCAGCACTTGGTCAATATTTTAATAGTTACTCCTCTTCTCTGCATTCTGAAATAGCTTCTCAAATATATTCTTATCAGTTGCAAGATTTAAATGTGTAGATTTTTTCCCATACCTTTGCTTTTCACTTATTGCCTATTATTTTCTTACTTGAACCTGTTACATTCTTACCCAACACTCTTACCTTGTTAACTTTAAATCTTGGTCTATTCACTCCTTGTTACTTTCTGCTCCTTTATCATAAACCCTATCTCCTTTCATCTTATTGAGGACTCCACACCATTTTCTAAAAATTTCTTCTGGTTTTACCATCACTTGTCTTCAAAAGTTTATCCTTTTAGGACTCAGGAAGATGAGCTTGCATTCATTTGATGTTCAAGGGTCTCCCTCTTTTTCTTTTTCTTGTTCTTCTTCGCCTTCTTCTTCTTTTTTTTTTTTTTTTTGCCAATTTACTGTTTGTGGGAGTTATAGGTTCTCAGACCTCTAGCTGTAGAAAATGTGACATGCCACATAGCCCGGGAACAGCTGTTTAATGAGGCTCATTGGCATGAGATGGAATCTCCTTCTGTTTCACAGTCTTTTTCTCTGATGCACATGATAATTTCTGTGTTTAATAGACAGACTGGAAGGAAGTATAAAGAAGGATAAGGACTGATATTTTGGGTGATTCAGACATTTGGCTGAGCATTGATAGAGAAGCTCTGCTCACTTCTCTGGTTGATGGAGAGTGTGCATCTCTGACCTGGGGGATGGACAGTGGTGTGCATCGGGGGCTCTTTTCTGTCTCCTCCGAAGCTGGCACGTTCATTCTGCTTCATAAACATGAATAGATCAGTGCTTGTTTCTGAAATCAGCTCCATTGTTTTTGTGATCAGTTAAAACTTCTCATATATGAACTTCACAGATTATTAACTAATCTTAGTTTAGTTTTTCTTTTTTTATGTTTTCATTTATCTTATATGATGAAATTAAAATTGTGATATTGAATTTTCACAGACTGATTACTCTTTTACAGAAATTTTACAGATTGAATAGTCTGAGTTTTGAGAAATAAAGTACTTTTCTATTTGGCATCAGGAAGGAAATTATACTTATAGTTCCTTTAGAATGAACTGTTTGAACCAACTTGGGAATCTCCAGCTGAGGGAGTTTCTGGAGTCTATAAAATATAAAGAACTAATTGTGTACTGTGAAGCCAAATCAGTGCTAACAACCCCCTTAGTACTTTTATTTACCTGAATACCTCAAGGTAATTAAATTTTTGGTGTTTAAAATTACTAGGTTGGCAGAAGAAACTTTTAGAGGTGATGAATATCCTAATTACCTTGGTTGTGGTGATAGTTTCACTGATATATGCATTTTTCAAAACTGTTAAATAGTATACATTAAATATGTGCAGTCTTTGTGTATATCAATTACACCTCAATAAAGCTGTTTATTAAATTTCAGGGTTGGTATATTTCTTAATAGTCTTTGGTATATCTGAACTAATGACAGATTTTTATTTTTATATGTTTGTTTAGAAATAAGTTAGTAATAATGTGGTATAGGGGAAATTTTCTGTTTGGATTTTCTTGTTGCTTGTCCTATTTGTCATCCTAATGCTCAGGCTTTGATATCCTAGGGTTGTTTAGTTTTCAAAGGATATATATGCTTCTGTCAGTTCTATTTAAAAGCTTTTACCAAGGGCAATGACAATTTTCCAAAGTATTTTTATGTACCATTATTATTAGTTATTGAGCCTTCTCTTCAGATTCATCTTTCAGAAGGAGATACAAACTTTATGAGTCATTGAGTGATTTAAGTAAAAGTAAATTTAATAGCTTTAGGGAAGAAGCTTAAAGGAAAAGAGGAGATTGTGTTTTTCTCTACAGGTAAAACTATTGTTAAATCAAGAAATAGTAGAACCAGTTTTATTTCCCAGAATAGGTACACTCAAAAATTGTTTAAACCTATCTTCTATCTGATATGTATATTTAAAAGAAATTACCCCCAAGACAATTTTGAATAAAGTGCTGTCCATTTTTTTTGTTATTAACCTTTTGTGGTACGAACTGCCACTCCACAGTGGCCAGCTGCATCTGTCATATTGCTCGCCCTGGTAAATATGTGGTGACAAAATTTCAGCAATGTTGATGACATTAAAATTAATTTTTAGAAGAAAATCATTTCATGCTTTAGCATTTCCAGATGAGAATACTGTGATAGAATGATTTTGAATGTTTAATAATGCTCACCCCCTTAAATACATGTGAAATTACACTTAGATTATCACAGAGGTGATATTTTAGGTTGTGATAATGAGTTTAACAACCTATGTTCCTTTTCCATCTAACACTACAGAGAAGAGCCTGAAGAGAATATGTGCAGAGTGATCAAATGAATTTACATTTTCTATCGACGAAAATTTAGATGAATCACCAACAAAGCTTATAATCGAGCAATATTCCAGCAATATAATATGATCTAATGAATATTTGGCTAATATAATCTTCAGTTATCTATTCAAATGATTCTACACAAAAATAATCGTCTTGTAAATTGGTACACATGAGACTTATCACATTAGTGTCTTCTGGAAATTAGATTGAGGAGCATATGGTTTCACCATATAAACTCAGTAGCTCTGAACTCCCTTTGTGAGGTTAATTAAAATTTGGTGTATGAAGTTACTATTTTTCTATTATCCTGAATCTTAAAGATCCTGAGAGATTGGACATGGAAGAAATGTTTTATGGACACTTCAGAGATCAGGACATTTTTATTTACTTTCCATATTGCCATATTGTGAGAAATAATGTTTAGTCACTGAAAAATGAGATGAAAACACAATTAGGCTCAAAGAATATCCATCTATTTACTTCTTGCGGCTTGGATTATAAAGTCCTACAGTTACTGGGTTATTGATTAAGTCATTACTATTTCCGAAGATTTTTAATTGGATTTATTGAGGTGACATTGGTTAATAAAATTATATCCTGTAGTTTTGAGGGGTACAGTTCCATTATACATCATCTGTATATTGTGTTGTGCATTCACCACCCCAAGTCAAGTCTCCTTCCCCACTTTGGAAGATTTTCAAGTGCTGTTGATTTGGGCTGAGATAAAGCATCATAGCATAGTACTTTATTGAGGTAATTAATGGGCTTCATATTTCACTGCATCTAAGAAACAGAAAGATTTGAAAAAGAGTTAGTTTAGGCATAAATTAATTATGATTTATACATGGAGAAAGATGTTTAATGAAAGTCGATGTGAAGTAGAGAATAACCAACCAGAAAGAAACTCCATAAGAAAAAAAAAAAAACATGAGAAATAGGTTGTATTTGAAGTGCTGTAACATCAGAGTTTACAAATGCAGCAAAAGTCCTAATCCAGTGTGTACTGATAGTGAAAGTGGACAGGACAATATAGGGTTTAGAAAATTCAGGAAGCAGCCGTGGCTGGCATAGTTCAGTGGATTGAGCGCGGCCCTGTGAACCATGTGATCATGGTTCAATTCCCAGTCAGGGCACATGCCTGGGTTGCAGGCCAATTCCCAGTGGGGGACACATGAGAGGCAACCACACATTGATGTTTCTCTCCCTCTCTTTCTCCTTCCCTTCCCCTCTCTCTGAAAATAAATAAGTAAAATATTTTAAAAAAAGAAAGTTCAGGAAGCAATAATTACATTACTGACATCACTTTTCTGACTTAAATCTTACATTTTGGTTAGTTTTGAAAGTTTTAAGTTCTACATTTCACAGATTTATCTATTAATGGATTATTCTTAGACATAAAAGAGATTGAGAATATACTTCTCTATAATATCCTTTATAGAAAGATAGGGTCTAGCCATTCGAGAATTTGCATTTTGGAAGACGTCAAAAGACTATTTGAAATTATAACTGGGTGTATTTGTCACCACTCAATGGGATGGAGATTGGGATAATATCACAGATTTTGAGCAGCCTAAAGACCATACTGAATATCTAGCCAATTCTAGTAAAACAATTTTCTTTACACGAAAATAAATCAGAAAGAAGTGAGGAGTTCAGACAATAATTGATTTGTTCAGAGGCGGTATTATGTTGAAAACACAACAATTTTTTTTAGGTTGATTACAAAAGCTGACAATTATGAGAAGGATTCTAATAATAAAAACAAAGATCCTATATTATGCCTAATCTCAAATCTCATATATTGAGGGCCAGTATTTGTTTCCCTCTTCCAAGACCAGAGTTTTGAAGCCATAATTTCATAGTTTATGCTTAACCATGGCTTCTCACCCACTTCCTTCTGGTAGAATGAGAACGCTTAGTGATGTAAAAAAGGTCGAACTCACTGAGAGGCAAGTAGACTTGATGTCTGGGTCAAAAACAGTCAAAATTACCAAGGAAATTATGTAGCTGATGTCCTAATGCAATTATTGTGAATCTTCTAAAAGGCACAAAGGGTAGAATTTCTCAACAGTAGAATATTAGTGTTTAGATTGCAGGCTAGACAATTCAGAGACAGGAACTGGAGTTTTTCTTCCCCTTTGAACAAAATGTACCTGAACTTTGAACCAAAGTCCAGAAGCTTCCTCATTCTACACCTGAAAGAAGACAGAATGACTCACCCTAAACAGGTATAGCTGCTATTAGTCTCTTTCAAAGTTGTATTTCCTTGCTCTTCAGAAAATTTTGAGAATTAGCTCTTCTCAGTCCAGTAATGTTCACCTCAGGGACCTAAATATTATAGACTTATGTTTTCAATTTGTCACATTTATTTAGAATGGGTATCAAAAAAATCTTTTGGCTCATGTGCAATTAAGCTCTCCCCCCCAATATGGGCAATAAAAATTAGTCTCTTTTCTATTCAGTTTCATTCTTCAACTAGTCTCTCTTGGCTAATGAGCATCACAGAGGTAAGTAAGCCATCGAATTTCACCTTCAGGGGTTTCAGCCAACATTCAAGTGAAAAATGCAAACTACAGTAGCACTTCTGGTGCTTGGGTTTACCACTGCAGTGGGAAAGAAGAAATGGGAGCAGTATGGCTTCCAATGTCAGATGTGGGGCCCATTGATTGTTCAGAGTTTCCCCCCTCATCTGGTGTAGCATTAATATGTAGTAAAATGCATAAATCTTAACTACATATTCATGAATTTTAACAAATGTGTATACTCTTATAAGTCAAACTTCTTTAACATCACCCCAGAAACTTCTGATAACCCCTTCCCAATTAGCAAATGCCCTAGCCCACCCTTCAGAGGTAACTACTGTTCTGATTTTTTATTACAAAATAGTTTTTTTTCAATTGTAGAATTCCATATAATTGAAATAATATATATTCTTCTGTGTAAGCTTCTGTATTAGTTTGCTAGGGCTGCCATGAAAATGACCACAGGCTTATGGTATAAACAACAGAAATATATTTTCTTACACTACTGGAGGCTTAAGGTTCAAGATCAAGATATTGGCAGATTTGGGTTTTTTTAAGTATATGCTATTGATTATGCTATTATAATTGTCTCCTTTTTTCCCCTTTGTACCTCTCCACCTGGTATCACACTTCCCCCCAGCATTTCCCCCACCTTAGTTCATGTCCATGGGGCATACATATAAATTATTTGGTTTCTCTATTTACTATACTATTCTTAGCCCCGCTGCTGTCTATTTTGTACCTACCAATTATGCTTCTCATTCCCTGTACATTTTCCCCCATTCTTCCCCCTCCCCCTCCCCAATGATAACCCTCCATATGATCTCCATTTCTGTGATTCTGTTCCTGTTGTAGTTGTTTGCTTAGTTTGTTTTTGTTTTGTTTTGTTTTTTTCTTAGGTTCAGTCATTGTGAGTTTGTTGTCATTTTATTGTTCATAGGTTTAGATCTTCTATTTCTTAGGTAAGTTCCTTTAACATTTCATACAATAAGAGTTTGGTGATGATGAATTCCTTTAACTTTACCTTGTCTGGGAAGCACTTTATCTGCCCTTCCATTCTGAATGATAACTTTGCTGGATAGAGTGATCTTGGATGCAGGTCCTTGCCTTTCATGACTGTGAATACTTTTTTCCAGTCCCTTCTTGCATGCAAGATGTCTTTTGAGAAATCAGATGATTGTCTTATGGGAACTCCTTTGTATGTAACTGTCTCCTTCTCCCTTGCTGCTTTTAATATTCTCTCCTTATCTTTAATCTTGGATGATATAATGGTGATGTGCCTTGGTGTGTGCTTCCTTGGGTCCAACTTCTTTGGGACTCTCTGAGCTTCCTGGACTTCCTAGGAGTCTATTTCCTTTGCCAGATTGGGGAAGTTCTCTTTTATTATGTTTTCAAATAAGGTTCAATTTGTTGCTCTTCCTCTTCTCCTTCTGGCACCCCTATAATTCAGATGTTGGAATGTTTCAAGTTGTCCTGGAGTTTCCTAAGCCTCTCCTCATTGTTTTTTGAATTCTTCGTTCTTCATTCTGTTCTGGTTGAATGTTTATTTATTCCTTCTGCTCTAAATTTTTTTATTATAGTCCTGGTTTCCTTCCCTTCACCGTTGGTTCCTTGTGTATTTTTATTCACTTTGCATAGGCTTCACTTTTTCCTCTATTTTGTGACCATACTCAACCATTTGTGTGAGCAGCCTGATTACCAGTGTTTTGAACTATGCACCTGATAGGTTGGCTATCTCTTCATCACTTAGTTGTATTTTTTCTAGAGCTTTGATCTGTTCTTTCATTTGGGCCATATTTCTTTGTCTTGGCATATCTGTTGTGTTGTAAGGTGCAGAGCCTGAGGTATTTGCCAGGGTGGGGCAACCCACTTCATTGTATTGTGGCACTGTATGTGGGGAAGGGTCAGAGAGGGAACAATGTTGGTTGCCATTGCTTGGCTCTTGCTGACTTTCAGTCACTTCCTCCTTCTGCTGCTGAAACCGAGGTGGGTGGGTTTGTGTACGTTCTAGGACCTTGTGGGTCTCTCCAGTGAACTTCTGTGAGGCTGGGAGTTTCTCCTGCCACTGCAAGCCCTACAGGTTTTTATAGTTAGAGGTTTTGAAACTTTCTTTTCCTACACTGGAACCCTGGGTTGAGCAGTCTGTCACACTTCCCAGTTATTTCTCCAGGTTTATCCACATGCTAATGTGGTACTACCAGCCACCCCCTTGCCTTGCATCTTTTCTGCTTCTCCTACCAGTCTGGATGAATGTTTCTTCTTTAATTCTTTGGTTGTCAGACTTCCATGCATTTTTATTTTCTGGCATTTCTGGTTGTTTTTAAATTTGTTGTCCTTTCAGTTTGCAAGGAGGTGAAGTATATATACGTATGCCTCTATCTTGGCTGGAAGTTCAGATTTGTTTTTTCTTAACTCCCTTGGCATGCAAAGTACATATTCTTGGCCCTCACATGGTTGTCACTCTGTCTCTGTGTTCTATTGTTCTATTCTTATATGGACACCATCATATTGCATTAAGGCTCACCCATATGACCTAATTTTTTAATTACCTTTTAAAGGCCCTATCTCAAATACAGTCACATATTGAGATACTAGGGGTTAGGAATTCACTACATAAATTTGAGGGATGAAAGGACATAATTCAGCCCATAATAGCTTTTTTTAAATCATCAAAATGTTTCTGAGAGTCATGCGTGTTATTGATATCAATAGCTCATTCTTTTTTATTCCTGGGTACCAACCATTTCATTATGTAAATTAACCACATTTTTTTTTCTATTAATGGACAACTGGACTTCTAGTTTGGGGATACTGTAAGTGAAGCAACTGGAACATCATTGTATGTCTCTTTGTGAACATGTATTTTCATTTATCTTGCTTCAAGATCTAGGGGTGGATTTGTTGGTCATAGGAGTAAATGTATGTTTAATTTCATTGGAAACTTTCAGAAACTTTTCTAAGGTCTGTACCTTTTTATATTCCTACTATAAATTTTTGAGAATTCTGGTTGTTCCAAGTTTCATTAATATTTGGTGTAATTGGTCTTTTAAGTTTTAGTCATTCACTTTGGTGTGTAGTAGTATCTCATTGCAGCTTTTATTTGCATTTCTCTCAATGATATGGAATGCTTTTTGCATGTAGTGCGTACAGGGGGGCACCCAAAACACCCAGAATTATCTCCTGGAAGGCAAACTCCTTGTAAAACAGGCTTCCCTGCCAGGTGAGTCTTATAGGAAATAATCTGTATTAGTGTACCAGCTGGTGTTGTGAAAAGCTATGTTTGGCTTCAGTGAATTTTTTTGGAAGCCCTCCTTAATGCATTTACCCATTTCATGATGGGTGATTTACAAGTGCACCTGCACACACCATGCCAACAATTCAGCAGTTTTAGACCAAAAATATCATAACCCCCATGGCCGCTCTCCCTATCCACCTCATCTCACCCTGAGCAACTTTTTTTTTTGTTTCCCCAGATAAAAAAGTCCTCAAAGGGAAACACTTTGCCAGTGTGGAAGAGATGAAACAAACAAACAAAAAAATGGCAGAATCACTAAAGGGCATCAAAATTGACAAGTTCAAAAACTGTTTTGAATAGTCGTAAAAACACCTCAATAGGTGTATTGTATCAAATGGAGAGTACTTTGAAGGTGACTTAAACATATAAAAATAAACACAATTTTTTGTCAATACATTTAGGTTTTGGTGGGGCCCTCCTCATATACACAGTGGAATATTACTGGGCCATAAAAAATTAAATCATGACATTTGTGACAGCATGGATGAAGCTAGAGATATTATGTTACGTGAAATAAGCCAGAGAAAGACAAATATAAGATTTCACTTATATATGGAATCTAAAGAACAAAATAAATAAACAAAATAGAAACAGACACATAGACATAGAGAGTAGACTGATGGTTGCCAAAGGGGGAGGGTAGGGGGACGGGGTGAAAAAGGTAAAGGGATTAATAAGTACAAATTGGTAGTTACATAATAGTCACAGGGATGTGAAGTGCAGCATAGGGAATACGGTCAATAATATTGGAATAAC
Source organism: Artibeus jamaicensis (assembly GCF_021234435.1). Classification (NCBI taxonomy): domain Eukaryota; kingdom Metazoa; phylum Chordata; class Mammalia; order Chiroptera; family Phyllostomidae; genus Artibeus; species Artibeus jamaicensis. The sequence continues at coordinate 43,914,204 of NW_026521812.1, forward strand.
TGTGTATGGTACCAGGCGGGAACTGGAAATGCCAGGGATAACACTTTGTAAAATATGTATGATGATCTACCCACTATGCTGTACAGCTGAAACTAATAGAAAATAATATTAAATGTAAACTATATTTGAAAAATAAAATTAAAAAAGCCATTCCAGACAGAGTAGAAAGAAAAACAAAAATGAGAATACTAGTAAATATAATTTATGGAATACCTATCATATACTATGAACAAAATATAGAATAATAAAGATAATTTCATTATCTTCATATCAAAATTATTTTATCTTTGTTTTACATATGGGGAATCTGAAGCTCAGAGAGTTCAACTGACTTGATTAGTGCTTCATAGCTAAAAAAGTTGATTGAAGTTGAGATTTAAATTAAGATAACAAAGACTGTCCGGAACTTCCCTGCCTGGTTTCAGAAGCTGTAACCCCCCAGGGCTAAGGCTGAGTGAGAGATCTTGAGACCATATGCCACTAAGGCGACAAAGCTTATCTCCCTGGCAGGGACGTTGCCTCTGCCCCCTTTTACTTCACCCTGCTTGGCCCTGGGCAGATGACTGGTTAGCCAATGATAGGTAAGATTCCTCAAAGGAGGGATGTCCTAAGGTAGGCTTGGTTATGAAGGGGCCCTCAGGGAAGGACTTGGGGGGCTATAGAAAAAGGGTATAATGGACCCTCACCTCTCAACTTTGACATAGCCTAAGTCCTCATTCTGTCTGGGAGAAATTTCCTAATCTCCTGGCTGCCTTACTTCCCTTGCCTGACTTAAGCTTGAAACAATGACAGAGGGTGGTGTAGCTCTGTGCTGAAAAGGGCTAGTTCCCCAGGGGTGATCTGGTCTAAGAAAGAATGCACAAAATTCTGTAAAATCTGCTTTGCTAAGAATGTCCTCAGTTTTCTGATAAGGGTCCAAGAAGGAAATGAGTTTGTTCCCTTAAGTTTTATAGACCTTTAACTAACAGACTCTGACTCAGAATAAGCCCTCAGAGTTCTTTGTATGTTATCTAGTGTTTGATCCTTACTGCCTGTATTCCTGTGCAAACTGAACCCAGTAAAAACCCATTGAGGAAAAGGCTCCTGGCCCTTCTCCTTTGAGAGATGGGCCACCTTTCCTCCCCAAGCAGATCATGTCTTGGTAGACTTATTCTCATCTGTGTTGGACAGGGGTTTGGAGGGGAGGCCCTGTAGGCAGAGACCCTTCCCCCGAGAAAACTGTACTTGTAACACTGTCACGTTTTGTATGGTTGGATTGCTATTTCAATGGAATGGTGCTTATTCAAGTACTTTGCAGGACAGCTGACATGTAGTAGGTGTTCAGTTGACAATACCAGCTATTATTAACTTTTGCTTTGGATAGCTATTGACATGTAATAGGTATTCCATGGATGTTAGCAATGATTAGTTTTAGGCAATAGTTTTTATCCTGGTATTGAGAAAAGCATGATTTGAGTTATTTAACTCAATTTTCCCTCAAATTTATTTTAATTTATTTAACCTACAGTAATTTTTGTCTCTTATAATGAGGTACATCCCCAAACTACAATGATATCCCAAATTTAATGAGTAATATAAATTTATAAGGAATAAATCAATTTAAATATAATTTTAAATTACAATTAATATTTGAGGCAAATGTAGATTCTATGGAGGCACATGAAGGTACTCAATATGATATTGGTAGAATTAGGAAAGGTTTCCCAAACAAATTCTGTGCTGAATCTGGAAGGAAAAGAAAGCATAATGTAGCTAAAAGGGTAGAGTGTGGGAGAGCAAATGAGAACGGTCCAGGTACAGAGTACATTAAGATAGACCAAGACATATCTAGGAATTAAAAATAATTTGCCCTGACTGGTGTGGCTCAGTGGATTTAGCACTGGTCTGTGATCCAAAGGGTCGCTGGTTGGATTCCCAGGCAGGGCACATTCCTTGATTGCAGGCCAGGTCCCTAGTAGGGGTGCATGAGAGACAACCACACATTGCTGTTTCTCTCCTTCTCTTTTTTTCTCCCTCCCATCTCTTGAAAAATAAATAACATCTTAAAAATTTAACGAATACAGCTGGTTTGTGTATCATTGCCTGTTTTACTTCTCTGTTGCTGTGTAACTCACCACCCAACTTCATGGCTTATTTTAAGCCTTAAACAATAACATTTATTTTACTCATGAATCTGCAGTCCGGGCAGGGTTTAGGGAGAATGTTTGTGTCTGCTCCATTCACTGTAGATTTAGTTGGAAGCCTTGGAGTTGTGATCATATGAAAGTTCATTTACTCACATGTCTTGGGTCCTGTGTCTCCCTCTCTATCTTCACAGGGTTTTCCAACATGGTATCTCCAGTATGGCATGTGCATTTCTTACTTGGTTATTCAAGTTCCAAATGTGCAGGTCCTGAGAGACGGAGAGAGGCAGAGGTGTGGGAGAGCCAAGGCTGAATCCGTGCTGACTTTATGGCCTAGTATTGGAAATCATGCAGCCTCACTTCTACACCATCTCATTCATTAGAAGTGTCACTAAGGCTGGAACATATTTAGGGGGAGGACAATTAGGCTTTACCTCTTGAGTGGTTGTGGTATGCTTCTGAAACAGCATGTGTGACCAGAATTAATGCCAGGGTCAATTTAGAGACTACAGTCTGCCACAGTGTTTCTGCTTTTCTGTGTTTCATAAGGGAAGGAGAGAAGTGAGAGCAAGGACTGGTTAGAGAGGATTCTAAACAGGTAAGCAGTTATCAGATTATGAGTGGTCATTTAGACCATGCTAACAGAGTCAGACTATTTCTTGAAGGCAATGCAGCATTTTGATGGGCGTGTGTGACATAATGAGTTTTCTCAAAATTATGTGGGCTATATATGGAAGAAGCCAACGTGAAAGCAGGAACTCCAGTTAGGAAGATGTTGTAGTACTCCAGGCAAGAAATTATGCTGCTCTGAACTGAAGAATTTGGAGAATGGTGGAACTCTCCACCGATTCACGAAGTTGTGAAGTCTTAGGAGGGAGAATCGTTAATACTCAAAGACTAACCGGGACCAGGAATGATAGGAAGCTTTCTGTCTTATGTGACTATGACAGGCCACAATGGAGAGGCAATGTGGTACCATTTACTAAGATAGGGACATGGGAGGAGGAACAGATATAGGATGAAGTGGAGAGTAAAAGATAATTTAGTTTTATACGTGTTAAATGGGGGTTAATTGTGGTGTGATCTGTTACGACATCTCATTGGTCATTAATAAAATATGTGGAGCCCAGCAATGCAATAAAGTTTGACAGTCATCTCTCTGTAAACCTAAATTAAAGGACTAGAAGTTGTTGAGGTCATTTAGAGATTATAAAAAGTAAAAAGAAAAATATTCTAGGTTAGTACCTGGAGAAATGTAACAAAGCCTAACAATTTAAGAATAATTGCAGCTACCTGAATCCCAAACTCTACATGTATCATCCAAATACTATACAGACAAAGAAAGTATGTAAACCCACACAGACTCATGTGCACAACTAACTAGGAGGTAAATACCATAAATGTATTTACACAGAAGAAGGAAACAAATGGCAACTCTGGAGCACACACCAAAGTAGAGAGATAGAATCTTTTTTTTTTTTATTTTTTTTTTTATTTTTTTTATTTTATAGCACTGGTTTATTCTTTTAATATAACACAAATAAATCAACATAAAAGAATAGTCATCAAAAACAATAAAATATCTTAAGGTGTTAAAAATGTTTACATATATTAAACTTGGTATGATATCAGTATGTTTATTTTGAATTTGGCTTTGATAAATTTATATCAAATTAATTTTTTTATTATTATTTTTTTAAATTTTATTTAGTTATTTTTCAAGTACAGTTTTTTGTCTATTTTTCCCATCCCAGCCTCCCCTGACCCTTGCTCCCCACCTCCCTCCCATTTCCTCCCCCCCCCTTAGTTCTCGTCCCTGTGTCCTTCCTATTTGTTCCTCCAAATCCCTCCCCCTTTTTCCCTTTAACTTCCCTTCCTTCTCCCCTCTGGTCACTATCCCCTTGTTCTCTATTTCAGTGTCTTTGTTTTTTGGGTTTTTTTTTTTTTTCTGCTTACTTGTTTGTTTTGTTGTTTAGCTTCCTGTTAAAGGTGAGATCATATGGTATTTGTCTTTCAGCACCTGGCCTATTTCACTCAGCATAATGCTTTCCAGTTCCATCCATGTTGTTGCAAAGGGTAGTAGCTCCTTCTTTCTCTCTGCAGCATAGAATTCCATTGTGTATATGTACCACAATTTTTGGATCCATTCATTTACTGATGGGCACCTAGGTTGCTTCCAACTCTTGGCTATTGTAAATTGTGCTGCTATGAACATTGTGGTGCATAGGTTCTTTGATATTGATGTTTTAGGATTCTTAGGATATAATCCTAGCAGTGGAATTGCTGGGTCAAAAGGCAGGTCGATTTTTATTTTTCTGAGAAAAATCCATACTGTTTTCCATAATGGTTGTACCAGTCTGCACTCCTACCAACAGTGAACTAAGGACCCCGTTTCCCCACACCCCCTCCAACATTTGTTGTTTGTTGCTTTGTTTATGATAGCCATCCTGACTGGTGTAAAGTGGTATCTCATTGTGGTTTTAATTTGCATCTCTCTGATAGCTAACGATATTGAGCATTTCTTCATGTGTCTCTGAATGTTCTGTATGTCCTCCTTGGAGAAGTGTTTGTTCAAGTCCTTTTCCCATTTTCTAATTGATTAAATTCTCCAATCAAAAGACACAGAATAGCTCAAGAGATAGAATCTTAATGGAAAGGAGAAGGTGAAAAAAAATAACATGCCACAGAAAAGAGAAGGCAATGTTAATCTTGTCATGATATAATACAGATTAAAAAAAATCACTGTGTGATTCAGAACAACTCATGAAAATCAAAAGGTACTGGCTCAAAATTACTAAGATGAAAATCTTGATAGAGTCCCACTTGTAGAAAATTGAAAAAAATTTTGTGGTAAAGAAAACAAGAGAAAATACAGTGGGAAGTAATGATCTAGATAAATAAAAGAGATGCACTAAATAAAAGACAAATCAATTCTTGTCATAATATATTACCATTATTAAAGAAGTCACAGTTCATTATATCAACAGAAGAGGGTGCTCTTGAACTAAGAAAACTATTAAGCCACCAAATGCTTAACACCTGTCTACATTGAATTATTTTTTTGCTCATCAAATAAAATATAAGACATTTAAAATTAACAAAAAATAGTTGAAAACAACCATAAAAACTATTATAGGAAGATGGAAAATATGAATCAAACCATTTCTGTTGATGAAGATTATTCTGAAAGAATGAAGTATAGGAATATTAAATTAATTATCCTTAAATCCATGTTTTCATATATTAAAAACCCCAACCCAATCAGAGACTGAGAAAGTCAGAAGGGGGGAAGCAAAATGTTGGAATTAAGCAAACTTCATAAAGGAAAAAAGGAAAAGACAAAATTATTTCAGGCACGAGGACTAAACTACCAGAAGCCGGAGGGAACAGAATCGATGGAACACATAAGGGATATTGAGGAACGAAATGATCAAGAGCACGGAAGTAAAATAGAAAAACAGTCAGAGAAAGTGATAGAAGATAAGCAAAGATGATCTCACATACATATAATTGGAGTCCTTGAATTAAAAAAAAAAGTGATGGAATGGAAATATTATTTAAAGTTATTGTATAATTTTAAAAAATCCCCAAATAGTCAGCTTAGAGACATAGCCTAGTAAAACTCTTGGGCTTTAATGATAAAGACAAAAAACAAAAACGAAACCTCTGGGCCCTCAGGCAAAGAGACCAAATGACTTACTTACAAGGGAATGAAATCGAGTTAAAATCAGAGTTTATAAAAACAAGACAATTTTGGAGGGAAATTTTTTAGAAAATGAGAGCAAAGTGAGTCAAATATCTTATATCTAAACAAGTTGTCCTTCAAGTACCAAGGCTATATTAAAACAGTTTTGAAAATGTGAGAACTCAAGGAGTGCTGTCTTCACAATATAACTAAAGGATGAGTTTTATCTAACCCAGCAACGATGGGAGAAACCTTAGGAAATGAACTGATGGCATATACTGAATATATTTCAATGTAGATCTAAGGTTAAAACCAAGGGTAGAGAAGGAATGTGTAAGTATTATATGTTCTTTTCTGAAATTTAAAATATTTTTTAATTTTTAAAATTATTTTATTGTTCAAGTAGTTTGTCTGCATTTACTCCCTACTCCACCTCACCCCAGCCTTCCCCACCTCCCTCGCCTGCTTCCATCCCCCTTGGTTTTATCCACGAGTCCTTTACAGTTGTTCCTGAAAACCCTTCTCCCCTTCCCTCACTTCATAAAATAGCAATAACCAATGGGTCACAAAAATGATAGGGGAATCTGGCAGAGAAGGTGGAGTAGAATCAACTCATAGCTGTACAGATAAAATGTGCAGCCAAATATATTATTTAGAGTTGGCAGACCTAATAGTAGGAACCTCAGAAAGGGAAAAGCAGACTTTTTTAACAAGAAAAGATAGAAAATAATATAACCATTAAAAGACAGGCAAAACCTTGGATAGTGTGGATAATAGTGTTTATATATATATATATATATATATATATATATATATATATATATATATAAAACGTTCTTCAATCCTACATACTTTTTGTATTCAGCAAAAATAAAATCTCACCAAACACTTATCTTACCTTTGTAAGTCATACAACTTCTGCATATTAATGCACAATTTTGTTGTCCCACAAAATTGTTTCACAAGTCTTAGCTTTTAATGTTTTCTCACCCATTCAGTAGAATTTTTCCTTCTAGACCCTTGAGTACAATTTATTCACTGAACAAATGGACACATATTGTCTGGCTTCATGTACGCCTGACACACATGGCCTATGTGGAGGTGCACAGACCTAGAGGATAGAGCTCAGGCCTCCCTGCAGGAAATACATGAGGTGGCATTATAGCAAGTACCTGGTAACCTGGGCTTTGGGATTTAATTGCCTATTTGAGTCCCAATTCTGTTGTTAGTTGCACGATCTTGGGCAAGTTATTTAATCCTCTTGATTTCATAAAGTAGGTACTATAATAGTGTTTATTTTGGGATTGTTATCAGGTTTATTAGAGGTCATCCTGGTGTCTGGTCCATAGTAACTGCACCATATATGTTCATTTATCTCTTGTCAGAGCTCCAACAAACAACTTGCCATTTATTGTATATATGATGATATTTCATGTTGGTCTGCCTTTGATTTAGAACATTCTACTCACATAATATTGTATTACTATGCAAGAAATGAGGACAGAAACATGTTCTGCTAACTTCTCTGCAGGGGAAAAAACCCCAACAATCCTTTATTTGTTGAAAACATGACAGATATAAAGTATTTACAATTATTGTGAGGATAGTGAAAAATAAATAATCTTCTTCTTGGTATTTTTTAAATTTTAAGTACAGTTTTCTGCCTTTTACGACCATTCCAGCCCACCCCCCGCCCTCTCCACCTTTCTCCCATTTTCACCCCCACCTTGTTATTGTCCATGTGTCCTTTATATTTGTTCTTGCAAACCATTCACTCTTTTCCCCTGAAATTCCCTCCCCTCGCCCCTCTGGTCACTATCAGCCTGTTTTCAATTTCAGTGTCTTGGGTTATATTTTGCTTATTTGTTTGTTTTATTGATTAGGTTCCTGTTAAAAGTGAGGTCATAAATCATCTTTTTTAATGTGATACCATAAACATTACCTACTCTTCATTAAAATAGAAATCAAACAGTGAGCATTTCCTCTTGGGAGATGTTCAATGAGTGTCATGATTGAAGCACTGGACCATAGAACTGGATGACAAATGTAAGTTTATAGTTTGACACACTCCCTGTGTTCTTCTCTGCCTCCTCCAACCTTACTTAGCTATTGAATTTCTGCTTTGCTCTTTCCTTTTCATCTCTTTTCATCTTTTTATTGTTGAATGCTTACCTTGTTTTTTTTTTTTTTTTTTTTTTTAAAAACAGCTCAACCTGCTTCCTGGAACCCTCACTGACTTTATAAGATAACACTGTATTGAAATAAATCACCCATTAGGACCTGTCAACCTAAGAAAATTTCTGCTTAGCTAAATAATGTTGGCATTTCCAAACTGTCAACCTCAATGCTCATGCCTCTTTACAACTCTAATTAGGGAGACTGCATTCCAAATGCACACTAAATCTTAGGGTTCCATCTGGCTCAATCTCTGTAAAGAATCACACATAAAGAAGCCCAGTCTGACAGGCCAAAAGTGATTTTGTAATATATTCTAACTTTACTTTCCTCCCTCAACCAAACAGCAAAGGGGGTTCAACTCAACTTCACAACAACTCTATTTATTTTCTCCATTTTCTTATGCTCCATGTTATAAAGTCTTACATTCCAGAATTGTGTATATACTGGCCTCCAAAATGCCTTCTTCAGCTTTAGTTCCATGGGATGTTTCTTTTTATCTCACAATCATTTGTGCTCTTCAAGTAGTCTGCTTTAGTCTCTTCGTCCCTTTTCCCCCATGCTACCATTTCCTGTCTATACTTTCTTCTTATTTTTTCAGTTTTGTATCTCAAAAGGTCAAGCAATCAAGTTAGCAAATACTCTCTTTTAGTCGTAAAGAAGACACATACAACTAGAGCAGTTGTGAGTTGGAGGGGTATTAAAAATCTGGTCCCTATCAACATATTTGTTTGTTTGCCCCTTCCCTGGACTGGGAGCATCTCAAATAAAAAAGTCATGGAAAAATAAACTTTGTTTAACCTATAACACAACCAAGACCATAAATAAGTTTTTAAGATGCCTGTTGAGACTGTAAGTTTCCTTATTCATAAATTGTTTGCTGTGATATTAATTGGCCAGAGCAATCTAAGACAGTCTTTTTCTCCATCTGTCTTGATTCCTATGTCTATTGTATGTCTGATCATAGGTTGCCGTATGAAGACCCCAAAATCATTTTAGTTGATGACTTGCCTAAACTTTATAAAAAGTTTGAATTATGAGCTCAACTTTAGCTTCTTTTGAATTCTGGGTTTGATCAAATTCAAAAAGTAGAAAAACCTTATATGAAGAAAAGACACTACTACAGATATAGATGCAAAAGGACATCTATACTACAGGTATAGATGCTGTATACCTCCCCCTGGGCTCTTCCTCCACCCCCAGTACTGCCTGGATAGACCTCATCCCTTCCCTTCCTCTGTCATCTTTGTGACTACAGTTCCTTTATGTTTGCTATTGGAGATCACTGAGAGGAAATAAGCATGTGATGTTGTATAGTGAGAGCATTACTGAAACATTTGATTATTTAATCAGGCCAAAGTTCCTCAGCCATCTTCAAGCTGAGGCATTATCTAATGATTTGGTTTAATTTCACACATATATACACACACACACACAAATATATATACACAAATATATATGTATATATATATTTATACCTCAGAAGATCAAATAATATATATATATACACATATATATGTATATATTTGGTGCATGAATGGAATAGGAAAAATAAGTGAGCTCCTGGAGGAAAGGAGCTCTATTGGATTTCTCTTTATGTTTCCAACCGATAGGCTAGAGCTTGGCCCACAGCTGCTGCTCAATAAATGCTTACAGGCTGAAAGAGTAAATTAAACTTAATCTTACCCTCATGGAGAAAATAATATCATACTAAGCAGAGTGGGACTGGTATATACAATAATAGAGGTGGAGTTACAGTGTGACGGGAGTGAAGAGGAGGAGGAGATTATTGGTTGGTATGAAAAATGTTATTTAACTTCCCATATAATACCCAAGTTCAACAGCAGCACTCGTAAAATGAAAAGCCCTATAATATATTTATCTGCCAAATTTTTGATTGCAGGTTTCTGTTCACAGAGGAAAACTAAAATTAGAAAGAAACTGCCTGGGTTTTGATATGAAGGAAGAATATAGTTTTTACAACATACTTACGGGAAAAACCAAACCCAAAGGACGGACACAACCTCCATTCTCCTAAGACACTGGGTGGAGGAAGTTTAACTAAATGAGGTTCTCATGTCGATTATAATGTAGTGGCTGGGAGTGGAACAGGGCTGAGCGAGATGACATATGAAAGGGAGAGAAATAATGAAACCTGACAACTCTTTTGTCCAGAAGAAATGCCTTTAGTTTTCACTTGAAGGCTTGCAAATTACCTTCACAGAAGGTATTTAATCTATATTTAATGCAGTGACACAGACTAAAGTAGTTCTACTGTTTCAAAATCTCTCTCTCTCTCTCTCTCCTTAAGCTCATTCCTTTGATCATTCATTTAGATTCTTTGGTGTATGAGACCTTACTTTGGTGCATTCATATATGGGAGAAACTTTGCACCTTAGAACAGGTCTCTGAGAGATATGTGAACCATTCTAATCCATTCAGATAAATTAAATTAGGCTTTCCTAGGTGTAGCTATCCAACTGCTTTATATGTTGAAAAACTTCCATACTTTTATTGTATTCACAGGGCCCATGCTGAATCACAGAGATAACATCATGAATTTTACTTCACTGTGCTGAACTTTCATATTCAGAGTGGCATCAACAGGGAGATTTACTTGGCTACTTTATAACAGACCTTTACAATTACATCCAAGATAAAGCATTAACCTTAGGCTTAAAAACATTTTCTTACATTACTGAGAAAAATGTTTAAAGAGACTTTTAATAATTCTTGAAAGTATCTTAAGCAGAGAACCAAGATTTCTCCCCAGGCTTAGGTTAAATGGGTCAGCTCTGCAATGAGCTGGCTTCTTTGTTTTTGCTCTAGCATTTGGATATTGAAATTTGGGTTCAGAATTGATAGAGAGGTCACATCTCTTCCACCTACCATCTCTAAAACATGGTTCTCTATTTCTTGGCCAAAGCGCTCACCTTCAAGTTCATCGTTAAATTGAATAAACTGTCTGAAATGTGGTGGAGTGGGAAAGTGGATATTCTGACTACATAGTCTGGTTAATAATCAAACACATGTGGGCTGTCAAATTTCACATAGTAGAATGCAGTTTAACATTTGCTTGACTCAGAACTGTTGCTATCTTTTGATGGTGACAGCTCAGGCTTTTCTTTGTGGACAGCCTTTACCAAACTGCCATTTCTTGAACATAAATTGCACTCTTATACTTTTTCCTTTGTACCTATTTGTTCTTTGTCCAGAAATATTTTTTCACTTCTTTCAGTTTAGAATTGACCTCTTCTGCAAAGCCCTTAATTCCCTCACTAGAGTCTCCTAATTCAACCAATTGCTCTTTTATACTCCCATAACATTTTTGTAACTATATTTGATTGTGATAAAATGCACATACAATTATTATATTAACCACATTTAAATGTATAATTGAGTGGTGTTAAGCATACTCAAACTGCTGTGCAGACATCCCTACCATCCACCTCCAACACTTTTTCATCTTCCTAAACTAGAACTTCATACCCACTAAACAACAACTCTCTATTCTTCTCTTTTCCTAGCCTTCGTCAACCCTCTACTTTATCTCTCTAAACTCGCCTACTTTAGGTACCACATAACAATATTTGTCCTTTTGTGATGGGCTAATTTCACTTAACATAATGTCCTCAAGGTCTATCCATGCTGTAGCATGTGTCAGAATTTTCTTCCACTTTAAGATATTTATGTATAGATCACAGTTTTGCCTATCCATTGATTCCTCATGGTCATGTTAACTGCTTTTATGTTTTGGCTATTGTGAATGATGCTTCTAAGAATGCTGATATACAAACATCTATTCAACTCTCTGCTTTCAATTCTTTAGGATATGTACCCAGAAGTGGAATTGCTGGATCATATGATAATTCTATTTTTAATTTTCTGAGGGATTGCCATACTGCTTTCTACAGTGACTGCACCATTTCACACTCCAACTAGCAATGCATAGGATTTCAATTTCTCCACATCCTTGCTGATACTTGTCATTTTCTGTTTTTTAATAATAGATGTTCTAATTTGTATGAAGTGGTATCTTGTTAGTTTGGTTGATTTACATTTCCTTAATGGTTAGTGATGTTGAGTACCTTTTCCTGTGTTTATTGGCTATTTGTATATCTTTTTTGGAGAAATGTCTGTTCATGTTCTTGGCCTATGTTTTAATTAGGTTGTTTGTGTGTTGAGTTCTTAAGACTTTTTATATATTCTGGATATTAGCCTTTTATTAGACACAAGATCTGCAAATATCTTCTCCCATTATGTGGGTTGCATTTTTATTTTGTTGAAAGTATACTTTGATACACAAAAGTCTTTAATTTTGTTGCAACAAAATTTATCCGACTTATCTATTTTTTTTCTTTTGTAACTTGTCCTCTTGGTGTCATATTCAAGAAATCATTAACAAATCTAATGGTATGAAGCCTTTCCCCTATGTTTTCTTCTAAGAGTTTTATAACTTTAGCTCTTATATTCAGTTCTTTGATCCATTTAGTTATTTTTGCATATGGTAGAAGGTAAGAATACAGCTTCACTTTTTGGTATATGGGTAATCAGTTTCCCCAGCACTATTTGTTAAAAACTCCCATAACATTTCATACATGGATTTATGATTATGTACTTATTTATCTGGAGTGATGTGCTTATAAACTGGCTCTCATGCAGGAATAGGGGGTGGGGTGGTGGAAAGTTTTGATTTTTAATGTTTGCTGACTTCTCTTGTGTAAATACTCTCACCATCGCCAAATACAGGCTACTAACATATCACTAAACATAGATTTAGGAAGATATTACCTAAGGGGTAGAGGCCTGGGATTATTTTACTTTGTATTTCTAGCACCAGGAATACATTAAATACTCAAATTTCACTGTTAAGTTTCAATTTAACAAATATTTTTGAGTGCCTTCTATGTTCCTGGCAATTGTGCTAGGGTACTGAGTACATAATGGTAGAAAAAGCACACACGGTCCCTACCTTTATGCATCAATCAATCTAGTGAAAGGAGAACTATAACAGAAGAAACCTAAAAATAACTAATAATTACCCATCATAATAAGTAAGATGAAGGTAGTAAATAGAGTATGGAATTGCTTAAACAGTGCTCTTTGAAAGGTGAAGTTGGAAAAAAAAGCAGGCATTATGCTTCTGTACATGGAGAGAAGGAACTTAATTAGAGAAAGTGCCAGGGAAGAGCATTTTGGGCAGGAGAAGCAACAGGTACAAAGGCCTTTCAACAAATGATCGGGGTCTTTGAGAGGAGCTTAAAGGAGGCCTGTGTGGCTAGAATGGAGGGAGGAGGGGAGAATGGCTCGTGATGAGGCTGAAGATGTTGGTGAGGGCCAGATCATGCATGACCTTGAAGGCCACTGTTGGGTATTATGATTTTATTCAAAGTGTAACAAAATGATACTTTTGGGTTCTAGAAACCCAAGTAGAAAGTAGGTATAATTTGATTTTTTAAATGGATCTTTATGACTCTGCATGTAGAATGTATTAGTCGAAGGCTATTGCCGAAGTGGGAGGGTAGTGCAGAAGGCTCTGTAGTGCTGCCAGTGAGATTTGGGTGAGAGAGGGGAGATAGAGAAATGGGCAGATTTGAGACTTTATTTTAATGATAAAACAAAGAGGACTCGATGATTGATTAGACATTATAAATTAGGTGGTTAAAGTGTCCTTTAGTCAACAACTTTGGAAAAAGAAAGTTGGAAAAAAAGAGAGTTCATTATTTTTAAGAAGCAGTGTGCTGAGCACTGAGCTAGGCCCTTTGAGTGATATAAAAGAGGTAGATGATACAGTTTTTATACATACAGATTCACACTGCAGTGTCACCAAGACATGAAATTTTAATAACCCGAATATATATAGTCATAAATTAATGCTCTGTTTGAGGTTGAGGGTATACATGTATAAAGAATTCTTAAAACAAAGATACTATTGGGTTGATTAGGGATAAATGTTTCATAGGAAAATGAAGTCTGAAGAAAATATAAGACTTAGATGGGTGCACAAGAATTGCCAGAGACCCTCACAAGCATGAGCAACTAGAAACCATAGAATCTGTCTGGAGAGTTACATGTGAGGTGGGCAGGAAGACAGCTGGTCCAACTTCAAAGATGCTGGATAGAGATTAGTGGAGAATTGATGGGAGATGGTATCAATATCATCACAGCTTTTGGTGTTTAACAATTTACAAAGTGCTTTCCTTTGATTTATTTTATTTAAGGTCTCACCAAGAAATAGGTAAGTAAACAGGATTATTCCTTTATTATATAGACTGAAGATGGAGTATTTAAATGTTGAGGTCTTATACCCAAGTTTATGTGACCAGAGGTTGAATTAGAACTGAAACCTAAATCTTCTCATTTTCTTAGCTCTTCTCTTTTCCCTACAAAACTTAGTGGCTGATCAGGATTAGTGGTTTAAGTGTGCATTGTTATTATTTATTTTGGAGGAGAAATATGGATGATTTTTTAGAAAAGAAACTATAATGGTTTCATTTAAAAATGAAAGCCATGTGAAGGTTGGGCATAAGAAGGATTGATCATATTTACTTTTAGGGCCGTGTGGAAATATCATTCTTCCCCTGCCCCCACTCCACCCAACACTATCTGAATACCCAAAACCTAGAGGTCAGTGTTTCTAAAATAAGAAGACTTTAATATCTTATTCTGACCTGGCCCTCTAAGTTATTTATAAAACCACTACAAAGGAAACAAAATAAACCTTGTCATGGAGATTTCCTTCTGAATTAACTGCATATTATCCTTCTAGTCAAGCAAGAAAGGTCCCTGGCTGCTATGTTCAGCCTCACTAGACCTCACCAGACTGACTAAATGGCCGAAATATGATTTTCATATGACTTCCTGATTATCTCAATTCTCTTATTTTAACTACATGGAGTTTTTATGAAGATTCTGAAAGCATTTACGAAAATGAGTCTTTTCAAGAAGATGGTTATAACAAATTTTAGAGGAGCGAAGCTACATATTCTAGGTCTCCATTAGATTTGAATCTCTGTACTTTATGGAGTCTTAGTAAATGGGTATCACATTTTTTTAAATTCTGAATTTCTTAATTGGCTATAATATTCTATCATAGAATAGCATTTTATGTGAACTCATATGTGTGCTTGTATATTGTGTGCCCATATATATGAGAATGATGCTTGCTTCCTTTAAATTTAACCATATTTATTGAAGAATCACTAGGAGCAAACCCTATAAACACAGACACATAAAACTCTAAACCCAGCACAGAATGTAACAAGTATTGTAATCATGAGAGATAGGGAGCGATGAAAAATTGAAGAGGTAAGAGAATCCCTGCCATTGAAAGGGAATACTTTAGACATTCAAGCAGCACCTAGAAGAATGGGTAAGATTTTGCCCGGTAAAGACAGAGGTAGGATATGCCCCACAGGGAACAGTGAAGACTAAGGCACATGTGTGAGAAAGGGATAGATGTATTCCAAGATGAGAAACAATCAAAGGCTACAGATTCCTTGAGTACAGGTTGGATGGTTGGAAAGTAATGTTAGTAAAACATTTAGATCAGATTTTAAGAAGTAAACAATTCAATATGTGATATGAAACCATCAAAATATATAGAATAGCTGAGTGACAAAAATCACAGTGGCTGATACACAGGTGGGAGGAGAGCAGGGAAAACCAGTTGCTATGGGATTGACTAAGAGAACTCTAAGAATTCAAGTTAGGAATAACAAGACCTAATCAAGAATAACGGAAGCTAAAAGCAAAGTGGGACAGGGTATGATAGGTATTTTTAGTGACAGTGATGCATAGTTGACTCATGGTCAGCTGTGGTTATTTCTGCCCTGAGTACATTTAGTCAGGCATTTTTACCTTTTATCAGTTCAGTGTGTTTTCTCCAGTGTCCTTTTCTAATCTGGTTGCCATCCTAAATGATGTAAAGTTGCAGAACAACTTCAGTTTTTTCCTCTGTTCACTGGGCTAATTTTGCTATATTTGCCTCCTCCTTGACTTGTAGAATGTTCTGAAAATGGAAAAAGGGATTGTCTTAATCAGTAAAAGGGCTATCCTTTAGTTAAGATGATATAAACAGAAAGGATTTATTTGTGTAGAAAGTAAAGCCCTAACGTCAGGGCAAGAAATTCTAACGAACATAATGAGTTTAGAGAAAGTTTCAGAAATCACTTCCAAGACACTAACTTCTTCTCTTTCCCAAGTCTTATGTCTCTAAACCTACTTTAAGGCCCAGCACACCCTTTTCCAGGATCTTCATGAGCTATTTAGACCAATACTTAGTGGCTCAGCTTTAAGCTAACAGCTCAGCCAGTACTGACCTGAGTTCAGCTTGGTAATCTGTTCCTACCTTGATCTTTGTTTTCAAGGCTCTAGTAACCTTTCTAGTATTCGCTTTTCCCTTGGCTTTGAACTCTGCCTTATTCTTGTCTGTTCTGCAGAGTCCCTGACTTTTAATGTAAATCTGAGATCCTGACACATCACTTGATGAGTAACCTACCTGCATAGCTGCTAGTATCGGCCACCCCACTTTTGCTGCAACTCTTTTTTTGCCACCTGATTAAGATGCCCTGCTATCATCTTTTTGACCTTCTTCTCCTGTTGCTTGAATTGAGTGAAAATGCCACATTCTTCAAGCCACCACATGAGAGCTTCCAGTTGTAACTCCTCTGTCACTGTGCCTACAGAAGAGTGGGTTTTTTTCCAAACCTGAGCCACTCAAAGGATAGTTCTGTGTTATTGGCTTTCCCTGATGATTCCTGAGTTGAAATAGAGAAAAGAAAGTTTCGAGAAGTCAGGCTCAAATAAGAAGCTATGGGGGTGAGGCAGTGTTGTGTGACAGAAGGGAAATATGCAAATTTTGCCTACTGTAATTTCCTATATTTCTTTTTTTGTTGTTCATTTTTCTTAACATAGGAAGTTCAATCTTCAGTCAATTCCCTAGATATGAAATTAATTACAGATTTTTGTGGCTTTTCTTTTACTTTATAAAAAGTAAAATATGGGTATATTTTTATAGTAATATGATTTGCAGCTCTGATCTATGTATTTTCCTGACTTAGGACTGAAAAAGGGATTATTTAACTAAAGTGTTTGTAAAAGGAGGCATGGGGAGGAATAGATGGCACTGTTTATGTGGATGTGATGTGATTATCATGAGTCTATGCATATTCAACTTAATTTTCTGTGATCAGATAGGTATGTAAGAGTGTTTACTTCATTTGTGCTAGTTATGCAAATTGTTTGCACTATATATAAAGGTAATGACTGTGTATGTGGTATGTGTGTATGTATCTACAAGTGTTATTTTTAGGAAAAAAATATTTATTTGGAGCAGACTAGTCAAATACTATTTGTCAGCCTTTTTCTTTAAGAGGAGGAAAAAAATCACTCATTCCTAAGCATGGTGCTGAACCAGATAATTCCTCAGATACTCTTCTAGTTAGATATTTAAAATTCTCTAAATGCTGTCTAGGTGAATATATATGCAAATATCTGCTCTTTTTAGTTTTTCTATTTGAGTAATAGAGTGACCCAAACTGTATTTCAATTGTGGGAATCAGAAAACACTTTTATGTAGCTGAAAAATAAGATAGGGAGACCAAATACAATTGAAACTAAAAGATGCAGATCTAAAAACACTACTCAATGGGCTAGAAAATATTTACTTAGACCAATACTTCAGAGGAAAAAATTTCTTGATCTGTAATGGGCAAAGTTGTTAATATTGACAGTAGTGATGATTGCTTTAAGAAGAATGGTATTTCCCCCCCTTGGTTATTGTAACACATCTGAAAATGTTTAGCATTATTCTTAAATATAAATATTAACATCATATTAATCACTATGTCAAAAACAATGTATAATACTCAGCATTCCAAAAATTTAAAAAATTCAACAAATGTTTATTGAGCAGCTACTACAAATTAGGTATGATGTTATGCTGGAAATACAATAGTGGACAGGATAAATTCTCTTGTCTTATGAATTTTCCTACAATGGCAGTAGCTATTCAATGTACCTGTGGTTATTAATCATACTGGAGTAATGTTAAAAGAGTTTAATTTATTAATGCAATAAGCAAATGATTACTGACAACTTACTATGCAGTATGCTGAGAACATAGCCTGAACAAAATTAACAGAATCCCTGCCTTTATGAAGCTGCTTGTTAGTAGATAGAGACAAATAAATAAACTCCTAAAATACATTGTCATGTTATGTGAAGAAGTACCTGTGGTATGGAGAAAATGTAAGGGACACCTAATTATGCCTTTAAGGAGTCAGCAAAGTTTTCCCAGAAGGATTGAGGAGAGCAGGACCAATAAAATGACATTGGTCCAATCAAGATAACATAAAGTATATAAAACAAAGTGGAGTCACTTATGTCAACCAAAATGGTTGTCAATCAGCCATGACACTTTAGTTCAGGAGGAAACTACCTAACTCAGAGCAGATGCATAGAGCAAGGAGACACACTTAAGGTACCTGCACATGTGGTGAGAATAGCTGTCTGCAGAGTGGGACCACCTATAGATAGGCTTCTAAGCAAATTGCCTATTTGGTATTAGGGGTACTGAGGCATTTATCAGGAAGACCCAGAAGGGTGGAACACATCACTTTCAAAGTATAACTGAGGTAGGTTCCAGACCACTGCTGAGACAGCTGAGCTCCACACACACATCAGAGTGCTGCTCCATGCCACACTGATCTCCCTTGGCACTGGCTGCCAGGGGCTCTGCCCTGCTGCCCACCTGGCTCCAGAGATCCTATTTTTCAGGATACTGACAACTCCCTTGCACACCACACTGTCCCCCAGACCTACAGACTGGGACTCTGGGACTTGGGTTCATTATCCTCCACTGGTTACTATCTGTGTATGTTATAATTCTCTTAGATTTTCAAAATGTGAGTAGGATATTAATATATGTTAATATTCTACTTTGGGAGAACCTACATTCAATAAAAACTGAGTGAATAAAATAGTTACTGTGTGCAACTCTTGTCCATTCCTTGACAATCTTGTCTATTGTCTATTGTTACCTATTGTCTATTCCAGCAACAAGCAGGCAGGTCGCTGAGCAGTTGCCTGGCTGACTTATAGGAAAGACTCTATCACGAACCTACACTCAAGATGAGGATAAAGGCCCAAGCTGAGACCCACCCCCCCAGAACATAAGGGAATAAGCCAGAGCTTCGGGTATAGAATAGCTTATTTAAAGGCCCGACAACCAGATAATTGAAAGAAATGCTGTATGTGTATCATAGAGAAATATTTGGGGAGGGGCCTAGGAGTGAACTGTGTGGCAGGAGAAGTCAGATTATTCAGGCCTTGCATGCTATTCTGAGGCATTGGACTTGATCCTGCACGTAACAGGAAACAATTGAAGTGTTTGAAATGCAGAAGAGATATGATTAGGAACAGGTCTGTGTGAAGAGTATGCTTACATTACCAGTCCATCTCTGAAGGCTTTGCAACCTCAAACTATGGTTTTTATGTATGTTTTAATTTGGCATGGGATCCAGGCTCAGATGTTTCAAGTTATCTGAAGTCAAATGTCAATTTAAAATTACTGTTTACAGAGTAAACTGCCCTTTTAGTTTGGATGTTTTTCCCTGCTGCTCTGCCCTAGTAAGCACCATAATCTTGGGTCTCTATTTAGATGGCCCATTTAAAATGTATGTGAGTTCTTGTGATCCCACAAAAAGCAAATACTTGGAATGTTTGTTACTGTTGCAAAATGTATTTCAGAAATGCACAATTTCTGCCCCAAAATACTCTTTCATCTCTCCTGAATGAGAGCCTCATCTAAGTACTCACATGTCTTTAACACCTGCTAGTTACCCTTTTAACAGAGAACGTAGTCCCTCGATTTGGTTTATGTGCAGGCAGCTGCTGCTGTGGACAGGAGTGTGAGGTACTCAGCCCCTTGCAGGGAGCACAGGGAGCATTCCAGGACCAAAATCCTGAACTGGAAAAACTGGGAAGTTGCAAAATGAGGAAACCTAATTGTCAGCATTTAGTTTATTGCAAAGGAGTTAGAATCCCTTGGCTGTTCCATTTGTATACAGCAGGTCTCTGAATGAATGATGTGGGTCCCCTCAACATTGTTTGGTTATAATGTTGAGATATCTTAGGAAGTTAACTCTTTTTATCAATTAGCATGTTGTAAAATTGGTTTCGTTAAATGTTGTTTTACTTAAAGTCGCAGAACTTATCCATGATGTTAAATGAGAATTTACAGTATTGAGAGTTGAGCCTTGCTTTGGATTTCTTGGTGAACATGATTTACTGCAATGCCTCTGTGGTAAGAGAGAGGTTCTGGTTTTCCTAAAATAGGACATGGATTTCTTTGTTCACATACAATAAAGTCTTGTCTTGAGTGCGTTTGACGGATCACTGGACATTTGTTATGTGATTTTGGTGCCGAATGATGATTTTATCTTCAATGATATTTTATATCTCCCTTCACAAAAAATCTTTTCATATCAGAAAAATATAGCATGGGCAAACCAAGATGATACTAATGTACACTTCCCTTGTTTCTTGTTTCAGGTCATTCTTCACAATGACCTGAAAATTCTTCTCCTGGGTACAGTATAGGGAGGTTCAGGCCTGATTCCAGGGCCTGGTCTTGGAATTGCTAAACAAAAGCAAGTGAACAAATAAATAAATAAAAAAACAATCAAACTCATGGTTTTAAAGAACAAATATAAGTTGTTCAAGGATTATGTTGCTGACCTACTATAGACAATACATATAATCATTAAATATCTGAAGCTTGAATTACAGAACAAATGACAAAAAGAAGCACAATAAAAAAAGCTACTGCAATCTCTACCTACATTTCCAAGGTGGAGAATATTCTTGTGCACTGATCATTATTTAGTTTATTGAACATATTATTTTTCTTTTAAATTTCTGTTGATATTCAGAAATGTTAGATTTTAAAATTAAGTAATAAATGGATTTTCCCCTGAATGACTACTTTGAGCCTAGCACAGTTATTAGTATAACCATTGACAATGGTCTTTAATCCAGTATGTTTCTGTGAAGAGCTCACAGTTTGAAAGGATTATAGGTGATGCACACATAAACTCCCTGGAAAATAATTACTAAGGCCGTAGCTGCATTATACAAATAAATGAGTGATCTGCTAAATATCAAGACCATTTGCAAAGGAAATTAATGCTTAAATGGTAACTATAGAGTCTCTCCACTAATAATATGAACACGTCATTTTTATGTACACAGAATGCTCTTTGATGTTGATAGAGAAGCATAGATTATCTGAGTTTGCTCAGTAGTTAAGATGTATTTAAATGTATATATACCCTATATATAGCTCTACATCTACCTTTGTGGGTCATAAACAGTGGCGTACTGGTATATATATAACTTGCTCTCCAAAACAGAGAGAGAGAGATAGAAGAAGTGAAGAAAGGAAGAAAGGAGGAAGGATGTAAGGAAGAAAGGAAAAAAAAGAAGGAAGGAAAGAAAAGGGAGAAAGGAGGAAGGAGAATAAAACAGAAGAACAAAAGAGAAAGAAAAAAATCCTGATTTGTAGTATTTGCCAGTTTCTGTGGCATAACTATCCTAACATGGCCTGTTTTAAGCTACTGATGAGATATTACATGTAGAGCTGGAAAAGCATACTAGTGGCACTTGCAATAGCACAATCTAGTTCCGGCATGACAGGTTTTGTACAATTAAATATATTAGAGATAATATTAGATTCTCTCTCTGTATCTCTCGTACAGACTTAAAAAGTAAATCAACATATATAGTATATACAAGGACAAGACATGCTGCTAGGTATGATGGAGAATACAAAAAGATGTAAGATAATGCTTGCCTTTAAATAATTACAGCCTGGTTTGGAATGCTGAACATAAGTCCTTGACCTCATAAACCACACAAGCTAGAAATAATAGTATGAGCAATAGTTTAGGAAAATACAGATAGATAAAAGATAACTAATAAAGAAATAACTATGAAATAATATGGAAAGATGGAGGCATAGGTAGATACACTGTGATTCCTCACACAACCAAGAGAAGGACAACAACAAATTAAAAAAAAAAAAAAAAGCAGAACTGCCAGAAAAACTGTAAGGAAATCTGACAACCAAGGAGTTAGAGAAACATTCATCCAAACCTGTAGGAAGGGTGGAGATGGGCAGCTGGGGCAGAGAAGATGAGCAGCAAACCAGCAGCTGGGAGACAGGGCAGTCCCACATTCACATGTGGATAAACCCTGAGGAACAACTGGGAAGCGAGACAGACTGCACAAGCCAGGATTTCAGCATAGGGAAATAAAACCTCAAAACCTCTGACTGAAAAAAATCTGTGGAGGTTGTGGTGGTGGGAGAAACACCCAGCCTCACGGGACTGTTTGTTGGAGAGACCCCAGGGTCCTAGAATGTACACAAAACCACTCACCTGGGAACCAGCACCGGAAATGTTCAATTTGCTTGTGGGTAGTGGAGGAAGTTACTGAAAGCTGGCAGAGAGCTGAACAAGTGGCACTGTTCATTTTGGACATTTCTCCACATAAGCACAACAATGTAGGGATGTGGGTTGCCCTGACCTGGTGAATACCTAAAGCTCTGCTCCTTACTATATAACAGGCACACAGAGACAAAAAAAAATGGCACAAATGAAAGGACAGATCAAACCTTCAGAAAAAATACAACTAAATGATGAAGAAATAGCCAACCGATCAGATGCATAGTTCAAAATACTGGTAATGAGGATG
This sequence comes from Artibeus jamaicensis, assembly GCF_021234435.1. Taxonomy (NCBI): domain Eukaryota; kingdom Metazoa; phylum Chordata; class Mammalia; order Chiroptera; family Phyllostomidae; genus Artibeus; species Artibeus jamaicensis. The sequence continues at coordinate 43,936,944 of NW_026521812.1, forward strand.
CTCACAGGATTGGTTCAATTTGGTCGCAAAATAGAGGGAAAAGTGGAGGCTATGAAGAGTGAAATGAAGGAAAATGTACAGGGAACCAACAGGTAGGGGAAGGAAACCAGGACTAAAATCAACAGTTTGGACAAGAAGGAAGAAATAAACATTCAACCAGAACAGAATTAGGAAACAAGAATTCAAAAAATGAGGAGAGGCTTAGGAACCTTCAGGGAAACTTGAAACATTCCAACATCTGAATCATAGGGGTGCCAGAAGGAGAAGAGGAAGAGCAACAAATTGAAATCTTATTTGAAAACATAATGAAAGAGAACTTCCCCAATCTGGCAAAGGAAATAGACTTCCAGGAAGTCCAGGAAGCTCAGAGAGTCCCAAAGAAGTTGGGCCCAAGAAGGAGCACACCAAGGCACATCATCATTACATTATCCAAGATTAAAGATAAAGAGAGAATCTTAAAAGCAGCAAGAGAAAAGGAGACAGTTACATACAAAGGAGTTCCCATAAGGCAATCAGTTGATTTTTCAAAAGAAACATTGCAGGCAAGAAGAGGCTGGAAAAAAGTATTTGAAGTCATGAAAGGCAAGGACCTGCATCCAAGATTACTCTATCCAGCAAAGCTTTCATTGAGAATGGAAAGGCAGATAAAGTACTTCCCAGATAAGGTCAAGTTAAAGGAGTTCATAGTCATGAAGCCCTTATTATATGAAATATTAAAGGGATTTATCTAAGAAATAGAAGAAGATAAAAAACTATGAACATAAAATGACAACAAAGTCATAAGTATCAACAATTGAACCTAAAAATAGAAACAAAAACAAACTAAGCGAACAACTAGAACAGAAACAGAACCAGAGAAATGGAGATCATATGGAGGGTTATCAGTGGGGAGTGGGAGGAGGAGAGAGGGGGAAAAGGTACAGGGAATAAGCAGCATAAATGGTTGGTACAAAATAGAGAGGGGGAGGTTAAGACTAGTATGGGAAATGAGAAAGCCAAAGAACTTATATGTATGACTCATGGACATGAACTAAGGTGGGGCTGTGGTGTGGTCAGGAAGGGATTGACGGGCAGAGGGGAATAAAGTGGGGAGGAAATGGGGCAACTGTAAAAGCATAACCACCAAAGTATATTTTTTGAAAGGCAAAAAAATCTATTAAATGTTATGTGTAGTCAATAATTATCTGATGAGAAAAGAGTTCAGAAAAATAGAAGACATTTTAAGAAAAATTTTTAGGAAGTGGTCAGTGGAAGAGACTTGATATCTGAGTGGCATTTGGACATGTGGCATCCTCTGAGGTGGCACACAGATGCGGCAGAACACATCTTAGTTTGCAATAGTAAACAGCTAGTCAGAACAGGGCATTTATACAGATATAGTTTAAGAACAGTGGCTGGTAGTTACTGGACAGTTACTCTGTGCCAGGCAGTGTGCCAGCTCTTTATAGGTTAGCTGATTTGATTTTGACAGCAACTCTTGGAGTCATGTTATTTAAAGTATTAAATGAGACAATATACATTTCATAAGAAAACTAAGGCTTAGAGACATTAAACAAGTGACTTTGGTCCTTCAATCAGCAGACAAAGCTGAGGCTGAAATCGAGGTTTTTCGGATCCCAAAGTCCATGACCTTAACCATAGTGCTAAATTGGGAAGCAATCTATACATGTTATTCTTACAATAAAGTTATAAAAATTTTGAATATGAAGAATAAAAATTAAGATGTGTTGCAGGCTAATTTTATATAGTAAACCTTGCTGATAATCAGAAAATACACATATGTGTGTGTGTGTGTGTGTGTATACATATAAAGATAAGGCTTCAATATGGGGAGTCTGACTTTTTTCAAAATATCTCTTCAGTTGTGTTTGTAATAAAGTTAATAGAACAGGTTAAAACGTTGTCCATAAATCACATTTTTCTTTCATCTGCATGATGCATATTGATAAAAATTGAGCATTTACTCCCAACTGCATTGATAATAAGTTCTTTGCCATTGTAAGGAGAACATTAGACTGTCTACCAGCTTTGTGAAAACTTTCTTTTTGTCCCCTATAGTCAGGAAGCTTTTGAGGCATAGTCTAGAGAAGAAGGAAAATACATTCTTGGAATAAACAAAAATATCCTTGCCTTGGCTCATTTTTTCCCACATAGTAAAGAAGAGAAGCTAGTTAATTTAGGGGGGACTATTCTAGAAATGAAAAGTCACTTATTTGTTTAAGTATAGAAATTCTGTACAGTTTAAAGATTACTATTTAATATTCAAAGTATGAAACACATAGCCAAATAACCTCTTATAAGATACTTATAATGACTATGAATACCTTTAAAATATAGAGGACAAAAGTTTTTTCTTTTTCTCTGAAATATGAAAAAGAAACTGCTCTGTAACTTATGAATAACAAAATTGGGTAGTATATATGTGGAGGTTTTCATTTAAAAATAAGTCCTCTAAGATTCTAATTCCACTCTTATTAGTTGTTAAGATAGTTTTTATTCCACTAGACACTTCTTTCCTTTTCTCTGTAAAGTGTGGATGATGAAAAGGACTTGTAGTTTGTAATGAGTGCATAGGCCAAATATTGAGAACATGTCAGATAATACCTTCCTGGTTGGATAAGTATAATAACCATAAATTGGAAGAACTATTAAAAAAGAAAAGCACTTCAGGATACTGTAAAGACTTTAATTGTGAAGATACATCCTTTGGGTCAGTGGTTTTGAAGTATTCTTATCTATACCATAGATCCGTTTGAGATTCTGATGGAAGATAGGTACATGATTTTCCATAGAATCTTAAGGGATATGCTAATGTATGAAGTCCATTTATGTATATTGAGAAAAATCCATCTATGCATCTTCTAAAGTCCAAACAGAATATGTTTACATAGAATAACATACTATATATAACTGATACCCAACACTTATCTACATTTAATGTCTTATTCACAGTAATATCCTTCAACCAGGCTTCACATTATTACTTCAAATAAGTTTTTTGCTTTCTTCCAATCTAGGTTCTTAGAATATTTTATTAAGAATGTTTAAATATTTTTTTAAAGAAACAAAGTGTTTTTAAAAACACGATTTCTTTACTGCTATTATTCCATAATTCATATTGACTGATTCTAGGATTATTTGAGGTTTAAGTCTAAAATGTATAAAAATTGATACCAGTTTCTAGTTTATGGGAAAAGAACTACTTTATTTTAATGTTTCCAGCCATCCAAATTTATGCTGTATCCAGTCAGCTTTGTACTGGACCCCGAGAGAACTGTGGAGCTGACATTTTACAGAGTGGAGGACAGAAGGGGAGAAGAAAATCTTTACAGTGGTATCCAGACATTAAGCTTTTAAAAGCACAATAATTAAAGGATTTTCTCAAAATTGGTATCTTAGTCATAAAAGCCAACAGCTACAAACTCCAGGGCTTAAAACAAGCAAACAAAATTTTGTTTTGACCATATCTGGGAGCAGATTAGCTTTGGTAAGACAGCGTTACAGCTGCAGCTCCATTTGCATTTACATTTATTCACGTACTTACTCGAGACTAGAGCAGGGGTGCCTGTGATGTGTGCAACCCAGTTTCCACTGTATACACCATCCCAGAGTCCTGACACGGGTTCCTCCTGTGTTCTGCCACCTAGTGTATGAGCTTCTCCATTCAAAAGTCTGTAGAAATAGCGAATAGGGGTGTATATGTGTGTTCATGTAACTGATTCACAGGCATGTGAAACAGGACAAGGAGACTACCTACTAGGATGTCATTACCTCTTGCTCTCCCAATTCAAGCTTTTCTATAAAATCTTTCCCTTTTCTTTCTTCCCGCGGATACACAGCACACCCAGTGGAGTACCCGTCATCACAGTGAGTCATTTAGGGAAGTAGAAGGCAGTGTCTAGTCCCGCCTTTCTTGGATGAGCCTCCCCTATGTCTATCTCCCTAGCTTTTTACTCTCTTGATGTCACAACACATCACTGCTCCCAGTGGTAACAGATAATAGATTACAGTCCTACTGGTTTACCACTTCCTTCATGCTTAAGACAATGAGGCCTAGAAAAGAAAAGACGGTTACTTGGGCAATAAGGTGGTTAGTCATTGCTAACAATCTTTACTTTTTATGCTAGTGACTGTACTGGTGAGTTTATAAAAGGGAATGAGTAACTATTGGTCTTCCCAGCATTTTAGCACAGCTGTTCTCTGCTTTGATACCCAAGCAAGAATATTTGAGACTGTTAGTAACTGTCCAAATTTTAAAGTTATGTACTTTCGGTTGTACATAATTTATGTATGTTTACTCATACTTAAATGTTGAATTGGCTCTCACTGTACTCATTTCTTTTTCTTTTATATGGCTTTCTGAAATATGTGCGCTCCATACCCATGTTTTAAAAGGAACAGCAAGATCACTTTGTTTTGAGACTTACTGTACTGTCTGCTGATTGTATACAGGGTGATTTAGTTGGTAGAGAAATTTACCAATCCACAAAAGAAAGAGCTTCTTCAAGAAGATACAATATGCCAATCTTACTTTTGCTATTAACCTCTCGGGTAGCCTTGGTCAAGCTTCTTAACCATTCTGCTTTTCTTTTCTGTAAAAAATATTATAAAGACAACCTGCCAACCTGCATGTGAAAGGAATGTGACAAATGATCCTAAAATACTCTATAGAATATTAAAAAGAATAACTTTGAGCATTGATGATGCTTCTTGTTCCAGGAAATTCTTATGGTAAATTGCCAGACAACCTTAACAGTTTACTGAATCATTCAAAGAGTTTCTGGGAAAAATGATATGATGGTTGAGTAATTCGGATATAGTAGAAATGGTGCAAGTGTAGGCAGTTAAATTAATCTCACAAAAGGGCTACGAAAAAAATTTTTCCCAAACTTTTAAAAAAGCCAGTATAAATAAGGCATACTTAAAAAAATGTATTTACAGATAATTACACCTAATTTATTCAAATCTCATTGCTCATGGGAGTGCATGCTTGCCAATGGGAAGATAATGGCTTAAATATATGATCTAATACAATAAATATATGGTATGAAGTCATAAAGTATTCACTGGAACTTATTGTTATATTCTTTTAAAATTCTACTTCAAGTGTTTTAACAGTTAGCAATACTATGTTGTTATTGCCAAAATTTTCAAAGTGGTATTTCCTCCACATTCATACATATATCTTCTCAGTAAGGGATGCTGGGGGGAAAATGTTTGAATTTACAAAGTTGGATTCTGTCAGAGGAAGGCAGCCGTTCATTAATTCTAACCATCTCGGCTCTTCCAGAAAGGGTGTTGCCTCTGGGTATCTCTAGCTGAAATCTGGGAGCTCCTTAACTATCACTTTAGAGTTGATTTCTAAGGTAACTAGAATATAAAACACAGTTTTAGAAATCAGAACTAACACCTCAGATTGTTCCTGGAAGCCAAATAGAAGGCCTCAATACTTCTGGAGCCCAGCTGATGTCACCCTGTGTCCAGTCTCCTGGACAGCGGCAGCTTCAGTATTCTCACCAGTCAGAGTTTCCTTCTGGTGGCCTCGTGTGGTTATTGAGAGGAGCCATATGTAGGGCACCCGGTTGGAGTCCAACTGAGAGATTAGACTACCAGATGTCACAGCGGTCATTGCGAAGCCAATTTATTTTCTCTAACCAGACCAGGCTACTACTTAGGGTTCCATCAGCATGTTTCTGGCCTCTGTCTAAAAGGGGGGAGAATTCACATACCCGATGGTACACTCAAGTTTTCATTAAATCAACTTTAATTGAAATTACCTTTACTGGCCTTGATAAGGCTGATGCCTGGGGCTTAGGGTCAAAGTCAGAGCAGCAGGGCAAGGATGACAGAGAAAGGAGTTGCTTATTTGGGAATTCCTAGAATTTTAAAACTAACACCTTTGAAAGGAATAAAATTGGCCACTAATGAAGTGATAGGTGGATAAATTAAGAAGTCATGGATGGATCTTGAGACTACCATGCTAAATGAAATAAGTCAAACAGAAGAAGTCAGGAACCATATGATTTTACTCATATGTGGAATATAAAACTGAATGCAACAAATGAACAAACAAGAAAAATAGAGACACAAAAACTCATAGACACAGACAACAGTATGGTGGATAGCAGAGGGAAGGAGGGGTGAGGGGTAGTAAAATGTCAAGGCAGTCATGTATGATGACAAAAGCTTCGACCTTGGGTGGTGGGCACATAATACAACATACAGATGAAGTATTGTAGAATTGTACACTTGAAACCAATATAATTTGATTAACTAATGTCATCCAAATAAATTTAATGAAAAAATAGACATGAATAAAATAAGGGGAAAAAAGCAAATAGGATAACATAACTCAGAATGTAAAACCTTTTAGTGATTTCTGGTTTGGTTAGAATAAGTTTTATAACAAACCAAAAAGAACCATAGGGTAAAAATAGTTTGAATATTGAGTGGCCTCTTCCTTGGATAATTAGACACTCTGTGTGTAAATGTGTGAGCATAATAATTCGAGCAGTAAAAAGGGTTAACACAATTGCCCATTCATCTTCATCTCTTACAAGAGAAAGTAGTAGGGTAACACAGATGAAAGCGATGTCAAGAAAACCAGTTTGGTGGGGCCATATTAATATTTAAGAGTTGATTTACACCATATCCTGCTTTAAGTTTAGTCTGCAGTATCTTGGAAAACTTTCAAAATGGTCAGGAGATATAAAATAAATACTTAGCTGTATTTTCTTGGTCACATATTTCAAATTAAATGATAGAATAACCTAAAAAGTTCACCCCTCCTTGATGAATTTCTCAAGTTACTGCTGAATTCCAAATTTAAAGAAATCATCATTGCCTAAGTTTTGTAGGGTTGCTGTCATTTGCCAAACATAATCAGTGAGTTCATTAGCTGAACCAGAAATATGTACTATTAACCATGTTCTTAAGATTTAAAAAGTGAAGGGACACAAGGGACTTACTGTAAAGCCATTTTCATTTTCCTATGAAGTAAGAGTCAAAAAAGCACTTTTCTAGGAGGAAAATAAAAAAAAAAACTTTGAAACAACTTTTTGGCAGTATTTAATCTTTTCCTGAATTCCTTTGTTGGAGAAACTGTAACATGGCACCTTCTGCATACTGTTGTGGCATTCTTCAGGTATTTGCACTCATCCTTTAACCTCACAGTTTCACCCAATAACCAGTTCTTTTGGGACTGCCAGACAGGGAGAGGTCTAATCCTAAAGAAAGTTGCATTCACAATATTGCTGAGATAATAAACTCTCATAAGATGAAGTCATTTGTATGCTTCCTAGGACATTCATTTTTCATAATCCTTACCAATGACTCATCGTTTTTAGTCATAAACATTATTTAGACCTCCATGTCCCCACCTGTTAAATAGGGATAATAATATCTCAGTCACATGAAAAATAATGAGATGAAATTGTAATTAGTTTCATCTCATTGAAACTAATGGACTTTGGCCTTGCTAGTAAGTACAATCTACACATCTGTGATTTTTGTTTTAATAGTGCAGTGTTTTATTAAAGAAGTAATGGACAAATAACTATCTCTGAAATGTTCTCAGCTTTTCTGTTGTTACATGCATAGTATATAATTTACTTCAGTTCAATGAAAACTGTGAATAATATTTTAATATATGAGGACTGTCCAGAAAAGGTCCAGCCATTGTTAATATAATGAGAATTGGTTTGCACAACATCAGTGTAACCTGGAAGCCAAGGAGAGTGGACTGAAATGCATGTGCATGAACAATGATGACTTCACTGTATTAGACAGTGGGGGTGGTAGATGCCATTGAGTGAGCATGTGTACTGTGTGGTCATCACATTCAAAATGACTGAGCTACTAGGGCAATGAATCTGCATGACATTTTGTGTTAAGCTTAAGCATCCCTCCACAGAAAATATTCAGATGATTCAGAAGGCCCCAGCTATGGGCAACTAGTGATTGGCAGCTTCATCACAACAATGCACCTGCTCATGTATCACATCTTGTGCAGAGTTTTTTGGTGAAATATCAAATCACCCAGGTGACTCAGCTCCCCTATAGCCCAGATTTTGTGCCCTGTGACTTCTGGCTTCTCCCAAACTAAAGTTACCTTTTAAAGGGAATTGATTTCAGAGAATCGATGGTATTCAGGAAAATGGTACGGGCAGCTGATGGTGATTGGAAGAATGGTGTGAGGTGCCAAGGTGCCTACTTTGAAGGGGACTGAGGTGTCATTGTTCTATGTACAATATTTCTTATATCTTATATTTTCTTCAATAATTGTTTCTATTTGTCATATTACATGGCTGGATGCCTTCTGGACAAACCTTGTGTGTCATAAAATTCATCTCTCGTGTCATGTTAAAAATGGCTTCTTTTCATTTTTGTGCTTCTGCTATTTCCTGGTGAATAATAGATGTGTAAGTAATCCTCATATTAAGACTGCATTATTTAAATAGAAACTTCAACTCTGGAACTATGGCACTCTGGCATTTACATTCCTTTTTATTCTGATGTCTTCTTCCTGTATGGCAGTTCTCTTTCAATACATTTTATAATTTATTTATTGGTTACATTAATTGTTAGAGTGCACAGATTTTAATTTTTTTCAATGATATATCCCTAATACCTAGAACATCTCTTGACACAAGAGTTTTCATTAAATGGTTCCATTGAAAAATGAAGTTTCTGTTTAGATTCCAGCTTCCACCTAATCTCCACAGCTTAGAGTTAAAATTTGACTTAAGCCTTTGAACTAATCTGGCCCACAATCCATCCACCAACCCATACTTCCTCCCAACCTACCTTATTTCTATCCCTCTGCTTTCAGCTTCCGGTCTATGTAGGCTTTGTGGTTCTCATTGCCACCTGAAACTTGGCTTTGACACTCTCTTTTAGCTATTAGTTTAGATCCCCCGACTTAATGCCACCATAGCATGGTGAATCATTTTTCTGAAGAAGAATTATGAGGGTACAACAGTAAGGACAAAATGGCTGCCAACGTTTTATATGAAGAACGTATGTGTGAATGTTGGAACTGATAGTTCCCAGGACAGCGTGTTACAAAGGCCCGTCTGGCATCTACTCATATTTCAACAAGACTAGCACGCACAACAATAGATGTCATGTGGCCTTTTAAACTTTCAATTCATTTCAGATGTGGCTTAAAGTAATGTGTCATCCAGAGTTCATTTGCCTGTTGGATGATTCATTTATTGATTGCCCAAGCAAACAGATGGTGGGCAGGGGAGAAGACAGGGAAAAAGGGAAGGAGAGAAAGATGTGAGAGAAAATAATTTTGACACTATCATGTCTGTGTTATGATTACCTCAAAAACTGGAAATGAGCATTTTGGTTCCCTATGTAAAATTCAAACTAGTAGCACTATATATAAACTTGAAGTAAGGTGTATGGTTTAAATAAAGTTTCTGTAGTTTTGTATTTTTTGTGGTTGTTTTAAGTAGAGATGATAATTATAAATGTGAGAAGTTAGAACATGAGTAAAACAATGTAGCTGATGACTTCTCAGTTGAAAATATTGAAAACTGGGGATGAAAAAGGATCACATTAGGAATGATTCTTTACTTTGTGTTCATCAGAGTTAGGCTATATAATTTATTGCATGTTGTATAGAAAGCCAAAAATAGTGTGTGCTTTCGACAAAGCACTTCTTTGTGATTCACTCAATAAACATGACTGAGTGTCTTCCAAGTATAAGGCATTGCACCTCTTGCTGGAGCAGGAGCAGCAGGAGAGTGGTGACAGAACCAGAGCTACCATTCCCAGGAGAGGATGAAGTGCCTATTTCTTTAAAAGTTACGTTTAAGCCTTACAAAGAGTAGCCTCTTCAACCTAGGTATGCAAGCCTCTATTCAAGCCTCTTCAACATAGGTATTATAATGTTCACTTTCCAAGTAAACTTAAGTAATAGTTCAAAGTCACACTGCCTGTGTGACAGACTAATATTCAAACCAGTGTAGAGCCAATTTCTCATTTGCTCACTTCTCATTCTCACTCTCCCCACCTTTCTCTCTCACGTACATATGTACTCTCCCATCCCACCCGAGGATATGAAGGAGAATGTGAAACATAAATATCTAAAGAGAGACGAATACTCTCACTTATCTAATGACCTTAACTATTTCATTCTGAGGGTTCCCTTGGATCCTTGGACACTTGTCAACACTGCACATCGTAGTCTATACATTCAATGACATCCACATATTGACAGCTATCCATATATACCTCACTCGCATGCAAAGTACTTGGAGTACACACACACCTAACACCTAGTCCTATCTTCAAGGAGCTCTTAGTGTTGTGTAAGAAATTGATATGTCAAACAGTTGCTGCCGTATTGGACAATTATCCAGTTCTTTTGAAAATGTGCCAGGTAGAAAGCAAACTGCCACTTACAACAGAATAAAGAAGGTATGTAGCAGATATTGATTAAGTGCTATAAAACTATACTGAAAGAAAAGTGGGGCTTAAGTAGCACAATGAGGCTTAATTGAAGACAAATATATTCCATTCTCTTTTCCTATTTTCCCCTTTCTAAATATTCCTTTTAGGTTTTAGCTCTCTCATAATGTTTATATTTCATATCCCTTAGGGGAAATTTTTTTCAGAGCTTAGAGATGGCAGTTGAATTAATAGAATATAGAAAATACTTATTTAAAACGGCCAAGAGTTCTGCCCTGGCCAGGTAGCTCAGTTGGTTGGAGCATCGTCTCATACACCAAACAGGCTGTGGGGTTTCATCCCTGGTTGGGGTATGCATGGGAGGCAACTGATGTTTCTTTCTCTCTCTCTCTCAAATCAATAAAAATGTCTTTGGGTGAGGATTTAAAAAATGGAAAACAAAATTGCACAATTCCTAGATCCTTGGAACGAAGTCATTGCATGGTTACACAAATCATGGATGGTGGCTGGAACTACAGTCAGTTGGCACGGTATAGCAAACTATTGGGGGAATTTGAATATTTTGTCAGATGCTGGGAAGAATCATATATCATTTAAAATAACATAAATTTAAGATACCCTCTGGTTTGAGATGTTAAAATGTGACAAGATGTATGCCTTAGAAGTGATAAAATAGGGTGCATATTGGTGGAGGTTCTCCAGAGAAACAGAACCAGTGGGATGCCTCTTTATCTCCCCCACCCTCTGTATTCATTTTAAGAGGCTTACAAGAGTAGGCCGCCAAGCTGCTGGAAACTCGGGGAAGATCTGCTGTTTGAGTCTCAAGATGGTCTGCTGGTAGACTTCTCTCTCCTTCCAGGGAGGTCAGTTCTTTTTTGTTAAGGCCTTCAATCAATTGGATAAAGCCCACCCTCATTATGGAGGGTAATCTGCTTTCATCAAAGCCTACTTATTTAAGTGTAAATCTGATCTAAATAATACCTTCACAGAAACATGCAAATATATGTGTACTGTAACCTAACCAAGTGACACATACAATTAACCATGACAGAGGACTTTAGGGAATACAGGAAGATTCTGTTCATTGTCAGAAATGTTGGTACTAGAAATCACCCCAACGCACAGAGGCTAGACCCGGACCAGAGTAGCTCTTTGCTCTGCCTCTTGAGCTCCTGAGGAGGTTGGGGTTCATCCTCTCTGATCTCTTCTAGCCCCTGCTTCGGAGGAAAACACCCATGGTACAAACAAACTTGCCCCTTAGAGCAGGACTCTTGTTTACTACTAAGGGTGAAATTTCTGTCCTTTTCTCGACCTTGTTCAAGTTTACTGTTTTCCTAGCTTGATGGAGGCCAGAATTCCTGTGGTGGGGTCTCCAGCAGATGGAGAAAAAGTGAGATGTGCTTCAAACATACAAAATAGAGTATTTTTCTAAGTGTTAGTTTAGTTCTTTTTAGATGGAACTTGTGTAAGTGGACAGATGAAGGGTGAAGAAGGCGGGAGAGAAAGATAAATTATGGTGAAAGAGCAGCTTGGCCTCAAGGCCATCTCCACTTGCCCCACGTTCCACCCCTGCTCCACATTCCACCCCTGCCCCATGACCTCCCTCTCCTACCACCAAGCTCCTCTCCAAACTTCCCTGCACATCTTGCTGTTACCCTCTCTACAATGCTCCCAAGGTCTTTCTTTGCAGGCAATAAGTCCCTGTTAAATATTAGCTATGTTCAATACCTTCTCTCCACTTGATTACACAATCCTTGAACCACTGACTCATTCTTGCTTTATCATAAGTATTTACATTTTGGTTAAAATCATGAACTTTGGAGTCATGGAATCTTTGCTTCACCACTTGTGTGACTTCAGCCTCAGATGGAAGGGTAATGATCACTTTGGAAGGCATATCGATGTAAAATCATTATGTTGTACATCAAAAACTAATATTATATGTCAGCTGCACTTTAATAAATGTTAATTAAAAAACATAAGAGGCATTATGAGACATGAATAACACAGTAAAAAAGCTCTATGAGGTAAGAAGTAAAAATCTGATTGTCCGATTATCCTAAATAAACATTCTCAAATTTACATACATACTCTATTTTAAGTAGCCTTTTAAGTGCATGGAAATCAATGGCAAAAGTCATGGTATGTGTTAGACAATGTGAGTCAGAATTTCATCTCTCCCTCATTGAGAGTGTTTCAGAGTGCAGCACCCACGCCTAGTCACAGATCCTACAAGACATATCATAGCGTATTCCACCTTCTACTCTCTTGCCCCAGGTCCCTTCAACAAAGGCCATGGCTAGTAAAGCTGTATGAAATTGCTTCTCCCTGACCTCCCCACAAGCTGCTTTTTCTGGAGAGATGCTTCCATTAGCTGGTGTCTACATGTCCATGGGTACTAACACATGTTCAGGCACTGAAACTGCTGCTAGGCAGCCCATGCCACTCTCCTCTTCCAGGAACGTTTCCTCCAGATATTGCAGTCTGTGTGCTGGTTCACTGACGTGCTGAAGTTATGCCGGTACCCCAAATTTATCATGGTCCCTGCAGAACTGGAGTGGCCCCCTCCCTCTCCCAAACCACCACTTTTGTGATCCATGCTGGCGTATATACACCACCAGGACATTTGCTCAGCTTCTAGTGCATTAGGGAGCTCTTAATGAAGAGGGCCCTTCCAGTTTTTCTTCGAACACCCCTGTTTCCTGGAACTCAGCTGTTTTGTGTGTGAAGTCAGATCTGCGATATGGATGCTGTGTAGCACCCAGAACACCATGACCCTCCGACACCGAAGGGTTAGTTAGTGGGTCAAGCTCGTTTGCCTATTCTCTTTCCTCCCAGGGCAGGCATTTCCTTTCAGTGGGCTACTCCTAGATTTAGCTAGAGCACTTGTGGGACTGTCTGACCGGATCTGCAAAGGTAAGTGCACAATTATATAACACAATCTCCAGAAGAAATCAGATTTAAATTCTGTTTTGACTGGAAACTCATGTGAAATATGCTCTCCTTTTCCATATTTTAAAGAGGAGCTGTGTAGTCTTCTTTGGATGGACTCCCTTGGTTTGGGGAAAATCATTTGACTGCATCTTTTAGTTACATAGAGGTATAAAGCAAGTACTCCTCTTCTGGAAGAGAATATAATGGGACCTGATGATTAAGCCAGAACCTGGCTCTGGTTCTGTAGGTAGATGGAGCCTCATGACCCTCCATAGAACCCAGTGCTTTATAATCTCGGAGACCACATGGTGCACATTCTGAAAAAGTGCCTGCTACACAGAGGCTTATGGGATGAGAACTTCAGTTCTTTCATTTGTGACTCAGCATTTGAAAAACACATTCAAGGAACTAATGTTAACCTTAATGGAGGTGAGATAGCAACAACAAACAACCCACTAGTGAACTCCTCTGAAATCAAAGTCACTAAGAAATAATCGAGGAAAACTGGAGGAAAAAGGATCCAGACTGGCTCCTTAGATTGCATCTCAGAGCATGGGTTGTTGGTGGGGAGACCTGATTCCGAAACACGCTGACCGGTACTGAGATCACCTCTAACCCACCCTGGAGTGCTGTGATGAGCTTTGGGGAAGTGGCCCCCTCAGGCGGATAGGAAGCAGATGACACTCCACACTGTGTATGTGACAGCAAGGTCAATTGGGGGGTGTCAACTTAACACTAGGGTAGGGTGTGTCCTCCTTCCCACTAGGAATTCTGCATTTTTGTAAAATTTACCATCAGGAATAGTGACTAGCACTTACAGTGGAGTGTCTTTATTTCGGCAGTGATGCTGCACTTCAGAAACAACAGAATGTGATGGGATGTGTGTCTCCCCACGGCTCCATTATGCATGTAGTGACAGCTGCTGTGACAGGTACCTGGATCGCTCAGCCTAACATCAAGGCAAAGAGAGCTTTCAATGGCTTTACATCTGGTAACATAGAAATAGTAAGCTGTTGTAGAGGCATTATTCAAAATAGCCAAAACGTGAAGAAGAGGGGAGGAGGGGGGTGGAGGTAGAAGAGGTTACAGGGGATAAATGGTAATGGAAAAAAAATACAATAGAAGGAACTATTTTTTAAAAAGGTAGAAACAGCTCAAATGTCCATTAACAGATGGGTGAATACACAAAATGTGTTATATGCAGATAATAGAATATGATTTAGCCTTAAAAAGGAATGAACTTGTGACACATGCTACAATAGGGATGTACCTTGAAGATTTCATTGTAAGTGAAGTGATCAATCACAAAAAAGATGAATATTCTATGAGTCCATTTATGTGTGGTACCTGAAGTCATTAGATTGATAGAGATTAAAGATAGAAGGATGGTTGCCCAGGATTTGGGGGAGGGGCAGGTGGTTCTGTTTGGAGTGATGTAAAAGTTTTGGAAATGGAGAGCAGTGATAGTTCCACTACAGTGTTAATGTACTTAATGCCTCTGAATTGTACACTTCAAAGTGATTATAATGGTAAACTTAATGTTATCTACATTTTACAACAATAAAAATTTTTTTAAAAGAGTATTATGTTAAAGGTTATGTTGATGAATAACTACATTCATGCTCCTCTGATCAAAGGGGAACTAGAAATCTATATAATTTGAATATTAAAGCAAATCTGACTTTATTTTCACTTGTAAGCCAGTGATGTCAGGAAAATTCTGAATTACATGAAAAAAAAATGTTATATAAAATTACAGGCCAAACAGGGCATTTTTTAATCTGACAAATTTCTTAAAGCCTTTAAATTATTTACTTTAAATGGATCCCCCTCCACCCACCCTGCTCAACTATTTTGAGACCCAGGTAAGATTCAAAATCAAAATATAGTGCTAGAAAATGACTGTGAAGCAATTCTTCCAAAATTGTTCCACCAATACTACTGTGCAGAACTTTGAGGCTGTTTTTTAATTTTCTTTCTCTTTTTGTAGCATATGCAGTGCATATTCATCACCAAGCCTATTGCCCAATCTTCATATTGTATTGGGAATGCTAATCACCTGGGAATTTTGTTAAAATGCATCTTCTGATTCAAAAGAACTGGTGAGGGGCCTCCGACAGCATTTGTAAAAAAAAAAAAAAACAACTCCCAGCTTAGAGCGCCTGTCTGAGAAGTGCCCTACAGGGCCCTAACTGGCCTTCCTTGTAGGTTTGGTATATGTGTTGTTCTCCCAGTAGAAAGCAAGGTACCTGGAGTGGGGAAACCAGGACTCATAAGTATGTATTTCTTCCAGCATCTAGCATAATGCCTTAGGCAAAAATAGTAACCCAGGAATATGGGTAGCAATGATTAAATTCAAATTACAAAAAGTAAACAGCATATACAGAGGGAACTGAGAAAGAAGATATTTATTAGAAAATAAAATGGGAAACCTGTGAATAGTCTATGATATCCTGAGTAGATCAATTTTGCTAAGTAAAATAAATGAATGGTACAACATTTGAATGCACAGATGATCTTGAGGAAAGAATATGATACCTAGGAAAATATTTAGGGAAACACAGAGGTGATGATGTTTTTAGGAAGTGGTCAAGTGACACCTTTAAAAGAAATTTTAGTTTTCAAATTAAAAAAAAAAGGTGTATGTATCTCACGACATACCTGAAAATGGCTCATTTCATTTCTAAGGTTGTGTGTGTTGGTCTCATGTAATGATTTCACAGTGTATCTAGCACAGTGCTTTTCCCTTCAGCAACCTTGAAGATTTCCCAAGCATCATTGCTCTTTAGAAGATGCCTATACTATCGGCCTCAGGAGATAGACCCCATATTAGGGTATAAGAAAATAAGATAATGCATTATAAAATCATCATGATACGCAGTATAAATTAGAACTGATCCTTGCTGATGTATGAAATAATTTCCAAATAGTACCAAGGTTGCCTGTGAGAAATATGTTCACATAGGCTGTGAATATTGTTCGTACAGGTTTGCTTTTTAAGCATAGAAACAGACACTCTATCTTGTGGTGTCCCTGTGATGCTAATCGTAGGTCATCACTTTCATTATTCAGTGGGCAGACTTATTTTTCAACATATACCAGTCTACATTTGAGATGCTTAAATTTTCCCCTGCACTGATTTCTTCCATTTCTATAGCACAGAAACTGAAGTATAATATTCACTTTTCCATCAAATATGACTATCCAATATAACTTTCTCCATGGGTACTACCGACAAAGGAAAGTGCCGTCAAAGTCCTCATTCATCTTGTGGTTCCCGTGTGAAGCACATTCAGCCTGACACAGGTACTGAAAGCAGATCTAACGAAGGGACAGCCTCCTTTCTTGGCAGTTCTATACCCCTGTCTCTCTAAACTGGAGGCTACAAATCTCACAGCAGCATTACAGCCTCTTAACTGAATGCATAAGTTAATTGATAAACTCATGTTTTCCATGTCAGGAATTGTAATAAATCAAATGTGTACTGATTTTCTAACATGGATTCGTTTTTTGGTTAGAGTTGATGTGGCTTGAGTCTTTAATACATATCAATTTTTAAACACTGGTTTCTTTAATCCACTTATTTTCATTTCTCCCCCCCGCCTCCCTTCCCACACTATTTTTATTGAAAGGCTTTTAAATTTCTTATTCCAAATTAAATGAAACATTGATTAACTCCATAGATTTATTTAAGTGCTTTTGCTATTAGGTACTTTAGAGGACTCACAGAGGCAGAGGACAGAAATTCTGTAATTAATCAGGATTGCCTGGCTCTGTTGCTACAATGGCAGGGAATTGGCCCCCAGTAGGACAGTTAATAAAAAAACATTCAATTTCAAAATGGCCCGGGTGCATCAAAGGGATTAAGCTGTAATGCGTTTAATCCCTGTAACTCAAACAAAGACAAAATTTTCCTGAGCAATGAACTGCATAATGTATTTGTGGGGCAGCAAATGATCATTGTTGAACATCAGCTAAAGGGCCAAATCTTTAGCCCAGGGATTTCGGTTGGCACAGCTAAAACGACAGCGCCGGCTCAGGGGATTTAGCAGCTTTTAAACTCTAAGGACTGAGTGAATCTAAAATGGGTGCTGTTTTGGGAAATTCCAGATCTGGAGCTCCCTAGCTGTCAGAGATCCTGCTAGTAAACCTGTAGGTTAAAACTCCAAGTCAGAAATGGTGATTATGCGGCATCTCTGGGGCCCAAGACAACTGCTCTTTCACCAGCATCCTGTCCCATCAGTAATGCATTCAAGTTCAAATTCTATTTGCCGTTACTCTTCCAGGATGAAAATTTTAATTTAATTTACTTATTCATAATTTTTATTGTATTTTTTCAATTACCATGTAGTCCCCTTATACCCCCTCCCCCTGCAATCACCACACCGTTGTCCATGTCCATGAGTCCTTTTTCCTTGTTGTTCCAATCCCTCAGCCCCCTAATCCCCCACCTGCCACCCACAGCTCTCAGCCTGTTCTCTATGAGTCTTTCTATTTTGCTTATTAGTTCAGTTTTTTCATTGGATTCCACATATGAGCGAAGTCATATAGTATTTGTCTTTCTCTCACCGGCTTATTTCACTTAGTATGATGTTCTCCAGGTCTGTCCATACTGTTGCCAGGGTAAACTCCTCTTCTTTTTTATGGCCAAATAGAATTTCATTGTGTAAATGTCCCATAGTTGTTTTATCCACTGATGTACTGATGGGCACTTGGAATATTTCTATATCTTGGTGGTTGTAAATAATACTGCAATGAACATAGGGGTGCTTATATTCTTTCAAATTAGTGTTTTGGGTTCCTTCAGATATATTCCCAGAATTAGGATCACTGGGCCAAAAGGCAGATCCATTTACAATTTTTTGAGGTATCTTCATACTGCTTCCCACAGTATGGGAATGCAGGCACACTAGTCTGCATTCCCATCAATAGTGCAAAAGTGTTCTCCTTTCTCCACATCCTCACCAGCACTTGTTGTTTGTTGATTTATTGATGATAGTCATTCTGACTGATGTGAGCTGTTATCTTATTCTGGTTTTTATTTGCATTTCTCTGATGATTAGTGACATTGAGCATCTTTTCATTCGTCTATGGGCCATCTTATGTTCTCTTTGGAGAAGTGTCTATTCAGGTCCTTTGCTTGTTTTTAAATTGGGTCATTTGTTTTTTTGGTGTTGAGTGTTGTAAGTTCATTATAAATTTTGGATATTAACCCCTTACAGGTGTATTGGTGAATATGTTCTCCCATTCAGTGGGTTGTCTTTTTATTTTGTTGATGGTCTTATTTGTTGTGTAAAAAATTTTAGTTTGATATAGCCCCTTTTGATTATTTTTTCTTTTGTTTCCCTAGCTTGGGGAGATGTATCTGATAAAATATTGCTGTCAGCAATGCCTGAGATTTTACTGCCTGTGTTTTCTTCAAAATTTTTATGGTTTTGGGACTAACATTTAAGTCTTTAATCCATTTTGAATTTATTTTTGTGTGTGGTATAAGAAAATGGTCTATTTTCATTTTTCTGCACATATTTCTCCAATTTTCGCAGCACCATTTATTGTATAAACTATCTTTAGCCCACTGTATGTGCTTGCTTCCTCTGTTGAATATTAATTAACTATAAAGGTGTGGATTTATTTCTGGGCTCTCTGTTCTATTCCATTGATCCATGCCCATTTTTATGCCAGTACCATACTGTTTTGATTACTATAGCCTTATAGTATAGTTTCATATTAGGTAGTGTTGTTCCTCCATCTTTGTTCTTCTTTCTCAGTATCACTGTTACTGTGCTGGACCTTTTGTGGTTCCATAAAAATGTTTGAAATATTTGTTCTAGGTCTGTGAAATATGTCATTAGAACCTTGATAGAAATTGTGTTGAATCTGTAGATTGCTTTGGGCAGCATGGACATTTTGATGATATTAATTCCTCTTATCTATGAACATGGTATGCACTTCCACTTATTTGTATCTTCTTCAGTTTTTTCCTTTAGTGTCTTATAATTTTCCGAGTACAGTTGTTTTACATAAATTATTAACATAAATTATTTCATCTCCATGATCAAATTTCTCAAATTCCAAAGAGCTGGTAGAAAATGTCAAATAGCATATAGATACAACTCATAATGTATATTTTTCAAGTAAACTGTGTTTATTTTATTTTAGAGGATTTCTGGGTATTATTTTTCTAATTAATCTTTTTGTTCATATTGTTAACTCCTATTGTTTTATCTTCTTGTTCACTGGTTGTTTCTTTTGCTCCTACCTTCAATGTTGAACTCATGTAGTGAGCTTTTTAAAAATTTTAGTTATTATAATTTTGATGTCCAGAATTTGTATTGGGTTTGTTTTTTATATCTTTTTTTTTTTTTGATGAGGCTTCTCAATTTTTTTATTTGTTTCAAGTGTATTTGTAATTGTTCATGGAAACATTTTTATCATAATTGCCTTAAAATCTTTGTCAGAAAATTCTAACCTCTCTCTTCTGGGTATTGGCATCTACTGATCTTTTCAGTTAGAGATCTTCTAGATTATTGCTATGTTGAGTGGTTTTTTTCACTGAAACCTGGCCATTTTCAGAACTATGTTACGAGACTCTGGATATTATATAAACATTTTGTTTTAGCTTGTTTTGTTTGTTTACTTATTTCCATGACATTGCTCCAGCTGGAAAATCTCACTTTGTTACTCTCAGATGGAGGTAAAAGCCCAGGTTTCCCACTCATTCCTTCTTGGACTGGAGAGGGGGAGGAGGTACCTCATTGCTTCTGGATGGGGGTGGGAGTTTTAGTGTTTTGTTACCCTAGTATCTTTGTTACACCTGGCAATGGTAAAAAATCCTGAGCTTCCATTTTGCTTCCTTTGACACCATCCAACCATCCTGATGGAGAACTTCATCACTGCTGTGTAAGGGTGGCAGTCTACACTTCACAAATGGATACATGGGCTTAGTGGCTCCTAACTGGTGGGTGGGGACAAACTCCCAGCTTGGTATTTAATTGTCTCTGACACCTTCCTGGTGGGGGTATTAAGGTGCTTTTTTATTGCCTCATGACGGTGGAAGTCTGGACTCCCAGTGGCCTTTGCTGGTATGGGTAGGTGCTGCTACAGTTTTCTTTTTCTGTTATGTTTGGCTGGAACAGAGCTAAAATGTGAAAACTTTCTTGCTTTATATGGTATCTTTATATGGTATCTTTCCTTCTTTTCTATCTTGTATAATCCTTTGGCTAGAGAAAGCAATCTCTTAGGGGGCTTTTTTATTTGTACCCACTGGCATTTTCTAGATTGATAACCTTTTCAACTTCCTGTATGGCATTTGTGAAGCAAAAAGAAAATCCGAAGAACTCACTGCTGTGTTGTTCCTGGGATCCTGACTTCCACAGCTGGTCTGCCTTCTCTCCACCTCTCAGAGTCTTCTTATGTTTGTTTTACATATAATATAATTGGTTTTAGTTGTACTCAGTGGGAGGAATAGAGAAAGACATGTCTGTTCCATCTTTCCAGAAGTGGAATTGCAGGTGTATCTTTTTATTCACTAGGAAAGTTTAGAAATTACCCTGGGATATTTTGTTATAAGCAAAGCAATCAGTAGGCATAGAATCTGAGAGTGTTACAGATGCCCAGAAGCTACAAATAATGTTTGGAAATAACTCAGATATCAAAATCATGTTAAGAAAGTTACTGCTATGTTAAAAACAGAAACATCTAGCTCCCCTTAAAACAGAATATATATCATCACTTTTTTTGTGTCTTGGTCAGTCTACAAACTTGTTCACTGGTTCTGAAACAAACTTAGATGCTTACTGGATTTTTTTTGTTCTTGTTCTCTTTTTGCTAAGGCTCACTGTGCATTCATGCATCCCCAATCTCTTTGGCTCATGGGAACTGAGGGCTATAATAAAACTATGTACACAAAGATGTTCATGACTTACTGGGTTACTCTTCCAGTAATATTTGCATTTTAAAATAGAGATAGTGCAAAAAGGGTAATGTTCAGCAAAAGAAGAGACCTCATAGTGTTTGCTTTCTAAAATCTGTATGCAAAATTTTCTGAGAAGAGAGAAAAGATTTACCAGAAGTCTAAAAAATAAAAAGAAATTTCAAGAAATCATATCACTTTACATTTAGATTAGCCCTGTATAGTGATACATATTTTTCTCAACTATGTGGCTATTAGTAAAGATCTTTATTTTCTGTATACATTCATGTGGATTTTCTATGTGAAAACTGTGTGCGTAGAGGTATGAGTACATTATATTCTGCTTGATCAAAAAAAATCTGGCTTATGGCATAAGGAGACAGATTGACTGTGCAGGAAATCATAGTGGCCAGGCTATTCCAGACCTAAAGTGTTTCTTCTTATGGAAGCCCAGCACAGCAATTACAAATGTGGGTGGGTCTCCATTCAGGGAGGCCCAGTCAAATCCCTGCTCTGCGTTTTACTGGTGGTATTGCTTCAATGGCTTTCTAAACCCCAGTTTTCTCATCTGTTAAGTAGACATCACATTATCTATATCATGTGAAATAATTCATGTAAAGTGCTTAGCGTAGTGCCAGACACATGATGCAGATGCAGTGTTAGGAGTTAAGAATTTTAATTAATAAAGCAATTCCGTGTTAAGACAGGCACAGTGTGTTGCTCTGGAAACAGGGCTCAGTATTGTATTGCCTTCCTGGGGAAAATGCTCCACAAGAACGAGAGGCTACAGAGCTTAGGTGATGTGAGAGCAGCTCGTGAGGGGCAAGTCCGCCTGCTCATGGACCTATCAGCTCTTAACCTCTTTGCAGGAAGGATTGGAATACATATTCTTTACATTTTTAAAAACTTTGCAACTATTATAGATAACATATCTTGTATCTCTCTCCTAAGCACATAATTATTGCTTTAAGCCACTTCAAAGGGAAAAATGTATAGTGAAACATTAATCAAGAAATGTTGGGGGGCCAGTGGCCCCAAAGATGCCTGAAAGGCAAAATTTTTCCTTGAGCTGGTAATTTTGTAAACATGAGCTGATTTGTCAAAATGTTTATCATGTTTGGAAATAAAACAAGTTTATTTCTTTAGCCACACCCTATGCTTATAGGAAAAGATGTGCCTACCTTTTAATGTCTCTGCCAAATCCTTGATATCAGATAAGTTTACTCATGGTCTCAGCAAACTTAGTAAATCTGAGTTTCCAAAAGCAGCAATGTTGCTGTTTCACTCAAACGTAGAATTGCTATTTAAAAATAAGCATCCTGAGCATGTGCTGGGCTTTGTAATGCCTATGAGTGAAGGGTGACTTACACCATCTCCCCTGAAACTCAGGTTTAAAGTAAGGAGTGCAGTGTGGTCCACCTATGAGAAACGCTCCCACCACCCTCAGCTGGCCTTTAATTTTTCAGAATTTTAGGCATTCTGGAACACCATATTGCTCATTTTGTAACTTCAGGTAGCTGAGTCCAGTGTAGCATATTGTATTAAAAGACACTAAATATCTGTTGAGTTGAATTTAATGGAGCTGAATAACTGCTAAATAGAAGAGAAAGTGAATTTCTTTTGCAAGGAGAACAGAGGGAATCAGCATTATTTTGAGGACTTATCATGTGCTGAGAAGGAGATGGTACATAGATGGCAAGGTAATGTCTTATGGCAAAGAACAGACACACAAGAGGAGTTTGTAGTTGTTATCACCCCAACACTGGACCACTTAGCTGGAGAAGTAGCATAACTCCAGCAATGTGATTCTTTTACTCTATTTAGGGGAGAAGCAAGGTATACAAGGTATGGCTGTGGAAGGGGGAAACTAGCCTTTCCTTAGCACCTACTATGTGGCCAGTATGTTCATCAGTTTACATAGGCTCTCATTTCATTTCCTCAGTACCTCTCAAGTTAAGCTTTAAGGTACAGTGATACTCCTCCTTCAGCATTCCTAGCCCTAGGGAGTATCAATGTCTGATAGAATAATATGTTATTTTTCCAAAGAATATGCATTGTAGTAATGACAAAAGAAGTAATGTAAAAGTGGTGTGAGGTATTAAGGTGTGATGTCCCAAATGCTTACTGAGCTATCTATCATTTATCTATCATCTATCTATCTATCATCTATCTATCTATCTATCTATCTATCATCTATCTATCTATCATCTATCTATATCTATCATCTATGTATCTATCATCACCTATCTATGTATCTGTCTTTCTATCACTTATCTACAAGTAGAGTTAAGAGAACAGGAACTCAGAATGCTGAAATGTCCTCACTCAGTTGGGCTGAGCTCCGTCTACCCACATTGTTGATCTTACTATCTTACCCTGTGGGTAGTATCTGACGGGAAAGTGTCACTAAGGGAAAGTTATTATGATGCATGGTACTGGAAGCAGATACTGATTACATGTACTCAAATTTATCTTTCTTTATCACTCTGCCCACTTTCCCCCCCTTTTCTTCTCCACATTCCCACAGTTAATTTTATGAGGCTGACCCTGACACATTCAGAGTACCCTCCCTTTGCTACAACAAGGTCAAACACAAATGCAGGCTTTGTTCTCCCTTTTCTGCCTATGCAGATGTTATTATTGGGATGACAGCCAGGCACTTTGGTGAATGTAAACTGTTGGAGTATCTAGTGGATATTACATTTATAGTGTGTGTATATATACACACACACACACACACACACATAATTTTCAATGTTGTATAAGGCTATCAGCACTTAAATTCCTAAAGGTTGATACTTGGTTATTTGTGTGTTGATACTACTGGGGCTCAGGAAAAGATCTCAGTTAAGGTTCTAGGCCTATAAGCTCACCACATTCAGAAATACCATCCTGGATGTATGGAACTCTCCCTTTGCCAGGGCTTTGGACCCTCAGGAACTGCCTGTGCAGCCATTAAATTGTAGAGGAAAGGTAGGTGGACTGATTCTGGGTTTGAGACCTGGTACATCTTTTCTATGACTCTTCTCCTGGAATTACCTCTGAAGTCAAATCCTGCCAGTCTGTGTGGGTTCTGTCTTGCTGGCTTTCTTCCTATCACTCTTTTTAATACTGTATCAACATCCTCCTGAAGAAGAGAACTCCTTGTTTGCCAGAGCGTGTTTTATTCTTCCTGGTCTCTCCAGCAGCTGGCATAGGCCTAACCCATACTAGAGGCCCCATAGAATGAATTAGTAAGTGAACAAATGACATGAATCCCTTTTACGAATTATAAGACAATCTTTTCCAATCTCTTCGTAGATGCAAATCATGATGGGCCCTCATTTACCCCATCAGGCAACTCTTTAATTTTAGAATTGTTTTTATGTTCCTAATTTAGAGGTATATTTAGCCACCCTATAATTTGCACCATTTCTCCTTTGTTTTACCCTTTTGAAACCAAAGAGACACGGAAGCATCACACATGCTTATAGACACGAAATCCTTTGATCCAATTACCTTTTTTGCATAACATAACATAACATAACATAACATAACATAACATAACATAACATCAGCCTTTCCTCATAGAATATGGTTTCCAAATCCTTTACCATCCCCAGTCCCTCTCTTCTGTAAGTCCCCTGATATATCACATTTTCTAATTAAATTGTAGCACTCAGCCCTGAATGCATTTCTTTTTTTTTTTTTTAATATTTTATTTATTTATCTTTAGAGGGAAAGGGAAGGAGAGAGGGAGAGAAACATCAATGTATGGTTGCCTTTCGTGCATCCCCTGCTGGGAACTGGCCTGCAGGGAACCGGTCTGCAACCCAGGAATGTGCCCTGACTGGGAATCGAACCGCGATTGTCTGGTTCACAGGCCCGTGCTCAATCCACTGAGCTACACCAGCCAGGGCTTGAATGCATTTCTTAGACATGGTCTGACCTATGACTTGGGTGTTCTTGTCTGCGTCAGTCTGCCATTCTGCTAACTACTGAGCTCAAGGTGTCTAGAAAATTCAGCTTGATATAAGTTTAGCCAAATGTACTTCCTTCTTTAATTGATCGTACTTCTATCCTGAATCCCTTCCTAACTTCCCTACCATGTTATAGTAGTTAGAAGGAAACTTCAGCACAATCTCTCCATCACTCTTAAAAATAGGTCTAAGAGATTTTCACAAGCTCCTTCTGACATTCTCTCCGATGTCTCTATCCTGATTACCCTCCTTATCTAAGTCAACAATGCTTCCTAATAAAAAGCATTCCTCTACTCCAAGTTTATATCTCTATACAAACCCAAACCCTTAGACAAATAAAAGTAAGAGAAGAAGAAAGTACTAATCTCTGTGTGCCTTTGGACAAATGGCCATCATCTTTGCCATATTTTATGCTGCCTTGACTCTGGCAATTGGACAGAAAAAGAAAAGTAAGAAATTGCTTTACTCTTCTCAATATTTTTTAAATACTCATCTGTGTATATGTTTATTGATTTTAGAGAGAGATGAAGGAGGAGAAAGAATGAGAGAGAGAGAAAGGAAGAGAGAGAAAGAGAGAGAGAGAGAGAGAGAGACAGGAAAAACATCAACACCATACATGTCCCAGTAGGGATTGAATCTGCAACTTAGGTATGTACCCTGACCAGGGATTGAACCTGCAACCTTTTGTTATATGGGGTGGTGCAACCAACGTAGCCACCCAGCCAGAAAGTCTCTTCTCATTGATTTTAAGTATTTCTTTCTTATTTCTCTTTCCACCGAGCCATATCATATCTTTTACCCCTGATGTGGGATACGAAAGAGGAGTGGAGGCTTACACTGTACATGGCAGAGTGAGGATCATCTGTGATATTTACTTGGTCATTTACTGCCTATTAACATAGCCCTAAATTACATTGGTTTCTTTGACAGTGTAGGATCACCTTATGACCATGAAAAAATTCCTTTTCTATGCTTCTGCAATTGCCATTTGTGGCACAAATCCAGTATTAAAGATTCACTTTTTACTTAATACAATTTGTTAATAATTAAAGCATTTAAAGTCTTGAATTTGACTCTGGCAGCAATTTGGATCTAATTAGTAAATAAAATTTAGATTTCTTTTGTCATAAGTTGTTGAGAAGTATTTATGTAAAAAACTCCAATCCATTTTATTCTATTTGTTTATACCTTGTTACTAATGTCTAGTGTTATTGCTTTGTAATCAGACTGTATAAAGTAAAACTACTTTTTAACAGGTTAATCCTATTTTTACAAGTTTTAAATGAATGTTTAAAGAGAGATGTACTTTATTTTGGCCACAGAGTTTGATACATATCTACTTACTCATTTTTATTAATAACTCTACCTAGATTTTAATCTCTGGTTTCTTGTTAATGTTTGCTTACTTGAACTGTCAAAAAATGAATAGTAAGCTCTATTTTTACAATAAAATTATTTCTGTTGATTTATCCTTGATATTAATATGATCGTTTTTGATTTATGTATTTTCATGCTTAACTATTCAATTCATAGTTTTGTGACACTGCATATTTCTTATAGATTATTCCCATACTGTTATAAAGTTGTCTTCTTACTGTTTTATTTTTTGTCTCGAATTTTAATTTTTCTTACACTAATATGGCAAACATTATTTGCCTGCTATCTGCCCTAAACTGATGCATATTTTACTATTCTTTTACCATAATAAATAGTATTTTTTGATAACTGTATCCTGTAAATTTGGGTTTAGATTTTTTTTTTACTAACTTTGAGATTTTAATTTTTTTATAAGGAAGTTTAAACAATTTACATGTTTTTGGTCATAACTGAAGTACATCTGTTTTTTTTTCTGCAACTTTTTAAAGTTATCTTTTTTATATGGGTCTTGTTATTTCTTTTCTTTTGAAAAGGTTAATACAATTGACCAACAAGAACTGTCTTAAAGTAGATGTCAAAAATCAGAACACCTTAAACAAAAATAAAACACAAGTGACCAACTGAGAAAAATATTTACAATATGTGGTACTGCAAGAAATTTAAGTCCTTAGTCTTTTAGGAGTTATTCTGAATCATTTGAAATTATGGGTAAAGGCTGTTGGGAACCGCTCTGCCTGCTTTCAGGAGTGGTAACTACCTCCCATGGCCAAGGATGAGTGAGCGACCTCTGGAATGTGAGCCACAGAAGACAAAGCTTGTCTCTGGTAGCAAATGCTGCCTCAGCTTACTCCCCTGCCCCCAAAGCATGGTCAATGTCAGTGACAGGTTAGACTCCTCAGAGCGAGGGTCAACCTAAGCCAGACACGATCACTTGGGAGGCCATCATGAAAGGACTTGGGGGGCTGAACAAAGAGGGAGTGGTGGACCCTCGCCCCCAGTTATTCTGACATAGCCTGGGTCCCCATGTCCTCTGGGAGAGGCATTTCCTGGCTCTAATCCACTTAAGCCTGAAAATCTATGATGGGGGAAGTTGTACAGCTCCTTGCCTTACTAGAGCGGTATCTGGGGTAAATCTGGCATAAGAAATAATTCCTAAAAATCCTGTGAAACCTGCTTTGCTAAGAGTGTTTTCATTCATATGTTAAGGGTTAAGCAGGAAATGAGTATGTCTCCCAAAGTTTCTGCAACTCCCTTCCTGATAGACACTGACTCAGACTAAGCTCTCAGATTTCTTTGAAATGTTATCTATTGTTTGATCCTTACTGCCTGTATTCCTGTGTATTACAACCCAATAAAAGGTCCTGGAGGAAGGGGTTCCTGGCCTTTTTCCCCTGAGAAATTGACCACCTCTTTTCCCTAAGCAGATCATGTCTTGGTAGTATTCCTTTCATCCATGGTGGATGGGGGGGACTTGTGGGCAAAGTTGCCCCCACAAAAGGCCAACTGAATTATGTGAAATATTTATGAAAATAAAATTCTTAAAAAAAGAAAAAAACAATTGTTCAATATGTACATGAAAAATACTCAAACTCACAAGCCAGAAAGGAAGTATAGATCAAAATAATAATCTGGTAGCAATTTTTACTTATCAAATTGGGAGGCTTTTTTTTTTTCTAATAACAATACCTAGAGTTGTGGATTTAAGTAAAATGGGTAGGTTCATAGGCAAAATTGATAAATGAAGGATAATATTAAAATGTATTCCAAAAGCCATGAAAATATATACTGTTCTCCCTTGTAAATTTACAAAGTGTGAAAGGAAATAAAATTGTGTTAGAAAATAATAAGAAATATGTGCAAAAATCTGTCTACAATTATATTCATCACTAACATTTAAAATTATAAAATTTTAATAAAAAAATTAAAATTCTGGTTAAGAATTGGTTAAATAAAGTAAATTTATAAATACAACATAAGGCAGCCATTAGAAATGTTTTTGAACAATATTTAATAGCCATACAATATTTCATGTGAACAGCACATTATAAAAAGTTTGTATATAATAAAAAAACAATTGGTAGTTATATATATATGTATATACATGTATGTGTGTAGTGATGTATATGTGTAATGTGTGTGTAAAGTGTGCACATGTGTACACACATGTAATCACACACACACATTTGGACTGACAAAAGGAAAAACTAGAAGGACATAAACCCAATGTTAATACTAGAATCTAGGGTGATTTTCATGCCTTCCTTATAATATTTAGGAATTTTAAACTTTTAAGAATAAACATGTATTATTTGTATTCACTCCAAAATACATTTCTAAAAACAGCAAAATCTTTTCAAAGCACTGGAAACTCACTACTAAACTGATATATAATAATCTTTAGTATTTTAAACAGCCATGAGTTTCCTAGCAATCCCTGCTGTCTTCATGCCCCAGGACAATCTTGAGACATTTCATGACATTACTCATAAGATTCAAGTATATTTTGATTACTGCAAAATAATGAGGTTATTTTGGTATGACTTTCTTAGTGAGCCTCAGGCTGGTTGTCAGTATTTATAATGTTCTTTTAAAATATTAACAACCACCTTTTTAAATATATAGGAGTCTCCAATATAATAACAGCCACAATTCATTGAACCTCTACTATATGTTTTATATATATTCTTTTCTTTCTTTTAAAAAATTTTAGTTTTAATTATTGTTCAGGTACAGTTTTTTGCCTTTTACTCCCACCCCAGCCAACCCCCGATCCCTCCCCACCTCACTCTCATTTCCACACCCTGCCCCTTGTTACTGTCCATGTGTCTTTTATACTTGTTCCTGCAAACTCTCCCCCCTTCCCCTGAAATTCCCTTCCCTGTCCTCTCTGGTTACTGTCAGTCTGTTCTTAATTTCAGTGTCTTTGGTTATATTCTGCTTGCTTGTTTGTCTTGTTGTTTAGGTTCCTGTTAAAGGTGAGATCATATGGTATTTGTCTTTCAACACCTGGCTTATTTCACTCAGCATAATGCTTTCCAGTTCCATCCATGCTGTTGCAAAGGATAGTAGCTCCTTCTTTCTTTCTGCTGCATAGAATTCCATTGTGTAAATGTACCATAGTTTTTTGATCCATTCATTTAACCTAGGTGCCCATCAGTATCTATATTATTTTATTATAATTCTCACAAGCATCTTAAAAACAAGGTGCCATTATCACAATCATATTTCTGAGGTGACTGAGTTTCTTCATGATTAAGGAGAGATCCAAGATTTCATAGTTGGCGTTAGAGACAAGGTTTAGGTCCTTTTCCTGTGCTTCCAGTTTTCATTCTTTTCACTTTCTCTACTAAATCAGTCACGGTATGGTTTTGAATTTTTATTTTTATCTTGTGACCTTTAGACGGAATTCAAATATCTTGAGGGGCTAGGAAATGAATTTCTTATTAAATGGAATCTTTAGAAACCCTCCAGGTCCTCACTTGGAAGGGCCTCTTGGGGCTACATGACCAGTACAGATTCAGCAACAGTCTGTGGTCAACATGGGTGAGGGCTTCCATGCCAAGGGAGGGAGCACAGTTGGTAGAAAATTAGGCGGGGTCTTTACCGGAGCCCCAAATGGATCTTATTTCTTTTCTACCCCAAGATTTCTGCCTCCCATTGTATGAATAGAAGGTGACAGTTCTCACAGTAAACTTCACTGGGATAGATTAAGTCTTAGGTCCTCCAGTTGCTGCTTGGGCAATAGCTTTTAGGACCATGGGATGCAGGCATAGTAAAAAGAAGCTATCGCCAGGCCAAATATAAGTCCTCTCTCTAACATTCACTTTATATTTGGTCTTGGAAAAATATATAATTTGTCTGGGCCTCATTTGTTTTCTCAGTAAAGTTGGAATAGTACCTGCCTCAAAGAATACTGTGAGGATTAAATGAGATTAACATATGTCTAGTGTCGTAGTAGCATTCGCTCCATCTTCTGCCTGTTGTTTTCTGCTGTTAACTAGATCGCCCTAGGCATTGGCATTCTGGCTATGCTGCTAAACCATTGTTATTGTTCCTTACTCAATCTTAATGAGATACTGTTCTCTCTAATAACCTGGGTCAAAATGCCCAAGTTTGAAATAGCTAATGGGCAAACTACAAAGACTTGATAAATATTTACTTTTTAAAACACATAAACATACATGCAACAGTAACTGATACATAATATTTGAGAGGTTCAAGCAGTGATTCATTTCTTCATAAGTTAACAGCACATATTATTAGTTGTCATCTTAAGAAGCAAAGAACTGCAGGAAAGGAATACAAGCTTAGACTATTTTGATTAGCATGGGAAGGGAGCTCCAGTTCAACATTCATAATTTTTTTACTACACATATTAATTGAGCATTCACTCTCAGGTAAGTACAATAGAGAATAGGGAAGTGAGATGCTCTCTGTGTCCTTCAAATTCCCAATGTAGCAGACAGTGTGATGAGCAGTACACTCAGGTGATTATAACTCAAGACAGTCTGCAGTGCTGTCTGAGAAAGCGAGGCTGGAGGGTCACTCCATTTCAGCCTAGGGCCAGCTGAAGGTGTCAGGCATCTGCAAGGCATCAGGGTGCCTCAGGGAAAGTAGTGTGGAGGCAGTAAAGATCCCTCTGCCAACTTCACAGTTTTGCCTCTGACTGGCTTTATTACTCACATATGCAGAGCTGAAACTCAGGATCTGATGAAAGCTCACTGAGTTCTTCTGCAGCATGCCAGCACTGCTAACAGAGCCATCAGTGTCTCCAGGGAGGGCTCAGAAATACCATAGTCTTAAAACACAAATGTAGACCTATAATAGCGAAGCTGAGTAGTGCAGTTCACATGCAAATAACCTAGTGCCCTCCTGATTACTCAGTGACAGACCTTGGGCTAATTATTACATCACTGAGCTCTGATTTCCTCCTATTTTATATGAGAATAATATGCATTTTAAAGTTTGCTGTGTAAATTAAGTGATATACTTTTTTTAGAGTGTCCCTGGTTCATATTTAGCTTTGCACAATTGTTTATTTCCTTCTTGCTTTCTTAGTGACCATCAGCACCTTGCCTTAACTTGGGTGAAAGTTCCACAGCCGTTCACTGTGGTTAGTGGCAATTACAGTCTCTTTCATGTCTTACTGCTTCTTATCTGAAACTACAAGCTTGCCTAGGGTAGAGCAGAATGTTCCCATGAACCACATGTGGCAGTTGATAAACTTTGATTAATAATTCAGTGTCATGATTTTTTAGAATTTTAAAAATTCAATGGGGTTATTTTTAATAAGCAGCTAGATTCTAAGTTATTTTAAATTGTTCTCCATTTTATTGAAAATTATACCACTTATATTTTTTCCTGAAAAATTTCAAACCAATTTTGCATGTACTTTATCCCACCTACAAACAGATACATAGGTCAATGGAACAGAATAGAAAGCCCATAAATAAACCCACACCTTTATAGTTAATTAATATTTCACAGAGGAAACAAGTATATACAATGGGCTAAAGATAGTACTCAATAGATGGTGTTGGAAAAATTGGACAGATATGTGTAGAAAAATGAAACTAGACCACCTTCTTATACCACACACAAGAATAAATTCAAAATGGATCAAAGACTTAAATGTTAGATCTGAAACTATAAAAATCCTAGAGGAAAACATAGGCACTAAAATTTCAGAAATTGCTCATAAAAAATTTTTGTTGGATATATCTCCCCAGGCTAGGGAAACAAAAGAAAAAAATAAATAAATGGGGCCTCATCAAATTTAAAAATGTTTGCACAGCAAAGGAAATCATCATCAAAATTAAAAGACAGCCCAATATAAATATCCGAAATTTATAAAGAACTTACAAAACTCAAAACCTAAAAAAATCCCAAAACAAAAACAAAAACAAAAATAAAAAACAAAAAACAAACAGCCCAGTTAAAAATGGGCAAAGGACCTGAATAGATACTTCTCCAAAGAGGATTTACAGATGGCCCATAGACATAATAAAAGATGCTTAAAGTCACTAGTTATCAGAGAAATGCAAATAAAAACCACAATGAGATATCATTTCATACCTGTCAGAATGGTTATCATTAATAAGTCAAGAAACAAGTGCTGGCAAGGATGTGGAGAAAGGGGAACCTCTTTTGCATTATTGGTGTGAATGCAGACTAGTGTAGCCCCTGTGGAAAGCAGTATGGAGATACCTCAAAAGTTTAAAAACAGAGCTGCCTTTAGATCAAGCTATTCAAATGTCTCTTCCTGAGAAGCAGGTTTTGATGAGCATTCCTGGATTACACTAGAACTGGGTAAAATATCATTGGACTGGCTGTTAATATTGAGTAGCCAAAAAGTTTGTCCCAAAATCAAGTCATGATATTAAGCTAAAATAATTTTCAGAACATTGGTAAATGGTGTGAGACTTAGTTTCACCTGCTTGCACTACAAGACATTATAGGTCTTTGATTTCCTAAGTAACTTCTACTTAAGTTCAAATTGCAGGAATGGTCTGCAAAGATCCCCCTGGGTAAAAGTAGTTCGTGTGTCTGTTTCCAAAGAACAGCAGTATTGTAGACCTTTCCCTTAAAGATGACTTGAAAAGTATAATGCTGGTTGTATTCATGATGATTTACTCTAAATTTTCTGTTGTTTTTAGCAAGAAGTTAAATGTAAAATAGTAGTCTGAATTTATAGTAGGTGATTTTAGTCTCTAAATTTAAAACACATCATGGAATAAACAAATTCAATAATGGTTTAAAGAACTTCATTGGCCATAGTAGTGCTCAGTAAGTAGTTGTTGACTGGCCTGTGATGGTTACCAAGTCATTGGAATTTGGAGGGATACGTCAGGACATTTAGTACTGGAAGAACAAGACTGGAAAACATCTCTCCTTGTTCATAGATCAGAAGTGCTGAATATTGCCTGCTTCCTTCTATTATAGTTTGGACCTACCCTCTTTCAACAAGTCTATTAAGCTGTAACCTAGCGCCTCCATGATAAAAGGCTCGCATTTCTCAGAGTTTCCTACCGACTTCATATTGTAGTTACCTTTTTTTTTTAATGGCATGAGATTTTTAGAATATTAGAAAGACAACAGTGACAGCATGTGTTCCCAAAATTCTGTGAAGTTTGGTTCTAAATGAGTGAGTTTGGGATATCCAAGTTATTTTCTGGTTCTATCTCCATTTCTTTTCTCTTGGTTTCAGTGAAATAGAACCACCGACCGAGAGGCTGGCTGGAAATACTCAGGGTTTTGATACTCCATAAAGAGTGTCTTAGTCTGTTTGGGCTATTGTAACAAAGTGCCGTAGACTAGGTGGCTTAAAAACAACAGAAATTTATTTTCACAATTCTAGAAGCTGGAAGTCTGAGACGAGAGTGCCAGTGTGGTCAAGTTTTGGTGAGGATTCTATTCTGGGATGCAGACTTATCATACGCTTGCGTGGTAAAAAGAGAGCTAGCTAGCTCTCTGGTCTCTTATAAGGACACTAATCTCACTCTGATGATTTAGTAATCTCCTCTCCAAGGCCCTACTCCAAATACCATCACACTAACTTAGGTTTCAACATTTGACTTTTAGGGTACACAATATCTTTCTACTTTTTCTACTTTAGGTTGTTGGAGAATGAAGGTGGACTATATTTTGACAACATTCATACACATTTTCATTAGAAAACTTAAAAGAAATGTGTTTCAACTACTGAAAACATATTAAACATGACATGTCTACATTGAATGCCTACTTTGTGCAAGGCAGACATAATTTTTGACCTTTTACAGCTTCTATTTATCTATAGTAACATCCTCACTACAGATAATGGATAGTAACCTCTTTGATCCTTCTAAGAAGTTTAGCAATAGGTACCACTAGCAGGACAAAAACGTGTCAGATTGGAGAATGAGAGAAATAGAATATAGGAGTAGGCAAAAGTGGGGGGGAATAAAAAGAAGAAAAAGAAATGTGTGCTTCCTGAGTAGAATGGGTGCAGGGAGGGACATCCAGCAACTGTGTGGTGAACCAATCAGTGTCCCAGAGCAGCCAGTCCTGAGTACATGCATTGTTACAACTTATACCACTGAAAGTGTAAGATCCTGTCCCCATCTACCATGTCTGGGAGTTGATATTATCAGTTTTGGCCAGTTATCCAGAGTTAGAGTCGGTCCAGTTGCTGAGAGAAAGCAGCAGGATTTCTGACTGCCAGTCTAGACTATACTTTCCCCATTTTATGGTTCATTGTAAAAACATTTATGCTGACCTATAAGCTGATAAGTGCCAGACGGAGTCAACGCACTTGAGAGGAAAATTATTTATGATTACAATTTGGCTGCAAGGCTTCTGTAGTGTTTCTACTGCTACCCTGAATCAAGAATTGAAATTATCAGTGTCAAAAATTACATTTTCTCACCTCCATGGAAAAGGTATTAAGTAGCTTCACTGGATCACAATATATACTACTAGTCCGCAAGGACACATGCAAATAGCTGTTGCTTAGCTTTTCCCTAATCATACAATATCTGTGCTGCCTAACTCATCTTCCTATTAAACACACTTCTCAACAGAGATTTTTCCTTTTCTCTAAAAAGCCTTTCTGGTCTGTCTGGGTTATGTATTGACCTATTTATTTTGTGTGTGGGTGGTTTCTGTGACTCCTGGCTCAATAATTTAATGACTGGCTCTAAATTTTCAGCTCTGAGCATAATGGAAATCCTTACCAAAATGCATGTACACCTGTTTCACTTCCAAAGTCCTCGTCAGTTTGCATATCTGTGGTCATTTAGTTCAGTAGATTGGATCATGCTAATGAGGTCTAAGTTGTAGTTTTGATGCTTTGGAGCCAGTTAGCATATATCACACAGAAATGACTGTACTCTGTACCTAGAGAAGTACCCTGCACATGTATGGCCATGGTTCTGGAGGACAAGATGAGAGAATGAAGGCAAATCAGAATAAGTCTGCCATCGTATAAAACACAGTTGTAAGCCTTCTTGATGAGGTGTCTCATTTTGGTAGCAACTTCTTTGCATATGAATGCAAGTGCATAAATATGTGGTGGATGCATCTGCAAGTTTTTAAAGTGAGAATTTGACAGGTTTGGGCTAGTCCCAGAAAGCAGATTAAGCAAAATTACCATGGTGCCAGTACATGGGTGGAGTTTCCATAGAGTTAGGGCACAGCCTCTGAGTTTCCTGCCTTTTCAGCCATGGAAAAACACATGCTGCAGTTTTCTTCATAAACCATTGTATGTATGATTCTATGGGCTCAGAGTTTAGTTAGATCCAAAGAACTTTGCAGAAGGGTCTTCTCTGCCCATGGAGAAATCATTCAATTTTTAGCTGACTTCATGGACTGAGTATATACCTTCTGGCTGGTTACCCCATGGAAAGAAAGAAAACAAAAGGAAACATTCTTGCCCTTTAAAGACTTAGGGGAAAGGACTTCAAAACCCAAGAAAAATACACAAATAAGCCAACTGTGGAAACATAACAAAATATACTTACCAAGTAAAATCAGACACAGAGTAGTCTCATTAAAGGGAAGCTTCATGCATGAAGTGATTCTTGAGCAGAGTTTTGAAGGCAAAGTAAGTTGTACCCAATACAGTATAGCAGGAAGGATGTTCCTGTAGAGAGGTTAGACGTGAATGGTGTTTACTGGGTGTGTTGTGCAACCAGAGCACAGAGTGTGTGAGCTGTGGAAATGTATTTCACCAGCGCCATTCTGTGCTCCATCTTAAAACCAGACAAACCAAAATCTTTTCTCAAACTTCAGTCCTTGGTAGCTAGTGGTGTTCTAATTCCCTCATGAGGACAGTACACAAATCTCCTGGTTCTTTTTCTGGACATGTGGTAGCATTGCATTTCTCTGCCTTGTGTGGCCATGTGACTTGCTTTGGCTAGTGAAATAAGGGTGAGGTGGCAGTTATTGCTTCTAGGATAAAGCACTGAATAGCCGTTGTGAGACACAGCAATCCTCTCTTTTTCTTGTTGCAATGATTCTAAATGCAGGTGTTAAGTGGAGCCTTCTGTGGTGAGCAGAGTCCCCTGATAATCTGCATTAAACTTGTGGCACAATGAAAAATAAGCCATTGCTGTGTTAAGCCACTGGATTTGAGAGTTGTTTCTTCCTGCAGCGTGACGTAGTCTGTCCTGGATGATTCAAATGCTATACTCACTTTTTCTCCACATCTGGCCTTTCATTCACTCAACTTCATATACTCTTATTTCTACCCCTAACATCCAGATGAAGCTATCATGGAGAGGTTAAAGAGCTGCCAGAACAACAATGTTTTCATGCCTTGTCTCACAGCATACCTTTGCTGTATTTAACACTGTTGACCAATTCTTTCTTAAAACTCTTTTCTCCCTTGGCTTACATGATATTATTCTTTTAAATCACTTCATATTATTGATTGTTGATTTCAGGTATATAACCCAAGTAAATCTCATCCACTCACCAGGTTTTTAACTAATAGCTATGTAGTTAATATGTCAATGACTATTATATATATACCTCCTGCTATAGCACATGCACTACAGCATAGACTTGTACATAGCAAGGTCATTCACAATGGAGACCATCTCTCCTTTCAGACCTGATCATCCTTCAAAATCACAAAATCATTAACTGGGGGTCTTATTTGACTTCTCTCTCCTTCAGTGATGGCTCCCGGAACAATTTGAGACCAGACGTTGTCAGTTCTGTTTCAAAATTTCATTTTCCCATACCTTTCTTTTCACACTCCCCTCCCATCATTGATGCTATTACCCAAGTCCTTATTATTTAGCTACCAGGTTTTTTAATAGCTTCCGTATTGGTCTTCCCACATCAGACTTCTGGAGAAATCTTTCTAAAGTACAAAAATTATATTTTTGTTCTGTTACTTAAGATCGTTGATGTCACCACATCAAATTAGAGTTAAACTACAAACTCTTTCCGAGGCTCTTCTTAGCGGTCCCCTGTGTAACCGACTGATTTCATCACCTGTCTCACATCCTTTTCACTCCAGACGTGGTGCTCCTCTTTAGTTCACTGAACCGTGTTCTCTCTTGCCTCTATGCTTTCGTACATGCTGGAGACAGACTTTATTCACCTGGATAATGTTCACTTTTTTATTTCAAAATCAACCTAATCATCATCTGTCCCCCAAAGCCTTCTCTATTCTTTAGCTCTGGGTTTTAGAGTTCTTGTCTCCATGGTCCCACAGCACTTAAAATACTGGCTGGTGGAAG
Organism: Artibeus jamaicensis; assembly: GCF_021234435.1. Lineage (NCBI taxonomy): Eukaryota > Metazoa > Chordata > Mammalia > Chiroptera > Phyllostomidae > Artibeus > Artibeus jamaicensis. The sequence goes on from NW_026521812.1 coordinate 43,974,779, forward strand.
GCCATGTCCATATCAGTTTTCCTCGAAAACTGTGTTGTTCCACAGTAGAAGCCCAACTTTCATCTCTGCGTTCCCCACACTTCCCAAATGCCTCGCATACATTAGGTATACAATAAATGGTGAGTGAGTTAACAGCTGATGGATCCGATAGGCCATAATGATAAGCTTTACTTTTTTTCTGAACAACTTTTAGGAGCCATTGTAGACATTGATGAAGGTGAAAATATCCAAATAATGCTTGCAGAGGGTAATTAGAATAGAAGGGAGTAGGCATTTAAAATTTTTCTAGAGATGGTGTGAAGTCTGTTTTTGATAGTAAGAATGGGGAGGAAATGAGAAGCTGTAGGACTGGTTTTTGGCTTCCAGAATTTCATTTTTACCAATTCCCACTGTAATTCACACCTACTATATATAATGTTAATATAGTATCAAAGGCAGGGTTATTAAATGCTTTATAAATTGCACAATGGGAAAGCCAACTTATTTAAAGAGGTAAACTTTTATGTCTTAAAGTTTAATACTAACCAAGGCTTCCATAGTTTTTTAAAATTAATGTTGTCTTAATTTGGGCATTTACAAAATGAGCTAATGTACGTAGCATATATCTATCTTACACTGACACTCTTACACTTATCTATCTATCACTTACTCTTGACTACTATTTTACTTTTGTCTTTATTTCTTCTCCTCCTCCTCTTCCTTCTTCCCTCATTGGAATGCCCAGAGGTCCTGGAAATGGAGAAGTGGTAACTAGGAATGGTTGACTTTTCTCAGAACCACACAACTGAGTGAGGAGTAAGCCTTCCAACATTTCCTGAGCTCTTGAATCCTGTGTCCTCCCAATTATTTCAGGGCTGGAAGTTTGCTTATCTTTAGCAAAAGCTAAGCATAGTTTCAAATGACATATTGCAGAGAAATCACTCTCCCAGCCACCAGAAAAGAAGAGAGAGACAGAGGCGAGATGCCTCCTCCTATCTGAAACCTGGCACTGTCAGCCTTTGGAACTTGCCTCCCAGACTCTGTCTGGCCTTGGCCTGGAGAAGGCAGGGTTGCTGTGTAGCACAAGGAGGTGCAAAAACAAACATGGGCACAAACCCAAACACTTGATGGCAAGAAATGTTCTGAAAGTAATAAAAATGAAATACTACTTCCAGCTGTCACTTTATGCAAGGATTAAGTTGAGCTCAAGTGGCTGCAGCAACAAAATAAGAGAGTGAATTTTTCATTGCAGTACCTGTGCAAGTTGCAAAAGATGCCTGGGTTTTCTACTTTCGTGCTACACGTGATCATTTTGTTTATTCGCCTCACTCATTCACCTGTCTTCATGGATCTCTTAGAAGAAATGTTGCTGCTGTTAAAAGTATATGGCAAGTTTTCATACTCTTTTTTTCCTATAACTAAGAGCAACCTGCCCACGGGTCATTCTTCCTTTAATACATACAGGGTGGGAGCAAAAGTAGATTTGCACTTGTGAACACACCAAACACAGAGTTTATACTTGTGTTATTATTTATTAATTATTGTGTTATTCTCCATATGAACAACTATAAACCTACTTCTGCTCCACCTACTATTGGCCCTTGTGGTGGCTCCTTCCAGGTCTCATGTTCTACACAAAGTGATGTTTCTGAAATGAGCACCATTAACCAGTGATCAGTGTGTAAGTGCATTGAATACAGCCAAGTGCATATTAAGACATTCTGATATGCTGTGTTTAGACAAATGTATTCCCACAATGTTTTCTAGCCATTCATATTCATTACTCATAGCTCTTCATATTGTTCTACCAAAGGTATTCCTAAGTGGCTCAACATCCATAAACTGATTAGATAACACATCATCATCCATACTCACACATGACCACAACTGCTAGACTTCTGGCTATCTTCCCATTGGCTCAGTTTTGCCCAATTTCAAGGCCAAGAACAACTCAGAAGCATGTGGCAAGGACAAAGAAGAAGCCTTAGCTACATTTTGCACTGCCCCAATTTTATATCTGGCTTTCATTTTTAACATATTTATTTTTTTTTACCTAAAACTCATATAGATAGGGGACTGGGGTAGAGAGGATATATTTTCAAATATTGTTTAAGTATAGAAACCCAAGTCTTTCTTTTGTGTCATCTAGCTTGCTAAAATAAGATCCCTACTGAAATCTAGTCTCTCTCAAACTCATTGACTTTATTTGACTTTGATTACTCATGACTGCAGGAACTCTTGAAGCACAGGCTTCACTTATTACTGCTCTCGGAGAAACACTTACCACATGTGGACTCAGGAGCCATGCACTGGGAGAAAAATAGGCTAATCTGATCATAAACCGTGGAGCCTTCCTAAAACTGTGTAAACACTGACAGAGGTATTTCTCAAAGTCCATGCCAGAAGGAAGGCAACATTTTTGTGAAGTATGTGAACATTTATTCAAATTCAAAGCCTTTATTCAGCCTGGGGAATTTGTACTGAGCAGTATGTCTCATCCTGTGCCAGCCAGCACCCAGAGTAATATTTTACAAAATAAACTATTTTTGCTAATGGCGTTGCTCCTTAACTATTTAAAAATATTTTCTAATAAAGGAAAGTGCCAAGCCATGTCAAGAGTGATATTTTATGCCATTCAGCCAGATTAAAATTTTGATCTGTATAATGAAAGTCACATACTCTTTCCCCATGAGTTTCAGCAGTCCTAGTTAACAATCATACTGCACAAGGGTCTAGAGCTGTCCTTTGTCTTTTGCCTAGAGGTAAATATAGTAGGCTTCAATTATATAGGCTGTCTAAATTTGTTTCAAATTTTGCCTTGACAGTATGAAGTTTAATTTTTTAATCTTTCAGGAAAAATCTATCAAACAGTGTTGTGATTAAGAACAATCAAGAAGAAGAAATAAGCTATATTTTTAACACAGAAAAGTACTATAATTTCACACATGTGTATCAGAGATGTCCACAATGAAGAATTTATAATTCTGAAAAAAGTAATGTCTGGAATGTTCATAAAGGAAGGTACTCATTTTGGGCAACACAGAGACAAATCAAGGCTAATGGGGAATAATAGAAAACATAATAGGCAATAAAATCTATTTTGCATTTATTGTGTGCCAGGCACTATGTTAAGTATTATGCTGGCTTGAAACTATCTCATCTTCCAAACAATCCTATGAGATAGGTGCTATTATTATTTCTATTTTATAGCTTATAAGATCTGAGGCACTGAGAAATTTAAGTAATCAAGAGTCATGAGCTAGATACAAGATGGAAAAGGAATAAGTACAAGCTATACTAACCTCTCCGCAGGACCAAGCTGGAATTACAACTAAGTTGTAGAGAAATTATCCTAAATAACCAACTGAACACTAGCTGGAGAGAAGCCTTGTAACCACGGACAGACAGAAGAAACACTTTAACACAAGACTAGAAGGGAGTGTGGAGGAGGCATGGAGGGCTGGCTAGGCTCCCACAAGTGGCAGCTGAAGTTCCAGAGGGATATTTCAGTGGCTTAGGGTATTCCCCCCTGAGAAGCATGAGGTATAAGCCCTAAGCTGGGCTCCATAGCCTTCAGCATCAGAGCCAAAAAGGAACCCAGATAACACCCAGCTGTGAAAAGCACTAGGGTTTCTGTCCACCAGGGAGAAATGGCTGAAGATGCATAGGCTTCTTAAAAGGCCAAAGCACAAAATTTCATTTGAAGCCACTTACCCTGATCTGTGGCAGCAGGAGGGCAGAGTGGACTAGAGATGCTCAAGGAGAATCTGGGGTTGAGAACTCTGGGGAGAGAACTAAAGTGAACACTAGGATCACTCTGCAGAGTCATTCCCCATACTGCAGAAGCCACTATTCTCAGGCAGACCACTCCTCTCCATGTGGCCTCAGCCTGAGGGGAAGCAATAGCCTCACCTGCAGGAATTACTCTGCCTCTCCCTATGCTGCTCAAGCCAGGCTGCTTATTATGGCTTACGGCTGTAACATTGATTAGTTTAACAACTAAGGCAGAAAATACAAAGAGGCAGCCAATATGAAAACACAAAAAAACAGACCAAATGAAAGAACAAGAGAATTCTCCAGAAGAAGAACTAGAGGAAATGAAGGCAAGCAATTTATCAGATAGAAAGTTTAGAGAAATGATTATAAGAATAATCAAGAGCATAAAAAATACATTGAAACTGTAAAAAAAAGACCAGCCAGAAATAAAGAATGCAATGTCTGAGATAAATAATACATTGGAAGGAATAAATAGTAGGTTAGATGAAGCAGAGGATAGAATCACTGTTTTAGAAGACAAGGTAGAAAAATACACCCAATCAGGACAGTAAAAAGAAAGAAGAATTTTACAAAATGAGAAGAGCTTAAGAAACATTTTGGACAATGTGAAACGTAACATCATTTGTAGCATGGAAATACCACAAGAAGAAAATGGGCAAAGGGTTGAGAACCTACTTGAAGAAATAATGACTGAACACTCCTCTAACCTGGTAAAGAGTAAAGATACACAAGTTCAGGAAGCTCAGAGAGTCCCAAAGAACTCGGACCCAAAGAGGCTTATGCCAAGATGCATTATAATGAAAACAGCAAGACTTAAATACAAGGATAGAATCCTAAAAGCCACAAGATAAAAGCAGGTAGTTACCTATAAGGAAACACCAATTAAATTATCTGATTTCTCAACAGAAACATTTCAGGCCAGAAGGGAGTGGCATGAAATTTTCAAGGTGATGAAAAGCTAGGATCTACAACCAAGGTTACTTTACCCAGCAAGGCTATCATTTAGAGATGAAGGAAAAATAAGGAGCTTCCCAGACAAGAAAAACCTACAGGAATTTGTTAACACCAAACCAGTACTGCAACGAATGTTAAAGGGCTTGCTTTAAGAAGAAGAAGGAGAAAAAAAAAAAAGCAAAAGGAAAAAGGAAAACAGTCTAACAATAAATGGCACTAAATATATATCTATCAATAATCACCTTGAATGTAAATGGATTAAATACTCCAACCAAAGACATAGGGTAGCTGAATGGATAAGAGAATAAGACTGATATATATGGGTCCATCTCAGATCTAAAGATATACACAGACTAAAAGTAAAGATATGGAAACAGATACTTCATGCAAATGAAAATGAAAAAAAGCAAGTGAAAATGAAAGGTACTGCTGTACTTATATCTGACAAAATAGACTTTAAAACTCAGGCTATCATAAGAAACAAAGAAGGACATTACATAATGGTAAAGGGAACAACCTCCAAATAAGATATAACCCTAGGAAACATTTACACACCCAATGTAGGAGCACCTAAATATGTGAAGCAAGTCTTGATAGACATAAAGCAAGACATGGACAGAAATATAGTCATAGCTGGGGATTTTACACCCCATTGACTTCAATGGATAGACCTTCCACAGGAAAATCAATAAGGAGACAGTGGCCTTAAGTGACAAACTAGATGAAATGGATTTAATTTATATCTTCAGAACATTTCATCCCAAAGCAGTAGAATACACATACTTCTCAAGTGTACATGGAATATTTTCTAGGATAGACCACATGTTATGACACAAAACAACTCTCAGTAAATTTAAGGAGTTTAAAATTGTATCAAGCATCTTCTCTTATCAGAATGCTAAGAAACTAGAAATTAAACACGATAAGAACACTGAAAAACACACAAAGACATGGAAGCTAAATAACATGTTATTAAACAATGAATGTTTCAACAATAAGATCAAAGAAGAAATAAAAAGATAACTTGAGACAAATGAAAATGAGGACACAACAATCCAATATCAGTGGGACACTGAGAAAGCAATCCTAAGAGGAAAATTGATAGCATTACAGGCCTATCTTAAAAAACAAGACAAAGCTCAAATAAACAATCTAACTTCACACTTAAGGAAACTTGAAAAAAACAACAACAAAGCCCAAAGTGAGTAGAAGGAAGGAAATAATAAAGATCAGAGTAGAAATAAATGAAATAGAGTCTAAAATAATGGAAGAAAAGGTCAATGGATCCAAGAACTGAAACTTTAACAAGATTGATAAAGCTTTAACCAGACACATCAAAAAAAACCTCCCAAATTTTATTTATTTAAATAAAATCAGAAATGAAAGAAGAGAAATAACAACTGACCCAAAGAAATACAAAGGATTGTAAGAAAATACTGTGAACAACTCTATGCCAACAAACTGAACAACCTGGATGAAATGGATACATTTTTAGAAATACACAATCTTCCAACACTGTATCAGGAAGAATCAGAGAATCTGAATAGGCAATTTACATGTAGAAAAATTGAAGTTGTAATAAAAAAACTGCCAAGAAACAAAAGCTCTGGACAGATGCCTTCGCAGGTAAATTTTACCAAATATTCCAAGAACTGTCACGTCTCTTCCTCAAACTATTTCATAAAATTCAAGAGGAGGAAGGCTCTAAAACTTATTTTACAAGGCCAGCATTATCTTAATTCCAAAAGCAAATAAAGACTCTACAAAGAATGAAAATTATAGGCCAAAAAATCCTCATGAATATAGATGCTGAAATCTTCAACAAAATATTAGCAAACCAAATACAGCAATGCATCAAAAAGATCATACACTATGATCAAGTGGAATTTATTTTGGGAATGCAAGGTTGGTACAGCATTTGCAAATTAATAAATGTGATTCACCAGGTAAACAAAATGAAGGAAAAAACACATGATCATATCAATAGATGCAGAAAAAGCATTTGATAATTCTGGCATTAATTTATGATAAAAACTCTCGGTAAAGTGGAATGAGAGGGAACATAGCTATACATAACAAAGGCCACAAACAACAAACCCACTGCTAACATCATGCTCAATGGGCAATACTACAAGTGTTCCCCTTTAGACTGGGAACAAGACAGGGATGTCCACTTTCACCTCTCTTATTCAACATAGTACTGGAAGTCCTAGCCACAGCAGTCAGACAAGAAGAAGAAATAAAAGGCATCCAAATTGGAAAGAAAGAAGTAAAGCTGTCATCATTTGCAGATGACGTGATACTATACATAGAGAACCCAAAAGATTCCACCAAGAAACTACTAGAACTGATAAATGAATTCTGCAAAGTAGTAGAATACAATATTAATAACCAGCAATCATTTGCATTTATATGCCAATAATGAACTAACAGGGAAATTGAGAAAGCAATCCCATTCACAATTGTTACAAAAAAATAGCTAGAAATAAATCTAACCAAGGATGTAAAAAACTTGTACTCAGGTAATTATAAGACATTGAAGAAAGAACTAGAGGAAGATACAAATAAGTGGAAGAATACTGTGTTCATGTATAGGAAGAATTAACATCATCAAAATGTCTATAGTACCCAAAGCAATGTATAAATTCAATGCAATTTCTATTAAGATTACAGTGACATACTTCATAGAACTAAAACAAATATTTCAAAAATTTATATGGAACAACAAAAGGCCCTACATAACAGCAGCAATCCTGAGAAGAAAGAACAAAGTTGGAGGAATCATGTTACCTAATATGAAACTATAATTTAAGCCCATCATAATCAAAACGGCATGGTACTGGCATAAAAACAGACACACAGATCAATGGAATAGAATAGAGAGCTCAGAAATAAATCTACATCTTCATAGTTAGTTAATATTTGACAGAAGAAGCAAGCACATACAATGGGCTAAAGATAGTTTATTCAATAAATGATATTGCAAAAATTGGACAGATGTGGGCAGGAAAATGAAACAAGACCATGTTCTAATACTACACAGAAGGATAAAAATAGATCAGAAAAATAAAAGTGGTCTAATGTTAGACCCAAAACCATGAAAATCATAGAAGAAAACATAGGCAGCAAAATCTCAGATATTGTTCTCAGCAACATTTTATAGGATATACCTTCTTAAGCGAGGGAAACAAAAGAAAAATAAATAAATGGGACTACATCAAGCTGAAAAGTTTTTGCACAGTAAAGGAGATTATCAACAAAATAAAAAGACAACAACATATTCACCAATACATTTGTAAGGGGTTAATATCCAAAATGTATAAATAACTTACAAAAACTCAACACCAAAAACAACATCACAGTTAAAAAATGGGCAAAGGACCTGAATAGACACTTCTCCAAAGAGAACATACGGATGGCCAATAGACATACGAAAAGATGCTTAATGTCACTAATTATCAGAGAAATGCAAATAAAAACCACAATGAGATAGCATTTCACACGTGTCGGAATGGCTATCATCAATAAATCAACAAACAACAAGTGCTGGTGAGGACGTGGAGAAAGGGGAATCCTTTTGCATTATTGGTGGAAATGCAGACTGGTGTAGCCACTGTGGAAAGCAGTATGGAGATACCTCAAAAGTTTAAAAACAGAGCTGCCTTTCTATCAAGCTATCCCACTACTGGGAAAATATCTGAAGGAACCTGAAGCAGTAATTAAAAAAAACATAAGCACTATATGTTCTTTGTAGCATTATTTACAATTGCCAAGATATGGAAGCAGCCCAAGTGTCTATCAGCAGATGAGTGGATGAAACAACTATGGGACATTTACACAATGGAATACTACTAGGCCATAAAAAACTTTTACTCTTTGTGACAGTATGGATGGACCTGAAGAACATTATGCTGAGTGAAATAAAACAGCCAGAAAAAGACAAATACCATATGATTTCACTCATATGTGGAAGCTATTGAATAAACTGAATAAGGAAAATGGGAACAGACTCATAGATGGAGAACAGAAGGACATCTAATGGGGGGCGGTCATAAGAAGGTGGAAAGACTGAGCAAAAAGGGAAAAGGACTCATGGACATGGACAACACTGTGGCAATTGCTTGGGGAAGGGTATATAAATGGAATAAATGGTAATGGGAAAAATGCAAGATTAAATTTAAAAAAGAGTTATGAGCAAAAATTGTGGGCAAGAGTACAGATTTTGTTTTGAGTATATAACATCTCTATATCTTGATGTTTTCATTGGCTTTATTATAAAGCACTTATAAATTTTTTAATGATTACTACCCATTTGCATAGTCTTCCTTTTATACTTAATTACATGCACTTGCAAAATTTGTTAAGGTTCTCTAAGACAGGAATTCTCACAGTTTGTTTTTTGGACTCCTGAGGGTTCTTGAGGCAATTTTAGGGTGTCTGCCAGGTCAAAATTATTTCATAACAATACTTGAGACATTTTTTGCATTTTTCATGGTGTTACATTTGCACTGGTGGGGCGAAAGCAATGGCGAGTAAAATTTTTGTTGCCTTAGCACAAATCAAGGCAGTGGCTCCAAACTGTACTCATTGTCATTATGTTCTTCATCACTAAATATTCGCAGTAAACAAACAAAGGAACAAACTTAAAAAAAAAGCAGCTTCCCTTAATATGTCCTTGCTTAAACAGAACAAATTACTAAATTTGTCTTGACCCTTGAGTACACATCTTTTTAATATTCTAGGATAAGTGCACATAAATCATTTCTCCTGCATATCAAAGTGTGGTGTTTTTCTCCAAGGGAAGTACTTGTGCTATTGTTTGGGTTGTAAGCTGAACTAGCTCCTTTTTTTCAGGGAGAACAATTTTTGTCTGAAAGAATATTTGATAGGCAAACATATTTATATTTTCTCAAAAATGAACAAAGCGAGCCTGTGTCTTCAAGAAAAAGAATTGACAATATTTCTTGTCAGTGATAAAAGGAAAACTTTGAAGCAAAACTTAGAATTTTGGAAAAATATCCACAACCATGAGCTTGAAAACTCCTCAATACTTTGACTTTTCTATAAGACTGTGATCTTATAATGTGTGTGATTTTTAAATATTGTATAACAACTGTAAATGACCAATGTAGGATTTTATAAAAGCATATGTGAAAGACAGACTGTTAGATTTCAGTGTAACAGAATATGGAAAGTTCATTAATAGGATATTTGGTTGGCCAAATTTTTTTTTGGTTTGTTTTTCAATAACATGGCTCTACTAGCATTTAGTTGTCTTTAACTTCATTTGAAACAAATTTGTTAGATTGTATTGCGACAGCTGTCATATTAGCATGCATTTAAAAAAGACATCAACATTGGTTAATTTTCATAGTCATTTTAATATTGAAGATGGAAGAAAATATACAACTTTTTTTTTATATTATGCTTTTTTACTTCAAGAAAAGTAAAAACACAACTGAAATGCAGTAAAAGATTTTTGCAGTGTATGGAGAAGGTGCTGTGACTGATCAAATATGTCAAGAGTGGTTTGCAAAGTTTCATGCTGCAGATTTCTCTATGGATGATGCTCCATGGTGAGATAGACAAGTTGAAGTTGATGGCCATCAAATTGAGATATTAACTGAGAACAAGCAACAGTACACCACTGTAAAATAACTGGCATACTCAAAATAATCAAATCAATAAAGTTATAGGTGAAAATGAAAAATGTGTCTTTTATTTTATGGAAAAAAAACATACAGACTTTTTGGCCAACCCGATGTGTCAGATTTCACATTTCAAATAATCTTTAAGAAATTACTACTATTCGACTTTGAATCGAATGGTAGAATGATATCCATAAATATCTGAAAAGGCCATTAAAATGCTTTTCTATTTACATATCTGTATGAGGCTAGATTTTCTTACACACTTTAACGAAAACAACATAATCGATTGAGCATAGATATAAATATGAGAATCCAGCTTTCTCCTGTTAACCCAAGATTTGCAAAAAATGTAACACAGGGCTACTCATTTCAGTAACTTTTGTTTTGTTTTTAAATATAGTGATTTTTATAAAAATATGTTTAATTTCCAATACAGTAACTGTAGATAGACACAATGCGCATGACATAGGGTCTTGGGGGCCTTGGTCATCTTTAACAGTGTAAGGTTGTCCAGAACCAAAATACCTGCAAACCTCTGTTCTTGGAGAAACAAAGCTTCACCGACAAAGAGGAGAGTTGATCTGCCCCCAGGACTGTGAGAGGGAAGACGTTTGTGTGGGATGTCAAAGAACTGAAGGTAATAACACGGCACAGCAGGGCGGACCAGGGCCAGCCCGCGAGATGCATTCGATTGTCTGCGTTTTATTTTAGTTTGGTAAGGAAACTTTTCCTAAAGTGATTTTTAGGGCAATGGTACTAGCTTGTTCTCTCCCTAAAGATATTTTGTTTTTATAAAATTACAGCCTGGAAAACACACTATGTGTTTAGTCTGAGTAGGTAGCCCGAGTTGTTTGTTAAATACCAGATCTCAGATTTGTGGCTGTTCCTCAAAAATAACTACATGACACCAGCAATTAAATTTATGTATCATTTTGATTATTTATACTTTGGGGAATCAAAGGAGATAAATAATGGTCTACAGCCCAGCGCTTCTATCAGCACTTCATTGGCAAGCCCTTTACATTCCCTCCATTATGAAGCTGGATACAACACGTAATCTTCCCATGAAACAGTCTGGAGGGAACCGTCATCCATGCCTGCTTCATTCCAGCGTCTTCCCCTTTCTGGAGTTGAGTGTTCCTGCACTGCAGACATGCCCTCTGCACCATGGAAGGCAGGCATGTTTAGTCTCAATGGTTTTCACATTTCTACTTCCTTTTACTTATAACATTTATGACTCAGAATTAAGGTTTCTCCAGTCCTGCTTCTCAGAGTATTGAATACAAATATAATATTGTGTCAAACTGGGTAAGAAGCTGATGGCCTCCCTACAGAAGGGGATGGAATAGGTGGGCACTCTGTCTTTCACAGCCGTCCCTGCTTCAGCAGTTTAGAGTTTTCTTCATGTGATAAACATGCTTCTAATTCAGTCTTGCTGAATAAAGGGGCTGGCTAACTTCCAGCTTGCATCTGAAGATGGCCCTCAGTGTTAGGGAAGTGCACCTCAGAAAGCAGAGTGAACTGAATCCCTTCTAAGGTCCTTTTCCACATTTAACACTTGGTGACCCCTAGATTTACTCTGCCCGCTAAGTGAAAAATAGCTAAATGATGGTGGAGAGGAGCATCTAACACAACTCAGCGTGACTGTAATGGGCTTCAGCCTCCTCATCTGGAAAAGTGAGGTGGGAAGAAGCTCAGCGTCCAGTCATTTAATGCAAGAATGCTAATAAAGACCCACCACATAACATGCCATATAGTAAACTTAAACCAGACTTCTGTTTGTCATGATTAAATATGAGAAAAGTAAATTGCATTTTAAAGCAGACTCTAGGGAACTACCCAGGTATTGCCAAGAATCTCTGTGTAGTTGGTTTGAACCAATGGAGAGACACAGTAGGGGTTAAAAATTACAAATCAAACCAAGAAATAATTTCAGTTTAAGAAAGTAGTTAGCTTGCAAACTTAAAAAAATAATGGTTGTTAATCTGCCTAAGGAAATTTGTCATCAATAGCAGTGAAACCTCCTTGATATCTTGAGAAACTTTGTTTACTATCACTGGAAATTCTGTTCCCTTAGGGAATGGCTGACTGGTGTTCTGTGTTTAGAAGGGTTCTGAGGTTGAGTTTGGAATAGAGGGAAAGGACTGAAAAATAATTGTATTCTCCCTTTAGTCTGTGCTTAGCACTATTATCCATATTTTATTCGTGAACTGAGTGCAGATAGGTTAAACAATTTTCCAGGAATATATTTTGAAGCTGTGGTTTAAATATTAAATCCCTCCAAAAGACTGGTCACTGTGATACTGTGGGCAAACTATGACTTCTTAGACTTTCGTTTGATCTTTTCTAAAAAGCCTTGGTCTGCATTGCTTTCTCAACTCCCTTTCAGCTCAAATGTACTTTACATCAATGAACAGTCCATTTAAATACCGCACACCCTGGCAAATCTTGCCCTCCTTTCAACTCCTGAAATATTTATCGTTTGGTCATTTCAATGCTATGCTGGGAACTGCACTGCTGGTTATTCTTTCACAGTTTAGATTGAGTTTCTCCAAATATATGGGAAATGCTTTGACAAGAGGGAAACTTTCATGTCCCTCCCCAGTGACAGGCATAGTACCTTGCACATAGTAAATGTTTAATAAATATTGACTGTTTGACATGAACAGGCCACCAAATTGTATTGTATCTTAATAGGCTGAATCTAGTATTTGCAGTCAGATGAATCTAGTATTTGCAGTCAGAGGATCATTTCTGAGTCAGTAGTACCCTGGCTATGTTTGATTTAGTGATCTAGCCTTGAAGGTGCTCTCTACTCCACAGTCAACGCTCCCTGCCCTTCTGACTGTTATAAATGCCTGTTTATCTTCTTGCCTTCATCAACAGCAGCTATTTATTTAGCAGCCTGACTTAAAACATTCCGTATATATACTCAATGAAGGCTTTCTTTCACTATTATTTTTCTGTGGAGGGTAAAATGCTGTCTTGTTTTTCCAGTTCCCCTTCTAAGTGTGATGATTTAGATGTTCCTGCTGTTAACTGGCAGCTTTTCCATTTCCTCCTAGCATCGAGTGCCCCAGACTTCTCCACAGAAGCCGCTAATGAGCTTCTTGCCTTTCAGCCCCCTGTTCATTAATAACATAGAATTTCAGCAACGCCTGATGTTCTGGACCTTATCTTTTTTTCTTTCCTCCTATTAGAAAGAAAACAAACAAATAAATAAGCAAAGAAAGAACTTTAGTTGTTGCAGTCAGTCACTCAATCCTGTCTTCTTTAAGATCTTAAAACAGAATTTATGTAAGGAGCTTGGATTTAGCTTTTCAATTGGACTGAAAGCAAACAGACTCGATGCCAACTTTCAGAATGAGTATGCCTTCCCCATTTTTTCTGTCTTTTTTTACACATGTTCAGTCTTTTTCAATGGTACTTCATGCTTCTAACTGTGCCTCTTCCTTTTTCTTAATTATTATTGACTGAGTTCTCAAGTTAAGGGGAACAATCCTATAGACTGTGTGGATAGAACATACAAATGAAAACGTTCCTGCCTCATCCCTTCTGCTTGACTTCTGGCTCTAAATGATGCCATTCATTCTACCCGCCTGCTGGCCCCTTACACAACTTTCTCTCATTCAGACAGAGCCAAAAGAGGATCAATGGCCTTTTGTCCTGCCTCCCTTATAGCCTTGCAACAGCACAGAGCACAAGAGAACCATCAGCAGCACAAATGCCATTCCAGTCAAACCTGCTCTTCCTCCTGTCCTCTGATGAACCAGCAGTGTTTGCAGCTGTGTCTTCCGAGAGTAGATTTCTGAATTTAAGGCCTGACGTCTTATTCCTCAGTGCTTGCTGGAGGAAGCCAAGGAGAGAGCCATTCCTGCCCCACCCAGTGGATAACTCGGCTCCTTGTCTCTTCACCCACCTTCAGGTTCTCACATAGCACAGCTCAGAGAAGACTGTAGAATAGTTTTGCTGTCTTCCTGATGTCTTTCTTATTATTTTTTTTTGTTTCTGTAACTCAAAAATAGATAAAGGTAATTGCAAAATATATATATATATATTTCTGCCTCCTCCAAATTTGCATAAGCCATCATTCCCATGTCCATAAACACATATTGAAGACTCAGTGGTCTTTCCCAGGCATGGATGATAATTTATTTTTTCTTGTTTGAAAAATTCTAAGTTTCATCTCTTGTGAAATTGTATCAGGCTTCTCTTCAGACTCAAATCGAATGTGCATGGAGTCATACAGTTTAAAGACTTCTGTTCCCATAATGTATGAGGACACAGTAAGTTTTTCCCAGCCTTCCTGACATCTCCCCATCTTGTCAGCTATGGGAAGTTAGAAGTGGTAGGTCTTCATATCATTACAATAATTACGCAGTGTGGAAGCATTTGCAAACTTTCTTTAAAAAGACAGAAAACTAGAGATTACAATTCTTTTATGTTTGTGAGGTAGTCATCACTCCAATTGCAGTTACAGTTTTTTTTTCCCTTCTAACTGTTCCATTCCTGAATTTTGGAAACTTGAAGGTCTGAATTAACCCAGAGTTCACTGACATGGGGTAGTCCTTATCTGAGACTTTGGGCAGTAAAAAATTTTTTCTTATCATTGAAGCATGTTCAAGAATTGAACAATTGTTTCCTTGCCTTTATTTTTTGTAAAGTTACAGAGTTCATCTCATTTTCTGAATGCAATCTTCACAATATCACAGCACAAACATACTACTTACTTCCTTCTTAGCTATGTTCTAATGTAGTATTACAAAGAGGTGAGAGCTTTCCCCACAGGCATCCCCCCACCATGAACTTCCTGTGAATTGACTTGCTAGGTTTCTCCAATCCATCTCTAACCTCACTTCAGCTGCATTGTCATTCTTTAGTACCTACTGAGTACTCACTGAGCATCACATCTATGCTAGAGACTAACACTCTAACTAATAAATGGCTTTGCTCCAATTAAACTCAGGTTCTGAGATAATGTAGGAAGGGGATAGCATGTGCACACTTAGTATAATGTACCTAATTCTCTGAGAGGAAAGAAATCAATTTTGTGAAACACCTCCATGAAAAATTTTCTAACTCTGCCCAGGGGAGTCTTTGAAAAGCAGGTTTATATAAAGGGCACTTGAGCTTATTTTGAGGAATAGCTATCAGCACACTAAAACCTGGGAGCGAAGAAGTGCTTTTCAGACAAGGAAAGGCAATAGTGCATGCAAATACTTAGAGGTTCTGCATAGGCCAGGCTGGTTTGAGGAAGGTAAGAAAGTTGATAGATGAAGAGGAAGATATATGACTACAGAGTCTAAAATATTTGACTAGTTTCTGGATGTTATATAAATATAGATTATTATGCTTTACTGAATGCATATGTACAGCTTGAAGATTGGTAAGAAGGAATATATCTACTGTCCTTTCCACTCTTCTGCTTAGTACCTATACTCTCAAGACAGCTAAGAAAGTCAGTTAACTGATGTTCCCTTTCTCCAACAGTGACTCTGGTTAATCTTCTCCTCAAACTCTTTATCCTGATGTAGATAACCCCAGGCCTTCCTCTTACTTGGTTCAGTGGCTGTGTAATCAGACTATCAGTTTCTCGCATATTTGTATTAGCCCCCTGCTTCACGGTCTGGAATTACTAGCTGCTAGTTTCCAGATACAGCTGGTTATGTGTCAGTTTTGAATATCAATTTAGAGATTCATAATTTACTTTACTCCCCCAAATAAAAGGTACTTTTAAAGCAAAAAGCAACTACTGGTACTGATATACATAGTCTCCTCTTTCACTTGAAAATTATACTTTTACAAGTCGCCTAATCAGTCTCTTGATTGAGTGACCATGACATTGGCACCTGGGAGAGTAGTCTCATGTGGCTTTTAGGGGGCTGAGTCTCTCTACCTGGCTGCTCTACCTTCCAGGGTTTATGTGGGGGTCTTCATGAAGAATGGTACACCGAAATTGCTTATGCAAAAATCACATCCCCTGCCCTGGCAATGTAGAAACTAAAGGTTCGTCTGTGCATTTTTAAAAATTTATTTATTCGTGCCTGACATTTCAAATCAAGCAAGAGAATTGCTACATATTGTATTAGGTGAATTACAAATCAGGGAAAAGGAGAGGTGACAAAGTAATCTGAGCGGGTCTAGACATAGGTATCATGTAACTTAATATTAAACATCAATAGCCAGGAGAAAACGAAAGACCTGGAAATTAACAGCCAGGGGGGTAGAAGAAATCTCTTTTGCTGAAAGCAGTATGTAGCACTTGTGCAAATTTCCCTTGGGATTGTAGTCTTCTCTTTCATGAACTTCTTATTCCTGTTATTTCCAGTTCCGGACCATCTGATCAGAGACTACTGGAATTTCCAGCTCTCTAGGCACTAATTTCAGGGGCTGAAACAGCAACCCCTCTGCAGCTCCTACCACAGCCACCGCTGCCTTGCTGGGCCGTGGGGCTGTGCCAGCCCAGGCACTCTTGCCCAGGAAATGGAAGGTGGCATTTAAGTGGCCCTTAAGGCTCTCCTAACCAATCCTAAAGACTCTGAATCAGGCCAATTCTAAATTAAGCTTTCTTGGGTAAATGAATAAGGACCCAAGAAACCTCAGAGTGGAAAAAAAGATATGAAAAATCATACCTCCCAAACGTATTTCTACTAACTCCCAGTTTCGACAGGTATTAACATGATTTAATGTTCCTATGACTTATTTTTATTCTCTGCATATCTTCAGTGTTAAGTCTTAAAAGATAGTTCAATCAAATCTCAATATTTAAAATACCAAAATGATGACATCACAAAATTGAAAGAAATTTCTTTTTTTTTTTTTAACTTGTAAGAAAACTGAAACTTCAGAAAAGCAAGTGCCTTGATCAAAGTGTCATAGTGACAAAGGAGGACTAAAAACCAAATCTCTCAGTACAGGATAAAATATATTTTCCTTAATAAATCATTTTCTGAGATATGTAACAGATAGATAGACGATGGGTTTATTTATGTATCATAGTATTTTTTTAAGCCTTCCTGAAGTAATTTTGGAGTGGCTACTTGCACTTTTTCACATTGCTCATTCAAAGGTGGATTGCTTGGTTTTTCCCAATGAGCTTACCCAGAACCAGTGCTATAAAAGAAAGCTGGTAGAAATCTATGGCTAAGATGCCCTGTCTTGACCTCAGAGCAATTACTTTCTCTGAATAAAATGCATGCGAAGGGATGCCAGTGCCTACTGTTCTGGAAAACAGCAATGTTTGCTTTAAGATTCATACCCAAATTTCCACAGTGCACTCTGAGACTCGGCACTGGATCACTGGGCTGAAGGTCTGTGCAGCAGCCAAGTGGCATTTAAATTACCAGACTGAAAGCTGGTGCACCAAGGGCCATAGCCATGCTCTCGAGTGTGACTCAACTGTGGTTTGAGATTTTTCTATGTGGGGTACTGGAAAGAACGCTAGTTTGAGGAGGGCACACTCATTTCTAGTCCCAGCTCCGCCTCTAATCACATGGTCCAGAGTAAATCCTGTAAACTCTCTAAGCATCCATTAAGCATCTATAATGTACCTCTGTCTTGCCTATAAAGAGTTATTCCAACCAGCAAATAAGGTAACAGAAATGACGAGTATTTGTAGATTTAATGGGTTTAAGACCTGTAGATTACTATCAATGTTTATAATTCCTAATATTTAGATAGCATTAAAACAGTTAGAGCCTTTGTTTGACTGTGTGTGGTTAAATGTCTCCTAACAGGACTTGTAGGCTAAAACACAATGCTAAGGATTAAAGCCAAAGTCTACTGACATGCATGATGCTGTAGACAAAGATATTCTGTTTTGTTTTGGGTCTTTCGAGTTAAATATAGTCAATACTGTGCATTGACATAACAGACCAGGAAAAAGGTGTCAACAAACTGTGAGCTCTTGGGAGATATTCACATTCTGTATATTGTTTCAAAATGTCTTTTTCTTTTGGACCCTATACTAGATGTTCTTTTCTAAGCAAGTTCCATAACACTACATTTTAAAATTAAAGCTAAAGAAACATTTTCTTCTTCTGGGTCCTTTTTTTACAGTAATTTTATTCCTTCATTTGGATATTGTGTGTCAAGTGTTATAAAAACATTGAGTAATTCATTCAACTAATATTCATTTTTTTAAAGATTATTTATTTATTTTTAGAGAGGGGGAAGGGAGGGAGAAAGAGAGGGTGAGCAACATCTCTGTGTGAGAGACATGTCAGTTGATTGCCTCTTGCATGTCCCCAGCTGGGGACCTGGCCTGCAACCCAGGCATGTGCCCTGACTGAGAATCAAACCTGTGATCTTTTGGTTTGCAGGCGGATGCTCAATCCACTGAGCCACACCAGTCAGGGGGCAAGTAATATTGATTAAACCTACTGTGTACCACATCTGCTCTAAGGATAGATCAGTGAACAAGAGACAAAATTCCCTGTCATCATCATCATCATATTTTGCCTTTATATGATATTTCTGGATACTTCAATTTATGTTGTAGAATCTTCTATGTATTCAAGTGACTAGTCTTTAATGGTCAATGTTCTGTCCTACCTGTCTACCTCCATTTCAATCCTGGAAATCTGGAGTTTTAGCTCAACTTTGCCACTCCTATTCTCCCCCAAATCAGCTTTTGACCATTATTACAGGTAAAATCTACTAGACAATTCATCTTTGGATGATGGAAGCTAAAGGTGGGCTGTTCCAATGTAATTATCTATGAGGTTTCATAATCTTTCACTCTGTCCATTGTACTAATCCCCAGCCCCAGAACATGCTTAAGGTCTTAATCCTCCAGGTCAGTTAGAATTGATGAATAAAGTTTTATAGCAGTTTTCCGATAGTTTATTGTATATTCAGGTTACCTAAAATCCGTTAGGCCAAACTAAGCAGAACAAAATCTGTGTTCATCTTCGTTGACAACATAATAGTATCTCCACCATCGCTATTTTGAAACTTTTAGTCTTCAGGACATGTACTTCTATTCTCAATCCTGATATTCTCCCTCCTTCCACCACTCCTCATCCCCTACCCAGTCTTACTCTTCTACAAACTTTTCTACATTGCACATGGAGGAATATTTCTGAACTTTAAGTTCAAATGTGGCAATCTTCTCTCTTAATGGTTCCTTATTAATCTTATGATAAAGCTATTAAAAATCCTAAACCCAATTCACAGGGCCCTGTATAATCTGACCTTAGTTAATGTCCTGTCTCTCCACTCTATGTTCTCATTGTGTTCTTTCATGCCTCGGTTTCTTTGAACATAGTTTCCTTTTGCTGGATTACTTTTTTCTTTCTGCCATCAACACAGCACTCAGATCACTCCAATTTATCCTTCACTGGCTGGCTTGGGCATCACTTTCTTAAAACAACAGCACCAACAACACAATGACCTAACACAACACTAACAACTTCTCCAAGCCTTTCTGTGAGCTCTCAAAGTCATGAAACTATCCCTACCTTTACCTCCACCTATCATGTTGTATTATGGTTATCTAGTTATTTGTTCATTCAATCCTCACCCTATTTGTTCCCTATTATAATTCTAGTATTTCGCTTAGTGCCTGACACTTAGTAGATGCTCAATAGACATTTATAAGATAAATGAAGGTGATTTAGTTTCTGTCTACACCATTCTCTTCAAGAGTCCATTAAGCTCTTACTCTATGATGTCTCCAATGCTATTCTCTACCTCCACCCAATAATTTTGACAGTTGATTCCTTTGAAAGCTTTTTTTCACCACGGTTATAGATGAAACTGTTCTCTACTGCTATGGATCTGTCTTCTATAATAGATTCCTTTTGTGGTTTAAGTCTTCAATATGGATGCAAGTTTTGTTGCAAATTTCTCCTTAACTTCTTTATCAAGGTCTTATCTATTTTCATGTTTAGATGTCAAAGTTTCCAGTTCAGCCCATAATACTCACTTGAGCTCAAGCTCTTCCCCATTGGATATCTCCATTGGGGCCCATTTCTTCTGAAATCTAAATGAATCTGTGCTTATCTTGTTTTGCCTCCAAACTGCTCTGTCAACATGGCCCCATAATTAATTATCAATTCTCTCAATAACTCAAAATATTTTAGATTTTTTATTTTCTTTTTTATTGACATTAGATATATGACAAAGACAAATAAACTCTTCTTCTGATATGTTACTTAATTTTTTAATTAACTCCCATTTGAATTTCATCATAGTTCAATCCTCATGCTTCCTAACTTGTCTTATTTTTTAATTATATTTTATTGACTATGCAATTATAGTTGTCCTGATTTTTCCCCCTTTGTCCACCTCCAGCCAGCAACCCCCACTCCCTTAAGCAATTTCCTCACCATTGTTCATATCTGCGGGTCATGCATGTAAGTTCTTTGGCTACTCTACTTCCTGTACTATATTTTACATCCCCATGGCTATTCTGTAACTACATGTTTGTACTTCTTAATCCCCTCACCTCTTTACTCTTTCCCTTATGCCCCCTCCCACTTGGCAACCAAAACACTCTGTCTATCCATGATTCTGGCTCTGTAACTCTTGTTTGCTTAGTTTGTTTTTTAGATTCAATTATCGATAGATATGTATTTATTGCTTTTTATTGTTCATAGTTTTGATCTTATTTTTCTTAAATAAGTCCCTTTAACATTTTATATAATAATGGTTTGGTGATGATGAACTTCTTTATTCTTTTTCTTGTCTGGGAAGCTCTTTTTCCACTCTTTGATTCTAAATGATAGCTTTGCTAGGTAGAACAATCTTGGCAGTAGGTCCCTGCTTTTCATGACTTTGAATGAATATTTCTTGCCAATCCCTTCTAGTCTGCAAAGTTTCTTTGAAGAATCAGCTGACAGTCTTATGGAAACTCTTCTGTAGGTAGCTAACTTACTGCTTTTCTCTTGCTTTTAAAAGTCTCTTTTTATCTTTAACCTTT
Source organism: Artibeus jamaicensis (assembly GCF_021234435.1). Taxonomy (NCBI): domain Eukaryota; kingdom Metazoa; phylum Chordata; class Mammalia; order Chiroptera; family Phyllostomidae; genus Artibeus; species Artibeus jamaicensis. Next base: position 43,996,064 of record NW_026521812.1, read on the forward strand.
GGCATTTTAATTATGAGGTGTGTTGGAGTGGGCCTCTTTGCATTCATCTTGATTGGGACTCTCTGTGCTTCCTGGATTTCCATATCTATTTCCTTCACTAAATTAGGGGAGTTTTCTTTCATTATTTTTTCAAATAGATTTCCAAATTCTTGCTCTTTCTATTCTTCTTCTGGCACCCCTATGATACTAATGTTGGAATGCTTGAAGTTGTCCCAGAAGCTGCTTATACCATCTTCATTTTTTTGATTCTTATTTCTTCTTTTGTTCTGATTGGCTTTTTTTTTTAATTCCTTATGTTTCATATCATTGATTTGATTCTCAGCTTCATTCACTCTACTGTTGTTTCCCTATTGATTATTCTTTATTTCAATTAGTAGAGTCTTTATTTCTAGCTAAATCTTTTTTTATGCTGTTGAGGTCCTCACTAAGTTCTCTGAGCATCTAATAACCAGTGTTTTTAACTCTGCATCCGATAGATTGCTTATCTCCATTTTGTTTACCTCTTCTCTGGAGTTTTGATCTGTTTTTTCATTCGGGCCATGTTTCTTTGTCTTCTCATTTGGCAGCCTCCCTGTGTTTGTTTCAATGTATTAGGTAGAGCTGCTTTGACTCCATGTCTTGGTAGTGTGGCCTAATGCAGGAGGTGTCCTGTAAGGTCTAGTGGCATAGCCTCCCTTATCACCCAAGTTGGGTACAGGAAGTACACCCTTTTTGTGGGCTGAGTACACATTCTTCTTGTAGTTGAGCCTTGGTTGCTCTTGGAAAATCAGTGGGAGGAATTTACTCAGACCAGTGAGCTTCAAGGATTGGCTGTGACCACTTACCACCAACCTTCATCCTCTGAGGAGAATCAGTTGTGCAGGGGCAGCGTGGTAGTGTTCTGACATGGTCTACAGCTGTCCACTGGGTGTGCTGGCCCTGGGGTTTTCTGCGTGGTGCAGGCCAAGGTCAGCCCCGCCTGTGTTTTGCCTTGGGCCACTCTGCATGAGCTATAAAGCAATCTGAGATGACTGCCATTTGTACTGGGCTTAGAGATTCCTAGGTGAAGCCAAGCTTTGAATCTCGGCTGGCTGCTGCTAGTGCTCGGCCTGGGTCTCACTGAAGTTGTCGCTTGTTTGAGAGGATTTAGGAAGTTGTGAAGCATAAACCAAGACCAGCCATTTATATGAAATAGCACCTTGGGTGGGCTTGTTAGTTGATTGGAACAGAGTCTCTGGAGATCTCCAAGGTTGGTCAAACATTGTTAGCCAGGTTGGAGTCTTGGATATGGCATAAGCTTGCTGCCTTTGTAGGGGTAAGCTTCAGAAAAGGGACAATGCTCTCTGTTCACCTTGATGTTAGACACTTCAGTTTCCCCCTATATACCACTGGTGCTTTCAAGCTACTACCCAGTGCTGGAGCTCAGAGGGAGTGAATCATGTAGGTGAGTCTGTGTGTGTGTTCTTTAAGAGGAACAAATTGGAGCATCTGACTCAATCCTTGCTGGTTTCTGCATCTAGAAGTTGTGGGGACTTCTCTTCCTGGCACTGGAACCCTGGACTTGGGGGCCTGGAGTGGGGCTGGGACTCATTCTGGAGATACCACTCTTGAATTTTAATCTACCACATGTGGGTGAAGGACCTTCATATTCCATACCTGTGCCCCTCTTACCATTCTGAATGGATGTGGTTCCCTTAATTCCATATTTGTCAGACTCCCACTCAACTTGATTTCTGATGGTTCTGAGTGATGGTTGTTCTATATTTTACTTGTAATTTTGATGTGGTTGTGCAAGGAGGCAAGCCTTGTCTGCCAAAGCCACCATCTTGACCAGGAATCTGCCTTCTTTAATATATCAGTTTTACTGGTAATGTACATACCCTAGGCATTTCTATATATTTGCATATTCTATTTTCCTAGAATACCCTTCTCTTACTGTGCTACTTGCCTGAGTTCTACCTTCTCTAAAGTCTCTATCTAGAAATATATTGTATTATAAACATCCCCCATAAGATATAGTGATATATATTTTCTTAACTGTGTTTTTGTCACTTAACATACATTACAATAAATACTGTATTATTTATTCCCATTTTAGTTTTCTGATCCAACTCAGAACCCAAGACTTAGAAATGGGTTAGAGTGATATCAGAAAGGGCCTTGAATTCTAGGGTAACAAATTTGCGTTTTAATCCGAATTTCTTAAAAAGAGTCATCTAGTGGCAGTGCATTCAATGGAGATGTGTGTGTCTGAGAGGGGAATGTGGAGGAGGGGGACGGAAGACTAGAAGGAGAGGGAGAGTGGACATAAGAAGACCAGTTAGAAATTTTAATAGTAGTCACCCAAAAGGTAACAAGAATCTGAATCAGAGTAGAGATGGAGTTGTATATTTGAAAAAGATATAAAAATGACTGATAATATAAAAGCACAATCAATAGGTATTAACAGCTGAGGTGGTAAGAGTAAGGGAGAGAAGAAATAATTATGGGTCATCCACTCAACAGACGTTCATTGAACATTCAGTTTGAGACACACTACATGGTGTGAACAGAGCAGTAGACAAGAGAACATGCTCCCAACCCTCAGAATTCACATTTCACAGGAGAACACCAAAACCATAACCCAGGTGATGGGAAAATGGTAAGGCCATTAATATAGAGAATGAATATAGAAATCGAGAGTTTCAGAGAAAAGCTGATATGTTGACTTTGTGCATAATTATTGTGTACTTACTCTGTACCAGGCACTGTTTTAATCACTTTGCATATATTAATGCATCTAATACTCATTACAATCCTGTGAATTAGGTATTATTATTATCCCCATTGTACAGATGAGGAACCAAGGCATATAAAGGCTAAATAATTGAGCTAAGTTCTTGATAGTATTAAATGAAGGAACAGGGATAAAACAAAGGCAGCCAGGCTCTTAAGTCCACAGTCTTATTACTAAGACATAGTGTTTCTAATGCTTTGAGATGAATAGGCAATTTTAGAAGGTAACTGGAATGTATAATAGAGGTTTAGAATAGAACTGACACAAAAGCAAATGGAAGAATTTTAGAATATGTCACTGACACATTACAAAGTAAATGAAAATATAAATTTATCTCTTCTGGATGATTTATCTGAGAAATGTCATTTAGATTAGAGAATTTAAGTGTTCTTTGTATGTGGATGATTCCAAGCTGTTTATCTCTATGTGGTCCTTAAGGGTTTCTGATTCCTCTTCTATCCCTCTGGCTACTCTTTTTCAGTCTCTTTTCTTCTGCTCTCTTCAAGCTGGCTTCTCAGGACTCCCTCTTAATATGCCCATTCTTTTCACTCAATGTATTCTCCATGTGTGATCTTATGTTAACCAAGGACTTCAGTTACCATTTGTGTTTAACAATTCTGAATGCTCAGTCTAGACAGCTTTCTTGAGCTCCAGACCCATGTATGCAATAACCTTTTGCATATATTCAGTTAGATAGTCAAGTCACTTAAACCCCAATATGACTAAATGGAATTTATCTTTTTTACTTCCAGACTTGCTCTTCTTCATGAACAAAACCATTTTTCACTGTAGCTTCAAGGTCAGAAAACTTGGAGTCATTTTGAACCCTTCTCTTTCATTTATCTTTCCATTCCCTCCCATCCAATAGGTCATCAGCTATATTTTAAGATTTTTCTTATTTTCATCAGAGCTGACCCAACCTTACTTTCATTCAGTTCCCACCACTTTGGGGATATATCTATGCACTTGCCACCTAATTAGCCTTCCACACTATTTCTAGGATAACGATTATTACATTTAAATGGCTCTTGTCAAACTCATGCTTAAATTTCTTTATTGGTTCCCATAGCTTTCAGAATATGTTTTAAAATCCTCAGCATGGCTTTCTTGTCTTCCTTTTAACCTCATTTACTGCCCTCATTACCATAAACACTTTATTGTTGATCAGTTTCCCAAACATATCATGTTGTTTCATTATTGTGAGGCCCTGCATATTCTAGTCCCGCTACTAAAATGTCCCCTTCCCTTCTTCACTTGGCTGAAACCTACTTGTCCTTCAAAATTCTGATTAAACTTTACCACCATCAAAACACAAGACTTCATGGATTTTCTTCTTACCCTGAGTCAGATTTGGATGTCCCTTCTGTACTTTCCTATACATCCCTATGTTCTCTATCATACAATGGACCTACAACTTCATACTTCCTGATGTAGTAGTCTGTGTTCCCCCTAAGTTGTAAGCTCATTGGGAGCAACAACTATATCACCTCACCTTTATAGTCCTGGCATATATTTTATAGCCTAATATGGAGTGTGAGCTTAATACATGTATTAAAAAGATGAGTAATTAAGAGACAAGAACTATTCTTTCAAAAAATATACCTATAACCCCACTTTGGAAACTTTATAATGTGATAATTATATTTCTAGAATACTGGAAATAATTATAGAACTATGAGTTTAATTTAAAAGGCACTGAGATTTCTTATTGGGAATATAGAGAGTTAGTCATATAACATTTATAATTATTATTTAATACTTTTATCATACAAGTATCAACTCTAAACTGTAAGTTATATGCAAGAGTGGTATATATCTGTTTTGTTTATATTGATCTCCCTAGCATTTAGCATGTATTAGGAGTTAAATAAATATTTGTTGAACTTTGTTGAATGAGCACAATAGTAGGCATTTAAGTTAGATAGAATATGTTGTGCTAACACTCAAAGAAATTAAAATGTGTTTGTAAAACATGCTTTATTTTTATTTTTTAAATTATGTTTATGGTGTTTTTGCTTTTCAGAGTATTTTTTTATTCTTATGTTAGTCAAACCTTCAGTTTTTTTCCTTTGTTGTGTCCATGTTTCACATTATATTTTCAGAGGCTTTCTCCACTCCAGGACTGGGAATATAGTCCTCCAGAGTTTGTGGTTTGGTCTATCTATGTTAAAATCTTTAATCCATCTGGAATTTATATTACATAAATATATCTTGATTTAATGATTAATGTACACTCTTTGTGTATATTATTTTGTACCTTTGTACCTTGAAATTTTGCCCTGGTTTGATTCTAAAAGATAGTGAATATGTAACAAAGCATCCTATTCATAAAATCATTGCAGAGTAGGTGAATCTTTCAACTGGACTCCTGCATTCATCATGTCTCCACTGGAATCCTTATTAGATTTCTTATTAGTCTTTTCATACTCTGCTCTACTCCTTTCTCCACTGAGCAATAAGCAGAATGTATTTAAAACACTAGAATTAAATATGCATGCCACCAGATATTTGTGTCTATTTTGTTCACTGCTGTATCCCCAATGCTAAACAGTACAAATAGAATCATGCTACTTTCCTGCTGAAAACTCAAGAATTTCTTATTTCCACCACAATAAAATTCAAACTACTCTATTTACAAACACACCGAGGTCTTTCCCTTCTCAAGACCTCATGCTGTTCCCACTTCAAGCATCTTCTTGTTTGCTAAACAGCAGCTTTAATGTGACTACCTCAGGGAAATCTTTCTGGACTCCACTATCGAGAGTACAGATGCCTTAAGTTTTCTGCTTTATTTTGTTTTGCTTTGTTTTAAATAACTTTGTGACTCACGATTTTTTATAACTGTTTCATTTTCATCTTCTTTCTACTTGACCATAATGTAAGTGCTATGAAAGTCTGTATTTTGTCTATGTTTTTCTCTGATGTGACTCTAGCACACAACATGATGCATGGGTTTGGTAGGCACCCAATAAAAATTTGTTAAAAATATTTGAAAGACTTATTTTATGGTATCTGTTATCATGAAATTGCAGAGATCCCATGTAATTAACTTGCCAATTTGAAGAAAGTAACTCATCTGTTAAAAAGAAATTCATCATAACATCACTGATGTCTTCAATTTTAATCATGCTTGAATACAACCATAACAACAAAACAACTTATGCTCAACTAGATTTGATTACCTGGTCATTTTATTCAAAGTGCTTAAGTATAAATAGATAAATTTATGCAAATAGACATAATGGCAAAAGCAATAAAGAACATTTGCTCATTAACACATAATTAATAGAAGTTTATATAGAAAGTGAGTGATAAAGACATATTACAAACAGGGTGTTAAAGTTATTACATAATTAAAGATAGGATGTAAGAGAAAATGTATGATCTCTTTGGGAGAATAGAAAAAAAAACATTATCATAAAAACCCAGAAAAAAAACAAAGAAAATGACAGATTGGGAAAGAGGCTAAGCAAAGCTGATGCCAGTACCCTGTATCTACACCTTAAGTATCACTTAAGTGTGTGTTGACAATAAGAACAGGGTTTGGGATATTGGGGCATGCAAAGAGGTCCAGTTGAAGGTCTAAAGTGAAAAACACTTGGAAAACTGAGAAAAAAGAAACAAGAAAAAACAAGAGCAAAATTATGTATAAACACCAAATGGGACTTTAAAAAATAAAAATAATATAGCAGGAGAGAGTGGAAGAACATAAAAAACAAAATAAGAGGACAGGAGAATATTTAAAAATAGAAAATAACGAACAAAAAAGCATAGTAAAAAACCTGGCAAAAAATACTGATGTAAAATCATAACTATCCTGGAAACTGAAAATAATGTGTTAAAAAAACACAATAGCCAAATCATATAAAATCATGGTGATTGACTGGTAGCAGTGTTTCATTTTCTGCTACTTTATAGTATGTACTGGCAATCAATTACTTTTAAATGCTGTTTTCTTTATACAAATTGGAAATCATCAAGCAAGCCTAAAACAACAAAAATAAATAAATCTCCTTTTTTTTCTGTAAAGGCCTTTGCCTTTATTTATCCCTCTGCTATCAAGAGATAAAAACAGAAATATCTAGTCAAAATAGGAAGCTGAAATGTCTTTAGTCAATCAACTAACATATTTATGAAGCACTTACTATAAACTCTGTGTTTGAAATTATAGACATAACAGTAACAAGACTCTGCCAATTATAATCTAATTAAGGGGATAAAATAATTTACATGATTTAATTTATAAAATCATATTATATCTACATTCAACTCATTTGCCAATCTCCCATTATGCAGAATTTATTATAAAATATACAGTGATGAATAAGGCACCACTATCACTATTTGCAAAAGAAAGATGACTCCCATATTTGTGCAGCAGGTTGGAATTTAGGGTTTGAATTCCAAATTTACTTCTCCTTAGCTTAAAGTCTACAGGTAAGCTTCAATTTCTTCATTTATGAAACGGAGATAATATCTACACTACAGTTTAGGAAAAAGACATTTACTCTTCACTAAATATTCCTATGCTTCACATTCCAGGCTCCTTTGTAGTTTATGCCTAGATACGACTCTTTCTGGCAATGGACTGTGAATAGAAGTGGTATGTGTCATTTCTAGTCCAAAGAATTTTCTAGCTGCTATACAATCACCCTGTTGGGGTGATCTGGAAGCAGAGGGTGACCACCTTGAAAATGTACCTGACCCGCACCGAACCAGAATAAACTCTTGTGTTGTAAACTGTGCGAAGATGGCCCAATTTCTCTGCCACAGCTGCAGAGCCTGAGCTGACCGGTGAACAAATTTATTGTGAGGCTCATACAGGACGATGCATGTTAACTTCTTAGTGCTCAACACAGAGTAAGCAAGCAACAAACGAAAATCACTATTATTTACAGATCTTTCTAATTAAAACTAGTTATTAAAGAAAGGCTTTTTTTGTAACAAGAATAAATCAATATTGAAAAGAAAATTGTAGAATGTGTTGACAGAATGTTTCCGAAGCTACTTCAAGGCCTTTGGTTCCTCTCTTTTTTCCTACTAGAGTACACTTGATCCTTTATGATAGGAGTGGCTACTCATTGAACTTGTACTTTTTGTAAACACAGTTTATGTTTTTGGTCAAAGGGCTCCAAGGTTTTTATTTATGGATAATTCATTGCTCCAAACCAATAGTGAAAACTAGTGATCTTTCAAACATGGAAACACCCTGTAATTTTCTTTTGGCATTGCAACAACTTTGATGTTCATCTTTCTCTTTTCTGGCTGAACCTATATCCACTTAAGTACAGGATCACATTAAGAAAACGTTCAGACCACATGTAAACAACCTGCGGCTAGACAATTCCTGAACTCTGTGCTATGTCCAGTTTTCAAAGGATGTAAGCTTCTGTGTTGTTTTCTCTACCATATATTTTTCCACAGAAGTCCCACTTACTACTTTATCATGAACTGATGTATTTGGGCATAAGTCTAGACATGCTGTGATTTTAAAGCTGTCTATCTCTTCCTGCCTACCCCACCCTTTTGCTGTCTGGAGAGGGGTTTGGATGTATCCTCAGGCGTGGGTCATAGCACTGTGGGCATGTTTAGGCAGCACATCCCAATTTAAAAAGATTGAGGAAAGACTTGGGAGCATGTGCTAAGGAATAAGAATCAATGTGAATCATCTGCAGATAAAAATAAGATTTATATAATAAGGAATGAAGAGAAGGGCAAAGAGGATTGAGTTCATTCAGTTGATCAATTTTATTTTTCAGTAAATAAAGCTAGTACTTTATTTACTAACTTTCAATAAAAGAGAAAAATACTTTTTGTCAATGTATTTGGTAAATCAGATGGCTCCACAGCATTCAAGTATCAGTTGGGGGAAAAACAAACCCGGAACTTCTATTCATTTAGTCAGTAGATTTTATAAACTAAATCAGGAATCTGTTTTCCTCAGCTTTTCCTTCATCTCCTTTTCCTCAGTAGTTAAGCTGTGACTCACCAGGATTGATTATACAGCTGACAAAAACAGCCATGAGAAGGCAGGATGAGTGGTGAGAGATGGGGGTGAACAACATTTAAATACAGCAGCAACATCCCCATTTATAGCTTCTATGCTGCAGAATTCTCCCAAGCATGTTTCAGAGATCACAGGTGGGAAACTGAGCCTGTAGAGACCACAAGGGATATTACCAGAATGCACAAGGGCCACAGGACTGAAAGTAGCTAGGCCCTGACCATTGCATACTGCAACCAGAAACTGAATGAACAAGACAAGTTATAAAACTACAAGGATGGGTTGGGGAGAGGTTTTAATGCAGCGAATGATTACATCAGGAAACAGGCTGGCAGAAATGGATGAAATGAAGAGGACAAAATTTTGCAGTGATAACTAACTGCTAAAATGGATACAAGTGATAAAAATGATAAAAGATGCAGTCTGAGAGGTGGAGGGAAAGAAAGAGTAGAACAGGATAAAATAAAATAAAATAAAATAAAATAAAATAAAATAAAATAAAATAAAATAAAATAATAAAATAATTCTGATTGTAATTTAGGTTGTTATTTGAAAATATTCATCCTCTCCACCTCTACATGAACTTTTAAAACGTGGATTTAGAGAAATTCAAATAAAATACGAATGCCTTATAAAGTTTTAAAAATGAAGTTTAAACTTCACTCATATTTAAAAATATACCAGTTAAATTAAGATATGATACCTCTTTCACTTGTCAGATGGGCAAAGATAAACAGAGTTTGATATTAGATTGTTGGCTCTGTGTGGGCAAATAAGCACTTTTAAATCTCGTTTCTATGGTTGTAAGCTCTTGATTGAGCAATTCAGAAATTATTACTCAAATTTAAAATAAATATGCTCTTTAATTCGGCAGTTTCTAGTTATACTTTCAAATATATTCAAAGATACTTCAACAAAAACTCACAATCTTTTCAGCCATTTGTACAGTTGCAGTGTGGATACAACTACTATCCTTCAAAAAGAGGCTGGTTAACTACTATTATGTATATCAATGGGAAACTTGTGGTGGACTAAAATACATCTCTGTTTGTTTATATAGAATGATAGAGCATGGAATAATCTAAATATATCGTGAATGAGAAAAGGACTTTGTAATACTATGCATACAGCACTCTGTAATACTAAAAGAGAGGCAGAGGAACCTGAGTCTTCATGGGCAAATAAGAGTGCATTGTTGAAAAAAGAAAGGGCATTCTAAGCAGCTAGGATGGAGCATGCAATTAACATATGTGTGCAAGAGCATGGATATTCAGGAAACACTGACTAGTCAGTCCACCCAGCATACATACCAAAGCATGTAGTTACCAATTGTATACGATTATTTCCTCCCCTTGAATACTGGTGTGCATGCCAGTGTAAACGTGTTTCATATCTAAAAAAGAAAACAATTCCTGGTTACCTATGGTAACGCTGATATTGTTTACAAACACCTGGCAGAGCCTGATCACAGAGAGAACACCCTGGCTCTCAATAATAGAAACTATCCACTTCTCCCAGGATAGAGATTTGGAGGCTTTTGGTTAGAGTGTGAAATCAACTTCAACTATCACCCATAGCAACAAGGGAATAATGGCAGCCTTATAAGTAAACAGGTCCCTATACTATTTAAGTTCCTTCAGCACCAATGGGTCAGGAAGACAAATATTCATTCACTGTACTGGTAAATACAACATTTTCTGTTTCTTTATGTAGAATTTTGAGTTAATTCTGTGGCCATTATTTGCCAGTATGTGTGTATTAACTTGTAGTTTTACACTGCATTACTATATTTATCTGCATTTATAGACCCAAATTCTATAGCAGATTTGCGTGGATAAATTCTGTTTTCAAATCATGGTCTCAACTTTGTAAGTCTTGTGGTTAAGCCAGACACGATGCCACAGTTAATGCTGGATATCTTACCATGGACTTAAGTTGGCAAAATTTCTCTTTTGTATCTTCTAAGTTTTTCCATAAAAGATCCTATCTCCATGCTTCTTTTCTTCTGGTGACCAGAGTCATCTTTCCATAGGTGCTTTTCTTAATCTAACTCCCAGGAAGTCATCATGGAAACCAGGCAGAGTTTGGTCAAAGTTGTTCCTAATCAGAGCAAAAGATGTCCCAGTAGAAAAAAGTGTTTTTATTTATTTTTTTATTTTTCAGTGACTGTTTCTCTAATTCATTCTTAAGGTGATTGTAGATATAAGTAAAAGGATTATAATGGCAAATCTCATCTGTATTTTTTGCAAAAACTCAACTCTTGGTTTGTCTTTCTCCTTTTAGCATTGTGAAGCTCTTCCCTACATGTACATGGCTTAGTGGTAAATGAATCACTTGATTTTTATTCTGGAAAGTTATAGCTTGGGCCAGGACTGTAAGGGTAGCATTATTTGTGATCATTTATATATATATATATTTGCAATTTGTTTTGTGGCCTTGGATGCTTTCTCTCTCTCTCTCTCTCTCTCTCACTATAATCAGTTGTGAAATAAAAATGTCTGGCTAAGTTTTTTTTCTAATGTACAGTTGGGCTTCAAAACTCTATAATCCTGTGATTCTTGTTGCTGTAAGTCAGCTGATAGTGTTTTTGTCAACTTGGAAGTTGGTCTTCGCAATCAGATGCCCCTGACTGTTTGGCATCAGTTGCCTATTCACCCTGTACTCCATGGACCTCCTTCTCACACAAGAATCTCTTTGATCTCAAGGACAGCTCTGTAAGGTGCAGAGCAAAATAAATACCAGGATATTTTTCTCCATGGTGCTCATGACAATGAGTTGTCCAGAAGAACAATAAAATAAAATAAAAAACTGATACTATTACCCTTGAATCAATGTTTGCAAGTACCAAATTAATTTTCTATCAACATGAACATGTTATTTCAAAACATTTTTCCAGACATAAAAAGAATAGAATAAATGACTTTTCAAAATGGCTTGGATTATCCATTTTCATAAACGTTGACACACTGGTATGGGGGGGACCAGTGATGACAATTCTGCTTTTACCACAGACTAAATTCTGTAGAGCTTTGAAAGAGTAATTTTAGAGCAGTTTTTCTTTATTAAGCAGTCATATTAAATTATTCCCAGCACACATGCAATTTACCAGTGAACTAACCCAGTTTCAAATTTTTTTCCTAAAAAAGGGAGTGAACCATGCATATATATACATCAGTTAAATTAATTTGATAATGAAGCCGCAGAAGCAAGAAACCTTTAATAAAAAATGACCCTGGTGTCTTATAAGTAAAGAGTAAGGACATCTAATATTGAAGCCTAGCAAAGAATTGGATGTGCATTAAATTTAAAACCTAAGGATGAGTGAAGACCAATAGACCTGAGTTAAGGTGTGCTGCATTTTGCATGGGTAGAAAGTGATAACAAAGTACTGAAGAATACTGAGCTAGAGCAGGTATGCATCATTTCCATCTAGGAGAGGTACCTCCACAGTGGTAGGCGCTCCATTCATATGAGCCTCATACTTCACTTGGATGGCGTAGGAGAATGATGACTCTTGTTCATTGTGTGAAGTAACAAAAACAAATCCTAACCTTGGAAGGAAAGCAGGTTTTTTTTAAGTACTAGAGAAAGTATTTCAGTGTCCCCCACCTCCTACTCTGTAGGCATTAAAAACACAGCCTTTGGGATTAGAAGTATTTTATGTAGTTTCTGAATAACTTGGGGAAATTACTTGGGAAAAGTCTCCTAAGCATCATTTCTTTATTTCTGAAATACTTATCTCACAGAATTGTTGGGAGAATTAAGTAAAATAATGTATATTAAAGCATCTGTCTTAGGGACTGGCAAATAGATATGTTGTTGGTGTTATTACTGTATTTTGCCGAGTTTAATGCATACTTTTTTGTCTAAATTTTTGAGGGGAAATTAAGGATGTGTACTATACTTGGGTAGTATTAACTCTGTATCTATATAAATGTTTCAGTTCTTTTATATATACTTATTCATTAAATGTGTAACTGTAGAAAGTAATAACAATATCCATACGCAAAATAATATCCTGGACTATAATAATCAGTTTTGTTTCTAAATATAAATAAATAAATAAATAAATAAATAAATAAATAAATAATTGAATTAAAAATTAAAGTGAAAGACCTTTTTTCCTGAAAGTTTGGGCCAAAAATGTGGGTGTGAATTGTACACAGGAACACATTATACACAGCAAAATATGGTACTTACTTTTCTGGACTTTATGAGTTCTCTTTGGTTGGTTGACATGTATGGGTATTCATCCCTGGCTGTCTCACAGACATCTTTGAGATTGGAAGGAGGTATGGTATCAGGAAGTGGATGGAGCAATTCAGCACTGTCCTGATAGTATAGGAGGATTCGTCATGTGGTTTGAGGTTGCTGAAATTTGAGATTGATTTGGCATTTTGATCGAAAGATGGGGAAATGGTAAGAAAGAGAAAAAAAGTTATTGCAGGGAGGATAGAGATGTTAAATACTCAGCATTTCAAAAAGGCAACCATCTCAGCCAGACTTGGCATAGCCTCACGATCTTCTAACAGAGCGCACCAATAAATTGGAGTTGGCCCAAGAGATGAAACATGTTTGCCATCTGTTAAAATGGTTAATAACACTCAAAATGTGTCTGTGGACCAGTAGCATTAACATCACCAGGGTATTTGTTCAAAGCACAAATTTTCAACCCTACCCCAGGACCCATGGAATCAGAATTTCTGAGGGCGGAACCCAGATTTTTGTGTTTAGCAAAACTTCCAGGTGATTCTGATGCATGCCAAGGTGTGAGACACCTACTTAAATGTTCTACACATCAACAAGCTGGGGTTGCTCAGATGGCAAAAGGGTGAAATGAATATGTTCTAGATATTGTTCAAGGCGCTTCTCACATGTTTATTCTCCCCAATAATCCCCTGATGAAGGCTGATCTAGATAATTTAGATAGATGATAGATAGATAAGAGATAGATTGATAGGGAAGAAGGGCAAAAAGAGAGAAGGATGAGAGGGAAGGAGTAAAGGAGAGAGAAAAGGAAGGAAGAAAGAAAGGGAGGAAGTGGGGGAAAGGAAAGGAAGAGAAAGGGAAGGAAAATAAAAAAGAAAGAATAGAATGGAAAGGGAAAAGAGGAGAGGGGAGAAAAGGACAGGGGAGGGAAAGAAAGCAAACTAGATTTCAGAGTTATTGTATAGTTTTCAAGTACTAGTAAGAGGCTGAGTTATAATTCAACTCCCAGTTTAATTGCAAAGCCTAGCTTTTTTTCCTTCTTCCATTCTGCCACACTAAGCAATACAGGTAGTAAACACACATTTCTATGGTGTCAACAAAATTTATTATTGTTTGGGCCAGAAAAAGAAAAGTCACTGGAGAAATTAGCTCTCAGTCCTCTGCTCTCTTCACAGAATAATATCATTTTTCACAAAATCATTATGAACCAAAAAGTTGTTAAATTTTTAAAATCTTGGAATAACTTTATCCACCATGAAATCTCTCTCTTCCCACAGAGAGACTGTGGGAAGAAAAGTGATTGTCAGTGCAGAATTTGGCCCTTAGAGCTGGAAGAGAAAGTTTTGGTCAGAATATTGAGATTGATAATAAAAATTCTGAGTTATTTTTTAACTTTTTAGTAGACTATGTATTATGCTTTCTAAAATGACTTTCCAGATAAAGTTTCAGGAAGAGGTCTGAATAAAATGTTCCTGCAACTGTTTCTTTTTCTTCTGTTTTCTTTTCGAATTCTTCTTTTCTGGCCAGAAAGAACTTTTCTTGTGCCCGACAAAATAAGCAAAATGCACACTAGACAAAGAATAATGTACTTTAAAAAATTACTGTATGAGTGCATTTATTTTGGCTAATGAAAACGTTTACCTAAATCCAAAGTTTTCATACCAGCTTCTTTAACTGGAACCTGCATGTGGGCAGGTAGACAGGAGACAGAAGTATCTGCACAGGAAGCAGGATGCAAAAGTCACAAGGGGCTCCTCAGGACTGAATGATGCTCTGCTGCTTATTGCCGATGGCATTGTCATTGGTGTGCATACACCAAGAGTGTGGTTAGGGGGGTAATTATCTAGCCAAATGGCAAATGTCCACGGTGTAGGATGAAGATTGGTTTTTGGTTTTTACTTGTTGTGGTCACTTGAGATACCTGCAATAATTATAGCAGCCAAAGGGCACACTCCAGCAAGTTAGGAATTGCATAAAAAACCAAAAAACAAAATAGTCTATTTCTAAATAGACTGTCATGATACTTATGTGACCTTAGTCCTAGGGATTTAGTCATGAACCATGTGGCTGGGAAAAAGCATAAAAAATTCTCATTGTTCAATACTAGTTCATCAGAACCTACTGATGAATTTCACTGTGTGGCTTGATAAACTGCATCCAATATTTTGAGAAGTTTTTTTTTCCCTCTTGGTTGTGGTTGTTCTGCAGGTTATCATGTGTCCATAGATTGTTTTAGAACTCCCATCCTCCTTCTCTGCTGAGAGTTGATCAAACATGAAATACAGACAAAATATAGTTTATAGCAAGATTCCCAAATTCTCAAATTCTGATGCTAATTACTTCCATGAGTGGCAGAATTCCTCAATTTATAATCTCTTGTCAATCACTCCATTAGTTGCCTTCCCATGGAGCTCAACAAATACTTTCAGGCACTTTGTGTGTTGCTGAATCAGCACAATGCCGCAGCTGCCATATTGAAAGAGGAGCAGAGATTCTTACCTCCTTATACGTTTAATTATCAGCCTGCCAAAGCCTGAAGATAATGTACCTTGTATCTCATTGTCTAGAAGACACACCCTTTGTTCTCTTGGTACAAATGTGTGCATAGTATTTGGGAACAATCATCAACATCACAGTTGGCAACTCTGACAGTTCAGGTGGAGGGGCAATCTCCTAGACCAGGATGTCAAAACTTTTGGCGTCTCTGCACCACACTGGAAGAAGAAGAGTTGTCTTGAGCCACACATTAAATACATTGCAACACATAATCACAAAAAAATCTCATGTTTCAAATAAATTTATGATTTTGTGTTGGGCTGCATTCACAGCCATCCTGAACCAGAACTCATGCCATCTTCATATGTAACCCTAATTTTGTCCTCAACACAATGACTCATAATCATGGTCCACAGATCTGGGTTACTAAGCAAAACATTCTATTAAAACTTCAGCTGAATCCAATAAATATTTACTGAGCACTATATTTGGCATTTTGGATAAATAAAAAGCAATGGGAATGTCTGGCCTTGGGTAGCTTCCAGTCTTATCCATTGTAGTGGTGGCAAGGCAAAGTTACAAACAGTTCACAGCCCCAGAGTGAGTCTGTCCTCAGGACGCATGATGCTAGGTGACAAGCAGAACTGTAACTAGAAACGAAAGCACTTACTGTAAAATTACTCTGTGCTAGATATGATGCTGAACTCATTATGTGTGATATTTTACTTCAATCCTGAAAAAAAAACTTTTATGTTACTATTTATATATTAGAGTTGAGGAAACTGAAGCTTAGAGACATTAACTAAGAACTAACCCTGACCACTCAATGTGGCTGAAGCCTTACTATGGTATCATTGGTATCATTACCTTTTCTTATTCTGAACATTTCCAGTCCTCAAACTGGCAATTATAATATTGGCATTTTGATAAAGAGAGCTGCTTTAGGAAAGATATCAGCTAGCTTAATCTTTTACAAAGGATATGAGTTATGGATGATTATGCTAAATGCAAAGAGAAAAGAATCAGGTAACTGACATAGTTATATCATAATAGTGACCACATGAACAGGCACATTTTATTAAGCAATATCTAGATATATACCATTTCAAGAATTTTATGTAAGTTAACTCTTTTAATCCCTTCATCTCCATTTTACAGTTGGGGAAATACTCTAGAATTCAAGAAAAACTTTCTGAGAGGAGGTAATAAACAAAATTTGAAGCCTATGTAGTAGTTAAGTAAAAAAAGATTAAGATAAGGTATGTGTGTCAGGATAGTTTAGAATATGCTGCAGTAATAAACATTTCAAAATTCTTAAGGGCTTAAAACAATACAAGGTTATTTCTTATAATTCATGTCTGTTTCACGACGCCGCCCTTACTCATGGACTAATGCCGACAGATACTCCACTATCTGGAATCCTGCTAGTTGCCATGGCAGGAGGAAGGAGGATGGAAAATCATCTGTCTGCTCTTAAAAGCATCAGCTGGAATGTGACACACATTACTTTTACTCACCTTTCATTGGCTAAAATGAGTCACATGATCCTGTCTCACTTCAAGAAGATAGAGAGTGCTATTCTACCATGTATCATGGGAGACTATTTGGAGATAGTGATGAACTTTACTATGACTGCCACAGGGGAGAGACCAGAAGAGTGTTCCAGATAGAGCCAACAGCCAAGGTCTATACTGTTCTCTGTGGATGGGAAACTATAAACATTTTGGTATTGCTAAATAAATTGTGAAGCAGAGAATATCAAGTTTCTTTAGCAATGATAGACACAATAGATTATAAGGGTCTTATACCCACTCTTATAAGCTTTGACTTTAATCTGTAAACCATAGAAAATCTTCAAGGGTTGTAAGAAAGAGAATGATTGTTAGATTTTTGTTTTACATAGGTTATCATGACTTTGGTGCAATAGATAAATTTGAAGAAGTCAAAACTAAAAAAAAACTGAACTAGAGCAGAATTAAAATGATCAGAGACTATGTTGGAGATCACAGATGCAGAGAATACAAGAAAAATAAATATTTAGAAGGTATAATGGAAGGAGCTTATTGATTAATTGAATATGGAGGATGAGCAGGCAAGGAGAAAACTAGCCAAGCTCCCAGATTTAAGATTTGGTAGAGGTTGATTCATTAAAGTACATAGATAATAAAAAAGGACAGGATTGAGGACAAAATTTACTTTGAATGTTAGCTTGAAGATCTCACAAAATTGGACACTTCCAACAAGTATTTGTCAATAAGAGTCTGAAATCTGGTGGAAAAGTCATGGAATGAGACAGTTTTGGAAATCACTAGGATATAGAAGATACTGAATAGTTAAACTTCTGAGACTGGATCAGAGTCCAAAGCAAAGCTCTACCATGAGAAAAGCAGTGGACCAAAAATAGAACTCACAAAATCCAACTTTAGAAGAGAGACAAGTCAGTAGAAATTCATGAAAGAGTTAAAGGATGAAGGGACAGGGGTGAAGAGAGCTGAGAAAGAACTCTGCAAAGTCAGATGCTCCCACCAGATCCAGAAGGTAAAGTCTTAAGGTGCCCCATGGAGATGGGAAGAAATGATACACTTTCAAAAAGCAGCTTTACTGAGGCATAGTTGATATACAAAAGTTTCACATTTTTAATATATACAATTCGGTGGGTTTGGGCATCGGTGTACACCTGTGAAGCCATCATTACCATCAAAGTAATAGACATATCCATCACTTCCAGACATTTCCTTGTGTCCCTTTTAATTCTTTACTTTTTAATATGTGTTAAAACACTTAGAATGAGATCTACTTTACTGAGAAATTATTAAATTCACATTACAATACTATAGATGCTATGTTGTATAGCCATTGTGATAAAGTTTCAGTTATGTGAGATGAATAAGATCTATTGATACAATTTAACAGAACATGTCAGTTGATTGGTTAGGGCAGAGAATAAATTGGCTAGTGCTTGAGGAGTGATTGGGTTGTGCCAGAATGTAGACAGTGAGTATAAACTATTCTGTCAGAAAGTTTGACTGCAAAGAGAAATAATAAAATAATGTATTGATGAGGTTATAGAGTTAGGAGATTTCATAAAATTAGAAAGAATCTCCATGTTTAATCATGTGTGTTTATAAGCTATGGAGAAAAAGATGACAATATTGGGAATATAGAAATAGAAGATATAGAAAATATAAATGGTATCTTTATTTCCTAAATAGTAAACAACTATAGTTTTGACAACTGAACATTTTACTTTGGAAGTAAAAAAGAGACTAATTTTTCAAGAAAAAAACCAATATATTTAAAGTAATAAAATTCTTATGAAAAGCTGAATGGTTCAGTAAACTAAGCTGTAGCTTCAGAGGCTGAAGGTTTTAATCATGGTTGGATGATTGATTTACTGTATAATTTGGGCAAGTTATTTTAATTTGCATTGGCTGGAAAGTGTGCAAAGTTTAGTTAACTCAAGTTGAACTTATCTCCCTGCCTTATTTTTCACATACATAATATATGTTGAACCCTGCCCCTGAATAACTAGGAACAGTAATTAATCAGGAAGTTTGCAATAAAAAATGTTTTGCAAACAAAAAACTGCATAAACATTTCTCAAAAACATGTCATTTTACATATAATTTCAAAGTTCTTTATGGTATGTTCTATTTTGTACCTGAAATCATAGTTTTGAAAAAAATTGATAACAGTAGAATTTCAGAGTGGAAAAGCATGGCTGTTATTTATAAGGAGTCTGAGAAACCAAAATCAAGAATTCCCTTGAATTTGTTTCAAACACCACAGGTTAGCAGATACCACTAGCCTCACAAAAACACTAAAATAACATCTTTGTAGTCATCTGGTTCAGACTTGCTTTCTGATACCCCAGTCAGCAACCTATCTTAATGAAGTGGGGCAGCCCTCTTACCTTTGCTTAGTTTGCAACTAGACAGACATTTCCATATTATATTTAGAGGACATGATACATACTGCAATGCAGAAGGAAATTATTTTTTTTTTTGTTCTTTCACACTTTAGTTCATTTCTAGTTTGAGTTACTGTGCATTGTTCATCCCTGCCTGGTTGTTACCTTGGCAAGTTGCCTCTCAAAGCTGTGTGGGGCTATGCCAATGGAGTTAGTTCCCCTGCTGGCAGCTCTAGTCTAATCTTAAAGAATTGTAAAATTGTAGTCCTTATTTCATCTCAGTGTTTCATATGTATGTCCTTCTTTCTATTGAGTGTTGGTGGTGATTTTGAGCCCTGGGTTGAAAAAGACAGTGAGGTAAAGTTCCAACACAATGTGAAAGAATATATTCATAAAAATTTGATAGCTGCCATGAAGGGTGCCAGGTGTTCTCCATCCCCACTTTGGGATGCAGGATGGAGCTGCACTACACTGGGAGCTGTATTCCCATGCCCTATTCACTTGTCACCAGTGCTGTTCTGTCTTGTTCCATGCTCTGGGGACTTCACCTCCACATTGCGCCCAGTTTCTGAGTTAACTGTGGCCACCTTTGGTTAACTGGATGGGTCTTTTTAAAAAATTTTATTTAGTTATTTTTCAAGGCTGGGTCTTGAGCTACAACAAGCACCTTACATAAAAAGGGCCTTGTGCTCATTATTATGAGAGAAGACAAGATTAAAAACTAGGGTCTCTGTGCATAAGCATGAATGGTTTCAATTTTATTTTTTCTTTGGTTTATTTGCTGTGGTTACTTTTTCTTTTTAAAATTTTATATTTCAATTGCAGTTTACATTCAATATTATTTATATTAGTTTCAGGTATATAGTAGTGATTAGATAATCATATACTCTACAAGGAAATGCCACCAATTTCTCAAGTACTGTATTTCTTATATTGTACTTTTAATCCCCATGAATATTTTGTAACTGCCAATTTGTATTTATTAATTCCTTCACCTTTTGACCCAGTCCCCCAATCCACTCTGGAAACCATCAGTCAAGACTGTTCTTTGCAACTATGAGCGCTTTCGATTTTGTTTGTTTGGTTACTTTTCAATTTTGTTCTGTAGGTTACTTTTCGACTTGCTTTCTTTAGTGGGTTTGTAAATGGTTGACTAGGTGTAAAACAATTATTCAAAGTGGGTTGAACAGAGAGGGAAAAAAAGAATTAACATAAGACTCAGCCTTTATCTTTATCAAATATGAAACAATCTCTATATTTAAGACCGTATATTTATGAGGAAATAAAATAGTCTAACCCATTTTAAATGTATTAAATGAAATGCTCTAGAAGACCTGTATGTTTAAATACTAGTAATGTTGATCATTGAAATTTGACACCTGCGACATACAAATCATATTATTTAAGCTCCTAAAGTAAGGAATATTTTATTTATTTATTTATTTTTAAATATTTTTTCTTTAAATTTATTTTATTTTTTAAAAATATTTTATTTATTTATTTTCAGAGAGAGGGGAAGGGAAGGAGAAAGAGAGGGAGAGAAACATAAATGTGTGGTTGCCTCTCATGTGTCCCCCACTGGGAACTAGCCTGCAACCCAGGCATGTACCCTGACTGGGAATCGAACCACGATCCTTTGCTTCACAGGCCCGCACTCAATCCACTGAGCTACACCAGCCAGGGCGGGATATATTTTTTAAAGTTCTATAATACAGAGAACAAGATGACTGGTTCAGATTTTTCAATTGTTTCAGTAATTTTTAGTTTTTTAGTAATGTATTTTTAACTAATTTTAAAATTCTGGATCCAATCATGGATTACACACCTTTTACCCACTAAATAATGCCCTATTTTTTTTAGATTTCTTTAGTCCAAAGCACCTCCCTATCTATGTTTTCCCTTTAATGAAATTGCCATTTCTGTGTCCATGAGTTTATTTTGTTTTGTATATTTATTTGTTGCTTTTTGTTTTGCATCCAAGATATGAATGATAGCTCACAGTTCTTGTCCTTTTCATTTGACTTATTTTACTTAGAATGATACTGTCAAGATCTATTCCTGTTGCCACAAATAATAGTATTTTATCTTTATTGTGCCTTACTGTTCTGTACCACATCTTCAAATAATTTCTTAATTTTATTATCACTTCTAAATTATTGGCTGACATTATTTTGTGAAGAAAAGACCCTCTCTTCCTGTATTTCTAGGGACTCATAGATTTTTAAAAACTCAAATTTTTTTCAGGTTTAAAAATTTCCCAGTTGTCCTAATTGTCCCTTCATGCTTGGCCCTTATATTTGTCACTTATATTTGGCCCTTCATGCTTGTTCTTTTGTCCTTTTAAACATGTAATGACCTGTACTTATGAATGATAAATAATGATATGTACTTATTATTCTTTGGTCCCTTTTTTGTTTTCTGACATACAATGTTCCAGGCTTACCTTATACATTCTCTGTCTCTGATCTGGAATCAGTCATTTCTCCAGGGAACATTAGTTCTTTTCCCAGATAATTAGTATTTTGAAATCAAGATCTTGGCACGAGTATGTTCATTTCCTTGGGGTGGTATTTCCTCTGGGCCCCTTGAATGAGCAGAGCTAGGGATATAAGTATTTTTAGAATCATGAATTCATGCTGATAGCTCTACTTCACATTCACACCTCAGGGTTCCTCCTTATCTTCCCCTTTCCATGTTTGCACATTTCTTCTCCCACAATGAGAACTCTGAATTCTAAAACCACCAATTATTTACTCACTTGGTTGATCCTGAAATCAATGAAAAGTAGTTTTAAGAATCAACAATAAGCCACCCAAATAGTGTCCCATGATAATTTTTACTCTTTTTGTCCTGAGACAGTATCTCATTAAAGGTATACAGAGAAATGTGTCCAAGAGTTCTTTGGAAAAAAAAATGTGTGCTTGTGTTATTGTAATATAAAATTGGGTTCATTTGTTTCTTTTTGAATTGAATTTTAGGTATTTTTTTCTGTAATAATTTAATTTTATTTTTGAAGATAGGAAATATTTACATGGCTTTAAAACTCCCAAAGCGATAAAAAAACGTTGTCGCCAAAGCCTCACGTATCTCTCATGCCTGTCATCACTCCATTCCTTCTCCTTCTGACTCAAGATAGGGAAATATTCATGTACATTTCTGGTTTATCCTTCTTAATTTTTTGCTGAAATAAACAAGTATTATACAAGGTCTGGCAGAAGTAATGCCTGCTTGAGTGTGGTTGGTAGAGTAATAATATGAGTGTAATAATTTATAGTTTTATTTTGAACATTTCACCTAAAATGTCATATGCTATGCTTAAGTGTGATATTGTTACATTACAGAATTACATGCTTATAATTTTGTAAAAAAAGATTTTGTAAAGAAAATTGGGGCATTATTTGTGCCAGATCTATAAAGATGAGGTCTGTCCAAGAAAAAGTTTAGCCATTACTAATATAATGAGAACGGTTTGTGAGACATTGATATAACCTGGCAGCCAAGGGAAATGCACTGAAATGCACATGTGTGAACAATGACAACTTCACTGTACTAGTCAGTGGAGGTGATGGACGCCCTTGAGTGAGCGTGTATACTGTGTTGCTGTCACATTCAAAATGACTGAGCAAAGAGAGCATTGATTTTGCATCAGATTTTGTATTAAACTTAAACATTCCTCTGTAGAAACTATTTGAATAAATCAGAAGGACAGAACTATGGGCAACTGGTGATTGGCAGCTTCATCATGACAATGTGCCTGTTCATGTGTCATAGTCTCCTGCAGAGTTTTTTTTTTTTTGTGAAACATCAAATCATCCAGGTAACTCAGACCCCTGCAGCCCAGATTCGGCGACCTGTGACTTCTGGCTTTTCCCAAAACTAAAATCACTTTTGAAAGGGAAGAGATTTCAGACCAACAGTGAGATTCAGGAAAATGTGACAGGGCAGCTAATGGTGATTGAGAAAACTGTATGAGGTCCCAAGGTGCGCATACTTTGAAGGAGTCTGAGGTGTCATTGTCCCATGTATAATGTTTCTGGAATCTGTATGTTCTTCAATAAATATCTGTATTTTTCATAGTGCATGGCTGGATATCTTCTGGACAGAGCTTATTTACATTTATGTATAGGTACATACAGTAGCATTCTCTGTTACACCTTGCCTTTTTTTCTCTATATATCCATTCTGATACATGATCCTCATTCTTCTTAATAGCTCTACAATAATATATTGTTCCATTCTGTAGATGTAGCAGGGTTCATTCAACCAGCATAACATGGATAGACCATTATTTGCCATGACAAATAATGCCACAGTGAATATCTTTTAGAATAGTTTGCTTGTATTTGTAACATTTTATCCTTTGGGGTAAATTTTATTTTTTGATTTGTTTTTATTTTTATTTGGGTTTTGAAACAAATTATTTGAAAGTTTATCTGGCATGTTTATTCTACAGTTTTTAAAAACTCTTTTAATTTTTATTGTTTACACTATTACAAATGTCCCATTTTCCCCCCTTTGCCCCCCTCTAACCAGCCCTCACCCCCCACCCTTCCCTCAGGCCATCACCACACTGTTGTCTGTGTCTGTGGGTCATGCATATATGTTCTTTGGCTAATCCCTTCACATTCTTTCATCCAGTTCCCACTTTCCCCTCCCTTCGGACCACTGTCAGTCTGTTCCATGTATCCACTCCTCTGTTTCTATTTTGTTAGTTATTTCTGGACCAAAAGGCATTTGATAGATATTGCCAAACTCTCCTCCATAGAGGCTACATAAATTTTTCATTCCTCCCAGCTATGTTTGGGAGTGTCCACAATCTGGCCTACAGTGTGTTGTGAAGCTTTTCAAATTTAGGACTAATCTTTTCACAAATCTACTCTAAGGTACATCTGATGCACAGCCAGGTTGAGAATCATTGGCCCACATTGCCAGCAATGTGGAGACTGCATGGTGGTGATGGTAGTGATGAGCAACACAAAAATAATTTAAAAGGAAGAGACAGGCAACAACAAGTCATACCAACTTCATTCAAATTTTCTTTTCTCAGATTTGATGCTGTTGAGAGATAAGGATTAAACATCGTGTGATACTTGAATAAAAACTATATTCCATGTTCATCTTAGAAGGGATTTTGCCTGTTTGACCTCATATTACACACCTCACTGATATTACAACATCCAATCTGGGTTGATGCCTGTTTAGGCACCAGCAGGAGCACCCTTAGGATACACGGCATCCTAGACAACTCATTTGAGTCAATACTTATCCAAACATTAATGTCAAAATGAACCGACTGAATCCAGGAACTCTATTTTATAGGTTCTAGGGTCTAAGACCATTTTTAAAAAACATCTCCACAGTCAATTTGCATCATACTATTGATAATATATCATAATTAGATTGGTATGTTTTTCTCTCTTAACAGTTTCTAGTACTTTTAATAAAGGGTTTTATAAATAAAAAGGCAATTAATTAAAATAATCCAAGTGGCATTTTAGGTAAAATATATGCATGTGATTCTGGACACATGTGTAATTAATCAGAGTAGAGAATAATGTGGTGTGGCCAATCTCCAATGTCTCTGCCCTAAACCCTGTGGCCCATGGTGGCTATAGTCTTGGTCACTGCATCCTTGCCTCAGTGGTCTAGCCTTTGGCACTCTTCTCTTGGCTCTCAAGTTAGTTGGTCTCTGCCAATTGATTATGGGGCCTCTTGGGCTGCCTACCTTTCCTTTAGTGACTAGTTATTAATAATTATACAGTAACACTGCCTTTACCCTTAAAAAGGTTCTCCGCTACAGCTACCATGCATTTCTTTTCTCAGATACTGTGCTCTTCACCCATGTACAAGGTCAACTGCACTGTCAGGTCAGCAACAGGTGTCCTGGATCCTAAAATAACCCCATACTTTCCTACAATATTACTAGCCCCCTGGTCATATCTCCCTAGTCAAGCTGACCAACTGCACCTGTCTACTCTACTGCATGGTCCCCACACAGTGACCATCTGCCACAGCTGGCCTCACAGTGGACATTCATTTTGTTTCAGTGCCCAGTCTGCTCTGCCATCACTAATAGCTTGTGGTGATAGAAAGTCTCCTTGCCTGCTGGGTCAACATCCTTGGACAAGCAAGTTATACTCATTCCATGATTTCTTAAAGGAAGATAGTCTCTTGACAAGTTTTAGCTAGAAAAACTCTATCCCAAGACAAATTAGATTGCCTTTTAATTTGACTTTTAAATTGTCTTTGCAATAATTCCAACAGAGATGACAGCCTTAAGCAATTAGAATAAAGCCCCTCAAAATTTGGAATTAAGCTTTTTCACCAACAATTTTTTATATGACAGATTTTTCAAAGTGTGCTTTTTTATCTTCGCTGTTGTTTTTGGAGGTAGCATTACAGCAGTAGCCCAAAGTATTTGAAATAGCTACTGGAAGAAACAGTTTAAAATGGTATTTAGAAAAACAGAATGCTACTTCCAGTTTTAAATATTAATTGAAATTTTTATTTAAATTTAAATTTGCCAAACCCACTTATAGCTTATGAAAAATTTTAATTCAGCCCTGGCTGGTATAGCTCAGTGGATTGAGCATGGGCCTGCGAACCAGAAGATCGTGGTTCAATTCCCAATCAGGACACATGCCTGGGCTGCAGGCCAGTTCCCAACAGGGGATGCTTGAGAGGCAACTATACATTGATATTTCTCTCCCTCTCTCCTTCCCTTCCCCTCTAAAAATAAATAAATAAAAAATCTTAAAAAAAAGAATTTTAATTCAATATCTAACTTGAATGCAAACTAAGTCCATGTTTTTCGCAATGGACTTAGCCATATTTAATGAGACTAAATCTGATATTTGGGGAGTTTCTCTTCTGGATAGGGAGATAAAAATGTTCTTTGGTATACGGAATCCCTTAAGTGCCTGCTTTCCCTCTGATGGGAATGCAAAGGGGAATAAGACATTGTCCCTATTGTCATGAAGTTCAGTCTAGTGGATAAATCCAGGCATAAAAATATAATCATAGCAGATTGTGGGGCCAGAACTAAAAAACAGAGCAACTGCCAGAAGAGTAAAAGTGGAAGAATCTTTCCCAGAGTGGGTGCCAGGTGACAGTCTTAACCACAGGTAAAACTGGGAAGCTTACAGAGGGGAGGCTGAGAAAACATTTCAGCTACAGGGCAGCAACATGAGGAGGACACATACAGAAAGGAGAATGCTGGAAAGTAAACTGTGAGGCAGGGAGAGGAGGAGAGGAATCCAGACAGATTGGTTGGAAATGAAGCAAGACACTGAAGACTTTATCTCTCTTCTTAAGAGGCCTGAACACAATTCTATGAAACAAGAATATTTACCAATGTCTACTAAGGCTTTATTATTTGCCAGTCCCTCCCCAGTGAGGGGAGTGACAATCAACCCCCTGGGGTAGTATAAAGGAGAGTTTTGAAGAGGTCAGGATTACATACAGGGAGACTGGTTAAAAGGCTGTTGTAAGAGTTAATTTAGACAAACTCTGTTCACTACAGAGATTAGGGCTGTCACATTGTAATCTACTTTTGAACTCTAGCTTCCCAAATTTCAGCTAAAACTAATTGAATTTCTCAGTTGTTAAACTTCAGTTTGTATTGTTTGATTTCTTACAACAATGTCCCTTATAAATTATTAAATTATACCTTCACACTTGTGTGCAAGCAAGATACATGCAAAATATGCAAATAACCAAAAGAAAACCCAACTCTGGGCATAAAAAGTATTCCTTGGGTAGGTATGCACTCAGAGGAGGCAATTTATACAAATGCAAATATATTTATAATACATGATAAAAGGTATTTCCATAGCATTTATGCATGCTGAAGATGTCATCAGCAAGAAAACATGACTTGGGTGTGTAAGAAATTTTGTAGGCATTTTTACTTTTAAGCAAACACCAATAAGGGCAGGTAAAGAAGAATGACTGAACATCAATGTATTTTCAGCTCAAGATGTAGACTGGGTTGAAGACTTTTTAAAAATTTTCCTGGTCCCATATGGTTGGAATAATAAAGAAGCTGAAAAAAAGTCTAAGTTGTCTATATTTGAGAAGACATAAAGAACCCTAAGAAGTCCCTGTTTTCAGGCAACAGAAAACCCAACTCTATCTTAAAAACTAAAGAGAATTTGTTGACTGATGTAATTGAAAAATACAGAGTCAGGGCAGACTTTAGGCATAGTTTGACTCTGACACTCATGATATTATAAGAATTGGGAATGATTTGCTCCTTCTAGGCATCAGGCTCACTTTTAGTCTTATTTCCTTTATGGTAAACGACCTACTGAGATCACATGCCTTCTCATTTACTTCTGGGAGAGGTAAAGAACTTCTTTTTAAGCAGTCATAGACCCAAAATCCTGACCTTCATTTCTATCAGCCTACTGTCAGACATGTGCCTGCCCTTGAACCACTGGATATGACCGTGGGATAGTCAGATGCTGATTAGCTTGGGATGGGTTCTGCACCCATCACTAAACCGATAACTCTAACAAGAAGAAGATGCCATTACTTTAATTGGCTTAGATCAGTCAGGGTCTACTACTAATACTCTTGATCAGGTCACTCAGCCAAGGGGTTAATGGGAAATAGAATCCAGCCTACTATTTGCTTTCCAAGCTGTGCATCCTGGCATTGGGCTATATTTCCTGGAAGAATAGTCTTTCTATAATTCTCATGGAATTACAGGCCTCTGCTCTAATAGGTCTGTGTCTGCCCATCCAAGGCAACTTATACTTTTTCCAATTCACACAGAAGTGCATTCAGATTAGCAGTGGCCATAACCTGATGCTGACCTACATCAATAGTTGTATCCGAATCCTCTGATCCTAGCTAGCTGTGGAGTTCAAGGATGAGTTTACTGTGGGCCGGCTATATCCCTCTTCTCCACAGGTATCTATCTGTCTCTGCTCTTTGTGTGTGGATTCTGACTGCTTCCTTTCTTTGTCCCTTCAGGCCCAGGGTGGCATCAATCCTTCCCCCTGACCTTGGTATTTCTAACCTCCAGGTGCTTTGTGGTTTCCTCACCTTGCCCGTACCTTCATAAACACTACCTCTGCTAATCCCTCCTCTGAGGACTCAATACAAGTATGCCGTCCTTTTCCTGCCAGGACCCTGCATGATGTGCTTCACTATGGGTAAGACCTGAATGCTGGAATGGAGCCACAGTGACCTCAATGACCCATAGTTGTCTTGGTCATCTTCTGATTCTTTGGAAGACTAAGTTCAGTTGGTCAGGGTACAAACTGAGGCACACTAGTAAAAATTTAATTTCATAAAGATATTTACTTAAACTACCAATGGTATGGATATTTGGTATTTTATGAGAAAAACACAATGCTGCATCAAGATATTTTACTTTAAAGTTGGAGATATATGAGTATGCATATTTTAAATTTTGCAGATTAGAATGCTGAAATGTTCCACATTATTTCTGGTGGGAGGCCATAAATAATAATTTTTTGAGGCCAAATAAGAAAGAAGGAAATAACAGAGTTCAGAAATCTCAGGAGCACTCATCCAACACTCTGCCTTTATCTTAGAGCACTTTTGTAGGCGGCTCCTTTAATCAGGATTTGATACACCTAAATGAGAGAGTTTTTAGCTGAGAAACAGATGCCACAACTAAGAAAAGGAACACAGTGTGAATGTTTTGAAGTTTGCTCTGTGATACAGAACTTTTTTAAGCCAAAATTTTAACCTGGTGAGCAATCAGTTTAGTCCTGCCCTTAGCAGAGAACCATAAATTAAAGATAAGCAATGGTTCAGACTTTCCAAGGCCTTGCCTTAGAAGTAACTCTGGAATCCCAACCAAATCTGCATTTGGTTAAGCAGTTTGGCCCAGTTTTCTATTTTGAGGCATTAAACTATAATTATAAGTCATTCTTATTTCATTCCAAATAAATTTTCCTAAAGTAGATGTCACTAGAAAAGGCTCTTCCTTCTCTTCAAAGGAAAAAAAAAATCCAGCAAATACATGAGACAAAATAGAAGAAAAGCAACACAAAACTTAGAGAAGCTGGGGAAGCGTGATAATGGTATATTTTACAGTTTGGTCAATATACAAAATTGATTGTGCTAGCATATCAGGAGGATTCAAATACTTAAAAGGTATTCTGAAGATACCTCTCCCCAGAGGAAAAAAATTAAAGTTCTTTTAAAAAAAGCAAACAGTTAAGGGTGGTGATAATTTAACTTCCTTACAAGTTTTTCTTGATTAAAATATCCTTTTGCTATTTTGCTCAAACATTTGTTCTTAATCATTCAAAAAGATTGGTATTTTCTTAGTTGGAAGTATAAGTTAGTAGGAAGGTTGGGGAGATAAACGGAAGAATTTTTTTAAAGAAAGAATAATTTTATTATTGAAAGCTTTATTTTTTTATCGTTGCTCAAGTAGAGTTGTCTCTAATTTCTTCCCAGTACTCCCCCCCACCCCAGCCATCCCCACCTCCAGCCCTTGATCCTATCCGCCTTTGGCTTTGCCCATGTGTCCTTTTAAAGTAAGTAAAAAAAAATCTGCAAGTCAAAACGAAAGAAAGAAATGGAAGAAAAAAATGCAGGCCTGGTGGAGAGAATGACTAGTCTGCCTTCTCTTACATTAAGAGGCCAAAACAAATCTCACTATAAATACTCGAGATCCCCAAGAAAAAAAGGTTTCTGTGCTGAATTATGTGAGCATACCTGAAATCAGGATAATGGATTAGGACACTTCTCTAATCCCTTCAACTCTCATGATTTATTTATTGGGTGCCATTTCTTATGTAACTGTCAAGCACAACTGTGCTAATTTCTAATGTAGAATAAATAGAAGAATAATAGGTAATTTTTGCTTTAAGGGAGACTCCAATGTACTGCTTACACAAGCAAAGAAATTAGCTTCATTTTCTATCATCTACCTAATGTTCCTATAAACTCAAGCTTTTCTCTCTCCACTCCTACATTACTCCTGTGGGTAGCAAGAAAAAAGATAAGTATTGA
The DNA here is from genome assembly GCF_021234435.1 of Artibeus jamaicensis. Classification (NCBI taxonomy): domain Eukaryota; kingdom Metazoa; phylum Chordata; class Mammalia; order Chiroptera; family Phyllostomidae; genus Artibeus; species Artibeus jamaicensis. The sequence continues at coordinate 44,026,439 of NW_026521812.1, forward strand.
CAGCTAATGGTTTCACTGCCTGCTCCATTTTAAGCAGTCTATTTTGACTTCAGATCTGGTTTTGAGGTAAATGTTCCTAATAATTCTGAGTTCAAGTTCTTATCATGGTGGCTTCCCCCTTTCCATTGTTCCTTCCCAAGATAGTGTTTGTTTGTCCTCATGATTCCATTGGCATTGAGAGGAGGTCACTTGGTCTCAGGTGGTCCTTTGCTGACTTCTCTTGTGGAGGAGCTGGTCCGGTTCTTGGGTCTATGCAGCTAAGGTGTGCTTTGTGGGGTCTGAGCATGAGGTTGAAGTCTGCTGAAGTCAGTAGCAAGAGAATTCATGATCTGCTCAAGACTGAACACATATCCTTTCCAATCTACATTTTGGTTTCATGGAAATCCTAGAAACTAGCCTGATGACTAACTAGAGTGGTACTGGATAAATTCTCATGTTTTTGTATTATCAATCGTAATTTTCTGGCAGTATTTTCAATAAGCAGTCATATTTTAAAGCTTATCTATTGCATAGAAGATATTCAGTACATGTTGGTTTCTACTCTCCCACTCTATAATAATTAACCATCGAAAATTTATTTTCCATTTTTTATTATTTGGCAATTTATTAAGTGCATCAGTTGTACACATTAAACTTACATCATGTTTTTAAAATTAATTAACTTTTTATTTTAAAATTATAGTAGATATTCAATATTATTTTATATTTGTTTTAAGTGCACAGCATAGTGGTTAGGCAATTATATAATTTACAAAGTGATCCCCCTGATACTTCTAGTACCCATATGGCACCATTCAACCCATTTACTGCTTAAATGTAAAAAAGAACCCAACAAAATGTTTTCTCTCCTTAAACCTGCCAACTCATTACATACCAGGTATCCTATCACATCTATAAAATGCACATTTTATAGAAAGGTAGGTGGTAAAAAATCTTCTAAGAATTAATAAAATCCAACAGTAATTTAAACTTCCAGTTTGTTAAAACAGAACTTGCTTGATTAGTTTTAGCATTGTACTTCATATGTGTTTGTGTTTTAAGTTTGTATTTATTCTTTACACATCAATGTAGAATGTTACAAAAAATTTTTACTCATGATTGCTTCAGTTAAAAACCAATTGTTTTCTCCTAGTTCCCTTATTGCTTATAATTATATAAAATAGTTATAGATATGTGTTTTCAAAAACATTCAATAATAAAATATATACACTTTCAAGTTCTTTTTTTCTCTTAATAGTAAATCTTATTTTTCTTATGGCTAATTATTATATGTATGATTTTATAATGGTATGATATTTTATCAATTAGATATTACCCCATGAAACATTTAGGTCACTTCTTAGTTTTTTTATGATTATACGCAAAAGTACAATGGCCATTTTAATGAACAGTATAGAGATTATCTTCTTCTTGAGTAATTTCTTAGCACTTTGGTTGCCAAGAAGAGCTCACTGAGTTACAGAGAATAAAAACTGGATAGTTAGGATCTGTATCCCTGGGCCGTCCTCCAAAAGGATAGTGTCAGTAACAAGGCCTGGAGGGTCCTACTTTTCCATGGTGGCCTCTGCTAGCAATAGTTCAAGGTTCATGGGAAATTCTTTCTTTTGGCATGACTGGGCCTTCTCTTATCTGGAGTCTTCCATGTCAATTCTAAGTCAAAATTAAAACATGCTTCCTCCACAGCTAGTATAATTCTCTCCCTCACCCCTTTCACTTTAAGCATTTCTTCTTTGCTTTTTCTTATTGTTCAAACACAGTGCCCATTTCCCCCTCCTTTACTCTCTCCCCTCTACCCACCTCCACCTCCCACATTCAGTCCTCTTCCTTCCTGTTGTCTCTGTCCATGCGTTCTTTATACATGTTCCTTCCTGTTCTTTCCTCCATTATTCTCCTCTCCCATCCCCTCCGGTTACTTTATTTCTGGTTCTTTATTTCCATGTCTCTGGTCCTATTTTGTTTGCTTGTTTGTTTTGCTGATTAGGTTCCACTTATAGGTGAGATCATATGGTATTTGTCTTTCACTGCCTGGCTTATTGCACTTAGTATAATGCTGTCCAGTTCCATCCATGCTGTTGTGCAAGGAGTTCCTTCTTCCTTTTTGCTGCATAGTATTCCACTTTGTAAATGTACCACAGGTTTTTTTGAAGCATCTCTTATTTTCAAACATAGGAAAGAAAAATTAAAGTACCTTTCACTTAAAACAAGGCTTTGCAATATATCTAGAAATAATAAGTAAAACTATTGAACAATTATTAAATTGTTCCAAGCACTGTATTGTATAAACTCATTGAACCTTCACAACAACTGGACATTATCCCCACTCTATGGATCAGATTATGGAGACAAAACAGGTAAATAATTTGTCCTCTGTCATATACCTAGGAAGTGATGGAGCAGAGATTCTAACTCAGAAAGTCTGACTTCAGAGTGAACACACCGCATCGCTATGCTGTTCTGAAATGACAGCATAAACTAAAATGTACTTGAGAGTACTGTATTTTGCTGTGTATAATGTGCATTTTTAACCCAAATTTTTGAGGTAAAAATAAGGATGCAAATTATATATGGATGGTACTAATTCTATATCTATATAAGAGCTTTTCATTCTTTTATTTAGGGTGATGTGTTAAAAGTATAACTCTAGAAAGCAATAATGATATCTGCATTCAAAATAATATCCTGAAATATGATAATCAGTTTCATTTCTAAATATAAACAAATAAATAAATAATTGAATTTAAAAATTAAAATGAAAGATATTTTTCTTTGAAAGTTTGGGCCAAAAAAGGGAATACACATTATACATGGTGAAATACAGTATTTCTGCATAAGACTTGTCTTTTTTCCTAGGGATTAGATGTAGATTGAAAACTGGCCAGAAAAAATATAGTCCTCTTCTAATAAAGCTTTCCTTTCATCATCGTTCATCCTCTCCTACTACAAATATGTAAGGAAAGAATGAGGGGGAATAGAATATAAAAGATAAGAAAATTAATACTTCTAACCTCAATAAACTTTTCACTCAATGAAAATTACCAAATAAAATATGAAACAATTTTTAATCAATAATTTGTGAGCCAGACTGTAATTATATTCTTCACTGGAGCCTGAAATCAACATGTGATATATACAACAATAATATTTGGAATGATTATATTTATTTTTAGACATAGGAAAAAGGAGGGAGAAAGAAAGGGAGAGAAACTCAATATGTGGTTACCTCTTACATGACCCCACTAGGGTCCTGGCCCAAAACCCGGGCATGTGCCCTGACTGGGAATTGAACCAGTGACCCTTTGGTTTGCAGGCTGGCATTCAATCCACTGAGTCACACCAGCCAGGGCTGCAACAATAATTTTTTGTTGTATTCTTTTTCTGAAATCCACAAAGGTTGCTGTACAAGATCCAAGAAGTGTACAAATTATTTATTTTTTGAAAGTCCAGTTTGTTTTGTTCATTAATTACATGTTCTCTTTGAGGTAATTACTTGGAATATTATTAATCTAAAAGAGTTACGGACTTTTGTAGATTAATATTTAATTCTGTTTAACTATTAGATCTGACCAATTTTCCTTTGTGTTTATAAGTGCTAATCATTCACATTCTACAAAGGTGGGAACAAAACATAAGACATAAAACTAGCTCAAAGAGGAAAATAATCCATAATAAAAATTCCACTTTGCATTTTTAATTTTAAAATGCATTTCCTTATTTATGTTACTTTCAGCTTAGTACTAGAAGATAACTTTAGAAAGACATTAGTCTGTCTCACTTATTTTATAGATGAATAAACTGAGGCAAAAAGAAGTCAGAGTCATGAGCCTTAAACGAATCCATCCTTTCTGTGCTCTTTCACTAGCTCAATGCAGTTGGAAAGACTGATGCCTAATCCACATTTGTTAGCTTGTACCCCAACACACCTGTTGATTGACAACATAGATCTATAAAAACATGTTTTAGGAAAACTTCAGGTCTAACACAGATATTCTCTTATGTAGTTGTCTTTGGATGCCTTAATCTGCAATTTGGCAGCTGTAGCCAATCTGCTGAAGAATCATATCTCTATCATCTCGTTTTCTCATCTAGCTGGTAAAATGATAGCCTATACCTATGAATCTACTCATTTAGTCTGCTAGTATCTAATTAGAGAAAAATGAACTGTTCTTTCTCTCACATCAGAGGTGAACTGACCAGCTCCTGGCTCCTTCAACCAGGTGAGTTCTCAGTTGTGCTTAGCTAGCCTTTCTTGACTTGAATCAGCACATCTACCTGTAGGAGTTGACTTTGATCGAGGGCCTTGCAGGGTCAAGGTGATTTGAGAAAATAGATTAGTGGAGGAAAATGATTCTGGGATTTTAGCTGCCGATGGAGCTGTTGTCAAACTATCACTAATCAGACACATAATTTTTTTTTACTTTGTTTTGTTTTACATTTTTGTTTTCTTCCCAGTCCAACTCATCTAATCTTTTGTAGACCCATCCTCAATATTCCTTCCTGAAGATTCTATTGTAATATTCTGGCAAGGTTACACTTTATGCTTAACATTTTTTTGTTCCTAAATTGGGCCAGTAAACCTTTTAACCAGGTATTACTTTTACCATGACTCTATTATATTTGTTACAGTTTGGCACCTTGATTAACTTAAGACTTTGGTCTAGACAGTTGGGGTAGGGATAGGCATTCTAGCTGAAATGCTTTACAAAAGAAAAGGCAACTTGATTTCCAAAATGACACATAGATACTTGATATACGTATTGACTAGAATACATGTCTTATTAAATTTATTCTAGCTCTTTAGTTCTTTTTCCAAATGTAGCTGACTGAATACTCACATCTATGTTTTCTGGCACTAATTTATTTGTATTTGTATTTGTATATATTTTTTCGTATCTAGTGGATTAAAAAACAGGTCTTTAAATTCTGCCCTATGTATTTTCACGAGACACATTTTAAAGCTATATCTCATTGTTCAACTCATGTCTTCCTTCATTATGAGCCAGTGAAGGATTTTTGCTTCCTTGTACCTTTGGAGTCTGTTCTGTGTCTAAAATGATCACAGTTGATCATTCAGAATAATTTTATTTGCATGTGATTTGATTAATGATGTCAACACGACTTTACATGTCTAAACAGTAGAGCTAATTTGTTTGTTGTTTTATTCTTATAGAGGCCACATTTTAATTTTGAAAACATTCAATGGTATCATATCTTCTATTTAAATAGAATAATGTTTTTCAAATATGGCAATGATGACCATAGAAGGAAAATATCCTTATTAGATACTCATATTGAAGTATTTACAAGAGAAAAAAAGAAAAGATTTGATAATTGATTTGCATTTAAATACTCAACTAAAAAAGTTAATGGGGAGATAAAACAGTATAGGCAAAGTGATGGTTTTGTTTAAAACTGGTGATGTGTGCATGGGTTTGTTTCATTCTCTTATGGATTCTTTTGATAGGTGAATTTTCCAAATGAAAAGAACCACGTTCACCATTTTGAGGCACGTTCTACTTCTTGCTTTCACTGTCACTTGAAGAAAATTGGTCATCCTCTCTGTCTCATGCCTTCAAGGCTTTCTCAAATACTCCTCTGGATCAGAAGAGTAGAAAACATACCTTGAAGTCAGGCAGGCTCTAATTTGAATCCTCCTTCCACCACTTGTGACTGGATAATGACAGACGATTTACTTACCCCCTCTCATCTCAAATTTCTTTTTAAAGATTTTATTTATTTTCAGAGAGAGGGGAAGGAAAGGAGAAAGAGAGGGAGAGAAACATTGATCAGTTGCTTCTAGCATGTGCCCCAACTGGGAACTTGCCTGCAATCCAAAAACTGTGCCCTGATCAGAATGGAACCTGTAAACCTTTACTCTGTGGGATGACGCTCAACCAACTGAGCCACACTGGCCAGGGCCCTTGTCTCAAATTTTTCATCTGTAATGTGGGAATAATAAATTCATTGCCGGGCTATAGAAATGAGATTAGTGCCTAGCATTAAGTGCTATAAATTATTAATATTTGAAATATAATTTTAATAAAAGATTGTGAATGAACATTAGCAATAGCAGTACTAGTAATTGTTGTGGCAGTTAATATTATCTTGGAGTTATGCGAACCTAATATATAATGTCAAGGTTTATTTTGTTAAAGGTAATTAATAACAGCAATCTGTTCTCATATGTGTTTTATTTTTCTTCACAAATTTTCAGCTCAGCAATGCAGCGAGCTGTCTCAGTACTTACTCTGTTGGAGATTTTGGTGGGGAAATATGCACCCATCATGAACACCTGTTCAAGGGCTATCTTCTCTATAAAGCCTCTCTCGACTCCTCCAGGAAGCATTAGAACTTCCTCTTTGTGTTCTCCCAGTACTTTGTTGATATATGAAAGCACTTGCCCAGTATTGTTGTATTTATTTTGGGGGTCTGGCTCCCAGGGTTCAGCACCTTGTCTGTTTTTCCACAACTGTTATTCCTCTTCCCCCTTGCTCCCAGCATTATCACTGGATCATATTAGAAGCTTAGAATATATATGAGAATTTCCTGCCTGAATGAATGGCCTTTCTTTTATTGAGTTTTCTTCCCTTTTTTCCCTTCCTTCCTTCCTTCCTTCCTTCCTTCCTTCCTTCCTTCCTTCCTTCCTTCCTTCCTTCCTTCCTTCCTTCCTTCCTTCCTCCTCCCCCTCCCCCTCCTCCCCCCCCCCCCCCCCCCCCCCCCCCCCCCCCCCCCTTCCTGACAGCTCTGTTAGGCCTAAATAGAGATTAAAGTCCACAGCTATTTCTTATGTTCCAATTATCTTACTGTATATTCATATTTTATGGTCTGTGGATGGTTCTTTTTTCATTTCTAGGAAAGCAGTATTGCTGTCACTCCATTTCTATAAATATGAAGTGGTGAATTTGAATAACTGAAAGCCACACTCTATCCAATTTTCTCCTTCTTGTGCTAAAAGACAACATTTATGCGTCTAACACAGGTGATAAACACAAGGCCCATGGGCTGCATCCAGCCCTGCACCATTTTCTATCTGGCTTGGCACCTTGTTTCTACCCAGCAGCGGCACCAAGCTCCTCGCCCCTAGTTAAAGAGTGGTTACATTTGCACAGTCCTAAAATTACATTGGGCCCTTTGAAGGCAACATCTGGGCTGATGTGGCCCCCTGTGAAAATGAGTTTGATACCCATAAAACAGGTCAAAGTGTTAATACCATAAGTAGGAATCAATTTACCAATTTATACTGGTAGAATAAATTTTATGAAAAGTTGAATACAGTCAGATACTAAGAAAAGGAATTTTAATCAAAATAAGGCTGACAAAGCCTCCTCCCACTGTCCTTCCCAATAATTTGGTCCATTGCTCTAGCTGTAGGTTTTTTTCTTAAGAAACATTCCGTTTCCTGTTATTATAAATGGCCACCTTTCTGGCCAGGCTCTTAATAAATTACAGAGTTAGACACATCAAGGTAGACACATTTAACCCTTGCTAAATGGAGGTGAACACAACAGAAACCCAAGAGAAGTGGAGGTTTTCTGGATAGTAACTTAGTAACGACAAGAAGGCAATTGTACTCTAGTTACCTTTTGTTTTCTTTCTCAAAACTTCTGTGATGTTATGTATCTTATGAATCATTTTCTACTTGCCAAAGGAGGGTTCCTGCATCCACAACGTTGCATAGATTCTAAGAAGGAAATCAGATGTGTATTGTTGCATGCTTTTGAAAAATCATGGGTAGATATTAATGGAATTGGGGCCAATAAATGAAATTGCTTTTGCTGCTTATTAGAAGTGAATGACACACAGAACTTGACTGTTTAAAAGGGTGTTTCTTCCTGTATTTCCTGTATTTGCCCAGGAGAAGTTTAGTATATTTTATTACAAGAAACTGGTTTTAACAATATTAAATGCCAGAGAGTCAGATGGAAATAAAATTATTTTCAAGTTTCCCCAATTATATAAAATGACTTTGTGGGAAAGGTATCGAACTGTTTCCTACCGAGGAATATTTCTTGAAGAAGAGCAAATGTAAATTAGTGAAGTACTTTCTGCTCTTTATTCATTCCTTCAACCATATTTTGCTATATCTTTAAAGCACCTACTAAGTACCAAGGATTGTGCTGTCCTATTGAAATATAGAAAAAATAAAAAAAGATGTGATTTATATTTCATGAAGATGAGATTTAGAAGGAAAGAGAGCAAACAAACTAGCAGAGACTAAAATTACAAATGTGGTAGATAGAAAAGGAAAAGTCCAAAGAACCATGAGGGTGGAGTGAACTGGTGGGATTAGAAAAGGCTTCCCAGAAGTAACAGTTGGACTAAAGGATGAATTAATGACTGTGGATTGAAGGATTAAGGGAAGAATGGTTCTGGCAAAGGGAAGGACTCACACAGAGGAACAGAAGAGGTAGCAGTACTTTTGAATTATTATATATATAAATATATATTTACATATATTATTATTTATATATAAATTATATATATATATATATTTATTTAGAAGTTGCCGGAGTCTCTCTTTTACTTTACTACAAGGGAAGGGGATGGTGGGAAACAAAATGAAGAGGTTGGCGGAGCCCTGACCATTTTAGACCTTCCTAGTAAGTATAGAAGAGTATAATGTGGGAAACTCTTCCCTAGAAATAGGAACTTTGTACAAATCTACTCAATGTAAACATCTACTTGATGTGCAAAGTTCTATATATTGATATACATAGAAAACAATGATAGCATTGATCTAACCTGTATCCCGCTCACTGTCTATCTGGGTAATTCCAGAGTCCTAAGAAAGTTCCTATGTATAGCAAGAACTTGGGCTGACTACAAGAGGGATTTCATTCTACATACTTTGTAAAAATGGTGGTACAAGCATGTGCACACTAGTTCAGTCAGTCAACAGCAGTTCATTAAGGTTTGTCTGTGTGTCAGATACTGAATGAAAGAGAACCTGGAGAGCAGAAGAAATGTAACTGAAGGGGAGAGAGAAGGAAACTGAGTCTGAGACTGAGAGTCTATAATCTATCAGTCATTTCATATATATTAGTTTATTTAGTATATTCAGAAGTTTTTTGCAATGGGTATTATTAGGTGCACTTTAGAGATGAGAAAACTGACATTTAACAAGGGTAAGAGAATTGTCCATGCAGCCAGGATTCTCACCCAGTTCTGACCGACTCCAAAGCCATTTGCCTTTCCATTGTTACACTGTGGTCCCCACCCTTGAGTTTTCTCCTTCTTTATTAACTAGTCACATCATTGAGCATTGTGATCACTATACCCCTTGACAACAGTCTCAACAGAACAATTTAACTTTGTCAGGGTCTGGAACAAATGGAGAAGTGTGAAAAGTCACAAGGGTCTTTCTTTGGAGTACAAAAACCAAACAAACAAAAAAACAGCATAGAAAGGGAACAGGGTGGGGCAGAGGTAAGAGAGAGGGGGAAGGTTGGATTTGTACCAAACTTTTTCTGGGCCAGACAGAGGATCTTCTAAGTTAGATAAACTAAATAACTGCAGAGACAACTAGTGCATGGGCTTATTTCACATTATGCATACTACATTACGTTCCTCCCTATATATCCTAGACCTAGCACTGTGGGTAAGGGTAAGGAAGGGTAAGGACAAAGGGTCTGTAAGGTCCATCAAAACTTAGTGAATGTAAGAAACATATCACTTCAATCAAAAAAACGTTGATAAGCAAAGATCAGAGGAATGTGAAATAAGGAGAAAGTAGAAATCCCCTTCTTTCACTCTTCTCCTTTAGATGCCTGCAGCACAAGAGCATGGTATGGGACTGAGATAAGGATGTTTTAAATCCTGAAAGACTAGAGTTCCTAGCAGTGCATGAGTTGAGGATAGAAAATAGAAGAGGTTTGGTCTCTTTGGCCTCCAAAAAAATAGAGGGCTGATGCAGAGGGTGTCACAGCACATGGATGCCTCTGGGAACGGTTGGTAAACATCTACATATTTATAAATATTTTTCTGTTTGATTTTAAAAAATTAGTCTTTGGCAGAATACATTTTAATTTCTTTCTTCTTTTGTATAATAATTGCTTGGAGAGGCTCATGGACGTGCATGATATCTTCAGTTCGTAAAACTCTCCCTTCCACTTATGAGAAACTGAAGTAGCCACAGTGACGCGTGTTGTTTATCTAGTTTCCACAAAAACACTCGTGCTTGGCGGTGAAGCCCACAGAACTCGGTAAACAGATGTAACGGGCCCTGCACTGTAGTCTCTCCTTTACGTCCTGATGGTGCCACAGGTGGCTCCTAGACTCTAATCACAGAAGTTACATCTCTCAGTTACACTTGGGGATTTTCGGTTGTCTCTGTAGCCAACACTCAAAGAAATTTTTGTTTTCAGGGTTGCATTTGAGTGTTCATTATCATTTTCATTCCTCGAGACTGAGTCATCTATATGAATTCTCCACCCTGCCTGAAGAAAAATGTGTGGGGCTGTTTTCCTCTCTGATGTATGAGGTCAGAGAGCACTAAATTTATCCAGGCATAGTTATCAATTTTGGCCACAACTGCGGGCCAGGCACTCAGGAATCAGATGGCCCGAACTGTTTCCGTGTGCCAGTATTGCCTCTGAGGACAGGAAGCCTTACCTAGCATTTAAAATTTTCCCTGCAACAGAAAAGAGCTATTTGTTCATGTAGGTAAGAAAGCCCATGTGCTGTTAAATGTCCCAAAACAGTGAATTTTCAAATATAGTTAGAAATGTAGTTTCTATGCGGAAGCTGTACAAGAAAAATTGTAGTCGAATAATTGACTTTAGACCCCTGTAGGGTTTTAAGTTTTATGACAAAATATATAAGATAAAAGATTTTCAGAGTAGCTTAAACATCACCAGAGCTGAGTATCATTTATTTGTCCTTTTTCCTATGTAATTCTTATTGCAGTCTTATTCAAGGCAGAGAGATTATCATGCAAGAAATCCATGAAACATCAGCAGTCTGCAGCTAGAAATGGGGTATTAAACCTGGGTCCTTGGCTTATAGTATAAATTTAATGGTCTTAAAAGCAAAAAAATAAATTGATATACTTGATAAAAAAACAGTTGGTGATTTTCATATTCGATGATGAAGGTGAAAGTGATTTAACACTTTATCAGCTTATCTCTTCTAAAAAACAGAAGCTGAAATGAATGAAAACCTTTTATCCAAAAAGATGTGCATTGAATTATTATTTATTATGCAAAAAATCAAAATTATTTAAATGTCATTAATGTATTTTAATGAGTTATGGTGCATTTACATGATAGAATGTTAAACAGCAGTTTAATATGATGTTCACATTGAATTTGTAATCACATAAGGGAAATGCTGTATTTCAATGTTCTATGAAGAAAAGTTACTTATTAAATACATACAAAGTAAGATCTCATCTGTGCACATAAGTCTATAATGTTAAAAAATTACTGAACATAAATTTAAAAAATTGTACTTGTATATTTTCCCATTTACTCAACTCTTTAGTATTTTCTACAATATAGCTATAATATAAAGAAGGCTTTATATTAAACATAGGATACCTTTTTAAGATATTAAAATATAAAATTTCTAAGCCTTCTGCTCTTCCAATGTCACCAGCCATTTACCAAATTTTAAAGTGAAACTGCTATATTAGAACATAAAATTTTCATTAAATGTACCAATTTTCCATCAGGCAGCAATTCCAACTTTTATGCATAAATACTCAGCGTCCCGTATTTGTTAACATTTCTGAAACATTCCTCTCCAGGCAATTGGCAAGTCTAAAGGTTTTCTTTGGTTTGCAGTCAAGAGATAAAGATTAAATAAACCTTTAGCTAGCCAGCTTCACAAACTCTGTCTTTAGGAAGAATGTCTGTTGTAGGGCTTGAATGAGTCTTCCTCAGGCAGCAAATTTCTCCCTGTGCTGAGTGGATTTTGATATTTCCTGGGCTGTGCTGTGGGTGGCTGGCTTCTACCCACTCGGGGTCAGAAGGAACAGGATCTCAATCAAATCTACATCAACTCTCCCTGGGAAATGATTTTATGGCTTCCAAAGGTCATATGAATTAAGAAGCTGGCCAAAGCTTTTATGTGGAAAATGGCGATATAATTTAAAAGGTCGTATGTTTTTCTGACTAGTTGCCTCACATTAAATGTGCTTTTATAAGCTCCATTATAAAGGTCTTGCGACCCAGCTGCATTAGAATCAGGCCTGAGAGTTAAAGTAGCAGGACACTTCCAAGCTGCCATTATGTCTCTGGGTGGCTGTGAGCAAATTAAAAAACAAAGATCTCAATTTCCCTTTTCTAAAAATATGGGCCATTATTACACTATAACTGATTACCAATTAATTATTGTCAAAAGCCTGAAAAACAACATGTTATATGAATGCTTTCTAATGGCTATCATTTTAACCATATATTTAAATTAAACCATCTTCTGTAATACTGTATATATAGTTTCTGTTTTGTTAGAGCAATCACTTTGCCTCAAAAATCTTTTACAGCATTTAGTGCCCGAGAAGAGGGACGGTACTTTTGTTTTTAATTTGGACTTTTAATCTAATTTTTATTTCTAAATTAGGACATTGAAGCTGTTTGCACACTGAGAAAAGCATGGTGTGTGTTTTTAGTCTCTGAGTGAAATGCAAACAAAACAAAACATTTAAAATGTACCGAACTTTCCTACTCCAATAGGGAAATTTAGGATACATATTGTACCAGAGTTAATGTGTGGTATCCAAGGCTTTTATCATTCAGCATGCAATATTCCCGTACAACATTAGCTTGGCAAATAATGTGAGAAGCTGGTTAATATTTAGCTGACAAACAGCCTTTGATTATAGACCTGTACTCAAAAAAAAAAAAGAAGGGATATTTATGAAAGGAGGGAATGTTGAGGGAGAAAAAGTTTTGCAAAATACTATGTTGAATCATTTTCCCTAAACATCTTGGTTATTAGTAAATCATGACCCTCAATTTTGATATTCTTCAAAATAATTTTGAACATGAAGACTTACCTTCTAATTCCAAAACATTTTAATCACATTCAGAAGGTACTCTGTGCCCATTAACAATCATTCCATATTCCTTCCTGCCCCCCAAACCCATCATAATTTAAATTCTCATTCCATATTCCTTCCTGCCCCCCAAACTCATCATAATTTAAATTCTCATGATTATGCTTACTGGGGTATTGACATGATTCTTTTAGAAGGCTGCAGAAAAGAAGATAAATAGAGTCCTCTAGCAGTGATCCATAGTCCTCATAGAAGCCCTATATGATTAGAGTTGTATTCTTAATAGTTTGTTGGCAAATCAGAACACTTTAAAGTGCAAAGTATTGCTATTTATTCTATCCTGAATTCCATTGTAAAGTGAGGAATCATGCCTGTAATTATTGTCCATAAATTCTAATGTTTTATGTGGGTTTTATTTAAAGAGCTGTATCTCTTTCTGAAGGTAAATTTAAGAGGCACTGTATATTTGTGAGTTAGTATGTAGGCTTTATATGCAAGCCTTATATTGGCCTTTTAAAAATATTTCAATTATAGTAGATTAGCTTTTAAATGGCCCAGAGAACCAGATTGCCTATTGTTTTTTTTATCACCATCATTTCCAGAGAACTTGCAAAGTTCCAGTCGAAATCCATTTGTTGGGCAGGATTTACAAAGATCAGAGACAATTTTCATTCTAGTGACATAAACACTTAGCCTCCACACAGATAGATATTTTAGGTCCAGACATTTGCTTATTCCCTAGTTCAGTCTTCTCTGGCTAATGCTACTTTTTCTTACAGGCATATCCCAATGTATAGGGGAAGGTATAACATCAGAAGCAAGTGCAGATTTCAGCCTGATTGCAGTTTCTGGGGTGGCCAAGCATTTATTAAGTTTTTATTCAATGCCAGCCACTTTTTCTATATTATTCCTTTTCATATCACAATCCTGTGTTACTGATATTACTATTATCCCCATCTGACAAATGAGGAAAGTGAACTTAAAGAAGTTTGATACTTTGTTCCAAGGTCATTCACCTTGAACTCGGTGCATCCATGAATTAAACTGAATTCCCCTCTATTATGATCTTCTTCAGGTAAAAATGTAGTATTCTCCAAGCTAGGACACGTAAACTAAGGAGAGACTTGCCTATGGTCTTTGGAGATGAGGGAATTGAGGCTATACTGGTGGCTGCTCTATAGTACTTCTGTGTTATGGTAATGATTCAGAGCCCAATCTTGGAAATTAGGTACTATTGACATCTTCTGACTGGAGTATTTAATTGTTGGTAGAAGACACTTCAGCACTTTCTTCTCTGGTGAAGTAATCAACCATATTGGAAGAACATGCGGAAAGGGAAGTAAAACAAGATAAAAGGAGCCTATCTTGGATAGTTACCTCTACTAGCCACAATTTGTGAAAGGCAAAAGTAAACTTTTGTAAGTTAAACCACTGTGATTTTAGAGTTTTTTGATAGCACAGCCCAGGCCTGCCTACACAGACTAATATGATGGTGGTAACTGCTCCTGGTGTATAGCATTCATTAATTTTACAGTGTGAATTTACAGAGCAAAACTTGGATAACATGTAGCTCAGTGTGAGAATTAGAAGTAACATCTACTGAAGTTTTAAATAATATAGTCTTCATCTCTAGTTTGAAGCTAAGCTTGGTGCAATTGTGCCTAGAATAGAACTGGGATTTTATTTTTTCCAGATCAATTAAACCCTAATTAGTTGACTTTCTGACCTGCTTCAAAACGTTGTTTTGATGTCATGTTATTCATTTATTCCTGATTTTCATTTGCCCAAATGTGTCTGGCAGAAGGAAGCCTACCATACATTTTATGAATTAATCAATAAACTCATTCGTCACAACCATTGTTTGTTCATTATAGTCAGTTCTCATGAATCCATTAGGCAGGACCAAGGAAATAATAAATACAAATCACAATTACGTTCCCTTCGCCCAACCCCCTCTCTGTTCAGCTAGGTTAGTGATGAAAGATTATTTTAAAAATTCATCTCCTTTCACTGAAATGGCCTACTTTCACACAGGATCAAGTTTGAAGGTTTTATTTTCAAAAAAAAAAAAAAAAAGAAACTGGAATATCTCTACCAATTATTCAATTTTTTCATGTCTCAATTGCATCAATTATCTCTAAGAGGATGTATGATAGGCCTTTGAATAGTTACAGAGCTACAGCTAACTGCCAGAATCAACAAGCAAACAAATGAAAATAGTAAAGGGACCTTAATCTGGAAGCCTAGAGAAAGGCCTGAGACTGGGGGTGATGGAGTGAAGCTAGCAAAGTCCAGAGGCAAAGTCTTATGGGGCAATGTAGGTATCCCCACTTCTCAACTAACTCTGAAGTGCTCATTTTGCAGAGGCACATAGCACCAGGTAATGATTTTCATCTGAAAATCATATTGGTGCTGATGAGAACTACTTATAAAAGACTCAGCAAAGAATGTCTAAGAACATGGAGCAGTGTCATTCTACAAAAAAATAAGTCCCCTTCAAAGTAATTTGTTTCCGCTCTTGTTTTTCAGAAAGTTAATTATTTTCTTAGAAAAAGTTAATTCTTCTGTATAATACTCCTTTATTTATTCATTTCTGAATATCTACTATGTTCCTGAAGCTCTGTAGCATGCTCAGAATAAACAGTAAATAAGACACATTTTTGTCCTCAAAAAATCTTTACCCTCTGGAGGGTATATCTTTATTCTTTATTGTCTGTGGCGATAAACAGAGTTGGAAGATATTTTTCAGATGATCGTGATCTGTGACCAGAACTGTGGAGGGTGCTGGGAAAGTGTCGCATATGAAGTAGTAGTGAAGGAGTAATGTCATTTATCTGTCTGGCTTTTTAAATATTTATTCCTTGTTACCCATTCACAGATTGGGTATAAGGTCCTAAGCAGAGGTAAAGATGACCTAAGGTTTTCACCTGGGCAGTCAGAATGGTGGTGATATTCTTAACAACAATTGTTTAGGAATACAAGAGGGGCAGGTTGAAAAGGTAGCAGATGATCAGACGGCGGTAGACGTGCTGATTTGGAGTTTCTATGGTATATCTAGGAGATGTTGGTAAGCAATATATATTTTTATCTATAAGAGTGGACTTTGTTTTTAAATTCTTGCAAGTGCTTGACACCGCTAGTTCCTAGAGATGCAAGATTAAAAATGCATGTAGGCTAAAGGCATATGTCATAACTTCATAAAGTACTCAGGTCTACAATATATCTATAGGTTTCTGGCAGGAATTACTTAGCATACTCAAATTCAGTAGAGTTTAATAAACAGAATATCAAAATGAAGCAGAGAGGGTGAAGGAAAACCAATATATTATGAGCTCTGTGGTACCCCAGGGCTCATAATAGCAGGAAGGCTTTATCAAGAGGGGAGAGTAGTTACCGGTTCCCAGAGAGGAAGTAGAGAGCCCTGTAAAGAGCCACCTGACTGGAGCCGTGGCCTTCACTGGAGACCCATGGAGCCTTCCCAGGGAGGAAGCCCATCTCCTGTTGGTGCTTTCACAGTCCTGACCAGAGCCAGAGGAAAAAGAAATCCTCCGACAGAGGCCCCAGCTTAGCTTCATAAAATGCAGAGTAGAATGCAGAAAGTTGGGGAGTAGATTTTGACAGACAATCAGATCCCCAATATACGTACATAGCACATGGGTCTTTACAATAGCCCCATAATGAAAATATTAATAATTGGGTTGAGTGCTTACCATGGGTCAGGCAGTATATCAGTGCTTTATAACTTTATCAGATCCTCGCAACCATATGAAGTGTGTGGGTACCATTATTCACACTTTTATTGAGGAAGATGCCATGGCTTAGAGATATTACTTTACTCTTTTACTCAACTAGACATAGGAGAGCTGTCATACTACCCTAAAATTCTGTTCTCAGAACCACTAGGTCTTGGTACCTGCCCATTTTTCACATGCAAAACTGAATTATAGAAAGTATAAGGGATTGGTTAAATTGAACATGGCTATGAAATGATGACCCTGTGATGAACTCAATGCTTTCTCTAACTTACCCATGACCTCTTGCAATTGTGAGAGAATTGGGTGATATAGAAACTTAGGAGAGCAAAGGCAGATTAATCTGAAGAGAGTAGAGTTGAATTTGTAATGTCTCTTTTTTTTTCACTGAGGGAATAGCATGAACAAAGTCATGAGTGCAAAGGGTAGTCTAATCAGGCTAGAGAGTCAGAAGAGAAGAGGGTGGGAAATCCTATATCCAGAGGGCTGGATATAGGATTTAAGAGAGCAAGGTGTTAAAGAACACCATAGAAGCCAACTCCATAAAAGGAAGAAGAGAATTCAAAGACAGGAGAACCAGGAGAAGCTCAGAGGGATCAAATCACATGCCCCCCAAAATAACACACTTATGAGCAGTATTTATGAAGTATTTATCTTTCTTGAAAAGTAATGATCATTTTAGACAGCATGCCGCCTTTCTTTATGTGTTTCCTTATTCCACACCACAAGTGTTAAGAGTTTTCTAGAGTTCTATGACCTTAGCCAACTCTCAGCAGGGAACGTAAAAAAGTTAGCTTCTTGATTGCCCAATGGTCTATTTTCTTATTACTCCCCTACTCCTTTCCCCTTGCCTTCTCCTCCCCCATCCTATTACCCTTCTCTAATCATATTGAAATGTCTTTAATGCCAGTGGCAGGTTATCCATTTCTTCAACTGTTATTTATTGAGTCCCCATGATTCTAGGCACTGCTTCTAGCATGGGGACATGGCAGTGAACAAAATGAACAAAAATCTCTGCCCTCGAGAAGCTTAAGTTTAAAGCACGGGAAAACAAATAAGTAAAATTTCTTGACTTTCAGCAGGTGATAAGTGGTATGGAGAAAAAGCAAAACAGAGTAAATTTGATGGAGGTTGTAATTTTGAATAGAAGGGCCAGGAGATGGCATTTGAAAAAGGCCTAAGAGATGAGATGAAGGGCTGTGGAGGCATCTGGAGAGAACATCCAGTTAGGCAACCTCAAAAACAAAAGCTTGAAGTCTTTTACTTTAAGTAAAATAGAAAAATTTGAGTTTCTTCAGTGCAGAAAATACATGACTCAAATTAAATTGTAAAAGGCTCGTACTGGTTGCAGTGGGAATGGGCTGTCAGTGGACAAGGAGAGCAGTAGGAGAACAGTTAGGAGGCAACTGCAATAGCCCAGGGGAGAGATTGTGGAAGATAATTTGGATGTGGTTAAAAACACAAAGGTCAGTTTCTGCGTGTATTTTGAAGGTACAGCTGAGGCAGTTTGATGATAGATAGGATACGGGACAGAGAGAAACAGAAGAGTCAAAGATAGGGCCATGATTTTTGGCCAGGAAGCTAGAAGGAGGAAGTAGCCATTTTCTGAGCTGTTGAAGACTGGCAGGAGCAGTTCAGGTTTG
The DNA here is from genome assembly GCF_021234435.1 of Artibeus jamaicensis. NCBI lineage: Eukaryota > Metazoa > Chordata > Mammalia > Chiroptera > Phyllostomidae > Artibeus > Artibeus jamaicensis. The sequence goes on from NW_026521812.1 coordinate 44,044,828, forward strand.
AACAGATTAGGTTTGAGATGGCTATTAATACCTAAGTAGAGATGGTGAGTAGGCAACTAGATATCAGTCTGTAGTTCAGGGTAGAAGCCTGACTGGAAATATAAATGTGGGAGTCATTAGCATGTAGATGTTACTTAAAGCCATAAGCAGAAGCCACTTGAGTATTTAGTGAAGTGCTGATTCTGAAATGCTCCAGCCTTCCAAAGTAATGTATATGAATGAAACAAACCATGGGAAAGAGATGGTGGGGAGTAGTTTGGATGTTGGTAAATTCGAGCTCACACATCTCATTCAAACGTGGCAGCTATCTCAGATCTGGCTGATTCTGGCCACAGAAAATGTACAGGCTGGCTTAGTGGCACCAGAACTCCCCAGTATAACATATCTCCAGGTCATTAGTCGGATATTTGGTTCTGGCTTTATTCCCCAACCCTGTCTTACTATTTGATCAGTCTCCACTTACAAGCTCAGATTTTACGTAGTACCTAGCATTTGATGTCATGAGTCTGGGTTTTCCTTTAGTTCATAACTCCAGGCTTCCCCTTCTGGAGGACCAGTATTGTGCTGGTAGTATCTTCTCCTGGCTCATGAGAACCAATTTTAGATTTTCTGGAATTTCATAGGCTAGATGATGAACACGGTCATTATTAAAATGAAATTATATAAAAGTATAATTACAGAAATTATGTTAAAAACAAGATAATAAATACTCAAAACTCATAGCTTCCTAATTATTTTACTACCTTTTCTTATTGTGTGTGCTTATAAGCGTTTTTTTAAAAAACTTCAATTGTATCCATATTCTGGAAATACTGTATAATGGTACATTCTCTTCCTACCTCTGCTTCCAAAGACTTCATGTTGGTAGCTTGAAATGGCCCATGCGGGAATATTTACGCCACAGAAATCGTCAAACAATACAAATCAGGGATATTTTTCCTGTACAGCCAGTTTTAAAACCTTTACCAGCATACCACTGTGTAAATGCCATCCTGTCACAGCTGACGTACAAACTTGGAATGACGATGGTAGACCAGCATGTGGATTTTAAAGTTCAGATCCACTATTCCCTGATTCCTGAGAACATTTACTGAATATTTTTTTAAATGTCTGAAAGATGGCTTCATGGATTTGCGAAAACTGGTTTTGGAAAAGCCATACCTACAATTTGTACCTCCTGCTTTTCTAGGAGCAACTGTGAAGGCTATCAGGGTGTACCACGAAAGGTCAACCAAATCATGTTCCAAGGAATGCTCTGGAAAATAGCTTGACATTTTGAATCAGTGTTTTCTGTTTTCCTCCCAGTGATAAACCCTATTATAAAAATGTAATTGAAAAGAGCACATAATTTTTCCTAGAATTTGAGGAGCATGTAAAGAGAGAGAAAATTTTAAGTAGGGCTGTGGGAAAATGATTCTTCAAGGAGCAAAACATATCTAGTCCATTTAAAAAATTCTTAAATGCCTTTGTAATAAGTCCTCAACCATCAAAAACTCAGGCTGGGTGTGATACATCTGACATGTAGGTAAAGGCACATGAAGCTCACTTTCCGCTTTCAGGTTTCCTGAAGCTACGCGTTTTCCTTCCTTTTTACATGCTGTCTCCACAAACACAGCTGGTAAAAAGTATCCATTACAATGACCTGGGCTTTACCATTCATGGCAAATCTTTCTAAATTATAGGCTTTTCCTCATAGAGACCATTTACAGTGGGCATAATACAAGGCTGTGTTCAACCATGCCACTCTTTGAACTAGCTGTACCATGTTATTACCACACTAAACTGGAGTGGCCAGTTTTTCTATAAATAAACATCCTCCTCCTGGGTAGATGAAAATCCTTAGTAGCAGTATTATTGATTTTCTTGTTTCTAGCTTCTTTGCTAGTAATGACTTTTGAGTTGTTTTGAAAAGAGAAGTCTTGTAAACACTTGACTGTTGCCGGACTTGAGAAAAATCCGATTAGCAGGGAATCAATAACATTATTACTCATCTGGGTTCCCTGTAATTCTCCCATCTCTGGGCTAGGTGGGTGGATGAGGATGAGGATGAGGAGGTGAGCTCTTTCAAAGAGCCTCTGTGCTATTCCTGGATTCCATTTGTTTCTTTACAACAGTCCTTTAATTTTGTGGCATTAGAAATGGAGCTAATAATGACAGTTTGAACAAGACTGGCTTCCTCTGTGAGGCAGAACAAAACAGAGATTATTGACTTTGACAAAGACAGTTAGAAGCTTAATAAGTCACTCTGTGAAATGCCCCATCATTTATATGAAATAAAGTCCAGGAACTCACTAAAATTGTATAGCTCTTGATACATCAGTAGTCCATGCACACATTACATCTTCAGGTTAGAGACTTGTTTGTTGTTGCTGTTTGTCTTATTTTCTTTTTTCTATAAACCCTCTAAAGAGATGCACTGGAGGTGTTAAAAGGCAGGATCTCTTGTAGAAGCCTCAGAGGCTAGCTGACTTCCTCCACTGCCATCTCTTGGGTTTCTGCAGCTATATCCTATAGCCGTGGGAACAAATTCTTGGCCAGGACCCACGGGCCAGAAAGCTGTACACCAAGAGTTGTCAGCTATTTACATCACAGCTGAGTTCTAATTTTCTGCACCCATTCTGACACTGCTTTCTGACCTGCCCTTTTATTCTACTCTATGACTTCTCACCCTGTCCACTCTGCCTTAGGGCTTGGCTGGATATGCTGCCCTAAATCATTCTTCCCATGGTTGAGTTCTTGCTACCATGTAACACTCTCCATCCTTGCTAGGGCCCACCTGTCTGAACTGGACTGTGCAGCAAGTGACTAATGATGACCAGATCCCCTTATGTGTGCCTACTTGTTTAGCCATTTACTTACAGCCTGGCTACAAATTTGAATCACAAGTAAACTTTTAAGAAATGCTTATGTCTGGGCTCCACTCCTAAGAAATCAGATTTAGTTAGTTTTATGTGGGCCATTGTGTGTTTTTTTTTAATTAAAGACTTTTGTTATAGGCTGCATTATGTCCCTCCAAAATCCATATGTGAAGGCCTAACCCCCAGTACTTTAAATGTGACTGTATTTGGAGAAAGGGTCTTTATGTAGGTAATTAAGTTAAAATGAGGTGGTTAGGGTGGGTCAGAATCTACTATGACTGGTATCCTTAGAAGAAGAGGCAATCAGGACACAGACACACACACACAGAGAAGTCCCTGTGAAGACACAGGGAAGAGGGCGTCCATAAACCAAGCAGAGAGGCCTCAGAAGCAACGAACCCTGTTGACACCTTATTTCAGACTTCTAGCCTCCAGAAATGTGAGAAACCAGTTTTTGTTGTGTAAGCCACCCAGTCCTATTTGCTATAGCAGGCCTAGCAAACTAATATGGTCCTTAAATAGATTCAACAAGTAGCCAGGAGTGGGACGACTAATCTTCTGGTTCTAAAATTTTACATTCATCAATTCACCTGGATTACTAGTTGAAAGAGGCTGCCGAATCCAAACCTTAGAGATTCTGATTCAGCATATCCTGAGTGGAAACTGACAATTTATAATTCCATCAAGTTTCCAGGTGATCCTGATGCAGCTGGTTCTAGGACCACACATATTTGCAAACCACTGCACTAACTTATTATGTGTTGTAGTTGGTATTCCTTGAGTTTCCAACTTCTCCTGTCAATTCTTGTCTTATGGAACAAGGAGTTCCCCAGTCTTTTGTCCTGGTTCTCTCTGAGCTGACCAAGTCAAGTGTCTTTAATTCATTCACATACCTCCCTAGCAAGATGACAAGTCAGGGGTGGGAGAACATGACTGGGGAAGAATTCCAATTTCAGTAAGTTTGTATACATGTTTGTAATTGTATTCCTCTTTCCACAAAGGATTTGAGGCAACTACTAAGATTTGGGAGATATAGGTCTATACTCATCTGAAGATCTGAATAAATATTTCAATTTTAATATATTAAATAGCAAATGCATCCTATAGATTTCTGTGGAATTAATGTTTACTCCACATCAAAAATAGTTTTTTCATTTCAATAATTTATTACCATCTATTTTGAATACTTAATAATAATAAGAAGATTTTTTCAAATTTGAAGATTACTTTGCAGTATGTAAAATGATTTATTATTTTAATGATTTATCTTTTTTAAAAATTTAATTTTTGTTATTCAAGTACAGTTTTCTGCCTTTTATTCCCATTTCAGCCCACACTGGAACTTTAAAGTTATTTCATCTTTACATTCATCTCTTTGACTATCAATTAGCTGGTCCAAGAGGATTTCGCTGTAGGAAGCCATTCCTACCCTCTACTTATTCCTAAAATTGCCTTTAAAGTTCAACCCACCCTTATACGCACAGTAGTGAGGAAGACAGCCCAAGTTAAGTTTCCTTTCGTCACCATTTATCCTACCTTTACCCTCTCCTGCCTCCTGCCACCCTGTTTCCCTCCAGTAATCACCATACTGTTGTTTGTCTATAGGTGTCTTTTCTTTTTTGCTTAATCCCTTCCCCATTTTTACCCAGTCCTCTAGACCCCTCCCATCTGATAGCTTTCATTCAGTCTGTTCTCTGTGTCTATAGTTTCTCTTTTGTTAGTTAGTTTATTCTGTTCATTAGATTCTACATATAAGTGAAATAATATGTTATTTGTCTTTCTCTGACTAGCTTATTTCACTTAGTTTAATACTTCTCAGGTCCATCCATGCTGTCCCAAAAGGTAAGATTGCCTTCTTCTTTATGGCCAAGTAGTATTCCATTGTGTAAATGTACCACAACTTTTTTATCTACTGATGGGCACTTGGGTTGCTTCCAAGTGTTGACTCTTGTAATTCATGCTGTAATGAACATAGGGGTGTATACACAGTATTTTTACTGTGTATAATGTACATCCATATTTTAGTGCTAACCATGTATAAGGTGTGTCCTTATTTTTTCCTCCAAAATTTGAGCAAAAAGTATGCATTATCATGGCAAAATACAGTATTCTTTCAAATTAATGTTTCAGATCTCTTTGACTAAATTCCCAGAAGTGGAATCACTAGGTCATAAGGCAGTTGCATTTTTAATTTTTTGAGGTAACTCCATACTGCTTTCCACTGTGGTTGCACCAATCTGTATTCTCACCAATAGTGCACAAGGGTTGCCTTTTCTCCATATTCTTGCTAACCCTTGCTTATTGATTTATTGATGATTCTAACAGGTGTGAAATGGTATCTCACTGTGGTTTCAATTTACATTTCTCTGATGATTAGTGATGTTGTACATCTTTACATATGTCTATTGGCCATCTGTATGTCCTTTTTGGAGAGCTGTCTATTCAGGTCCTTTACCATCTTTAAATTGGATTGTTTGTTTTTTTGTGTTGAGTTGTGTAAGTGCTTTATAAATTTTGGATATTAGTCCCTTATTATATGTATTGGTGAATACATTTTTTCATTCATTGGGTGTCTTTTCATTTTATTGAGGTTCCTTTGCTGTGCAAAAACTTTTTAGTTTAATGTAGTTCCATTTGTTTATTTTTTCTTTTGTTTCCCTATGGAACCTCTTCCTAGACCGGGTTATCTCTGGCTAGACTGAAACTTTTATCTGCATGTCAAAAAAAAACCCCTTCAAAATTATGTCATATGTATTTTTAAAAAATATTTTATTTATTTATTTTTAGACAGAGGGGATAAAAAGGAGAAAGAGAGGGAGAGAAACATCAACATGTAGTTGCATCTCCTGTGCCTCTACTGGGGCCCTGGCCTGCAACCCAGGCATGTTCGCTGACTGGGAATCAAACCAGCGACCCTTTGCTTCACAGGCCTGTGCTCAATCCACTGAGCTACACCAGCCAGGGCTATGTCATATGTATTTTTAACTTAAAATCATGATTTTTATTTAAACAAAATGTAAAACCATACAAATGAATGAAATTGATATTTATTTTGGTGGCTTCAAAAATTCATCCATGTAATAAAAAATTATCTTATTGGGAGGAACTAACTGGTTTCAAATTCCAGAAGTTAGCACAATAAATAAATATTGTTTATTCATTTATTTATTTATTTATTTAAATTTTTAGACCAAAGTCAGTTTTTTAATGATTTTTAATTATTATTTATTTATTTTTAGAGGAGAAGGAAAGGAGAGAGGGAGAGAAATATCAGTATATGGTTTCCTCTCGTGCATCCGCTGCCAGAAACTAGCCTGCAACCCAGGCATGTGCCCTGACTGGGAATCGAACCGCAATACTTTGGTTCTCAGGCCTGCGCTCAATCCACTGAGCTACACCAGCCAGGGCAATATTGTTTATTTTTAAAAGGCAAGCCTAATAGGTTACTAAGATGAGTCTGATATGTAATCATAGTCAATGTTCATAGTCCAAAGTGGAGAATTTTTTTAAAATGTAAAGTATATAGTCTTTTTTTTACCTTACTTTCTAAGATGCTAGATCTTTTTATTCCTTTCCTCACACACACCTAGTTACTCCCCGATAGAGCATTTAATGGGCGAAAACTTTGCTCCTCAAAGTGAGGTTCCAAGTCAGCAGCATGGACATCACCTGGGAGCTTGTTAGAAAGGAAGGATCTCAGACCTCACCTTGGAGCTACTCCATCAGAATCTGCATTTTACCAAGTTCTCTGGGAGATTTTCATGCATATCCAAGTGTGAGAAGCACAAGATTAGAGAACATTTGGCTAGGAAAAGAAAATAGATGATACCAATAAGTTAGTTAAATAGAAGAGTTAGTGGAATTAAAATGTCTTGTGCTTGCCTCCCAAAGAAATTCTATTAATTCTTTGAGGGCTCTTTTTTTCCCTCCCTATGTGTGCACTGATGTCAGCCTGTCTTCTCGTACCGCTGGCTTAGAGTGTCTTGCTCTTTCATATTATGTATGGTGGTTACATGTAATTTTGGTTAGACTTTATAATTGCTATTACTTAGCAAAATTTCAAACTTCCTCTAAAATTACTTCACTACCAACCTACAATATGCTCTATTTACACAGCCTATATCTGTTTCCTTTACTCTGAGATGCCCTCCATGAAAGCGGACATAATTGGAACTAGAAGAATGGGGTGGTTTGGGAATATTCTGGTTCTGGGAGTGCAGGTATGAGCCAGTGCCAGCCAGAATTGGATGAGTGATACCAGGGGTAAAGCAAGACTTGGGAGCTTCATTAGCAGCAGAAGAAGCATACTATAGTCAGAATTGTGAGGCAGCATGGACTGTAGCTGGTAATGTTCATTTTTGAGGGCTGAAACAGCATACTTTTGGCTGGTAGTGCTTTTTTCCATTACATTCCCACTAAAAATTATAAAGCTTCTTCCTAATTAAAATGAAAATAACAAATATGAACCTATCTTGATTAAGAAACAGCAGATAAAATTAATATAATTGAGTGGTAAAAGGAACAAAAGCTTTGAAGTCAGAGAGACATGCTGGAGTTCGACTTCCACACCTGTCACCTGTAACTATAACCTTGACCAAATTATTTGACCTCTCCCAGCCTCAGATTTCTCATGTATAAAATGGGGATTATAATACTTGAAGAACTGTTTTAGAGAATTAAGTTAGATTAAATTAGGACCTGGCACTTAATCACTCAATGAATATTGAATGTTTTCCTCTTTCCTTTCTTTTAAAATTATTTTCTGAATCAGTGGACAGGATTATTTTATATGATTCACTAAGTAACCTGAGAAGAAAGCCAAATGTGTGAATATAAACAATGCACAGCAGCATTAGAAAGAGATTCATGAGTATTATGTGTAAGGATTGCACCATTGGCCTGAGAGAGTAGGGTTGATCAGTTGGAATAAATGTTAGTTAGTATAGTTTTGAAATTCTTCTGCAGCCTTTAAGAGTAGAGAACTATGGCCATCTTCAAATTTTAGGAAATTCCTTCCTTTCTACTGCCTTACTTTTTTTATTTTTAAGATTTTATTTATTTATCTTTAGAGGGGAAGGGAAGGAGGGAGGGAGAGAAATATCAATGTATGGTTGCCTTTGGTAGGTCCCCTACTGGGAAGTGGCCTGCAACCCAGGCGTGTGCCCTGACTGGGAATGGAACCACAAGCCTTTGGTTCGCAGGCCTGCGCTCAATCCACTGAGCTACACCAGCCAGGGCTCTATTGCCTTACTTTTGAAAACTATGCAGGCAGGGATGCTAACAAGGAAACTAATTGAAATGCTTATATAATATTCATTTTTCTAAAAATACCATTATCATCTCATTCATTCAGGCATTGATTCAACATTAAATTATTTACAGTACCAGACACTGTATTGTACTGTACTGTAAATTATTTACAGTACCAGGTACAAAGAATATTAAAAAATCAACAAAACATCTAGTCAACAAGTAAATACATAATTACAAATTTTGGTAAGGTCATTCAGGAAAAGAAAGGGTATTATCACATTTAGTTCCTTCCTGTAACCCTAGGCGTTCTACTGGAAGTAAGGTAATCTATTTTTCCCCCTTATTTGTTTTTCCCTTTACACATTTATTTTGTTTGTCTACTTCTTACACTTTGCAAATTCATAGCTTTTTAAACACATTTATGGGTGCTTGAAAGATTAAATTTTATTCAGCATCCTTAATTCTACAACATTGTTTTTTAATTTTTTTCTCTATATCTTGATTTTACTTACATAGTTGCATTAAATGGGCTTCTTCTGTGACAAAAAAAGGAACCATGACTATAAATTTAGCTATTTTATCCTTGTCTAGAATAGGTCTAGTAAACTGCTAATATTCAGAAAATGGAGGAGGAAAGCAGGACCATGATCTAGAGACAAAAAGGTTTTCTGTGTGTTTGTTTACAGCTAGTCTGACCCCAATCACAGTTTGCTTAATGAAGGTAAACAGGATTTCAAGTCTATCTTGAGATGAATATATATAGTGGGCAGAACACATAGTGGTAGATTGCTGACCACAGCGGTTCATGCCTCTCCCTACATTTTTCTCTTTTTATCCTTGGGTTGGTAAGAAAATCTGAAGGCAGTGATGTGCTTGTAAATGTGTCACAGCACAGCTCTGAGGCGAAAAAAGTGTGTGTATATTGTATACAGTAGTTGCATATAGGTATGTATGTACATATGTTGATTATCAATTTTATACATACAAAAATATATGTAGCACACAAATTATAAATAATTGCAGATACTCTTTTATAAATTCTATATACCCAGTTTATTCTCACAGAATGCTTCTGTTAGTTTTTGTAGCACTGGTATGTAATTGAGCCATTATTTGACAAATAAAGTTACATCTCAAGCTGCTACCTCTTTTCCTAATAATGCTTTTGGGATTGGATATCATTAAATCTGACATATGTTTATTGTTGTACTAGTAACCCATGAACGAAATTATATTCATTAAATAGTAACCTCTTTCATCTTTGGCACTAGGCACAACACACTGTTAAGTGTAATTTGCATTATTAGCATTTTCTCTGTCACTCTCTTTAGTCCAAACAATGAAACAATAAACCAGGCCCTGATTTGTAATGTTCGCTACTTTCTGTAGTGAAACATCACCATCATGAACGTTGTCAAGCTACATCACTAGAGTGTAACGTTACTAGGGTGGAATTGGGCAGAAACATAGTGGCACACTATTGTTATATAGTTCCACATGCCGATTCAACCGAGTTTACCTCAAAAGCATAGAATATTAAAATAGAGTTAAATAACTGGGATGTGATAAGTTTAGAATACTTATGAACTTTATCTTTAATATAATATATTGAATTATGTTTATAAAATGTAATTAAAAATTTTTTATTTATCAATTTTTAGAGAGACGTTGACCTGCTGCTGTTCACAGATTCACTGGGCGAGTCCTGGGTGTGCCCCTACAGGGGAACAAACCCACAACCCTGGTGCATCCACAACCCTGGTGCATTGGAACAATGTTCCAACCAACTGAGCCACTTGACCAGGGTTAACATTCAATTTTTAATGACTACAATGTTTAACAATTGGCTCACTAAATTCTTAAAAATACTGATAATCAAATGAACTGGTTCTAGCACAGCCCTGCTGAAAGGTGCTGAAAACACTAGATGGTTTTAGTGATAATAATAATAGCTCTCATGTATCTAGTACTCACTAGATCCCAGGTATTATTCTAAGCACTTTAGGTTCATAATTTCATCTATTTCTCACACACATAGTTGTGTGAGGCAGATATTATTATTTGTATCTCTATTTTACAGATTAAGAAATGGAAGCACATGGAGATTATTGAGCTCACCTAAATTTCATAAAACTACAACTGCCTCTCCAAGAGATAGATACATTTTATCACAAATATACTGTGCCTATACAGATGAAATCAATATCCTGATGAGGCTCAGAATTTAGAAATGAGAATACTATCTCTATTGGTGGTGTCAATAAAGATCCAAGGCTGTTTTTAAAAAGAGAGGCATAAATGGTGCCTGGGGAGGGAGAATAGGGGTTTGCTGAAGTCTCAGTTGAGGTGTATCAGCTGAATAAGTGGTTAGTTTGGTGAGAAGGTAGTACTGGTACCCAGTGTCACTGATGAGGCATGCTAGGGAGGGTGAAGGAGTGAGCTGTTTGGCGTGGTTGGCATGAAAGTGAGTATAAGCAAGCAATATTAGTAAAGTTGGAGAGTTAATTAGAACAGATAAACCCTGAGGCAAAGGCCTGGAGAGTGATCACAAAGTAGACCTGTGCAGACTAGAAAGGCAAAGAAGTAAAACTGGAATGTAGCTGATCAGTAGGAGATCTCAGGCCACTAGAAGACTTGGTGGGGTCAAAGAGCAGACTTTGTATGTATGTCACAGTTCCTTTTACGTGCTAACTTGTCTAGGCCATGGTACCCAGATATTGGCCAAACACTCTTCTAGATGTTTCTGTGAAGGTGTTTTTTGGATGGTATTAACATTGAACAGTAGACTTTGAGTAGAGCAGATTGCTCTCCATATTGTAAGTAGGTTTCATCTAACAAGTTCAAGTCCTAATATAAACAAAGACCTTACCGAAAGGAGAAAGAATTCTGCCAGAAAACTGCCTTTGGCCTTGAACTGCAACTCTTTCTGAGTCTCCAGCCTACTGGCCTACTGCTATCCTCTGAATGTCTGTATCATCCCAAAACCTATATCTTACTTGAAATTGAAATCCTAATCCATACAGATGAGGGTATTATGAGATGGGGCCTGTGGGAGGTAGTTAAGTTATAAGGGTGGAATCCTCATGGATGAGATTAGTGCCTTATAAAACAGACCCCAGAGATTCCTACACCCCTTTACCATGTAAGAATAAAGAGATTTTTTAAATCACATAAACAAGCAATAAAGAAACAAAGTAGTATATGATAATTATTTTTTAGGAACCAAAGAGATGTTTATAGATTGGAGGCTTCAGAATGGCCTCATACAGTAGGTGAGAAGTAAAAAATGCTTTGAAGGATGGATAAAAATTTAAGGTTATTTAGAGGAGGGCATGAGTACATAAAGTGCACAAAGAGAGTGTGGCTGTTATTTATTAACGTAATAATCTTGACTTGATTCTGTAGGCATTGGAAAGCCTTCAGAAAGTTAGTATGTAGAAATACAAATGACAATTTTGGCAGATAAGATGAGTAGTAGAATAACTGACAAAGTTGCAGGTAGGATACTCTTGCTGAATATCCTGAACTTGATGTTTGACATTGCCTTTTATAAACTGAATGACCTTTGGCCATTACTCAAATCTCTAAACGTAAACTTCTCAGGATAACAATAGCATCTCCCTCATCATGATTTTGTGACAATTAAGTGATAATAAACACAAAACATTTCGAACAGTGCCTGGACAAAAGAACATTATAATAAAAATAATTACCATCATTATTTTATTTGTAATAAAAGCTTGAAACCAAGTGATGGAAGTGGAAATAAAATTGGATGGGAAGAAAACAAAGAACTGGCAAAACTAGCTTGGATGCAGGAAGCAAAAGAGAAGGCAACATCAAAGTGGACTCTGGGTTTAGAGCCTGAGAAAGCAGGTGATAGCACTAATACTCATGGAAAATAAGGCAGGTAGGAGAGAGGCAAGTAATCTCTCCCCTGTACTTACTATCTCTGTGTAGGGTCTGGAATTCTCTCTAAGACCTGGTCAGATACAAGCAAGGTCACAAAAAGTCTGGGGCAAGACTGGTAGTGAAGCGAGGGCTCCACAGTGAACAATATGGCAGGAGAGCTGGAGTCAGGGAGATCCCACCATAAGCATCTGAGTCGGCCCTGAAGGGTAATGGGTGTGGCATCTGCACTAGGGCAGCAGAAGGATCCAGTTCAAAAACAGAGTGAAAATCGACCAGCAGTTGAAGTCTCACAAACAGGCAGGAGTAAAATGTTAACAAAAGATGCTTTTCTAGAGGAGTAGAAAATTGGGGCTTAATGGGAAATACAATGAGAGAAATCATGTGTTGGAAGATGTGGTGGAATATAGGTGAGGAGTGAGAAGGAAAAATACTTATCTCCCACACAAACACAGATATGGGAGGTAAGTATTAAAACAGGAACTGAGTCACAAGGAGGAAAACATAAAAGCAGCACTGGCACTGGGACAGAGCAGCAGAGAAGGATCAGTAGTTCTAGGGCAAAATCTTTTTCTTACAATTTTATTACTTTTATTCAATATTCAATAAATCTGAAAATATTTATAAATGAGGTATTGGTATAAGATAAATAATAATCTGAGATATGTCCAGGTTTAATGGAGTCTAAACCTTATGCATTTTGTAGCATCTTCTTTAAAGAAAAGAAGACCAAACCAGGAATACAAAATTAGATATAAAAGTAGACATTTCTTTAGAATTAAAAATAAATCACAATAAATTCAAACAAGGCAGAAAAGTACTATAAACTTTAAAAAATACAGGAAAAATAAAGTATTTATTTAGTGGTCTATTTTTGCTTTATTTTTAGTTGCATAATGGAGAAATGCAGAATCCTGTAATCTTTTCTATGGTTAGGGGTTCTTACTAAAGAGTTTGCTCCAGCTTTGGAAGTGATTTTAGTGAGACAATTGCGAGGAGAAAAATAAATGAGGGGACGATGGCAGGACGTGGGCAGCTCCCAGAACATCTCTTATCTGTGTCTGTGTCAAACAGTGGAACTTTAGTTGGGATTTAGTCTGAACAGTACATTGCCTGTGGAATCCACACTACACAGTGTTAGTCAAGCCCTGCATTTGTACTTGACTGTGCTGAAGCAGGATATAGAACGCAGGGAGGAAATACAAGTGGGGAAGTAGAGGAAAAGGGAAAATTGGGTCACAAGGAGGAGTGTTTGATAACATGTTCTTCCCTTATGTATAGATGGCAGTGAAAACTGAAACAGACTTTTTCTAACAAAAAGGATTTGTGTGTATTTATGTAATTTAAAATGATAGATACATTTGGTCGCAAATGAAAAATAAAGCAGATTCATTTCTATTACTTTTTAAAACCTGGATCACAAAACAGTATGAATAATAATATTGTTTTATGTGAAAAGGAACAAAGGAACATACACACATGTGCCCACAGAAAATCTTGTGGAGCAGTACACATCAAACTGTTGATTTTATAATGGGTAGACCAGAGGAGTGCATTGTGTGTGTGGGAGGGAGTTTGTACTTTTCTACTTACCATAACTTTTATTTTCTACTCTTTATAAAAATATCTATTTGTAAACAAAATGTTAAGATTTGAAGCAGTTATAGAACAGTATGGGAGACTGACTAAGCTGGAGAAACTGCCAGGTACTGTGCTCCTAATTTGCCTTTATTAGCTGCCCAGAGCAGAGTATTCTGTTTCCTCGCACCTTATAATAAACTTCCTTGGAATAAAACTTGAAATTAAAACACAGTAATTCAGTTCCAGGGATCAGCATTATATTAATTAGGTCAAGATGACCTTCAGCTCTTGCTTCATCTTTTATTCTCTTATTTCCTGATTTATTTTCCAATCTCCACTTGTTCCTAATTATTTGATAATTCTTACAATGTGCAACAATAAATGAAATCTCCTTTCTTACCACAAATGGAGTGAACTATGAAACAGAACATGTCTATGATAATGCTCCTCTTTATATAATGTTTTCTGAACAATATTCAGTTAAGCATAGTCTGTAACTTTTTTAATTACATTTAGTCAGCCCTGAAAAGTAATATGTGCAAGTGGATTCCAGAATTTTAAGTGACAATAATTTAGTGTTGCATGGTGCTAAAATTTTTTCCAGGAAGACACAGAGCACTCACTGGGTTCCTTCTATATACAAGGGATTTAAAAATAAAGAGTGTTATAGAAATAGTAGTTATTTGTTTGATACTTATTATTCCATTTTGATAAATTTTGCCTTCCATTTAGAGTCTTGAAAGATTCCAATTTTATAGAATATATAAATTCTATATAATCTCTTTCTTATGTAATATTTTTACTTAATATACATGATCCTTTTCATCCAAGTTTTTCTGATACTTTTATGCTTAGACATTATATAGAATTCTAAGACAATAAAAATCACTTTGTTAGGTAAAGTTTACTTGAAAGAGCATGGTATGGCCTGTCATTTACCTACAATGCTAATGTTGGATGAAAATAAATAAATAAATAAAAACATATACATGTATATGAGACACACATACTTATATAAATAAGAACTTATTTATAAATTTAACTATAAAATATATAAGCTCATAGAAGCTAATTTGGAACCCAAAGAAAAAATAGAACCTAGAACACATTGAAAACATGTCTAAATCCATTTATTAAACAAGTCCTTTTAATGGTTCAGTATATTTTCTTCCAATCTTTTAAATGAAAACTTTTGGTCATACACATGAATGGTCCCACACACTTCAGCTTTTCAAAATTGAGGCCATACTCTTGTTGTAATTGTATACCCTTTTTTTCCAATTTGGAGCATTTTCGCATGACATTAAATATTATTTGTAAAAATGTCTAATAATTCCATTACACCCATTCATATTGCTGTATTAAAATATTCATAATCATTCTCATATTGTGTCAGAGTCTTGACAGGAAACAAGTGACCTATTCAACTGACACAACTGATAGGAATTAATAAAGGGCTGATTTATAAGTGTGCTGGCAAGGCCAGCAACACCAATAAGAAATGGCAGAGTGTCTGGGAGCCATCGCCCCAGCCTGAGAAGAAAAGAGGAAGAACAGTTACCACAATCCAGAGAGAGCTGCAGCAATCAGAAAAGATCTCTACGGAGGTTGTTGGGAACCACTCTGCCTGGTTTCAGGAGTTGTAACTGCCCCCCATGGCTAAGGCTGAGTGAGTGACCTCCAGAATGCAAGCCACTAAGGAGACAAAGCTTGTCCCCTGCCCCCAATGCTTGGTTTGCTAGACTATGACAGGTACGACCCCTCAGAGGAGGGCAACCAAAGCCAGACACGATCACTTAGGAGGCCATCATGGAAGGACTCAGGGGGCTGCAACACAGAGGGAGTGATGGACCTTTGCCTCCCCCACCCCCCACCC
Organism: Artibeus jamaicensis; assembly: GCF_021234435.1. NCBI lineage: Eukaryota > Metazoa > Chordata > Mammalia > Chiroptera > Phyllostomidae > Artibeus > Artibeus jamaicensis. Next base: position 44,060,305 of record NW_026521812.1, read on the forward strand.
CTAGGCTATTCTGACATAGCCTGAGTCCCCATTTCCATCTGGGAGAAGTGCTTCCTGGCTCTAATCCACTTAAGCCTGAAAACCTATGATGGGGAAGGCGGTGCAGCCCTTTGCCAGCTAGAGCGGGATCCAGGGTGATCAGGCCCAAGAAAGAATATGTAAAATCCCATGAAACCTGCTTTGTTTAGAATGCTCTCATTTAAATGATAAGGGTCCAAGCAAGAAGTTTGCTCCTCAAAGTTTCATGGCTCTTTAGCTAGTTCACCCTGACTGAGAATAAGCCCTCATAGTTCTTTGAATGCTATCTATTGTTTGATCTTTACCTGTATTCTTGTGCAAACAAACCCAATAAAAGCCCCTTGGAGGAGGGGCTCTTGGCCCTTCTCCTTTGAGAGATAGGTCACCTTTCCTCCCCAAGCAGATCATGTCTTGGTAGTTTCACTTTCATTCATGGTGGACAGGGGGACTTGCTGGCAAAGTTGTCCCGACAAAGAAAGAGCCAACCTATCAGATGCACAGTTCAAAACACTGGTAATGAGGGAGGATGCACTGTTGTGTTCACAGGAGTTGTTTTGGTAGGGAATGCAGCCATTGCCAACCCAAGCCTGGCAGAGAGGGAGCTAGAAAATAAATACTTGATGTTCTCTCTGTTCCTGCCTTCCAATCAGAATTCATAAGGCAAGGAAATCTGCTGATGTTTAGTCCACATAGGTCAGCTACTGCCGTGGGAAAAGGCCTGGGTGGAGCATATGTCTAGACTGGGAAATTGCCAGCGCATATTGTTTTTGGTATTTTTTCCCCTACCTTTTCACTACTATATCTATAAAGGTGCAAGAGATAATACTGCACACAAAACTTGATATGTAATTCCTCAGTGATATTAGATATCTTAGATGAATAAATAATCCATCTGTCCTCTCAGTGATGGGATATTGGAAAAGTAAACTTGTATTAAGCATCCATCCCATGTATGACTTAAATCATGTCATCTAATCAACAATCAACTGTCATCATTTTGCTTTATAGCTGATATTAATAAAACCTGTGATGTAGTGTTGTGTTTTCCTACTAGACACATGTTCCATACTGCTATACCCAAGTTGCATTTTATAACAGCAAAACAAGCTAACGTCACCGACCACTGACCTCAAGCTGTCGTTTCTAGAACTCTTTCTTTCAGCTGACCAAGAGAAAGCTGAATCAAAAAATCAGGTCAAGACCTCCAAGATGGAAGAACCCAGATATTTATGTCCATTCCTCATTTTTCCTGAAAGAAATCCAGCATGCAGCATGAAAGGAAGCTAGACTATAGAACCTTCATAGCATGGGTCTTTAAAACATGGTTGGATTTGGCACTAGCAATACTTACAAATAGCAAGTTATTCACACACTCTCTAAGAAAAGAACACAATAAAACTATGACTTTTTGTCATCCACTTGTTATAGAATGTTAAATATACTGCACTTGGGATTAAATTCCATGCTGTTTTATAAAATGCTACTAATATGAATTTATATAATCTCTGCTAAAAAGCCTTCAGATAGAAAAATTACTGTATATAATATAAAAGAAAATTACTATATAAAATTTTTTATTTTCCCTCATTAAAGAAAACAATTCTTTTAAAATTATAACTGTAAATAAGAGAATGTTCCTGTTTTTCCTTATAATTTATCAAAATAGCAAACTCTGGGGGATAATTTTTTTAGCTAAGGATGTGAGAAGATGGCCACAGGAAACTTTCAGATCCATCCTAATACACTACCAGGTGTGAGAAGCATTAAAAAACTTAAATGTCCTCCTTGATGTCATCAGAAGAATCTCTTAAATAGCTGCATACAATGGAATGTTTCAAACAGGACCATTTTGTATCTTGTACCTCAAAAAAAATCCATAGAACTATAGAACAGCGTATAGAAACTTGGTAACCCAAGTCTCTTCTCTTCATGTTTGAAGCTGCTATAGCAAAAATACACCAATATTCAACACCAAAATTCAATTTATACGAAGTTTGTTTGGAAAAAGTCTAGCCATTGTTAATATAATGAGAATGGTTTGTGTGACATTGATGTAACCTGGCAGCCAAGAGGTGTGGCCTGGAGTGTGTATGTATGAGAAGTGATGACTTCACTGTACTAGTCAGTGGGGGCAGTAGACACCATTGAGTGAGCATGTGTACTGTGTGACCATGACATTCAAAATGACTGAGTTGGTAGAGCACCAAATCTGCATCAAATTTTGCATTAAGCTTAAACATTCCTCTGTAAAAACTATTCAATTGATTCAAGAAGACCACAGCTATGGGCAACTGGTGATAGACAGCTTCATCACAACAACTTGCCTGCTCATGCGTCACGGTCTCATGCAGAGTTTTTCTGCAAAACATCAAATCACTGAGGTGACTCAGACCCCTGCAGCCCACACTTGGTGCCCAGCAATTTCTGGCTGTTCCCAAAACTAAAATCACCTTTGAAAGGGAGGAGATTTCAGACAGTCGATGAGATTCAGGAAAATATGACAGGGCAGATGATGGTGACTGAGAGAACTATGTGAGGTCCCAAGGTGCCTGCTCTGAAGGGCACTGAGATGTCATTGTTTTATGTACAATGCTTTTTGTGTCTTGTATCTTCTTCAACAACTGTCTCTATTTTTCATAGTACATGGCTGGATACTTTCTGGACAGACATTCTATTTGGAAATGAGATGAAAACAGAATATGACAGAGATTGGAAAGACATAAGGTCCAGAGGTGAAATAGATGCCTGTCCCTTCAGAACCATGATAAGGAATTAAGGTTTTATCATGCATGTCATGGGAGCTAATGGGCAATTTTAAACAGGGGAACTTGATGACCTATTCTGATTTTTGGTTTATTGTGCATATTTATGAATGAGAACTAGTTCCAGAAACCTCACTGAAGGTGGGAGGGACTGCTCATAATTTCCTGACCAGAGGGATGAATTTGTTACTTTATTAACTTACTGGTTCTGAGTCCTTGTCTCAGTTTAGCTCTTAATTGGGAGGACATTTGGGCAAGTCATACAATTTATAATTGCCTTCTTTAGTATAGAAAAAATAAGAATTGAAGTATTCTCTCACCCAAAGTATGTATGACAAGAAGAACTGAGATTATGGCTATGAAAACCCTTTGGTTTGCTTTAAGTATAATGTGTCTTATATACCTTTCTATTTAATATTTTTAAGTGTTCCATATTCCTATGGGGCATGGGGAGAATAAAAGACAGGGAGGGGATATAGAGAGGACATCTGCAGTAGCAGGCCATTAAAGATATAGACTCAGAAGTCAAACTTCCAGACTGGTGTCTGTAATCCTGAGAAAGTTACTTTAACCCTGTCTGTGAAACAGGAATAATAATAGTGATGATAATACCTAACTCATATAGTTATTGTGACTATCAAATGAAATAATGCCCATGTAAAGTGCTTAGAGCAGTACCTTGTACTTAGTAAATAGCCAGTTAATGACTAGTTCTTTCTTTGGGCTCTTCATCATCTGTTCTTCCCAAACTATTTCTATTTGGGAAGACTCCAATAGTACTATGTTTATGGATGTCTGCTATTCACTATGGAACCTTTCTCCCCCTCTTCTTTCTCCCTTTCCTCTCTCTCTCTCTCTCTCTCTCTCTCTCTCTCTCTCTCTTCCTTCTGGCAGCAAAGTGCATGTGGTCTAATCAGTGAATAAGTTACAAAGATGATGGTGCTACTATATTGTATTCATGTTCATGTTGTTATTGTTAAATGAGGGATTTTGTGCTCTCCCCTATCACCACCTGCATTTTTACTGCCTCAAGGTGCTTGGTATCTATCCATATTTTAAAGTTTAGTCCTCCAGCTTCTTACTGATACTGTGAACCCATAATATCCTACCAATTCATTCTCCTTAACTTTAGATAGCCAGAACCAGTTTTATTTAATAGCAAACAAACCCCGTCTAATAGATACAGGCTAGAATCTTCCCTTTGGCTCTCCCTCCTGCCTTTCTTGCCTGCCCTGGATTGCATCTTGTAACATGGTTGACTTATTGATGAGACACTGATGATAATAGCAGAGGTGCCCAGAATGATGTACAGTAGAAAGTCTTGCTTTCATTAAGGACACTTTTATAAACTCCTCCTCCTGCAAGAAACAGAAAAATGGATATTCCCACCACCCATAGTTAGAACAACAAAAATAGCCCTGGCCATACTTTGTTTTTTATCAAAATTATTTGAATGTAAACCATTTCTCCTCTGGATTGTTAGCACTTGGAAAGCAGGAATAACTTATTACTTACTTTAAATTATACTTGATATGCATTTAACTCATTAATGTAATATCCTTTAAGAATGAAAACATTGTAGACATTATAGATAATAGCTAAAGCTACCTTGGACAACTATCTTTAATCCTGATCCCATTCACTTCTTGAATTTAACCAGCATCATCAAGTTGGTGTAGGTGCCTCAAGGATCACTGCCAGACTATCATCAAATGACCCATCTCCAATGTGAACAGCACTCCTGCTTCTGTGCGTTAGGAGGACCAGCTTTGGAGGGTATTCTTTCAGGGTGATTTACTATGCAGCTGATGATTATGGAGAAAATATAACATATTATGTATATTTATATAGAAGTACCATACTGGATGTATCCCTTTGTACAGACACATCATGTCTTAGAGGTTTTTCCACACACCTTACTCTTTATAAAGAATTGATTTTTCCATAGTATGGATATTTTATGTTTTATTTTGCCAGTCTCTTATTAATAGGCATTTGGGTCATTTCTGAATTTTCACATTGTAAACAATACACATTTCAGAGAACATTTTGGTACACACCCCATTGGGTTCAAGAATACTTTCCAAGGTGAGTAAGGTAAGAGTCACTGGCTTTCTGATCCATGTTGTCTTTCCTAGTACAAAATCTGGCTTGCGGTAAGCCCTTAGTAGATGCATTTTGACTGGTTTGAATGATTGTAACTCATGCCACTCCTTCAAATTTCTTTTCCCCAAATGGGAACCCAGTGCAAAGAGAAAGTGAGCTGAGATCCATATTGCCCATGTTGAAAACAGAGGCACCTCATCAATTCTAGAAAAGTCTGGGAACTCTTCCCATTAAAGGACAAGATCAGGTGCAATATTAATCATCATTCTCAAGAGACCATCTTGGAACAGTGAGAAAACAAAATTTAAATTAACCTCAGAGAGGTGTCACTTCCATAGAAGCAATAGGGCAATTTCTTCGTACTGCAATTAAACTTATCAACTTATTGTTTTCTGCAACCCAAATGCCTCCTATTTGCAGATGAGAAAATTAATGTCTTCATCATGAACACCAAGTGATATTGATGTAATGCCCTTCTGCTCCACAATTTTCATACATTTTGTATGACTTCATTCACTTACAGTAGAGGCATGTTAATAGCAAATGTTGAATGATTAGTTATTTCCATGGGAAAGATAGTTAATTTCACTGACCCCTGTATGTCATGATTCAATATATCACCCCATATGAGGAAGCAGACCTGTGGAGAGGAAACCATAGAAAAGACAAATCAATGCAAAACTCTATGATCCAAAGCTCAGGTCAGTTTTTAATGGAATAAAAAGGCATTCCAGAGCTGTAGTTATTATACCACAATCACATGCCACTATGCCCTCAACTATAATTAGGGCACAATAATACACATCCTAGGATATTTTCCTTAATTGGCATTGAAACCTGGGGGAGGGATGAAAAAAGGCTATTTGTCAATTAAGCACTAAAGTGAAAAAAACGAAATAAAACAGTAACATGTGAAATTGATTTAAAAATCTACTTGTTTTTCCATTATAATTTCTTTTTAAAAAAATTTTATTTATTTATTTAGACAGAAGGGAAAGTATGGAGGAACAGAGAGAGAGAGAGAAATATCAGTGTGAGAGAGAAACATAGGTTGGTTGCCTTTCACACATGCCTCAACCAGGGACTAGGCCCACAACTCAGTCATGTGCTCTGACCAGGAATTGAACCCAAAACATTTAACTTTGTGGGGCGACACCCAAATGACTGAGCCATGCTGGCCAGGGCTCCAGAACAATTTCTAATTTTATTTTGCATGTCCCTAAATTTGCTTAGTCACCAGATACAAAGCATCTTCCCTCTATAGTTTGACTATGAGCTCCTTTATAGCAGGGGTCATATCTTACATTTTTTGGAAGGGACAGTAAAGGAAGTCTTGATGGGAACTAACCGTGTCCCTTACTCAAGGTGTGCCATTTCTGGGAGCATGTCAGAACAAGGTGTGCAAAACGGTCTCTAGCAATTCCAGGCTCTTCTGGTTTTCCAGTTCGGCTACTATATACATCCTTTGTTAAGCATCATTTTTTCCGAAGGGAATTTGAGTAAGTTTTTTTTCTTATATCCCAAAGTCCCCAACTTGAGGATTAGTAAAATGTCAAGATTTATTATAGCCCATCATAAAGAATAAGTAAATACATTCCTTGAACTGGGAAGTATTTTTTGTGAATATAGCTTCTGTACATTAGCATTAGCATCTTTCATTCTAAGTGACTGGTTTCTATCCATATTTCTTAAGTCAAATATAGCTGAGTCTAGAAGGCTGAAGAGTCTCTACAGAAATACACTCCTCATAGATAATCTTATTCCACCAAGCCTCTGTCTAGAAGCAAGGCTACTTCTGACATATGTGACTATCTGAAAGGTTTTTATTGAGCCGTGCTATAGAGTTTTCAGAAATTAGATACTCTGTTTCTTCTTAGGAAATTATGATTTGCCTAGGCAGTGAGGAGTAGATTAACTGAAGCATTTTGGGAATATGTTTTTCTGAATTTTTCTAAGTTGTGGTTGTTTTTGGTTTTTTTGAAGCAGAAGAGGAAGGGGAAAGGCTGAACATAAGTCAGGTTAAAGGGGGCTAGAGAAGAGAGTATATGAGAGACAACAGTCAAGAGAGAGAAAAAAGTGTGTGGAAACATATGTGTTAAATGTTTCCTCTTTGGGGGGGAAATAATAAAATTTGAAATAAAAAGAAAATTTTACTAAGTTTAAACAAAAAGTATTTTAATTTTTACTTCTATTTACATAGTATAGTCAGGAAGAATTCAGTGAATATATGTAATTTTTTATTAAAATGTGCATTGCTAAATCATAATTAGAATGCATTGTAGAGTTCTATGGCAATAAAATTAAGAAATTTCAAGAAAAATTGATTTTTTTCTAAGAAAATATACATAAATAAAACACAAAAGTAGATGAAAGAAGATATTGGAATTTCCAAGAACAGATAATTGTATGGGGAATGAAGAGAGATACAGAAGTACTGTCCCCCTTACCCTAGGTACCTGACCCAAATAGATGTGTGAGTAGTTTTTATTGCCCCAAATATCCCTAAACAAATAATTCTCATGCTGTTTAATTGGTGTAATGAATTAGAGAATGAAAAAAAGCTTTCTAGTGTATTTATATATGATTAGCAAAACCTCACTATAACACAGTCTCACATATGAATTAATGCAAAAAATTTTAAAATATTAGCATGATATTAAAAATAAAATAATGACCCACTACTTATTTATTCTCCAAATGCAAATATTTTATATTAGAACATCTGTTAATATACATATGATTAATATGTAATTATATTATTTTACCTAAAATTATTCTAGATGTGATTGGCAATGCATTCAGAGAATAACATGATATAGAAGGTATGAAATTAAAGAACAACATGCTAGTTTTGACTTTCAGGTTGGCAGTAATTTGCAAGATTAGGAATGGGTCTACTCACATAATGCTGGTGGGAATGACTGGAAATTAGCATGTCTTTTTTTTTTTTTAGAACAAAATATATATTAAAAGCACTTAAAATCTGTTCAGTCCCACTGATACTGAAATTTTAATTCTTATCTCAAATAGATAATTTAAAAAATATACAAGAATGTTTACAGTGGCTAATGACTTGAAACCACCCATCACACTTTTGTGTGTGTACTTGTCATAGAGAAATAAAAATTTATATTAGTACACAAAAACTTGTATATATTCCAAGCAGCTTTCCTTGTAATAACCAAGTAGTGGAAACACCTCCAAATTCCTTTCAGCTGGTGAATACATGAGTAAATTGTGGAATGTTCACTCAATGGAACACTATTCAGCACTAAAAGGAATTAACTATTGATACGTGCAACAACGTTGATGGATCATAAGTGTACTATGCTTAATGAAGAAAGCCTATTACAAAAGGTTGCTTATTGTTTAATTCTATCTATACACTAGTCTTGAAATTGCAAAAATAAACAGATAAAGAACTGATTAGTGATTTCCAGATGTTAGAACTGAAGAGGTAGGACTGTTAAAAGGGTATTTTCTTTGTGGTGGTGGAACAGGTCTATGTCCTCCCTGTGGTGATGCCTACATGAATCTATATGTGTGATGATTTTTCATAGGACTATATACGAACACACATACAAATGAGCACATAAAACACTGGTGAAATCCTGATAAGATTTACAGTTTAGTTAACAGTATTTTACAAATATCAATTTCCTGATTTTTATTATACTGTACTGTGATTATGTAAGATAATATCATGGGTGAAAGCTGCATGACAGGTATATGAGAATTGTGTACTGTTTTTGCATTTCTTGTGAGTCTAAAACTATGGTAAAATAAAGAGTTTTGTGGGAGGAAGTACAAGAGGACTAAGAGATAATGAAAAAATATAATGATTTTATATGTATATATTTAAACTGCTGAGCCTTCCAGACCTTAGTAAATGGTCTCACTTACCCCAACCTTTCTAAATTCTCTCACTTTCTTGAACCTGTTCCTACCACTTAGCCCATTTTTCCATGCGAATTCTGATTAATTCTATCTATCATCTATCTCACTCTCCTTTGAAGCACTTCATTCTTCTCATAAGAGACATAATATTCAGCTTTCCAGTTAGTATGATTTTGTCTTATTACCCTACTAGACTTTAAAGTTTTTGAGATGAGACAATACCATTTGCATCTTAGTATCTCTACATATTTTCCATTAACAATGAATGTGAAAAACACTATCTTCAGCATGGTTTATAGTCAATAATATTTGTTCAATTAATTTAAAAAATTTTAAACTTTCTTATAGTTGTAGAAGATTAAAAGGTGCTAAAATACTTGCTCTACTACTAATACTTTGGTGCACTTGCTACCCTGAACATATGAGAAACTGTCCAGAAGGTATCCAACAATGTACTATGAAAAATAGAGACATTTATTGAAGAAGATACAAGATACAAGAAACATCATACACAAAACAATGACACCTCAGTGCCCTTCAAAGTAGGCACCTTAGGACTTCACACAGTACTCCTAATCACCATCAGTTGCCCTGTTATATTTTCCTGAATTTCATAGATGTTCTGAAATATCTTCCCTTTCAAAGGTTATTTTAGTTCTTGGGGAAAGACAGAAGTCACAGGACACCAAATATAGGCAGTAGAGGGGCTGAGTCACCTGGGTGATTTGATGTTTCACCAAAAAACTCTGCATGTGACATGATGCATGAGCAGGCATGTTGCATGATGAAGCTGCCTATCACCAGTTGCCCATAGCTGTGACCTTCTGAATCATCCAAGTAGTTTCCACAGAGGAATGTTTAAGCTTAATGCAAAATTTGATGCAGATTCATTGCTCTACTCACTCAGTCATTTTGAATGTGATGGTCACACAGTACACATGCTCACTCAACAGCATCTACTGCCCTTACTTGCTAGTACAGTGAAGTCATCATTGTTCGTGCATATGCATTCCAGTCCACTCTTCTTGGCTGCCAGGTTACATCGATGTCATGCAAACCATTCTCATTATATTAACAATGGTTGTATTTTTCCAGACAGACCTCATATTCTTGCCATGGGGCTTGAACCACTGTTCTCTCTGCTTGGAATGCTCTTCTTATCTCTTAAAAAATATATCACCTGAGGATATGCTTATTGACTTTAGAGAGAGAAGAAGAGAGGGAGGGAGGGAGAGAGAGAGGAACATTGATGAAAGAGAGAAACATCTATATGAGGGGAAAAATATCAGTTGGTTGCCTCTTATATGCACCTTAACTGAGGATTTACCCTGCAACTTAATATAGGTGCCCTGACCAGGAATCAGACCCACAACCTTTAGGTGTATAGGATAGCTTTTTCACCAGCTGAGCTGCCAGCTTGGACCTTCTTGTCATCATATGGCTGACTTCTTGCCCTTCAGCTCTCAAATGATCTTAAAGAAAACTTTCCAGACCACCCAAACTAATACAACCTTCCCTTGTGTTAATTTTCTCATAGCACTTATTGACCTGGAATTTTATAATTTACCTGTTTGTACAATAAGTTATTGATTGATAGATTTTCCTATCTAAAATGTTCAGCATTCTGGATACTCTAGGGGTACAGCATTTTTGTCTGTCTTATCAAATCCATATCCCCAGCCAGGACCCACAACTGAATATGGGGTATGGACAGATATTCACTTAATAAGCTGTTTCCCATTTACTTAGCCATTCAGGTTTCCCCCTTATTGCTCAAAAGCCAAACCGCAGCACAGTCAGTCTGTATAGCCCTTGGAAACATTCCCTTACTTTTATAGTTAAAAAAAACTGGAACAGCAAGGTAAAGTAACATGCCCCTGCCAAAGCAATCAAGAACAAACATGGACTAAAATCTGTGTCCTTTTGCTTGCAGAACAGAGCTCTTTCAGTACATTGTGCTATTCCTGCTCTGAATGTGGAGCTGAGTTGACCTTTGATTTATAAACTCTGGCTATCATCCGTGAGAGGCAGTATAGTTACACAGGTGTTGCCTTTCTGAAGATACATATATTATCACTGGGATGGCTGGGGACCTGAATTGATGATAGGGACAGGTTCATCAGGCACTTTCCATGTGTTATGTACTATTTTAGACCTTAACATATATTAATCTGGGTAACCACCCAAAAACCCTGTTAAGGAAATGTTATTATCATCTTCATTTGATGGGAAATCTGAGGCACAGATGTTAGGGAATTTGACCACAACCACAAAAAGTAGTAAATTGTGAAGTCAGGGTACAAACTCAGGCAGTCTAAAGCCCTTACCTTTAATCATCAATGCCGATCTGCTTGTTCTGGCCATGAGTCACAACTGGTCCCTCAAAACATGAAATCAGAGAGTTTCCATTGAGATGAAGTGGGCAAGAATTCTGGGTGAATTGTGAGGCAAATGGAGATCAGTAGTGCAGTTTTCATCAATGCTGTATTGGCAGAACTGACTGTGTTGCTTTTAGGCTTTAATTTCCTTTGTACAATGATCCTCCATCAATGGCAATGGAAGAAACAGAACGAACATGATTGAGTCACCAGCTTTTTCCGAAGCACTGAACTGTGCTTTATGGATGGCAGGTGTATGGAACTTCCTGGAACAGGTTGTTTACGAATAAAGACATCTTTCTGGCATTAAGAGGGCTGAGGGTATGTGGGTCCTGCTGATGTGGAGCATGACGCACTAAGTAACTGATTAAAAAGCAATGACTTCTCTGCGCCTGCATGCAGCCCAGACTGTTTTATTAAAGTAGCTCTTTGAAATTAGAGATGGCAGGTGGGCTAGCAGAAAGGCGCTGCTCTGGGAGAGTCTCAAGCAGCAGAGCAACAAAATTTATTTCACCTGACTGAGTGAGCAAGCATGCCCTTTAGATCTAGAGTTCTCTACTTCCTGACGGGGCAATTTCCTATGTTAGAATTCTTCCTACATTCTCCTCAATTCCATCAAGTTTGAGTTATTGATTTTCCATTCTGATTACTACTAAAATTTATTTTAAAATCACCCAGAGATAGAGTCCAGAAGAATCTCAAATATTAGAGGAAATAAAATGTCTTCATGAAGGTTGAAGTGCAAAGTGGGTATTTGGATTAAATATTTCATTTGGTAAGAGAGGCTGATAATATATCTTTGTCATTCTCATTTTTTAAGCCCCATAGTGAGCCAGCAGAGGGACCTGGGCCTGGGACCACAAAGACGCTGAATAAGAAAAACTGCAGAGCTTATACCACCTGGCCACACCTTGCCTGATTCCAAGGACACCAGGTGGCCAGGAAAAAACCCACAAGAATGTCACCCTGCCTCTACTTCCCTGCTCGAAAATGGCAGAATTTTACTCCCTTCAAGCCATTTGCTTTTCCCGCCCTGACATGGAAAATCCCACAAGTCCCCCTTTTAAAAAATGCCCATCTTTTTATCCACTCCCATTTTGTCCCCAGCTTTTAAAAATGGCCAAGCAGAGCCAGCCTCAAGTCAGTTCAGAGGACTTTTCTTTCCTCTGTGTTGCCTCCCCTATGCTCAAGCGTAAGCCTAATAACATTTGTCTGGAAATTTCTCTAGGGCTTTCTCTCAATTTCTATCTTGGAACCCAAGAACCCTAACATTGATAATAATAAGTTTGTAAGTTTTGAAATTTTCTAGCATTGCAATGACTGCTTTATGATAATGACATCTGACCACAAAAATATGATGATTTTACTTCCTTGTAACCACATTTCACATTGACTGTTACGTAGAAGTGACAACTGAGTTGATACTATGATATTTTCTAGAGTGGTAGGGACCTATTGATTGACAGCTGAAAGATGCCCATCAATTGGCCCTATTGATGTCCATCTTTGAAAGATGGACAGCTGAACATGGTTAGGAATATTTGGGTCAGAAAAATGTTGTCAAATCTGCTTAGGGTTGAACCTTCACTAAGACACTTTACTCTCTATTATTGTGTAGCTAAAACACCACACACATAGGGTAAATATCTAGACCTTACTTATGAAAATAGTTACTTCTCAAGTTTTAATAATTATTACAAATAAATAATTGAACTCCTGCTTCATAGGAGAAAAAATTACATTAAATTAAGTTACATGGTTGCTCAGTATTTTCAAACTAATTAGCAACCGTATACAATTCAAACCTATTTCTTTCAACTCCACCCCTCAATTTAAAAAATGATGATGACTAACATTCCTTATAAGAAGTACATTTGAGAGACCATATGAATTTGCCCTTTTGATTGGCTGGAAAATGTTCTAGTATCAAATGATGCTGGTTAAATTAAAAATAATTTTGCCCAAATGGTAGAGATAACATGAACTAGGAATTTGGAGACCTGGGTTTTCCTCTAATTGGCTGTCTGCACTTTGGTGAGTTGTTTAGACTCTCTGACTTTCACTTCTCTCAGCTCTACACTAGGATTAATAGTGTGTGCTCTCTGCAAATCTCTTAAGGTTGCTGCTGGTATCAAAGCAATAGTATATGTAAACTAAACTATGTTCTACAAGTACGGGACATTATGGACATTGAATAGCTAAGTTCAGTGTCAAAGTTTTCTTCTCAGAATATCATATTTCTCTAAATGGAACAATATTAAATAGAACTAGAGTACTACTGTCAAATAGCCATTTTTTCTCTCAATATTTTTTAAACACAAAGCCTGAGAACTGAGAAAATAAAAAGTTATGAACCTTTTGGATTTTTATTTGCAGGTTCACCCTGAGAATCACAGTTTCTGGGACTGAGTAAATACTACTTGCACCTGTCTAGTGGTACTGTCAATCAGAATGTCAATATTCAAACTTTGTTAACATCATCATCAACAGACTTTTTCTTACATTGACTCTAATGTGATTTATTGGTGTTTTAAAAGGAGTTTTGTAATGACCATTTTCTTTTCCTGCTAATGTTTCTGTCTAGTCCATTCTGATTCTTTGAGGCAAAATAAAGTCCTGAGGAAAACCTAATTTGAGGAGACCATGAGAGAGCAACCTAGGTAACTGAGCAGATTAGATGTGATAGGATATGCTTTACTCATTAAATACCAAGAGTTAAAACAAGTATGTGAATTTCTTTTTAAAAATCTATTTAAAACTGACAATGAATTTTGAAAAAGGCAAAATAGAAATAGCCACTAGGCAAGGAAAAATGTATCAGAAAGAACAAAGAAATTAAACAAGGGTGTATGTGAGTAAACAAAGCAAATAAAAAAAAACATGGCACATAAAGTAAAAAGAGAAAGGAAATAGCATTGACCCAGTAGTGGACAAAAATGGCTCTAGTATATATTTGAAAATATTATCAACTTACAAAAGGTGAAATTGAAACGAAAGTACTAAAATATAAAGCATCAGTGGGTATCAATAATATCTGTGGGTCAGAAAATGTAAACCCGTAAAGTATAGGTAACAAAGAAATTTCTGAAGATGAAATGTAAAGATGGGATTAATTATTCTAGAAAAGCTGTTTAAAAAATAAACCCAAACATTTTGTTGCCTACATAGCTCATCTTCCCTAGAAAATGTAAAGGTCAAAATATCTGTATGTCATATTAAGGCAATGCTTTAAAATTTCATTTCCTATACACTTACAAAATTATAAAAATTCTAAATTACTACATGCATATACCTTGCAATCGTGAGATCCATCGCCAATCTATTTGTGGAAGATTTTTGCATTTGAATAGTTAAGAATTGTCTTTCACAGGGAGAAAGGCCAGGATGGAGGCATAGGTAGACACACTGTACCTCCTCGCACAACCAAAATAAGGACAACAATTTAGAAAAAAACGACCAGTACCGACAGAAAATTGAACTGTATGGAAGTCCAACAACCAAAGAGTTAAAGTAGACATACTCATCCAGACTGGTAGGAGGGGTGGAGTTGGGCAGCCAGGTGGGGAGGAGTTGAGGCAAAGTGGTGGCTGGTGAATCCCAGGAGCGCAGGACGGTAGCAGGCAGACCCAGCAAAGTGGTGGATTGTGGAGGGGCACAGTGCTCAAGGTGGCTGGCAGACCTGGCAGTTCCACAGTTGTGCTCAGGTACACCAGGTGAAACAGGGGAGCGAAACAGACCACACAACCCAGGGTCCCAGTGTGGGAAAATAAAGCCTCAAAACACCGATTGAAAACACCTGTGGAGGGTGAGGTGTCAGGAGAAACTCTCAGCCTCACAGGAGAGTTCATGGGAGAGACAGACCCACAGGGTCCTAGAATGTACACAAACCCATACACATGGGAATCAACACCAGAAGGGCCCGATTTGCTTGTGGGAAGTGGGGGAAGTGACTGAAATCCCTCAGAGAGCAGAACAAGCATCATTGTTCCCTCTTGATCCCACCCCCACATAGTCACAGCCCAGCAACTGGGTTGCCCCACCCTGGTGAACACCTAAGGATCTGCTCCTCACTATATAATAGGTGTGTCAAGACTAAAAAAAATGGCCCAAACAAAAGAACAGATCAAAGTTTCAGAACAAATACAACTAAGTGACGAAGAGATAGCTAACCTATCAGATGCACAGTTCAAAACATTAGTAATCAGATGCTCACAGAATTGGTTGAATTTGGTCACAAAATAGATGAGAAAATGAAGGCTATGTTACATGAAATAAAGGAAAATGTACAGGAAACCAATAGTGATGGGAGGGAAACTAGAAATCAAATCAATGGATGGACCAGAAGGAAGAAAGAAATATCCAATCAGAAAGAAGAAACAAAAATTCGAAAAAATGAGGAGAGGCTTAGGAATCTCCAGGACATCTTTAAACATTCCAACATCTAAATTACAGGGATACCAGAAGGGGAATAAGAAGAGCAACAAGTGGAAAAGTTATTTGAACAAATAGTGAAAGAGAACTTACCCATTCTGGCAAAGTAAATAGACTTTCAGGAACTCCAGGAAGCTCAGAGTGTCCCAAAGAAGTTGGACCCAAGGAAGCACACACCAAGGCACATCATAATTATATTAGCCAAGATTAAAATGAAGGAGAGAATCCTAGAAGCAGCAGAGAAAAGGAGACAGTCACCTACAAAGGAGTTCCTATCAGACTGTCAGCTGATTTCTCAAAAGAGACCTTCCAGGCAAGAAGGGGTTGGAAAGAAGTATTCCAAGTCATGAAAGACAAGGGCCTACATCCAAGATTGCTCTGTCCATCAAAGCTTTCATTTAGAATGGAAGGATAGATAAAGTGCTTCTCAGATAAGATCAAATTAAAGGAGTTCATCATCACCAAGTCCTTATTATATGAAATGTTAAAGGGACTTATCTAAGAAAAAGAAGATAAAAACATGTACAGTAAAATGACAGCAAACTTACAATTATTAACAACCATATCTAAAACAAAAACAAACTAAGCAAACAACTGGAAGAGGAAAAGAATCACAGAAATGGAGATCACATGGAAGGTTAGCAACAGGGAAGTGGGAGAAGGAGAGACGGGGAAAAGGTACAGAGAGTAAGTAGCATAGATGGTAGGTAGAAAATAGACAGGGGGAGGGTAAGAATACTATGGGAAATGTAGAAGCTAAAGAACTTATCAGACACATAGACATGAACTAAAGGGGGGGGGAATGTGGGTGGAAGGGTGTGTGCAGGGTGGAGGGGAGTGAAGGGGGAAAATGGGACAACTGTAATAACATAATCAATAAAATATTTTTTAAAGTGTCTTTCACCCTGGCTGGCATAGCTCAGTGGGTTGAGTGCGGGCCTGCGAATCAAAGGATAGCAGTTCAATTCCCAGTCAGAGCACATGCCTGGGTTGCAGGCCAGTTCCCAGCAGGAGACACACTAGAGGCAACCATACATTGATATATCTCTCCCTCTCTCCTTCCCTTCCCCTTCCCTCTAAAGATAAATAAATAAAATCTTTTTTAAAAAGCGTCTTTCAGGGAAGGCTCTGGTTTAATATTTAACTCTTTAGAGTGGATATGGAATGTCTCTTTCACCTAAACAGAAGTGTCTTCTGCTAGAAGGACTTGGTTACACAAGTGATTGTCCATTATTATTCCTGTAATGCTTCAGCTGAGAGAGAACTTGAATTCAGAACCTGGGTCTACACTCCAGCACTGCCCTACATGCTAGGTGTCCTGAGGCTTAACTCATAGGGTTGATGAGAGAGTTAAATAAAACAATATCTGTGTATCTATGTACTATGAAATGTGAGCAAATTTACAGCATATATAGTTTTAAATTAAGTACTTGCCTTGGTTTTACAGAGTGATTTAGATGGAAAACAGTAAAATGTGAACACTTTGGCTCTCTCATTTTATACAATAGAGCTGGTGTTAATTAGTTCTAATCAACTTTATGTTTGGGGGGTATGCATATAACTTTGAAACCTGTCCCCCAATATTACATGTCCCCAAATTATTTTAACTCTGGAATTATCACCTTGTGCAAGAGAGTGTCAAGACATTGCACCAAAACCCACCTTTTCAGACCCCATTTCACTCATTCACCATGTATCTACCCTTCCACAGGCAAGACTATTTGTCTGTCATCTTCCTCATACTACTTGACTTTCTACTTCTGTATTTTTAGATGCTATTTACTTCACATCTTGTTCTTTTTTTTCTTTAGCAATGCATTATTCTTGTACCTTTAAAGAGCTACATCTTCTAGAAAATCTTCCATGATTGACTTCCATTCTTTTTTGCTAATTCTGTTTCCAACCCCACATTGAGAAGAGACTCATGCTGGATCTCATATCTCTGTAGATGTTGATGGTGTTTTAGGATACTACCTGAAACTATGACTGGGTCTGCATAATGACAGTGGATCTATGAAATAATTTCAGTCAGTTCATGGCAGCTTTTTAAACAAACACAAAACAGTCCATCCAGTACCCATTTACGAAAAGAAATTTCCATGAATCAGATTAGAAGTGCTGTTGGTCCCAGTTCCCCTCACACTCCAACTTAATATGTGTAAGAGAGGAAGGGAGGGAGGAAGAGAGAGAGAGAGAGAGAGAGAGAGAGAGCGAGCTGCTTAACTCCTTAATGGCTCAATCAGTAAGACATAAAGGAAATTAATTAGATAGGAAATTGTAGTCTGTACTGTGGCTAATTTTCTGTGAATCTTTAAGCAAGCCTCTGCAGCTTGAGTCTCTTGTAAAATGAGAGATCCATTGATCACTAATCAATAACACTAATTGATCCATAAGTCTCTTCAAGGATATATGACCCATGGACATGTAGAAGTCCATAATACATCTATGCCATATCATAACTGGAAAATACCTTGCCATTTTTCTATACCATTTACAAAGAAATTTGAGAGTTAAAATTGCTATACTTTATATAGATGTTATTGTGTGAGATAGAAAAAAGTGAAATTAAAAGATTAGAAAACATGCTTCTCTCCTGGCATTTTTTACAGTGGGGGTACATTGTGGACTGGCATGCTAGGTTCAAATGTTGCAGCTTGTCCCTCTCTGGTGCCACTCCAGGCCTTGCAAAGGAGTGATTAACTTCCTGACCCTTAACTGCCTTCTTCCTTACACAGTCTGAGTCCAGAGTCTCTTGATCCATATATTCGCTTATTTTAAAAGTTCTGCTATCTGTCAGGAGTTTTATTGGCTCACCCTGACTTTTGGAACTTTGAAATGGAGCAGAAACTATACAGGTGACCTCCCTGTACCAGCCTCTAAAGTCTACCTGTTGCTACTATTGCTGCTCCTCTGGGCAGGCTGACCCAGGCTTCTGGGTCAGCAGGTACAAACGACAGAATTTTAAGTAATAAATCAAATTTAATAGACTCTGACATACTGTGGGCAGTTGATGGTAATTAGTTTGATATAATTTCTAAGGCATTAAGGATAACTGATTATGCTATGTATTA
Source organism: Artibeus jamaicensis (assembly GCF_021234435.1). Lineage (NCBI taxonomy): Eukaryota > Metazoa > Chordata > Mammalia > Chiroptera > Phyllostomidae > Artibeus > Artibeus jamaicensis. Next base: position 44,078,968 of record NW_026521812.1, read on the forward strand.
TACATAGTGAATGCTTTGTAAATGTTTATTGAATTACTAAACCAGACTGAGTGATATTTTACAGAAAGTCTTCCTGGGTGAGCCAAAACCAAGAAGATAAAGTTTAATGGAAATGAGCATCAAGTCTTATTCTTAGGTTGACGTTAATAATAAAAGGACCTAATATTTGTGTAGATTTTCACAGATTACAAATCCTTTACACATACTTTACATTTAAATTTACTAAAAGTGCCACTTTCCTATATTATCAATTTTTTTATAAATATATTAACTGTGATGCAGACAATATAAGTATCTTGCCCAAAGTTACACATTTAGTAAATTGATGTATTGACTCAAGATTAGGTCTTCTGATTTTTAAGTCCTATGCTTCTCCTAACATATATATTAAGGTGCTGCATGGATCTAATAGACTGCATCTATTCAGAAAGAGGAAGTCCTATCTTCAAAAATAGCTTTGGAGAGCATCAGTATTTTTTAAAATATTTTTATTTATTTATTTTTAGAGAGAGAGGAAGGAGAGGAGAAAGAAAGGGACAGAAATATCAGTGTGTTGTTGCCTCTTGTGTACCCAACTGGGGACCTGGTCTGCAACCCCAGCATGTGGCCTGACTGGGAATCAAACCAGCGAACCAGCACTTAGTCCACTGAGCCACACCAGCCAGGGACAGAGAGCATCAACCTTAACTGGCCTTCATGAAACTACATCGTGTAGACCAAGACTAACAGTCTTATTGAACTGTCTACTGTTCAGGTCATACTGGAGCACATATTTTATTCTGATTTCTATATTTGGGATTTATGAAGAGTCAAAAAATGGAGAGTTGCCAGGAATTTTTTCTGGTAGTTCAAGTTCTGAAAACCATGCCTTAGAAGAGGTAACTGAAGGAATTTGAGTTTTTCAATGTGATAAAAGAAATATTGGAGGATGGGGTGATATGTTCAGGAAAAGTATTTTCATTGTCTCCAAAGCTCTGAGCAGTTGTTACATGAGAGGGATTAGAAATGTAGATCCGGAGGCCAGAAGAGAAATTGTCAAGGTCATTTTTTAGTTAAGGAAAAGTTTCAAAAAATTGGAGTTGCTCAAAAATTCAGTGCATTTATTGTGAGATATAATTTGTAAATTACCGAGCAAAGATGGACAGATCATTTGATGTGGATGATGTAACTATGGTTTTGGCACTGGATGAGGTTAGAATAAATGAACTTTAAGGGCTTTTCTCAGGGCCTCTAAGAGTCTATGATTTAATATTTTCCTAAAATTGTTAAGCTTGTACTCTGTATCTATAAGTCTGTTTCTATTTTGCTTGTTAGTTTATTAGATTCCACATATGAGTGAAATCACATGGTATTTATCTTTCTCTGACTTGCTTATTCCACTTAGCATAACTCTCTTAAGGTTCATCCACTCTTGCAAAAGGTAAGATTTCCTTCTTTTTTACAGCTGAGTAGTATTCCATTGTGTAAATATATCACAGCTTTTTTATCCACTCCTCTAGTGATAAGCACTTGGGTTGCCAGTCTGTCAGAGAGATGGGGTAGGGGACCTGGGTGAAAAAGGTGAATGGATTAAGGAAAAAAAAACCTCACAGATGCAAGCAATAATATGGTGATTACCAAAAAGAAAGGGATGGGTGAAGGGAGATAGGAGAGGGTAACAGAGGTATAAATGGTGATGGAAGGAGACTTGACTTGGGGTGGTGAATACACAGGACAATATACAGATAATGTATTAGAAATTGTGCCCCTGAAACATAATTTTATTAACTAATGTCACCCCAATAAATTTAATAAAAAATAAAAACTTGAATAAAAAATTATTAACTTGAATAAAATTATTAACTTGAACAGAGGGCAAAAAAAATCTGTTCTCATAACCAGCATTTCTAGTGATACCTGTGTTCCACTATCCGTGCTTATTATATTATCCAAAACTTAGTAGCTTTAAACTATGTATCTTGTAAGAGCTATGGGGAGGCCTCTACATTGCCTAGTGCTCAGCTGGGAAGACTCCATGGCTTGGGGGAGTAAAGCAGGAATGTGACAGCTGGAGGTTGGAATCACCTAGAGCTGTGTTGTTCAATACAGTAGACACTAACCATACATGACAATTAAGTACATCAAATATATCTAGTCTGAATTGAGTTGTGCTCTAAGTGAAACAGATACACACAAAATTTGAAAGACTTAGTATACAAATAAAATAATTTAAACTATCAATAATTTGTATATAGATCGCATGTTGAAATAATATTTGTACATATTGAGTTAAATAAAATATTGGCAATATTAATTTCATTTTTCTTTTAAAATTTTTAGTATAGCTAACAGAACATTTTAATTTATATATGTGGTTCATATTATAATATTATTGGACATCACTGATATCAAGGTGTTTTTCACTCATGTACATGATGGTTGATGCTGGTTGTTCACTGGCATCACAACCAGGAAACTGACTGGAGCATCTTTTCATGTCAGTAGGGTTTGCAGTCTCATTATGGTTGAAATTTCTGTATGGCAACTGACAGCTTCAAAAGCATGCTTTCTGGTATGCAAGGTGAAAGCTGCATTGACTTTTTTGACTTAGCCTTGGAAGTCCTATGTGTCACTTTGCTGCATTCTGTTGGTCACCAGGAAATCATAAACCAGCACAAATTCAAAAGAAGGGTGCACTGTAGTAAAGTATGTGGGATGGGGGCTACTGTTTCAGCCGTCTTGAAAAATACAGTCTTTTACAACTTGTTACCAGCCAATGCCCATGGTTATGAAATCTTCAGATTTAAAGAGCCATTCCTGAAGTTTAAGTGAATTTATAGATAGGAGATAGATTAGAGTTCTTCTAAAGAGACTTTCAAATCTTGAAATCAAGTAAATATGTTATGCTTAGGAATGATATTAACAGCCATTATTAAGGGGGAATGTAATTTAAAATGCAAACTGTCATTTTGGTGTTCAAAATGCTGTCCATATGCTAAGAAAAGAGTAATAAATCCAGCCTGATGGTCACAGAGTTGAATCACACAACACAGAACACTTCCAGGGGTTTTGTTTTTGTTTATATTTTTTTGCATTTAACCAATAGAAGAATGACCCTAATTTCTAAGCGGTGCATATTCAACCTTGACTGGCAAAATTTTTTTTTCCAAATGTACTTACATTTTTGTTCACTTTAGTTAAGCCCATTGAGTATCAGTTAACAATTCATACAATGTGAATGGGAAGATATGACATGTTGGCTTGAGAATAATAGACACTTTGTGAAAGACATTAAATTATTTCATAAAACATCATTTGTTTAAAAAAATTACCCTATATTTGTTTTTGAGGGGCGATTGTGGAGTAGTTAAGCTGCACCCAGAATAGAAATGTCATGAAGATTAAATTAACATTTGACTTTAGTCAAACAAATGTAAATGGCCCAGAGTGCTTCTAGTAAATATGGAGTTCTGAAATCAATGATTGTTGATTTTTCTGTGTATGTTTTTCTCAAATATTAATAGAAAATTATTAATGTAAAATTAGTTTAGGTGTTAAATGCTCATGGTGTCTTTTACATTTTCTCTTTAGAGTTTTAGTTGTTCAGAGGATTTGTACTTTGATATTAATTTATTAATACAAATTATTATTTTCATTTATAATTGATGTGATTATTTGGTGGCCATTGAATTATTAACAATTTAATTTTAATTTGGATTTAATATTAAATAATTCTCAAAGTATCAGTATATGTGTCTATTACATTACCCTGGGTCATAAGCGGAAAGCACATTTTGATATGCCTCCTCAATACAAGCAGTTAATTGAACTGGGCAGTGGGAGTGGACAGAAGGCAAAATAAGTAAGTACAACAACAATTCACAACTATTAGCAACTGAATCGAAAAACAAACAAAAACAGAATCATAGACATGGAGATCATTTGGAGGGTTATCAGCTTGGAGGAGGAAGGGGGAGAATGGGAGAAAAGGTGTGGGGATTAAGAAGTACAAATTGGTAGGTACAGAATAGGCAGGGGGATGTTAAGCACAGTATAGGAAATGGGGTAGCCAAAGAACTTACATGCATGACCCATGTACATGAACTAAGACTGCTAGAGGGAATGGGGGTATAGGGGCTAAAGAGGGGAACATTGGGATAACTGTAATAGTATAATCAATAAAATATATTTTAAACAACAACAAAAAACAAATAAGCCTATATTATGTGCAAAAGTCATCAGAATTCTGCATTGCTTTATGATCCCAGTTGGCATTTTATTCCACTGGAAAATGGAGACAATTGTACTTGAACAAACAAACAAACAAACCAACAACCAGAACATAGTGAAAGATTTCCCTCTTCCACCAGAATGGTGGCCAGATTCACATGTTTAAAATCAGAAAAATATGGGCTGGATTTTACACACACAGAGAAAACTTCAGCTCTGCTCCTAACATTTGCTTTCCAAATAACAAGAGCTCTTGAACTGAATCATGAAACTGAAAATAGGTTCTAGTACCTTTTGAAAGAATTTTTACCTAGAAGAGAAGCTTAAAAGCTTCTTTCAAGAAAAAGTCCTTTCAAGACTCTTTCTTTACTTCCTTATTTAATGTAAACAAGAAAAACCAACAGGTAGTATAGAATGTCCTCAATTTAGTCTTACAGAGAGAGAGATTACTACTACCCAGTAAACTGAAGAGAAAGCTACATCAAATAACTTAAAACATCCCCTTTTCTCCTAAAAGTCTTTCAGATCTCAATTTATTTAAATTCAATAATATATCTGGTACATAAGATACTATTAAAGTATAGGTTAATAGAATAGGCTTTGTATCATACACACATGGGCTCTATAAGTTTCCTCAACTTGATTCCCACTCTAGGAAGACAGACAACCTAATTAAAAAATGGGAAAAGGATTCGAAAAGATATTTCTCAAAGCAGGGCATTCAGAGAGCCCAGAGACATATTGAAAGGATGCTCAGCATCACTAGCCATCAGAGAGATGCAAATTAAAACCATAATGAGATATTACGTTACACAAGTCAGAATAGCCATCATACCAAGTCAACAAACAAGTGCTAGCAAGGTTGTAGAGAAAAGGGAACCCTAGTGCACTATTGGTAGGAATACAGACTGGTGCAGCCACTGTGGAAAATAGTATGGAATTTCCTTAGAAAACTAAAAATAAAACTGCCTTTTGGCCAGCAATTCCACTGCTGGAATTATATCCTAAAAAATCTTCTGAAACATCAATTCAAAAGAACCTATGCACCCCAATGTTAATAGCAGCACAATTTACAATAGCCAAGTGTTGGAAGCAACCTAAGCACCCATTAATAAATGAGTGGATAAAAAAATTGTGGTACATTTACACAGTGGAACACTATGCAGCAGAAAGAAAGAAGGAGACCTTACTTCTTACCCTTTGCAACAGCACGAGTGGAACTGGAAAGCATTATGCTGAGTGAACTAAGCCAGGTGGTGAAAGACAAATACCATATGATCTCACCTTTACCAGGAACCTAATCAACAAAACAAACAAGCAAGCAAAATATAACCAGAGATAGTGAAATAAAGAACAAACTGACAGAAATCAGAGAGAAGGGGACAGGAGATAACAGGGAAAAAGGGGAAGGGTCATCAAGGAACATGTATAAAGAATACGTGGACAAAGCCAAATGGGGGTAGAATAGAGGGGGGCAGGTGGGGATGGGTGCTGTGAAGGCACATGATGAAGGGAAAGTGGAAACAATGGTAATTTAACAATGAAAAAAAAGAAGCTTGTAAAAATAAATAAATAAATATATGAATAAAATAAAGTGAGTTTAAAAATCACTAGGAGAATTTTAGGGAAGATTAGATACAAAAATATAAATCAATGGTTTAACACAACATATATTGATCCCTCACTGTTGTTATTATTAGGATACAGTAGGGCATCAAAAAATTGGGTATAGAGGGAATGTACCTCAACATAATAAAAAAACATATATGACAAACTCACAGCTAACCTCATACTCAATGGTGAATAACTGAAAGCTTTCCCTCTAAGATAAGGATTACTACAGGAGGCAGTCAAGATTACAGTCAAAATATATAAACACACTTGAATATTCATCAATAAAAGAATAAAGAACATGTAGGGCAGAATCCAAGATGGCAGCAGAGTAGGTAGAAGTTATACTCACCTCTACCCAGGACTAAACTGGAACTACAACTAAAATGTAGAACAATCAACTAGAATAAGCAACTGAAGACTAGCTGAACAAAAGTCTTTTAGCCAAGGATTTACAAAATAAACCACACCGAGACTGGTAGAAGGGGCAGAGAGGTGAAAAGGGCTGGCTCTGCACCCATGTGCAGTGGATAAAAAGCTGGATGGATATCTCAGCTGCAAATGCTCTCCTTGAGAAGTGTGGGGTCTCAATGCATGCCAGTGCTCTCCAGAGCACTGGAGTGAAGGAGAGGAGCCCACATAACATCGGCCTGTGAAAATTAGTGGAGATTCTGGCCACCAAGGATAGGTGGGAATTAGCCAGAAACCCAGGTACCAACTTAAAGGGACAATACACAAAATCTCATTTATGGCCACACATCCTGGGATCAGGTGGAGGGAGGTAGGGACAAGGGCTCAGAGTGGACTAGAGTTGTGTGAGGAGAGACTAAATTGTGTAGTTCTGGAGAGACAGCTGAAGGGACAACCAGCAAGGCCTCTGTGCTCAGTCTCTCTCCCACACTTCCACAGACATAACCTTTCTTGTCAAGCACTTCGAAGCATTAGCAGAGGGGGATGCAATAGCCCCATGCTTCTGACTTCCTGTCACCCTGCGATGCTGAACTCATGCCTTGCAGAGGAGGCAGTTGCTTTGGTCCCTGGTGTAGAGGTCTGGCAGATTCAGGGGTGACAGAAACTGAGTTGTGTGGCTCTGGGGCAGAGTCCATTCCTTCTACTTCCCTGAGCCTGAACAGTGCTGCCCCCCATTAAGAGATCCACTAGCCCCACCCTACCATCTTCCAGTGGATTTGCCCTGCTGAGCTAAAGTTCTTGAAGACATCTGGCCTCAGCTGGGGAGAGAATGAGTTGTGTGGCTCTAGAGAGAGGGCCATTTTTTCCCTCACATGCCCAAAGCAGTCCCACCATTCCTGTGTGAAGCTTGCCCTTCACCAGGCAAATCTTGGTCTGTTTGGGCCTAATGAATTCTGCTGGCCTCACTCTGACAACTCTCTGAGATCCCATCCCACCACAATGGTCGGAGGGAACCTGGCATGTGGCAGATGGCCTTGGTGTACCTTGGGACTTTGGCTGAGTGGCCTCAGACCCAGCAATAGCACCAAGTTTGAATCTGTATGACTTTGGTGAACACCAATTGCCCCTACCTGATAACTCACCAAGAACCTATCTCACACAACTTGCATATTGCCAGTCTTTTTCAATGACTGAGCCTAATAGGCAGCTAGCAGGCTGATGCCAATCTCAAGGAACCTTGGGCCTTTTGCTGATTTACCTTGGGCTTGGTAATGGTGGAAACTGGCCTCAGTGCACACCTTGGCTCCTCCCATGTCCAACTAAGCTCAGATAGGGAGTCACAAACTGTGAATTGCTTTTTAGCTTTGAAAAGCTACTTTTTCAGGTATCTCAGGGCCAGTCACAGGCAGTATGGGACATTGAGCTGCAATAGTGTCCCTTCCAAAAGGCCCCAGAACCAACACAGCTGGTGACAGGCTTCAGACAACATAAGAGCAGGTCCTAATTAGCTTCACAAGTGACACATTCAAATGAAGATCTTGACAGGCACCACACCCTGCTGAGGCAAATTCCCATTCATGTGGCTAGCACCTACATAGCAGCTAATACACTGGGGTTGGAGTCCATTTTCACAGCCAGCCAGCCTGAGGGTCAACCTCAAGCATGAATGGACCAACAACAATCAAAGATACAACTACAACAGGAGGATTCATATAGCTCACACAAAGGATATTCCTAGAGCACCCTGCTGGGGTGATAAGGGACTGTGCGACTAAACCATGCAGGACACCTACTATGTAAGGCCACCACACCAAAACTGGGAAACACAAATAGTTCATTTAATACACAGAAACACACACAGAGAAGCAGGCAAAATAAGGAGATAAATCCCCAGAAACAGAACTAAGTGAAAGGGAGGCAAGCAATCTACCAGATACAGAGTTCAAAATAATAGTTATAAGGATGCTCAGGGAACTTAAGGGCAAGAACGGATGAACTCTGTGAGGACTTAAAGATATAGTAAGCATTAAATAGTACCTAGAAACTATAAAAAAGAACTAGTTACAAATGAGGAATACTATATCTGAAATGAAGACTACACTAGAAGAAATCAACAGTAGCTTAGATGAAGCAGAGGATCGAACCAGTGATTTGGAACATGAGATAGCAAAAAACACCCAATCAGAGAAGCAAAAAAGAAAAAAGAATTTAAAAACTGAGGATAGTCTAAGGAACCTCTGGGACAACATAAAGCATAACAACATCCACATTATAGAGGAAGTACCTTGTAGTCCAGGCTTCCCCTGCTAGGTGAGTGTTCTAGGAACTCATGCATTATCAGTGTACCAGCTGGCATTGTTGTGACAGACTGCATTTGGCCTCAGTAAATTTTTTTAATACTCTTTCAACATATTTGCCCATTGTATCATGGGAGATATACACAAACAATGTGTGGCAGTAAAATTTTGTTTCCTGATGAGGAAAAATGCAGTAGAAGTGGTTGTTATGCTATACACAGCTTACAAAGAAGCTGCTGTGAGTAAAACACAAGTTTATAAATGGTTTTCTCATTTTAAATGAGGTGATATGTCAACTGATGATCAACTTCATTCTGGGCATCCTTTGACCAGCTGAACTGAAGAAAATGTGGTCAGAATTTGTCAACCTATCTTGGAAGACTGCCATCAGACTATTGATGATCATGTGGAGTTAAATGAGGTATTGTAAAGTTCTCGTCAGTGAATTTTATCTGAAGATTTGGGCATGAAATGAGCTTCATCAAAATTTGTGCTTTGTTTGCTCATGCCTGAACAAAGAGACAATCACTTGGCTATATGCCATGCTTTGAAGGAGCACTTGGAGGATGTCCCTAATTTTTTTCCAAAGTCATAACCAGAGATGAATTCTGGTGCTACAGTCATGACCCAAAAACAAAACAGCAATCTAGCCAATAGAACACTGTCACTTCTCCATGACCCCAAAAAGCACAAGGGAAGTCAAACATTAAACTAATGTTCATCTGTTTCTTTGATATGAGAGGGATTATGTACTCAGAATTTGTTCCTCCAGGTAAAATCATCAACCAAATTTTTTACTTGTAAGTTTTGAGAAGGTTGAATCAGGATTTTCAGAATAAACATCACAAGTTGTGGCAAACAGGTGACTGGTTCTTTCACCATTCTAATGCACCTGCCCACACTATCCTGAGCGTTCAGCAGGTTTTGACCAAAAAAAAAAAAAAAAAAAAAAAACCGGTATGACTCCAATGCCCCACACCCTCATTCACCTGATCTCCCCCCAAGTGACTTTTTTTTTTGTTTTTCTTGATGAAAAAGTCCTTAAAGGAAAACGTTTTGCCAATGTGAAAGAGGTAAATTAAAAATTGACAAAAGTACTAGAAGGCACCAAAATCAACAAGTTCAAAACTGCTTTGAGTAGTGGAAAAAATATCTTGACAGGTGTATTGTATCATATGGAGAGTACTTTGAAGGTGACTAAAATGTATACATGTAAGACAAAATGTCCGATTTTTATAAATAAATTCCTGTTTGGGGGCATCCCATTTGAAGAAATAATGAGAGCGTAGTTCAAGAAATAGTGACTGAAAACTTCCCTAACATGATGAGGGGAAAAAACCACACAGTGAGGAAGCACAGAGAGTACCGAACAAGGTGAACTCAAAAAGTCACACCAAGATACATCATAATTAAAAGGCAAAAGTTCATGACAAAGAGAGAAACTTAAAAGTAAAAAGAGAAAGACAGTAACCTACAAAGATGCTACCATAAGACTCTCAGCTGATTTCTCAACAGAAACATTTCAGGCCAGAATGTAGTGGCACAAAATATCAAGTGATAAAATCAAGAACCTAAATAGCAAGGCTGCCATTTATAGTTGAAAGAGAAATAAAGAGCTTCCCACACAAGAAAAGCTAAAGGAGTTCATTATCACCAAACTAATATTACAATAAATATTAAAAGAACGACTTTAAGAATAAGAAAGAAAAATAGAAACAGTTGTCAAGAATAAAATGGTAATAAATATGTACCTATCAATGATCACTTTAAATATGACTGGCTTAAATGGTCCAATAAAAAATTTGGAATAGCTGAATGGATTAAAAACAAACAAATAAGACTTGTACATATGTTATATACAAGAGACCTGCCTCACAATGAAAGACAGACTGAAAGCAAAGGTATAGAAAAACAATTCATGTAATGGATATGTATTAAAAGTTTGGAGAGCAATACACATATCTGACAAAATAAACTTTAAAACAAAGACTATAATAAGAGACAAAAAGGGCATTACATAATGACAAAGAGATCAATCCAACAAGAAGAAATAACCCTTGTAAACATTTATGCACTCAACATAGGAACACCAAAATACAGGGTCTGGCAGAAGTAACGCCTGCCTGAGTGTGTTTGGTAGGGTAATAATATGGGTGTAATAATTTATAGTTTTAATTTGAACATTTCACCTAAAATAACATATCGTGTGCTTGAGTGAGATATTGCTATGTTACAAAAACACTGATGCAAAAAAATAAAAAAAATTTTATATAAAAAATTGGGGGAAAAAAAGAAAGAAACACAAGAAAAAGGGAAACTATAAAAAAAAATTTAAGAGCATTTCACCCCAAAGCAGCAGAATATACATTCTTTTCAAGTGCACATGGAATGTTTTCCAGGATAGGCGACATGTTAGGACACAAAACAAGTCTCAAACAACTTGAGAAGATTAAAATCATTCTTTGACCACAATGGCATGAAACTAGAAATCAGTTATGTGAAACAAAAAACTAGTAAAAGCACATACACATGGAGGTTAAATAACATGCTACTGAACATATAACGAGTTAATGAGATCAAGGAAGAAATCAAAAGACACCTTGAAACAAATGAAAATAGAAAAACAACAACCCAAATTCTATGGAATCTAATAAAAGCAGTCCTAACAGAGAAATTCATAGAATTACAAACCTATCTCAAGAAACAAAACACTTTCAAATATATGATCTAACCTTACACCTAACAGTACTAGAAAAAGAACAATAAACAAAGCCCAAAGTGAATAGAAGGAAGGAAATAGTAAAGATCAGAGTCAAAATAAATAAAATAAAGTCTATAAAAACAACACAAACAATCAATGAAACCAAGATCTGGGTTCTTTGAAAAGATCAAAGAACCACGGAAATACAAAGAATTATTTTAAAAATTACAAACAACTAAATGCTGACAAGTTGGAAAATCTGGAAAAAATGAATGAATTCCTAGAAATGTACCATACAAAACTGAATCAAGAAGAAACAAAAAATCTGAATGGACCTTACAACTAATAAAATCGAAGCTGTAATCTTTTTAAAAGACCAACAACCAAAGTCCTGGACTAGATGGCTTCACAGGTGAATTTTACCACATACTCTGAAAAGAACTAACACCTCTCCTTCTCAAACTATTCAAAAAAAGTTCAAGAAGAGAAAAACTCTCAAGCTCATTTATGAGGTCAGTATTATCTTAATTCCAAAACCAGAGAAAGACAAAGAAAGATGATTATAAGCCAATATCCCTGATCAACATAGAGGCTAAGATCCTCAACAAAATATTAGCAAGCTGGGTCCAGCAATACACTAAAGAGATCATACAACCATGATCAAGTGAGATTTATTTCTGTGACTCAAGATTGGTAAAATATCTGCAAATCAATTAACATGATATACCCCATAAACAAAATGAAGAATAAAAATCACATGACTGTATCAATATATACAGAAAATATTTGATAAAATCCAGCATCCATTTGTGATAAAAACTCTCAGCAAAGCGCGAATAGAGAGAACATACTTCAACATAATAAAGGCCATATGTGACAAACCCACAGCTAACATTATAATAGGAAAAAACTAAAAGTTTTTCCTTAATATCAGGGCTGTTCATTTTCATCACTGCTATTCAACACAGTGTGGGAACCCCTAGCCCCAGCAATCAAACAAAAAGAAATAAAAGGAACTCAAACTGGAAACAAAGACATAACATTGTCGTTATTTGCATATGACATGGTATTGTATGTAGAGAACCCTAAAGATTACACAATATGCTATTAGAACTGATCAATGAATTCAGTAAAGTAGCAGGATACAAAATAAATATTCAGACATTGGCTGCATTTTACACACCAACAATAAACTATCAGAAAGGAAAACTAAGTGAACAATCCCATTTATAATTGCATAAAAAATACCTCGGAATAAATTTAACCAAGGAGGTAAAAGACCTGTACTTGGAAAATTATAATAAACTGAAGAAAAAAAATCAAAGATACGAATAAATAGAAGCATACCTTGCTCATGGATAGGAAGAAATAACATCATTAAAATGGTCATAGCACCCAAAGCAATCTATACATTCAAAGCAATTCCTGTCAAAATGCTAAAGGCTTATTTGACAAAATTAGAACAAATAATCTAAAACTTTTTATAGGACCATGAAAGACCCTGAATAGCCACAGCAATCTTGAGAAAGAAGGACAAAATTGGAGTTGTGTGAGTTCTTCATAAATTTTGATATTAACCATTAATTAGATATATCATTGGCCAATATATTCTCCCATTCAGTAGGTTTTCTCTTCCTTGATGTTTTCTTTTGCTTTGCAAGAATTTTTTAGTTTGATGTAGTCCCATTTGTTTATTTGTTTCTTCTGTTTCCCTTGACCGAGGAGATATATAAGAAAAAATCTTGCCAAGAGAACTTTTGAGATTTTACTCGTGATGGTATGGCTGTGGTGATAGTCCCAGGATTTCCGGACACTAAGGCGGGAATGGCAGGGCTGAGCTACATATCTGTAAACAGAGGGGGAATGATACTGGTACCTTTAAAAGGCAGTATAGATAAACAAAGTGAGATGGCTAACTATATTTACCTAAACTATAGTATCTCCTAGGGTTAACCTTGGCAGAACAGGATTATGTTAATGAATTCCTCTGAAGCAGAAACTGTTGTCCTAGTGCTCAGACTGAGCTGTCATTAAATGTATGGTGAGTAGATTAGTAAATGTTGAATAAACAGCCCAAAGTCCAGGCTGAAGTTATTTTTTTCCATATACCCGGTTTGACTAAATCCAATGATGACCTTTGGAAAGGGCTTGAGGGATGCAGGCATCCCAATGTGTTTTTCATTTCCTTGATGATTGAAGGCCCACCAAGAGAAAAAAAAACAGATATTTTAAAAAATGTTTTCTTAGGGTCAGCTAAAAGGAATCCTTCAATGTATAAGTGCAGACTCACACTAGTTTTCTTTAGTGGGTTCTCTTTAATTTTTTTTCTGAAATGAGATGATAGTTGGGAAAAAATTAAATCATTAATATCTCTGCTGATGTGTATAGTAAGAGGTAATCCCAAAGGAAAAGCCTTTAGAGATTGTGTTTATTGAGGTGTACATATTCTTTTAACACTGAGCTGCACGTAATTTGCCACCCACCAAGAACAAGCTGCCAAAACATAATGCTTTAGTAAACAATTAGTCAATTGCAACAAAAGAAACTTAATAGGCTTAAAACGTAATTTTTAATAATGGAAAACAATAATAACAATAAAAAGTCTTTGTGTAGTGAATAAATATGAATTCCAAAACTGACACCACAAAATAGCATACTTAAGTTACATACAAATAAATTTAGAATAGGTAAAACAGTAATTTATCCCTTTTAAACAATAATACCAAATAACTTTTGTGCACCAAGATGCCAAGTTAAGTAGATACTTATATAGCAAATAGAAAATAACTGTCCACAATTTTTATTGATGAAATTGAAAACATAATAATAATAACTGAGTACTTTTTTGTAATAGAAGTCTACTAATGAAAAGAATGAATTTTGTTGTTGTTGTTACTTATTAGAGGCTCAATGTTAATGTTTCTTATCATCCAATTGATTGCAAATATTTTTCCATAAAAATCATTCCTGCTACTGAGGCTGTTGACTAGATTTTGCTCAGTGGCTATAAATTGCTGATCACTGGGTTAGATGCTTGGAAGAAGACTAGCAAAAGCACTGTCCATGCAAGAACGAGTAATAGTTAATCAGTAACATCCTTTGGTTAGACTTTCCATGTTTTGTTACTGGTTCCTGGTATTGGGATAGTGTACTACACTGCAAACCAAATAATAGGGAGTCCTTAACATAAACTTGGAATCTTTTAGCAGAGACTAAGAGTATGTAAAAATGATTGTAAATACCTCGATACAAGAAAAGGAACCTAGCACAGAGCAGTATGAGCCAGTCAACACAGAAGGGAGAAGAAAACAGCTTTCAGAATGGTAAGAATGGAGGGAATTCTTTGTCAGTGGTAAAGAGTATAGCCCATTCATTACTAAGGAGGAACTAGAAATTTAAATCAGACTCTATCCAGAATAGTATATATTTGTATTCAAATCAATATCTTTTTTATTCTAGAATCTGTGTGGCTTTAGTTCTTACCTACAAATCCCTTCACCATCTTTACAAAGAACTAAAAAACATCCTAAGTGTATATATGGTATCTTGGCCAATTAAATGTTGGTGTCTACTAGAATCAAGACTCTGAGCTTCAAAGTGAAGAAAATAAGACAACCAAGCCATGACCTCACTCCTATCTTTCTTTCCAACCAAATGTTCCATTAACATGAAAAGTATGTCTATTACATAAGAAAGTCTTTGTCCATAGCCAGGTTCTATTTTTCATATAGGAATCCATTAGACAAAATTCTTTGGCCTGGGACAGTAATTTACTCATTCAAAAGGCTTTTAATAGACTTGTGAACATTCCCTCTTCAATATTTTAAGTGACCTTAGGTAAAAGAATTCTTTTCAAGGAAAGGAATCAGTTAAAAAACTCAGATGCTAGAGTCAGGTTTCTGAGTTTAAATCTCAATTCTATGAGACCTTGGGCAAGTTACTTTTTGTTTCAGGATCAGCTCAGCTATACAATGGGGTAACAGACCCTGCATCATTGGATTTTTGTGAGCATTGAATTAATTCATGAATGCTACTTAGCATTCTGCCTGGTGCATATTATATGCTCAATCAATATCAGCTATTTGTATAATTAGTTAGTATTTAATTTTCTTATGATAGTTATCATAATGGCAATATCACTTTCAATATTAAATGAATGGATATTTAATTCACAAATTCATTCACAAATATTTTCTGTGCCAAGCATTAATATAGTCACTTGATAGCATAAACAAAATAGGTAAGATCAGTGATCTACAAGAAAAAATTTCTCACATATATTTTTTCGGTTTTTTTTCCTTTGTAATTTTTCACCCATGGTTCAGTATAGCTAAGTTTTCTCTAAAAGGATGATTTCAACAGTGTGTAGTGGGAGTTTCTGTAGTTCTCTTTCTAATGATTCAGTGCTATTCTGTTGTACCCAGAGGCGAGTTATCTTCATCTCAGCTCTAAGACTATGGTGGTAGGGTTGAGTGTTGCATGAAACTGAAAGATGGAGCCAGCTCAATTAAACATGAGGGTAGCATTTTTTTGTCCAGTTTTGAAAGTTCAGTTTCTCAAATAGTGCTTATTAAGTACATAGTAGGTTCTTGGTAAGTATGAATATGAATAATGGATAAGCATTTGTAGAATTATGAGGCCTTCTTAAAGTCAAAGACTGATTTTTGTTACATCACTATGAAATAACACTTATTTGTATGCTTCTTCCCCATATAATATGTGAAAGATATTTTCTTGCAGATGCTGAAAAAAAGTGTGTCATAGCAGTTCAGAAAACAGGCCCCCACTTCACACTTTCTAGCCATGTGACTTTTCCTTATCTTTGAACCTCAGTTCTCTCTTCTATAAAACAGGGGCAGTAATACTAGTATCATACTAGTGTTTCTTTTTTATCAAAACTTTAAGTAAATTGATATATAAAGCATTTATATCAGTGCGTGTCACATACAAGGCTCTGAAATGTTATTGAAATTACATAATAATCTTATATCATTACTAACATATATTTTATGATCTCAAATATAATGTTAAGCATATTGTTTGTGATCTATAATTATTATTAGGTGACTAAATAATGTTTATATATTACAAACATTTTAAACTATTTTTGATCTTGAGAACAAACATACCTATAAAGCAAGGAGGCAGTACCTTCCCCTTCATATGTACATACCTATAAAGCTATAGGCAGTACCTATAAAGCAAGGAGGCAGTCATGGGCCATATCTATTTGGGGAAGTTCAAGAGGCCTTTGATCAACTTTTGTTGTTAGGAACCCAAGGCAAATATAACTGAGAATGAGGTGGAACAGTGGATTGTTAAGATGTTAAGATATGTATTTGCACCTCGTCCTGTTTTACCTATGCCTATGCATAAAGTATATCAGAGTATTACAAAGTATATCTTAATCTACCACAATTTGTCTTTCTCTGCCCCATACCCATGCCAATAAATGCACTTTGGCTAAATTTATGGATACATTTCCTGATAGACGCACCCACTGATGACTTCTCAGCTCTCCTCCGGATTATTTGAAATGTTTAGGGTATGCTGTCTTTGGGAAACTTTCTATGTCCTTAAAATGTGAAATACCCCATATCCCATGCCCCTAGCCCAATTTTCTCTGGTTGCTCCTCTGTTCTTCTCATACCCCTGTGGTTTTCTTCCTTTGCTTCACTGTTATAATATATGTTTATGTTTTCTGGGGTTGTATATTTAAACCTACTATCTTCTTATAATTTCATCCTTACCCATGTTTTACAGTATTATATATTAACTAGTATATTACATTGAATAATGACTTCTCAAGGTATCCGGTCCTAATATTTGGAACTCGTGAATGTTACCTTACTTGAAAAAGAATCTTATAGATATGATTAAGGTAATGGTTTTGGTGTGAGAAGATTATTCTGGATTAACCTGGATTGTCTGGATGGGCCCTAAATGTCTTCACCACTAGGGTCTTTATAAAAGAGGGGGAGAGGGAGATTGATACAGATCATCACAGAGGAGAAGATAACGGGAGGCAGAGATTAGAATAACATGGTCACAATACAAGAACTGTCAGCAGCCATTAGAAGCTGGAAGAAGCAAGTAATAGACTCTCCCTTAGATTCTCTGAAGAGAGCATGGCCTGCTGACACCATGACTTTCACTCAATGGTACTGACCATAGCTTTCTGACTTGTAGAACTATGGAGGAATACATTTTTTAAAAATTTAATCTCTATTATATTTTTTCATTACCATTTAGTCCCCTTATACCTCCCTCTCTCAAACAATTACCACACTGTTGTCCATGTCCATGAGTCCTTTTTCCTTTTTGCTCAACCCCTCCACTCCCTAACCATCCCCCTCCCCCTGCCAACTCTGCCACCACTAGCTGTCATCCTGCTTTCCTGATCTGTGAGTTTGCCCTCATTGTCCTCGTTAGTCCCATCTGTTCATTAGATTCTACATATGAGTGAAATTATATGGTATTTGTCTTTCCCTGACTGACTTATTTCACTTAGCACAATGTTCTCCAGGTCCATCCATATTGTCACAAAGGGTAAAATTTTCTTCTTCTTTATGGCTGAGTATAATTACATTTTGTAAATGTCCCATAGTTGTTTTATCCATTCTTCTACTGATGGACACTGGGTCTACTTTCATATCTTAGTGACTGAAAATAACACTGCACTGAACAAAGGGGTGCTTATGTTCTTTCAAATTAGTGTTTTGGGTTCCTTCAGATATACTCCCAGAAGCTGGCTCACTGGGTCACAAGGTAGATCCATTTTTAATTTTTTGAGGTATCTCCATACTGCTTTCCACAGTGGCTGCACGAGTCTGCATTGCCACCAACAGTGCAAAAGGGTTCCCCTTTCTCCATATTCTTGTCAGCACTTGTTGTTTGTTGATTTATCAATGATGGCCATTCTGACAGGTGTGAGATGGTATCTCATTGTGGTTTTTATTTGCATTTCTCTGATGATTAGTAACACTAAACATCTTTTCATATGTCTATTGGCCATCTGTATGTTCTCTTCAGAGACATGGCTATTTAGGTCTTTTGCCCATTTTTTAATTGGGTTTTTTGTTATTTTGGCACTGAGTTTTATAAATACTTCATAAATTTTGGATATTAACTCCTTATCAGTGAATATGTTCTCCCATTCTGTGGATTGCCTTTTTATTTTGTTAATGATTTCCTTTGCTGTGCAAAAACTTGTTAGTCTGTTGTAGTCCCATTTATTTATTTTTTTCTTTTGTTTCCCTTGCTTGGGGAGACATAACAATAAAAATTGCTGCAGGCAATATCTGAGATTTTGCTGCCTATGTTTTCTTCTAGGTTTTTTGGTTTCTTTATGCTTTTGGTTCTAACAGTTAAGTCTTTGAATTTATAATTGTGTGTGATGTAAGAAGGTGGTTTAATTTTATGTTTTTGCATGTATCTGTCCAACTTTCCCAATGCCATTTATTGAAAAACTATCTTAATCCATTGTATGTACTTGTCTCTTCCATCAAATTTTAACTAACTATAAAGCTGTGGGTTTATTTCTGGGCTTTCTATTCTTTTCCATTGATCTGTGTGTCTGTTTTTATGCCAGTACTGTGCTGTTTTGATTACTACAGCCTTGTGGCACAGCTTGATATCAGGTAGCATGATTCTTCCAATTCCACTTTTCTTTTTCAGGATTGCTATTGCTGTGTGGGGCCTTTTGGGGTTCCATATACATTTTTGAAATATTTGTTCTAGTTCTAGGAAATATGCCATTGGAATCTTGATAGGAATTGCACTGAATGTAATTGCTTTGAATGTATAGATTGCTTTGGTTAGTATGGACATTTTAGCGACATTAATTCGTTCTATCCATGAACACGGTATGTGCTTCCACTTATTTGCATCTTCTCCAATTTTTTCTTCAATGTCTACTTATAATTTTATGAGTGCAGGTCTTTTACATCCTTGATTAGGTTTATTCCTAGGCAATTTGTTATTTTTGAAGCAATTATTTTTGTTGTTTTAAACCCCAAGTTAAACAGCAGCCAAAAAAACTAATACAACTAGAAAATCTAATCTATTTTTTATAATTAAGCAATGTTTAATTACTTTTAAACAAAGACACAGAGATTTTCTCCCTTAAAACCTATGCTTATAAAAATTTTAAACTTTCATCCATCTAAGTATTTCAAATGAAAACCATTACAAACTTCTCAAATGTTTGGTATATCCCATGTATGTCAACATAGAATCCTTCAGAGATATTTCAGTCTCTCTGTCTTCATGGAATGGCTTTTTCTTATTGATTGCCTTGTCTTCTTTTTCACATGCTATGGCTGATTACTGTGTTGAGCATAAGATCCTCCATATGAGTCTTTGAACCTGTTTGTTCCTTTTCTAGCTTTTTGTTTGGCTCTTTCTTCCCTTGATTTTTGGTTTTATTCGCTTCCTCATGCTATCTTTGTTCAGCAAGAGATTTATTCAGCTCTTGTGTGATTACAGAATCCCTTACACCAATCAAAAACATGCTTTTAAACTTGTTATACAACATGTACACTTTTTCACTATAGTCACTTAGAATCACCATATTTTCTTCATTGTTATAATTATTTGTAATTATATGTGTGTTTCTGAGCTTGTTGCCTTGTGACCTGAAGTGAAGCAAGTTCATCCAAGACCTCAGTGTATTTGTTCACATCTGTTCACATCAAGATTATCAACTTTGAGTGGAGTTTTTATTTCAGCATGTATTCTTTGAAGTCAAGAATCCCTTAATGTTTCTCTCTTCTTCATTTTCTTAACCGCTGGCTTCTTTCCTTTATTTTCAGTCTGCTGCCCAGTTTTCATTTGTTCCTTTTGCTTGTGTTTTCTATCTATTGTTTTTTTCTCATGTTGGCCTTTTAGCATATTCATTCTGTGTTCAGTCTGAAATTTTCTTCCACCTTTGCTCTTCTTTTTGCCTTCTTGATCATCTCTTTCTTCAGAATCAGAGGTTAATATAACTTCTGTGTTAGCTAAATTTTTCCTTTTTGATTCAACTTCTTTCTTTTCTTTTATGTCTCTTTTCTTTTATGTCTGGCTCTTTTGTTGGCTTATTTTCTTCCTTTAGGCCCGCTTCATCTTTTTTTTTTTAATTTATCTTTAGAGGGGAAGGGAAGAAGAGAGGGAGAGAAGAAACATCAATGTATGGTTGCTTTTCGTGGGTCCCCTGCTGGGAACTGGCCTGCAGGGAACCAGCCTGCAACCCCAGCATGTGCCCTGACTAGGAATCGAACTGCGATTGTCTTGTTTGCAGGCCCGCACTCAATTCACTGAGCTACACCAGGCCAGGGCTCCTCTTCATCTTTTTTAAAGCTGCTTTATAGGTTGTTTCTCCTCTTGTTGCCTTTTCTTACTTTTGTCTTCTTCACTTACCATGTCACTCTACCAAGAACAGGTCTGTTTTATCTTTTGGGGTATGCCTCTTGGTTTGGGAATCTTGACTTCTGTATCTGCAGCTCATCCTCTTTTAGGACTCACTCTTAGATTAGCATGCTGTCACTATTGTCACCACTTCAGCTACCTTGGTTTCTATTTACTTTGCTGCCTTTCTCTAAAATCTATCTTGGATTAATATCTCTTTTTTGAGTGCCAGATCCACAAAACCAAATACCTGTTGCACATGTCCACTAGATTTCCCATTTGACATTGGAGCTAGTTGTTATTGAGCACTTGCAAAGAGTACTTGCCAGGCACTGTTCTAAAGCCCTTTAGAAATATTATCTAATTTAACCATTATTTTTTAAAGATTTCATTTGTTTATTTATTTAGAGGGAGGGTAAGGGAGGGAGAGAGAGAGGAAGAGAAACAGCTATGCAAGAGACATTGATTGGTTGCCTTTCACCCTGACCAGGGACCAAACATGAGCCCTGACTGGGATTGAATCGGCAACCTTTCACTTCACAAAACAATGCCCAACCAACTGAGCCACACCAGTCAGGGCTAATTTAATCTTTATTTTAATATTCATTATAACCCTATGTGGTACTTTATTATTCTCACTTTAGAATGAGAATTTAAGTCGCTTGCCCAAGGCTATAAAGATGTTAAATGCTAGAGCTAGAATTGGGACCTAGGGTAGTCAGACTTCAGAGCCAATCACTAGTGGCAGTGCCTTGCTGCTTTAATTGTCTGACATCTCAGGCTACTCAGAGCTTGTGCCATGCCCAAGCAGAAGCATCCAGGACCTCTGAGGATAGATCACTTTAGCTGAATTCATAAAACCTTTACAGAGCCTCTATTACCTGCTGGGTGCTCAGTGTCATTCTTTGCTGCCATTATCAGAGGCAATTTGCTGATCTTATTCAAATATCAAACTCTCTCAGTCTAAAACACTTCCCAAATTCATGCAATTTCAGAGTTAGGACCTATACCAGGAGGAAGATCTGGGACAGATATGAATTACTGTTGACTCCTAAAAGCCTCATGTTTATTGACAAATTCTATTCATAGGGTACTGTGGCTATGATGTTGCCATGGCCAATTTCACTGCATTGGTACTGGGCCCTAAAAGAAAGTGAAAAAGCTGGAATTGAAAGCACCTCTTTTAGTATTTGTGAGGGCAATTTTCCTCGAAAGTCCCCCCAGCCACCACGGATGAGAGTAATCATGACTGAGATGTGATGTGATCTGCTTGGGGAGGAGAGGTGGCCATTTTCCCAGAGGAAAAAGGCCATGAGCAGTGGCCAGTTTCTCAGAGGAAAAAAGGCATTGAGCTCCCTCCTCTAGGGGCTTTTATTGGGTTGTAATACACAGGAATACAGAGCGGCAAGGATCAAACAGTAGATAACATTTCAAGGAAATCTGAGGGCTTAGTATGAGTCAGAGTCAGTCAGAAATAGAGTTTTAGAGTTTCCTGCTCAAACCCTTAACATATGAAGGAAAGCACTCTTAGCAGATTTCACAGGTTTATCAGCAAGTCTTTGTGATGCCAGACTTTTCCTCAGGGCATGCTCTAGCAAGGCAAGGGGCTGCACCTCTCCCCAACAGGTATTCAGGCTTAAGGGGAGTAGAGCCAGGAATGGCTTCTCCCAGAGAACATAGGGACTCTGGCTATGTCAAAGCCTGGGGTGGGGGGCAAGAGTCCATTGCTCTTTGTTGCAGCCTCCTGAGTCCTTCCATGAAGGCCTCCCAAATGATCCAGTCTGGCTTAGGTTGCCCCCTGCTGTGAGGGGTCTTACCCGTCATTGACTTCCAACCAAGCTTTGGGGGCAGGGAGAGGAAACTGAGACAGTATTTGCTACCAGAGACAAGCTTTGTCTCCTGCTGCTCAAATTCCAAAGGTCACCCCTTGCCCTTAGCCACAAGGGGTAGAGTTACAATTCCTAGAATCAGGCGGAGCGGGCTACAACAAGTATTTATAGAGTCTGACCTTCCGTGCTCTGTATCCGGCATCTGGAATCCCAGGATCCTTGGCGATCCAATATTCCCCTCCTGATTCTTCCATTATATTTATAAGTTGAAATGTGAACAATAAGAATAATAGCTACAATATCTTAGTCATCTATGAGGTGCCAATTAGTAGACCTATACTGTCCATTTAATACTTTCCACAATTCTCTAAGAAAGTAATACCATTGCTATTTTATAGATAAGATACTGAGGCTTAAAGAGGCAAACTCTCTAACTTGTCCATACTCTAACTTTTTTATCACATCACCTTAGGCAGTACTGAAGAAAGAAGCAGGAGACAACCAGGTATTTCATAGATCAGGAGGAGGTCAACTCAAATTACTTCTCCATTCCCCAAGCAGCCAGGTTTTGCAATTTCTGTCTCCAATATCACCTCATGCTCGGGCACAATAAACTTTAGTAATAATACTGATATTAATTTATTACATATATATGTAAGTATTTATAAGTTGCCAAGTTCTTCTGCATAAAAGAGCTCCTTCCCTAAGTATGGAGGGAGGTAGATCCTCTTCTTCATTCTCAGATTTCTGTATTGGACTAACCTGTCTGTTGAGAGGTGTATTTTCTGTTAAGCTAAAGAAGTTTACATTTTAGGGACTTTCATTTGCTCAGGCATAGGGTTTTTTAAGATTTGAAAAAGTAAAATATTTTAGCCACAGTCAGAAAAGACTGTTACCTCTTCTCATTTCAAATTCCTCTCCACATATCTTTCTGTCGAGTGGTGTCAGATTGGCTGAATTCATTTTGGATATTTGGCTAATGGGAAATTGAGCTGTGATCCTTTTAGTTGGGTTTAGTGAAATGTAGTCCCCATCTACTTCTGGATAAAGCTAATTGTTGCTAACTGTTCTCATGAAGGAATACTTTCAGAAATACTCCTGATTCTCACTAGCTTGGGATCATGGAATGAAAACACAGGGTTAAAGGTTGGAATGCAATAGGAGCCTATTCTACAGTGCCAAAAGTATGTGGATAACAGAGGAGAATGAAATAAAAGATTTGAGATGTTCAGAGCCTGAAGCTCATTTGTGGAAAATTCTTCAAGCCATCATACATATAAAACTGTAAGCAAAGCTTTAGATTCTCTGATGCCAACTTAACTCAGAAATTCTCTTCTATCAAGAAATACATGAGGAAACAATCAGAATATGGAAATGAAAAAAGTAAGGAATAAAAACACTATAGGGTGTGTCAGGAAGGCAAATAAAAGCATGAATTTTGTGGTGATATTTGTCTGCTTATTAAATATATGCTTCACAGTAATTTCTTATCTTATTCTAATTAAATATTCACTTATATCTATTATTTTGCATTTTTCAATTAAAGATGGCCTCTATAATTTTATAATTTCAAGCTTCAGATTTCACAAGTCCTACATCTGCCTAAGCTACTACAGAATTTAAAAATGCACTAACTAATCAGATCCTTAAGTGAATGGTTGATGGCAGGAGAGAGGTAGGAAAAACAGATCTGTGGGCTTCCAGGAGAGTGGTTTTGGAAGTGAATGGGACATAGGCTCCCCAGCTGCGGAGAGAGTGATCAGGTACTGCATGCTACCTGACCTCCATGCCAAACTCAGTTGACCTACTTTTCTCCTAGTAAGATCAGTCTAAGGACCAGGCAGCTGTCACATCACTGCAGGGGGGTAAAGCCTCTGCCAACAAGCTACCACATCTCTTCTCCACCTCTTATAGAAACTAAATGTCAGACACGTTCTTTGGAGTTTGGACAATTTTCCAGTTTTCATGAATGAAATTATTAAAAGCAACATTCTTATAAGCAATTTGTAAATGAGTATTAGATATCCTTCACTACTGAGGCTTAGGAGATATCAATGAAGATGAGGGTGACGACCCAGCAATCTTGACCATGCACCATGTATTAGACCATATGTTATACATGATATTATGCATGGTCTCAGTTTATCCTCCAACACAGGAGGAAACTGTTTAGAGGGGTCACCCAGCTCTTGGCTGGACAAGATTTCATGGAGAGTAGGGCACGAAAAGAGTTAAATGAGAAATTAGAAGGCAAGGGCTTTAAAAATTTCAGGCATTTCATAATCATGCCTTGGGTCAGCCCTGCTTAACTGTTTTTCCCAACTCTAGTAAAATGCTGATTACTACTTCTCCTAAGCACACAGAGCAATGTAGAATAAATACACTTTACACTATGTAGGGTATAAAAAATAACCTATGGGCAATGAAATTATGTTCGCTCAGCGTAAGTAATATAGTCAGGATTAAAAGCCAAATGACACCTGGTTTCAACAAAAACCAATTACCAAGGGGGAAAGTGTTTTCAAGACAACTAGAATGAGACAGTTAAACATTAACTTTCAATGGTTTGAAGTGTTTAAGTTTTGCAATGGTGCGGTTTGGAAGCTCTCCAGCAGGAAAAAAATAGCTATTTCCTTTTAAGAGGAGAGCTCTCTGCAATATTTTCTTTGCTGAAATAATGTGATCCTTAATGAGGTCTTACATGACCCAAACTTTAAATGGACCCATTATTTTAGTTGACCTCATTCTTGCTAGGTTTTTACAGGTCAGCAATGAACTATCAACAGCTTCCTGATAAATAATCCTACTTACCCAAAGAACTGTTAGTCTGTTAGTCTTATCTATGCTAAGAGGAAGCTTTTATTGTATCAGGCTTCCTCAGTGAATAATAAAAACCAAACTAAAATTCTTCGTAAAGGTCCAACATTGTGAGGTTTGAAAATAAAGAAACAGATTAAAAATTATGATGCTGCCCTGTCTTCAGCTATGCTGCCTGCTGAAAATCTATGGTTCATTCAGAACAAGAATTGCTTTTACAGTAGAGTCAGCAGCACAACTAGTCTGGTCAGGAGCTGCTCACTGGGTGGCTCTCTCAAAATGAATGGACATTAAGCACATGCAGTTAATTTCTTTGGTGGTCTGGTTTGAGAAGCAATGGGTAAGGCATCTCAAGTAGCAACCAAAGTAGCTCCCACTGGAAGTTAATTTTCTACAATTAGAGACTCATTTCTTTGACTCTGAAAATCTTTAAGAGTTTATTAAAACACAATTGCAGTCTTTGTCACCTGCTACAAAACAAGGCAGGTATCGGATAGTAGGAGAGAGGCATGTTTTCACAACTGATGCAAAGTATCCCAGGACGAGGAAAGGTGATGAATAGTAAATTTGGGTTTTTTTTCAAATGGCAGAGGGAATAGGGAATTCATGTTGGTCTCATCTAGCAATTTGTAAATGGGTTGTTTGAACATATGGGTCTTAACATGTTCATAGATTGTGGGTGTGTGCATATGTGTGTAAAGTGGAAAGGCTTATTATTAGAGTCTGCCTCTCATCAGCACGGCATAAAGTTCCTCAGGTAAGGATGTGATTTAAAGGATTTCTGCATTTGCTAATTGCCCAGCACATGTACCCTTTCTTTTCAAGGCAAGTTTTGAATTTCAGTGATGATTTATTATAAACCTATTTCTCATTGGTTAGAGACCTATCCCAAACATTAGTTTAAATCCAAGCTGCTCAAGTAGATACAGATAGAGAGATTCATTAAGATGACGTTCTCTAAGGGAGTCATTATATCCTATACCAGACAAACTGAAACATAAACACGACATTTGATCCAAGGTACTATACATGTTTTATTACTTGTGGTGGTGGAAGTTTTTCAAAAGTTTATGCTGGTGACTTTATACATTAAATAGAGCATGGATCAGCTTGCACTGGGAAGAAGTTCAGTAAAGTTAGTCTTGTTACCTCAGAAGATCAAGGGATATTCCTTCTCAGAAAAAATGAAAACTTAATAGACATTGAGTTTCATATTTCCTCCCCTGAATGCAGTTTTTGTCAATATTTTAAACTAATTTATAAACTCTCCTAGAGAATAACAATGACCCAGAAAAGGGATGTCTAGCCAAAAGGTGTGAGAAAAGACCTACTGGTGACCATCAGGGTCTGTTCCAATTCTTTTTAAATGTACCCTTCAACAACAACAACAAGAGCCGGTTACCTGTAATTTTCCCCTATTAATGGTATAATCTTCTTATAGTTTTAATCTGCATAATTATAAATAATTGTTAAATAATAGGCAGGGTATAAATACGGGAATGTAATACTTGAAATAAAATATAACACAGAACTCTGTATATTCTCCCTTTATGTCCTTTGCAAGGTGACCTCTTCCATTTCCATGTATGTGAAGATATCTTTTTTTTAAGATTTTTTATTAATTTATCTCTAGAGGGGAAGGGAAGGAGAGAGGGAGAGAAATGTCAATGTATGGTTGCCTCTCGTGGGCCCCTGCTGGGAGCTGGCCTGCAACCCAGGCATGTGCCCTGACTGGGAATCAAACTGGGATCCTTTGGTTCACAGGCCCGCACTCAATGCACTGAGCTACACCAGCTATGGCAGATATCTTTATTTTGACTAAATCCCTCTTCACCTTAGTATAGGCCAGTGGTTTCTATGACCACTATGCTGAGTAGTAAATCCACTTCATGCTAAAATCCAGTACTTACACATATGTATATATATGCATAAGAAACTGAAAGCAAATGTCATGAAACTACACCATGGCCTCTGATATTTTCTATTCTACATCATTCTATTTCAATAATACTGACGGTCAAAATCACCAGAAAAAACTGTGTGACCCTAATGGGTTGTGACCCACAGTTTGAAAAACAGTACTATAAGCCAGCATCACTATTTGCCCAAAGATCTGTAGCAGCTTATTAACTGGCTTCCTTTTGCCCCCTTTGATTCCCTGTTCTATAGAGCAGTAAGAAGGACCTCAAAGACAAACCTGATAATGTCATTCATCTGCTCAAAAACTTCAGTGGCTTCTTGCACTAACAATAAAATCCTCACAAGGCCTACATGATCTATCCATTGACTTTCTTTCCAGCCTAATCTTATGCCCTCTCTCTGTTCCTCAATATGCTCTGGTGCCATAGAATTTGCTTCAGTTCCTCCAAGATACCAGATTTTTGTTTCTCTGGGTATGAAGTGTTCCTGCTGCCAGAACACTCTTTCCCCAACTTCTAATGGCTTGTTATTGCTTATCCTTTATTTCTGGGCAAAATTATTTTCTCTAGAAAGAGACTTTTCTTGACCACCGTAGTTGAAGTAAGGTCATCTCTACTTATTATCTATTTCAGCCAGTTGTGTCAACATTTACATTTAGAAAAATGATTTAAAAAAAGACTTGGCAGCTAGCAAACTTTGACCAAGTAACAGGCAGGATGGGCTGGTGGGAGGAAGACCCAGAGCCGGATATTACAATTCGGATAATGAGAACAATAACAATGAAACAGATTTCACTGGCAAGAAACAGCAGGTAATTGCCCTCAGGGGATGGCCAAGTCAAAAATTTGACTGCTTCATGGTTTGGGTAATGTAATCCAACACAGATGCTGGACCAATTTTTGTTATAATGATAGCACAGTTGCTATTTTCTGTTTAACTATAATCAAAGTAAATTTTCTAGTGCAATTAAATATAGTAAAATATATTGTAGGCATTTATTAGCCAAATTGATTTAAAAAAAAAAAAACAAAGTGGCATGAGCCCCAAATGAAAGCAAAGTAGACTGAGGCCAAAAATGAAGGGAGCCATACGGATAGATTAGATGTCATAGCAAGAGACTTGAAACTGGGTTGCCTTGTGTTTGAGAAAACTACAATGCACTTCAGGGAGACACACATTTGTCCACACACTTTGGGAGAATAATTTATATTTCGATTTTACAAGACCCATAGTTATGGCCAGTGCTTCCAACTAGGTGCACAAAAAGCCTTTTAATCTTAAGAAGAAGAATGTAGTGCTATCTCTGTTGGTTTGTGAATGTTGAATTAAATTCTCTGTAGTTCATTTCTGCTATACCACAATAAATGATATAAAATATTACCCTCTGAGAGGAGTAAACTGAAGAAAGAATCACAATCCTATATAGTGGATAGATGACCACCGTGCATCTTAGATTTTTGAAGAACTAAACAGTTTTAAAATATACTGTCCCTTTCTCTTCCTAATCATATTAGTACTTCTAAACCACATACTTTGGTTTTTGATTTGGGATACACAGTCATGATACTTAAATGTTTTAAGAATATAAGAATAAAAGTTTTAGTCAAAATGTTTATTAATATAGAATTTGAGTAATAACATAATATTTTCATAAAAGTAACACTGGAACATCCCAACAGCAACCAGAAGGGAGGGGGAGAGGGATAATGGTGAACAGAAGGGCAGGGGAAGGGACTAGTCCGAAGAAGGGAATGACCCATGTGTGAATGAATGACCCATGGACATGGACAATGATGTGCAGATTGACTCTGGGAGAGGAAGGGGGCTGGGCAGAGGGGGACAAGGGGGTAAAAATTAGGGCAACTGTAATATAATAAGAATAAAAAAATTTAAAAAGTAAATGGTATATTTAAAAAATTTTATACCTATGCATGAAAGCATAATCTGAAATCTAAAACCGATTATTCTTCATATGTCAGTTGATTTGAAAAAAGCAGAGCAGTGGTGGGAGTTTCTGAAGTGTTCCCAGAGGTGTTGAAGACTAAACAAGATAAGGAAAATTTAAATCTAAAACAAAAAAATTTTCATGAATCATATATAAGTGGGGCTTCAGAAAAATGAGTCACCAAATAGTCATAAAATAGGAAACTTTGCTTTGTAATGGCATTGAGGATATTTATTAAAACTTTAAAGTTGACTATATTCCACCTGAAAACATTATTCTACTAACTAGAGAATTTTCACTATAGATACACAGAACATGGTTAGGCTATTTAATCTAGATTATTTGCCAGGTAATTTTTAGGTAACCATAGCGATCAGACCTAAAGTATTTACAAAAGGCAGCTTAATAATGGCTGATAGCACTGATTTAATAGCCATTTATCTGTACCAATACACAGGAAATAGGAAAGGATGTGTGAAAGAACAAATATCTAGGAAGAAAATTAGGGAAGATATAAGCATGTGCACACACAGTCTCACTTCCCACAGAGGCTGCATCCAATGGCCCCCAAACCTCCTGCAAATCACAGATATAGGTATAGTACACCACATTAGGATTTGAGCAGAGCTGAAGGCTCGGGCTCTTCATGTTTTAGTGCAATGTAAAGCACAGTTTGTAAAGTTTCTGGTTAATTTGATCACTACAGGCATTCAAAATCAATAATGCAAGTTTCAAGTGAATAACATTGGTCTAATTAAATTTAGAAGACAACTGAAATTTCCATTTTGCTCTATTAAAAACAAGAACTTCAACCAGACATCTGGCTGTTTAATATCATGTACATAGAGCATCTAAGTTATTAGCTCATTTTGTTTTTTTAATTCAAATGTTTGCTATCTTTAGATATAAAAATGGATTAAGAGTTAGTCATGATAGCTCATTCTCTGTGATTTACAAAGAAAGTGTGACTCAAAATAATGCTCTATCCAATACATAAATGGCAATTACTTTCATGTCAGAACTATTTTTGTCATCTTTTCACTTGGCCTAGAGTTATATGAAATAGAATACATTGTAATATACTACATAAATATAACATTCTGCTACAATAACATTTAAAGTAAAATATAATGACTGTTTTTGATGTTATCTTCTTAGGATTATTATTTTTTGAATAATGAATCAGAAATATAGATGCACTACTCTGAGCATGAAACGGACTCACCTTGCAGGTATGACCAGTGCTCAGGAGTGTACTAGCTGCCTGTGTCACATCTGATTATACTAACTTCCTCAACAAGCCCTGCAACCCACAGAAGCACGTCAGTTACATTCCAGGACATATCAGGAGTAGAATGGAAGCCACTAGACAAGTTACAAGTGCTTACAAGAAGCATTTATTTTCTAACACACAACAAAACCATATATTCCTGGTCAGTGGGAGGATGTTGAACTGCTGCTCACACAGAACTCATGTTAAGTAGATGCAGTGGGATGTGATTGCCAAATAAATGTCAGTGAAAAAAAATATCTTCAGAATTTTAATAAAAACTAGGGAGAGGTTTTTTTTTTAAGACAAAAAAATTTGCAGGCACCATTTTTTCTCTTTTAATATTCTAACCTTGCTTTCTGCTAAG
This sequence comes from Artibeus jamaicensis, assembly GCF_021234435.1. Taxonomy (NCBI): domain Eukaryota; kingdom Metazoa; phylum Chordata; class Mammalia; order Chiroptera; family Phyllostomidae; genus Artibeus; species Artibeus jamaicensis. The sequence goes on from NW_026521812.1 coordinate 44,109,732, forward strand.
GAAAATTGAGAATGTCACTTCTTTTATCTATACAAGTACTCACTTCATTGACTAATTACAAATTTCAAAACCTAAAGGACAGTTCTTCCATTCTTCTTTAGAGATATCTTATTTATCTAGATGGTGAATACTTAATTATGTGTTAGTCCAAACTACCTTTTAATTCCCAGTACCTCTGTTGGAACTGTGGCTTATTAGAAACCAATCTTTCAGAGTCAATTAACTAGCATTTTGAAGGCTTTCTTTTTACTAAAAAGTTAAATGGAATCTCTTTTATCCCATATAGCTAGAACAAACTCAGGCATCTTAGTGTTCTCCATCCCAACCCCACAGAGTCCCCAACTAATTTCCCAAGTCACATTTTACTGAGGGAGCCCAGGATTGCCAAGGTTAGGTTAGATTTTTCTTCCCAGAGTCATTTGCAGGGTTAAGAAAAAAAGCCTGTCTTTTAAAAGCTGTCTTCTTAGTAGCTTTAAGAAAACATTTGTTTCCTTAAATATCATTTAAGATATCAATATCATTGTTTCAATATTGTTTCTAGTGTTCAGTTTCTCAGACTTTCTACGATAATGCATTTTTGGTTGTTTACTATATTCCATAGTAACTTCTCTCAAATATCATCAAGATAATATTAATTGTACTATTTATTTATTTGGCAACCCATAATTATGAGGTAAGGGAAGGAAATTAATAGAAAAAGTCAATAAAAAGTAGTTATAGAAAAGTTATTACTGAATCAATGAATGGTTTATGCATATGAGTAAATATACTGATTCCATAACTGCTACAAATTCTGTGGTAGTTACAAAATTTCTGAATTTGACATATCAAATGGTGCTAGCAAAATGAATAGATATGATTTTTAAAGTATCTCCAAATATATCCATATGTTAGGTATATGAGTATATCTAATTAGGTATATGAGCTGGATATACCTCACTAGGTATATCCATAGGTATATCAGGTATAAGATAATGGTTATACCTACCTGTAGGTATATCCATTAGGTATTTCTGCCTAGGTATACCTCATTAAGTATACGAGCTGGACATACCCATAGAAGATGGTCTTTTATTTTTTCTACAACAGACATGAATATTTTAGGCCTAATTCCTTTTAGAAAAGAGGATAATTTATTATATTCTTTCTTGTGCACTTCTCAAAGTTTTACAAGCACCGTAAGTAAACATCAACATTTTCTTCAGAGATGTTAAACATTCTTCCACTAAAAACTTGCAGAAGGAAAAACTTATAATACAAATATTACTTTGGGGTAAGAAATTTACTTATTCATATTTGGTAGTGTTTGAAAATATACATATATTTCTAGTTTACATTTTGCCTAATGAATACAACTTTTGAATGTCTCTTTTGTTTAGAGTAAGCAAAACAGTCTGGTCCATGGGACTTGCAACACTGATTGAAACTGTAAGCATTTCACCAACATGTCAAAACAGGAAGAACTTCTGGCCTAACAAGCACTGATAGTACAAGAAAATACTGGTTAGTCTTAGTGATAAAGAACTTTATCGAAGAACAATCTATATGAAGTTTGATTTTAAGAGTGATAATATAGGTTTGCGTGTCATATTTGTAGCTTTCATATTGAATTTCCTAAGATCACTAATCAAGACAATGGATAGATTTTTATGTGGTCATAAACTTCATATAAATATTATTTAAAATAACACCTTAGGAAATTACACTTATAAGGTGCTTAATGGTAGAGTAAAAATGCTCTATAAGATGTTCACAGGTGAGAATTTAGTCTACACACAAAAAATATGTGTATAGGTAGAGTACCCCTTCACACTATTTGTTACCGATCATTTTAATTCACTGGCACCAATGTCAGATTAAACAGTGGGATCAAGAGAAAGAGGTGTTAGCCCATGGTTGAGAACAACCGAATTTAACTAATTTTTTTCATAAGTACATTAATTTAAGGAAAATCATCCAGCCTTTCTTCATCTTTAAAATTTGGACTGCACATTGGTCAGATAATTTTAAAGACAAATACAATATGATCTCACCTATAAGTGGAACCTAATTAACAAAACACACAAATGAGCAAAATAGAACCAGAGACTTGGAAATAGAGAACAAAATGACAGTGACCAGAGGGGAGGGGGAACGGGGGGTAACGGGGAAAAGAGGGAGAAAGGGCAAGAAAAGGAACATGAACAGAGGACTCATGGCGCAGACAATGGTGGTGGGGCAGGGACTGACTGTGGGAGTGTGTAAGGGGTGGTGCAGGGGAAAGCAAAGGGGACAAAGGTTGGATAACTATAACTGAACAATAAAAAATTCCAATCAATAAATAAAAGTAAAATGAGATAGCATAGAAAAAAAATGAACAGTTTAAAGCTATAAAAGTTAACATCTTGGCTGGTAATAACCATACCAAAAAAAAAAAGTTGGACTGCTATTTCCAAACTAACCTAGAAGTTGTATGACTTAGGCTGTTTCTGGCCTTCGATAAATCCTGAATAAATATTTGTTATTTCCTTGAAGAAACATGGGGGAAAGCATTTCATAGGCACCATTTTCTTGAGAAAATAGGTACAATAGTCCCTCCTTATTGATGGGGATTATGTTCCAAGGCTCCCAGTGGATGCTTGAAACCATACAAATTGAGATAGCACTAAACCCTAAATATACTGTTGTGTTTTTTTTCCTACACATACGTACATGCACTTTACAGCTTTTCTTTGGCATATCCGAATTCCCAGCATCACTATTCTTGTGCTCTGGGGTCAATTACTAAGTTAAATAAGAGTTAGTTGAATACACCCGTTGCGAGGCAACGAAGAGGCTATTAGGTGACTAACAGAGAGGAGCATCTACAGTGTGGAGATGCTGGACAAAGAGGTGATTTATGTCCCACAGAGTGAGACCTCAAGAGATTTTATTACACCACTTGGAATGGTGAGCAATTTAAAACTTATGAATGTTTATTTCTGGAATTTCCATTTAATATTTTTGGACTGCAGGTAACTGAAACTACACAAAGAAACACCAAGGGTAAAGAGGGACTACTGTAATTTAGCTTCACAAGTGAGTTTTAATTTCTACATGAAGCACTTTGATTAGTTGCTTCTTAACACTAACTGGACAGCAGAGAGATCTTCAGTTTCCTCTGCAGTGTAGAGATCTGCATATGCATGTTTCTACCAAAGGATGCCTGTCTGTCCGTTCATGGCCTTAGCGAACACTAGGACTTGCCCTATAAAAGCAGTCATATGGCAAGGGGTGGAGGGTGGCTCAAATTCTTCACATTGCCACTGCTCTGCCTAGGCTTAAGGTGCTTTTAAAGGCTCATATCACTTTTTGTGAAAAGGAGCACAGAGCAGAAGCAGTGGAAGGTGGAAAATCCATGGAGAGAGTAGAGAGGGCAGGTGTGAAAAGATCAAGGAGGAGACGAGAATATGGGAAGACATTGGCTGGAGTGCTGTGGGAGAGAGAAGTTGTAGGCTGAACTGCAGCTTTCTGGGCTCTCTCTCTTTCTGGGTATGAGCTTGTGGAAATCGTTACATATTTGTTTGTTTGCTATCTTCTTTTTTTAATTTATTTTAATTGTTGTTCAAGTACAGTTTTCTGTCTTTTACTCCCATCCCAGCCCACCCCCAGCCATCCCATCCCCACCTCCCTCCCATTTCCACTCCCCATCTTGTTTTTGTCCATGTGTCCTTTATATTTGTTCCTGTAAACCTTTCCCCTTTTCCCCTGAAATTCCTTACCATCTTCACTCTGGTCACTGTCAGCCTGTTCTCCACTTCAGTGTCTTTGGTTATATTTTGCTTGTTTGTTTGTTTTGTTGTTTAGGCTCCTGTTAAAGGTGAGATCATATGGTATTTGTTTTTCACCATTTGTGAGAAGACAGAAAACAAAGCAAAATGGAAAAGGTAGTACAACTGCTAAGTAAACCTGGAGCAGTCTCCAAATCTCAGCTGGTGCTTCAGTGTTAGTGATGTTTCTTGCCAGCTCTCTCTAAGGCTGCTTAGCTTGCTAGCTCTCAACTTTCATGAAGGCAGGTCATTCACAGCTGGGGAAGAAACTCCCACAAGTCCAGTTACGTCTATACATTCTGGTTCTCAACAGTTGTTTCAGGATAAAACATTTTGATTCTCAATGTTATGTCCAAGATGAACATTCAGAATGTGTAAAGAAGGAAGGAGCAGAATGCAGTCCATTTCAGTTTTAAGTCAAAAAGGAAAATGAGAGGACAGGGAAAAGACAGACTTAAGAATGAAAGGGACTAGGAGAGCAGCCACTTGCATGGATGGGTCTGAACCAAGGCTCTTCCACTTCTGTAAGTTACTTAACTATCATTTGCCTGATTCTGCCTATCTCGAAAATGGGAATATAATAACTTAAAGTTCTGATATTTGAAGAAAGTATAAAAGATATAATGTATATAAAATACTGAGCACACTGCTTGCCACATTATAACAAACTAAATAATGTTAACCATTATTAAGGCTAAAAATGAATTTCTTCTTATGGTGATAAGTCCAGATGGTGATTATGGTGATTGTTACTACAACTTTTAGATCAACTAATTAATCATAAGTACTTTTTCCCAAAAAAATGAATGTCAAGTTTTCTTTTAAAAATGTCAGGTAGAAATTTAGAACATCATATTGCCATAGATTTTTGCCTTTTAAATGGGGAAAAGTAAATATTCACCAAACAGGTTCAGAAGCTAAAGACTGAAGAGAAAATTGCAACTCTGCACCTAATTTTAATCTAAGACTAACTGTGTTGAGAGATGGCTGTGAATGTGTCTGAAAGCATAAACTTTCTCATTTGATAGGTATTTTGGTTAGCTAGGAAAAAATAAATGCTTTGCAATTTCAAAATTTGCAATTTTATATAAGGATGAATGTTTTTTTTCTTCCCAGAATGTAAATATCATCTCTATTTGAAGACAGGGAAAAGAGGGACAAAAGAAGCCAACAAATGCTTTAACTCAACAATCTATATAAAATGGCCACTATGAATCAGGCACATACGAACCAGTAAAAGCACCACTAAGGCACTGCTAAAAGTAAGATGTCCTAATGCAAGAGGTAGGGCCTGGATATGGAGATTTGGAAGGTTACAGTGAAGGGGAAAAGTTACAGTTTGGGAGTGGGGAATGCTTTGCTGAAGGGTTAAGGAAGTGTTAGCCACAAAGCCCTGGCAACTTAGGAGAAGGGGTCTTGCTCCACCACTGTTGAAATCCATCTTTTCCCCAGTAAAAGGTCTCATGCATAGCAGACCCTCCATATCTGGCTTCATACACTTCTGTCTCTCAGCCATGCCCTTCATTCTTGGTAGAGGCCTTCAGAGCAGCTGGGCAGAGAATGCCTCTGCTTGGAAGAGGGTCCCAACCTAGAGAACAAAGCTGAAGGGCTGTTACCAGTGTAGTACAAAGTATGGCTGGGCTCCATGTGTCAGGATCACATGGGCAACTTGCTAATATGCAGGTTCCTTTAGCTCTGCAGAATAAAATATTGGGCATGCATGAAGTGCAGGTACTCACCAGCTCAGAGATTCTTTTTTTTCTTCCCCCCTCCTTTTTTTTTTTTTTTTTTTGAGGAAGGGTTAAAATAAAGTACGAAATAATGGCAGTGGGGCTGACCTCTTGCTTCTTTTCAGTGCAGTGTATCTCATGTGTGATCTACATCTTTGGCCTTCTTTCTAGAAGGGGAAGAATTCAGATTGGCCTTCGAGGGGGAGAACATTTTGAACAGGCCTTTTGTTTTTCTTTTAAATATTTTTTTCCTATTTGTATGGGTCTTGCCTTCCAAATAGAAAGTACTGGCAAGATACAGACATCCTGTTCTTGAAAATCATGGCTAAATAGCAGTCAAAGCTAAACGAGTTGAGTTTAAGGCCTGACCCAACCATTAGCCATGAAACTTGGGCAAATCTTTTTATCTCTAGGTATCTGTTTCCAAATCTCTGACATAGAATACCTTCTTGAATTGAAAAATAAATGTGGTTTTACGCATAAAGAATTAGGCCCAGAACTGATCAGTAAGTTCCTAGAACCTCCATAAACCTTATCCAAATGCACTGTCAATATGACTTCTTACCGTGGTAGTTTATACAGCCTTCCTCAAGCATTTTCTAATTCTCTTATAGTGCCTCCTTTGCTGATAACCCCTTTTCTCCTTCTTCCTCGGCAATCGAAAGAAAGCCAAACAACTATTATCTTTTGCTCTTCTCTCCCAGTTTCCCCAATCCTAGTTAGCCCACTATTGTGTCAGATCAAACTTCTCTCCTAACACATGTTCAGTTGAACACTACTTATGTATTCATCTTGCATGTCCATTAGACTGTGAAATGTCATTTTTAAATCCTCAGCATCTAGCTTGGTTCCTGGCAGTTAATAATAGGTAGTCAAACCATATACACACAAAGATTCAACTTTTCTGAATGCCTGTATAGAGTGGATGGCTGGACAGTCTGTTTCTGGGGAGGCATTGACCTATGAGAATTGTATGGTTGTCTTCTTAGCCGCTGGTCTGTGACGCCCCCACAGACCTGAAAGATAATGGCCTCCGTCTAAAGTTCAGCCAGTTTCTCCGTTTTGGGACACAGCTCTGCAGGGTACCAGCAGGGGGCGGCGTTGTCACGCAGCTGGATGCTCCGCGGGTGACCGTCCGGAGCCCCCCCAAGGCACGCAGCTTTGGTGGGAGCGCGCTCTCTTTAGCCCCCACCTCAGCGTCTCGTAGCGTCTACGTGAAAGTTACTCTTGTTGGGGAAGAGACAGCGACCGGCGGGAATAGGTAGCCAGGTGATAGTGGGGAGCTTTCTAGCAAAGATTACCCTCCTTCCGCACTGTTGAAGGGGTGGAAGCTAGGGGAAGAAACTTTTATCCTTTAAACTTGTACTTTCACGTTTGGTGGAAAACTACATTTCACATTGCCATCCACCAGAAAAAGGCAAACCTTCGCTCCGTGGGAGAAACGCGCTTCGCCCCCTTGGGCACTCAGTGAGAGAACGCGCCACGGTGTGGCCGGGTCGGCTCTGGGCGCCAAAGCGACCGTGGGCTTCCCGCGCCTCGCTCTAGACCCGCCTAGTCCAGGACGCTCCGCAGCTCCCCGGCGCGAGCCCCCGGGGCGTTGCTCAGGGACCAACCTGCTCCAGACGCTCGGAGCTTCTCGGGCGCAAAAGTGGGACGCACGTTCGCGGCCCCGCCCCCGCGCCGCCTCTGGCCCCCCAGGCGCTGCGAGGCTTCCCGACTTTTCGAGAAACGAAACTCGAAGAGCAAGCCCTTCCTCTCAAGCACAGAGGTTGATTGGCGAGGACAAGTGGACTCTAGCTCACCCCGACACCGGGTTTATTAATGAAGTAAACGGTCGCACCACAGTTCATGAAGAATCTTTGGCGCCCCATCAATAAGCTGTAACGCGCTGTATCCAGCGAGAATTTTGTTTGGGAAGTTTCCGCAGTTGCGGGATTTTAGTTGAGATCCTGTTTTGAGGACCACCTAGGACTGGGCATTTTTAGTGTCTCATCGTCAGGGGAAAATAAAGTGTGGGTGAGGGGGACTTGTACATAGGTCAAATATGCATAAATACACGCACAATACGCACAGACACAGCCACTAGCGTTGCGACCCGGGAACCGCTCACCAGGGCTGACGGCGCTCAGCCCCGCGGGGTCCACTGGGCGGGCGGGGGCGTTGCCCTATGCAGATGAGGGAGGTGTGGTCAGCGCGCGGCGCCGGGCCCGGAAGCGCGGAGATGCCCGGTATAAAAAAACTACTGAAGACATTTTTCACGCACAACTGCTAAAGCTCCAGAGACGGGTGCTGCGGCGGCAGCGAGAGCCGCCACCTCCGGAACCACCGCAGCTGAAGCGGCAGCGGCGGGGGCGAGGGGCGGGACTGTCCACCGCTGGCGAGTGGGGGCTGGGAAGGACTAAGTGGCTCGCCGTGGCGGTGAGCGCACTCGCAGCTCCTAGAATTATCGGAGCTTGGCTGTTCCTCGCTAGCTGCTCTCCTAGAAGGGACGGCCGTCTTCAGGTGACACAGACGGGACTCCCGCTTGCGCTTTCCAGATGCATCAGCGATACTTTTGGTGCGGGGCTGCTTTGCGAGGCGCGACGCGCGCGGCTGGGGTCCGCGGGGGGCTTGGGGAGGGAGAGTGTGAGAAATCCCGGAGCCGAGCCGGGGAAGGGGGAGTCCTGGGAAAGGGGCGCGCTCATCCCTGTGCGGGGTCTTGTACCCGTCACGCGTCCTCATCGAGCTCCTTTCTCCTCTTCTGTTTTAGGACCGACCAAGGCCAAGTGGCTTTCGGCGGGCACTTCATGGCAGAAGGTGAAGGCTACTTTGCCATGGCCGAGGAAGAGCTGGCCGGCAGCCCCTATATCCCCCTGGGCGGCGACTTTAGCGGCGGCGATGTCGTTGACGGCGGCGGTTTCGGCGAGCTCTGCTTGGACTATTGCGAAAGCGCAACGGCGCACTGCAACGTGCTGAACTGGGAGCAAGTGCAGCGACTGGACAGCATCCTGAGTGAAACCATCCCGATCCACGGACGCGGCAACTTCCCCACGCTCGAGCTGCAGCCGAGCCTGATCGTGAAGGTGGTCCGGCGGCGCCTGGCCGAGAAGCACATCGGCGTCCGCGACGTGCGCCTCAACGGCTCCGCCGCCAGCCACGTCCTGCATCAGGACAGCGGCCTGGGCTACAAGGACCTGGACCTCATCTTCTGTGCTGACCTGCGCGGAGAAGAGGAGTTTCAGACTGTGAAGGACGTCGTGCTCGACTGCCTGTTGGACTTCTTACCCGAAGGGGTGAACAAAGAGAAGATCACACCACTCACTCTCAAGGTAAAGTCGCCCTCCGTGGGCTCGGGTCCACTCCCGGCTGGGGCTGGGGTTTGGAGGGCCAGGGGAGAGGAAAACATGCCACAGATTTGTGGGCGCGTTTATTTATTGTGCTTTTGATTTCTTTTTGAATGGGTAAATTAAGGTGTGTGGACGGTGTTGACTGTTTTACTTAACTTGGTGCTTCAGCGCCACAACTCTCTGCTTCCTCCTCTGCCCTTCCTCCTCTTCCTTCTCCTTATTTTTTAACTCTTGGCTTTCCTTGTTTGAGTCTTATACAGAGTAGATTCTAAGAGGAAAATTGAAATGATGTCAGTCATTTTTATGAATCATTTAATGATCCAGTCTTTGGGAAAATTGTAAACTGAAGGAGAACCAAGCCAGTGAGTTTATATATTGTATTGGAAAATGTGAATAGATTTCCTAGATGCATTCAGCTGACTGACTCCCTGTGTTTAGGACACACTTGGTGCTTCTCGAGGTTGGCTTATGTGTCTGTTAAGGATATAGTGGGTCCACCCTCCTCACTTTGGTTCAAAGTGCGTTTTATACCTTTAGTTAAAATTCGAGGGATCAGCCTCCCAGAATGGCCTAATACTATAATTCACTTTGACTGCAACTGCTGAGCACTCCTAGAGGGACAGACAAGATACTGATCATATCTGTTGTCTCCGGGGAGGAAAACTGGGTGACTAGAGACAAGAGTGAGAGGAAGACCAACTTTTCCTGAATGCTCTTCTTTCTTTTCAATATTGTGTGAATATTGTATCTGTAAGGCCATTTTCAAAAAATAACATTTTGAAAGTCAGACATGACAACAGAACCTCTTAGTACTGTGCTGCATCTGCCAAAAGCCTCAAACTATTATTTCTAGTCTCTCCCCCAGACGGTAAAACCACTCGTTAAATGTGTTTTTTCCCCGTTTTCAGAAACTGTTTAAAGCGCCTAAGTAGTGTTTTGCTGAAATTTGACAAAATGAAAGGGAAGGAGCAAAATAAATCTGATCTGTGAAGAAAATGTGTTTGTTTATTATTTTTTCTAGGTATGCTGATCTTCTTGTTTTGTCTTTTGAATTGTAGGAAGCTTATGTGCAGAAAATGGTTAAAGTATGCAATGACTCTGACCGATGGAGTCTTATATCCCTGTCAAACAACAGTGGCAAAAATGTGGAACTGAAATTTGTGGATTCCCTCCGGAGGCAGTTTGAATTTAGTGTAGATTCTTTTCAAATCAAATTAGACTCTCTTCTCCTCTTTTACGAATGTTCAGAGAACCCAATGACTGAAACATTTCACCCCACAATAATCGGTGAGAGCGTCTATGGCGATTTCCATGAAGCTTTTGATCACCTTTGTAACAAGATCATTGCCACCAGGAACCCAGAGGAAATCAGAGGCGGAGGCCTGCTTAAGTACTGCAACCTCTTAGTGAGGGGTTTTAGGCCTGCCTCTGATGAGATCAAGACCCTTCAGAGGTATATGTGTTCCAGGTTTTTCATCGACTTCTCAGACATTGGAGAGCAGCAGAGGAAACTGGAGTCCTATTTGCAGAACCACTTCGTGGGATTGGAAGACCGCAAGTATGACTATCTTATGACCCTTCATGGAGTGGTGAATGAGAGTACAGTGTGCCTGATGGGACATGAAAGAAGACAGACTTTAAACCTTATCACAATGCTGGCTATCCGGGTGCTAGCTGACCAAAATGTCATCCCTAATGTGGCTAATGTCACGTGCTATTACCAGCCGGCCCCCTATGTAGCAGATGCCAATTTTAGCAATTACTACATTGCACAGGTTCAGCCAGTATTCACATGCCAGCAACAGACATACTCTACTTGGCTACCCTGCAATTAAGAACCATTTAAAAACGTCCTGTGGGAAGCCATTTCAGACAAGATAGAAAAGAAAAAAAAAAGAAGAAGAAGAAGAAAAAAAGGTTAAATGACCCAGTCCTGATTAGGGATATGTTTTGTGCAATGATGATCTGCTCCTGGTTTTAAGCTTGGCAAAGCTTGTAGATCCTTTTCTAGGTATGGGAGCATGATCTCAAAATGATCCCCACCCACCATCAACCCACGCACCTGATCCTCCTACCCAGTTGAATTCTATCCTGAAACAAAAGAGACCTGTCACTGAAAGGAACCAGGTTCTCCTAAATTAATGAGGGAAGACATGCTTAATGACAATATGGGTTTGCTGTACCTTGCTCCCATAGCTTTGCCATAGGAAAAAAAGGTGGAGTTTCTTATAAGATGGAATTCACAAAAGGGAAAATATAAAGAAAAAAAAGATCTCACCCCAACTTAATTATCAAATCAGGAGTTCAGATAGTAATAATGCAGGAAGAAGGGGAGCTCTAACATTGGGATTGTTACCTGAAGCTTATAGCAAGTGCTTTCTGTGAAACTATCCTATTGCGTTAACGAAAATGGCTTACTCCAAGTGAACAGTAGTAGGTTGGTGCAGTTTTCATAACAAACAGCAGAACTTATGATGACACAATCCATTATTTCCAGCTGCATGCATAGCTTGCATTTTTAAAATGTGAAAATGCAAGCAAAAACAGCTGTAGCAAAGAAAGTATGCTCAAGGACCAAAGATTTAACAGATAAAAATACCCAAATAGAAGAGAGATAATAGAATATATAAAGAGTTACTATATTTGTTACACACCAATATACATCAAAGTGCCTGTTGCCTTCTGAAAATTTGAAGTAGAACATTTTTATGGTTTAATGATTATTTTATTTTATCAGGGACTACAGAAGAAAATAAAACAACACATAAGCTTGTGAATGGTGGAGGAAATGCCCTATTTTTTCTTGGCAAATACTTGTACAGAGTTAACAAGTGTCGGTGTGATATTACAGATATATGTGTATGTGTATGTATACTATGTGTGTATATATACATATTTGTGATATGAATATATTCACACAATACATTGACTATGGTCTAGAATAATGTAGCAAATAGGAAATGTTTAAATACTGTGTGTTTTTATGTTTTCAACAGGATGACATGAGACGTGGGCATATTGCAGTGATGAATTAAAACCCACATCTAAAATGTTAAAACAAATGAAGGAGGAAACAAGTAATATATTTGATAGGAAGAAAAGAGATTATACAGTTCTAATGTTTTTTTCCCTTGTTTTGTGAGCCATAGAATTCCACAAATGGGAGAATATTTGTTTGGCAGAGCCCTTTTTTTTTAATATATATATATTGAAATACCATTTTGAAGGTTTGAACCCTTTTATTTTTTTGTAATACTTGCATGTTTCCATGGTGTATAATCCAGTGGGTCATGGATCCATGATAGTCTATTTAAATTTCTGACTGCTAAAAAGAATTTCTGGTGATCTGAACACTACTTATTAATATTTAAATTAATTTTTAATGAATGCATTTTGCATTTCAAGACCACTAGAATTTAGTAAATGTGAAATGACCCTTTTTAAAGAGTATTTGCACAATTGCTTAAAATTTATATGAGATATATATTATATATAAAATTTTATGAATTTATGCCAATATGAAACATCATCGATCTGGTTGTCACACTGCATTTAAATATTTAGTACTGTACTTTAAATTCAAATCACTTCTCATTGAATCAAATCCAACTTTATTTTCTCTTTCCCAAGAAACCAGTCACAGTTTTGTGAAATGAACTGGCATTACTCTTTCAGTTCAGTCACACCTGATCCTAACACTATTTCTTCTCCCAGCCCTAAATTCCTTTGGACACTGTTCTCTGAAAATGAGTTTATTAAAAATAAAACTAACACATAAAAACCTTCTCTTTGTATTATGAAACACCAACATAATCCCTGCCAACTCTAATGGATGACTGCTTACTATGATAATTTCTATGAAGAACCAACCAGATTTTTGTGATCAATTAAGATGGTTTGGGAAAAAGACTAGCGTCATCTTATTTGGCAGTGTAATTTGTTTGTTATCTGGACATCACTCAGATGGTCAATGCCAAATTAATCTACCCAAATCACCTTTTGCACATCCTTCTTGAAGCCTTAACAGGAACTTGATGGGTTTGCTGTAGCAGCTTCCCTGTGAATTCTGTCCAAGCTGTAAACAGCTACTGCACTGCCACTCACTATTTCCTAGGGAACTCTTCCTTTTCCCATGTTGCCTCAGTCTCCCTCTCTCCATTCCTGGGTTTGAAAAATCGTGAGGTCCCAGGAAATATTATTTCATTTGCAGAATAAGCCTGATACTTAACTGTCAGAAGCCAGAGTTCCACCTGCCCACCTTTTTGGAAGTTTTCTAAAGGAAAACTAAGAACACTCAGTAACATCAGAGCAGCTGGTAATCTGCCTTTTTCCTTCTCATCCTAACTCTCGACAAATTAGTTGTCCATTATTTTGAAAAGAGGCTAGAGATTCCTGACTCTTCCACAGCAACAACCTGTTGTTAATTTATGACAGATTTTTGTTTGGAGGGGTCTTATTTGAAAACATATTTTTCATTTATTTTCTCAAATATTTATGCCCTTGCTTACTCCAGGGTTGGTAGCATAGTTGGAAGTGCCAGCACCTGTCATTCAGATAGAATAGGTTGTACTCAAGACAACCTTCAACATTTACTTTAAAACTTATATATAATTTATTTCTCCTTTGTATGTACTATAGTCTTGTGCATATGTAGTTCAACAAACAGTGGAATATATGTCTCTCTTTGTGGATGTGTGGCCTAAAAAATTGAATGTCTGCTGAAAAAGATTCATGCGTATAGGTCAGAGAAAAGAACAGCTCTCGACTCCTGATTAGTGCCTGTGATTTGCTTGCTTTTGTGTTTATCTGGCCTAGTGTGCTGTTAACTTAAACAGGAAGAAGTTTTATCTTCTGAAGGTTCTTCTCACCTGTCCATTCTGGCATGTCAAAGGACACTTAACCTGTGAAAATGCCCTTTTAAAAAGTTTACTTCATTTGCAGGAAATAGAGTTGCCTCAAGAAATCCTACCTACATTGAGAGGGACTTTTCCTTTCTAGAAATAGGGTCAAGTATATGCTCACTTTAATATTAGGTGGACTATTTTAACATGGCTCCAAAAAATTGCAGGGTGGAAGAATATCTGTAAGCCAAGCCGAGGAAGAAATGCAAAGAAAAGTGAACATACTGTTTTTCCCACCCCTCTCTGTTTGCTTATCGTTGGTTGCTTTACTGTGCATAAAGTTGTTTTCAATGCAATGTTTGTCAAATAAATATTGTGAACTATTCTGTAAATGAAATGTATTATGTTGAAAGCTATCTGCAGTCAAAATATGCTTTTTTGTTGTTTGAAGACAAAGTGTGTTAGATGAAACCAAAAAGCCAAAAAAAGTAATTTCATATATAGCACCTATTTGAATATAATCTTTCTTTAAGATTTCTTATAGCATAGCCTTTTCAGTGCTAAGAAAGAATTTCTGTGTCATATTTTGTTGTAATAATGGCTTGCTAACAAAGTACATGGTAAAAGCACAAAGTTGGAAGATGTTGCGGTAACTTGCTGCACGGCCCTGCAGAATGAAAGAGGCTCTGCCCGCTGGCTGTCTCTCTCTCCAACCATTGCCTCCTCTGAGACTCTGAGACGTCCTACTGCAGCAAGCTGCACCTTGGGTCACTCTTTTGGAATATTTTTACTTTAGACTGTGTCACAGGCAGAAAAGGAGTTGATGGAGAATGGATTCTTAAAAACTGACATGTTTGAATCAGTGCTAGAGGGAACAGATTGTGAATTTTGTTTACAGCATCCAATATTTGGATTTTTTTTGTAAATAAAAAGAAGTTATTTTTTTCTATTCATTCGTGTCTGTTATCTTTGGTGTCTGCATTGGCTAGAGACTGTGTCCTCTGAATTGCAACCTGTATCCATGAGAAAAGACAGGATAGATGTGGGGGTAGACAGTCTTCAGCAACTTTCTGATTGGAGTTCAATAAATTAAAGTGTTCAGCTTTCAGCCAGTTCATTTCTAACTGGCTCAGTTAGCTCCAGAAGAATCTAACTGATGAGTTCCAAAATTTTTTATCTGGGCATTAACTTAACAGTGTTAAGCCACTTAGATATAAGAGCTATTTTTCATTATCAGTAGAGACTCCTGTATTTGGACTACAGGGCTCCAGTATCCCTGAGTGATCCTTGGTTTTCATGAGGAGCCCAAGTTCTGTGATTTGGTTTTCAGTGGTGTTATATACACATATATTATCTACTTGGGGCTTTATAGTGTTATTGAGGGAAGTAAAAGGTAGAACAATCATAGGATCTAATATATTATACTTCGTGTGTATGTATATGTATTCGGGGTTCAAAGAAATCATCCTTTTGTCTAACATTTAATATAACCTCACCTGTTCAGATCACCAGGGGCATCCATTTATTTATTAATAAAATTTTTTCTTTGTGTAATTTTGGAGACTTTCTTAATACTGGTAGCATGAGAATTTGGTAAGCCTAGGCTATTATTATAGGACATACTTGTGGGTTTTAAGATCATTTAAAATCCTGATGGATAGAATCCATGCCTGACACTATATTTATAAAAGAGCCACTCCTGGCATTTAAAGCCAGCTTCCCTCATGTATACATCATAAAAATACAATGTGGTTATTTGGTTTCATAGTGGTGTGTGTTATACTCTTTTTTTCTTTGTTGCAACCTCTTCATCCTACAACCAGTCCCTCGTATTTATGTGGTCATCATAATTGTTTTAAACAATGTTTGAATAAGGACAATATATGTTAGGCTCCTCCTAGACTTATATACATCCTGCTACTTCTAGTTGAATTACCAGACTTCACTTAGCTATGCCTGTAGAGAAGTCAACCACCCTTCCTTTCTTTAGAAACCTTCTTTCCTGAACATTCAGTTCTTTTAATATAAAATAGGACGAGAACTGTTAAAATCATCCAGTACTTCAGAAATTAAACTGTGATGTCCTTCATAGAACCAGGTTTGAAATAAAATGATATGAACATTCTTCAGTTTAATAGCAAATAATTTTTAAATGACAGTGCTCTCACCCAGCAAGGTCCACATCTTGGTTTCTAGTGACACACTCCAGACAATGGAATCAGATCGCCTTGGACAAATGGGTAAATCTAGGGCTGGGGCAGGGACTATACCAGAGGAATCTGGAGCATCTTGTAGTTCCAGAAAGCAAAGATGTGCTAAAAACAAAACAAAACATCACAATGATGAGCATGTGAAAAGGATACAGGCATCAACTGCAAGAGCTCGAACAGCCAAAGCTTGAATAATTTGAGCAACAAAATAAGTAGCATTGGATTATAACCCGAAGTATAATAAATATTCATGAAACAAATAGATGATTGCATAAATAAGCAAATGGGGGCAAAGAGACAAATTTCCTGTGCAGAATTCCAAATCTATGTAGATGCTGCCCCCTCAAGGAGGTGGAGCTTAACATTCTACCTCTGAAGTGTGGGCTGTGTATAGTGACTTCCTTCCAAAGAGCACTTACAGCATTGAAAAGGCTGAAAAAGTAACCATAAACTGTACCATTGGAGAAACCTGACAAGCTACAGAAGGCCCTGATCAATCCATGAAGATAGCATGTATCATTGTTATGTGATGAAAATGATACTTCACTTCTGTGGTCATCCTTTCCCTAACCTGCACCCTCTGTCTAATTATGAAGAAAGCATCAGATAAATCTAAGCTGAGAGAATAATACAAAATACTGGCCGAAGGAGTACTCCTTAAATCATAAAAACCAGGAAAACCTAAAAACTGCCATAGCCACAGAGAGCCAAAGAGACACGCCAATTAATATAATATGGTATCATGGATGGGATCCTGGGGTAAAAAGGATGCTAGATAAAACCAATGGAAATACGAATAAAGTATTATTGAAATGATATCTCAATATTGGTTCATTAGTTATGACAAATGCACCATACTAATGTAGTACATTAACAATGGGGAGAGTAGATGTGGAATATAGGGAACTCTGCACTATCCTCACAATTATTTTGCAAATTTAGAATTATTTTCAAATAAAAAGATTATTTTAAAAAATGAAGACTGACCCTTGCTATCTCTAGAGAAGTGGCTCTTATAAAAGTAATAGTGAATAGTTCATTTTACTTTTTAATGTCTTCTGTACTTAAAGTGTTAGGAAAGCAGATGAAGGAGTGAAACTAAAACGATGCTTTTTACTCCAAAGTTTTGGAGAAGCTTTACCTACAAATTTTAAGAAAAAGGAAGGGGGTTGAAGAGAGCTAAGTTGTAGGCAGTATTTGCTTATAAAGTAGTAGAAAGAATTCATATTACCTTAGAGTTTTATGGAAGGGGAATACTAAAAGCAACTATAAATCATTGTGTAGATATTTATAAACATAAAGTACTACAATGACCGAGGGGCTAAACTTATGTAGCCAAAATATTCAGGTAACCCTGGAAAGTTGTTTAGAAACTATCTACAAGCAAATGCTAGGGAAGACTAATATTTAGTGGAGTGTTGAAATTAATTATTATTCAATGTAAATAGCCACTTTCATAATTCACCTGCTTACCTAAGCTTCTTGGTTAGCATATCAGGTTTTCTTAAAGTGAAGGGACACCTGTTTTTGTATTTACTTCCTCAACTCAGTCACTGGAATTAATAGTTCAAAATGCAGTTTTGAAAACTAAATGCCTTTATAATTTTTAAAAGCAACAATTCCAGCTTAACAGTTCATGAAGTTAGGGAAAGGCTGTGCTTTCTTGCTTAGGGACCTGGGGCACCCTGAACTGCAAGGATTTATGCATATGGGACTAAGTTGTTTCTAAGCTCCACAATGGAAAGTTCCCTTCAGGATCCCCTTAAGAAACTATTAATTTTCCAGCACAGTGTGTACTTATCAGTAATGCCAAGATTTTGTGGCATCATCTGGCCATGTCATTAGAAAACAGTTGAAACACTACTCTTTTATTTTTTCTTTTTTAGCAAAATTCAACCTAATGAACTACACTAGTAGGCACTATGGATAATGCCGTTCTGTGCTTTAATCCTGAATTGCATATGCTTTGGAGTTTATTTCTCAGTATCTCTTCAAAGAAGATCATGGTTTATATGTTCTTCATTTTAAAGAAAATAATCAAAAAGTACTAAAATATTTCATTTTAGACTCCAATTATCAGAAAAAAAAGAAGAGGAACAAATTCAATCAGTTTAAAGGCCTAATGACTGAATTATTTGCTAGATTTAGTAAATAAAAATATAGGATGCCCAGTTAAATTTGAAATTCAGGTAAGCAATGATTTTATTTTCAGTATAAGTATGTCCCATGTAATATTCAGGACAACTTGTTAATATCTAACTTTAGGTACTACAAAACAGTGCAGTCACAGAGCACCCATACACCAAACCCTCTGGAACGTGGTTCATTCATTAAAAATTTGCTGAGTAGCTTTTATCTGTTTATCCTTGTACTAGACTCTGAGACCCAAAAGAAATGAAAGTCTTGGTCTGTTGAACTTTAGAAGGTTCTACTTGCAAGTAGAACTTACTTGCTGAAAATTAATTTTTCAGCTACCCTAGGGTTAATTACTCATGAGGCTTAGCTCTGCATGGGGCACCATAAAGAGCTCTGGGAACTAATGGAGAGTCTGGATGAGGGTAATAGTCCTTGAAATGTGCCTTTTTGGGAGCTTTCAGAGGCAGAATTCCCCATAGGTAGCCCCATATAGGCACTGGCCATTTGCTTGTTTTGCAGCAAAGGACAGGGGTAGATGTATTGCATTTTCTGCTGAGGGAAGCAAAAATTCTCCCTGAGCTTATGGACACTTTCTTGAAAACCATTTCAAAAATCTTTAGGACTTAACTAGAATGCACCTTGAAATTTTATTGCCCTATAATCCTGTTTGCTGCAGCACATTAAAATTTCCTTGAATGTTTCTTATGTAACCACTTCTGGTTAAATGTCATCTTGAAATTATTACACTTTAGTCATTGCTGCTTTTTCCAGAGCTGGATAAGTCCCTTTCTCAGATGCTTCAAATGCACCAAATGCACCATAGACTTTACCCCTCCTAATTTGTATAAAACCAATTGTGTCAGCCTGGGTATTTGTTTAGTTAGGGTAGAGAACTTATTTAAAGAACATTTATAACTGTCCTGATTATTATGCACTCCCCTGGACTACATGGGTGAAATCAGCAGCTGTCACCATCATCAAAACATTTATTAAGTACTTTCTCATGCCCTTGTTTTGATACTCCGTGAATATCTACAAATATTTATTAAAAACTGGCTTCTCACTAGCAGATTTAATTGAAAAGTGACACAGGGATATAAACAAACAAATAAAGCACAAAGTGGCAGTGAAATTAAGAAATTTGCCAAAATAAGAATGGTTGAGCTCATTTCCACTCAGGAGCATCTCCTGGTTTTTCTATCTCCTTGGAAAGCAATTATTTCAAGTTTTTGCATATCTTGCTTCCTCACTTTACTATCATTATCATTATTATTATTTGTTGTTTAAATGTTATTTTCTCAGAGAGATCTTTACTTAAAATAGTTTTTCTCCAACATTTTTACCAAGTTACTGCACGAACCTTTATCCTGATTTATATATATATATATATATATATACATTACACTTGTCACTGCCTGAAATTTGATTTAAGTTTATCTGTTTATTTATTTGTTATAACAGAATGAAATTCCATAAGGACGAGAAGTTGGTCTGATCTCCTTCTATGTTCTCAGTGTCTGAGATAGTGCCTGCTACATAGGAGGTACTTGTTAAATTTACGTGAGTGATTGAATGAATTCCATTTGGTTCAAGTGAGAGGTGAGATAAAATACTTACTTGGGAAAATTTTATTTACAATACCCAACTGCTGGAATCAGCCTAGATGCCCATCAGTAAATGAGTGAATCAAAAAACTGGTACATTTTCATAATGGAATACAATGCAGCAGAAAGAAAGAAGGAACTCCTACCCTTCACAACAGCATGGATAGAACTAGAGTATTACACTAAGTGAAGTAAGCTGAGCAGTGAAAGACAAATACCATATGATCTACCTAATCAACAAAGCAAACAAGCAAGCACAATAGAAACAGAGACATGGAAATAAAGAACAATCTGACAGTGACCAGAGAGGAGCTGTGAGGGGGACAACAAGGGAAAGAAGGGTAAAGGTCAAGAAACATGTATAAAGGTCTCATGGATAAGAATATTGGGGGGGTTTGAATGCGGGAGGGGTTGGGCAGGGCAGGGGAAAGTAATGAGGGGAAAATAGAAACAACTGTAATTAAAGAACAATAAATTTTTTTTAAAAGAAGATGTAAAAAGAGGGAAGAGTGATCAGGAGCACTTAAAAATAAGAGAAGGATCTCAGAGATTGCCTGCTCATTGAAGGAGCACAGAAGAGAACCCAGGGGGGTTCCAGTGTTAAAATAATTTAGGGGTACAAAACAGTAGCAGAGAGATAGCCTCAGCTGGGGATGTTTAGGGCAGCAATATTCAAGCCTTTTTGGTTTCTGAGCTTGAGCAACTAGCTGAGAACAGTGGGACAGCTTGTGACAGTATTTGAGTGGCATGGTGCTCAGGGACAAGTGTATTAGGAAGCAAATGTAGTGCCCACAGCTCTGTTCACTTTGTTCCAAACCAAACCTGGCAGCCTTGTAAAGTGAGGAGTACAGTGGTCGTGGGCAGTGACTACACTCTTTTTTGCCATCACCTGCTAAATCTTTCATAACTAAGGAGTAGTTTTCAGGACAATGTGCACAAAGACCAAGGTCTGTCTCATATTTTACATAAGAGCAAGGAGTCATGAGGTGGGAAGTTCGCTTTGCTATTTGAAGAAGACAAAGGTATAATGGGCAGTCTGTTCATCAGCCATTCCCCAAATGAGACAATCAGTATTTCCATTGGCATCTTTAACTGGTCAAACCTTAGAAAACAAACAGTCTTTACTGTGGGGCCATTATACCTGTTGACTATTTGCTGTTGATTTTACCGGAGTCTCATTTTCAGAATTCTGTCCTGTTGTCAAACTCTGTGCCTGCCATGTTATTACATAATGTCACAGTAAGGTTTCTGATTTTAGGTGCCATTTTGTAATTGCTAAGTTAGATATTTGGTGCAATAAGGATCCTTGATTTTAAAATATTATGTAAAAATGAGTTTCAAACTTTTTATTGCCACTTATATACATTGAAACCAATTTGAATCATCTAGATCTTGTCCTCAGTCCCCGCCCAGGTAGCCCATGACAATTTTCAAAGGAAGGGAGGTTGTGAGGGAGCTTGATCAAGAAAAGTGAAACAGTGAGATACATTTCATAAAAAGTACTCAGAATTTCATATAAAGTTCCCATTATAAAGGAATTAAGTTTGGTGCTCCCTAATCAACTTAAAGTTTTAAGAGCCACTTGAGTATATCTATAAAAGAAGGGCATATAAAGAGATACCATTTCCTTATTTCCAGAAAAATATTAACTATTAATGTTATTTTTACCAGAGTATATGCATATCAGGATTTTGATCCCATAAGAAGTTTTTTATTGCTTTTCTCCTGCACTGTGTGGTCTTTAGAGGCTACCTAGAGGAAGGGACCTGGCATTTGTTGAGTTCTTACTCTGGGTCAGGATGCTTAGCACTCTACATACATCATCTTCCTTAATTGCCAAACACAATACTGGTAGACATTATAGTCCTCATTTTACTGAGTAGGAAATGGAATCTGAGAAAGATTACCCACCCAGAAAAGAGAGGAGGGAGGATTTTAAGGTGTGTCTTAACCTTCCCATTGTTTGCTGTCTTCTTCTAACCTCCCCAAGCCCTCCAACCTTTCAACCTTCACTGTACATCGTCAGTGCTGCGATTTCTCTCTGTTCTCTATACTTAAGAGCAGAAGAAGGAATAGAGTGGCAGCCCAGATGAGGTACTGTTAACCCTAAAAAAATAATATGGCTTTACAATGTGAATAGTTCCCTGTAGCAGGCCTTACATATAGATATAATTATAGTATAATATCAGTAGTAGATATTCAATTTGATAATATAATTATATTTTCAATTTAATAATAACAATAATCCTGATACTTAGGTTAAAATAGTATTATGATGATCTGTTTTAAAGGAAGAAAAATGAGACCTAGAGAAATGGACCTGATGTCTTTTGTACCTAAGGCATAAAGGCCTTTAGAAGTCATTCAGTGATTGCGTAGAGAGTTTATTTCTGTCTGAGGCACACAAGGCAGATTGGTCCTTCTACGACCCCTTTCCTATCAACCATCTATCTGAAAGGCAGGTGCATCGTTGCAACACAGCAGTTAGAAAGTTCAGGAAGAGCATCAGAGCTTTTCTTACGGTATGAGATTGCATAAATGGTCTATTGTGAGTGGATTACCTTACGAAAAATAAGCATGATTTAAATTTTAACTTGTCAGTCAGAATTCAGTGAACTACTTCAATGCTGTCAAACCTGTTTTCTGTATGTCCTATTATAGAGAATGGGCCACTTAATCTTTACACAGTGATCAATTAGTCTGACTTATGTCACTGCTAACTGACAATGCATGCTGCCAGCTGGCTGCTTTTGATTTTTTTTAATTTTAAAGAAAATGCCTGAAAGGAAAGGTAAAGAGTATAATGAGACATTCTAACCTCTTACAAAACTCTGAATAAATTTCTACAACTTGTAAAGTGTTCATCAGTCTTCTTGTGCTGTAGGATTTCCACACCTGTTTAGTTGTGACAACCCAAACTATGTGTTCCTTAGCAGTTGTCTCCTGCTTTGCAACTTCTGCTTAATGATGCCATAAACCTTTCTCGACACATAACGTCAACAAGATTCTTTGTCACTTGGTAGATAACTTAGAATTATTGGGGGTATAGATGGGTGTAAGATCTTTGGACCTGGATTCTAGTCCTGTACTAGAAGTAGCTTATGCACTTCTAACATGATGCTTAAGGAAACACATGCATGCCCAGGTCTGATGCCTAACAAGTTTTATTTAGTGAGCATCAAGTGAGACAAGAATATCCATTAACTTTTATAAAGTATTTCTGAAGCACAGTTCTTTTTATAACCTCTGCTTTACAGATGCTGAAAGTGCCAAATCTCTGTCAGTTAGTCTAGGCCCTCTAGAAAGCAGGGCCTAAGATAGTGATTATCATCTTAATAGTTGATTTGTGAGGTATAATCAGAGGACATTGGTGTAAGAAATAAGTGTGACTAATTGCAGTGCAGTGTGTCATCATGCTGGCTACTGCATCACAGGGTGCCACAAAACAACACTACACAACAGTGATTCAGCAGACTTGTTCAATTAGCAGGAGGAAATTCTTCAGGTTTGCAAGGAGGCACTCAACCTTGGAGTATACAGAAGAAATAAAGGGAGAGAGAGGGAAAGGAAGAAAGGGAGGGAGAGGGGAGAGAGGGAGGAGGAATATATTCACATGGTTTCTCCCTGCCTCCCTTGTCTCACTGATCAAGGTTCACTCTTTTGAGAACTATCTTTTCTGCATGTGCAATATCCTCATCTGGCCACTAAGAAGCTGTTCAGGAGAACAGGTCTTGTTCCCTACTGGATGATGCTTCACTAGATTACAACATGTGGGATCTGGCAACACATGGATGCTAACTCAGCAAGAGAGAAAGAAGGTGGTCAAGGTTTTCATTCTACAATGCAATATTGTCACTGGAGGTAAGGAAGAAATCACTGAGGGATTATCTCAGCATGTCATAGAGACAAGAGTTGTACTTAAAGCATGAATGGGAGATTGGGGGAGGTAGGAGCCACAGAAAGTGTATTGAGAAAAAAAAGTTAGTGTTGAATATTATTGATTGGCACTTGACATCTTTCCCCATATTTCTCTACTTTACCATATATCCCAGGAATTAGAAGACAAAGATCTCCATTTTTCAGACTCCCTTGCAGCTAGGGCTCTGGCTGCAATTCAGGTTTTGCTAGTAGTAGGCACTTTCATGCAATGTGGCACAGAGGCCTTTTTTATGTCACTGTGATGTCTCTGAGCAAGTTCCTGATGTGTATATTGTTACCAACAGCAATTT
Organism: Artibeus jamaicensis; assembly: GCF_021234435.1. NCBI lineage: Eukaryota > Metazoa > Chordata > Mammalia > Chiroptera > Phyllostomidae > Artibeus > Artibeus jamaicensis. The sequence continues at coordinate 44,133,596 of NW_026521812.1, forward strand.
TTTGAACTCTAGATTGCAGCTGTGATGGTGCGATTTTTTTCACTTTGATTTTATTGTTGACACTATTACAGACACCCTCATTCCCCCCTCCATCCGGTCCCCACACCCCTTCCTTATGGCCATCACCATAACCCATGTCTGCAGGTTATACCTATATGTTCTTTGGCTAATCCCTTCACCTTCTTTCATCCTGTCCCCTCTTCCTGAAAGCTATCAGTCTGTTCCATGTATCTATGGCTCTGTTTCTGTTTTGCTTGTCAGGTTATTTTGTTCGTTACAGTCCACATATAAGTGAAATCATATGGTATTTGTATTTTTTTGACTGGCTTATTTCACTTAGCATGATAATCTCCAGGTCCATTGACTCTGTTGCAACAGATAAGACTTCCTTCTTTTTATGGCTATGTAATATTCTATTGTATAAGTGTACCACAGGTCTTTTATCCACTCATCTACTGATGGACACTTGAGCAGTTTCCAGATCTTGGCTATTATAAATTATGCTGCTATGAACATAGGGGTGCACATATTCTTTCAAATTAGTGTTTGGGGATTCTTAGGATATATCCCCAGAAGTGGGATTGCTGAGTCAAAAGGCAGTTTCATTTTTAATTTTTTGAGGCAACTTCACATTGTTTTTGACAGTGGCTGTTCCAGTTGGCATTCCTGCCAACATTGCACTAGGGTTTCCTTTTCTTCATATCCTCTCCAACACTTTTCTTTAAAATATTTTATTTATTTATTTTTAGAGAAAGGGGAAGGGAGGGAAAAAAGAGGGAGAGAAATATCAATGTGTGGTTGCCTCTCAGGTGGTTCCCACTGAGGACCTGGCCCACAACCTAGGCATGTTCCCTGATTGGGAATTGAACTGGTGACACTTTGGTTTGCAGCCTGTGCTCAATCCACTGAGCTACACCAGCCAGGGTCGCCAACACTTTTAGATTGCTAATTTATTGATGGTAACCATTCTGAGAGGTGTGAGGTGTAATCTCATTGTGGTTTTAATGTACGTCTTTCTGATGATTGGTGATGTAGAGCCTTTTCTTCATATGTCTAAATGCCATCTGTGTTTCCTCTGTAGAGAAGTCTTTATTCAGGTCCTTTGTCCACTTTTAACTTGGGTTGGTTGTCTTCCTGGTGTTAAATTGTATAAGTAAGTTCTTTATAAATTTTGGATATTACCGCTTTTTAGACATACCAGCAAATAAGTCTTCCATTCTATGGGTGTCTTTTTATTTTGTTGATAGTTTGTTTTGGTGTACAAAAACTTATCAGGTTGATGTATTCTCATTTGTTTATTTTTTCTTTTTGTTTCTCTTTACTAGGGAGAAAAATCAGATAAAGTATTGCTACAAGCAATGTCCAAGATTTTTTCTGTCTGTCTTATTTTAGGATTTTCATGGTTTCAGATCTAACATTTAAGTTTTTAGTCCATTTTGAATTTATTCTTGTGTGTGATATTAAGAAGGTGGTCATTTCATTTTTTCATGTACCTATTCAATTTTCCCAACATCACTATTGAAGACACTGTCTTTACTGCATTGTATGCTTTTGCCTCTTTGTCAAATATTAACTGACTATATAGGCTTGGGTTGATTTCTGAGATCTCTGTTCTGTTCCATTAATCTATGTGTATTATGCCATTACTGGATTGTTTTGATTACAATACCCTCGTAATATAGTTTGATATCCAGTTTTGTGATACTTCTAATTTTGTTCTTCTTTCTCAAGGTAGGTGAGAGTATTTGGGGTCTTTTTTTTTTTTGACTCACAGACCAGTGCTCAATCCACTGAGGCACACCAACCAGGGCTTTTTGATTCCATATAAATGTTTGGAATATTTGTTCTAGATCTGTGAAATATGCCAGTGGTATTTTAATAGGAATTGCTTTCAATGCTTTGGGTACTGTGGATATTTTAATGATTCTAATTCTTCCAATCATGAACACATTATACTTCCATTTACTTGTACCTTCCTCAATATTTTTTTTCAATATCCTATTTCCAATTACAGGTCTTTTACCTCCTTGGTTAAATTTATTCCTAGGTACTTTATTTTTTGTTGCAATAATAAATGGTATTTTTTTTAGTTTCTCTGATAGTTCATTATTGGTGTATAGAAATGCCACCTATTATTTTGTGTCCTACTGCTTTGTCAAATTTATTTGTTAGTTCTCATAGTTTTTGATGAAGTCTTTAGGGTTTTTATGTACAATATCATGCCATCTGCAATTAGTGGCAGTTTTCTTTCTTTCTTTCCAATTTGGATGCCATTTTTTTCTTTTTATTGCCTGACCTATACAGCTAGGACTGCTAGTACTACATTGAATATGAGTGGTGAAAGCAGACATCCCTGTCTTGTTCACAGTATTAAGAAAAATGCATTTAGTCTTTGCCCTTTGAGTGTGATGTTGGCTGAGGGTTTGTCATATATGGCCTTTTTAGTGTGGTCCATTTATCATCACTTTGCTGAGAGTTTTTATCATAAATGGGTGCTGGATTTTATCAAATACTTTTAATGCATCTATTGATACAATCATATAGTTTTTATCTTTCATTTTTTATGTGGGGTATCACATTTATCCACTGTACCAACCTTGCATCCCCAGAATAAATATAACTTGATGATGCTATATGATCTTTTTAATGTATTGCTGGATATGGTTTGCTAAGATTTTGTTGAGGATTTTAGCATCTAAGTTCATAAGAGATGTCAGCCTATAATGTTCCTTCTTTGTAATGTCATTATCTGATTGTTGAATTGGGATAATGTTGGCCACATAAAATGATCTTGGGACATTTTTTCTCCTCTTGAATTTTTTGGAATAGTTTGAGATGGATAAGTGTTAGTTCTTTTTTGAATGTTTGATAAAAATTCACCTGTGAAGCTATTTTGCCCAGGACTTATACTTGTCAGGAGTTGCTTGATTAATGCAATAATTTCACTAGTTGTAGTTTATTTATTCAGATTCTCTAATTACTCTAGATTGTGTTTTGGAATTTATCCATCTCCTCCTGATTGTCCAATTTGTTGTCATATAGTTGTTCATAATGTATTCTTACAATCCTTAGTATTTCTGTGCTGTTCATTGTTACTTCCCTTTTATTTATGATTTTATTTATTTGAATCTTTCTTTTTTTCCTGATTAGTCTGGTTAAAAGTTTGTCAATCTTGTTTACCTTTTCAAAGGACCAGCTCTTGGTTTCATTGATCTTTTGTATTTTTTTTAGACTCTAATTTATTTCTGCTCTGATCTTTATTATTTTTTTCTGACTCACTTTTGGCTCTGTTTGTTGTTTTTTTCCATTTTCTTTAGGTGTAAAGTTAGATTGTTTATTGTTAGATTGATATTTTTCAATTTTTTTTTTTTAGATAGGCCTGTAATGCTATGAATTTCCTTCTTAGGAGTGCTTTCACACTATGTTCCATGGATTTGGGGGGTTTTCATGTTTCCATTTTCATTTGTTTGAAGTTATCTTTTGATTTCTTCCTTGATCCCATTCATTGTTTAATAACATGTTATTTACCTCCATGATTTTGTGTCTTTTACAGTTTTTCTCTTGTGGTTGACTTCTAGTTTCATATTATTATGGTAAGATAAGATGCTTGATATGATTTGAATCTTTTTAAATCTATTGAGACTTGTTTTATGTTCTAGCATGTGGTTTATTCTAGAAAATGTTCCATGTGGACCTGAAAAGAATATATATTTTGCTAGCTTGGGGTGAAATGCTCTGAAGATATCAATTAAATCCATTTGATATGGTGTGTCATTTAAGGCTGCCGTTTTCTTGTTGATTTCCCACCTAGAAGATCTATTATTTTATTTCAATGGGGTGTTACAATCCCTTGTTATGACTATATACCTGTCTATAAAGTTTTGCTTTACATATTTAAATGCTCCTCTGTTGGGCATATAAATGTTTATTAGAGTTATATTCTTTTCTTGAATTGCTGCTTTTATAATTATGTCATGTCCTTCTTTGTCTCTAACTATATAGTTTTTGTTTTAAATTCTATTTTGTCAGATATAAGTATTGCCACCCCAGCTTTTTTTCATTTCCACTTGCATGAAATATCTTTTTCCATCCATTTACTTTTAGTATATATGTGACCTTCATCCTGAGATAGGTTTCTTATGAATAGTATATATATGGGCCTTGGGCCTTGCTCTCTTATCCATTCAGCTACTCTATATTTTTTGACTGTCACATTTAAGCTTTTTACTTTTAAAGTGATTACTGATAGGTACATATTTATTGTCACTTTAATTTTTGGACTCTGTCTCTGTTTTGTTGTTGTTGCTGTTATTTGTCATCATTGTCTTCTTCTTTTCCTTCTTCTTCTTGTTTTCCTTCTCCTTCTTCTTCCAGACTCTTTAACATTTCTTGTAATATAGTTCTGGTGGTAACAAACGCCTTTGGCTTTTTTTTTTTGGTGTGGGAAGTTCTTTATTTCTCCTTCACTTTTAAATGATGGCCTTACTAGGTAATGTAGTCTTGGCTAAAGGTCTTTTCTTTTCATCACTCTGAATATTTCACCAATCACATCTGGCCTGAAATGTTTCTATTGAGAAATCACCTAACAGTCTTCTGGGAGACTACCTTGTAGTAACTGACTTTCTCTTGTGACTTATAAGATTCTTTCTTTGTCTTTAACCTTTGGCAGTTGAATTATGATGGGTCTTGGTGTTGCCCTGTTTGGGTCCATTTTCTTTGGGACTCTGTGTTTCCTGGACTTGGGTGTCTTTTGTTCTTCACCAGATTAGGGAAATTTTACAGTCATTATTAATAGTTTCTTAATCCCTTTCTCTCTCTCTTCTTGTGGTACTGCTATTATGTTGATGTTGTTATAATTCATGTGGTCCCAAAGTCCCCTTAAACTATTGTCATTCTTTTTAATTCTTTTTTTCTGCTTTTGATTAGGTCTTGTATTTTTACCTTCTCTTCCAAATCACAGATTTAGTACTGTGCTTCATCCAACCTACTTTTTATTCCTTCCAGTGTATTCTTTTTTTAATCCTCACCTGAGGATATATGTTCATTGATTTTAGAGAAAGAGGGAGATAGGAAGAGAGAGAGAGAGAGAAAGAGAGAGAGAGAGAAAGAGAGAGACATTGTTTCTTAAAAGAGAGATTGTCTGCTTCCTCTATGCTCCTCAACCAGGTATCAAACCCACAATGTAGGTATGTGCCCTGACCAGGAATCAAACCCACAACTTTTTGGCATATGAGATGATAATCCAACCAACTGAGCCAACCAGCTAGAGCTCCTTTCAGTGTATTCTTGATGTCAGATATGGTATTCTTCTTTTCATTTTTTCATAGTTTCTATGTTCTTTTTCACACCGCTGTAATTCTCAATAAGTTCCTTGAGCTTACTTATAACCGTTACTTTGAACTATCTGTTATTAGATTAGATAGTCTTCATGGGTTGGCCTTATGTGTAGTAAGTGTCTTGTGGGCCCCAAGAGTGTAGTCCTCTTAATCTTGTGAGCTGGATGCTCTGGGAATGTCCCTTGTGTGCATTATTTGAGCCCTAGTGTCATGAGTGTTGATTGCTGTTGTCCTGTTCATGTGTGGGGTCAACCCTCATGCTGATTAACTATTAGGCTGAACCCCAGCCATGGTGGGTGAGATGCTGAGAAAGTGAAGTCTCAGTGTGGCTTCTTTTGTAAATCCTTGGCTATAAGACTCTTCTTCTGCTAGTCTTAATTGTTTACTCAGGGTGATTATTTTTTAATTTAGTTGTATTTCCTTTGGGCATGGGAGGAGATAAAAGTTCTATTTACTCTGCTTCCATATTGAGTGTTCACATTTACTTACTTAACATTGTCCTGAATTCAGCTTCAGAAATGATCCAAAGTGTGTATTTGTTTCGTGCTCCTGCTTGCCCCAGTGCAGCACAGCTGGGACATCACCTACATGTTTCCCGCTTCTCCTGAAAACACCTATGAGTGCATCAGCCAGCACCCCTCCTTTCCTTAGCAGAGGCCACCATGTGATAGTTTGATTTTAAAACCAAAAGTTGTTCTGATGTCACCTCCTTCAGTCCTTTAAAAGTTTTTGTAAATAGCCTCTTTCTGCATTTAAATCTCTTATGATTGAAATATCTGGAGCAGTTTCTGTTTCCTATTATGCAACCAGACAGTGAGAAGCACTGAGAACCAAGTAGGCTTTGTGGGAGCTTGATGCACTGAGCTTCACGTTCTGATCCTCATCTTTATCTAACATCAACCCAGGAAAGGGAAGGGTCAGCAAGCATGGATGGTTGAAAGAGTATAGAATATGTGATCAAGATTTTAGATTTAATTTCTAGACCTACTATGTACAATTTAATTAATTTAGACAAGGTACTTAACCTCTTGGATTTTTTTTGTTTCCTCAACATAAAAAATGTACTAATACCTAATAACTCTAACTCAGATCATTGCTATACAAACTTAATGGGATAATGGCCATAAAAGTTTTTTTTAACAACTTTAATCATATGTTTTAAATCTGAAAACTTTAAAGCATCAGTGCTTTAAGTAGTGTATATTGTACATTGTTACCTGGATTGGGATGAATCTGCCCAAACAACTCCAGAGGCAAGAGCAGTTTGCTCACCATTGCAGCCCTGGTTCTTAATACAAAGCTTGACATATAGTAGGTGCTTGATTAATGTTTGTGGAATTAATAAATGAAAGATACCTAGCAGCCCCTATCCAGACTATGAGTTACAGTTGGGAAAATAAGAATAGATTCATGTTTGGTTTCACTCATGACTGGCCAACACTGGGCTCTGTAGTGTATGCAGACAGCACTTAAGAAACTCTTTGGTCAGCTCCTATCCCCTTTTGGTTGGTGACCTAATCAAGTATTTAGTTTTCAGTTCATTTCTTCAAAAGATGTTTGAAGCACTCTACAATATGTCATTTTCTGACCAAATCTTATTAATGTAATGAACATTCAATTGTTAGGAATCCGTGGAGCATATATGAACATATACATCTCTCTTTCTCACTTGTCTATGTCATAAAGTAGTACTATGCTGAGAGTCTCAATTTTCCGTGTATCAGGCACTCCCATAGCTGTTATAGAACCTGCTTTCCTTGCTCATTTATATTGTTAACAAGATCTATGGATGATTTTGAGGCATAGAGGAATTTAGGAACCACTGGTATTGGTGGCTTTAAACACTTTGTCTAGTGAAAAAACATTTTTACATCATTACATATGTATTGTTCTTTGAAATTTTACAAAAAGATTTTGAAACTTATTACTATAAATAAAGACTATTTTTATATTCTACTCCATCCTCTCCTATTTAATTTTTGTAAAATGTTGGTCAACATGTTTGGCCAAATGTTTGATCTACTAAATAGCTTCCACAAACCACATGTGTTAGCACCAATAGTTTGAATAACATTGGCACAAACCATGTTAAAACATACTAAGAACTAGGCACCTAATAAGTTTCTACCTTGCATTTATTTAGCAAATAATATATTACATATATTTTTTAATTTGCACTATACAAGAGCATTAAGATGAGTATGATGACTCCAATTTTACATAAGAGGAAATGATTAATCACATCTTCTTACTCCAAAATATGCTGGTATTTCTGTTATGCATCTTGTTTTGTAATTTTGGTACAACTTTACTAAGCTTTGTTATTTGAGACAAGTCATTTTGCTTTTCTACATCTCAGTTGCCCCTTTTTAAATAATTTGAGGGTGGGCTGGGATGGAGGAGTGGAGGACTGTATGACCATAACATTGGAATTGGGATTGGGTTAGTTTTCTGTCTTGATCTTGACTGAAAGAATAGCATTTGTGAGCAGGACATATATTTTGGACTATTTAAATTTTCTTTCTTTTCTATAACAATAATGACAAAAATCAATGTTTAGCATTTTAGTGAGCACTCCCTCCAGTTCAGGCATGGCACTTAGAACTTTACATCCTTCAGTGAATCCTCATGAACAACCTTATGAGTTATATGTCATTGTTATCCACATTTGCCGAAGTGGAAAGTAATATTTAAAGAAGTTAAGTGGTTGCCTAAGGATACACAGTCAGTAAGTGGGGGTGTGGCGGGCTTACTCCTGAGAATCTGACCACCAAGCCATACTGTCTTGCAAGGTGGTGATCTTGACCAGAGCACAAAGCTGACTGCTTCCAGAGCACCGGTGAATTTGAGTGACTGGGTAGATATTATTATGGGGACTTTCTGGGATTCAATCTAATTTATTAAAAAGAGAATTACTTTATGGTTTTCTGTATTATAACTGATACTGGTAACAAATTGCTTGCATTACTGATACCAGAGTTGAGAAACTTTTACTTAATATTTCCAAGGTCTCCTTTTATTCTTACAGTCTTTGTTTGCTAAGGAGATTTAAAAAAGATTATATAAATAATATGCTTCCTCAAATCTTAGCACTTTTAATCTGTTCCTGACTAGTGGGCTGCCTAATCACCTGGAACTTCAGAGCTATTATCTAAACTATTCACATATCAACTCTAGAAGTTTTTTAAGTTGGGTGACTGGGATAATCCAGGAAGAAAATATTAGAACTTCTGTTTTCAGCTGGTCCTTCTAAGAGTTTATACTTGTGCATAATGCATTAATGTAGCCATATATGTATCACATCAATGAATAAACAAACATTTATTGTGGGTGATCAAAAAAGTTTAGAGACTACCCATTTAACCGTATTTCTAAGTGAAGCTGATTTTCTCTATGAGTAGAGGGAAGATTGTTATCTATTGTTATGTAACAAGCCACCCGAAAACTGGTAGTTTAAAACACTATCAATATTTGGTTTTCGCACAAAGCTGCAGTGTGGGTTGGGTAAGGCTCAAGGGGAACAAATGGCCTCCGCTCTATCAGGGTGGCTTGAAAGCTGAGCTGGAGCCGTCTGCATGAAGACTGTTCACTCACAGATCTGGCAGTCAGTGTTGGCTGTTGTCTGGGAAGACTCAAACAGTTGGAGGGAAAAATAGCAGGGGTTTTCGGCACCTCTCTCTTTTTTTCTGTGGCCTTTCCATGTGATGTCTGCAACAGGGCGGCTTCAGCTTAACTGGACTTATTACAAAGCAGCTCAGGCCACCCAAGGCATGTGTACGAAGGGAGAGAGAAACCCGGTGATCTTTTCTAGTCTAGACTCTGAAATCATACTGGGTCACCTCTACTTCACTTTTTTAGAATAGGACTCCATTTTATGATGAAGGAGTGTCAAAGAACTTGTGAACGTATGTGAACATTTCTGTGTTTTGCTGAACCTGACTGGGGACAGTGAAAGGCCAGTGATTTTGCTGAACAGCATGTAACTAAATCTGTGCATTAAGCTGCTGGCTGTACATGAACCTGAGAGGCTGAACCCGTCTGGATGGGTTTCCAGACTGAGAGATTAAACCCACCTGTCTCCCTTTCATTTCTGCCTCCACACCCCAGTATTCTAACAGGCGTGTGAGAATCCCTTCAGGCTTCTAGTCTGGTCCATGAGTATTTGAAAGGGCATTTGAAGTTGGGAATGAAAAAGAATTCTTTTTTAAATAAACTAGGTGACACCCTACTGAAAGGGGGAGAGTAGCTGGATTCCTTTTTCTATTCAGGTAGGCCTAAGAGTGGGGTTAAGGATTCTCCACCAAAATATTACTATAGCAAAATGTCATCATAGGTGTATATATTAATTTCAAAATGTGTACATCTCCCTTCAGAAGATCATATCAATAATAGATAGATGTGCATTCAAATAAAATTTTGTGTCTTTTCTATAGTCATTTTCCTACTCATAAGTTAATTGATGTTTCTAAAGCAGGAGTATAGCTAATGAACATTCAAAACCATTTTCTTCTTTTGTTTTTCCCCAAATTTCAGATAAATAAGTTAAATTTATAGCATATATTTGAGTAAAGACTATTTTCTATAAATAATAAACCACTAGTAAAATAATTCTCTCTTAGTAACCTATTTCACTGAGGTGTTAGAGCAAAATGCTTTGATTAATATAGCTTTCATTTCTCATGATTTTAAAAAGTATACTCATTTCTGAAATTATTCTGAATTCTAGTCTAAAGACTAGTAACAGCTTCTTTTGATATTTGATCAAGTAACTTAAAGCTAAGAAGCCAGAGAAGAATGAAGAACATTTGAAAGTTATTCAGAGGAGAATCTTAAAGATGATTAAAGGGTTGAGAAATAAGACCCCAAAAAGTGTAATTTATTGAGATTATTCAAGTGTTACAGTTGGGAGTTTGAAAGGATTACTCATTTCAACTTCTGTTGACGAAAACTCTTCACTGGGCTCCAGGGATGTTCATAATTGGGATTCTACAGTAATGGCAACTTCCACCATGATTTTTAGTTCACCTTTGTCCCCTGTCACCAAATTTCACTAAATGTAGTTTTAGTGCCTTCTAATACTTTGAAAAGAGTAATACACAAGACGCTTCTTCTCAGCCCAAGCCAGCTAGTAGGGTTTTTCCTTCTAAATTTTTACACACATAAATTTCTTGCTGTGCATCATCTAGGTGAGTCAGCAGCTTAATTCTGGTAGTTTCTGTAAAAAAGAAAGAAGTCTGTGAAGATAAAATTTATAATTAATAATTGCAATACAATTTTGAGGCTTGTTGTTAAATCATTTTCTGTAGTGGTTACTAACTGATTTTCTCTCCCTTGCATGACTTAGCTATGTTGGTACCTTAAGATGAAGTAGTCTGGAACCTAAAATCCTATGAGTATTTTTGGCTTTTTTCCCATATATGTTAAACACTTTTCAGTATTCCAATAAAAAGCTTATTTGCAAGTTTATAGATTACCTATATTCTACAATTTACACATGCATATTTTATGCCCATAAAAGACAAAGTTAGTACTGTTATATTTGCAGAGATTTTGTTGCATAATTGTTTCCTAATTACCACTTTAGGAAACATTCTCTTTGGGACTTTTTCCTATAGTTAGTTAGCTTACTATTTTAATAAAGATAGCTGTTACTTACATGCTTAACCTGTGTTGTGTGCTATACGTTCTTGCCCAGATAAATTTTCTTAATCATAAATGTCTCTGTGGCAAAAGCATTACATATAGAAAAGACCTTAGACCTTACTTTTTCTTCTTGTAAATCGGTTTATTTTTGTGAGTTTCTAGTTGTGATCTTATAATTGATTCAGCAGAAGGAAAAAATTTTAGTTGGATTTCAAAAGTATTCTATCTAGCTGTGGTACAGTGGCATTCTTTTAGGGTATTTGAGTATGTGAGGTCTGTCCAGAAGGCATCCAGCCATATAATAGAGACATTTATTAAAGAAGATACAAGGTACAAGAAACATCATACATAGGACAATGACACCTCAGTCTCCTTCAAAATAGGCGTGTTGGGACTTCACACAGTTCTCCCAAATGCCATCAGCTGCCCTGTCATATTTTCCTGAATCTCATCAACTATATGATATCTCTTTTCTTAAAAATGTAATTTTAGTTTTGGGAAAAGCCAGAAGTCTCAGGGCAGTAAATCTGGGCCGTAGAGGGTCTGAGTCACCTGGGTAATTTGATGTTTTGCCAAAATACTCTGCACAAGACCATGTGCAGAGCACATGAGCAGGTGCGTTGTGATGAAGCTGCCAATCACCATTTGCCCATAGCTGCATCCTTCTGAACCATCCAAATAGTTTCCATAGAGGAATGTTCAAGCTTAATGCAAAATTTGATGCAAACTCATTGCTCTGCTTGCTCAGTCATTTTGAATGCAACAGCCACACAGCACATGTGCTCACTCAGTGGCATCTACTGCCCACACAGACTAGTACAGTGAAGTCGTCATTGCTCATTCACACACGTTCCAGTATGCTTCCTTGGCTGCCAGATTACATCAAAGTCACACAAATTATTCTTTTTAGTTCTTGCTGGTGTGGCTCAGTGGATTGAGTGCCAGCCTGTGAGCCAAAAGGTCACTGGTTTGATTCCTATTGAGGGCACATGCCTGGGTTGTGGGCCAAATCCCCAGTTGGGGTAGCTCAAGAGGCAACCACACATTGATATTTCTCTCCTTCTCGTCCCCTCTTTCTAAAAATAAATAAATAATTTTTAAAAGCATTCTTTTTATGTTAACAGTGGCTGGACTTTTACTGGACAGACCTTGCATTTTATAGGCCCAGATTTTCCAGTTCTCAGAATTATCACTTATAATAAATTTCATATCTTCACATACCTATGAATGCCCTACAAGTAGATGTAAGAGCTATACTCAGCAAAAATGTTGGGCATTTATATATGCTTCTTTGGAGTACATTTAAGAGGAAATATGTCAGCATCTAAAGCAAGCACATGAGAAGTTTATAAGCTACTGGAAAAAAGGTGGAGGTTTTACAAAGCATGAACATATATCATATTCTTGGAATGTTTAACATACACATATTTCCCTTTGATAAAACTGTAGGAATTGTTGGGGGTTTTTATAGTTCACTGCTGTTATAATTTGTTACTAGCTGTAAAAATTACTTGGATTGAGTTCATTGATGATTAATTTCCTCTTTTTGTATGGTATGTAGTGCTCACATGTTGGCCTTTCACTAGGCAATCATCTTATGCACTGGGCTATTCTTAACTAACTTTGCTAAAAATCTCACTAGGATTATAAGTACAATAATTGGCATGGTCAGCCAAAACAATGGGAAACTCCTCTGACAATGCTGTATAAAAGCCTATGTGTGAGCCTTCTTTCCTCTATTCCTCAGCTCTGTGAAATGCAAACTGTGAGGATACTCAATTATCAGGAAGGGAAAAGCCACAGCACCTGAGCTTGCTGTAGGTCATCTTTATGATTCCATGAAGCTCCTTGCTTCATTTCAGGCTCTGCTTTTTTTAGGACGGCGGTGTCAAACTCATTTTCACCAGGGGCCACATCAGCCTCTCAGTTGCCTTCAAAGGGCTGAAATACTTTTAGGACTGTATAAATGTAACTGCTCGTTAACTGTCAAGGAGTTGAAATTACATTTGGCCCTTTGAAAGAATTGTGAGACTGATGTGGCCCCTGGTGTAAATGAGTTTGATACCCCTGCTTTAGGACCTGCATAATGAACTCAAAATTCTCCACTTGACCCTTTTGACCACACGTGTGTAAGATGAGAGGCTGCTAAGGCCTTTTCTCTTCTGTCAAAGGACTGACAGAAGTACAGGTTACTTGTGAGGCCTACCTCAGCTTCAGGCTGCAGGCAGCTTCTTTGTTGAAAATTCTTAGAATTTCATGGAATAAATTTTTCACTTTTCCCAGCTAATTATTTTTTAATTGCCCTATACTTTTTTATTTCCTGTGTCTTTTTGTTTTCCTTCAGTGTTTTTTTAAAAAATAAATATACTGATTTTTTGAGTGATTGCATTTGTTCAAAGTAGACCCAGACCCTTCAAAAGACTGGTAAATCCATTTAAAGTAAAACAGAACAAAATTACGCACACAAACACACACACACACACAAAAGCAAAACATGTAGAAAGAAAAGTAAACTATTTTGTTATACAACTATTCTTGAACCTCAGAATTATGTTAATAAAAGCTTAAGGCAAAATGAAGGATGAAATCCAGATGAACTGGTGCTACTAATGAAACACTTGCTTTATGCTTTAAGAATTTATCTGAAACATTATGGACACATTGAACTCTATTTTTAAATTTTTGTACTAGGAGAGCCATTATTGAATGAAATTCTTCATTCCACAATGAAGAATTCTTTCTGCAAAATGAAGAATTATTTTGCAGGGCAGCAAAGCATCTTTAATAGCTTTTTCCAATTTAAACTTCTTTCTTTTAATCTCTTTGAGCATCACGTTTATAATTTATAAAATAGAGATACCAAATTATGCCTGATAGGGTGGTCAGAAAAATCAAAAAAGATTTAGCGTAAGTGTGATTTTTGAGCAAAAATGGTCTATATAAAATGTTGGCAGGCTTATGTTTCAGAATGGCACCTGTGTTAAATTAATAAATCTATAATATGCTACTGTCATATTATTTAATATTTTAAATTATGTCATAAAAATTGGCACCTATTCCTGCTCTATCACTGATTTCCAAGGTGTGACTCTGTGCAAATCACTAACTACTTTGAACATCAGTTATTTATTTATTTAATTCATTCAATGTAAGACTCTCACTTGTCCTTCCAGCTCTTCACCAACCCATAAAAGGCTGCACTCTGAGTGTTTGCCTGAGCCTGTTGCCTTTCACAATAGGTGAAAGAATGTGTCTCAATGTGGTGTAATCACATGGAGTTCTGGAGTGAGGACATACTAGTTTGTAAATCCCATAAGACTTACAAGATTTTCAAAAATGTTAAAAAATAAATTGTACTCTGGTGCTCAGATTATTTGCGATGCCAATATTACAAATTGTTTTTACATGCTAACTCTATAAATTCCCAAATAACATTGTTACTTGGGCAGTAAATATTTTGTGTGTGTGATGACCTGCAGCTTTAGAGGTATAGAATCTACTATGAAGTGAAACAGCTATTTCTGTACATTCAAATGATGATTGATGATACTGATATTTTAAAAAGAATAAAGTAACTTTGCCTATTTTTTAAACATACAATTAAATCAAACATTATTTGAGTGTGAAATTTCTATATTTTAGATAAATAAAATTACACCTCAAATTCACTTACATTGTCTGAGAGAGAGAAAGATATACAGAGAAAAAACACCAGTGTTCTCTTCAATAATTTTTTTTTACTTACAAAATGAACATTAACCCAAAGTACCAATATCATAAAAAAAGACGTGGTGGCAGTTACCAAAGGGCATTTGGACAATGTAAAAGGTCTTGAAACTCCCCAAAAGTTAGTTTAATAAAAGACAAATAAGAATGTTGGATTGAAATTCTTAAAACTGACTTGGTAAGATATTCACAGTTCATCTCATACACATGCAATAAAACAACTTTCCTGCATCACAATGGACTGAAAATGACATATAAGTTGTTAGTGTTCAGGTTTAAAACAAAGAACAAATTAATTGTGACGTAGCTAAAGGAGCTATTAGAAATGCTATTGTTTATTAAACACAAGAGAACACTATGAGTTCCTGGCCTAAAAGAGTACTATCTTTGTGCTGCTGGCTTGAGGAGAAGAGGAATAGGGGACTACTGAGTATTATAAACATTTTCATAAATTTATTTCCCAGGTGTACTTCTAAATTTCTAGCTTTGAGAAGTTACTTATAAGTGATTAGTAGGGGTGAAAATAATCACCATACTATTGCGAAGAATCATGAGCAAAAATGATGATCAAATAGTTGGATTTCATAATCCTTTATTTTATACATTTTTATGCAACTACATGCCAGACACTATTTTGGATTTATTTAACCCTCACATCAACCCTATCTGATGTGTATCAGTTAGCTTTTGATGTGTAGGAAACCACCCTAAAACTTAATGGCTTCAAGCCATAATCATTAAATGTTATTCACTAGTATATGCATCAGTTGATATGTCTTCTGGGAGTTGTAAGTCAGGTATAAAGCTTTGATAATCTCATCTAAGCTTTGTTATATCTCGAGTCCCAACTGGGACCACTGTGCTACTCACTGGTTCTGGTCCATGTGATTGCTCATCATCCAGCAGCATGTTGACATGATGGATGCATCAAATTAAAAAGGCAGGTGCAGGAGCCTGAGAGAGAGTGGAGGAGAACAAGTTTCCTTGAGACCTGGCCTTGGAGCTAAAACTGATGCAGTGTCACTTCCAATGAATTCAGTTGACCAAAGAAGTCAGAAGGCCAGCCTATAGTCAAGGAGAGGAAGGGACAGACTTCCTTCCACCTATGGTGGGTGGAGCTGAAATGGATACAGAGGGGAGTAAAGGTTATGTGCATTTTTCTCCATCTACCACAGTAGACACAACTCTTTCCATTTGACACGTGAGGGAGCTGAGATACAGAGTTTATTTGTCAAAGTTTGTGTAGATTCTAAGTGTCTAAGATCTAAGATTCAGATCTAAGGAATCTGACTCCAGAATCCATGTTCTTAACTCATATGCTACATATTTGTTTTGGTTGTGTGTTTCCTGGAAGTCACTGCTGTATGTGTTATAGATCACAGGAAATCATGCTTGTCTTTCATGTAGAAGACCTCTGACTCCCATGGCACCATCCATCCCACCTCATCCCCTGGACCAAATGTTTCCAGTAAATAGCACTTTATCCTCTTTGAGATTTTCTCTGGGTCTTTTATCTCAAAGAGAAAAATCATGAGTTTTGTTTTTTTTAAGTTGTTTTTAGCAAACTGCTGCATGCTGATGTGCTTTTGTCACTTAAAATACCAATAGCGAAGGATAGGAACTATTTTTATATTTTTTATTTAAAATTTTTAGTTACTAAAAAATTACTTCTTAAAACTCTAAAATGAGTGTTTCTTTTACTTGCGAGTGCATTCCAATAAGGTAAGGACCTCAACTCTACATTACAGTTGTTTCACCAGCAGTTAGCAAATGGTGTGTTCAATATGTGTAAATTACATGGAAGAATGAGAGAAGCCAAAATATTGATTATTGATAAATATTTTATCATTGATTTTTATCACATAGATTATATTAATATATACTCTTTGTTTTTCAAAATAACTTTGTATTTTTGTTTATTCAGTTCCATTTTCTTTTCTCATTATGCCTGTTATGCTTTATGTATATGTGTGATGCCACAACAACTCAAATTATTAAAAAATTCTTTATTAATTTTGAATTTTCTTCTTCTGTAATTTCATATTATGACTCCCTTGATCGGGACACATTGTAGTGTTTCTAGTGTTTGTACTAAGACTTTCAAACTAAGAAAAACTTTCAGTCTACTTGTGCCTTTACAAAGATGGAGCTCACTGCCCACCCCTACTATTGCTCCATTTTTCTTTTGAAATCTAATCCTTGCGCCCACCCTAGTGCTATTCACTAATTAGAACCCATGCAAATATGAGTGTTGAAAACTCCTTGAAGTTCTTTATTAGAACTTTTTAGTTACCTAGTGAGTTGTTTACAGTGCTGTTCTTACTTATACCAATGGGAATTGAAACAGGCTGGGTAGTCAGCTTATCAAATATGAAATCAAGAGCAAGGGATTGGGTAGACAAGATAAGAACTGAAGGACTCTCACAGCCCATTGTTCAAGAGACTAAGAAATGTAATTTGTAAGAAAACAATAACATGGAAAACAAGTACCACCTTTCTTAATCATGAATTGTGGGTTTGTGCATATCAATTTTTGATTCGAACATACTGAAAAGTTGTTATGTGGTTAGTTTATAGAATTCACATTGGATCTGCATGATTATTAATAGGAGAAACATTTCATGACTCATCTCACTAGCATGTATAATTGCTATTTGGATACAGATCTGATGCCTAGAAGACAGAGCAAAATGAGCTTAAATCAATTTCTTCCTCTAGAGATTAGAACACACATCAGAACATAAGAGCCCCAAGAGAGAAAACTATTTAGCTATGAGTTCTTCCTTTGTCATGGACCCATTTTAACCCCAGCATCTGTCCATATAGAGAAATTGCTCTTAGATTGGTTTCCATAAGTATATTTTATTTCAGTGACATTTCTCATCAATGAGAATTCTCAGGTTTTATTGAGCAAGAAGTAGGAAATACTCTTCACAACACACCAAATTTCTTTCTTCTCTGACCATTATTTTAATTATGTTTCTATATAATTAGTACTATGCTTTCATACAATTAGTTGTGTATTTCACCACTTTCTTTATTTGTCTCCACAGGAAGGAAAGAAACTGCTTCTGTGTGAGAGCCCCAGGCCTTCCATCATCCTTTCTCTGACCTCTCGGTCACCTGTAGTTCAGGGCTGGGAATGAAGTGGATACATCTCACTGCTAAATACCCAGATGGCCGAGGACAGTGTGTAGACTCAGAGAAGGTAAGAAAAGGCCCACATGATGTGAACAACTTCTGCCGAAAACGTAACTGATTTGGAATCATTGAGTATTTTGTGTATCACATTAGTAAAGTCCTAATAGGAGGGGGTGAAACATGTCTGAAGATCTAGTTCACTGCTGCCAATGTAGGAAATAAATGAAATTTAAATACAACAACCCATACACATCTGGGACATCCTGTTGTATACACAAAACAGTTGATAAAACCTTTCATCTTGATTAGTGGAGTGAGTGCAGTAGGAAGCACATTATAAATCAGCAGTTCTCTCTGTCATTTTCAATTTGTAACTATCAAACTGCCTGACCAAGAGGCAGAGCAATGAATATAGTCTTTCCCACACTTATAAAAAAATTTCCCTGAACTCTTGTTAAAAACACAGATTCCCAGCTTCACCCAGATCCTGATGAATGAGAGTGTCCAGGGAACTGCCCTGGAAATTGATATTTTTAATAAATTTAAAGGTGATTTCTATTAGTTGGTAGTTAAGAGGACTTACAACATTCAACTCTGTTATTTACTGTGTTGAGATGGAAAGTTGTTGCACATAGTCTATTTAGGGTGCTAGTACTCTAGGTGCTATTGTTAACACTGAGTGACATAATGTGGGCAAAATATCTGTCATGGTACATATATATTAGCTGTTTCTACTGCAGCCACCGTTATTGTCATTTTATCCAGTGAGATATGATGCTCTGAGTATACCCAATTGAAAGAAGTAATGCATATAAATAATACAGAGAATCTTCAAGGAAAAAGAAATGGGAGGAAAGGAAGCTCTTACAGGTTGGATGAGGACTGAGGCATTCTAGGCTTAGAGGCAATAGAGAGAGAGTGGACTTGGATGTGGTTCCCAGGACAACCTAGGGCATCTGATTCTGTTAATGTTCATGCTTCACATATTTATGTTGTCTTTTCTCTTCTGGGAGAGAATCAGGTGCTTGGCTCAATTGCCTTGCTAAGAAACATTTTTGGAAGAACTAAGCCATGAAACATTTTAATCAGTTTATCTTATTTTCTTTTTGTAAACTTTTCATTTGTGATGTGCTGATAAGAGAGTATTATTGCTTTGCATGAGCAAGCCTATCAGGTATAAAAATATGTAGAGCTCTCATGACAGAAAAGAATCACTAATTTATTCAATACCTATATTTTTAGCACCTGTTATATGCCAGGTACTCTTTGAAGCACAATGGATATATCAGTGAGTAGAACAAAGAAACACTCCAATCCTTGCAGAGTTTATGTTCTTGTGTATATGTGAAGGAGAAGACACTGAACAAGAATCAGTAAGAACATTATGTAATGAGAAGGAGAAATAAGAGCAAAGAAGAAAGATAGAGTATCAGCTGTGTGTGTGCACCTGCAGGAGCCTATGCACTCAAAGAGGCCAGATCATACAGGGCCACAGTAAATACTTTGAATTTGAAAGTGCAGTGGAAGTTTCTAAAAGGTTTTCGCAAAATGACATTTTAAAAGGATCTCTCTGGCCTCTGGACAGTGCATTCCAGAGAGGCAGCAGAACTAGGAAGGAAGCTATTAAAATAAGCTGAGAGATGATGACAGTGTGGGCCCAGATAGTGGCTGTGGGGGTAGTAAGGAGTAGTCAGATTCTGGATGTATTTTCAAGGCGGAGCCAATGTAATTTGCTTATGGATTAGACATAAGGAGTAAGAGAAAGAGAGGAGTCAAGGAGGATTCAACGTGAGCAGTAGAGATGGGATTGCCATCCTCTGAGATGAGATAAACTACAGAGAAGCAGGTTTGGGGGGTAGACCAGGAGTTCGGTTTTAGGCGTATTAAATTAGAAGTAACTGTTAGCCATCAAGTGAAGGTGCTAGAAGCAGACATTTGGAAATAAAAAGGTGTGAATCTCAGGGGGGGATTTGGGTCAGAGATATAAATTTGGAATTATAAGCCGATATATATGACATTTAATATCAAAACTAAATGGCCTCACTGATGAAAAATATAGGAGACTGGATCGAGAACAGATTCCTGGGTCTTACAAACTGGAAGAGGTCAGGAGATGAGGAGAAACCAAATCAGAAGACTGAGAGAGCAGCCAGCGACGTGGTAGGAAACCAGGTGAGTGTGTGTCCTGGGAGTCAAAGGAAGACATTGTTTCAGGAGGGAAGGGAGTGATCAACAGTGTCAAATGTCACCAAGACCAAGATGGGTATCCGAATTCACCACTGAATTTTGCAAAGTGGCTATCGCTGGTAATTTCCATGACAGCGGTTTAAGTGTAGTAGTGGTAAAATAGCTGAACTGGCAAGTATTCAGGAGAGAGAGTAGAGAAATGAGTGAGAGGGAGGGAGAGAATACACAAATCTCAAGGGGAAGAACTTGGCCATAAGGGGAATCTTAGAAATAGGAAGTAGCAGTAGTGGGAAGTAAGACTGGTATTAAGACAGAAGAAAAATGGTGTTTTGTAAGCTGAGGGGAGTGATCCAGGAGGCACAGGAAATTAATGACACGGATACAGAGAGGGAGGGTCTTGAAAGGACTGTCTCGCTCCCTGTCTCTGCAACACACATCTGCACAGTCACATTCTTGTCCAGTCTCTGTTTCTCTTTTCTAGGCGATAAGGCAAAGGCCCAGGCCTTAGTCAAACCAGACCGTCCACGATGCTCAATACATCTAGCCACTTAAAGATTTTTTATTTTTGCTTTTGAAAGACAAGGAAGGAAAAAAGGAGGAAAGAAGGAGGTGAGGGAGAGAAGGAGGAAGGGGGGAGAGAGAAGTTTTACTATATATATTTTGGCAAAGGGCTTAACCTGCTTTTTCCTTTCATTGTTATTACAACCCTTTGGGATGGATATTATTTTCCTTTTCCAGATGGGTAAAGTGAATCCGTAGTGATTAAATAACTTCTCCAAGATCTTTTAAGGGCTACATCAATTCATAGGCAGATCGATCAGACCCCTAACACACAATTTAACGTATTTGTCTGAAGTAGGAAATTCATGATACGTCCATGGTTTGAACTCAGCCTTGGAAACAGACTCTGGCCCTTAGTCACTTGCCTACATGATTGCAGCACCTATACAGCAGACTCATCTTTAATTATATGTGATTAAGCACCCTGTGTTCCATTTACTGAAAATATTTGTCTCAACATCAAATGTATTTTGCTATAAAATAACCTTTCCAATTATTTAGTAAGAAAGAGATATACTCCTCTGTAGAATTCCATCTAAAGTTATCCCACACATTCTTGATACATCTAGAAATGAGCCCTTCTCTGAGACAGGAGGAATTGTGTAATGCTGCCTTTGAGATGAGCTTAGCAGATGGGGCCCATTTTTCACAGACATTTTGAATTTGCATTGGATGGAAACTATAACAGACAGCTGCTGACAGGGGCTTCTGAGGGGGAAAAAAAAACAAACCCTGAGTTTCCTTTTATTTGTGCTCAGATCTCTTCTCAGGGCATTCAGCCCCAAGTGTCTTGTCTCCTTCCTGCTGGGACATCTTGTTTCTCCATATCAATCTGTAAACTGTTAGAAAAGAGAATTTCGTTTCTTTAAAATTGTTGTTCAAATACAGTTGTCTCCATTTTCCTCCCACCACTCCCCCCTGCCCCACCCATCCTCACCTCCCACCCTCAATCCTACACCCTTGGTCTTGTCCATGTGTCCTTTATACATGTTCCTGACTACCATTCCTTTCTTTTCCCCCATTATCTCCCTCCTCCCTCCCCTCTGGTCACTGTCAGGTTTTTTTTAAAGATTTTTATTTATTTATCTTTAGAGGGGAAGGGAAGGAGAGAGGGAGAGAAATATCAATGTATGGTTGCCTCTCGTGTGTTGCCTGCTGGGAACTGGCCTGCAACCCAGGCATGTGCCCTGACTGGGAATCAAACTGGGATCCTTTGGTTCACAGGCTCACACTCAATCCACTGAGCTACACCAGCCAGGGCAATTTTGTTCTTTATTTCAGTGTCTGATTATATTTTGCTTACTTTGTTTTGTTTATTAGGTTCCACTTATAGGTGATACCATATGGTATTTGTCTTTCACCACCTGGCTTATTTCACTCAGCATAATGCTCTCCAGATCCATCCATGCTGTTGTGAAGAGTAGGAGCTCCTTCTTTCTTTCTGATGCATAGAATTCTATTGTGTAAATGTGCCAAAAGTTTTTTCATCCACTCATTTATTGATGGGCACTTAGGCTGCTTCTAGCACTTGACTATTGTAAATTGTGCTGCTAGGAACATTGAGGTGCATAGGTTCTTTTGCATTGGTGTTTCAGGGCTCTTAGGGTATAATCCCAGCAGTGGAATCACTGGGTCAAAATTCATTTTTAGTTTTCTGAGGAAATTCCATACTGTATTCCACAGCGGCCACACCAGTCTGCATTCCCACCAACAGTGCACTAGGGTTCCTTTTTCTCCACGACCTCTCCAGTTTCCTTCCTTTCCTTAGTTGAGAGGTGCTGTTATAAACAAAAATCCACTGGAGGAAGCTAGGACTCAAAGTGTAATGGCTTTTTATTACTTGGGTTGTAAAAGTCTCTCATTGGTCTGGCCATTGCCCGGGGAGGAGAAAATCTTCCTTCTTCCTGCTGGGGTAGTAGATTTTAAAACATTTTCCAGTGGAGATGTAAGGAGTCTCTTCCTATTTTGGGCTACCGTGTGGTGACAGAGTGTGAGAGCTACCCCTGTAGGCCCTCCCAATTCCAATCTTGGTTAAGGTCTCCTTTATTAATTTATACATCCCCTCTTCCTCCCCAAAGGCAACTGCTAATCTAAGTTCTAGCAACATAGAATATTTTCCTATTTAAAATTATATGTAGATAAGATCACACCATATGTCTTCTTTTGTGTTACAATATCATTTATGATATTTATTTATGTAATTGTGGGCAACTGTATTTTGTTCATTTTTGTTACTGTGTAGTATTCTATTATATGATCATATGTCTATTTATTTATCCATTTTACTGCTGGTGAATTTTGGGGTTGTTTCCAGATTTTGACTACTACAAATAAAACTGCTTTGAACAATTGAAGGGAGAGAGAGAGAAAAAATATGAATTTCTCCACCGTGTTTGGCCCCTTTGTGAAACTTGAAATTTCTTTGGAAAATACTAATGGTGTTTTCTCAGGAAGCATTTTCCCAACCATATGTCCACCACCTTCTCCCCGTATGAAGTCTTTTAGGACACTCCTTGCAACCAAATGAAATGCACCAAAATTGTTTGGTTGAATAGATTGGTGGAGTATAGGTAAGTCTTAACAATCAAACCAATGTGTCAGCTACCAGTTCTTCACAAATGGTGTGTAGTAGAAAAGAATGGTTGGAAAAAGTTATGCAGCTGACAACTGCTTTGGAACACACATGATTTTCCTTTATAGTCAAATAACTGGAACCACATTAGATATGTAGTCTTTGGAAAATAAAGAAATAGGAACGCAACAAACATTTTTTGGATACCTAATAGCCAAAAAATACAAAGAAGTTAGATGAGTTTTCTTCTAGAACCCGTCTACTGGAGGAAACTGATAGTTGGGTGACAACATAAAGGTCTACCATTAGACATGATTAAATGATCATCTCCTCCAGTCTTACCCCAAAGTGAAACTCCTGTTTAACAGTTTCACTACCGACATGGTAAGATATGCTTTTATTGAGAAAAGGGAAACTAAAATTATTGTTAAACTTTCTTTTACGAAAATGGAAATCAGATTAAAAGAGTTCAGCAAAATTAAATATAAAATTGAAAGTTACTACAGTCAATTCATAACCTGGTGACTAGGAGGATAGTGGTAGAATGAAGAATATGAAAAAATATGTAAAAGTTGAATAGTCTTATATGGCATTTGTATAAAATACAAATAATTTTTACTAGAGGAAAGAAAAAATATTTAAAATTGAGTAAGTTCCATGGCTCAAATTTTTAAAGTTTTTCTTTTTCCTAAATCAATTTTTTCCTTCCACTATCTCTCTGAGGTTTGGTAAAGAGGTCATCCAAGATATGTGGTTTTCTGTTCTTATTTCTTTTTTTGTTTGGGATTGTTCATGACTAGGTTTATTGGGTAGTACGCAACATACTCATAAGTTATTGATCTTTTATTGTGGTGTCTTTCTACTTCAGAGAGTTCAACAAATTTTTATAAAGATTAAAAAAATAACTTTTCTCTAGATTACTGAGAGATGCATGGCTAAAAAGGAGTTATTAAGAAAACAATGACTCTTTCATCCAAGCTTTCATAGTATGTTAATTAAAAATGTATTCCATCCCTGGCTGGTGTGGCTCACCACACCAGTGGATTGAGTGCCAGCCTGCAAACCAAAAGGCCACTGGTTCAATTTCCTGTCAGGGCCCATGCCTGACAGTGACCAAAGGGGAGGGAGGAGGGGGATAATGGTGGAAAGAAGGGGCAGGGACTAGTTGAAGAACATGTATGAATGCCCCGTGGACATGGACAACAGTGTGAGAATTGACTGTGGGAGTTGGGTGGTGGGATGGGTGGAGAAAGTCAAAGGGGTAAAAATTGGGACACAGTTAGTAGAATAATAATAATAATGATAAAAATGCATTCCACATATTTTATGGTTACATACTATACCTTATGTATCAGCAAGTTCTTATTTTTCAAGGAGACATTTACTCTCTCTTGTTTTAACCTGTTACTTCCTCTTTCATATTTGTAAAGAATGGTTATATTAAATGTCACCTATTTAGTAGTACTAATGTTATTTTTTATTTTAATGCTTCTTTTGGATGCTTAACTTCTAGTATTTTACAAGATGAAGACTGCTCTGCTGCAAGTGTTTTTACCTGGTAAGTCACTATTTCCACATTAATAATAAAGATACCAGGCATCAGTTTAGATTACGACAGTGCCTAATGTCTTTTCCACATTTACTTTAAGCTAGGAAAAGATTTCGTCTCATTTTCATGGGAATTTTATGAATTTCAATATGTATGTTTTTCCAGCTGTAGTATTTTAATTGCAATTGGAAATTACCAGTTGAGATATCACTTTTCTTATGAAAAATTTCCTAATACTAAATTCTAGCAGTTAAAACTGACTTCAGCTACTCATGTGACATGATTTTCTTCAAGCTTAACTTAGAATTTTTAAAATCTTTATTTCAGTTATTTGAATTGATACTTCTGGATCAGTGAAATATTCAGTTATATTTTTCTCCTATTAGCCACCTTGCTATGTGTAATTACCATGTATATGTGTGAGTATGTATGTGATATAGCCCTAAATAGATGATGAAGATAAATGGAAAGTCTCTTGGTTAATATTACTAAAATGAAGCCAGTTGATCTAACACTTATTTTTAATTGCAAGTGAGACTCCTTGATTGTAAATGTTTATGTGTCCAGAAAATTCATGTTGGTAATCTATTATCATAGCAAGTGTTTATCTTTCTTTCCTTTGAGCTGTTTTCCTGTTATACATTTAATAGACAAGCTCAAACAGACATGAAGAGCTAAATGAAAGGTTGCGAGGCCCATGTGGAAATTTGGAGTTGTCACAAAAGACTTTTCATTGAACAACACCTTTTGCTGTTATTGTTGTTCAGGAATCTTGCTCTGCTTCCCCCACCAAAAGATAGTGTTATTTTTAGTGAGTGGCATGTGTAAGTGGGAGTCAGTACATATTTTTCAGTTAGCCCTGCTATTAATTTGTTCAGGGAGTCACTCAGTCACCTGAGTTCAAATTCTTCACATGTAAAGTGTGAGGTGGAATAAAAGGATCCTGAACCCCTTTCTAGTTACAGTTAAAAAAGACCTTATACCTTTACCATTACCTACAAGTTATCTATTTATTTTGCACTGACTTTGTGGTTAATAAAATCCTTTAGAACAGTCTCTTGGAAAATAAGAGGGTTAGAGTATTTACTATTCCAGGATGCTAAACTTTGAAATCATCCCCATGCTGAATCTACTCTTCACTGAGGGCAGCTATTAATTGTAAGGCAGGTAACTGGAGTTAACAATGGATAGTTTCACCTAAAATCATAGAAAAAATTGCCTCCATGACTATATAGCAAACAGTAGCCATTTGATTGAATTGCAAAAAAAGCATACATTTAGCATGTATTAAAAAAATTATGAGAAGCTGACCAAAAATGGCATTTTACTGCCTCACCACTTTAGTTTAATATAGTTTGTTTTCCCCACCATGTCTTCTTCTACCAGGTGTCAAAGTAAGGTTGATAGACTGTTCTGCGAGCAGTTTTCAATCATGTCACATAGGCCACCCGGTTTCTATTTAGCAAAGAAAGCAGTTAATAGTATCACATGTAGAATGTGTTAACACATTCTACATGGGATACTATTAACTGTGCTTTCAACTACATTTTAGAGTGAAGAGCCATGATGACTGTCCTGAAGGAGCACAGAGAGCCAGTGGCACAGGTCAAAAGGCTTCCAGAGGTCAGTTCCGGGGTCACAGGTCTCCCTGTTTCTAAACAAAGAGTTTGCATGTAACTCTGCAGGAGCCGTCAAATGTATTGCACTTCCTCCTTTCCTTGTCTGTCATGGAAACAGTGAACTTTTCTCTTATCCATCTTTCTTATTATTTGGGTCACTTTAATGATGGAAATTTTGCTTACTGTAAAATGATACCTGTAAATGCTATTTTTTTTCTAATGGCGATATTTAAGGACAGGAGGCAGAAACATGGGAAACATTTGAATACTGAGAAACACCAGTCCCCAGCTGAAATATTTGGTCCTAAGCAAATAGCTCAGTGCCTGGAGGTAGTCTTTGTTATCTCATATGCAACACAAAATGTATTTTATATATAAAATGTAAATATGAAATAATACAAACTGATTGAAAGTAGTTAATAAGAAAAAGTTCCACGGTTTTTATGGTATACAGTTTACAAGATTGATGATTCTGTTCCTTTGTTATATACCTGAGATACTACAGAAATTATGAACTGGCTTCTCTAATATAAAAATTATTTATAATATTCATATTCATAATTTGACTAACTTTGCACTTAGATGTAGTACCCTAATTATACTCTACAAATAGCTTTAGGAGTATTTTACCTTGACTATATTAGTATATCAAAGGCCATGGCATAGACTTTAAAGGAAAATATACTCTCCTCTTTAAATTTTGTCTCTTTTTTTGTTATTTATGTAACCATCTTTCCTTTCTCAGATGAATCTGAAATATTGGATACCAAAAGTTAGCTCATCTTGTAGAATTTTGGGAAAGACCTAGAGCTGCTTTACCTTCCAACTTTAATTAAGAGTGGCATATGATTTTAATCTTACAATGTAGTAGTAACAATGAGTGGTTTTATTTCAAGTCATCTTGTGGTAAATCCCATTGAAAAAAATTTTTTTAGAAAACTCACAGCAGTGGTAAGTATGTATTATATTATTGCTCATTAGTTGGAGAGTTTAGACCTCCCCCTTATGCTGTCCTTGGATTTACAACTCCATGCTAATGTGTCTTCTCAAAATTTGCTTGTGTCATTTCTGCTTCAAATATTATCACCAACGACAAAAATTGGAGTCTAAAATTGCAGGTAATTATGTTTATACAGTTTGGAGAATGGTGGAATTATCTAAAAAACAGAACAGTTTGTGCATATACATTAACTCTGACATCTGTAGTGAATGGATTTTTATGCTCCCAGGATGTCATGTTACTGACGTCAGATGCCCATTGATAATGACAATTGCATTGATTGCTTCAGCGTCATCTGAACTCATGAGCAAATATCTTCATGCAGCAGACAGTTCATTCAGAAACTCAGACTCGAGATTGCTGATATTTTATTTTATTTTAATAACCAAATTCCCCATAAGTTTTAGACTGCACGTTGTCTTGAGACAGAGCTTCTCTAAAGATAAAGAAATGGAGCCTTGTTTTAGATGTTTAGTTTTTTAGGCCTCATGATTTTTTCTATAAATGCTTATTGTTATTTTTATAAGTGCCATGTAAGCAGCTTATGACTGAGAGTACAGCTTCACCCAGTCCAAATTTAAGACTTGTCTTTTTCCCAGGGGTTTTACCTGAGTGATTCTCCCTCTTTCTCACCCTCCCAGTCTAGTTCTCTGCTACCTTTAAGTAAATCTATTAATTATAAATTCAGCCAAGCCATGTGATTTCCATGTTGATATGAAAAAGCAAGAAAAACCTATATATCATAGTACCAAGTCAGTCGAAGGGGGGGATATTGATATGTGTAGCAAGTGAGGCTTTGGCATCCTTAGGCCAGTGTGGATAGGATTGAGTTGCAAATTTGTTACTGTCTAGTTATGTGAAATTGATCAAGTGATTTAATTTCTTTGAGTCCATGTTCTACATCCATAAACTGGTGTTGATAATGCCTCCTTTGTAGTATTTTTATGATGAAAAAATGAGACATTTTATTTTATTTTTAAAATTCTCACCCAAGAAGAGAGAGGAAGGAGGGTAGAAAGAGAGAGAAACATTGATGTGAGAGAGAAACATCCCATACATGCCCCTACTGGGGACGGAACTGCAACCTAGGTATGTACCCTGATCAGGAATTGAGCCCACAATCCTTTGGTGCACAGGGCAATGCTCTAATCATCTGAGCCACCCAGACAGGGACAGATGAGAAAAGGCACTAATCATAGTACCTGATACATTGTAAGTATACTGTGATTAATTATTATTACACCATTATGTTAAGTCAGTAAAAAAATCAGTCAAAGCAGATCATTAAACTTTGTTTCTTAACATTATGGATCTGAGACCAAAAGTCCGTACTTTCTCTACAAGGAACATACTTAAATATAAAGGCAGACAAGTTCAAAGTAAAACTTGAACCTGTTTTACTTTGAATTGAGGAGGATATACAGACATGAATCCTAAGGTGAAGTAATTATATTTATATCAAATAAAGAGACCTTAGAAGGAGGACAATATCAGGAATATTTGAAAAGGAACACGTTTGGAGACTTAAAATGCTGATTTCAAAATGTCTTACACAGCTACATTACTATGACTTTTGGTGAAAGGATAGACATATAAAGCAATACAACAGAATAGACAGTCTAAAAATAAAGATATACACAAAGGATTAATTGATTTTTGACAAAGTTACCAAGGTAACTTTGAAGAAATAGAATGAAGAAAAGATGGTCTGTTCAACAAATGGTGATGGATATCCATATGAAAATACATGAAGCTGATAGAAATGATATGTATTTATAATATATATAAATCAACTGAAAAAGGAATTATAGACCTAAATGCATAACATTTCTAGAAGAAATAATAGGGGAAATTTTTCATAAAAATGGGATAGGTAAATATTTTCTACATCAACCATTTAATAGGATGAACCATAACAATAATTGATAAATAGGACTTCAAAATTATAAGCTTCTACTTTTATAAAGAAAATAAGAAGGCAAACCACAGATTAGATTAAGATATTTATAATATAATACATTTGACAAAACATGTGTCCAGGGTGTATAAAGAACTATAACAACTCAGTAATAACAAAACTAATAGCCCAATTAAAAGTGAAAAAAAGATTTGAACAGACACTTCAGAAAAAAAGATATAGGAATGATCAAGTATCACTGGAAAAGTCATTCAAAAATGCAAATGAAAATCACAGTGAGATACCACTACATGTCCACTAGAATGACTAAGATTAAAAAGAATGACACTACCAAGTGTTGGTAAGGAGGTGGAGCAAGTGGAAGTCACACACAGTGCTGGTAGAAATAGAATATGGAGCAACTGTTTCAGGAAAATGGTTTAGCAGTTCCATGTAAAATTAAACGTATCTTTAGCATGCAGCTCAGCAATTCTACTAAATATTTATCCTTAGGGAAGTGAAATTATGTGTCCACATAAAACTTCAAATAATGAATGAATAAGGAAATATTGGTATATTCCATAATGGAGGATTGTTCATCAATAAAAAGGTTATTACTGACTGACACACCATCATTGATGAATCTCAAAGGCATTATGCTGACAAAAGAGGTCAAACACAAGAGACTACTTACTCAGTTTAGGTGAAAATCTGGAAAAAACAAATCTCATCTAGAGAGAGAGAAGCAGAGCAATGGTGGCCTGAGGCTTTGGTTGGCGAGGCTGACTGCAGTGAGGTATGAGGAAAGGTTTGGGTGGTGGTAGAAATGTTTCGTATCCTGATTGTTGGCTAATATTTGTCACATAAATGTACACACTTATCATCAGACTCATTATTTGTGTTTTATAATAAGTAAATTATACCTAAAAATTGGTTAACAACAACAAAAAAGGGCTTAGAGGTAGTTGACTAAAATTTAACCTCCAAACTAAAGTTTTGTCTGAATCTTAAAACTTACATATGCTTTTATTTAATTCACATAGTAAGCCAGAAATGTAGATTTTTATTTTTCTTATTTTATTAATAAAAATCTTTGCTGAGGATATATAAATTGCCTAAACTTTCATTATTATTAAGGTTTGACACTTAAATCTTTCACCTTATTTGTTTTGTCTATTGCTATTTGTAGTAGCCCTCTATTTCTGGAGGAGAGAACAGAAGATTGTAAAATATGAGCTAACTTAAAAAGTCATTCCCATACCTCCTGGAGAGGAGTATGTAACCTCTGAGTTACTTGCTGCCTCTAATTTTAGATATCAGACTAAGAGGTACAGGTAAGATAGAAACATTACATGAGGTAGTAACACAATGGGTAAGGCACCCAAAGAAAGGGGCTTTGAGATCACTCCTTAAATTGAGGTTCTATGATTTAAGAAATATTAATAATAAAGTTTATCCTTATTCATGAACTTAAGATCTCTAGTAACTTTTACTTGGGAAGATATACAGAGGAGCATTTTAGAGTTCTTTTTTTTTAATTGAAGAGAAAGTGATATTCTCTCATTTTATTTAACCATTTGCTTAGTAGGTAACCATTTGCTTGATGTTTTTCTTGTTTAAATAAACTTGGACAAGCAGTTGGATCAAAAGAAAAAGTACAGTAATATAGTTCATTTATAAAACCCAAGAAATTGTTATTAACTGTTTTTGATTATTAGCAGTGGTATGATTCTGGGATATCTTTCTATTTATCTTATTTAATTCCAAGAACCCAGTAGTGTACATATTATTATTCCAAATTTATAAATGAAGAAAACAAGGCATAGTATTAATACATGTACTGCTTGTCTTTGTTTTCTTGTTCACTGTAATGATCACCTACTGATTATATAATTTAAAAATATACATTTAATTTCTAATATGCTTAATTTTATTTATAAAAATTTTATGGGTTTAAAGGGAGTTTTATGGGTTTAAAATTTTTATGGGTTTAATACTTAGAGAAAATTTAATGTTTCTATTTTGGGCACATTTTATTTTAGAGGAGGGAATAACTTCTATTAAGTTGATTGGAAAATGGTTTTCTATAAATAGAATTTTATTTTCTCCTTAATAGGAGAGGAAGACTCCCTCAGTAATGGAGTCTTCTAAATTGAAGGATAGTCCTGGAATTTAATAGAGGTTAACTTTCTCAAAGTCATGGAGCCGACTACCATGGGCTGAACCTTTCCATTCTGCTGCACCATATTCATGATACTAATAAAATCATTAAATGTCCAAAATGGGGATGTGGTGTGCCTTGTTTTGTTTATTTGCCCTCAGTAACATAAATGTTTAAAAGTACAATAGGTCAGAGAACAAGATGCACAGAATCTAAGCAGGTGATCCACTTATTACTAACTTCCTCCATTTCTGTCCTACCTCCAATAAATTGTGGCAAAGCAACATACAAATCTACCTAGCTTGGTTTGTTCTTAGCACTCTGGACACTGTGATCTTATAGAGACAAATTGGTGTACCTGGATGAAAGTAAGGAGGAGGCACCAGCAAAGGTACCAGATTTTCAAACTCTTGAAGTACATGATTGAGGAAGTCTTGGATTGGCACAGTTAAAACCTTCAGTCAAATTCTGGGCAGATAGGATAAAAGTGGGATGCTTACTTACTAAAACTCTTCTTGATTATCTCTTAAAAATTGGATTTATTGCCCTTGAAAATGTTCAAATCTCTTTCATGGTACATTTCATAACTGTTAATAACTATCTCACCTGTGCATGAGATAAATATTGAATCTGAAACACAATGTGTGAGATTTTTTAGGGTTTCCTTTTTGAAGTTTGTCAGAAAGTCTTAATTCAAGCAAGTTCCTAAAAATTATTGAAAACATTTCCTCCACTGAAAAATATTGATAAAAACTAGTTTTAGCAGTTAGCTTTTCTGCTCTTCTCAGCTAAGCCACTTTATTGTCAAAACATCTATGTATTTCTGAATACTAATTTGATGAAAACCATTCTAATAATGGAAAATCCCACTAAAGAAAGGTTTTCTCCTAACATCTGGCTCTGCTAGCTCATGAGCATGTTTTTAATGCAATAACATAAGGTGATTCAGGCAGACATTGGAGCTGGAACATAATTTTCTTTTTTTTAAAGTATTTTTAGTGATTATGCCATTAAAGTTTTCCCCATTTTTCTCCCTTTATCCCCCCTCTGCCTTGCATCCCCCAAACCTCCAGCATTCCCACTTAGTTCATGTCCATAGGTTGTGCGTATAAGTTCTTTGAGTTCTGTTTCTTATGCCATTTTTATCTCTCCCCATTTATTGTATGCCTTCCAATTATGCTTCTTCTTCCCTGTGCCTTTCCTCCCACTATTTCTCCCCTCCTCCCTCCGCACTGAAATCCCTCCATGTGATCTGCATTTCTCTGATTCTGTTCCTGTTATTGCTGTTTGCTTAGTTTTTGTTTTCTTTTCTTTTAGGTTCATTTGTTGATAGTTGTGAGTCTGTTCTCATTTTACTCTTTGTGTTTTTTATCTTTTTTCTTAAATAAGTCCCTTTAACATTTCATATAATAAGGGCTTGGTGATGATGAACTCCTTGAGCTTGACCTTCTCTGGGAAGCACTTTATCTGCCCTTCCATTCTAAATCATAACTTTGCTTGATAGAGCAATCTTGGATGTAGGTCCTTGCCTTTCATGATTTTCAATACTTCCCAGCCCCTTCTTGCCTGTAAGGTCTATTTTGAGAAATCAGCTGACAGTCTTATGGGAACTCCTTTGTAAGTAACGGTCTCCTTTTCTCTTGCTGCTTTTAAGATTCTCTCTTTTATCTTTAATCTTGAGTAACTCTGCTCCTCATACTTAACAGGCACAAACAGACCAAAAATGGCTCAAAAAGATCTCAAAGCCCCAGAGCCCATAATTCTAAGCGACAAAGAAATAGCAAAACTTTCAGATGCACAGTTCAAAACACTGGTGATCAGGATGCTCACAATTTCCAACATTCTCAAATATCATATAAATCTCAGGAAATCTGTAGTTGACTCATGCATTATCTCCTTGCTATAGTTTACAGTGACCAGGACCGATGTCAGTCTTTCCTCACAGGCAAGAAGGAGCTTAGCAATGTTTAGATATATGTATAGAATGTAAAACTTAATACTAGGCTTAGTCCTCATGAGTTTGTGTGTTAAACTTATTTGGTGTAAAGAAGAAATAATAGTATTCTGAAAGTTTCTCTACCTCCAAAGGAAGCCTTAGCCAGCAGATCCCATTAGTTTATAATTAAATTATTCATCCAATATTACTAACATGCAAATAAACCAGAAGACTAGACTTAATGTAGTAAAATCCTTAATTAAACCAGAATTTAAATATAAAAGGCCCCCCTTATGTGCAGGGGTTACATTCTAAGAGCCACAGTGAATGAGAAAACCCAAGGTAGTACCAAACCCAATATATGCTATGTTTTTTCCTTTATATACCTACGATAAAGTTTAATTTATAAAGTAGGCACAGTTAAATACTCATAATAACAAAATAAACTACAATGATAACAATACACTATAATAAAAGTTGTGAACATAGTCTCTTATCTGTCTCTCAAAATATCTAATAACATCCCCACCCTTCTTCTTGCGATGATCTGAGATGATACAATGCCTGTGTGATGAGACAAAGGTGCTAAGCATCTAAGCAACTATTAAGTGATACTTAATTTTTAACCTGTGGAATGTGTGGTAGGAACCTTGCCAAGCATATTGTAAATATAGCCATAGGTTGTAGGGGACCGGTTTGTCTTGGCCTGGCAAACGTGACTCAGCTCTGTATAGAAAACCTACAGAAGTGAAGTGGTGGGCAGGAGCCCTTCAAACCGAGTTTTACCATGGGAATCAGGCCTAGAAAATGAATACAGATTGTTATGGCTTGCTCCTGCTGAAACTCCATCACCCTGGTATAAAACAACAAATGTGTATTGTCTATCTTCAAGGTAATATCCAAAGCCTACATGAGCTCTCCCAAGGACAGAGCTAATGAGCTCATCGCCATTCCCCTTTGCATGTCATTTTTATTTCCTTGATTGTACCTAGAAATGTAGACAATAATATTCTATGTGATAGATAATAAATCTTTCTATGATGTAAGACCCCAGGGAAACAATAAAAGCCTGTCTAGGCAAGGGTTGGGGCGCTCCCCTCTTGAGGGAGTGGCCGAGGCACCATAGGCACTCTCCCCTTGAGAGCGTAGTTGTGCCTGTTCCCTTTTTCCACACAGGGTTGTTGTCGCCTGTGCATTGATTCTTGTCATCAACCACAACAGGCAGACTCTGCTGGACAGAGCCTGCAACAATGGGTTATACAGACAGAGAACAGTAGCTGGTAGACAGAAGGTACACTGCCTTCCAATCTGCTATTGAACTTTTACATCCTGGACAAAGATTATTGTTTATGTGTGTTTGTGTGCATATGGAAATATAATAATTATTTATTCTGTCTTTACATTGAAAATAGTTGCTTAGTTGCAAAAATCTCTATGTGACTAATCATTTGGAAGATTAGCACTGCCTTTACACTCTGTATTTATTCTCCACCTTACCATAGGTATAATTCTTTGAAAAATTCACATTCTGAGACCAGTTATGTCTTTACAGTGCTGTACCAATATAGTAGCCATTAGCCACATGTGGCAATTTATATTTAAATCTAAATGAATTAAAATTAAATAAAATTGAAAATTCTTTTGCTTATTCTCATTAGGTGCATTTCATATATTCAGTTGCCACAAGTGGTTAGCAGCTACTGGATTTGAAAGTGCGACCCATTTTCATCATAGTATAGAGTGCTGTTGGACAGTGCTGAGCAAGATTAAATATCTTATAAAGTATTTTCTGCCTGATTAGAGCAAATAAATTGATAAGTAAATAAAATGGTAAATAATAAGTTAAAATGAATGTTACTGTAGAAGCATGTAAATGATGTTTCTTGAATGTAGCAGATGTGGATTTATATTTAAAAAGGTAATTTTTATATGGATTGCTAAAACAATGCCAGAAGAAAACTTGGTGATGCTCACAAGCTGGGCCTGATGGTGGCATTTGTGTACATGCAGCTAACACTCTCACAGGTCACAGGGACAACACAGTTTCAATATGACCTCTCAGTTATTTGTCCAGTGCATTTTTCTATCATGTTAAAATTGTAGTTTTCTTCTGCTTTATTTTTTCAAAAGATATTGCAGAACTAGAAAGAAAAATAAAGTTCTCTACTTGAATAATGATAATATTTTGCTTTCATTGCCCAGTTTTGGGGGACTTATGTATTAATTACATCACAGTTTGTATATTTCAGAGAAATATTTTCCTAGAACAAACTGACAGTAACCAGAGGGGAGGTGGGAGGGGACAATAAGGGGAAAAGGGGAAGGGTTGTCAGGAACATGTATTAAGGACACATAGATAAAGCCAAAGGCAGGTAGGATCAAGGGTGGGAGGTGGGGATGGCTAGAATTGGGGCAGTAAGAGACAGAATGGAGATAGCTGTACTTAAACAACAATAAAAAAAGAAAGAAAAGAAAAAGAAAGAAAGAGAGAGAGAGGGAGAGAGAGAGGGAAAAAGAGAGAAAGAACAAAAGAAAGAAGGAAAGGAAGGAAGGAAGGAAGGAAGGAAGGAAGGAAGGAAGGAAGGAAGGAAGGAAGGAAGGAAGGAAGGAAGGGAAAGAAAAAAAGACTACCTGAATGTTTTCTTTTAAATTTTGGAGGGTATACAGAAAAAAAGAAAAAAATGTCAATGTCAATCAAAAGAAAAAAATGTTAGAATGTCAATCTAACTCAGGTGATAATGTACCTTGAACATTATCTCTTAGTATACAAAAATTAATATAAATATGAAAGCTAAAATAAAAATATTTTTTAATATTTTGGAAGAAAATAAGGGAATATCTGTGATAACTAAAGTAGGCAAATATTTCTAACTGTAAAAGAAAAAATGATACATTGTTTCATGTGAAAATTAAGAATTTATTTCATCAGGATATTATGACAAAGGTGAGAAGACAAGATGCATAATGGGAAAAGATACGTATGACACATATAATGGACAAAGGATTTTTAAGCAAACTATAAATTTAAAAGGCAGAAACCCAATTGAAAAATGGGCAAAAGTTATAAACATGAACTTCACAAAGAGGAGTCCCAGTGCATATTGTTCACCTTTATTCATCATCAGGGTAATGAAAATTACAACTATGACATGCATCCATCAAAATGGCAATGACGACAAATACCCAAAACACCAACACTCTGACCCTGCTGGGTGGGGTGTAAATTTGGAAACCTATTTGGCATTAAAAACTAAGCATATTCGTATCCTGTTACCAGCAGTTTCACTCCTAGACTTATACCCAACAGAAATGTGAATGAATGTGCACCAGAAAGTATGTCCCAAAAGACATGCACGGGAATGTTCCGAGCAGCATTATTCACAGGCACACCAAACTAGAAACAATCCAAGTGCTCGTTAAGAGTAAAGTGAATTAATCGTGGTCTATTTCTGCAGAGGAATACTACACAGTCGTGAGAATGAGTGACAACAAATCAGGTAACAACATCAGATACATCTCATAAATACAATATATTAAGAAACAAGATACATTAGGGCACATAACTCATGAAGCCATTTATATAAAATTCAACACTCATGTAAATTGTCTATGGCATTAGCTAAATTAGAATCATGGTTACTCTTGGAGGAATAATGATTAAAAGGGAGTGGCTACATGGTGTGTTCACTGTGTACACTTGAAACAAGCACTTTTCTGTGTATGTAATTTTTCAATAAATTCAATTCAGTAAAATGTTTATGTTAAAAATGTGAATGGCAGTCTATAAATTTATAACTTTGGTACAGAGAAGATACACATCTGGGCAGAAGCCTTTGGCAAAGTTTCTGTGTTGCTAAGTGCATCACAAAATATATAGGTAAAAAGCCTAATTATTAACTTTTCTCTTGTGAGAGATAAAATCAATAGAAAATAAGAACATCTCAGGTAAATCTGTAGAAAAAAGTTTCCTGGGGCATCAGAAAACATTAAGGAAACCTGTTTCTACCCAGGATCCCTCAGCAGGGCTTCCATTTCCTGAACACTGACCAGAGACTCACAGAAAGTTTTCTAGTTGTCTCAATCCCAGGACAAGAACTCTGAAATCACTGAAATCAACAGCATGAGCAGAACAAAAAAGATGAGCCTGACTTATTTGTGAAATGTTTTCTGTTATCACATGTTGACCTCAATGATCTCTGAGGGCTGTCAAAATTATGGCCAGAGAAGGCCTCAGTGTATCTGGTCACTCATGACACATTATCAGTTCAGAGAACTCAGGGTGGTGGTGGACCATGGGCTTCTTTCCAGTGAAATGTCATACTGCACGTTCCTGAGCATTTTGAACTTATACATGTGCACACATACACACATTCAGTTTGCTCATTTTTTTCATCAGATGGTAAGTGGGGTGGGGGGTGTCTACATTGTGCAAGGGGTCTATGGAGAAAGTAAAATGGAACCTAATGCTGCTGCTGGAAATTATCTTGAATTCCCTTGGGATAAAGTCATGATACCAAAATTCTTCTTCTCTGGTGCCAAAAATCTGCAAATGAAAAATTGTTTGCTCAATTAAGTCCAGAAAAACAGACTAGAGCTCCCAGACTGCATTCCTCACAGTTTATATACAAGTTAAGTTCATTACCTTTGAGGACATTTCTAAGTATTAATATACACAAGTGAAAACAAACACTGCTTAATATTCTTTTAAATTTGCCAAATGGCAGTTACAATAGAAAGTCTTCCTCCTAAAAGATATTAAAAAGGAACAAAATATTTCTAAAAATTTTTAACTTGAAAAAAGTAAGTTGCAAAAGAGTTAAAAAGAATCACTAAAATGCATGAAGAAAGTATTTGAAATAATCCCAAAAATAGGAACAGAGTACTTTTCATTACTTTGCCAAAAGAAAGGTTATTTTGTTGTTTGAAGGGCTTGACTCATTAAACTCTACTTATATGGGTGATTAATTTGTTGGGTGAGAAGCTCCCAACTTTTGGAAAGAGAAATGTGATGATTTTTTTTAATACAGCTGTCAATGAGGTATGGATCCATGATGAAAAATTTAAACCTGAAGAAAACATTTCACCTATAAATATTAAGGAAGAGGCCCACAAGGCCCACATTTAATCTACATGTAGTGAAAATGTACCCTTTACACTCTGCTTATTCATGATACTGGACTAACTAAATACATAAGCTGCTGCTTTCAGCCCTGGTTATCCTGTTTTCTTCCAGTAAAGGTCATACTGACTCACACATGAAACCTTTTGTTTATATCTCAGAGGTAGCTGACCCTATTACACCTGCTTTTGAATATCTGGCAAGAGACAGGCTTGCAAATGAATATGGCTCTTTTAAGAAGTTGCTTATTTTAAAATGAAATTAGCATTTCCATAGGTGCCAAACCACAGATGCAGAAGAATGGAGACCTCTGTGTAAGTGAAGACCAGGTATATTGTGGCAACATCTGCATGTTCACCTTACCCTATGAATGTGCCTTTACATGATTGATAAATAAATGGATTAAGAAATGAACAAAATAGTTGTATTTGCCCCTCTTTACCCAGTTGCCAGCATTTTATTTTGTTTATTGAGATCAACCCTATGACTATATCAAATAGGAGATAGGATTTAAGTACCTTCTACTTTTTCACAATACTACTTGCCCTTCCCCAAATATCGACCATACTGTTACATGGACTAATGTCCTTACTGTGACAGTGACAGATATTCAACCCTTAGTATTATGTCTTTTTTAATTAATCAGAGCTTAAACCTTTTAAAGGATATGTGAGGAGGAAAAGGGTTGGAGTTGGTGGCTACTGAGAATTAAATGAGATGAGGAGAAATTCACTGAATGCAATAACGAAATGTTAGATTTTGTTCTATAATCTAGTGAGGAACTAGTGGAGATTTGGAGCAGCAGAATACCATGGACAGGTGTGGGTCTAAGAAAGAAAGTGCTAGTGTCATTATAGAATTGAGTAGGAGATATTCTAGAGACAGAAAGTTCAATTCAGAGGCCATCATAATAGTATAGGCAGAAGATAATCCATGGTCTCAGCTATTAGGATAGTGGTTACACCTGTGGGCCTGTGACTGGGAGAGCACGAGAAGAGATCTAGGATATTGGTGAGATTCTGCGTCTTGATGTTGGTGCCAGATATTTGCAAAAATGCATTGAGCTGTGCATGTTGTGCATCTTCCTGTATATATGTTACAGTTCAGTGAATAACATGAAAGACAATAATGCCTGAATTAAGGCAGTGAAAGTGAATAGATGGGTGTAGTTTCTATAGAGAGACAAAAATTTGCACACTGATGGACAGAGGAAAATAAAGGAAAGCAGAAAATAAAAGATGACTTTGAGATATTTCATTTTAGAAATGGAAGATAGTTATTTCATGATTTAGGAACATCAGGAAGAGGAACTATTTTTTAAAGGGAAGAGATGGGTTCACTATTGGGTATTTGATATGCCAGTGAGATATTTGGGTGGGACTATGCAGTAAGCAAATATGAATACTATTCAGAGCTCAGGAGTTTATTAGAAGTTATACAGACAGAAAAAATTCAAATTGTTGAGAGATTAGAGATATAGGAGATCCCTAAGAATTTCTTCCCTAAGGGAAGAAAACAATTGAGTATTAAAGCTTATGAAACTGTATTTCTAAGTTTTGCTTTATGCCAGCCTAGTCTATGACATAGTAGTTTTGGTATAAAATGTATAAGATACATAATTTTGTTTTAAGTTTATGTGGTAAGATTTTATCTTTTTAATGTCTTTTCCAAATTATCTTGAATGAAAATATATGTTTTTGTAATTATATAAGAAAGTTATACAATGAAACACACATATTTTATGTGTAATGATGGAAGCCTAAAAGTAGCAGAGTTGTTTAGATAATATCTGAAAACATAATTATTTCTTTGCTTTTATGAATGTATATTTTTGTTTATAGAAATGTGTGGTTTTAAACATTTTCTTCAAAATTATCCAGCCAAATGAAGTTGGTGATCTTTGAACATGCCACTTTAACTTCATATTTATCTTCTGTATGTTTATTTTATCAACTCGCATACTTTTAAGTAGAAATAGATTCTCAGTGTACATTTTATAAAAACTATAAATATTAAGAAAGTATTATTACAGTAAAATAATTTATTTTGAAAGTATAATTTTTATTTAGGAATTAGATATTGTTGGTCTAATAGTTGGTCTTCTATTTTTAGATTTAATTCTATTCTACATGGTTTAATCAGTACATTAGTTGAAAGGGAGCTTATAGAGGATTAACAAAAAGTCAGAAAGGGAAAATAAATTTTTAAATAAATTCTAAATAATGCTAAAATGTTCCCCAAAGTTTCCTTTATCAATATGAATTTTCTAGAAATATTACTATTTTGTAATATCCATAAATCTTCTCTGTGAACATAATACATTTAATCTTGTAGGCATGTTTTCTTTAAGACTCATGTATGTCCTGTTCTGACCCCATTTAAAACCATCTGACATGCTAACAAGAGTTTGCTGTAGCTGTTACAAGCTAGAGATGAGTGACAAGCACCCACCCTGACATTAAGTGTGCCACCCCCACTAACCTACGTAGCAGGGCTGGTTTTCTGTAGCAATGCAGTCCTTGTAAGGAAGGCTGGTTCATTGACTTTGCTATATGTGTAGTATAAAGAATATTTCCTTTGATAGAGCAAGGTAACTGGTGAGATTTGTGATAAAAAAATATTTGTTTGGATTATAAATTCCTAGAAAACAAGATGTCTTTTATATTTCTAATGCTACCCAATACAACATTCTACATGTTCCGTGAAAAAAACATGCACATTGCTTATTGTAAAAAGGAAAGGTGATTGATATTTTTAGTATGTCATTTATTTAGGGAAAATACTCTTATATATTTAATTTTCCCAAATACATTTTACCTATGAACCTAGAAAATTTTATAAGATGTACCAGGAAATATTAATAATTCATCTAGTATCAACATATATGATCACTATAAAAGGCAAATGGAGATTTTCCTTTTCATTAGCTAAAATGATTTTTATATTTTTTGAAAGACATGGTGATAATATGCATCTTTTTCATGCTTGGTCAACACCTAGTACTTTCAATACCTAAGGTGCTTAAATATATAACCAATGTAAAATGTACAGTTCGGAATTCCCACATATGACAAGAATATCATAATTTCACTCACCATCTCTTCCCAACCTTGTCCCCATTTTTCTAAAAGCCTTCCCTACAAAGAATTCATTCATTACCACCCCTCTTTGTTTCTGAGGCAATTGATGGACTCTTCTCCAGGCAATGACGATTCAAGATGTTGGAGGGAACAAGGCCAGACCTGTCACTAGCTTTGCTTTTCAAAACCTTCCAATCACATATTAATTCCTTTCCAAATAGATGCCGGACAAATCCATTTTGACCCAGAACCAGAACGATGAAGCCAAATCTAGAATCATCCATTTTGGCTAATGTCACATCACTGGAGAATACATTTTTCAAAATTTTGTTTTGTGAGGAATTAGATCCAATTCCTTTCCACATGGGGAAAAGCCAATAATGAAAGTTGATGATTGTGAAAGTGAGACCAAAGAGCCACAGGACATATTTATTTTGGAAAGAAAGTTAAAAAAAAGATGGAGACATTAGACCATAAAACATTTTACACTGGTTTAGATTAAACCAACAGTTTAAAAGATAAATGTTTGGCATTTTTATGCAGATGGCCAAGATAAAAATAGCAATTGTGCTAAGAAAACTCAAGATTACTGTAGCAATGCCTTCATTAAGATTCCTGAAGTATATGCAAAATGGAAAGCATTGTTATTACATAGAATTTTTTAAGTACTTTTCAAAGAAAATTAATTCTCAAAGTGAAATATATACCTTGCAGAGTGGGGGTGACAAGGAATTAAATACCCTGATTTTGCTTCACCCTCTCCCTTTGATCTTCTGCTGAGATTCCACCTTTGTTGAGCTGAAATCTCACTGGAAGCCAGAGGCACCATGGAGTGGGGGTGTAATGAGGGAATGTGGAATGGAGGCAAGTTGATGATAGTCATTGAAGATCAGTTTCTAAGCTAGCCAACAGGTAGAGAAGGATGGAAAGGAGCAACCTGAAGACAACTGGGCCACATCAGTAGCCAATGACCAGGTGAGACCAAAAGATCCTGCTTTCTATCTTTAGGGATCCACTCAGTACCTCAAAAAGCTAAGACATTTTTTTTCTTTTGTGCTTTAATTAAACGGGCTTATTTCTATTTATTCTTTCATGGTTATAGTCATAAATAACCCGTTGGGAATCTGAAGATAATACTGACTTCTAGCTTTCTTTTTTTGCAACTTTAACTTAAATATAGAGCAAGTGTTACCTTTTTCTCTGACTGCTTTCTGGACCCTCTAAAAATTTTTTTTCATCTCTTAAAATATTGTTTGGTATTGCCACATACTTTAATGTTCCTGTTTTGTACACAGGTGTGTGTGTGTGTGTGTTATCCATATTCTAACAGATGTCCACAATACATGTAAATGTTTTTGCAAGCTTTTTCTTATCAAGGCCATTTTGAATTGTAATCCAAGTATTAGCGTGGGCCTAGTTTAGAAACACTTGTAAATTTGAGAGCATATTCCTCATTCATTCTCTGGGTTATCAAATAGGCATATTGTAAAAAGGCAGCTTCAGGGGTGATTCTTTGAACTTTTAGGAGATATCATAAAATGTTTAACTCTTCCTTAGTATGTCTTGAAGCTAAACAATGACTGTACTGAGATTAGAATAATTATACCAGTTGGAGATGAAAATGTCTTTAGGGCTGAGACAGAAGTTTATTTTTGAGGGGGACACATCATTTCTCATTACTTTCCCATTCTTGGCTACCTACTTTGTGACTCTCTTAGAAGGAAAAGAAAAAGTTTTGTTATGATTTTTCTGTTCACAATGTTACAGTGTCATTTAATAGAATTCACGAGGATGGGCCCAGTCCTAGACAACATATTTATCAACACTTTGGTTAAAGTACAGATTCAACTCTTACCAATTCTCACATGACTCAAAAGTTGTGCAATAGACACTTTAAGTGCCCCTCGGATTTCTTTTATCAGCTCTGTCTCCCTGCTTTTCTATGTGTTACTGCTAACTGCTTGCACCTGTGATCTTCAGAGGCTTGCTTTTGGACACCGGAGCCTTCTGGAGAGTGAGAAGGCTGGGGAGTTTGGTAAAATATGATATTATATAACTCAAAGATGTAAGTCAGTGGAATATTTTCTGTGTAAGAGGTGAAGATTCTGGGTCAGGGTACACAATAATCTCATTAGATTTAGTGTTTATGACAAAGTTTAGTGCAGGAAACAAAAAATGTATTATGTATTTTAAGCAGAAAATGTTTTTAAAACAATGAATTACAATGTTAATTATTGGAAGGGCTAGAAAGCAGATGCTAGGCTGGTCCCCCAGAAATGACTCACAGAGTAATACAAGATTTACCTGCTGGGAGGTGGAGATCATGCGGAGTCAGAAAGTCTCTATTGACAAGAGAAAGTTCACAAATATGCCTGCAGCTGCAATCTTAGGATCAGGAAAGGACAATTGCAGCAAGTGCCTGGACACACTGTATGTGGAACACAGCTACCTCAGTGGCACACGTCTCTCAACACCCATGAGATTGGTAATTAGATGCTGAAATCTCTATAAACATTCCTGCAAGCAGCACACAGCTGAAAGCACTATGAAGATAAGATAGCCTTTACCTCACTTGTGCATTCCAGATGTCTCATGATTGCTTCTAATCAGTGGACCCAACTCCTAGCTGCAAGAAAGTCTGAAAGGTGGAGTTT
The DNA here is from genome assembly GCF_021234435.1 of Artibeus jamaicensis. Classification (NCBI taxonomy): domain Eukaryota; kingdom Metazoa; phylum Chordata; class Mammalia; order Chiroptera; family Phyllostomidae; genus Artibeus; species Artibeus jamaicensis. The sequence goes on from NW_026521812.1 coordinate 44,177,777, forward strand.
TAAGCTTTCCAGTCACTGGAATTCTAGGTAACATACTTGAAGGAGTGGGAATAATTGCTAAATGCTAATCTCAGATCTTATATTACGTAATTCCAAGGACCATTATACACTTTGCAAATGGTGGCCTGGCACTGCCAATTGTCTATATTGTTCAATTAAAGAGCATTCAGAATCAGGTGTTCAATTTCAAGAGTCACATTTGAAAAGACACATTAAAAAGTGTGTGTGGTCATGGGTAGCCATTAAGATGGTTGAGAAGTTTTACAACCTCATCAAAACAAGAAAGGAATGAAAATTGGAATTAAAATAGCAATCCATAAATGTCTGAGGGGACAGATATAGACAAGTTAGTTATGAGTTTCAACATGTATTCCTTTCTAATCAAAGGTTCTATGATCTTCCTGAATATTTGCCGATGGATCCAGCATCCTTCATGGTATTTGGAAGGTTCAGAGTAAGGTATGATTTTAAGATCCTCTTAAATTTTATTTTTTTACATTAATTCTACCATCTTTTAAAAATATGGGTTGCATAAGATTTTTATCTATTTTAGTCTGTTTTTTTAATTTTATTTTAACTGTTGTTCAAGTATAGTTTTCTGTCTTTTACTTCCATTCCAGCCCACCCACTCATCCCTCTCCACCTCCCTCCCATTTCCACCCCCCCTAGTTCTTGTTAATGTGTCCTTTATATTTGTTTCTAGTCTCTGTTTTTATTTTACTCAAAAAATTAATTTTGCTTATATATACTTAAATAATGGCTATATATACTACAAAAATTTCAAGAGAAATATGCTCTGAAATTAAAAAAACTACTTATTCATATTTAGTGTTATTCTGAAAATATTTAATTGTTAAGAAATTAATATTCTAGGCAAATCTGTGGAAAAGAAGTAAAGGTACAGATTGGTAGTTTGGGCAATTGGGAAATAAAATGAATTGTAACAGGAAAAAAATCAAAGTATATTAATAATTTGAAATATAATAATCCAAAATTCAAGTGTTTTATGAGCAGAAGAAACCTAGACTACTGAATTGCCAAAAGAGACAGATGAAACCAGAGAGCAAATGATTTTGCCATATGTGGCGTCAATAAATTCAGACTGATGTAACTTTGGCCTGTTAAAGAAGGATCCTTATGGCCCAGGGTGGAGATGGTTTTACAGTTTCTGTAGTGCAGTAGTCAGCTTTCAGCAACTGAATTCTAGAAATAAATGATAGACACAAGTGGAGATTTAAGAAAACTACTTGTAAAAATAATAATGAGACCTGAATATGGGTACAGGAATTATATGGTAGAGTCTAGGAAAGCAGTATTTTAAAAGATATAGACAAACACCAGAAATGAATTGCCTAAGATTAAAATTCATTTTATGTGACTAATCAATCTGGGAAACTACAGTAGAGTGTGTATAAAAGAACATTATTATATGAAAACTCTTGGGTTGGTCAATAACTGAAAAATAATTCCTATACCTTAAGGGAGAAATGAGAAAAGAAATATTCATTCCAAGCCAATAATTGCCTAAATCGGCAAGAAATTACAAATCTCATACTTGCCAAATATTATTTGCAAGTGGAAGGAAACAATAAAATAATATCTTGAAAATATATATTCAAAAAAGAACAAAATTTAAATAAAAACAAGAGAAACAAATGCAATATTTAATATAGTAACTCTAATTTTAGTTTCTATGCAATACAAATGAAAGAAATCATGTTTTCTTGAAAATCAAGGGTACTTTTCACAGTATACTTTAGTTCTATTTCCTTAATTGATAATGTTCATCCACCACACCATAAATTGTGCAATGATTTTCCTAAGTAACATCATTTTTTGTATGTTGAGCTGAGCTTGCTTTCCACTATTGTGTAATCCTGAAAGTAATTAAGTTAACTATTTATCCTTAGGCTGTGTCTCTTCTTGATGGCAAAACATTTTTAAAAAGTGAATGTTTTTATCAATCAATTTGTTTTCCTACACAACGATTGCTCAAATAGACAACACCGATGGGCACAGGTGAAAAAAGAGAGGTTTGCAGGTCTACATCAGGCCAGAGGTTATCAGCCTGCTCCCGTGACTTGTGATATTTTTTCCTGTGGGTTAAGCAGAGGAGACCTGGTCTCACTGTGAGGTTGGCTAGTGCACAATAACCCTGTGGACATGTACCCGTGTACCCATTACTTGCTATGTGCCAGACATTATATTTATATATGCTATACGTGTATTATCATCAATTTTCTCAGCCTTCCAAGGTAGATATTATTATACCATCTCCATTATAGAGTAAATGAAATTGAGAGGCTGAGATTAAGCAACTTGCACTAGACAAACACAATACACAAATCCAGCCTCTTAACCTTCAACTAAATTCTACTGCCTCTGTTGCTTGGCAGGAAGAGATCAAGTAGCATAATTACTTTATTATTCTGAAGTGAAAATTTTGCTTATACTTACAATGGAAAAAAATTAATATTAAGCTCTATTCTAGGTCTTACAGGTGATGTGTTTTTTTTCAGTTTTCAGCTGATAAGGTCTAGAGTTTAACCCCAATGAATTGATATGAAGAGGCATACGATGAATTAGAGTTAGTGACCCTTCCTTTTTATTTGAAGATGGCACTAGACCAGAAAATAGCAAGGAGCCCGTAATCGTTTTTCTGGCAGAACCATACTTGTCATTCAGCTTCATCCAAGAGTTTTTCTGGGAAGGTTAATAGAAGAAATAGTTTGATCAATCAAAAAAAAAACCATCTTTGGTGAATTAACTAGGTCATTTGAGCCAGATTTTGTAAACCCAGCTGGCATAAAAGACTCTCACTTGGAATAATAGAAATATTAAGAGTTTTTTTTTACAATTTCAAGTAGTGCTAGGAGAGGTAATATGACAAAAAATAAATTCATTTTGTTTGACTCTTGCACTTGTAGACATTAAGAAAGGACAGTTTTCTATACATTAGGTTAAAACCGATTTTGTATTAAGTCCTAAAGAATTAAAATATCTTTCACATCTTCACAAACCAAGAAGGCAATTAAATTAATTATTTGCTATAATCTTGCTGGAATATATTACATCAGTGCTTTCTGCAATGTTATATTTGAAGTTTCCAATTATTTAAGTTTCTTAGCAAGAAATTATGGCCATTACAGATGTTTTTGTCAGAAATTTTGTATACTTATGTTTCTAGCATGTTTTTTAAAAAATAAATAATAGTAGATGAGGCAACTAATTTGTGATATCACACATGTTCCATTTGGAGCAAGTTCTTAATTCTAAAAACAACCCAGAATTCCCCTGGAGAGATTTTAAAACCTTGGGGTTCCTCCCTTGGCTCCTCCCCAAGAGATCTTTATTTAGTTGAGTTGGAGTAGTTCTCTAACACCAGAATTTTTTCAAAAGGTCCTCAGGTGAAGATTAAGGGCAATGGTTTGGAATTATTATTCAGTTCACAAGTCTGGGATGTCTATTCTCAAATAAACATTTTTCAAAAGGAAGATGACTCGTCTGAACCATCAATAAGATATGATCATCAAACTTGTAATGAATAATTTCTTTTTTCTTCCTACAAAAGAATGTTCAACTAAGATAAAGTGTGCTAATAGGATCAAAGGGGAAAGGATATTAGAAGTGTATTCATATAGTTAATTGAATTCTATATGTGTAGCGTAACTCAACTACATAATCAGGGGCTACAGAAGAACCAGAAGGCATTGTTTTGGCCCTTGCGTTACGTTAAATCTACAATTTAATGAGGAACTGTAAGAAAAGGCCTGGGTAGATCACCTGAGAAAAGGAAAGAAGGGAGATGGAATGCAAGTTATTTGCATGATTGAGAATATTTGAACCACCTGCTCTAAATCTTGATTATTTCTGAGGCTGAATCATTTGCTTTCTTTCTCCTGTTTCTTTTTTTCCTCTTGATCATTTCCTTATCACTCTCGGGATCATGAAAAGACTCTGTTTTGTTGTCAGCCTTGATTTTCAGAGATGATAGCCAAAAGTTTCTGTCAGAGCAGTTGAATGAAATGAATGAACTTTTCAGGAATATAATTTAATTTGGAAATTGAAGGCTTCATACCTGGGTCCCAACCGTATCCTCACCAAACCCTCTTTTGTTTTCTCTTCTGTAATGCCCTCTAGCCAAAGACCACCAGGCAGACACCTGTAATTGAACAAGTTAGGTTTCTTGTTAATTGCAGTGAGAGAATATGTGTTCTCTCAGAGGAGTGGATCCAGCAGTGTCCTCCAAAATGATATACTGATGCCCTAATTCATAGAACCTGTGAATGTTACCTTTTTGGAAGGAAAAAAAAGTTTCTGCAGATATAATTAATTTAAGGATCTTGAGTAAGGAGATGGTCCTGGATTATCTGAATGGGCCCTAAATCCCTTGACAGGTGTCCTTAAATGAGACCAACACAGGAGGGGCTGGCGTGACCATGGAGACAGAGATTAGAGTGCTGCAGCCACGTGGCCACAAGCTAAGGAATGCTGACAGCTATCGGAAAGTTGAAGAGGTAAGGAATGGATTTTCCCCTGGAGCCTCAGGAGGACTGCAACCCTGCTGACTCCTTCCTATCAGACTTCTGGCCTCCAGAATTTTGAGGGAATAGATTTCTGTTTTATGCTACCACATTTACTGTAATTTGTTAGGCAGCCACAGGACACTAATACACTTGGTGAAAGGGTGTTAGAAAAAACACCTTGGGGAAGGGAATAAGGAAGCAGGACTAGATTAAATGCTGCTAGAAAGCACCGCTAATTGTATGATTGCATACTTCAGCAAATCTTACCTGTAGAAAGGGAAAACTGGGATAAGGATAAAGCTATAATATGTGAAGAAGTAGTAATCCCTCATTTTGGCCAAGAGAAGTATTTGTTATTTTATGTGTGCCACAATGAACTTGTTTTTGTCTTCATTTAGATAAAGTTATGAGGTAGCCTTCCTTGTTCTCATTTTATTATGGTCTCACGGTAACCTTGTATAAGGCTGTTATTCTGTGAATTTGCTTATGTCCAATAGAAAAACAACATGGCTTAGTTGTGAGTGGCACTCCAACTTTCAAATGTCAGTTATTACTCTATTATTTCATCTTGATTTCTTCAATAACTGCACATATCTGAGACTCCTATCTCCGCCCGTTTAAAGAACCAACCTGACCATGGTTGGGACATAAATTAATGCAGAATTGAACTCTGGTATTTCATCAAAGCCCTTCAGCATTGGGTTTCTGGTTTTTGTTTTGTTTTCTTTCTTTTTTTCCTTTTTTTTTTTACCTATTTGGAAGGGAGAAAAATTATATTTATAAGATAACAATTGGTTTACATTGTGCTAAGGTACTTTCTTAAAGCCCCTTCACATTGAGTTTATTTTGTTTTCCTAGGAATAAGTTCTTATATAGGGTTTTGGTTTTCTAATCAGATTTGCATAATAATTTAGCTAATTTTTTTGCACTTATTATCTGCTTATCTAATGTATTGTTTTGTCTGTGTGTCTGTCTGTCCTGAATGATTTTTTTTTCTGCAAAAGCCTTAGGGTATGTAAATCAGTTTTCAAGTCAGGTTCAGGTTAACCCTATGGGTTACAAGTTCAGAAGATTTCTTTCCTTCTTTTCTTTAATTTTTAAATATTTTTAAATATTTTATTAATTACCCTCAACCATTTCCCTACACCGCACTCCTATCTTGTGACCATCAAAACCTCTCCATACCCATGATTCTGTCTCTGTTCTTCTTGTTTGCTTAGTTTGTTTTTTTGATTAAATTGTTGACAGTTATGTATTTATTAGCATTTTATTGTTCATGCTGCTGATTTTTTTTCTCAAATAAGTCCCTTTAACATTTCATAAAATAATGGTTCGGCGATGTGAACTAGTTTTTTCTTGCCTGGGAAGTTCCTTATTTGCCCTTCCATTCTAAATGATAGCTCTGCTGGATACAGCAATCTTGGCTGTAGTCCTTGCTTTTCATGACTCTGAATATTTCTTGCCAATCCCCTCTAGCCTGCAAAGTTTCTTTAGAGAAATCAGCTGACAGTCTTATGGGAACTCCCCTATACATAACTAATTTCTTTTCTCTTTCTGCTTTTGAGATTCTCTCTTTATCTTTAACATTTGGTGTTCTAATTATGATGTGTCTTGCTGTGGTCTTCTTTGGGTACAACTGGTTTGGAACTCTCTCTGTTTTCTGGACTTGCATGTCTATTTCATTCACCAAATTAAGGAAGTTTTCTTTCATTGTGTTTTTTTTCAAAGAGATTCCCAATTTCTTGCTCTTTCTCTTCTCCTTCTGGTATCTCTATGGTGTGAATTTTGGACCTCATGAAGTTGTCCCAGATGCTGCTTCTACTAGCCTCATTTTTTAATTCTTTTTTTCTTATTGTTCTGATTGGTTGTTTTTTGCTTCCTTATGTTTCAAAACATTGACTTGATTTTGGCTTCCTCCATTCTAATGTTGTTTCTCTGTAAATTGTTCTTTATTTCAATTAGTATCCTTTGTTTCTGACTGAAATTTTTATGCTGTTGAGGTCCTCACTAAGTTCTCTGAGTAAGATCCTTAGAACTAGTGTTTTGAACTCTGTGTAAAATATATTGCTTATTTCTATTTTATTTAGTTTTTTTTTCCCTGAAGTTTTGATCTGTTTTTTCATTTGGGCCATGTTTCTTTGTCTCTGCATTTTGGCAGCCTCTCTGTATTTTTGGCAGTATTTATTTTTATGTATTAGGTAGAGCTGCTATGACTTCTTGCCTTGATAATGTGGCCTAATATAGTAAATGTCCTGTGGGGTCCAGTGGCACAGCCTCCCTCATCACCCAAGCTGGATATTAGAAGTATGCTCTTCATGTGGGCTGAGTACACCCTTCTCTTCCGTAGCTGTCCACTGGATGCACAGGGCCTAGGGTTTCCTAGGGTATAGACCAAGGTCAGCCCCTACCTGTGATTTTCCTAGTGCCATCCTACATGAGCTTAGAGCAATCTGAGATGGCTGCTACTTGTGCTGGGCTTGGAGATTCTCAGGCAAAGACTACTGGGTCCATAACTGTTCTCAAGTGAGCCTGTAGGTTACAAGTTCTGAAGGTTTCTTTCTTTCTTTTTCTAAAATTATTATTTTATTTGTTTTACTTTTTCTATTAAATTAATTGGGTTGACATTGGTTAATAAAATTATATAGGTTTCAGCATACAGTTCTATAATCCATCATTTGCATATTGCATTATGTAGATATTTTCGGCATCCTCTGGACAAACTATGTCCCAGGTTACCATTTTAAAACCTTGTAATGACTGTTTCTTCAGTCTTGTTTTTGTGTCTCTGAGAATTGCTTTTTAGTTTCATCTGCCTAGAATCAAGAATTTTTATCTATTCCCCAATGGGTGGCAATGGGCCTTTGACCAAGCTCCAGTGACAAAAGCTCACATGAGCACTTGTCTCACCAGCATGTTACAGTTCTCATGGGATCTTTTCAATCTAAAACTGTGCCTCTCCCGGGCCAAACACCTGCTTCCCTTATGTTTTCTCACTATGGTAACTCTTGTGCATGCGTTTCTCTCACGGTCTCACCAAAGACACTTTGGAATTCCAGTGTTTACTCTAGGGATATATTTTTGATATGGACAAAATTATTCATTTGAGAGAAATCTCAGATAAACTTTTAACTACCTAGTACTCTGTTATACATAATTGCCTTTGTAGAGATTATTTAGCAAAAACTAATGCAAAATGGGAGAAACATAAGCCTTCTTGTGGAACCACTCTGATGTTTCCCTTCTGTGTCTCACTCTTCCTCTTACATCCTTTGAACTTTAGTTCATGTCCATGGGTCCTACATGCAAGTTCTTTGGCTTCTCCATTTCTTATACTATTCTTAACCTCCCCCTGTCTATTTTATACCTACCATTTATGCTTCTTATTCCCGGTACATTTTCCCCCATTCTTCCCTTCCCTGCTGATAACTCTCAATATGATCTTCATTTCTGTGATTCTGTCCCTGTTCTAGTTGTTTGCTTAGTTCACTTTTATTTTTTTAGGCTTGGTTTTTGATAGTCGTGAGTTTGTTGTCATTTTACTGTTTGTATTTTTGATCTTCTTCTTTTTCTTAAATAAGTCTCTTTAACATTTCACATAATAAGGGCTTGGTGATGATGAACTCCTTAACTTCACCTTATCTGGGAAGCAGTTTATCCACCCTTCCATTCTAAATGATAGTTTTGCTGGATAGAGTAATCTTGGATATAGGTCCTTGTTTTTCATGATTTAGAATACTTCTTTCAAGCCCCTTCTTGCCTGGAAGGTTTCTTTTGAGAAATCAGCTGATTGTTTTATGGGAACTCTTTTGTATGTAACTGTCCCCTTTTCTCTTGCTGATTTTGATTTTCTCAATTTTAATCTTGGGTAATGTAATGATGATGTGCCTTGGTGTGTGCTTCCTTGGGTCCAACTTCTTGGGACTCTCTGAGCTTCCTGGACTTCCAGGGAGTTTATTTCCTTTGCCAGATTGGGGAAGTTCTCCTTCATTATTTTTTCAAATAGGTTTTCAATTTCTTGTTCTTCCTCTTCTCCTTCTGACACCCCTAATGGTGTTGTAAAATTTAAAGTTATCCTGGAGGTTCCTAAGCCTCTCCTCATTTTTTAAAATTCTTGTTTCTTCACTCTGTTCTGGTTGAATGTTTATTTCTTCTTTCTGCTCCAAACCATTGATATGAGTCTCAGCTTCCTTCCTTACACTCTTGGATCCCAGTACATTTTTCCTTTATTTCACTTTTAATAGCCTTCACTTTTTCCTCTACTTTGCAACCATTCTCAACCATTTCTGTAAGGATCCTGTTTACCATTGTTTTGAACTGTGCATTTGATAGGTTGACTATCTCTTTGTCGCTTAGTTGTATTTTTTCTGGAGCTTTGATCTGTTCTTACATCTGGGGCATATTTTTTGTCTCAGCAGCCTGTTATATAGTAAGGGGCAGAGCCTTAGGTATTCACCAGAGTGGGGCAACCCTTGTCACTGCATAGTGGTGCTGTATGTAGTGGAGAGGTCCAAGAGGGAACATGTGATGTGCTGGTTTTCAGTTGGCTTTCAGTCACTCCCTCTGCTACCCACAATAAAACTGGGCCCTTCTGGTGCTAATTCCCAGGTGAGTGGGATTGTGTATGTTCTAGGACCCCGTGGGCCTCTCCAAAAAACTCTTTTGTGTGGCTTGGAGTTTCTCCTGCTGCCTCAACTCCCACAGGTTTATTCAGTCAGAGCTTTTCAGGCTTTATTTCCCCCATAGTGGAATCCTGGGTGGTGTGATCTGTCTCGCACCCCAGTTGTTCCTCCTGGTTTATCTGCATGCAAATGTGGGGCTGCTCACTCTGCCAGCTGCTGCCTTGCCCCAGTCCCCCAGATACCACCTTGCTACCTGTCCTCTCTCAACCCCAGCTGCCCGTCTCTGTCCCTCCTACCAGTCTAGATGAATGTCTCTTCTTTAACTCCTTGGTTGTCAGACTTCCATACAGTTTGATTTTCTGGCAGTTTCAGTTATTTTTTGTTTTTAAATTTGTTGTCGCCCTTCTTTTGGTTGTGCAAGAAGGCAAAGCGTGTCTACCTATGCATCTATCTTGGCCAGTAGTCTCAAGAAAATGTTTTTAAAAAAGGCTAATTTGGCCCTGGCTGGTGTAGCTCAGTGGATTGAGCATGGGCCTGTGAACCAAAGGATCACAGTTTGATTCCCAGTCAGGACGCATGCCTGGGTTGCAGGCCAGTTCCCAGTAGGGGACACACAAGAGGCAACCATACATTGATATTTCTCTCCCTCTCTCCTTCCCTTCCCCTCTAAAAAGATAAATAAATAAAATATTTTTAAAAAGGTTTATTTGGCTTTCTAAGATTTTTAAGTGGGCTCATTCATTTAACAAATGTTAATTCAACACCTGCTATGTGATGGGCACTTTTCTGAGTACTGGGGATACATCAGTGTAAGAAAGAGATGGTTTGACTTTGGGTGTTGGGCACACAGTACAATATACAGATTATGTATTATAGAAATGTAGACTTGAAACCTATATAATCCTATTAGTCAATGTCACCCCCAATACATTTAATAAATAATTTTTAAAAGTAAGAGGTAGGAGATTATATTCTAATATAGGAGGTTAAACAAGAAGCAAGGTAAATAAATAATTACAGTGTTTATAATTTAAGAGGTGATTACAATTTGGAGAAAAATAAATCAGAAGGGCTGAAGGGGCTGGTGGAGAACTGCACTTTTAGATATGATGACCAGAGAAGCACTCACTAAAGAGCAATTCATGGGCAAAGACTTACAAGAGGTGAGGGGACAAGCCCTAAGAGAGCTGGCATTACAGAGGCTCCAGTCAAAGGCCCACAATGGGTGTAAGCCACATGTGTTAGAGGAACAGCAGAAGGTCACTGCTGTTGCAAAGGAAGGGAGGAGCTGTAGTAAAGGAGATCAGAGGAGTAATGAGATTCAGATCTCGATCAGCCCTGTAGACTATTGTACAACATTTGATTTTCACTTTGACGGGTAAAAAAACCACTGAGTGGTTTTTAGCATTGAGGTGTCATCTCATTTTCATATTAACACAGTCACTCTGGCTGCTGGGTTGAGATTAAACTATTGTGGGCAAGAAGGAAGAGAAGATAATGATTAGGGGATGATGACTGTAATGTTGTAGAGAAATAATGGGGGCCTGGGCTAGGGGGCTAGCAATGAAAGTGGTCAGAATTAGCTAGATCTTGCATATATTCTTTCAGTAGATCCAGCAAGTTTTGCTTTTGACCGTGATGTGGTGTGTGAAAAAAAAAAAGAGAAAGGAATCAAGAATGACTCCATATGGAAGGATGGATTTGCCCTCAACTTAGAAGAAGAAGGCTGTGGAAGAGTAAATTTTAGGGTGTAAGAACCAATATTCAGCTTTGATCTTTTAAAATTTAAGATGCCTTTTAGACATCCCTATAGAAAGCAACCACAATTAGCTTTGCTAATATAACATCTTGAACATTTTGCTATTGCTAACTGTATTATTCTTTCTTTCAGACAGATTGTGATCTTCTTGCAAACAGGGTTGATGTTTTAGATTCATTCTTTATCTTTCACATGTCAAGTAAAATTTTGAAGCCCATAGTTTCTCTTTGAGTCAGTCTATTGATATATTATGTAAAAAATGTATAATAAATCAGACATGAGAATTCTGTTTCATATATAATGTCTTTAAAAATTCAGTTTAGTATTATTTATACTCTATGTGTTAGCAGACTCATATGGTTTATTCAAAGAGCTCAAGAACAGAAGAGGTTTGGCATGTAGAAGGGAAGGCTCTGTAGCAATTAAATCCTGCATGAAAAATGTTACCCAAGTGATTCCTGTGTGAGGTCTGTCTGGAAAAAGTCCAATCATTAGTAATATAACAAGAACAGTTTGTATGACATCAATGTAACATGGCACCAAAGGAGAGTGGACTGGAATGTCCATGTATAAACAATGGCAATTTCATTGTACTAGTCATTGGGGGCAGTAGACACTGTTGAGTTAGCCTGTGTACTGTGTGGCTGTTGCATTCAAAATGACAGTGAATAGAGCAGCCAATCTGCATCGCATATTTCATTAAGATTGTGCATTCCCCTGCAGAAACCATTTGGATGATTCAGAAGGCTTTCAGGGACAATGCAATTAGTACAATGCAAATAGAAGTGTGGCATAGACATTCCAAAGATGGTTGAGAATCTGTTAAAAGCAATTCACGTTCTGGAAGGCCTACAACAAGCAGGATGCCTGAGAAGGTTGAACGTGTGCGGGCTACAATCAACAAAGATTGGTGATTGATAGTATGAGGACTAGAAGCTGATTTGGGATTCCAAAAACTACTGTGTCCAAGATTTTGATGCAAGATCTTGGCATGAAACATGCCATGCAAAATTTGTTATGCAGCTTCTGCTACCAGAGAAGAAGGAACATTGTACTGCAGTTGAGAGAGCTGTGTAAGGTCCCAAAGTGCCTACTTTGAGGGGGACTTACACGTCATTGTCCTAGGTACAGTGTTTCTTGTATCTTCTTTAAGAAATGTCTACTTTTCATAGCATATGGCTGGAAACTTTCGGGACATACCTCTTATGCACATTTACAGGAAGAATCTCATTTGTGTTTAGTCTGCATTTTAGCTCATTCACAATAAGAACTCATGTCTCAAGAGCTGCAGCCAGAAAATATCTTAGAAAGCCAAGAACTGAGACCAGTTAGGTAGGACGTTGGCATGGCCAAGAATGTAGGGGGAGCCCCAGCCAGTGTAGCTCAGTGGATTGAGCACAGGCCTGTGAAACAAAGGGTTGCTGATTCGATTCCTAGTCAGGGCACATGCCTGGGTTACAGGCCAGGTCCTCAGTAGGGCACACACGAGAGGCAAGCACACATGAATGTTTCTCTCTGACTCTTTCTCCTTCCCTTCCCATCTCTCTAAAAATAAATTAAAATATTTTTTAAAATAATGTAGGGAGAATTCTTTCTGTGTTTATTTCTAAGCCAAGAGTTCAAAACCAAATTATGATGAAATGAAATAGCTGAAATAAATGGCTATTTCTTTAAAATCCTCTCATATGTTCTAGGAGAAAGAAGTTTATTTTATTGTTTTTTGTTACCTTAGACTTGAGTATTCAACACAGTAGCTTGATTCAGGAATAACATAGTATGTGCCTTTGTGAACTTAATTATAAATACTGCCAGTGGATGCCTAATTAAACTCCTTTCTAATCGTCTTGCTCTCTGATATTAATTCCCTGACACAATAGGTATTTAATATGTGCTGGTTGAGTTGAATTAGCTTGGCATGAAGAGAAAAAAAAGTAGGAAACAAGATTGTAGCTTTTCACCTTTTCATGGGTCAGGACAACTGAAGAAGAATACTCAGAGAAACTTAAAGGATGATACAAAGGAAAGACTCTACTTCTTATGAAAAATTGGAAAACAAGATATATACAATATGTACATACAGAAATAAAACTCAAAATATACCTAATTTTAGCTAGAAGACATCAGTTATGTTCAAATATAGCACATCATGGTTTAGCCTATTCAATTCCAGGTATTAGGTTCATGCTGAGACCAGGGTTGTCTCCAAAGATATGATCTGATCTTCGATACACTAGGACATCCCTCATGTTGGTATATGTCTCTCCAAACATAATATTTGACTAGGGACTGATATAAAAAACATGCGTGAATTCTTTTCTTTATTAACGACATTATGGAAAGTTCTCATATATTTGGAGAGGATAAAAGTTTCCCCCATTCTGTGTATTATTCTCTTTATTTTATAGTTTACTTATTTTTAAGATTAGTTATTGTTGTGAGTTTAGGATTCATTATAAAATGACAATTAATAACAGGCTCTTTCTTGCTGCTTGGCTTTTTGTTTTCTAGGAGGAAAGATTATTACTTGGCATGAGTATTTCAAACTGGAATGAAAATTTATTTAGAGTCCTGGTTGGGGTCCTGGATTTGGGAATGGGAGCATGCTAGGAGGTAGGGCTCATCAGAGGATATAGTTCTACATCTTTTGATGCTTTGCAGTCTGGAGCCACTTATAATCTAAGGCAGAATGTCTCTAAACAGTCAGTGTTAATAGAGCTACCTTTCTCTGCTACCTTCTGCTATATTTTGTTATCTTTGTGCTAATAAAATAAAGGTTGGGGACAGGGTAAAAGTCCTGCAAAAGCAATTACAATCTATGAGTCATAATGCTAAAAGGCAAAATTGCTTGTCTATTTTAGCAGTACATACGTCATTCCAATGATTCTTAACTAATTAACAACATCACCATGGTCTTTTGTTATTATCACAAATCTATTAGGCTTATGTAAAAAAATATTTTTATTTCAAAATTTTATGTGAACTGAAAAAAAGAAGCCAGGACTTTTTTTCTTTTTAAGAAGCTTCACATTACAATATTATTTATTCATGCGGAACTTTATGTCTAAAATGTGCTTGTACAGAATTGTATCTACTTGTGTCTCACAATTTCTGCATATGCAGTACTGTGTATATTCTCTTAGGGAGGCCAAATATGTTCACTTTTTGTGATCCACATTGGATCATTAAGTCCAACTAAACTTCCTAATATAGCAGACTTTTTTTTCAGGAGATGAATGCCCAAGTAGCCAATAAATGTTGTACCTTTCTATATTGGCCTTGCAAAGAACAGGGAGGGAAATATAGGATTACAATATAAATCATTTACTGAAGCAACTATTATTTTGACCTAACCATATTAGAAATGCAGCTATTAAACTCCAAATGAGTAGATCACTCTTTTGCATTAAGAATGCAAAATAAACAAATGTATTTCACTTTTGACATCTATAATTATTTATATATCTTTTAAACCTAGGCCCCATTGTTAGCCAACTCTAGACTAAACCCTTAAGCATTTATTTGATATCAGCTGAGGGCCTGTTAATAGTTATTTGTCAGAAAGGCAAGGTCGTTCCCTTTTCATTTGGATACTAGTGAAGTGTAGACCCAGATGACTTTGGGACATTTGAACCCAATGAGGAAGCTGCTTTATTTGTATGGGGAAGATAATCTCACACTTTGACTATACTGTCCATCTGCTCCCTGGCACTTAAATGCATAGGCCACCTGGATCTCGATTACCATGGTAGAAAACCATACTAGTCTGAGTACCTAGTTCCTATAGAAACAATATGGAGTGAATCTTCATTGAAAGACAAACTTCATGGAGAAAGTTTGTTAGGTTTGGAATAACTATTTTGATATGCTGATGGAAAGAGTGATGCCACCCCAAGGAAATGCTTAAATGAAGCTATTGGTGTTTTCCTAAGAGTCTTAACAGAGCTACATTGCTATGCTACCTTCTGCTGAATTTTATTACCTTATGCAAGAATTGTTATAATTATTTATATATATATATATATATATATATATATATATATATATATTTTCTATTTGTTATGCATGGGGGTGAGTGAAATGTAAGAGTATGGGGACAGATTTGAAGTATTTGGTAAAGTTGAGGTTAAGGCAGACAGAGAGTTTGAACACAACTGGCATTAACACAATAAAATCTTTGGAAAAGAGAGGGATTTAAGTGTTGTTTGCCATGATATGTTCTATATATAAATCCCCTATTTCATTTTGGGTCTGACATCTTTATCAAAATTAAAATTTCTCAGTGATATTGTATATGAGTGGGCTTCTCTTGATGAAAGTTGGGAGTATAAGAGGAGAACTGACTTTAGTGTTGTGTCACAGAAGAAAATCTTATGGGGATAAATGGTGATGGGAAAATACATAAATAAATAAATGAACAAATTTTTAAAAATTAAATACAGTCAAAGGAGTAGTAAAATCTACTGTCCAGCACCTAGGATCTGTTTTTGTCTGCTCAGTAATTACAACTGGAGGTGAAAGCCTAAATACATTGCCTCCCTAGTTCATCAGCAGGAATGACTTCTAGCAGTGAACATGGGATGACATTTTAGAAAATGGTAAGTCATGAAAACCCTGTCTGCCTGAACATATACAAAATGTTCTGCTCTTTTTTTTTTTTAACTGTGATCATTTTTCTAGGGCTGATTGGGCATGACAATGACAGGAGACCCATGTGTTCAGATTCCAACCTGAAGGAAGTAAATCTAGACATGCGGTTAGAAAAAAAGTACTGGAAGTAGGAACAGTGCAAAGTAGTTTGGAGGGAATAAGTCTAGGCTATTCGTCAAGTTCTTCTCCCAGAATGGACCTACAGAATCAATGAGGATTCTTGACCAACACCATGTATTTTCACATTTAAACCCAGAGGGGTATATATAAAGTGCTACTCAATTTTGAAATCTTTATTATCTGAACCTATTCCAGGCCATCAGAATAACCTGCATGCCACCAAAGTTTCTCAAATGCTTTGTTCACAATCACATATAGACTCCATGGAGTTTTACCTCCTACTGGAATTTAATTCTAATATGATTTGGCTGGTCCACCTTATATAATTATGTACAAATTGTTCCATGATGTGATGATTCAAGATTTTAGTGACTTTTGTTTTTTTCTCTTCAATGGAAAGATAAGTGTCTAGTGTTCAACTGAATAAATTAAATAACTGGATTAATACTGATCTCCAAGTAGATTTCAACTCAACTAAACTAATTTTTATTAACCTTTTCATTATCACAAACTCTACACTAAGTGCTGAAATAATTTAGTAAATCTACAAGTAGTGTCTATTGTTCAGCAGCTCTTACAGAATTGATTCAGATTAGTACAAACTTTCTGTTATTCAAAAAACTTTTGTAGCATAAAACTTGAAATCTTTATATGAAGGTTTCCCAGAATATATTCATTTTACAGAATTTAGTCTTCATCAACCATGGTGGTCTAACAACAGTAGCAAAGGATCTTATTTTTATTTTTAAAATTTTTATCAAGTGTGCCTTTGAATTCTTTCACACTCATAGTCATCTATGGTTACTTATATGAGTGTCACAGAATATTAAGGCAATTTATCCTGGCCCTCCTCATATATCTTAGTTCCTGAAATTTACTATATGTGAAGAATCAAAGTTACCTGTTACCAGGTGGTTCTGCAGCAGTTTCTTGTCTTTAATGGGGTATTTTAAATGGTACACACTCTCAAGTGAGCACTTACAAAAAAACACTAGACTCTATGTCCATAATCCTGTTGGAAGAGCAGTGATTTGATATAACTCAACTTACACAAGACTTAGTTTGTCAGAACTGAGCCTGCATTACCAATATTCTGTTCATCTCTATGGCAAGGACTTTTTATTTGTACATCACAGCAGCTTTTTCTATTAGAGATTACTCCTTTAACTCATGTGATACAAATAACAATACAGTTCCACTGGCTAGGTGACCATCAGCTATTTAATGGTGAAATGTTAACACTGACTTCAATCAAGATACTTTTATTCAATCATGAATACCTTGGAAAGACTACACTGACAATTCTACATAGAAGTAAAGTCTATAGTATATGGGACCCCAATTTTTCAAACTTGTGTGTATTTGTTGCCTTCACCAGACTTTTAATTTAAGTCACTAAATTCTTTAAAATGCCAGATGGCGCAATAAAATATTCCTTCTTAATACTCTCATGAATTTACCTAGAATGTGTACATTCTAGGAGAGATCCTATCATGAAATATCTTGAAGGTGGATCAATTATATTCTTCTTGATTGTTTTCAACATGGAATAGTCTTTGAGCATACGTGTCCTGGTATATATTCCACTCCACACTCTCTGCTCTCCTCTGGGGTATTTATTTTAAGCAGAGCCAGCTCCAGTTTCATGTAGAGTCTTCAAGTCTTCTTCTTATTAAAACAAAAACAAAGAAATTTAAAAAGACAAAAAACAAATAAACACTGTTTCCCAGTTTAGGTTGAATTTTTGGTAATATATATACAGTTTATTCCCTTTCTCCCAGTTTATTTTTCAGTACGATGAACATTCTGGTCACCAGAAGATGGTGAGGTAACAGAAAATACGTAGGAAATAAGTAGATGTTTAACAATACTTATTAACTGAGGCTAGAACTATTCTAATGCAATTCTGTCTTATCCTTCCATTTCATTATTCATAATTATGAACTTAAAAGGAATACAATATAATACAAAAATATACAATTTTATATTGAACTATATGTTAACTTCAGTTATTAACAGCTTGATTTTATCTGATAGAAGTATATTTCTTGTGTAAAGCACTGTCACTGGAAGGAAATATTAAAGACATAAAATATGTAGTTTCTCATACAATTGAGACTATAAAATCTCATTTTATAGTAATGTATTTAATAAGAGGATACAAATGTAATATACATTATTAGGCACCAACTTATCAGAGTAACTCCTGAATGTATAAGAAAAGCTTCTTACATTATTACTATGTGGATGGAAGAAATTCACCTGAACAACATTAAATACTAATTGATGATATGGTATATGTTTGAAATACAGCAGTGAATAAGATGGAGACCTTGTTCAAGTAACTCACAACTTCATGGGGAAACTGATCTAACTCTGTGAAATAGACTGAGAAGGTGAGGTCTATTAGCATCCATTGCTTTAACCCCCTGGGATAAAACCTGGCATTGTATCCCTTAAAAAAATACCTATGATCATATTTTCTTTTTAGAGTTGCTTAGAAAAATATATAAATCATATACCTGACGTATGTACACAGAATTCTTCAAGCCAGAAAAACAGGGATTTTTCTTAGTTAGCATCTACTAAAATAGAAAAGCAGCCCACTTGACAGAAAGTGGGCTTCCTGAGAGCTCTGGCCGAGCCAAGCTCTGCTCTACACAGTGCTATATATTCAGAGTACCGGGGCGTGTTGACATGTCAATAAATGGGGCGCTGCTGTTACTGCTGGTGCCACTACCAACTAAAGGAAGAATTTCAAGGCTATATTTTCCAGGGATAAGATATTAATAACTTTTCTTAGTTCTGGTGGGTCACTCCAGCAAAGTATAAATAGCTCTTGTACTTTGGCAGCACATCTGGAAGGATTCTTCATGGACATCTGAATGTCATTGTGGGAATGTACCATGTTTTTAACAGTCTCAAAATTGCCACATTGGTTGAAGGTGAAGGTAGATATTATTAATCATTTTTCTTGATGAAAGTAATTCTTAGTCTTTCTATATTTTTTCTCTGTCCCAATTCATGTGCTTTAAGGGCTCTCTTGGCAGGCATTTTGCCTCAAGATATGTGTGAGGAGAGATAAGAATAAAGAGTACATCTCAGTTTTAATCTGTTTTATTTGGTTTGTTTCCTCATTTTTCTTTCAGTGGTTTAGCTGTGCTTCTATTGTGTTGATAAAGAATATCTTTCTAAGAAACAAAATGGAGAGAATGTTAGAGAAAAACATTAAGGACTTAGTTTTCAAATAAATAATCAAAAAATGTGGGAAGCACTTTGACAACAAAGGAACAGAAATTATGAATATATGCATGGTTCTAGCATTTCACTCCCCCTCACTTATCATCTGGTTCTACTGAACCTATGAGGGTGTGTGGAGCAGGGGTATTTTTTGCTTTATAATCGCAAAGAAATGGAAAGGACAAGAAGAGCCATTTGAGATGGAATTAAAGTAGAAGGGGTTAGAGAATCTTTAAGGAGAGAGCTTGGAAAGCAACTTTCATGTGAGGAAGGTTGGCTGAAGGGAGAAAAAAATTATAAAGTATTAATGTAGTCCATATAGTCTCTGCTTGATATTTCAAAGATTGAACATCAAAAATAAGTAATTTTTTAAACCAGTTTTTGGTTTTTGGTCTGGTTTTCTCAGTTATGGTGCCATATCAAGAAGCTGAATCACATAAATAAGCTGCCTGCTGAGTTATCTATTTGAAAATTAACTTAATATCCTTTATAAGTGTTTTATCTCAGAAAGTTTTTGTGCATGCCTTTGGCAAGTTCCTTAGAAACAGAGCCTGTCCAGAAATTCAGGTGTGCTCAATTTATGGAAAACGTCTTCAGGAAAACCTCTACAGGAGAGCGTGAAGCAGAGTCAGAAGGAGAAAGAGGGAAGTAAAGATGTGGTTTGAAGTTAAGTCTAGTTTTGGTCTGATGCATGCAGGAGGGTTTGGACCCTTAACTGTGTGGACAGGAAAAGGGATTCTATGGAAAGTAACTTCAAGAGGTGATCAGATCATAAATTCCTAACTGGGCAGGTCATAGTGGATAGTCAATCCCAGGCCTGTCCTGTAACTTCTTTAATGAAAGGTGTTAAGCCAGCCTGTCCATTGTTCTTGAGCATCTAGATTAACATACCTTTGAGATACCAGAAATAATTCTCATTGAAGAGGCTATTAACCCTCAAGAGAGCACATAATCTTGTTAACCATCCAGTAATTTATTACCTGTCTTGCTTTCTACAATTTTCTTTAGGTCCCCTTCTTAATTTCAAATGCATAAAATAATCTGCAAAACTGTTTTTCTCCAGAGCATTTAAAATCTTGCTCCCTGGCATACATCATCAATTTGGCTCAATTAAACTCATACAAATTTCCTACAGGTTTGGATATTTCTTATGTTGACAACTTAACTGAAGACTTGATCCCATACCATTATCACTCAGTCATTGGGTGTACTAAAGAAAAAATTACCCATGAGACTTGTTAAATTTTATAATATAGAATTTATTCAAGGGAAGGTACTACAATGAGATTTTGTAGCAAAGGAGAAAGAACTCAACTTTGACTCCAACAAAGACGAATGGGATTTATAACCAAGGAGCAGGGCAGGGATCAGTGAGTAGAAAATTGCTAAGAAATATGTAGAATTCTTGCTAGAGTGACTCAAAAGAATTCTTGCTGAAAGTAGGCTAGGGTGATAAGATATTGAATGTAGGGGATGAGGAATTTGATGAGATAGAAGTGAGGGATTTTTGTCCAGCTCGCTGAGCAGGATTCTTACTCAACTGGATTCTATAAAGACACAGATGTCTAGCCTAGTAGAGGGGATGGATCAAAGGAGATTAATGAAACCTTGGTCAAAGGAGAAATCCTATGTCAGGGAATGCATATCTTAATCTTCCCTGGGTGAAGTGGCTTCTTCCAGCCCAGGGCAATTTTCTGGAGAAAGGGAGCCCCTGTGAACTGTTCACCACCAACACCCACAGCAGCTAGGGGGTGGGTGGATGCACCAGATGAATAAAAATAACCTGGTGTATGTAGCAGTAGGATTTAGATTTATAAGAAGTGGCACAGAGCTGGTATTACACAAGGCAGATTAGGTTGGCATTTATGTTGAACCACTTGAAGGGGCATAATATTTCTTCCTCATGCTATCAGACCACATGATATCTGGAGTCCTCAACAGGAACTTTTAATTATTTTGCCTGAGTCTCCAGGCACATTTTAGGACACTTTATCCCTCACATTCTACTTTTGTCATATACCAAACACCTTCAGTTTCCTAAATCCACATTCCTTCTCCTATACCTTACTCTCTCATTCCTCCTTGTTACCCTCATTTGACTGTTTCCTCTTCTTCTTTCCATGACTTAGGCACCATGCCCTCCTGGAGGCTTTTCTTGATACTGTGAATTAGATACCTCTTCCCAGCCTTCTAAGACACCTGTACTGTCTTTCATAGTACTTTCCAAAATCTATTTTAATTGATAGTTGACTTCCTTATCTATGCATTCCTATAGACTACAAAGTCTTGAGAGCAGACATTAAAACTGCTCACTATTGTATTTCAGTACCTGACATACACTAAATACATTATGAATTTATGTATGAATATATACAGAATAATAAAAGAATATCTAAAATTTCCATTTCTATCAGAATATTAAAATGTATAATAATATAAAATAGAGATTAACCTACACATCTAAAAGAAGACCTTCTAGGTCAAATGTAATTTGGGCCAGAAACAAGAAAGAACTAGATAGTGAACACCACCGAGGAGACTGCTGAGTTAGATAAACAGTTTTTCTCCCACACAAGAGTGAATTTATTTTTTTAATGTATACACCTGCTGTCATGCCTTATAAAAGGCAAATTTATCTGAAAGTATATCTGCTATCATGGTGACATTTATTTTTATACATTGTCTCAAATTACATTAAAAATACAAGCATAAGTGGGGAGGGATATAATCGATGTCTGCATAGTTTTTATCTTTAAAGAGAAGCTATTCACAAAAAGGCTTGGAACTGCCTGCCTAGACCAGAAGAGAATCACTTCATCAAGATGGATCTGGACACAAGAACTAGTGCTGTGTGATGAGGAAGGCCATGAGTGTTAGAGTCAGAAAGGCCTCGATTTAGTGCCAGGCTGATGTGGGGATGACCTTGGGTGGTAGCA